>NW_028258153.1:27030000-28280000 GCF_053883595.1 Heterocephalus glaber
AATCAGCTTGAACAGTGCTTTAATTATGAGCTGTGTGTGAGTATTCCTCTCCCTAGAAACAAGAATCCACTCTTTTGTCTCCAAACTCTCTATTCTCCAATACAGAAAGATGGCATGGATGGATGGATGGATGAATGGGTGGATGGATGTGTGGGTGGGTGCGTGAAAAACTGTATATTAAAAGCCTACAGCTGGAGGTGTAGATCAGTGGTAGAGCACATGTTTAACATGCAGGAGGCCTTGAATTCAAACTCTAGCATGTACACACACACACACACACACACACACACACATATGAAAACAATTTTTTATTCTATGTCCTCAAAGATATTACAGGAGACTTTGATTTATATATTTTTTGTTCTTGTATTTTCTTTTCCTTTCATAACCAGGACTTAGTTTTATAACCAGCAAAAACAATTGTAAAAACTCAATTCTAGAAAAAAAGCAACTAAATAATAATAATAATAATGTCTCCAAAGTACAAAGTATACATCAAAATAAATGTATTTCTGATATAAAAAATAACACAACCTTTTATGTGATTGTAATGCAGTAAGTAGGATTTGCACAATTTCTCTCATTTTTTTTATTTAAAAAAAGAAATCATATGGGATTTGTAATGGCTTTATTAATGATTAAAGTAATAAAACCAGGTTATTTTACCCCTATTATGGGACTAATAATTTCAACTCTTTTTTCTCTAAAAGTAATATTGAATTAGTCTGACACATAGTTTAGAAATCATAACTTGAATTATTGGAATTCATTCGAGAAGCCCAGTCTCACTTAAAATTGCTGCTGTCTGCAGAGTAATAACTGTGATCGATGACCTTCTGCAGCTACGCAGTTCAGCAGCTCCTCCATCACTGAGGAAGAGGTCCTTTTGTGTGCATGCAGGAGCATATTTCTTGAACATTCTGCAACTGTTTTCAACAGAGGCTCCTGTTCAAAGTTATTTAAGAATAGCCAGGTATATTTCAATTACATGGATCAATTTAGATCGTCTGTAAGAAAAAGAGTCTCACTGAAGATTGATGATTTGCAAAAGAGTGAAAATACACACAAAAGAGCCCTCCTCAGTTCTAGTGTGCCTGGTTCTCTGTCATTTTGAGCCAGAAGGAAAAATTGGTTTCTACTGGGAAAATGACAAGTTTATCAAATTAAGCAAATTAATGCCAGAAGTCTTAAATTAGTCTACATGTTGTTTTTCAAGAATAAATATTTAAATAAACTACCAAATAAAGTAAATGCAGATTTTAGTCAGTGCCTCCCCAACATCTCTCTAGGATTTTTATTCTCCTCCCTGCCCTCCCTTTTCCACCACTGTGCTTACCATTTCTATTCACTATATTTTTTGTACCAAACTCAGTGAACTCAGGTGGCAGCACCACTAAGCTAAATCCCCAGCCCTTGATTCACAATTTTAGAACCAACTATTAGACACATCCTGCGATTGGCTACAACACACTTGTGTATAGTCAGGGTTAAAGGAGGGAACCTCAGAAATGTGCTGTGTTATCTTGTGAGATACTTAATTCCTATATCAAATCACCTCTTTCATTTATGATTATAAAGAAATCTATGATTATAAATACATATTTCCAAAGAAAAACTGAACTGCATGAGAGTCTTGATCATGTTTGTATATCAAATATAATTTTGAAACATGGAATATCTTATTTGAAAGAAAGACTATTTCCCAACTGGTGACAATAATGTAGCCTGAGCCTGACTCTTACCCATTCCTGAGTCTTACTCATTCCTTTCTACTCTGCTTTTCCACAAGAGAAGAAGAAACATAAGGTATGCCCAAGACTCACTTCATTTGAATACAGCCTTGTGAGGCACATATTATTATCAGGATTAAGCAGATAAGGAAATCTAGACTCTGAGAAATTACACAATTGGTCCAATCTCACACAGCTACTAAGGGAAGAAGTGGAATTTGAAGCTCAAATTGAAACCTGGTGGATTCCATAAGCAGTGTGTCATTACCCATATCCATGTTTAGGCTATACATAAAGGCAATGATGAAAAGAGAATATTTTACTGACAATGTGGAAGGATCCACTGAGGGAAAGTCAAACCATACATCACATGAGGCAAAAACATAGTACAATTATTCTTTGGATATTTATGTTACTTCCCTCACAGCCTAAAATTTCTTATTCTTCAAGATATCTGGTTCTCTGTATGTTATAAAAAAAAATTATAATTGACTATTAGTGTAAAAGGCAATATTTATGGGAAAAGTTCATCATTGTCCACCAACCAAGGCTATATATTTTGAAATGCTGCAGAAATTGTATTAAAATTTTTTCTTGTTCCAACTCTCCATGATGATTGTAATCATTATGTACTATAAACACGTACTAATAAAAATAAAAATAAAAATTTTTGGAAAAAAAACACATAGCCAAGCTAATAAATAAACAAAACCAAAAGTTCCAAGATGTCAAAAACAGAGTGAATTTAAAGTCTAAGCAGCAAGGTGAGATTGAAGAATAACAAAACAGCCCAGAGAGTTGTTGGAGCTGGATGTGAGGCATAAAAGCTGGGGTCGAAAGTGCTGAAACCTAAAAAGTGTTACTGGCCACTGAGGTTCATACATTCAGGTTCATTTGCTCACCACTTACCAAGCCAAATGAGACTATTTATTTTGATTAAAGGGGAAAATAACTTATTTAAAGCTAGCTCCACAGAAATGGAGAGGTCTCATCACTCAAATGATAAGGAAGAGGATATATGCATGTTTGTGGTATCTGTGAAAAGAAAGAGTTAAACAGTTAAAACTCCTACTATGAAAAAAAGAGGGATGGGGACTAAAATAAGTCATGTGACCAGTGCCTAACCTCCTTGTGGAAATGCCAGTGGCATACCTTCTGGCTAACGGTATTTGCTAACAATGAGGACCTTATTTATGGAATGCTTTTAACAGGAAAAACCTGATTGTTTAGGATTGTTTATGGCAAATAAGCTAGAATCTATGGATTTATGGATATGGCTGGCTGGAAAATATCATATAATAGTTACAAGAATCTGAGTGCAAATTGGAATTTCTTCATGACCTCAAAGACAAAATATTGATTTATTCCTTTTCTAATTCACGTAATTAAATCACTTGGTTAAACTGTGTCTGCCAACTTTCTCCACCATGAAGTTACTATTTTCCTCTTTGTAATTAATAAATATAGAAATATACCTTGAAGCTATGTAAACATTCTGTTTGTCATCCCATTTTTACCAATTTAATTAGTACCCATTGGTGATTGTACCCTAGAACAACTATTCTGTGGTGATTTCCAAATGGAGACTTCTAAAAATGGAATTGTTTGCTCTATATTTTTTAGCTTAGTTTTCATTTTTCTGTGTGAGGAAGACCTTTTCCTTCTACTTTTACTTATTTATTTGGGCAATGATTCATCAATTCTTATTCTTTAAATTGTAATATACTATTATTGTTATTTTGATATATAATTTATATAGTCTTAAAATAGATAAAGCAAAACCAGGAGAAATAACTAGGAAACTGAAATAATCCAAAGCTACTCGAATTTCTCTGAATCTCTTCTATGAAACAGACCAAAAATGACTACGAATATAGATGTGAATAACATACTTAAGTGTTCTAATACCAATTTAATATTGCATGCAGAGATAGGGGTTGTAGCTTAGTGATAAAGCCCTTGCCTAGCATGCACAAAGCCTTTGGTTCAATCTCCAACATGGTAAAAAAACAAAACAAAACAAAAAAACCCAAAAATCTAACTCAACAAGTTAAATAGGTAAAAATACACAGTATGTGAATGGGTGAAAGAGTGATTTTTTTCTCACTCATCTCAAAGTTCACCACTGATATCCCTATTACAAAAGACACATCAACAAGAGAAAGTATAGCATTGATTTAATCAGTTTTATGGGACACATTCAAAAATGAAGGCTAGGGGAACACTATTTTTATGCTCAGTCTGATGAAAGAAGTAGTTAGGAGAAACACGATTACACAAAAAGGATATGATCTAATGGTAATAAACTAAGGTGGAAACCAGAAAGGCCTGTTTGTTCAGATTCTTCATGGCCTAGCTTGTGTGACAATACTTCCTCCCAGGAATGGGGCAGAACTTCTCTACTTTCAAAGGGCTGTGAGTCAGAGACCTGTGACCTACCTTTCAAAGTGTAATGGGTTGCTTTAGGGCAGAGGAATTCTGTTTGTTTGTTTGTCTGTTTGTTTGTTTTTGCAGCTCTTGGGATCTAAGCCAAGGCTTTGCACATGCTAGGCAAGTACTTTACCACAAAACCATGCATCCAGCACAGTTCTAGTTTCTGTGACCTACCTTGGGGGAGAAACAAAGGGGGATAGTGGAGAGACCAAAGCACCTAACTCTGGGGTATCATGTTCTGAACCTTGACAAACACTTATGTAGCCTATACTCAGATTCATCTATTATTAATATTTTATCTCATGTATTTTATTATTTTCTGAATGTGTATATGTAAAATTTATCCTGCATTATCTAAGTATAATTACACTCATAATAATTCTTTACCCTTAAACATTTTCATGTATATTTTCTAAAAACCAATATTCTCTTATATTTCATTCACAGTTGTCAATTTTATAAATTTACATGTTTACTTTAATCTACTGTGTATAATTTTATCCAATACTGCATCAGTCTAGGGTTAGGTATTAAATTTAAATTTTATTTATGATTAGCATATTATGAAATGCATTTTTAAACTGTCCAAATTTGACCACAGTGTGATAGAATTTGTTGTGCCCAGATTTTGAGGTCCCCAAAGACCACCAAGGAGCCAATTCCGATGTAAACACACGAGGGTCATTTATTCAAGCTCGAGCAGGGACTCCCAACCATCACCGCCGTAGTGGGTCAAGATTGAGAGCCTCGACTCCAAATCAGCAGGGGTTTTTATAGTGGTTACAGCAAGGTTCTAGATTGGCAATTAAACCTGATTGATTGTGCCTTGCGCACCCAAGCTGCAAACGGTTGCTAACTACTGATTAGCTGTTGCTAGGGGACAGCTGAACACTATCACATGCAGGTGGTCAAAATACATCTTATGATTTTTCTTAGAACTGAAATTTATGCCACCAAATTTTAGAATGGAGTCACTTAGGTCTCACAAATTCAACCTCCAATATACATACATATATACATTATGGTTAATTTCATACATATTTTGAAACTAAAAAATGAACTAAACTATTACCCATGATTGGGAAAGAAAAAGCAAAAATTAGAAATATTTCATATTGAAGTCCAAAAACAAACCAAAGTCATTATATTTTAAGTTTTTTGTAAAATATATTAAAATTTAAACTTTGAGAAAAATGTAGTCTTAGATACACTATTGAAGAGCTGGGCATGTTAGTCCACACCCTGTATCCCAACACTTGGGAGGCTGAGTCAGGTGGATCACCATGAGTTCAAGGTCAGCATGAATGACATAATAAGACTGTCTTGAAGAAACAAAACAAAAAAGACACACTATTGAAGACATAAAGGGTGAAAATAAATTGAGATTTCAAGAAAATGTTTAAAAATAACAACTAAGCAAGCAAATCAACATAATGAAGGAAGAATGAATCAAGCATGAGAATTAATGAAATAGATAATAAAGGAGAGCTAAACAATATAGCCAAAAGCAGTGTCCTTAAAAGAGATGAGTTTAGAGATAACCCACTAGAAAATCTAAGCAATAATAAAAAGGAAGAAATTTCATAGTCTGTTTCCTGTGGCTATAACAAAATACCTGAAACTAATTTATGAAAAATAAGTTTGGCTCACAGTTCTTAAAGCTTGAAACCCCAAAAGCCAGGCATGAGCATCTGCAAAAGCCTCTTTGCTCTGTCCTGAGTCAGCAGAGGGCTTCACATGGAGAGGCAGAACAGGGGGCAATGATGGGTCTCTTCTGCCACAGAGCCACTAAAGCCAAAAGGGCACCTGGGTAAGGGCCAGGGATTTAGCTCAGTGGTTCCACTGCCTGCCTCACAAGTGCAAGGTCCCAAGTTCAATCCCCAGTACCAAAAAAAAAAAAAAAGAGGGCACCCGTTTCAGGATTTCATCTAATCCTCCATAGGAAGATAAGGCATGGTTTGGACTGGCTGGGACTTGCATGGCAAGATCCCAGAACATATGCACAGAAGGGCTCACAGAACCCTGTATGTGGACTTCTCCAGAGAACTCCACCAGGGCTTCTAATGAATAACCTGGTTGTGATGTAAGCATGGTTTGATGTGAGAAATAGAAAGTCACCCCTAAGAGCTCACCTTGGAGCCTTTCCTAATGATAGCCTACCCTATACTCTAGGGCAGTGATGGTGAACCTTTTAGATTCTTTCAATGATAACAAACAGCCAGCTTCGGCATGTGTGCTCTAGGTTCACCACCTCTGCTCTAGGGTGTACTTTTGTCTTTATTTTTATTTTTATTTTCATTTTTCCTCCCTTTTTTGCTCAGCCCAAACTTGCTCTTCAGAGCCTGTTCTTTTTTTTCTTTTTTTCCCTACCCATCTTTTCATTTTTTTTCTACCTCTACTAAATGTGAAATTTTTCTACCGTTTTTGCTTGTTTCATTCAATTCTTTGTTCAGGACAGGAGGACCTAGAAATCATCTCCATGTGGAGACTCCAGCACCCCAATAATCCAGTAACACTCCTAAAGGCCCTGCATCCAAATACCATTGCCATATGAATTTGAAGATTGAGTTTCTAATATACAAATGTTTGGAAACACTATCAAAGCCTGTAAACAACAAATAAAAATATGACATTTGTACAGTTATTTTAGAGACATAATATGATAATACAATGGTTTTTTTCAAATTAACAAATAAATTTCAAACCTTAATTAAAACAGATGTTTTCTGATAAAAAGTACAAGTGGCCAAATACGATCAAAAAATAAAGCCAGACATGGTGATGCACACCTGTAATCCCAGCACTCCGGGAGGCTTTGGCAAACCTATTAAAACCTATTCAAACCCAGCCTGTGCAACTTATCAATAAAAAATAAAAATGAAAAATGCTGAGGATGTACACAGTAGAGAACATCCCTGGGATTGATCCCCAGTAATCAAAAAAAAAAAAATCAAATTGCATACTACTGTCAGTTCTCATTACTAATAAAATCTTTCTTTGTGGATTTGTCTACTTGCTAAAATGTGTTTGTAACCCTGAAATCAATACTCCCAGAATTTTCATGGTTATGCAGACAATACAGAGTTGCAACAATGAAAAATGTGTTTTTGCCCTTCCACATTCTGAGCCTAGGTCAAAGAAGGAGACATTCTGCCTTTTTGTTTTAGCTCTAAAGTATCTTCTCCCATCCTATTGAGTGGTGCTATGTATTTCACATTTTTGTGCTTATTGTTTATAACTTCACTGTTTTAAACATTCTGCAAGCACAGGACTGAAGTACTAAGTAGTGTCCCTAAACTGATGATGTAACTTACTGAGAAAATATATGTGTTCAATAAAGCTCAATCAGGCACAAGTTATACAGTGGTACTAGCTGTGAGTTTCATTAATGAATGAGAAATATAAAATTTCTATAGATAGAAATACACATAAACCATGGTTATCTATCAATTGGTTAACTAAAATCTTATGACCAGAGGTGTTCAGGAACATAATGGTGTATTTTCTGTAGGAATGATGATCCAGAATTCACTAATTCTGGTTCACCATTATTTTGTGAAACATGACAGCTGTACATAATGAGAACTGACTGCACACATGGTATAAATGTATGTTGTGGGATGGTGAATACAAAACAATATAATGATCAAGTAAAGGCTTGCATGAATGCAAGGATAGTTAACATGAAACTTTCAAGTAGTTGACCATGTTGACAGATCTTTTTTTAAAGAGAAAATTAATATAATCTCAATAAATTGAGACTGAGGCATTGAACAGAACTCAATATTCATTAAACTCAATATTCATAAACACTGTCAGCAGAGTAAGACCAGGAGGCAACATCTGGTCAATCTAAAAGGCAAGTTGGGGCTCACAGAATGTGGGAACAAACAGTTTATTTGAGGCAAAATGGGGCTGCACAAGCTGGTTATGGAGGCGCATGCTTGTAATCCCCCCCCCAAAATAAAACAAAACAAAAAATTAGGATACACATCTGGCGACAAACACAAATTATAGTTGCCCAAAATAAGTGCTCTCAGAATGGTTTGAGAAGGGTCTGGAGTTTTCATGAAAAATTTTTTTTTGAGACAATTTTCCACTATGTAGTTTAGGTTGGCCTTGAACTCACTATGTAGCAGAGGCTAGCTTTAAACTCAAAGCAGTCCTCCTGCTGCCTCAGCCTCCCACATACTGGAATCCTAGTCATAAATCACCATACCCAGCTTGTAGATTTAAAAAAAGAAAAGAATGAGAAGGAAGCTGCAGCAAGCCAGTTGTCACAATGCATTGCTCAACAAGAACAGTGGATGATGTTGACTGGCCATCAGTCACTTAGACTATAAATTCCAGAGAAGAATTGTAACAGCTGGAAAAGGCTTGTCCTGGGGTTATTTCCTATTTTATAGTGTCAAGGAGGCTGGAGAAACCTGCTCTCAGGTGAGCATGACCAAGTGTGACAAGTCAGGCTACAGTTTTCCCTTGGGCTAAAGAATCTCATAGCCTCATTCTTGCGATATTTAAATTCTTTCCCAGTCAAACCCATCACTAAATTGGAAAATTCATATAAAAGTATACTACTGAAAAATAAAAAAAGAAATACCCAAGTTTATTATAGTCACATAAATGCAGACAAAACAATATAGGAGTCGATAAATATTTAAGACACAGAAAAATATTGAACCACATAGGTAGCCTTTTTATTTTAGATAAATGTCAATACCAATCACTAGAAAATAATGGACAAGTCAATAAAGAGTGTGAAGTGAATTATAGTACAATACTGGAAAAAT
The DNA here is from genome assembly GCF_053883595.1 of Heterocephalus glaber. Taxonomy (NCBI): domain Eukaryota; kingdom Metazoa; phylum Chordata; class Mammalia; order Rodentia; family Bathyergidae; genus Heterocephalus; species Heterocephalus glaber. Next base: position 27,038,954 of record NW_028258153.1, read on the forward strand.
AGAAAAGTAGATTTCTATTTCATATGAGAAAAAACTTGAGGATTATGGACTTCATTGTAAAATAATTATTTAAAATTTTCAGAATAAAATTTTTATAGCTTTAGAGTAATGAAGGATTTAACAATGAAAAATTTTAAACCACAAGTCTAAGGATTAAAAGCAAGATTAAAACTTTCCAAAAAAACTGAGTATGGTGGTATTATAGACAGCTAAGTTAGGTAGAAATAATATGGGCAATCAGACAGGGGTAGGCCCTCAGGGGAGTCAATACAGATGATGAGAACACAGTATAACTGTGGTTGGAGGAGAATCTGTTGGAGGCCAGGTCTCAAGATAAAGACAGAATGATCAAGCCTATATACCTCCCCAGGTGGTAAGATAACTGGGATCACTTGACCCAATAAAGTCTAGATAAATATCAGTTACCCAGGTGGGTGACCAAGACCTCTTAGTCAATCCTTTCCTAAAAAAGGTTTTTGTTCTTTCCAAGTACATTTGCTATGTGACCTGCTTCCCAATTGGATCAATATTACCTAGGCAGCTATATTTATAATCTTATTGGTTGATCATAGTTTTGACCCACATTGTACCTACCTTGTGATTTTGTACCCACCTTGTGATTTTGTACCCACCTTGTGATCTTACCCTATACAACTTCCTTTGAGGAGTGGACTAGTTGGCAATCCACTTTGGGGTCTTCTCCTGTCTCCCTGGAGCTATCTCTCTCAATAAATTTTTTCTACTCTTAACTATTGTTGTTCCCTAGAATTCATTCTTCAGGGGTTGGTGATGTAGCTCAGTGGCACCATGCCTGCCTAGCAAGTGGAAGGTCCTGAGTTCAATCCCCGATTCTGCAAAAAAAAAAAAAAAAAAAAAAAAAGAATTCATTCTTCAAATTTGGAGAACACAAACTCAGCATATCTGACATCTATCAAGTTGGGAGTTATATTTATTTACCCTATATCAGTGGTACACCCTCTAATCCCAGTAGTCAAGAGGTTGAAGCAGGAAGATTGCAAGTTCAAGGCCAACCTAACTGACATAGTGAAACCTTCTCTCAAAAAATTAAAAAAGTTAAAGCTTTTATGTAAAATCAAGGTCATAAGCATTGCTAAAAGACAAACCACAAAGAATTAGTATTCAGGAATGGGGATTTAGCTCAGTGGTTCCACCTGCCTCACAAGCACAAGGACCCGAGTTCAATCCCCAGTACCAAAAAAAAAAAAATCAGTATTCAGAATAGAACAAGAACTATAACACTTCCATGAACACCTTATAAAATTTTTCTCCTCAAAGTCCCTTCAGTGAACCCCTCAATTCCTTTACAGTCTGAAGGGCCGGGGATTTAGCTCAGTGGTTTGGCTGCCTGCCTCACAAGAGCAAGGTCCTGAGTTCAATCGCCAGTACTAAAAAGAAAAAAATTATACCCTTTACAGTCTGAAGCTACCCAATCACCATTAGATCACTGTTTGTTCAAATAATCTATTGAAAGCTTTAATGTGCCTGTTTATCTTTTTCACAGTTTTTGTTTATCTTTCTCACAGTTCAAATTAGCATACCTTATTACCTACCAAGTTCTTTTTTATTTTTTACTGTCATTTGTATACAAGGAAATCTAGAGTAAATATACTGAATTGTGCATAATATGAAAAAAAATTTTTCAAATACCTTGTATGGCTTGTGTTTAGATGTCCCCTCAAAGCCTCATGTGAATGAAGTGGGACTATTTTGGAGATGACTGAATCTAGAGTGTAGTGCGTGATTGATTCATGGTGAAGCTAGGCCCAAGGGCACTAGGATTAAGGATGTGAGTGCTACCTTCCCTGAGTAGTCTGAATAAGATAAAAAGGGCAGAAAGACACTTAAGGTCTCTTATTGCTTTTGCAGCTTCTAGTGCCATGAACTAGTGCCATGCCTCTCTGTCACCCTGCCTTAGAGCCAGCCAATTATGAACTAAAACCTCTACAAACTGTAAGCTAAATAAACCTTTCTCCTTTTAACTTTAGATGTCAGGTATTTTGTCTTAGCAACGAGAAAAAAGTAGCTAAGACACACCTTATTATCCATTGAAAGATGGACAAATAAATTTTGATGTATAGGCTGGAACCTTGTGTAGGTGATGGTTTGAATGAGATAATAAACCTGTATGTATTAATAGATCAAAAGCAGTGCTGAGAAATATATAAATTCCAGAACCATATGCATAGTATACCATTTATGTAATTTTAAAAATATATATCTACAAAAAGAATAAAAAGATTGATTCCATATCAGATTTTGAAAAGAATGACAGAGCAAGAGAATAAAATAGACTTCAACTATATCTGAATATACCTTTTTTAAATTATTAAACCCTCACACACAACTCTCTCTAAACAGCCTGAACCACATGACTGAATGTCTTTAATTCACCTAGCAACTTCCCCTTTTCTTCACATTTCCACTTTCCCCCTCCCTGACTCTAACCATACCTGATTTTTCAATGGGAGATCATACAAGCCCACCCCCAATTTCCCTGCCAGAGTAGAATACACTACCATCTGTGACTCTATCATAGAAGCTGCAGCCCTTCCCCCATCTACTACCTCTCAACAGGCTGAACTAATGGCTCTGACCCACGCTCTTACACAAGCTAAGGGCTTACAAGTTAACATCTATGCAGATTCCAGGTATGCATTTCATATATTACACAAACATGCTGCCATCTGGACAGAAAGAGGTTTTCCATCTTCACAATGGTATTCAATAATTAATGCCTCACTCATTAAAGCCCTTCTCCAGGCTGCCCTTTTGCCAACATGGGTGGCTGTACTTCAGTGCAGGGGACACCAGACATTTTCAGGCATAACTGGTAGAAATCCCTTTGCATATAAAACTGCAAAGGAAGCTGCCAATCTCTCCCTCCATGCACCCAAGGATCAATATTTTTTCCTATACAGCTTCACCCCAGCCTATTCCTTTTCTGAATGTCAACAATGTCAGGATCTCCCTACCGAAGTGGATGGTTGCTAAGTCAGGGAAAGTTCCTCCTTTCCACCTCACAGACCCACATTATTCTTTCATCCCTTCATGACAATTTTCATGCAGTCTACAAACCCTTAACCTGACTGCTTGAGATTCCTATCTGCTTTCCCTCCTGGAAGACCGTCTTCAAAACTGTGACTTCTCAATTCTCTGTCTGCCACACAACCATGCCTTAGGGGCCCTGAGGCCCCCACCTTTTCCTACACATCATGCACCAGGTTTTTCTCCAACTCAGGACTGGCAAATTGATTTCATTCATATGCAACAAGTGTGAAAGTTAAGATACTTCCTGGTCTGGGTTGACAGCTTCACTGGGTGGGTAAAGACCTTTCCCACAGGCTCAGAAAAGGCCTCAGCAGTTGTTAACTCCCTCCTAGCCAATATTATCCTCTGGTTTGGCCTTCCTACCTCCATTCAATCAGAAAATCACCCAGATTTCATTAGCCAGATTACATAGGATGTGTCCAAGTCACTTCAAATACAATGGAACATTCACACTCCTTACTGGCTTCAGTCATCCAGGAAGATAGAGTGGGCTAATAGCCTTCTCAAGGGCCACCTTACTAGACTCACACTGAAATTTCATAAAGTTTAGGATTCTACTCCCCTGATTGCTCTCCTCCACATTTGAGACATTCCCTAGGAAACTGCAGTGTACAGTCCATTTGAGCTTCTATACAGTTGCACTTTTCTGCTTGGGTCATACCTCAGCCCAGAGACAAACCCCATTGGAGACTATCTCCCTGTCCTACAACAACTCATACAATGTGCTCCTGACCTTCTCCTGCCTTTTCCTAACATACAGCCTCACAAGGGTGACCTGGCTAATAAATGGGTTTTAATTAAAGACTTAAACTCCAGTTCCTACAGCTTAAGTGGAGAGGACCCTTCCTGGTTGTCTACAGCATCCCAACAGCTGTCTGTCCTCAGGACTCTCCCCAGTGGATTCATTATTCTCAGGTGAAGCTGTGTCCAGTTGATAACTCTCCTGACCCCTCCTTGTGGAAAGTGTAAGTAATCTCTCTTACTTCCCTCAGGCTGACTTGAATTCAAGAAGATATTTAAATGTGCTTTTGTGTTTCCTGCCATTTCACCCACTTCTGTTATTCAGTCTGCTTTGATCTTACTTGATTTCACCCTCAGACCTCCACCCTTGAGTCCTTCCTTACCTGGAAGAGCTTTCTCTTTTTCAGGGCACTCTGTGTGACTTCTCTCCAAAAGATTGATTTGTTTTCCTTCCTCCACACCCTCCTCCTGTTCAACAATTGATGCATTTTCCTGTGAGTTTTACTCTTAATTCCACTGAAACTCCAACTCAATTGCTGTCCCTATTGCCACTGAATGTCTTCTAATAGATACCAAAAGGTTCTTCCTCCAATGGGAAAATCAACAATAGGTGCCTGTCAAATCCTTATTACCCAGGGGCCCTTCCAACCTCTAACAGGCACTGCCCTCTCAGGTACTCTGGAGTTTTGGGATAATGAAGACCAAATATTTAAACACCTCTTTAACATCCACAACCAATTCTGTTTACCTAGCCAAGGTGTTTTCTTCATCTGTGGAACCTCCACTTATGAATCTCCACCAACTGGGCTGGTATCTGGACACTAATATATCTCACCCTCATGATAGGTATTGCCCCCAGAACCAGAGTCTGTCTATTGCTGTTAGGACTCATGTCTGACAACCCAGGGCTATAAAACTAATACCCCTGCTTCTCAGCTTAGGCATCACTACTTCCATGGGAATGGGGACAGAGATAGCAGGTTTAACAACTTCTCTATCATACTTTCAGTCTCTATCCCAAGACTTCTCTCAGAGCCTCTAGAAAATAATTAAATCCAGTATTGCATTATACATACACAGACTCCCTGACAGCAGTAACTCTACAGAATTATTGAGGTTTAGATCTCCTGACAGCCAAGAAAGGTGGATTATGCATCTTTCTAGGAGAAATATGTTGCTTTTAGACCAATCAGTCAGGCATAGTATTAGATGCAGCTAAGAGTCTAACTGAAAAGGCCTTAGATGGCACCTGTCTGACTCTTGGGCCAATATTTTGGGTGGGCCTCATGGTTTCTTCCATTGACTAGACCTCTTGTTTTTATCATCCTCCTCCTTCTCTTTGGACCATGCTTCCTCATATTTCTCTAACAATTTTTACAGGACTGCATCCAGGAAGTCACCAATCAGCAGATGCTGATGCTGACCATTCCTCAATATACTATTCCCCAAGATCTTTCTCCCAACTAGGCTGCCCATGCTTCCCATTTGTCATGCACAAAGTAGTCATGAGAAACATCACCCACTTTCCTGCCCCCCTCTGTATATACTAACAAGAAGACAGGAATGTTGGCCTGGCCTGAGTGGGATGCACTTGGCAAATATGCAGCCCTCAGCAAACAACAGTAAGCCACTATACAGGGCCATAGTACTCTCAGTAAACAGAACAGATGGCCATAAAAAATTTAGGATGGACTATACAATCTCCCCAGCACCAAGGAGTCTAGTATTATATGCACACCTGCACTGACTGTTCCTTTGAACTTTGACCCTAAGCATTCCATCCCAGATTCCTTAAGATTGCAGCCCCACCCCCAAACCCTATAGAAACTTAACTTCTCCTCTGGACAATCTGCTGAAATCATTCAGAATCTCAGCATGCAGACAAATAAATCCAACCTTATTCACACATAAAACCCATGTCTGGGTAGTCCTTTGTGTGTGGTTTATAAGTTATCACTCAGAACACAGACTCATATAAAGATCCCAGAACACATGCACAGAACAATTCCCCAAACCTTGCATGTGGACTTCTCACAAGAACTTGAACAAGTTTTCAATAGTAGGCCTAGACCTGATGTCAGCCTGAGACATGTGATCTCAGCACCTCCTCCCAAGCCCTACATGTAGAAGTTCTTGCAGGTTTCCTCAAGATTTGGACAGCATAAATGATGCAGACTCTGAGAAGAGCTTGCTATCATGACTTTCTTCATGGTAGCCTTCCCTGTTTCTTCAGGAAGTCCTTTTATTGCTTTTTCTGTTTTTACTCAGCCCAAGCTCACTTTGCAGAGCCAGTTTTTCCCTTTCTCTTCCCTTTTACTTTTTTGAATAAATTACCCAATTCTTTTTGCTCTTTTGTTCCATTTTTTTTGTTCAAGACAAGAAGAACCTGGAATCTAACTCCAGAAGGAGAGACAAGCAACCCACAACCTGGTAATGTTTAGTTGGTGAGCCACTTTTAGAAGCAGGCTACCTTATAACAAGTGAAAACACTGGAGAAAAGCAGCACTCTCCCACTCCCTTAATAGGTATGAACCACATTCCTCAAACATGGGTGGTTTTTTTACAAGAGATTTAAACATTTTCTGGATTCTCTCATCCAGCTCCTTGCTTGCTTAATTGAGCCAATTTATGGCATTTTAGTGACGCATCTGACAGGGAAGGAGTGTAAATCTAGCCAAAGGACTGTTGACATAGAGCTCTTTCATCTTAGGGTCAGGCTCCTCCTCCTTTTTTTTTTTGTATTAAATTCTTTTATTGGTACATTGTAGGTATACAACACAATTACGTTTCTCATTGGGAATTGTACCTTTATATAATGCATCTTGGTTCTTATTTTTTCCCCATTCCTAGCCCTCCCTTCACACCCTCCACCCTTCCCTATTTACAAAGAATTTATTTCCATTTTTTCCATTTCTCATCCTTTTTTCCTTTCCCTTCTTTCCTTTCCCCTGCCCCTCCCACTACCCCTACCCCTTTGGACCGTTTCTTCCTATTTTACATTATCGATTATTCATTCTAATCATTGGTACATTTTAGGTATACAATATAATGACATTCATCATTGGAAATTTGCACCTTTACATAGTCTCTCTTGGTTCTTATTTTTCCCCCTTGCCCAGCCCTCCCTTCAACCCCTCCATTCCTCCCTATTTACAAAGATTTTGTTCCTATTTTTCCATTTTCACCCTTGCCAATCCAACATGAGACAGCCAGCCAGGTGATGTGGTACCTCAAGGCCCTCAAGATAGAGGGTTGTAATAGGCAAGGGGAGAATTGTAACTGGCACTACAAAATAAAACTATAAAAGTTAGATTTTTTTTTTTTAGAGATAAGCAACTCCTCCAGACTTTTTCCTTCTAAGCACATAGCCAACATCCCTTCCTCTCCTCAGCACAAAAGAAGTGAGAGAAGAAGTGGGTACCATCTGCCTCAGGAGACTAGAGCCCAGTTTCCTTTCCAATGGAAAGAGGAGGATGAACTAAAGATGATTGGAAGTGATAAAGCAAGTATGGGGATCTGCATTGCCTCTATGTGCTCCATCTCCCCTCTACTGCTCCTTACTAAAAGACCTTTGCCCACATGTTAATGATAAAATGGTGATTTGAGGCAAATGAGCTCCTTCATCCCCTTGGAGCTAGCTTTGAACAAAACCTTTTTCCTTTTTACCAAAATACATGGCCACCTTTGATTTGGTCAACAGCAGGCAAACAAATCTAAGCCTATAAACCTAATAGTCTGGTAACATACTCAGGTCTCTTCAGCTGTCATTTTGGAGACTTTTCTAACTTCTGTATTTGATGCCTTCTGTCCTATTTAACCCGGCTCATTTGACTATGCAGCACTCGTCACACACTATTATCTCACATATTAACTATCTGTTCCTTGTTTTCACATCACTGAATCTAAGCTCCAGTAATTCTCAGCTCTCTGACTGGCCAAACAGTGCCTAGTGCAAAAAAAATGTGTTCAGTAAATATTTGTTGCATGAATAAAGGAGATGGCAGGGTCACAGATGACATGAGTTTTTATTTTTGATGCTTATATGCAGATATGTGTCAAAGGAAAAAAATATTACAATGACTTAGCTAAAACATTTTTTTAAAAGAATCTTGCTGTGTTGCTTAGGTTAGTCTCAAACTCTTGGGTTCAAGTGATCTTCCTACTTCAGACTCCCAAATAGTTTGCACTATGCCAGCTTTACTTTTTTTTTTTTTTTTTTTTTTTTTTTTGGCTGCCTGGGATCAAACACAGGACCTTGCTCTCATGAGACAGGTGCAGCGCCACTGAGCTAAATCCTTCGCCCTAACTTTAAAAATCATAATCGACTTCATTTTGATTCTATAGTCAGACAACACTTCCCTTTATGAAGTAAAACAAATACACTGATGGGCTAAGCAGAGAAATTGGATTTATAGACAGAAAGGGGTTTAAAAAGACAGACACAAGCAAAAAGAAGATTGAGCAAAGTAATTTTCCTTGTAATGTAATAGACCCAGGTGAGTTGGAACTATGGAGATGTGCCACACTCTGAATTAAATGGAGTCTTTTATTATCATAGCTGGCTGATCCAGAGTGGCTCACACCTCTAAAAATTCTAGACAAAGGAAAGGCAGTTTGCAGGGTTCTTTTAAGGGTTTTTCTATTTGGGGAGGGCTCAGGGAGAGGGGGAGCACAAGTAGAATTTCACAGGAACAGAACTTTGCTAAGCTGGTGGGGGTCAGGGAAGTTTCACACAGTTTAGTTAAAAGAAAGTATCAAACAGGTGTGGGAGTCTTCAGTTTACAAGGTAGTAAAGATAACATAGTTGTGGACTGGTCTACCATAAGGTCACAAAGATAACATATAGTTGCAGATTCACACAGGATGCAGTGATCTGTTATGCATTAACTGAGGGGACTCCCAATTGGGGGAGGAAGGGAAAGGTGACCACCCAGAATCACTTGACTTTACACAAATGGAGTCAGATACAAAAATGGGGTCAGGTTGGCTATCACAGTAAGGTAAGGACAGGGACACTGAAAAATAGAAAAATAAATGATTAGTTAACATCAGGTTGACTTCTGAGAAGATAGTGGAGTGGTAAACAGCAACATATCAACCACTCCAAGATTTGGAATCTAGATACTGAAGAATAACAACTTGGGAAAGAAAAGAAGGAGGGAGGTTGATATTTGGGAGCTAGGGAGAATCTGAAGGGAAAATTGGAGCCCACAGAGAAAAGTTAAGAGACAGGATTCAATGTAGAAAAAGGGGGGGATCAACTACACTTTATCCCCAACTCCCACCTCATGGTGTGAGAGGATTGAATCTACAGAGATGCAGTGAGGTCAGGTGACCACAAAGGTCTCCAGGGGGAAATACACCAATGGAACAGAGCAGTGGATACTGGGAACTACAATAGCTAGTGAGTAACTCAAATTCAAGTAAATTATGTGTATCCTGGAGAAGGTGCTTAGTGAAATGGCAGTTTAGGGAGAGGCCAACTGAATGTGGGACTTGGAGCAGCTGTAGGTTGGCTTCATCTCAGGGCTCCCAGCGTTGAAATCCCACAGAGACTGGGTGAGGGAGAACTGCAGGAGACATCCAGGGTCTGGGAGCTGTGATCAGGCCAGCATCCAGAATGTTTTAGGCTGAATGACTCAGGCTCCAACCCCACAACCAGAGGTCAAGATCAGCCTGAACTTCTGTGGATTTGAAAGTATAAGAACCAGAACTTTTCCCTAATCCTACTGCAGGCTTACTGGGATTATCCAGGATGGATCTGGGCTGTGACTGCCACTTTAGTCTATCATCAAGAGTAGAGTCATGCCTGAATTGGATGCTGCCACAAAACTGTAGATCCCAGAAGATAACCACAGGCTCAAAATCACAGAGAAATTTATTTTTACTTTTTTTTTCTTTGCTTTTGGGTTTTTTGTTTGGTTGTTTTGATTGTTTATTTTTGTTTTTTCATGAGTGTGAACACTGTTTTTAGATTTTATGCTTTGTTTTGCTCTTTTTTCCTTCTTTCTTTCCCTCCTGTCTTCTTCACCAGTTTCCCAAGGCTTAGGTAATCTTTCTTTGTTCTTCAGCTTTGCTGCTAATTTCTTTCTCTTCTTTTATTTCTCTATTTTTTTCCTCTTATTCATTTACATTTTCTCCCCTTAAGGTAAAATTGCTCTACTGAGTGAATATTTACTGTATATAGTTGTCATAGATCTTGTTATATAACTATAAATCTTGAACCTATGGTTAAAGTTGACAAATTAGTAGTTATAACAGTTTGTCATTTTCTAATCTGTGCTTGATGATATTGTTATTATTGATTATACTATTTTACCCAAGGTGATGTAATTGTAATCAGTTGATCTTCCTTGTATGTCAATACTTAGATTGTATAGATGTCTTGAAAAGTACTATTTTTGGTATCAAAGAACTGGGTGCTATGCAAAACAGCAGCAACCTTTCATCCCAAATAGACTGGGACAGACTGAAATGCCAAAAGACAGCCACATCTAAAAGTTATCTCTAAAATGTAGTCATTTCCTAAAGTGATCTCAACAATAGTCATAAAGCTACCTACCATAAGCAATTTACAATCCTCAATGCAGAAAAAAAATAAGCAACAACCAAAACAAAGAAAATGAGAAAACATGGAAACAAGATGCAACCCATAACCCCTAACTCTCCCAAGGCAAATCCAGGGACCATTGAGGTAGAACAAATAAAAATCTCCCAGCTGAACTTTATGAAATGGTAGCAGCAGAAGTAGTTAACATCAGGGCACTTCTATTGCATAAGGATTAAAGCAGAGAAAGCTTCATTGCTATATTGAGTGAAACTAATCTCTTTGGGAAATTTGGCTGCTATCACTCATTTGTTTTGGATTCTTGGAAGTTCAGATAAATAGCTTATTTTCTGTTTGGTGATGTGGAGCTCACCATCCAGTCACTGCAGTCAGATACAACACTTCCTGGACAAAGAAGCCTTACCTCCTCAGCCCTCAGAACACTTTGAGGATCTCTGGAGAACCTAAACCCAATGGGAGTTCCCAATGTTGCAGGAGTTCTCCCTCAAAGAAGAACAGGTGGCAGGCACTCAAATGAACTAAAGCAGCTCCTTGAGATTTTTAACAGGCTGAATAATGCCCCCTAAAGACTTTGTTGTGGTCTGAACATAATATGCCAAACTATGCCACTTGGCATGCTGAGTTCTTTGAACTAAAGGAAACCAGAAAAGTCTCAGAAACAATAAATTCTTTCTGACCTTTTGCTACCCCCCTTTCTCTTTCTTCCTTCTTTCCCCTGAAGCAGGCTGCAGAACTAGAATTCCTTTTCACCAAGTAAATCATGGGAAACAGAATTATTTTCCTTCAAAACAAGCCATTAACCTACAGAGGTCACTCTGACCCACCACTCCCCTAAAAATAGAACATAAGACACTCGGTCTCAGAAAGGGGGTTGCTATACAGAGTGACCAAGAAGACTGAACACACGGGCCTTGCTAAGCTTCCCTAAGTTCATTACTACTAAATGGCATACTTTTTGTCCAATTACATTTCTACATGGCTGTGTAGCCTTCATCCAACCTAAGCATAAAAATACATAGTTTGCCCTGTTTCTTTGGTTCTTCATTTCTAAAAGCTTCTGTGTCATATAAAAACATTGAATAAATTTGCATGTTTTTCTCTTCTTAATCTGTATTATAGTAGTATCAGCAGTGGATCTTGAGATGAGTGAAGAAAGAATATTATACCTTTTCAATTCCATAATGCTTGTAACTGGTAAGCCAAGTCCTGGCACAGTGAGGAATGAACTTCTCACTTCAGTCCTCAGTTCTTGTGATCTTTCTTTGGGGGGGGGGGTACCAGGGATCGAACTTGGGTCCTTGAGCTTGCGCAGCAGGTGGTGAAACCACTGAGCTAAATCCCCGGCCCCAGTTCTTGTGATCTTAATGAAAGAACTCAGTCAAGACACATAGGCAGTCATGCAGAAGAACAAGTGGAATTTGTTATAACGTGGATATAGAGATAATACACTTTCAAGAGACAAGAAGATGGCTGGTGTCATAAAGACTTCTATGTGAAGTATGAGTTTGGATATCTTTTTATATATACATAAAAGTTGTTATTGGGGTTCAGGAAAGTATGAAAATTACAATTCTCATGGACATTTCTTTTAGGGGTTACTTTGGAATGTTGATAGCTCAAAAATGTCTTCCTTGTTCTTTTTAGGTGATTAATATTCCCTCAGAGGTCGTAATTGAACAAAAATCCAAATCATCTCAACCCAAGGAAAGATGGTCTTTAAAGAATGCTCCCTTTTCTGATACCATTTGGTGTAGGCCATGCAAGAATGTTGTATGTCTTGTTTTAGAAATACACAACCAGGTAGCCAGATATTGAAAGGATTGTGCACAGTGTATAATCTTAAAATTTCATTCTGCTCTGTGAGATTACTTTCAGTCTGAGAGCTAACATATAATTATAAGCATATTACACATTGGCATCTTTATTTTTTTCCTTAAGTAGCAATGCATGCTTTTACTCTTCTCCCCCAATTTGTCCCTCAGGCTCACTAATATCTAATGACTTGCCTAACTTGCCCACTTATTAAGCCCCAGAACCTATAAATGTCAACTTGTATCACAAAAGGGACTTTGCAGATGTGATTGCATTAAGGATCTTGAGTTGGGAAGATTATAGTATGGACCCCCAAATAATAACTATCCCTACAGAGGGAAAAGAGAACTTGGATGCAAGTGGGAAAAAATATTCCTTGCCTTATCCATTTTCTGCATGTTAGCCTGTAACTTGACAGAACGCTAAAGAAACTGGTTCTAATTTGATCTGAGTCATGATCTCAGAGCCTGAAGAAATTTAACTGGGCTTTTAAAATACTAAATCACCATATTAACACCTCTCTGGCTGATTTCTAAATTTTACATAGTTTCTCTAAATATTATAGTGGTGTCACAATAATAAAAACAACATGTTCTCACACATTGTTAAATTCTTTTATTGGTACATCTTAGGTATACAACACAATTACATTTCTCATTGGGAATTGTACCTTTACATAATGCATCTTGGTTCTTATTTTTTCCCCATTACTAGCCTTCCCTTCACCCCCTCCACCCTTCCCTATTTACAAAGACTTTGTTTCCATTTTTTCCACTTCTCAGCATTTTTCCTTTCCCTTCTTTCCTTTCCCCTGCCCCTCCCACTACTCCTACCCCTTTGGACCTTCTCTTCCTATTTTACATTATCAATTATTCATTCTAATCATTGGTACATTTTAGGTATACAATATAATGACATTCATCATTGGAAATTTGCACCTTTACATAGTCTCTCTTGGTTCTTATTTTTCCCCCTTGCCCAGCCCTCCCTTCAACCCCTCCATTCCTCCCTATTTACAAAGATTTTGTTCCTATTTTTCCATTTTCTCATATTAATCCCATTCCCTTCTATCCTTTCCCCTAGCCCTCCCACTTCCTTCCCCTTTGCCCCTTTTCTTCCTATTTCACATTACCTATTATACATTTTAGTCCTTATTTACACTTTCAGTTTCTCATACCAGAGAAACTATTCAGTATTTATACATGTGTGTCCTATTTATTTCACTTAAGAGTATTGCCTCAATGTTCATCCATTTAACTATAAATGTCTCTAATTTCTCATATTTATGGCTGAATAGTACTCCATTTTATTTTTTAAAAACACATTTTCTTTATCCAGTCTCCAGTTGATGGGCATTTGGGCTGTTTCCAAGTTTTAGCTATCACAAACTGTGCTGCTATGAACATGGGTGCACATATATCACTGTGGTATGATTCTTTTAATTCTTTGGGGAAGATCCCCAGCAGTGAAATAGGGGGGTCAAATGGGACTTCCAGTCCTAGTTCTTTGAGGTATCTCCATACTGATTTCCACAGTGGTTGCACCAGTCTACACTCCCACCAGCAATGGAGCAGTGTTCCTCTTTCCCCACTGCCCCGACAGCATTTGTTATTGGTTGATTTCATGATAGCACCCATTCTTTCTGGAGTGAGGTGGAATCTCAGCATTGTTTTCATTTGCATCTCTCAAATGACCAGTGATGTTGAACATTTTTTCATGTATTTATTTGCTATTTCTACTTCTTTGTGTGAGAAATGTCTGTTCATTTCAGATGCCCATTTTTGGATTGGGTCTTTAAATTTGGGAGGTCTGATCTTTTTAAGTTCTTTATAGATTTGAGAGAGTAGACTTTTGTCTGAGGAAGAGCAGGTGAAGAATTTTTCCCACATTGTGGGTTGTCTTTTCACACTGTTAGTGTTTTCTCTTGCTGTGCAGAAGCTTCTTAATAAGAAGAGATCCCACTTGTTGATTGTTTGTGCTAGTTCACGGGCAACTGAGGTTTTGTTCATAAAATCTTTTCCTCCACCGATGTCTTCAAGGGTTCTACCTAACCTCTGTTCCAACTGGTTCAGAGTTTCTATTTTAATATTTAGATCTTTAATCCATTTTGATTTTAGTTTAGTGCATGGTGAGAGATATAGGTCTAGTTTTAATCTTTGGCAAGTTGAAGCCCAATTTTTCCAGCACCATTTATTAAAGAGACTATCTTTCCTCCAGTGAGGGTGTTTGGCTCCTTTATCGAAGATGAGATGGCTGAGTGTGTCTGGTGTTGTTTCTGCATCTTCTAATCTGTTCCACTGGTCCTCAGGTCTGTTCATCTGAGAAGAATGTGTATTCTGATTTTGTGGGGTGGAACACTCTGTAAACGTCTGTTAAGTTCATTTGTTCAAGAGTTCGATTGAGTTCTAGTATTTCATTACTTATTTTTTGTCGAGTTGACCTATCTATTTGTGACAGTGGGGTGTTGAGGTCCCCCACTACAACTGTATTAGTGCATATATGACTTTTCATGTCCATTAGTATTTGGTGGATAGTGTTTACACTAGTGTTTGGTGCATAGATATTTATGATTGTCATCTCTTCCTCTTGGATTCTTCCTTTTACAAGGATGTAGTGTCCTTCTTCATCTCTCTTTACCAGTGTTGGTTTGAAATCTACTTGATCTGCCAAGAGGATAGCTACTCCTGCTTTTTTTCGGGTTCCTGTCACATGAAGTATTGTTTTCCACCCTTTAACTTTCAGTCTACGAGTTTCCTTTTGAATTAAGTGTGTTTCTTGTATGCAGCATATTGTTGGATTTTGCTTCTTGACCCATTCTGCCAGTCTATTTCTTTTGATTGATGAATTGAGACCATTAACATTGATGGTTATAACTGAAACGTATTGACTTGTCATTGCCATGACTTTTTCTTTTTGTTGGGTTCTCCCCCTTTACATTCAATTTCTTGTCATGCCAGATGGGTTCATTCTGCTTTGCTTCCTGGGGTTGTGATCCTCAATGTCTGTTCCTAGGATATTGTGTAAAATTCTTTGGAGTGCTGGTTTGGTATTCACGAAGTTCCTAAGGTGCTCTTTGTCATGAAAGTGTCTTATTTCTCCATCCATTTTGAAAGATAGTTTTGCAGGTACATCGATCTGGGTTGGAGGCTGTTTTCTTTTAGGGCTTGGAATATGTCACTCCAAGCTCTTCTTGCCTTGATGGTTTGTGTTGAGAAGTCTGCTGTCATTCTGATGGGCTTTCCTTTGTATGTGATTTGTTTCTTTTCTCTAACTGCTTGTAGAACTTTGTTCTTCTGTTGTGTTTCTGGAATCTTAACAATTATATGCCTATGTGTAGATTTTTTTTTTTGATCAAGGCTATTTGGAGTCCTATATGCCTCACTTATCTGTATGTCAAGCTCTTTTCCCCTGTTTGGGAAGTTTTCTGCCATTATTTCTGTAAACAGTTTTTTTATGTCATCTGCACTCTCTCCTGTTTCTTCATTGACTCCAATCAGTCTTATGTTATTCTTTGCATCGTCTAGCAGCTGCTGGATTGATTTCTCATGTTCCTTTATAATTTTGAAGCAATTTTTCTTTTCCTGGTCATTAATTGCAATCTTATCTTCTATATCTGAAATTCTGTCCTCACATTGGCTCATTCTGCTGTGTAGACTTTCAATGGAGTTTTTCATGTCCTGGAAATCTATTTGCATCTGTTTTATGGATTCCATTTGTTTCCTATGTTGGGATTCCATCATGTTCCTGAGCTCCTCGCTAGATTTATTAATCATGTCTTGCACTAGGAGCACAATTTCTCTGGTTATCTGAGTAATTATTTCTGATTTCATTTTTTCCAGATCCCCTTTTGTTGCCAGTTCAGTGGGTCCAGGTGGTTGAGTATCAGAGTTTTCCATCTCATTTCCCTTTAGGGTTGCTGTAGGTGATCTGGAAGTCTGTTTTTGAGACTTATTTATATGTTTTCTCATTTCAACCGGGGGGGGCGGGGGTTGTTGGCACCTGCACTGATTACCTCCTCTAAGCTGGAAGAGGTGGGACAGGGCCAGGAGCAGCAGTAGGGAGAGTGGCCCAAAAGCCCTTTCCTCTGGGCTGGGAGCAGTGGGAGGGATGTTGGCCAGGAAGCCCCTTCCTCTGGACCAGGAGCAGTGGGATGGCAGCTCAGAAGCCCGTACCTCTGGGCTGGGAGTGGTGGGACTCAGTACCATGGTCTGGTGGTCCGATGTCCTCTGCGTCTTTGTAGTGTGGAACCAGGTGGCTGTACAGAGGAACGGGGGGGGGTGTCCAGTGGATTGTTGCTGGGGCCCGGGTGGATTCAGCATGTTCCACATGGCTCGCGACCTCAGTAGTGTATGCCTTCTCACACATTTCTTAGAAGATTTCAGGAGAAGTTCCAAAAGTGTAGTAATTGATAAGAAAGAGATTTTTTTTGTTTTGTGGCTGAAGAATTATATTTTAAAGATTAGATTTTACTGAGTAGAAAGGAAATCCATTGGAGAGTTTTGAACAGGGAAATATCACAATCTAGGGTCTCTGGGTTAGTCAGTTTTCAGTCACTGTGATCAAATAACTAAAAGAAAACAATTTAAAGTTGGAAAATTTTATTTTGACTCATGGTTTTAGAGATTTCAGTTCATGGTTGGCTGGCTCTACAACTTTTAGTTCTGTGGTGAGGTCAAAACATCATGGCTGGTAGTACAGATGGGGGCCACCACTCTTGACTGAAAGATTAGTTTTTTGGTTTTTTGGGGGGGTACCAGGGATTGAACTCTGTCCCTAATTGACTTCTTTGAAGATGTTAAATGTCTAATAATGAAAAAATCTGCTTTATTTTGGGGCATGTGGGTCTCTCAGCCTTGGAAGGGAAAAAAAGGGCCATGGTAGCAATGGAAATATGAAGGGAATGGGAAAGGGGATGTTACCAGAACCCCTGCAGTGAGTCCTGGTCTCCTGCAAGGCACTACAACACAAAGTGAATTAAAGAATAAAGACAGGAAATGAGACTTAGAGAAGAAGCTGAGCTTTGGGCCTAATCAGTGCTTCTCTGGGCAGCAAACACAAAGACATCTGGAGCTTGCCACTATTTATTGGGTTCATAGGGAGTATCAGATGACTCAGAGCATGGCAATAAACCTAAACTGACAGGGATCTTTTTGCAGGGGGGTACCAGGGATTGAGCTCAGGACCTTGCACTTGCAAGGCAGGTAGTGGCATCACTGAGCTAAATCCCCCACCCTGGATCTTATTATCAGAGGAAATATCAGATGACTCCGAGAGTGATGGTAATCCTATGACAATGAGGATCTTATGCTGATGAGGATCTTAGGTTGATGAGGAGCTTACATTGATTAGGATGGTGAGATGAATAAACCATTTTTACAACAGTTGGTGGGATGAATAAAGCTGATAAGAATTTGTCCCTCCCCAGGTGAAATGTTTCTACTCAGTTCTCAAAGAACCAGGAAGTCTTTAGCTGATGTAATTTTGCCCTTGAGCATCACGTCGCAGGACTATTGAGTCATCAGACACCCCTAGTCATCATTTAATTGTGAAATAATTTTTCCTCAAAATTATGTAGAATGGCTTCCAACAGAAGTATGCTTAGCAGGCCTACCACAAGCTTGAGGCTAAGGAATTAATTGACTTCTTAACTTCCTACTTTGTAGGTAACTCTTGGTTTCTGTACTCTTTTTTCATTTCATTAAGTGGTTCTCAGTTCTCATTGGATCTTTTACTAATTGTCTACACTGCTAATCCAAGAAATAATCACATGCAAGATTATTTTTTATTCATACCCTTATGCACTCCTCTTCTACAGAAAACATAGCTAACTTATATGAGGATATTGCTTAATAAGGAGAGATATACATAGATAAATGTATATTGGTAATGATGGAATGTGAATTTCAAAGGTAGAGAATAAAAGATTTTGGCTCTGACTTGCTCTCCCTTGGATCAGTTGCACTGGGGATACCAGCAGACATGTATTTAATATATTTCAGCAGCATTGTGAAGAAATCCTTGTGGTAAGGTATTTATAAATACTTATTATAATTTATATTTATTTTAAGTATTCATGCCACTATTATTTATATTTAACTATATGTTAACATTATTCATATAATTCATATAATTAACATTAATATTATATATATTATTTTAGAATTTAAAATATCTATAATGTACTGCAATGGAGGTACTAAATGTGTCTGTCTGTGAATAATCATAACTAGGGCTTATTTTGGCCATAGGGTTTATTTTAAAAGCATCCTGAAAAACAATGCTGGGGCTTATTTTGCAGTTAGGTCTTCCTTTGCAGGGAAAGACAGTGTTTGAGAGTGTTTAATCAGGAGCCATTTGAGGAAAAGTTTAATTGCTAAGACTTAGCTTTAGGATTTCGGGGGTCACCCTACTGTCATCAATAAGTCCTTCTAAAAGTGACTCACAATTAAATGTTACCAGGTTATGGGTTGTCCATCTTGCCCTCTGGAGTTAGAGTCCAGGTTTTTCTCATCTTGAACAAAGAATTGGATGAAATGAGCAAAAAGTAGTGGCCAAGTTTATTTGAAAAAGAAAAAGTAAAGAAAAAGAGAAAAACTGGCTCTGCAATGCAAGTTTGGGCTGACTAAAAAGAGAAAATGCAATAAAAGGACACCCTGAAAAAAAACGGTGGGCTACTGTGAAGAAAGTCACAATAGCAGGCACCTCATGGCACCTACATTCTTACGTGTTGTTCAAACCTTTTTTTTCTTTTTTTTTTGCATATTTATTGTTTTGTTTTTATGAATATCTTTTTAATTAACTTTATTGATGCATTTTAAGTGTGCAACATAAGGACATTCATCATTGGAAATTTGCACCTTTACATAATCTCTCTTGGTTCTTATTTCTTCCCCATTCCCCTGTACCCCCTTCAACCTCTCCATCCATCCTTATTTACAAAGACTTTGTTTCCATTTTTTCATTTTCTCATATTAATTCCATTCCCTTCTTTACTTTCCCCTACCCCTCCCACTTCCCCTTTGCCTCTTTTCTTCCTATTTCACATTATCTATTATACCTTTTAGTCCATATTTACACTTTCAGTTTCTCACACTAGAGAAGCTATTCAGTATTTACACATGTGTATCCTATTTATTTCACTTATGAGTATTGCCTCAATGTGCTTCCATTAACCTATAAATATTTCTAATTCCTCAATTTTTATGGCTGAGTAGTACCCACTTTATTAAAAAACAAACAAACAAAAAAAAAACCTCATTTTCTTTATCCAGTCTCCAGTTGATGAGCATTTGGGCGGCTCCCAAGTTATAGCTATTACAAATTGTGTCGCTATGAACATGGATGCACATATATCACTGTGGGATGATTCCTTTAATTCTTTGGGGAAGATCCCCAGCAGGGGAATAGCAGAGTCAAATGGGACTTCCAGTCCTAGTTCTTTGTGGTATCTCCATACTGATTTCCACAGTGGTTGAACCAGTCTACACTCCAACCAGCAGTGGAACAGGGTACCTCTTTCCCCACAAGCCCACCAGCATTTGTTATTGGTTGATTTCATGATAGCAGCCATTCTTTCTGGGATGAGATGGAATGTCAGCATTGTTTTCATCTGCATTTCTTGAATGACCAGTGATGTTGAACAGTTTTTCATATGTTTGCCATTTCTAATTCTTTGTGTGAGAAATGTCTGTTCATTTCAGATGTCCATTTTTAGATTTGGTCTTTAAATTTGGGAGGTCTGATTTTTTTTAAGTTCTTTATACTCTAGACAGTAGACCTTTGTTTGAGGAATAGCTGGTAAAAAAATTTTCCCACATTGTAGGTTGTTTCTTAGCTCTGTTGGTAGTTTCTCTTGCAGTGCAGAAGCTTTTTAATAAGAAGAGATCCCACTTGTTGATTGTTTGTGCTAGTTCATGGGCAACTGAGGTTTTGTTCATAAAATCTTTTCCTACACCAGTGTCTTTAAGAGTTCTACCTAACCTCTGTGCCAGCCTGTTCAGCATTTCTATTTTAATATTTAGACCTTTAATCAATTTCTATTTTAGTTTAGTGCATGGTGAGACATATAGGTCTAGTTTTAATCTTCGGGAAGTTGAAACCCAATTTTTCCAACACTATTTGTTTAACAGGCTATCTTTCCTCCAATGAGGGTGTTTGGCTCCTTTGTCAAAGATGACCTGGCTGAGTATGTCTGGAGTTGTTTCTGCATCTTCTAACGTGTTCCACTGGTCCTCAGGTCTGTGTCTTTGACAGTACCATGCTGTTTTTAATCACAGTAGCTTTGTAGTATAGTTTCAAGTTGGGGGTTATGATACCCCCACCATACTTCTGTTGCCTAGAATTGCTTTTGCTATTCTGGGTCTCTTCTTGTTCTAAATGAATTTTTGGATTTTTTTTTTTAAGGTCCATGAAGTATGCTGCTGGGATTTCAATTGGGATTGCATTGAATCTATATAGCAGTTTTGGAAGTACGGCCATTTTCACTATGTTTATTCTTCCTACCCAGGAGCAAGGGATGTTTTTCCATTTTCTGATACTGTCTTCAATCTCTCTTTTCAGAGTGCTATAGTTTTCAGAGAAGAGGTCATTGATTTCTTTTGTTAGGTTGATTCCTAGGTATTTCTTTTTTTGTACACAATTGTGAAAGGAAATGTTTGCCCTTTTTCCTCTCTCAGTGAGTCTGCTTTTTCATGTAGAGGAAAGCTATTGATTTTTGTGTGTTGACCTTATATCCAGCTACTCTGCTGAATTTGGTTATTAAGTCTAGAAGACTTTGAGTGGAGTTCTTTGAGTCTTCTATATAGAGTATCATATCATCTGCAAATAATGACAATTTGACTTCCTCATTTTCTATCTTTATTCCATTTATTTCTTTCCCTTGTCTAATTGCTGTGGCTAATGTTTCCAAAATTATATTGAACAAGAGTAATGATACTGGACGTCCTTGTCTTGCTCTTGATTTTACTGTGAAGGATTTCAATTTTTAACCATTTAGTATGATATTGGCTATTGGTTTTCCATAGATGGCTTTTATCAGATTGAGGTAGAGACCTTCTATTCCAATTTTTTGTAGGGTTTTTATCATAAATGCATATAGGATTTTGTCAAATGCTTTTTTTTGCATCTATTGGGATGATCATATGGGTTTTGTCCTTGGCTCTATTGATAGTGTGTTACATTGATTGATTTGCATATGTTGACCCATCCCTGCAACCCTGGGATGAATCACTTGGTCAGGGTATATGATCTTCTTGATGATCTTCTGCATTCTGTTTACCACTATCTTATTAAGGGTTTTTTTCATCTATGTTCATTAGTCAAATTGGCCTATCATTCTCTTTTTTGGCTGGGTTTTTCTCTGCTTTGTTGATCAAGGTGATGCTTGCTTCCAGGAATGAATTTGGGAGTATAGCTTCCCTTTCCATTTCATTGAAGAGTTTTAACACTAGTAGCAGTAGTTCCTCTCTCAATGTCTTGTAGAATTCAGAGGTGAAGCCATCAGGACCCGGGCTTTCCTTAGTTGATAAGTTTTTAATTACGTTTTCAATTCATTGGTTGATATTGCATTGTTTAGAATTGTCAGATCTTTTCTGTTCAACTTGGTAATTCATAATTATCTAGGAATCTGTCCATTTCTTCTGTGTTGTCCATCTTATTGGTGTATAGGTTCTGGAAGTAGGTATTGATGATCCTCTGGATTTATACTGGGTCCATTGTAATTTCATTCTTTTCATTCCTAATTGCATGGATTTGGGCCTTTTCTTTCCTTTTTCTGATGAGGTTGGCTAACGGTTTGTCAATTTTGTTTATTCATTCAAAGAACCAACTCTTGGCTTCATTGATTTTTTTGTATTGTTCTCTTAGTCTCCATTGCATTGATTTCTGCTCTGATCTTTACAATTTCCTCCCTTCTCTGAGCTTTGGGTTTGTCATGCTCTTCTTTTTCTAGAACCTTGAGGTTCAGCATCAGGTTGTTTAATTGGGCTTGCTGTGTTTTCCTAATATGAATATTCACTGCTATGAATTTCCCATGTAAGACTGCTTTCATTGTGTCCCATAGATTCTGATATATTGTATTGTCATTTTCATTTAATTGAAGGAACTGTCTGATTTCTTCTTTAATTTCCTCTGTGACCCACTTGTTATTCAGAAGTGTGTTGTTCTATTTCCATGCGTTTAGGAAATTCTTGCAGTTTCTTTTGCTATTGATCTCCAATTTCATTGCACTATGGTCCAATAATATACAGGGGATAACTTCAATTCCTTTGCACTTACTTAAACATGTTCTATGTGTGAGTATGTGGTCTATTTTGGAGAATGAGCCATGTGCAGCTGAAAAGAATGTGTATTCTGATTTTGTGGGGTGGAACCTCTCTAAATATCTGTCAAATTTGTTTGTTTAAGAGTGTGATTGAATTCTAGCATTTCATTATTTTTTTGTTTAGTTGATCTATCTATTTGTGACAGTGGGGTATTGAGGTTTCCCACTACTATTGTATTAGTGCTTATTTGATTTTTCATTTTCATTAGTATTTGTTTTATATAGTTGGAAACACTAGTGTTTGGTGCATATATGTTTATGATTGTCATCTCTTTCTCTTGGATTGTTCCCTTTACAAGGATGTAGTGTCCTTTGTCTCTCTTAATCAGTGTTGGTTTGAAATCCACTTGATCTGCAAAGAGGATAGCTACTCCTGCTTTTTTTTCAGGTTCCTATTGCATGGAGTATTGTTTTCTACCCTTTAACTTTCAGTCTGTGGGTTTCTTTTTGAATTAAGCGTGTTTCTTGTATGTAGCATATGGTTGGAACTTGCTTCTTGTCCCATTCTGCCAGTCTATTTCTTTTGATTGGTGAATTGAGACCATTAACATTGATGGTTATAACTGATATGTACTGACTTATCATTGTCATGACTTTTTCTTTTTGTTGGATTCTCCCACTTTGCATTTAATTTCTTGTTGTGCCTGATGGGTTCATTCTGCTGGGCTTCCTGGGATTGTGATCCTTGCCTTTTCCTAGGATTCTGTCTAAAATTTTTGGAGTGCTGGTTTGGTATTCATGAAGTTCCTAATGTGATCTTTGTCATGAAAGTATCTTATTTCTCCATGCATTTTGAAAGATAGTTTTGCAGGGTACATCAATCTGGGTTGGAGATTGTTTTCCTTTAGGGCTTGAAATACATCACTCCAAGCTCTTCTTGCCTTGAGGGTTTGTGTTGAGAAGTCTGCTGTGATTCTGATGGGCCTTCCTTTGTATGTGTAGGTGATTTGTTTCTTTTCTCTCACTGCTTGTAGAATTTTGTTCTTCTTTTGGGTTTTTAGAATCTTCACTATTATATGCCTATGTGTAGATTTTTTTTTTTTTTGATCAAAGCTATTTGGAGTCCTATATGCCTTGCTTATCAGTGTGTCAAGTACTTTTCCCCTGCTTGGGAAGTTTTCTGCCATCACTTCTGTGAACAGTTTTTTTATGTCATCTGCACTCTCTCCTGTTTCTTCATTGACTCCAATGAGTCTTATATTATTCTTCTTTGCATCATCTAGCAGCTGCTGGATTGATTTCTCATGGTCCCTTAGTATTTTGAAGCAACTTTTCTTTTCCTGGTCACTAACTGCACTCTTGTCTCCTGTATCTGAAAGTCTGTCTTCACATTGGCTCATTCTGCTGCGTAAACTTTCAATGGAGTTTTTCATGTCCTGGAAATCTATTTGCATCTGTTTTATGGATTCCATTTGTTTCCTATGTTAGCATTGTATCATGTTCCTCAGCTCCTCAATTTTTTTTATCTGTGTCCTCTCTAGATTTATTAATCATTTCTTACACTATGGCCACAATCTCTTCTGTTATCTGAGAAATTATTTCTGATTTCATTTTTTTCAGATCCTCTTTTGTTGCCAGTTCAGGGAGTCCACATGGTTGAGCATCAGATTGTTCCATCATGTTTCCCTTTGGGATTGCTTTAGGTGATCTGGGAGTCTGGTTTTGAGACTTGTTTAAGTGTCTTCTCATTTCAATGGCAGGATGGGGGGAGGCATGTGTGCTCCTGGAGCCCTTGTCACTCAATTCCTTGGCACTGGGGGTGGTGGTACAGTGTCCTGGAAAGTTCACCTCCTCTGTGCTGGGTCCAGCTCTTCCCCTAGGTGCAAGGTTCACCTTCTGTGTGCTAGGGACAGCTCTGTTGCTGGGCATTGAGTCTTCTTTTTTTTTCTTGGTACTGGGGATTGAACCTGGGACCTTGCACTTGCAAGGCAGGCACCAGAACCACTGAGCTAAATCCCTGGACCTTGTTTTCCAAATCTTGAGGAAATCCATGGGAACTTTTACTGTACATCCAGGTCCTGAGAGGCAGTGCTGGAATCCCATACCTCAGGATGATGTCAGGTTTGGGCCATCCTATTGAGAACTTGCTTGAGATTTTAAAGAAATTCAGGTGTAGGGTTTTAGGAACTGTTCTGCCCATGTGTCTGGGATTTTGTAATTAACAGGTCATAGCTACTTCCCCAGCTAGCTTTGCCATGCCCTAATCTCATATCTCACTACCACAGTAACTGGGTGAAGACAGCCACAAGAGCCAATCACATAGATGATGTGGGCTAGACATAGACCCCCTGAGAAGTTTAAGTTCAGGCTCGGAAGAACACAGGGGTCCTACCCTGTGTGATGAGAAGTTGGGCTTATTTATGGTTTTTGGAATGGGATGGGCCTTAAAATGCTGGCATAAATCTAGTGAACTCCTTAAACACCACATCCCATTTCCTGCATCCAGTACAAAATTCAGCAGTCTGTTTAATTTCCCTACCTGCCAACGCAATCAGGGATACACCTCAACAAGGTTGGTTCCCACAACCTGGGGTACATGGACAGAAGAGCCTCTGGGGTGGGAGCACCTCACAAACCCATAGCCCATAAAGCCTGGCAGAGAAAGCAATAATTTGGCTTATATTGAAGGACACAAAAACTGGGAGTGCCTGGAGGGAATACAGCCCTAGCACAGACACCAGTGACGACCATGCCCAGCTGAAAAGGTGGGGCAGGCCTCAGCATTCACAAACAAAAACATTATCTTGGAAACAAAATAGGACTTAGTAGTGACTCACTTCCCTCCCCCATATCTGGTTGATTCCAATATTGCAGACCCAGGAAAGAAACCATTCACTCAAACACATGGAGAAATTGTTTTGACTCATTTCTTTTTTCCTTCATTGATTTGGGGGGATTTGTATATTTTATTTCTTTTTTTCCATTCTTGTGCAACTTTTTAAATTTTTTTCTTCTTTTTCTTGTTCTATTCAGTTTGTTTGTTTGTTCATTTGTTTGTTTTGGGGAAAGGGTCTCACTATGTTGTGCAGGTTGGCCTTGAACTCACTATGTACCCCAGGCTGGCCTTGAACTTGTAGTGACACTCTTGCCTGGGCCACTTTAATCTAATTCTATTTTTTTTTACTCTGAAATAAGATCTTTTGTCTTACTTTTCTCTCCTGTTTTTACCCATCTTTTTATTATTTTTGAATTTTTGCTTTTTTAATTTTCTCCTTCCTCACCCCTCAATTTTTCTTAGAATTACTAACAAGCTTTATTAAATTTTAGACATTTACTTGACTTTATGGTCCTATTGTTGAATTCTTTTCTATTGTTAATTGTGGTATAGTTGTTGCATTTAACAGATATTTACTGTATAACAATATTTGGGTTATTATTATTTTATTATATATTATTATATAATATATAATAATATATTATTATTGCACATCTCTTTTCTGTTGTTAAATGGCAGCATTTATTGATGCTTCTAGTATGCCAGTACCCAGTTAGTCTTGTACTCTATTATTGTTGCTGATCTTGCTACTATTGCCAGAATGGCATAGTTGTTGCTGTTAATTTATTTTCACTATATACCAATATCTGGTATGTTTTGTATCAGCAACAGCTCTATGGTTCAATTACAGAGAAATAGTTTCTAGGCAAATTAAACTGCACATTTGGCTCACCACATTAATGGAAGTGGTCAAATCTTGGAACAGAGGGAAAGGCCTATACAGAGCCACATTCACTGCACACCCCTGGAAAGTAGACACAAAAGAGATTTGCATACTAGCAATGAAGTCTTTCTACTATAATCAATCCTCAAGCTTCAGTGCGCATATGACACACACACAAACACACAATAGAAACATGAGAAACTAAGGCAAAAATTGCCTCCAAAAATTTCTAACTCCCCCACAGTTGATACTTGGGGCATTGATAAGGAGGAAATCAAAAATCAAAGAGCTGAATTATATGAAGTGATAAAAGAAGGAAAAAAACAGGTCAATAGGTTGATCAGTGAGCTCAAAGATTTTATATATATATATATATATATATATTTAAATAATGAACTTAATAAAATGATGAGTGAGTTTTCAGAAGACACTAATAAAAAGCTAGCTAAGCTAAATTAAATGGCAAAGCCATGAATGACCAATTTAAGAGAAAACCACAGTGCATGAAAAGGTACCAAAAAGAAATCCAAGACATAAAAATTCTATTGAAAGTATGGGCAGCTTGGCATGGTGATGCATGACTGAAATCTCAGCACTGGGAAGCTGAGGCAAGAGGATTGCCAGGAGTTTGAGGCCAGACTGCACTACATAGTGGGACCTTGCTGAAAGAAAGAAAGGAAGAAAGAAAGAAAGAAAGAAAAAGAAAGAAAGAGGAAAAAAGAAAGTATGGGGAGCAGGAGTGACCAATGTGAGAAGAGAGTCAGAATTAAAAAATAGGGCTTATACATGTACCCATATACTCAGAATACCTTTAAAAAAGTGAGATCATGGAAAATGGGTTCTGAAACAATTAAATGATATAAAGAAGACTAAGATTAATTGGAATTAGTCAAAAATTAAGGACAGCATTAATGCCATAAAAATACCTTTTTACAGAAATAAAAAACTTTCCAAGTATGTGGGGGTAGACATATAAATAAGTGATGCATATAGAACCCCAAAGAGCCATGATCAGAGAACTCCACAACTCACCATAGTAAAAATACCAGAAGCCCAAGGCAAGAATAAAATCTTAAAATCTGTTAGAGTGAAGCAACTTATCTCTTATAAAGAAATAAAAGAGAATTATAGTAAACTTCTCAACACAAGCTTTAAAAAGCAGGAGAGATTGGAGTGAAGATTTTAAGTCCTTAAAAGAAAACAATTTCCAACCCAGAGTAATGTATCCTGAAATACTATCTTTCAAAACTGATGGAGAAATGTGGTCTTTCCATGACAACAAGCACCTTAGAAAAATTTTGACCACGAAATCAACACTCCAAAAAAATCCTTAAGAATATCCTAAAAAGAGACAATGAAGCCAATAATGTGAAAAAGTTTACTGGAAGGCCAGGAATTTAGTTCAGTGGTTTTGCCACCTGCCGCACAAGTGCAAGGACCTGAGTTTGATCACCAGTACCCAAAAAAAAAAAATGTCTACTGGAATGAATACATCAGGTAGGGTGAACAGTGAAACAAAATGAGAGAAAAAAATCAGCAACATGGAAACAATAAATGACAGGAATAAGTTAACAATTTTCAGTAATAACTCTCAATGTGAATGGTCTGAACTCCTCAATCAAAAGATTGGCAGATTGGATCAAAAACAAAAGCCAATGTTATGTTGTACACAAGAAACACATTTAATCCAAAAAGTAATTCAGGGACTAAAATCAAAGAATGTAAAAAATTATTTCACACACTGAGATTCCTAAAGCAAGCAAGAGTAGCTATCTTAGTTTCAGACAAAATAGACTCAAAGCCAAAACTGATTAGAAGAGGCAAAGAAGGTCACTATATAGTGGTTTAGTGAATGATTCAACAGGAAGTGATAACAATTATAAATATATATGCACCAAACACTGGTTCACTCAACATCATGAAACAAACACTACTGCAAAAAAATCAGATTATCATCAAAACAATTATAGTAAGGGAATCCAAAACCCCACTGTCACAAATAGACAAGTTAACCAGAAAAGAAAATAAATATCAGAATACAACCACACCTTCAAACAAATGGACTTAACATATAACTACAGAAGGTTTCACCCAAAAGCAGAATACATACTCTTCTCAGCAGCACACAAAACTTTCTCCAAAACAGACAACATAGTACCCATTAAGGCACTCTTAAATTAATACAAAAGAATTAAAATTATCCCATGCATTATTATCAGGTCATAGTGCAATGAAACTAGAAATTACAAAAAAACCACAGAAATTATGCAAACACATGGAGATTAAATAATACACTCAAGTAATCAATGTGTCACAGAAGAAATTAAGGTCAGTGACTAGAATCAAACAATAATGCCAGCACAACATACAAGAACCTAAGGGACACAATGAAAGCAGTCCAGCAAACAGTCACATCACAAAAACAAAGTAGGCCCATTTAAATATTAGTGATGCACTTCAAGGTCCTAGAAAAACAAGAACAACCCAAGTCCAAAAATAGTACAAGGGATGAAATTATAAAGATAAGAGCAGAGGCTAGGGATTTAGCTCAGCGGTTCCACCGCCTGTCTCACAAACACAAGGTCCCAAGTTTGATCTGGGGTACCAAAAAAAACCAAACAATCAGAACAGAAATTAGTAAAATTTAGGCTAAAATAATACAAAGAATCAATGACATGAAGTGCTAATTCTTTGAAAGGATAAACAAAATAGGCAAAACTTTAGCCAAGCTTACCAAGAAAGGAAAGAAAAGACCCATATTGATCCAATTAGAAATGAAAAAGACAAAAAGAAACAGCAAAACCCAGATTATTAGTGACTACTTCAACAACCTATATTCATACAACTTGTAGAATCAGAAGAAAAGTAGATTTCTAGATACATATGAAATACCAAAAGTGAATCAAGAAGATATAAAAACTCTGAATAATAAAATAACAGACAATGAAATTAAAGCATTAAAAACAAATCTTCCAACTAAGAAAAGCCCAGGACCTAAAGGATTCACCACTAAATTCTATAAGAGCTTCATTAAAGATCTAACACCAATATTCCTCAAACATGTTAATGAAATTATAAGGGAATTCCTAAAAGCTAGTGTTATCTTCATTCTAAAACTATACAAAGACCTAACTAGAAAAGAAAACTACACACCAACCTCTTTAGTGAACATTGATGCAAAAATCTTCAACAAGATACCAATAAACAGAAAACAAATAATCAATAAAAAGATCATACATCATGATCAAGTAGGCTTTATCTGAAGAATGAAAGGATAGCTCAACATACCCAAATCAATAAATGCAAAACACCACATAAACAGAAGCAAGAGCAACAACCACATGATCATATCAATAAATGCAGAGGAGTCTATGACAAAATCCAAAACTCAATATCAACCATCTGTGAAATTTAGATGCAAACTACATTGAGATTGTATTCCATTCCCCTCAAAATGGCTATCATCATGGATACAGCAAACAACAAAGGCTGGTGAGGATGTAGAGGAAAGGAATTCTTCTACACTACTACTGGAATTGTAAATAAGTACAGCCACTATTGAACTTGGTATAAAATTTCCCACAAAACTAAAGCTAGAGATACTATCCAATCCAGTTATACCACTTCATAGCAGAAGTAATATCAGAGTACTATAAAGATACCTGATATCCATATTTATTGTAGCATAATTCACAATAGCTAAGCAATGGGAACATCCTAGATGCCCATTAACAAATGAATGGATACAGTAAATGTGGTTTATATATAAAGTAGAATATTGTTTAGACATAAAGAATGAAATCCTGTCATTTGCAAGAAAATGGATGGAACTGAAAATTATCAACTTACGTGAAATAAGCCAGATCCTAAAACATTGCATGTTTTCTCTCAAATGATGAACCTAAAGAAAAAACATTTTTAATCTTTTAAAGAAGAGAGATGATACAAAAATAGAAGAGATACTATTAGACAATAGGAAAAGGATTAGGGGAGGGGAGAGGAAAAGAGAAAAGGGAAGTGTGGAGAATTATCAAAGCATGTTATATGCATGTGTGAATATGCCAAGATGAACCCACTATTCTACAAATATAATAAAAAATTAAGGGCCAGGATTTAGCTCAGGGCACCATGCCTGCCTCACAAGCACAAGGTCCTGAGTTCAATCGCCAGTATCAAAAAAACAAAAAAGAAAAAAATCAATCTCTTTTTGCCATCCAATAAATCAATACACATTTTTTTAAATGAAGATTTTTAGGGTTTTTTGGGGGGGTTGTTGGGGTTTCTTGGTACTGGGGATCGAACTCGGGTCCTTGCACTTGCACAGCAGGTTGCAAAACTACTGAGCTAAATCCCTGGCCCTGTTTTTGTTTTTTTACAGGGGATGGAACTCAGAGCCTTGTTCTTGCCAGGCACTGTGCCACTGAGCTACATGCCTGGTCCAAAATAGAATAGTTTTCCTTCCTTTTTTGTGGTAATGAGGATAGAATGTGTGTGTGTGTGTGTGTGTGTGTGTGTGTGTGTGTGTGTAATGGGAATGGCACATGCTACAAAAAAGTTCCAGCATTGAGCTACATCTCTAGCCAAAGAAAAGTGTTTTTGGTTTTGTCATTTTGTTTTGTTTTGCTTGGTTTTTGGTGGTGGTACTAGGGATTGAACCCAAGGCTTCTCACATATAAGGCAAGCTCTCCAACTGAACTACATTGCAGCCCTTTTCATTTTTATTTTGAAAGAAGGTCTGTTAAGTCATCCCAGCTGGCCTTTAACTCATGATCCTCTTGCCTTAATCTCCCAAGTAGTTGGGATTACAGATGTATGTGACCATGCTTGGCTGAGAATAATGTCTTAATGATGCTCACAGTGGTATATGGGAAGGAGACAGTCAACAAATGATGTTATTGTCAAGCACAGAGAAAACAAATGTATATAGAATTTTCTAACATTTGGAATATAATATTGGTTAAATTTTAAGCTCTAATTTCTTTTTCTCTAACCTATTTCAAAATTATTTCCATGTGCTTCACAACAATTACATTTACATTAATGTAATATACTATAAATACTTCAACATTTTGATATTTTATCACAAGGATTTCTCTATTCCCTAAAATTTTAGAACATTTATAGTTTTAATGTTATTTCAGTTTCAGCTATACTGTTATAAAAGTTTTTATACATACAGCTCTTTTTTCATATTTTCAATTATTTGTAGAGGAATGGAGGACACTGTTGAAATTTTTTGTTGTTCTATGAAGACACCTGTGCTGGCCATGTGTTTTCTGTTCTGTGGTACATTTAGCAAGAATAGCTGCCAAGAACAGAAAGTAACACCATGTTCCAGTGGGCGAGGCTGTTTGAGGACAGGTTGGCCTTTGAGTGTGATTGGAACATCAGGCACTACTATTGAGGGCCATGCTTTTTCAAGGAAGGACAGGAATTAAAGAGATGTAAGTACAACTTCTACTTGGCAAGGGCTCTAGAGAACACTATAAATTTCCCTGTGTAGCTAGAGTAAAGTGACAGAAGGGATAGAAATAAGAATGAGGATGGAGATGTAATCAAGAACCAGACCACATAGTGCCCCTATGCTTCAAGGCTTGGCTTTATGCCACTTGCCAGGGTAACTCAACAAAAGCTGCAAGGAAGGAAATGATTGGAGCTGAAGTTCAGCCAACGTTCACAATGACTAAAGCCAAAGGGCTAGGGGAGAGTTATGAAGATGAAATAAAAAAAGGTAAGGAGCTATAAATTACATGGGACCACATTTTTGTGAAGAGATTTGACTTGATGGTTGAGAAAATTAGTTAATGTTGAAGTGAAGCAGGGGAAGAAACAAGGATAAAATTAATCAGGCAAGGAATGACATGACTTGGACTAGATCCATGGCAGTAAGTTGTAAAAAGTGATCAGAGTCTAGACATATCAAGAAGGAAAATCAAGGGGGATTTATTAGTTTATTACTTGGTTAGATGTGAGGTTTGAGAGAAAGTGAGAAGATAAGAATAACTCAAAATTTTGACTTGAACATAAAATGATAATGTTGGAAATGGAAAACATGAATAAGACTGAAGCAGAACAGAACTGGGTTTTTGTTTATTTTATTCTATTCTATATTTTGAGGGAGACAAGTGGTTGACTTTTGGGCACAATGAGTTGAGATGTCCTCTTAAGAGCCAAGTGAAGTGTCAAATAGGCACTGGATACACAAGTCTGGAGTTTGAAATAGAAATTTAGGCCATAGTTAAAAGTCTTGCAGTTAGCCTACTGATAATATTTAAACTTATGAGAGTCACTAATCTCACCAAAGAAGTTACTAGAGAATATAAAAATTATAGAGAATAAAAAAAGCAAAGGACTTCTGACTTCCTTTGCCTGACCTGTACTTAGAACAGTGAATCTCTGGCAGCCATTTTGTTCAATGTGATTGTAGTCTCACCCCCACTCCCACCCCAAGTCTACTCTGTCTGTTGACTAGACCAGTGTAGGTATCCAATTCATGTGGGACCAATCAAGTTCCCTGTGATAGAAAAATGAAAGTGAGTCTTAAGAAGAAATCCTTTGTCCTCAGACAGCAGGGCATTTAAGGTCATAGTTTATAAAGTATATGTTTTATACATTCCCTATACACTAGAAAAAAACACAAAGGAAATTAGAGAAGTGAAGGAAAAAATAAGGAAGCAAATTAAATGTCTTCTCTCCATCTTGTATTATATTTCACTTTTTCCAGCTACCTTGAGATTCTTGACTCAACTGTACTCCAATCATCTCTAGTACTCCCTGAGGTGACCCTAAATTCTAGGTCAGTGATGATGAAATTTTAGAGACTGAGTGCTAAACTACAACCTAAAACCCACTTATTTATCAAAAAGAGCCAATGCCACAATTAACCTGAATACTGAGGTTTTAGTTTAGAAAAAACAACTCATGCATTAAAAGAAAAACACAACAGAGTGTTCAATGATACAAACAGCACACTGCAGCACATGTGTCATAGGTTCACCACCATGTCCTAGGTCATGTTTTATCTAAAAGAATCGTAAGGTCAGACTGAGGCAAAATTTAGACCACAGAGGCAGGCAAAATCTAAGCAACATACAATGAGTTTATTGCAGTCTGAGTGCAGATGGACCAAGGGTGAAAAGACCATTGGCCTTGAGAGGAGGGTGCATGAGGTTGATATGGGGGAGTTTAGGTAGGGGATGGGGCACTGGTCAAGAGGGTGGAAGATTGTAGAGTGCCATGGGTGATGGGCCTGGGGCTTGCTAATAAACAGGGTGGTGGTAGGAGCAGCAGGGTGGAGGCAGGTTCAGCAAGTCTCTTGTGGGTTTTTGGAGAATCAGCTTTCTTTTTTTTTTTTTTTTTTTTTTTACTGGGGATTGAACTCAGGACTTTGTGCTTATGAGACAGGCACAGTTCCACTAAGCTAAACCCTCAGCCCAGAATCAGCTTTCTTGTAGCAAAGTGGGGCAGCTACTGGTTTCTTGTTATTGTTATGCTCCTGTGGATTTGGGTAGTGGGTCTGCATAGGAGGGTGTTCAACTTGAGGGACCTGTCAAGAACTATTGAGCATGGTCCTAACAGGGGATCCTGATTTACCTTATACTTCTAAAAGTTGAAGAAATTTCTAGAAGTTTTGGGAAGTCAGAATCATTTCCAATCTATGGTTAAATGGTTGTCCTCATGCCTAAACAAGAAGGGTTTTTATCTTATCACTGTTTCCAGAATTACTACGTTCACTGGTGAAAGCTTATTCATCACCCATTTGGGCACATGGCCCCATCCACAGGGCTCTTTCCCAAGTGAGAATTCTCACACTGCAAAAAAAATGAAAAATTGAATCTAATAATAGATTGTGTTTCTTTCACCACTCTATATCCAATACCTCATGCGTAGTATATAGGAGGTGTTCAAAAAATATTTGTTGAATGAATAGACCAAGAGAGATACATAAATAGCTGGAAAGTGATCACTGGAGAGGAGGTTTTAAGTTTATCCTATTACCTGATCCCTGATATTTATATAAATTCTGTCGCTACCGCTCTGTCCTTAACATTAAATTCGTATAATGTGCTTCTAGCTTCTACTTCTGACCAATCTTCCCTGGTGCCCTTGTTTTGGCCCTGACATCTTAATTTCTCACCTGGGGCCTTGACTCTGCACCTACAGTACTTTCTGCCTTCTCCTACAGGTTTCTCTCAATACTGTCTAGATGACAGAATTAAAGCAGGCCCCAAAAGGGCCCCACCTCTTCTCACCTCACTGACTTGTCACAAGCTCTTTGGTCACCTAAAAGTCTTTCTTCCCTACTTAGTCTTCTTAGTTAACCTATAATGATTCTTCTATTTCATTGATCTCCTATAGGAATCCTTTCCTATAGGAATCTGTTCCCATCCTGTTGGGTGGCTTGTACCACTGTTGGTATAAACATATGTAATCACTTTTATCAGTTTTTTTACTAATAAAATTAATAAAAAGTTTATAAATGGAATAAATCTAGTTAGTTGCTTGAATTTGAATAATTAATCCCCAAATATAAATATTAATACTATTCATGTCAATTTTTAAATTATTGTAACAATCAATAAATGAATTTATTCCATTAAATTAAAAGAAATTTATTTATATTTGTGAATTCCGTTAAAATATTTTATACATAAAGGTGGCTGATTTGTGCAGAGTACACAAAACAGACTGCACTTGGCCTGTTTTGGGGCCGCAGTGGCACCCATTTTTCCAGATAGTCATACATGTACCACTAGTGATTCAAGCTAGTGGGATAATCAAATTCAACTCAGAGCCACTGGGCAGCAAGGCATAAGAATTACGGTCCCATTGTAAACATGTTCATCTCTCTGGTAACCTTGGACACATCTTCCTGTATGTTTCCCTAAGACTGCTCATATGAAAATTCTCTCATGGCCATTCATCTACTCTCCATCTCTCTTCATGACCTAGGAGTTCTCATGAGCTTTGGACTACAGGCTATTTGCCTCTGTGCCCCAAAGCTAACCCTGTTACATGGAACTGAGAGGATACTAAAAGAATGACTGTTTGAATGAATGAATCCTAACTACTAATGCAATTCATTGTGTAAACTAGCAGCTATCAAACTCAATTAATTCAGGCTCTGAAACTATAAAAGTAGATGAACTCTATTTGGGATCTTAGGAATTGCAGTTTGGGAGGCACAGATTCAGATAGCACTGACATAGTCTTTCAAAAAAGTGGAAGGCTATATAGGTAAGCAGTGCTGATTTATTGCAAAGTAGAAAAAATCAGTTTGTAGGTAACTTCCATTGAAGTTGAGCAAGAACAGGGACTAAGTGACCATAAGAGATAAGAAAAGAATGTATACGTAGCTTTAAAAATAAATAAATAAGTAAATGAAACAAGCATCTAATAACCTCTGGATATACATCTTAAGGTTCTGGAAATAATGTAATTATCTGGTTGTTTTAATTGCCTGTAGTGAAGAAAAAAGGGAGAGTGAAAGTTCACATTCCCAGGGAGCAGCTTGAGATGTGCTTAGTCCTGCTTTCTTAATGGCCTCTTATCTCCATTCTAAAATTTTCATTTAATGTTTTCATTGTGATTTTTCTTTTATTTACAAAAAAATCCCCAAAACACTGGAATCTGTTTATGACTTACAGTCACAATGACCAAAAATACTGTTCAAAGAAATAGGAGGAATACCATTCTGTACTGTTTCACTCATATACATTGAAATACTGACCAAGAGGGTTCACAGTATAAGAAAACCTGAGCAGTCACTCAATAACAGAGAAGGCCATGTAGGTAAATGAATGGCATTGCTGTGAATTGGGTAAGTGGTCCCACAGGCCTGGGCATTAAAAACTTAGTCCCCAGCTCTTGGTGCTATTTGGAGGTTGTGGAACCCTTAAAAGGTAGGTGGAACGTTTTTTGAGGTAGTCCAGTCATGGAGTAGGGGGTGCTGTGCTTTTGAAGCACACACTGAGACACTAGCCTCTTCCTGTCCTCTTTGCTTCCCAGCAGCCATGATTCACTCCCTCTCCATAGACCCAAAGTAACTGGGCAATTGAACATAGAACAGAGCCTCTAAAACTGTAAGCCAAAACTAACCTTTCTCCTTTTAAGTTGACTACCTCAGATATTTTCTTACAGTGATCAACACATAGTCTTTATTTTGTTCCCTTATTTGCTCTGACAGAGCATTTGGAATGATAATACCTAACTTTCCAGGTTCTCCTGGGAAGCAGCCTCAAGATTTCCAGCTTCAGAAGTCACCTTTTCTTTCTTTTCTTTTAAATAATTTTATCTCTTATCTGAAAACTTTCTCTCTTTTTTTAAATTTGTGATATATGCCAGGTGTAATGGCACACACCTGTAATCCCAGCACTCAAGAGGCTGAGGTAGGATTACCACAAGTTTCAGGCCAACCTGGGCTACGTAGTGAGTTCAAGGCCAGCCTGAACTCCATAGTGAGACCCTGTCTCAAAAAACACACAAAAAGAATTGTAATATATAATACAAAAAGACAAATGTATAAAGAATAGTTAGAAAGCAAGGTCCTGATATACACAATGTAAATCAAAGACAGTCCTGGAGTCCCCCCTCCCTTCCAAGGACCCTTTCCTGTTCATACAGCCTTCTTATCCCCTACTCTGATCCCTGTCATGACATAACATCAGTTCCTTCCTTTTGTTTCTAATTTTACCATTATAAACCTGTGCTTGTTTCCTATGACTGCTGTAACAAATTACCACAAACTTCATGGCTTAAAACAATATATTTTTTTTTTACGGTAATGGGGAATAAAGCCAGGGCCTCTTCAACCCAGCCTCACATTCATTCTCCTATAGTTCTGTAAATTCAGAAATCCAACACAGGTCTTGCTAGCTAAAATGAAGATGCATGCCTTTCTGGAAGGCCTGAATGAGAACCCCATTTCCTTGTCTTTTCCAGCTTCTTCAGGCACCTCACATCTCCTGGCTATGGCCTTGTTCCAACACCTTCAAAATCATCAGTGGAGCATATCTCTGTTCTGGCTTCCATTACATCTCCTTCTCTAATTCTTTTTTGTTTTTTCCATTCTCTCTTCTTTGTTAGTATAAATTTGCCACACGTTATAAACACACTCATTGTGGGAAACTGGTACATTTACATATCACATCTTGATCCTTTTTACTTTCCCTCCCCTTCCCATCTCCAAAAGTCTATCTCGGAAAAAAAAAAGTCTATCTCTGTTTCCTAACATCTACATTTTATTTTGCTTTTTATTTACACTTTGGTTTTGTCAGATAAGAGAAACCATGCAGTATTTAACCTTCTCTGTCTAGCATTTTCTCTGCAATAACCTCTGTGAGAGCAACCTTACCTATGTATACTTGCATTCACTGAGACTTAAGGAAACATATCTTTGGTCACAATTCTTAATTTTTTCTTCCACTTTTATGGACCTTGTGATTATACTGAGCTTATCTGATAATCCCTGAGAATCTCACCATTGCAAGGTTTAACCTTAAGAACACTAGCCAAGGGCCGGAGATTTAGCTCAGTGGTTCCACTGCCTGACTCACAAGCACAAGGTCCTGAGTTTGATCCCTGGTACCAAAAAAAAAAAACCACTAGCCAAGTCCTTTTTGCTACAGGTGGTGAGAATCTGGCCATGAGTCTTTGAAGTAGGGCCATTGTTATGCCTTCCATAGTCTCAAAGTCTATACTTTATTTAGTGTTACCTATTTTTGTACTTTATATAAATGGAAACAATCTGCAGTTTAAAATTCTGAGATAGGGTCTAGATATGTAGTTCAGGCTGGCCTTGTACTCACTATGTAGCCCAGGCTGGCCTCAAGTTTGTAACAGTCCTTCTACCTCAGCCTCCTAAGTACAGGGATTACAGGCTTACACCACGAGGCCTAGAAACAATCTGCATTCTTTCATAGTCTGTTTATTTAGCCCAATATTAATATTCACCTGTATACCCTGTGACTACAGTTCATGAATATACATTTGGGTGGTTTCAAGCTTGGGGATAAGATAAGCTCTGCTATTATGCACACTGTCATTCAAGTACATATGTATACATAGTTCTCAAGAGATACATGCAATAGAAATTGCTGAGTCAAAAGATACAAGTGTCTTCAAATTTACTAAGCAATTCAAACTGGGTTTACAAAGTGATTACTCAAATTCACATCCCATCAATAGTGTATAAAAATTCTCATTGCTCCACCTTCTCAACATGTTATTGTCAAGATTTTTAATTTTTGTCAACCTAGTGAGTAAACAATGATATCATATACTGATGTAAATTTGGCTTTTTTTTTCTTAATAATTAGACTGAGGGGGCTGGGGATTTAGCTCAGTGGTTCTGGTGCCTGACTTGCAAGTGTGAGGTCCTGAGTTTGATCCCCAGTACCATAAAATAAAATAAAATAATTAGACTGAGGCCGGCCATGGTGGTGCATGCCTGTAATCCTTATACTCAGGAGGCTGAGGCAGGAGGATTGTTGTGAGTTTGAGGCCTGCCTGGGCTACATAGTGAGTTCAAGGGCAGCCTCAACTACACAGTGAGACCCAGTCTCAAAAAAAAAAAAGAATTAGACTGAGGATCTTTTTATGTTTATTGGTCATTTGTGTTTTTTCTTTGTAAGGGCACTGTTAAATACTTAGTTTGTATTTTAATTGTGTTGTTTTTCCTTACCAGTTTTTAAGACACCATTATATCATCTAAATACAATTACTTTGTCAGTTATATCTTCAAATATTTTAAGTCTATATCAGTGTTTAATAGAGAAATAAATATAACACAAGATATACAAATATATAAGAATTTACAAAATTAGCTTGGAATAGCCACCCACAGAGTTAGATATGGAACAGGGCAGAGGGTCTGTCTGCACACTGGAGACAAAAGGATTTAGTCAAAGGTCTGAAGCTCACTCCAGGGTCCTGTGAGAGTCCCTATCAGGAAGCCAATGGGTCTGAGATGGAAGGCTGAAGAATCTGCACTGGAAGGCTGAAGGATCTGTGCCAGAAGCTGAAGCTTCTGCTGGAAACCAGGAGATGACATCCAAGGGGAAGGCAAAGACTGGAGCTCTTCTGAAGAAACAGAAGCAGACCCATCCTTCATTTCCCCTATATACCATCCAGGCAACAAAACACCCTAGGGTGAGTCTTCCACACCCTAGGGTGTGGAATTAGGGAGTCAATTTAGTTGGGCTAAAGCCAGTGCCCAGGAGGAGTCTCCTCAGCCACCATTCCACCACTCCCAGGGCAGAGGAAGTGAGCCAATCCCAGAGCCCACGAAGAGGCTCCCTGGCCACAATTCCACCACTCCGAGGGCAGAGGAGGTGAGCCGTGGGGATGCCAGCCGCACCCTCACCCCACCCCTCCCCCACTCCACCCCCACCCCCGTGGAAATGAGAAGACACATAAACAAGCTTCAAAAACAGACTTCCAGATCACCTACAGCAACTCCAAAGGGAAACGAGATGGAACAATGTGATACTCAACCACCTGGACTCCCTGAACTGGCAACAAAACAGGATCTGAAAAAAATAAAATCAGAAATAATTTCTCAGATAACAACAGAGATTGTGCCCATAGTCTAAGAAATGATTAATGAATCTAGAGAGGACACAGATTTTAAAAAATAGCGGAGCTAAGGAGCTGAGGAACATAATGGAATCCCAACATAGGAAACAAATGGAATCCATAAAACAGATGCAAACATACTTCCAGGAGATTAAAATCTCCATTGAAAGTCTACGCAGGAGAATGAACCAATGTGAAGACATAATTTCAAATATAGAAGATAAGATTTCAATTAGTGACCAAGAAAAGAAAAATTGCTTTAAAATTGTAAAGGAACATGAGAAATCAATCCAGCAGCTGCTAGACAATGCAAAGAATAACATAAGACTCATCGGAGTCAATGAAGAAAGAGGAGAGAGTGCAGATGACATGAAAAAAATGTTCACAGAAGTGATGGCAGAAAACTTCCCAAGCAGGGGAAAAGTACTTGACATACAGATAAGTGAGGCATATAGGACTCCCACTAGCCTTGATCAAAACAAACTAAACATAGGCATATAATAGGATGCCAGAAACCCAACAGAAGAACAAAGTTCTACAAGCAGTGAGAGAAAAGAAACAAATCACATACAAAAGAAAGTCCATCAGAATCACAGCAGACTTCTCAAGGCAAGAAGAGCTTGGAGTGAAATATTTCAAGCCCTAAAGGAAAACAACCTCCAACCCAGATTGATGTACCCTGCAAAACTATCTTTCAAAATTAATGGAGAAATAAGATACTTTCATGATAAAGAGCACCTTAGGAACTTCATGAATACCAAACCAGCACTCCAAAAAATTTTACACAATATCCTAGGAAAAGACAACAAGGATCACAACCCCAGGAAGCCCAGCAGAATGAATCCATTGGGTGTGACAAATTAAATGCAAAGTGGGAGAATCCAACAAAAAGAAAAAGTCATGACAAGGCTTTAAAACTTTTGACTTCATTTCCCTAATGATTGTATAATTCAATCTTGTTATTGTACTGATTATTATTTTTCTGATTCTAGTGTTGCACACCTTTCCTTGTACTGTACTGGCTATTTATCATCTTGTGTCTACTTTTTAATTGGATTGCCTATTAATGAGCTGTGAGAGTTCTTTATATATTCTGGTCATAGGTTATATGCATTGTAAATATGGTCTGTTTAAGGACTACTTTTCATTTTAACTATGTCATTTAAAGTTCTAAAGTTCATTTATCAATTATTTTCTTTTATACATCATGTCTTTTGTATCCTAGGAAGTTTTTGCCTACCCTAAATTCATAAACATTTTCCCTTATAATTTCTTCTTAAAGTTTTATACTTTTAGTCTTTCGTATTTAGTTTCATAGATCCTTTCAAGTTATATTTATGTATGGAAATAAAGGGTTGAGGTTAATTTTTTATATACAAATACCAGGTGTTCTAGTGCCATTTGCTGAAAACACTATCTTTTCCTCTGCTCCTGAATTGAGTTTATATTCTATAAAATGTTAATGTTAAATAATCTTTCAAAACTTAGTGGGCCATATATGTGTGGTTCTATTTCTAGATTCTCTGTTTTATTCCAATGATCTATATGTCTTTCCTTACACCAACACTGTCTTGATTATTGTAGCTGTAGAGGAAGTCTTAAAATTAGGTACTAAATGTCTTCCAACACTGTTTTTGTTTTCTTTCTTTCTTTTTCCTTTTACTTTTCTGGGTCCTTTGTACTCCTACATAACTTTTAAATTTCAATATCCAATTCTTTGTTTATAGGAAGTATACATAGACCTGAATTTTTATATATACCTTGTGTTTTCTAATCCTGCTAAATTCAAATACAAGTTCTCTTGGCTCCTAGAGATTTCCTAATATTTTCTCTATAGATGGTCATGTCATCTATATATAAAGAATTTACTTCTATCTTGCCAATCCTATCCTAATTGTGTCATTTTATTGCCAGACTATTTTGGTTTAGGCCTATGTTTCTAAGTTTAATGGACAGATAAAGAGTAAGCATATCTGCCCTTGTTCCCCACCTTAAGGAGAAAGCATTGTATCTTCTCCATTCATATAAGGCATTCTCGCTGGAAGTATGGAGTACATGTCTTTAATCTGTTGAGAAGGTTCTGTTCTACTTCTAGTCTCTTGATAGCTTTTACCATGAACAGCTAGAGAATTTAGTCCAATACTTTTTCTCCAACTAGTGACAGGATCATATGGCTTTTTCCTTTCCTCTGTTAAAATGATGACTTTTGGGGGTGGATCTTCCAATGCTGAACGAACACTGCCATCCCTATAACAAAACCACTTTCTACATACTGCCAGATCTGGCTTCTAATAGTTTATTTTGTTAAACAAATTTTTATCTATATTCATACTTTTTTCTTCTATTATCTTTATCCAGTTTTAAGATTAGCACAATGTTGAGTTCCTAAAATGAGGGGAGAAGTGTTCCTTCTTTTTTCTGCTTTAAATGTTTAATATAATTTATCTGTTAAAATGTATGTGAGCCTGTTGCTGACATATAGGTAGGTTTTCAAGCTAAGAGTATACTTTCTTTAATAGGTCCTATTCAAATTTTATATTTCTTCCAGAGTTAGTTTCATTACTTTGTCTTCCAAGGTACTTCTTTGAAGTTGTCAAATTTATTTCAAAAAAGATTTTTGTAATATGCTTTCTATATCCTTTTAAATTCTGTAAAATCTATGATACTGTCTCCTAGATCTTGATATTGTAAAAATGTATAATTGATATTGTGTAATAAGAAAAGGTCTAAAGGAGCAGGGGAAGTGGGAGGGGTAGGGGAAGGGAAAGAAGGGAAAAGAAAAAATATGAGAAATGGAAACAAAGTCTTTGCAAATATGGAAGGAAGAGGGGGTGAAGAGAGGGCAAGGTAAGGGGAAAAAGATAAAAACCAAAATACTCATGTAATGGTATAAGATCCCAATGATGAATGTAACTGTATTTTATACCTAAAATGTAACATAAACTTAATGGAAAAAAAGAATTTTAGCTGAGCTTCCCTCCCACACCAGGGATCGAACTCAGGACCTTGCACTGAGCTAAATCTCCAGCCCTGGGCTTCTCTTAATCAATCAACATCACAAGGTGTAAAGTGGTATTATTTTTTTTTACTACCAGTATATTGATGAACAGAAGCTTTTTTTAACCTATTTTAATTTATCAATTTAATCATTTATGGTCACCATTTCTTGTTTAAAAAAATTTTTCTCATACTGAGATTTAAAAGATTTATATCACCTTCTAAAAGCTTTCCAGTTTTGCTCCTCACATTTGGGTCAGTAATTCACCTAGAATTATATTTTGGTGTGGTGCCATGTAGGGTTCCAATTGCAATTTTTTTTTATGGATATCCAATTGATCCAGTACTATTTATTAAACAGTCCAATTCTTCAGGGCCAAATTCTTCATAAATCAAGTGGCCATAAATTCAGGACTTTGCATCTGAATTTTCTATTCTACTTCTTTGTTCAAGTTCCTTTCTATTAGAATAATGTCAAATAATTACAAAGACCACAGTTTTATAATAAGTAATGATCTCAAATGATAAAATAGGACTACATCTTTTTCTATAAAATAGCCTTAGCTGTTCTTAGCCCTTGCTTTTTCAATAAATTTTAGAATTAGATTGTTGATACATATGTAAATTATTTTGAATCTTTAGGTCAGTTTGGGGGGAGATTAAGGTTTTTATCCTTTTAAGTGTTTTAATAGTTATGAGTGTCATGATACCTCTCTTTCTTCAAATCTCTTCATTCAGATAGGTTTATTAATGTCCCTCAAAAAAGTTATATAGTTTAGGCCTTACATATA
Organism: Heterocephalus glaber; assembly: GCF_053883595.1. Classification (NCBI taxonomy): domain Eukaryota; kingdom Metazoa; phylum Chordata; class Mammalia; order Rodentia; family Bathyergidae; genus Heterocephalus; species Heterocephalus glaber. The sequence continues at coordinate 27,082,487 of NW_028258153.1, forward strand.
TTTTGAGGTCCTATACATTTTTTTGTTAGATTTACATCTAGGCTCATGATTTTTTTTTTTTTTTTTTGGTACCTGGGATTGAACTTGGGTCCTTGTGCTTGTGCAGCAGGCGACAAAACCACTGAGCTAAATCCCCAGCCAGCTCATGATTATTTTTGATACTTTTATATTCAAGGGTATCATTTTTCAATTTCATCTTCTGCTTATTGCTATTACATAGAAAAGAACTAATTTCATTTATGATTTTATAGTCATTACTATCAATAAACCCTTATAATCCTAATAGTTTTCTATTTCATATGCATAACCATATCGTTTCCAAGTAATAGTATTTTATTTTCTTATTCTTATGTCTTCTTTTGCCTTTTTCTTGCTTTATCTCACTAGCTAGAACTATTAGTATTTAATAAAAATATAAAATAGTGTGCTTCCTTTTTTGTGTGTCCTTATTTCAAAGGAAAGATTCCAATATTTGATTATCAATTGTGGTTTTTGTCAAAAATTTTTAAACAGATATATTTCCTTTTTAGAATAAGGACAGTCTGATTTGGTAAGTATTTTTATCCTGAAAGACCTTTAAATTTATCAGTTTACATGTATTTACATTGATTATGAATATCATGATTTTTCTCTTTTAATTTATTAGCTAGTAAATTACATCAAATACTTTTCTAATATGAAAACAACACTAGACTTCCAGGAAGATGGTAGAGTGGTGAGCAACAGTGAAAGAGCCTCTCTGAGATTTGGTGCCCTGACCCTGGAATATGGCAGTACAAGGAATAGAAGGAGGGAAGTGGGTCCCACAGACCTCACATCTGTGAGGATGCGAGGAGAGAATTGAAGTCCAGGGGAGTGTGAAGAAAGAGGCTAATGAAGAAGAAGCAGGTACCAAGCAGTGCTGTCTCCCAGAGCCTGGACACTCAACAGGGGAACTTCAGGGCCGAACCTGAAGACACACAGTGGTGACCCCAGAGGTGAACCCAGAGGCCTCCACAGAGAAACACACCAGTGGATGCACAGCATCCCAGCGGCTGGTGACTTCTCCAGGCATCCCAGAGAACACAATTGGCTGTTAGCTATCTTGGAGAGGGCTAAACTGAGCTTGGAACTCAGAACAGCTAGGGCCAACCCCAGCTCGTGGCTGCCAGTGCCTCAGTGCGGGTGCTGAGTTCAAGTCAGCAAGAGATCAGAGAGTAGAGTTTAATCAAGCAGGCAGGAGGTACATAGACTGTTGTAGGCTCAAGGAATCTGGTAGCAGCCTCATAGCAGAAATAATTTCTCAAATGACTATAGAGATGGTGACCAGAATGAAAGGCCTACTTAGTGACTCTAGAGCAGATACAGATAAACAAAAAAATTTTTTTTTAAATAGAGAAGCTCGGGAACATGATGAAAACAATACTACGTTTTGGGGTTATACTCAACATACAATTTAAACATTGCTGGGCCAGGGATTTAGCTCAGTGACATTGTACCTGCCTTGCAAGCACAAGGTCCAGAGTTTGATCCCTGGTACCAAAAAAAGAAAAAGAAAAAGAAAAAAAATCCAATTTAAACATTACTGAATTGGGTTTATTAATACTTTAAGAATACTTACATAAGTCTTCAAAATTAGACTTGGGTTTCTGGTTCTGGAACAAGACGATGTGAACTTATTTTTCCCTATTTTTTGCCTTTAGATACAACTTAAATATCTGGAAATTATTCAATAGAAACTAATTTTTAAAACTTGTTTTTTGCTGTTGTTGGTGCTGCTGCTTTGTTTTAATTTCCCGCATACCCCAAACTAGACATCAAAAATGACTGCTCAGCCAGGTTTTTAGCTCAGTGGATCTGCTGCCTGCCTAACAACTGCAAGGTCCCGAGTTCAATCCCGGGTACCCAAAAAAAAAAAAAAAGCTGACCGCAACCCACCACCATCTTGCATTGAACCTAACAACTTCCAAGTAAAATGTGTAGACTCTGGGCAAAGGATCTGGAAAGTGAAAACCCAACAGAAACCTAAAGGTCATCCCTAGTCACTACTTTTTAAGGTTTATATCTGGAGGCTCCTAGGGCAGAGAAGCTCAGCCGGTCCCAGCACCCAGAAGGAAGCTCCCCGCCTCCATCCCAGGCTCCTAGGGCAGAGAAGCTCAGCCAGTCCCAGCCCCTGGAAGGAAGCTCCCCGTGTCCATCCCAGGCTCCTAGGGCAGAGAAGCTGAACCAGTCCCAGCACCCAGAAGGAAGCTCCCCTGCTGTCATCCCAAGCTCCTAGGGAAGAGAAGATGAGCCGCGTGGGCGCCAGAAGCACCCCCTCCCATGGAAATGAGAAGACACATAAACAAGTCTCAAAAACAGACTTCTGGATCACCTACAGCAACCCCAAAGGGAAATGAGATGGACCAATCTGATACTTAACCACCTGGACTCTCTGAACTGGCAACAAAAGAGGATCTGGGAAAAATGAAATCAAAAATAATTACTCAGATAGCAGCAAAGATTTTGCTCATGGTGCAAGACATGATTAATAAATATAGAGAGGACACAGATAAAAAAAATAGTTGACCTGAGGAACATGATGAAATCCCAACATAGGAAACAAATGGAACCCATAAAAGAGATACAAACAGATTTCCAAGAAATTAAAAACTCCATCAAAAGTCTGCGCAGCAGAATCAACCAATGTGAAGATAGAATTTCACATATAGAAGATAAGATTGCAATTAGTGAGGAGGAAAAGAAAAATTGCTTTAAAATTGTAAGGGAACATGAGAAATCAATCCAGCAGCTGCTAGATGATGCAAAGAAGTCTAACATAAGACTGATTGGAGTAAATGAAGAAAGAGGAGAGAGTGCAGATGACATAAAAAAACCTGTTCACAGAAGTGATGGCAGAAAGCTTCCCAAGCAGGGGGAAAGAACTTGACATACAGATAAGTGAGGCATATAGGACACCAGCTAGCCTTAATCAAAAAAAATCTACACATAGGCATATAATAGTTAGGATTCCAGAAATCCAGCAGAAGTATAAAATTGTCCAAGCAGTGAGAGAAAAGAAACAAATCACATACAAAGGAAAGCCCATCAGAATCACAGCAGACTTCTCAATGCAAACCCTCAAGGCAAGAAGAGCTTGGAGTGATGTATTTCAAGGCCTAAAGGAAAACAGCCTCCAACCCAGATTGATGTACCCTGCAAAACTATCTGGCAAAACTGATGGAGAAATAAGATACTTTCATGACAAAAAGCACCTCAGGAACTTCATGAATACCAAACCAGCACTCCACAGAATTTTAGACAATGCCCTAGGAAAAGACAGTGAGGATCACAACCCCAGGAAACCCAGCAGAATGAATCCATTGGGTGTGACAAATTAATGCAAAGGGGGAGAATCCAACAAAAAGAAAAAGTCATGACAAGGCTTTTAAAATTTTGAACTTCATCTCCCTGATGAGTGTATATTTCAGTCTTATTATTGTACTGATTAGTATTTTTCTGATTCTAGAGTTGCACACCATTCGTTGTGCTCTACTGGCTATGTATCATCTTCTTATGTCTACATTTTAATTGGGTTGTCTATTAATGAGCTCTAAGAATTCTTTATATATTCTGGTCATAGGTTATATGCATTGTAAATATGGTCTGTTTAAGGACTACTTTTCATTTTAATGATGTTATTTAAAGTTCTAAATTTTGATGAAATCTCACTTATCAATTTTTTTCTTTTATACATCATGTTTTTTGTATCCTAGGTAGTTCTTGCTTACCCTGAATTCATAAGTATTTTCCCATATAATTTCTTCTTAAAGTTTTAAACTTTTAGGCTTTCTTATTTAGGTTCATAGATCCCGTCAAGTTATTTTCATGTATGGAAAAAAACAGTTGAGGTTAATTTTTTACATATGGATACCAAGTGTTCTAGTGCCATTTGCTGAAAACACTACCTCTTCCTCAGCTCTTGAATTGAGTTTATATTCTATAAAATGTTAATGTTAAATAATCTTTCAAACCTCAGTGGACCATATATGTGTGGTTCTATTTCTAGATTCTCTGTTTTATTCCAATGATCTATATGTCTTTCCTTACACCAACACTGCCTTGATTACTGTAGCTTTAGAAGAAGTCTTAAATTTAGGTACTAAATGTCTTCCAACACTTTTTTTGTTTTTGTTTTTAACTTTTCTAGGTCCTTTGTACTCCTACATAACTTTTAAATTTCAATATCCAGTTTTTCATTTATAGCAAGTATACACAGACCTGAATTTTTATTTATACCTTGTGTTTTCTAATTCTGCTAAATTCAAGTACAAGTTCTAGGGGCTCCTAGAGATTTCTTAGTATTTTCTCTGTAGATGATCATTTCATCTACATATAAAGATTTTGCTTCTGCCATGCCAATCCTATCCTAGTTGTGTCATTTTATTGCCAGACTATTTTGTTGGAGACTAGGTTTCAAAGTTTAATGGACAGATAAAGAGTAAGCATATCTGCCCTTGTTCCCCACCTTAAGGAGAAAGCATTGTATCTTCTCCATTCATATAAGGCATTCTCACTGGAAGTATAGAGTACATGTCTTTAATCTGTTGAGAAGTTGCTGTTCTACTTCTAGGCTCCTGATAGCTTTTACCATGAACAGCTGGAGAATTTAGCCCAATATTTTTCTCCAACTAGTGACAAGATCATATGGCTTTTTCCTTTCCTCTGTTAAAATGATGACTTTTAGGGGTGGATCTTCCAATGCTGAAACAACACTGCCATCCCTATCACAAAACCACTTTCTACATACTACTAGATCTGACTTCCAATAGTTCGTTTTGTTAAACAAATTTCTATCTATGTTCATACTTTTTTCTTCTATTATCTTTATCCAGTTTTAGGATTAGCACAATGTTGAGTTCCTAAAATGAGGGGAGAAGTGTTCCTTCTTTTTTCTGCTTTAAATGTTTGATATAATTTATCTGTTAAAATGTATGTGAGCCTGTTGCTGTCATATAGGTAGGTTTTCAAGCTAGGAATATATTTTCTTTAACAGGCCCTATTCAAATTTTCTATTTCCTCCAGAGTTAGTTTCATTAATTTGTCTTCCAAGGTACTTCTTAGAAGTTGTCAAATTTATTTCAAAAAAGATTTTTGTAATATGCTTTCTATATCCTTTTAAATTCTGTAAAATCTGTGGTAATGTCTCCTAGATCTTGATATTGTAATTTTAAAAATGTATAACTGATATTGTGTAACAGGAAGAAAAGGTCTAAAAGAGCAGGGGAATTGGGAGGGGTAGAGGAAGGAAAAAAAGGGAAAGAAAAAAATATGAGAAGAGGAAAGAAATGGAAACAAGGTCTTTGCAAATAGGGAGGGGTGGAGGGGGTGAAAGGAGGGCAAGGGAAGGGGAAAAAAATAAGAATTAAGATACTCATGTAAAGGTACAAGATCCCAATGATGAATGTAACTGTATTTTATACCTAAAATGTACCAATAAAGTTAATGGGGGGGGGAGAGCTTATGGGACACTAAAAAAATGCCTAGTATTTTATTATCATAATCTCAGAAAGACAAAATAAGAATGAGGCTGAAAAGAATTGAAAGGAAAAATGGCTGAACAATAATATTTTTAAATATAAATCAGGAAGATAAAGGGACACAAATGGAAAAATATTTCTACATTTTGCTTTAAATAATAAAACACAGGCACCAGTAGGTTGGAATAAGTAATATATGCACATGCTAACACCTAGAACAATCACTTAAAAATCTACACAAAGTGATATACTTAAAAACATTAAGAAGCCAGGATGGGTCACTAACAAATGTTCAAGCAACCATCAAGAGTGAAAGCAAAAAGAAATAAAGGAATGGGAAACTGAAGGAAAAACAGAAAACAAATTTTTAAATGACAAATCTGAGCAAATTCAGAACTGAAACCATGACTACTATGTCCTCTAGTCATAACTGACTCAAACTAGAAATCAATAAAAAGAGGCAATAGGAAAATTTCCTACAATTTGGGAAACTAAGCAACCCTCTTCTAAATAACTCACCAGTCAAATAGGATCTCTAAAAGGACATTTTTTAAAAAAACATAGACAGAATGAAAAGAAAAATGATGTATCAAAATTTGTGAGATGCTAAGGCAGTTCAGAGAGAGAAGTTTAAAACAATGATTACACTAGAAAAACAGAAAAGTTTCAAATCAATAATTTAAGCTCCCATCTCAAGAAAAATAATAGCAAAATAAACCCAAAACAAACCCAAGTAAGAAAATAATACAGACAGGATAGAAATCAATGACATTGGAAACAGAAAACCAAGAGAGAAAAACAAAATCCAGTTTTTAAAAAAGTGAATAAACTTCATAAACTTCTCTCAAGACTGACTTGGGAAGCTGAGGCAGAAAGATCCCCAGTTTCAGTCCACCCTGGTCAACTTAGCAAGATTCTGCCTCAAAATAAAAGCACTATAGCTCAATGTGAAAGCCCTAGGATCAGTCTTCCATACTGGAAAAAAAAAAGATCAATTCTCTGAAAACCATCAACTACCAAAATGAAGCCAATCTGAAATACATAACCTGAACAATCCTATAACTTTACAGAAATTGAACTTATAATTAAAAAGTTTTCAATAGAGAAATAACTATACCCAGACAGTTTCACAGGAGAATTCCATTAAGCATTCAAAGACAAATTAACATCAATTTTGCATAATCAACTCCAGAAAATAAAAGAGGATAAAGCACTTCCCAACTTGTTTTATGAATCTATATTATCCTTGTAACAAAACCAGACAAAGACAGAATAAAAAGGAAATCTAAAGACTCATGTGACTCATGAAACTAGGTGCAAAAATTCTCAACAAATAAAGTATAACAGGGTATAAAAAGAATAATGCACCACAGCTGAGGGGGATTTGCTCTAGATATGCATGGCTTATTCAATATTTGAAAATCAATCAGCATAATCCATTATATCAGCAGGCTAATAAAGAAAAATTGTATCACTTGATGCAGAAAAACCATATATTATAAATTCAACATGATAAAAACTCTAAATATACCATGAACAGAGGGAAATCTCCCCAATCTTACAAAAAGCCTTTACAAAATACCTACACCTAAGAAAATTGATGGTGAAAGACTGAATGCTTTTTCTATAAGAGTGGGAGGGAGGCAAGGAGTTCCACTCTTATTTAACAAAAGAATAGTGTAGATTCTGTCCACCACAGTCAGGAATAAAGAGATGAGAGGCATGTAGATTGGAAAGGAAGAAATAAAGGTGTCTCTATTTGCAGATAACATGATTATCTATGTTGAAAATTCCAAGGAACCTGCACACAAGTAAAACCTCCTAGCACTAATAAACAAGTTCAGTAAACCTATGGGACACAAGTTCAGCAAACAAAAAATCAAATAAATTTTTATATATTAAAATTAAATACAAGTTCCAGTGGCACATGTCTATAATCATATATTTAGGAGGCTGAGGCAGGAGGATTACAAACTCAAGGGCTCTCTAGACAAGTTAGTGAGATACTGTCTCAAAACATAAAAAGGGCTGAGGATAATAATTCATTGGTAAAGTGTTCCTGGCTTCTATCCCTACTACCACAAAATAAACAAATGCAGACTAAAATTAAAATGTCATCTATTTATGATAAAAGTATAAATACTCTTTCAAATAAATGAAAGATTCATATGCTAGAAGAGAAATTCTGTGTTCATAGATGTAAAGACTCAGCACAGTAAAAAAAAAAAAAAAAAAAAAGCTTCCTAAAATGTACAAGTTCAACATAATTCCTACCAAAATTTAAACTACACTTTTTGTACATATATAAGTATTATTTTAAATGTATATGGAAAGGAGGAGGAATAATAGCTAAATCAATATGGAAAAGAAAAATGAAATGGAATGATGACTCTATCCAAGTTTATTTCTTATATAGCTACAGTAATTAAGTCTAGGTGGTATTGGCAGAGGTAGAGATGGAAAAGAGAGATTTCAAGAAATTGGTCCTAATAGTATAGATAAGTGTTGCACTCAGTGAGAAAGAACCAACCAGAGACTGATATTAAATCCACATAGGAGTTTATTACCAGCCAGGACTCAAGCCTCGACTAGGGGTTGACAAACAAGTTTTATACACCTTTGAGGCCAACAGTTTCTAGGCCCCGCCATGGGATAGAACTAGGAAAGCAAGCAAAAGGTTCAGAAGCAGAACATCCTGCTGTTAGAACATTTATGAAACAATAGTTGATTAATGTTTCTAAGAGACTCTCTAAGGGGAGGAGGTTTCTAAGCTTCCTCCTTCTGAGTTCATCTAAAAGGCAGGAAGGTGGGTCAAGCAGCAATATGGAGTCTGTCTTGCTAACTAGGGTCTTTCATTCCCCACTGATTCTTGTAACTTAATCAAATCTTTGATTCCAGTATTTACTCTTTGAATTTTTTTAAAACGTCTTTTAAAAAATCTCATAATTTTGTCTCAACACCATCAGTTTAACTGCATCAACACTCTGTCTAACATATTTAATCAGAGCATTTATAATGCAAGGTCTCACAAGCAAAACCAGAAGTAAGATAACTAGGGGGCCTGTTACAGCAGAAACTAGGGTAGTTAACCATTAGCATAGAAGCAACAGGTTTTTTTTTTTAGGGCTACACATAACTCTCCTTGTTTTATGAACAGGAGGTCAAGTCTCTTTTGATTTTTGGACCATCTCAGCTAGGGAATCAACCTAGTTTTTTAATCTGGAGATTGAGTCTTTCAGGTGACCCAAATCTCTGGCTATTTGGTGGCTTAGGGCTTTAAAATTTGTGTCCTGAAGGATCAGGGAGGAAGTCCCAATAGCCACTGACCCAGCTATTCCTAATCCCACCAGAATGGGCACTAAAATGGGGGCAGCCCCTTTACTCCTATAGTGTTCAGTGGTTAATCCCAGATGTTTGCAGCCCCCTTTTTTATTATAATACAAGACTTGTGGAACAATATACATGGTGACACAAAATAAAGTGGCAGATTGGGTAGCCAAGACTGATTTGGGAATGTATTTAGTCAAGTCCTCGATGCAAGCAAACCAAGCATATCAGGACCAGGTCTCCTGGCTTGAAACCATGGGGCTGGATCATTGCAAAGGTTTTTTTTTTTTTTGAGCCTGTTGTTTTGTAGCCTGGATCTCACTCTGAAGAATCTGTAAGGCTTGAAGAGACTGAAGTAAAGAGACACAAGAACTCTCTGTTATCTCTTTAAGGTTTAACTTAGGAGTGGCAGCGGCCTCCCATACAGGATTTTAAAAGGGTTAAACTTGTCACATGTGGGGTACATCTAACTCTTAACAAGGCTAGAGGAAGCAGATCAGGCCACCTACCACCAGTTTCTAGAACATATTTAGTCAGGGTTTCTTTTAGGGTCCTATCTATCCTTTTTACTTGCCCTGAACTTTGTGGGCAATAGGCACAGTGTAACTTTTAATCAATATGTAGTGCCCTTGTCAACAATTTGGATATCTGTGCCGTGAAGGCAGGCCCATTTTCAGACCCCAGGTAATGAGGGATGCTAAATCAGGGAACTATCTCCTGGAGCAAAACCTTAGTTACTATGTTGGCTGATTTTCCACAAGTGGGGAAAGCTTTTACCCAACCTGAATAGATGTCAACCAATACCAGTAAATATTTGAACCTATTGCTGGATTTTATTTCAGTGAAATCAAGTTCCCAATGTTCCCCTGGTTCTCTTCCCCATAGTTGATTACCTTTGTTCCTTGGTCTTGACTTGGAGTTTACCTGTGCACACACCTGACACCTGGAACTGATGTCCTGGACCATAGAGGTCAGTCCTGGGATTGAAAACTTAGAGCTCATTAGTCTTTTTAACTTTGATTTTCCCAGGTGAGTTAAGTGATGTAACTGATGAACAAGTTGTTGCCCCAGGGCTTGGGGGAGACAAATTCATTCCTTTGTCCCTTTCCATCAGCCTGATGATGTACCCCCTCACTTTTTATTTTCCTCCTTCTCTTCCTGGGTATATGTGGGCTTTTCTGGCAGGTAGTCAAAGGGCCGGACAGGCAGAATGTCTATTGGCCCCACTGGTTCTTTGGCCACCCTTCAGGCCACATCATCAGCCTCTCGGTTACCATGGTCTTCAAAGCTGTCTCTTTTTTGGTGGCTTTTGTAATGAATAATGGCCAATGCCCTGGGTTTCCAAATTGCCTCCAATAAGGCCAAAAGTTTTTATATAGTTTTCCCTTCTGATGTCAATAGCCCTCTCTGTCTGTCAATGTCGCCATGTACATGGGCAGTGGTGAAGGCATACCGGCTGTCAGTGTAGATGTTTACAGCCTTGTCTTGACCTAACGGGACTTGAGTTAAGGCTATTAGTTCAGCCCTCTGCGTTGAAGTCTTTTGGCTTAATGCCTGTGTCCAGTGTACCAGTTTTCTGGACTGATTATGGCTGCCCCCACATACCTGACTCAGCCTTCCATGAAGGTGTTTCCATTGGTGAAGAAGGTCTCATCTGGGCTTTGCAGGGCAACATCAGTCAGATCTGGGCTGTTGGTGGTGGAAGTTGTCAGAGTGTCCAGACAGTCATGGAGGGGCATGCATATGAGTCCGAGTCTGGGAGTAAGGTGGCCGGATTGAGGGTCATTTCTTGGGCAAATTTGATGCATGGAGCATCCAGCAACAGGGCCTGGTACTGAGTCAGGCAGGCACTGGAGAGCCATTGTTCTGGGGCTTCTCACAGCAATGTTTCCAGCACATGGGATGCAGTGATGACCAGGTCCCATCCCAGGCTGAGCTTATCTGCCTCCTTGACCAGGAGAGCAGTGGCTGCAACTGCCCTCAAACAGGTAGGCCATCCACTTGCCACAGGATCCAGTCTTTTAGACAGTAGGCCACAGGTCTGTTCCAAGGCCCTAATGCCTGAGCTAGCACTCCTTTGGCTATGCCCCCTCATTCAGCCACAGACAACTGAAAGGGCTTGGTGACATCAGGTAGGGTCAGGGCTGGTGCTGACACTAAGGCTTTCTTTAAAGCCAAAAAGGTGGCTTTCTCTTTTTCTGTCCAAAGGGACTGTCTCTTGTGTCTGGAATGCAGCAATAGTGACTTTCCCCAGTTTCTTGGCTAGGACTTCCTTGGGGGGGCATCATGGTTATCATAAATTTTCTGGGCTATGCTCAGGAGTTTAGTCTTATTCTTTCCCTCAGATCCCTCTAATTTCTGTAATTTATTTATTGCCTGGGGCTGACTGGCAAACAAAGGCCATATTTAAAGCTGCTGCATTTTGGGGTGCCTCTGGGTTAATAGGAGTGAAAACTCTATAGGCTTCCAAGAGTCTCTCCAAAAATGCAGCCAGAGACTCCATTTTCTTCCTGGTAAACCTCACTTACCTTACTCGTATTAGTGGGCTTTCTGGCCGCTGCCTGGAGTCCCCCTAATAAGTGCTAGCGGTAGGTCCCCAGCTTCCTCTTACCATCATCATCATTGGGGTCTCATTTGGGGTGTCATGATGGAACTACTGTTTCAGCCTTGGCTGAATGCCCTGGAGTTCTGGGAGTGATGCCGGGGTTTGGCCCCAGGGCCTCTTTGACTGCCTGTTCATAAATGCAGTCCCACTCCTCAGTGGTGAACAGGATCTGTAAAAGCTGCTGGCAATCATCCCAGGTTGGCTGATGGGTATGAAAAACAGACTCAAGAAGAGATTGATGCCTGAGGTTTTTTCAGAGAAGGGGGGATTTTGATGTTTCCAATTGTAAAGATCACTAGTTGTAAAAGAGACATAAATCAATCCTCCCCCAGGCTCTGTTTTAAAGGAAAAAGGGAGGAGGAAGATGGGGCTCGTGGACCATAGTCCTGTCCTGATCGAGTGCCAAAGGTTGATTAGGACCTCTGGGGCCCCAACTCCCGTGACCACATTTCAAACCTTGCGAGCAATGTACATAGAATAAATTCCCACCAGGGGCCAACTGACTCCGAAACTTGGCCATTCTGATTGACACAGAGTTCGCAATTTGCCTTTAGAAAATTTCATGCCATGTTCATTTTCTCTGTCTGTGGAATAAATTTTTTGAAGTTATTCAAAACACAATCAAGTGGAGTTCCTTCTGTGGACTGTGAGGAACCCATAATTTCAGCCTGTGAAAATGCAATAGGCACACAAAGCAAGCAAACAGACAGACAACAATAAACAGACAAAAACAGACTTTGGCCACATAAACCTCTGGGGCCAAATGGATTCAGACCCCACCCAGAGTTGCTCTTCTGAGGACTCCAACCCAGTTGAGCCTGCTCGCCATGGAGAAGAGTCTCTAGGTAGGAGGAACCTGCACCACGTCTGGCTTCCTCCCACCTACCCACAGTGCACTAAGAATAATTTGATTCTTACCTCTAGAGGCTTCCTGGATAAACTCCTGTGAGTCGGTTGATCGGCAATAGGGCCCAACTGGGACCGGCCTACCTACAGCCCCAGAATACTGTCAGGGTGGCCTCTCCTTCCGCAGACCAGTGTCCGGAGGGGCCAAACATTGCCAATGTCTGATCCTGGTCTCTCCTAAAAAGAAACAAAGGCTCCAAGATAATAAGCTCCAGACCAGCTGGCTATCTGGCCGGGGCCTCCAAGTATGTTGCACCCAGCAAGAAAGAACCAACCAGAGACCGATATTAAATCCACACAGGAGTTTATTACTGGCCAGGACCTGAGCCAAGCATCAGACTCGAGCCTCGACTGGGGGTTGACAAACACGTTTTATACACCTTTGAGGCCAACAGTTTCTAGGCCCCCCTATGGGATAGAACTAGCAAAGCAAGCAAAAGGTACAGAAGCAGAATGTCCTGCTGTTAGAACATTTATGAAACAATAGTTGATTAATTGCTGTTTCTAAGAGACTCTCTAAGGGAAGGAAGTTTCTAAGCTTCCTCCTTCTGAGTTCATCTAAAAGGCAGGCAGGTGGGTCAAGCAGCAATATGGAGTCTGTCTTGCTATCTAAGGTCTTCCAATAAGTAAGTTAATTAGATAGCTTGTTGGCAGGTAAACAGGGCCTCTCTTAAGGCACCAGCCCTCCAGGAGCCAACACAGCAAGGAACCAACATGGAGAACAATTGAGGCACATTCACTGGTTAGCATTATAAAAAGGAAAAGAAGTACTACTTCCCCTAGAGATAGATAGCAATGATTGATATTCTAAATGGGAAATTCCTTGTATGTGACTTGTCTTCCCACTTGATCCCCATTTAATCAATATTACCTGGGTGACTGTACTTGTAATCTTATTGGTTGTTCATGGTTTTGTCTCACCTCATGCCCACCTTGTAAATTTCCATTGGGTCTTATACTTTTGTCCCACTTTGTACCCACCTCATCACATGGCTTTGCTGTATAAAACATCTTTGAAAAGTGGGGGGGGGGGGCAACCCACTTTCCCATCCCCCTTCTGTCTCTCTTAGGCAGAAGTTTTCTTTCTCACAGTAAATTTTTCCTGCTCTTAACCTCCATTGTTCCTAGAATTCATTCTTTGATTTTAGAGAACATGAACTCATGTTTTGGATATCTAGTAGGCTTGGGAGTTAACCACACTTCCCCCTATATCACTAACATGAATAGTCACTGATTATTAAAACAGCAATTCAATGAAGGAAATAATCTTTTCAACAAATGGTGCTGGGGCAGTTGGAATCCTACTCAAAGGAAAAAAAGCTTCACCAAAAATTTTTGCCTGATACAAAAGTTATCTCAGAATGGATGATGACTGTCACTGGGCTGGGTCTGAGAGTGTCCCAAACTTCATCCACCCCTGCAGGTTTGCTGACTCTGGCACAGAAAAACAATTTTTAGGACACATCAGAAAGGGGTATGAGTAGGAATTTTTAGGCAGACATAGAGATCACAGGAATGTGGGCACTCAGAGAAATGAGACATGTTACAGTTTCTGACTGAGCACATTTTTATTTTTCTACAGGGGATGAAAAGCTAGGGATAAAAGTGTCCACCATCCCAAACCCTCCCTCCAGTGGGTACCATCTTGTTCACAGGCATGGGCAGGATATTCTGGTTTTTTGTCTTTTGGGGTTTTTTTTGATAGGTGATTTAAACTTTCTCTGGATTTGCTCAACCTGTTGTTCACTTTCTTAATTAGGCCAGTTTATGACCTTCTAGCAATGGGTCTGTTAGGGCAGGAGTACAAATCTGGCCAAGGACCATTGGTATTAGGGCAGTCCTTATCTCGGGGCCAAGCTCCTTTTTGGGGGGGGGGCTTTTGTAGAAAGTCTTGCTTTGTAGTACAGGCTGGCCTTGAACATATTATATAGCCTAGACTTCTTACTTTCTTAATTGAGCTAATTTATGGCCTTTTAGTGACAGGTCTGGTAGGGAAGAAGTGTAAATCTAACCAAGGACTGTTGACATGGGACTATTTGGGGCTAAGTCCTGGAAGTTGCAGTCTTCTTACAAAATACACTTTTTAGTTATAATTTCCTTGTCTCCTTTCTATCTATCTTTTATTTCTTCTATCCTACCTCAGTGACTACAAACCTTTCACAAGAAAATACAGGGAGGAATCTTTGGAACTTCAGAGTAGAGAGTGATCTTAACACTAACAGCACAATCCATCAAAGGAAAACTTGAGAAATTGAACTTGATCAAAAACAAAAACTTTGGGGACCAGGGATTTAGCTCAGTGGTGCCGCCACCTGCCTCGCAAGCACAAGGTCCTGAGTTGGATCCCCAGTACCAAAAAAAAAAAATGGGGGGGCTGGAGGTTTAACTCAGTGGTAGTGTTATCAGGTATCTCCTTCTAAAAGTGGCTCGCCAATTAAATGTTACCTTGTTTTGAGTTACTCACTTCTTCTGGAGTTGTATCCAGATTCTTCTTGCCTGGAACAAAGAATTGAATTAAATGAGCAGAAGGCAGTGACAAAGTTTATTTGAAAAAGTAAAATTGGAGAATGAGAGAGAAACTGGTTCTGTAGAGCAAGCTTGGGCTGAGTAAAAGAGGAAAAGGCAAGATAAAAGGATATCTGGGAGGAAGCAGGGCAGGTTATCAGGAGGAAAGCTGGGATAGCAAGCTCTTCTTGGTGTCTGCCTTTTTTTTTCTAAATCTTGAAGAAACCCATGAGAGCTTGTATATCTGAGTCCTGAGAAAAGATGCTAGGATCCCACTCCTCAGGGTGACCTCAGGTCTAGGTATCCTATTGAAAACCCACTGGAGTTCTTCTGAGAAGTCCACAGGCAGGGCTTTGGGAACTGCTCTGCACATGTGTTCTGGTATCTTGTAATTAGCAGGTCACAGCTACTTCCCCAGCCAGTTGTGTCATGCCCTAATCTCCTATCTCAAGAGAGCACTTGCCTAGCATTATCAAGGCTCAGAGTTCTACTCCAGCACTGCAGAAAAAATATATATATATAAAAAAGGAAAACTTCTGCTAGGAGAAAATTTCTTAATCATCTAATGCTCTTGTTCTCCCTGTAACTGCCTCTACCAAAAGGGGAAAAAACATAATTAATCTGCTCAAGCATCCTCCCTTGTGCAAGTTTGAAATATAGCTTTGACACATGCTTGGAACAAATGACCTGAAAAGATGTTGTTTATTCAACATGAAATCTTTATTCACTTAGTTTATTTAGTTAAATTTAAAATTTGAACTACTATATTTTTCTTCTTTCCCTTTTTAGTCTGTCCAAACTACAAGTCTGTTGGGTAATGCCACCCACATCCAGGGTGGGTCTTCCCCCCTCAGTTTGCTGAGCTGCACAGCAGCCATACATAGGCACACCCAGAATTTACTAATCTTCTGGGAGCTTCTTATTCATGTTGACATACCACAATTAACAATCAGACTGGCTAATGGGAGAGAGAGAAGTAGGGAATTTATACCACCTCACCTATATTTTGGTTTTTTTAGCTTAACATTCAATGTGTAGTTTTTTGTTTGTTTGTTCTCTTAAATCTTTCATTATTAGTACATGTTTGGAGTACATAATAGTTACAGTTATCATGGGGAGTTGGTACATGTACATAATACATCTTAATTTTCTTTTCTTTCTCTCCCTTTTTTTTTCATCTCTTCCCCTTCCCCTCCCTCCCTTCTCCTCCCAACTCTTGGTCCTCTTCCCATTTGCAAAAGCTCTATTTCATGTTTTCATGTGTACAGAAGAAAGACCACTTCTACCCACCTTAGTTATGGGTTTCTTGGCAGAATCTGGGAACCCAATAAAATAGCTGATTAACAAGAGAAAAAAATAAGTTTTATTAAATGCACATGTCCAGGATGTTTTCAAAGGAGTGAAGTTCAAGGAAATAACCAAAGTATAATGCTTTCATACTGTTTATACAAAGACTAATAAATCTGTGAAGGAATGATAGGACCAATAGCTGTCTAGACTAAGGTAGTAAAGTCTAAGGATGTTACTAAATGGGCCAGGATTTAGCTCAGTGTTTTCACCACCTACTGTGCAAGTACAAGGACCCAAGTTCAATCCCTGATACCAAGAAAAAAAAAAAGGATGTTACTAAGAGAAATAGGGAAGTATGTGGAAGTATAGCAAATAAGAATTTATTTATTCACAGTTACTGTAACCTCATTTACAGTCTTTAGTGTTCAAGACTATTTTCTAGTCCTGGTATTTGAAGGCTATCCTTCCCAAAATAATCTTTATTACTTGCTCCCTACAAGAAAAGGTAGGCCAAATGGGCCTTTCTGAAATTATAGTTCCTCAAGCAATTTCAGCTTGAGATAATCAATATGCCAGTTGAGCATATTTTTGTTTCATTCATACTAAAAGTTTATCTTAGTTCATTGAAAAGAAAGTTTGTGTTATTATCTGTTTCTTTTCTGTAAGACTCTTTTTGGTTTGTCTTGTACTGGATAACTACTTTGAAGATAATGATACCTAGTGTGATAGCTATCTTATTCTCTTATTACTTGGTTGTGAAAATATGTTTTTGATATCATAAAAATAAAAAGGAAGGTACAACCTAATTTCCCTCAGAAGCTTACATTATAACTAGGCAAATTCAATTTTTTGTATCAATTGAAGATATCCCCAATTTGACCCCAAAATGTCCTTGATGTAATGAGTATAATTGAAATCCTGCTTACATATGTTTGTGCAGCTTCATGCATCCAAAAGGCCAGGTAGACAAACTGCATAGTTTACTTTGAGGTGAAAAGTTTTTCCCGTATTTCCAAAGACTGATAATATCCATTTCTAGCTTTTTCACACAAATATATTTATGTAGTTTTACCAACATTATGTATTACAAGATTTCATACAGCAGAATTTATCACAGAAAAATTTCCACCCAAGTGGAAACTAAGCACTTAAAATAATTTCCTTCTATTGAAAAAAAAAAAACTAATGGAAATAAATAGAATAATTATAAATCGGGTCCATCAAAGGAGTCTCTATGTGAAAAATAATAAATGTATATTTAATCTTGTGTAAAAATAAACAAAATGCAAATTGAACAATCCTGATAGCTCAGATATAAACTCAGTGAACAGAAGAAAATTATGTCCATCATTTAGATTCATTATTATGCAAATGAGGAGATGAACTATTTTAGTCAGCCCTTAGCAGCCTGAAGAGTTGCAAAGCCCTTTATTTATTCTCCGTATTTGTCTAAATATCTCTGCAAATGGGGCACATAAAATTAGCCATGGCATTTTGGTTGTATCTACTCACTGCAAAGCAGAATAGAACACTCTCCACCCCTGACACAGATCTTCTGGTTTTCTTCATATACCTAAGAATACTGTAGAGATTATTGACAACCACATAGTGCTACTGGGGCATTTTGAACTCAAACCCTTTTCTGCTCATTTACATTGTTGCTAAACTATATCTCTGTGGGGGCAGGGATGTAGCTCAGTGGTGCTGTTTGCCTGGCAAGAGCAAGGTCCTGAGTTTGATTCTTGGTACTGGAAAAAAACTGTATCTCTCCAAATTCATAGCTATTTATTTTTATAAATCCAGGAAGAGGTTTCTGTTCATTTATCCATTTTAAATGTTTGGGGGGTTTTTTTGGGGGGGGGGAATAATGAGGATTGAACTCAGGACCTTGTGCTTGTGAGGCAGGCACCAGAACAACTGAGCTAAATCCTTGGCCCATAAATGTTATTTTTATAATCAAGTTACTCATTTTTATATAAGAATATATTTAAGCCACTTTATTGAGGTAAGAGTAACATACCAAAAGCTGTCCGTACTCAATGTATACAACTTAATGGGTTTGCAAATAAATATGTACCTGTATTATGTATATAGCTTTCTGTCACTGATTAAATACCTGGTAGCAATCAACTTAAAGGTGAAAACAGTTGTTTTGGGCTCACAGTTTCAAAAGCATCAATCCATGGTCACTTAGCCCCATTGCTTTGGGTGTGAAGTGAGCAGGCATATGATAGAGAAAAGCCACTCATTTCCTGGTAGCCAGAAAGTAGAAAGAAAAAGCAAGGAAAAGTTGAGAAGACAGTGCCTTGCCCCCAAGGGACGACTCCCTCCAACTAAGTTTCCACCACCACGCAATAGCCCATTAAATTATGACTCCATCAGTGAATTAATCTATTGATGAAATTAGAGCACTTATAATCCAATCACCTTCCAAAGGCTCCACTTATGAACACTGCTGCCTTAGCACCAAAGCCTTCAACATATGAGATTTGGGGAACAGTTCAGATCCACATCATCAAACATCCATTAATCCATTACCACAATCTGTACCATGAACCAATCCAGCACCTCCAAAAATTTCCTCTTGCACTTTTTAAAAATTGTTATTGTTTTGTTGTTGTTGTTTTCTGAGACAAGGTCTTCCTATATAGTTCAGGGTGGCCTTGAATTCATTATGTAGCCTAGGCTGGTCTTGAGGTCATGGTGATCCCCTGCCTCTGCCTCCCCAGACAAAAATTAATTTTAAAAGTTAATCCCAATTATAGTGTCAGAGAAAGAACTTGCATAGTTTCATGCTATTAAACATCTCTGGGCTGCTGGGGATTTAGCTCAGTGGCATTACGCCTGCCTTGCAAGAGCAAGGTCCTGAGTTCAATCCCTGGTACCACCAAAAAAAAATCTCTTTTTTCTTTTTTTTTTTTTTTTTTGGTACCAGGGATCAAACTCAGGTCCTTGTGCTTGCAGGGCAGGCGTCAGAACCACTGAGCTAAATCCTTAGCCCCACAAATTCTTTAATATACCACTCTAAAATCTTGTTGGGACTAATTGAAATATGTTGCTTACTAGTACACAATGCACAAAGTAAATTAACTTTTCTTATGTACAGTTAAGCATTTTCCTGTCTTAGATATTCTTGTCAACTTCATTTACAAATACTATTCCAACACCTCAGAATATACTTTATCTGAGTCAGATTTTAAACTCATTTCAACCAGCAAGCCTGCCTCTTTATAATCTCTACATGTTCATTTTCATGTTTCTCTTACCAAAGTTATTGTACCTTTTTAAATTAACATTCTTTGTAAACACTAAAAATAAATGAGAAATTTAACTCACATTTCTTCTTCTAATCTACTAACTTTATGTCATTGACCTCAAACAAGAAACTTATTTCTTCCTTAATAGTGAAATTTTTCTTTAGCAAAGCTTCAGAAGAGATGGAGGGATGAGGGAGGAAGGAGATATAAAAATTAAGATGTTTTATATACAGGTATCAACTCCCTGTGATGAATGTAATCATTATGTACTTTAAACATGTGCTGATAAAAATTAAAAATTGAGAGAAAAAAGGCTTCAGATATCTCCAGGCATTAAACGTTTTTTCTGTTTCTTTTTCTCCTTTTTAGTTTTTTCTAGTGCAGTCTGGCCTTGAACTCACTTTGTAGAACCCGTGGTGATCCTCCTCCTTCAGCCTCCCAAGTGGTGGGATTATAGGAATACAACACCATGCTTGGCTCCTTGAACTTTTTAAGGAAACAGAATTTCATTTCTCAGGCAAGACATTAGGGTTTACAAGTGGATAATGGGAGCAGATCTGAGATAAAATGTAATAGGCTGAGAGGGAAAATAGATAAGAAAATTAAAACCTGTCTTAGCCAGTGAGAAATACCATTTTTTCATGTATTTATTTGCTATTTCTACTTCTTTGTCTGAGAAATGTCTGTTCATTTCAGATGGCTATTTTTGGATTGGGTCTTTAAATTTGGGAGGTCTGATCTTTTTAAGTTCTTTATAGATTCTAGAGAGTAGACCTTTGTCTGAGGAAGAGCAGGTGAAGCTTTTCTCCCACATTGTGTATTGTCTCTTCACACTGCTGGTGGTTTCTCTTGCTGTGCAGAAGCCTTTTAATAAGAAGAGATCCCATTTGTTGATTGTTTGTGCTAGTTCACAGGCAACTGAGGTTTTGTTCATAAAATCTTTTCCTACACCGATGTCTTCAAGGGTCCTATCTAACCTCTGTTCCAACTGCTTCAGAGTTTCTATTTTAATATTTAGATCTTTAATCCATTTTGATTTTAGTTTAGTGCATGGTGAGAGATATAGGTCTAGTTTTAATCTTTGGCAAGTTGAAGCCCAATTTTTCCAGCACCATTTATTAAAGAAGCTATCTTTCCTCCAGTGAGAGTGTTTGGCTCCTTTGTCAAAGATGAGATGGCTGAGTGTGTCTGGCTTTGTTTCTGCATCTTCTAATCTGTTCCACTGGTCCTCAGGTCTGTTTCTTTACCAGTACCATGCTCTTTTTATCACAGTAGGTTTGTAGTAGAGTTGCAGGTTGGGGATTGTGATACTCTCTGCCATGTCTCTGTTACCTGGAATTGCTTTTGCTATTCTGGGTCTCTTCCTGTTCCAAATGAATTTTTGGATTGTTTTCTCAAGGTCCATGAAGTATGCTGCTGGGATCTCATTTGGAATTGCATTAAATCTATATAGCAGTTTTGGAAGTATGGCCATTTTCACTATATTAATCCTTCCTACCCAGGAGCAGGGGATGTCTGTCCATTTTCTGATATCATCTTCAATCTCTCTTTTCAGAGTGCCATAGTTTTCAGAGAAGAGGCCTTTGATTTCTTTTGTTAGGATGATTCCTAGGTATTTCAGGTTTTTGGATGCTATTGTGAAAGGAATTATTTGCCCTATTTCTCTCTCAGTGAGTCTGTCATTGGTGTAGAGGAAAGCTATTGATTTTTGTGTGTTGACCTTGTAACCAGCTACTTGACTGAATTTGGTTATTAAGTCTAGAAGACTTTTGGTGGAGTTCTTGGGGTCTTCTATATAGAGTATCATGTCATCTGCAAACAATGACAATTTGACTTCTTTATTACCTATCTTTATTCCTTTTATTTCTTTCTCTTGTCTAATTGCTATGGCTAATGTTTCCAGAACTATATTGAACAAGAGTGGTGATAGTAGACATCCTTGTCTTGTTCCTGATTTTAGTGTGATGGATTTCAGTTTTTGACCATTTAGTATGATATTGCTGTTGGATTTTCATAGATGGCTTCTATCAGTTTGAGGGAGAGACCATCTATTCCAATTTTTTGTAGGGTTTTTATCATAAATGCATGTTGGATTTTGTCAAATGCTTTTTCTGCATCTATGGAGATAATCATATGGTTTTTGTCCTTGGCTCTATTGATATAGTGTATTACATTGATTGATTTGCATATATTGAACCATCCCTGCATCCCTGGGATGAATCCCACTTGATCAGGGTGTATGATCTTCTTGATGATCTTCTGCATTCTGTTTGCCAGTATCTTATTAAGGATTTTTGCATGTATGTTCATTAGTGAGATTGGCCTATAGTTCTCTTTTTCAGTTGGGTCTTTCTCTGCTTTGGGGATCAAGATGATGCTTGCTTCCAGGAATGAATTTGGGAGTATCGCTTCCCTTTCAATTTCACTGAAGAGTATAAAAAGTAGTGGCAGCAGTTCCTCTCTAAATGTTTTATAGAATTCAGCAGTGAAGCCATCAGGGCCCAGGCTTTTCTTAGTTGATAAGTTTTTAATTCCATTTTCAATTTCATTGGTTGATATTGGGTTGTTCAGAATTTTTAGGTCTTCTTCATTCAACTTTGGTAATTCATATGTATCTAGGAATCTGTCCATTTTTTCTGTGTTGTCCATCTTTTTGGCATATAGGTTCTGGAAGTAGGTATTGATGATCCTCTGGATTTCTGCTGGGTCTGTTGTCATTTCACCCTTTTCATTTCTAATTATATGGATTTGGGCCTTTTCTTTCCTTTTTCTGACAAGGTTGGCTAAGGGTTTGTCAATTTTGTTGATTCTTTCAAAGAACCAACTCTTGGCTTCATTGATTTTTTTGTATCATTCTGTTAGTCTCCATTGCATTGATTTCTCCTCTCATCTTTATAATTTCCTTCCTTGTATGAGCTTTGGGGTTGTCCTGTTCTTCTTTTTCTAGAAGCTTGAGGTTCAGCATCAGGTTGCTTAATTGGGTTCATTCTGTTTTCCTAATATGCCTATTCACTGCTATGAATTTCCCTCATAAGACTGCTTTCATTGTGTCCCATAGATTCTGATATATTGTATTGTCATTGTCATTTAATGGAAGGAACTGTCTGATTTCTTCTTTAATTTCCTCTGTGACCCTTTGGTTATCCAGAAGTGTGTTGTTCAATTTCCACGGGTTTATGAAATTTTTTGAGTTTCTTTTGCTATGGATCTCCAATTTCATTGCACTATGGTCTGATAATATACAGGGGATAACTTCAATTCCTTTGCACTTACTTAAACATGTTCTATGTGTGAGTATGTGGTCTGTTTTGGAGAATGACCCATGTGCAGCTGAGAAGAATGTGTATTCTGATTTTGTTTGGTGGAAGACTCTGTAAACATCTGTTAAGTTCATTTGTTCAAGAGTTCGATTGAGTTCTAGTATTTCATTACTTATTTTCAGTCTAGTTGATCTATCTATTTGTGACAGTGGGGTGTTGAGGTCCCCCACTACAATTGTATTAGTGCATATATGACTTTTCATGTCCGTTGGTATTTGTTTAATACAGTTGGGTGCACTAGTGTTTGGTGCATAGACATTTATGATTATCATCTCTTCCTCTTGGATTCTTCCTTTTACAAGGATGTAGTGTCCTTCTTAATCAGTGTTGGTTTGAAATCTACTTGATCTGCCAAGAGGATAGCTACTCCTGCTTTTTATCGGGTTCCTGTCACATGGAGTATTGTTTTCCACCCTTTAACTTTCAGTCTATGAGTTTCCTTTTGAATTAAGTGTGTTTCTTGTATGCAGCATATTGTTGGATTTTGCTTCTTGACCCATTCTGCCAGTCTATTTCTTTTGATTGATGAATTGAGACCATTAACATTGATGGTTATAACTGAAACGTATTGACTTGTCATTGCCATGACTTTTTCTTTTTGTTGGGTTCTCCCCCTTTACATTCAATTTCTTGTCATGCCAGATGGGTTCATTCTGCTTTGCTTCCTGGGGTTGTGATCCTCAATGTCTGTTCCTAGGATATTGTGTAAAATTCTTTGGAGTGCTGGTTTGGTATTCACGAAGTTCCTAAGGTGCTCTTTGTCATGAAAGTATCTTATTTCTCCACGCATTTTGAAAGATAGTTTTGCAGGGTACATCAATCTGGGTTGGAGGCTGTTTTCTTTTAGGGCTTGGAATATGTCACTCCAAGCTCTTCTTGCCTTGATGGTTTGTGTTGAGAAGTCTGCTGTGATTCTGATGGGCTTTCCTTTGTATGTGATTTGTTTCTTTTCTCTCACTGCTTGTAGAGCTTTGTTCTTCTGTTGAGTTTCTGGAATCTTAACAAATATATGCCTATGTGTAGATTTTTTTTGATCAAGGCTATTTGGAGTCCTATATGCCTCACTTATCTGTATGTCAAGCTCTCTTCCCCTGCTTGGGAAGTTTTCTGCCATTATTTCTGTAAACAGTTTTTTTATGTCATCTGCACTCTCTCCTGTTTCTTCATTGAGCCCAATCAGTCTTATGTTATTCTTCTTTGCATCATCTAGCAGCTGCTGGATTGATTTCACATGTTCTCTTATAATTTTGAAGCAATTTTTCTTGTCCTGGTCACTAATTGCAATCTTATCTTCTATATCTGAAATTCTGTCCTCACATTGTCTTATTCTGCTGTGTAGACTTTCAGTGGAGTTTTTCATGTCCTGGAAATCTATTTGCATCTGTTTTATGGATTCCATTTGTTTCTTATGTTGGGATTCCATCATGTTCCTCAGCTCCTCTCTAGATTTATTAATCATGTCTTGCACTAGGGGTACAATTTCTCCTGTTATCTGAGAAATTATTTCTGATTTCATTTTTTCCAGATCCCCTTTTGTTGCCAGTTCAGTGGGTTCAGGTGGTTGAGTATCAGAGTGTTCCATCTCATTTCCCTTTGGGGTTGCTGTAGGTGATCTGGAAGTCTGGTTTTGAGACTTATTTACATGTTTTCTTGTTTTGACTGGGCCAGGGAGCTGTTAGCGCCTGCACAGATTACCTCCTCTGAGCTAGGTGAGGTGGGACAGGGGCCGGGAGCAGTGGTAGGGATGGTGACCCAAAAGCCCTTTCCTGTGAGCTGGGAGCAGCGGGAGGGATGGTGGCCTGGAAGCCACTTCCTCTGAGCCAGGAGCAGTGGGACAGAAGGTTTCCCAAAAGCCCTTTTCTCTGGACTGGGAGCAGCGGGAGGGATGGTGACTGGGAAGCCCCGTCCTCTGGACCAGGAGCAGTGGGACGACGGCTCAGAAGCCCCTACCTCTGGGACGGGAACAGTGGGACTCAGTACCGTGATCTGGTGGTCTGGTGTCCTCTGCGTCTTTGTGGTGTGGAACCAGGTGGCTGCCTGTCTGCAGTGGGCTGATTCGGTGACTTCCGCTTGACTCAGGACCTCTGTAGGGCATGCACAGACCTTCCTGTGTCCTGCGGGCTGATTTAGCGTGTTCTGTGCAACTCAGGACCTCAGTAGGGCATGAACAGACCTGCCTGTCTGCAGTGGGCTGATTCGGCATGTTCTGTGTGACTTAGGACCTTGGTAGGGCATGGGCAGACCTGCCTGTCTGCAGCGGGGTGATTCGGTGTCTTCCTCGCAACTCAGGACCTTGGTAGGGCATGCACAGACCTTCCTGTGTCCTGCGGGCTGATTCAGCGTGTTCTGTGCAACTCAGGACCTCAGTATGGTGTGCACAGACCTGCCTGTCTGCAGCAGGCTGATTCGGCATGTTCTGTGTGACTCAGGACCTCGGTAGGGCATGCACAGACCTGTCTGTCTGCAGCAGGGTCCAGTTTTCTTTCTCTTCACTTCTTTGTCTCCCTAATCTGTATGCCTTCCTACTCCACCTCCCTTCTTGGCCCTAGGAGCCTGAGATGGTAGCGGGGAGCTTCCTTCTGGGTGCTGGGGCCAGCTGAGCTTCACCACCCTAGGAGCCTTGGTCTGGTGGTCTGGTGTCCTCTGCATCTTTGTAGTGTGGAACCCCACAAAAATTTTATAAACACATGGAAACTGAACAACACACTTCTGAATAACCAATGGGTCACAGAGGAAATTAAAGAAGAAATCAGACAGTTTCTACCATTAAATGGCAATGCCAATACAATATATCAGAATCTATAGGACACAATGAAAGCAGTCTTATGAGGGAAATTCACAGGAATGAATACTCACGTTAGGAAAACAGAGCGAACTCAAATAAACAACCTGATGTTGAACCTCAAGCGTCTAGAGAAAGAAGAGCAGGACAAACCCAAAGCTCACACAAGGAGGAAATTGTAAAGATCAGAGCAGAAATCAATGCAATGGAGACTAAGAGAACAATACAAAAATCAATGCAGCAAAGAATTCGTTCTTTGAAAAAATAAACAAAATTGACAAACTCTTTGCCAATATTGTCAATAAAAAGGACAGAAAAGACCCAAATTCATGCAATTAGGGATGAAAATGGTGAAATTACAATGGACACAGCAGAAATCCAGAGGATCATCAATACCTACTTTGAGGACCTATATGCCAATAATATGAAAAACACAGAAGAAATGGACAGATTCCTAGACACACATAAATTACCAAAGTTGAACAAAGAAGACCTAAAAATTCTAAACAACACAATGTCAATCAACAAAATTGAAAACATAATTAAAAACTTACCAACAAAGAAAACCCTGGATCCTAATGGCTTCACTGATGAATTCTACAAGACATGTAGAGAAGAGCTATTGCCACTACTGTTTAAACTCTTCAATGAAATTGAAAGGGAAGCAATACTCCTGAATTTATTCCTGGAGGCAACCAACACCTTGAACACAAAAGCAGAGAAAGACTCAACCAAAAAAGGGAACTATAGGCCAATCTCACTAATGAATATAGATGCAAAAATCCTTAATAAGATACTGGCAAACAGAATGCAGAAGATCATCAAGAAGATCATACACCCTGACCAAGTGGAATTGATCCCAGGGATGCAGGGATATTTCAACATACACAAATCAATAAATGTAATACACTATATTAATAGAGATCAAGGACAAAACTGATATGATCATCTCAATAGATGCACAAAAAGTGTTTGACAAAATCCAGCATGCATTCATGATAAAAACCCTACAAAAAATTGGAATAGATGGTCTCTACCTCAAACTGATAAAAGCCATCTATGAAAAACCAATGGCCAATATCATACTAAATGATCAAAAACTGAAATTCTTTACAGTAAAATCAGGAACAAGACAAGGATGTCCACTATCACCACACTGTTCAATATAGTTTTGGAAACATTAGCCACAGCAATTAGACAAGAGAAAGAAATGAAAGGAATAAAGATAGGAAATGAAGAAATCAAACTGTCATTATTTATGGATGACATGATACTCTATATAGAAGACCCCAAGAATGCCACCAAAAGTCTTCTAGACTTAGTAAGCAAATTCAGTAGAATAGCTGGATACAAGATCAACATACAAAAATCAATAGCTTTCCTGTACACAAACAATATACTCACTGAGAGAGGAACTAGAGAAACAACTCTTCACAACAGCTTTCCCCAAAAAATGAAATATCTAGGAATCAACCTAATGAAAGAAATCAAAGACCTCTATTCTTAAAACTATAGCACTCTGAAAAATGAGATCAAAGAGGATATCAGAAAATTGAAAGACATCCCTTGCTCCTGGGTAGGAAGAACCAATATAGTGAAAATGGCCATACTTCCAAAACTGCTATATAGATTCAATGCAATTCCAATTGAGATCCCAGCAGCATACTTCACAGACCTTGAGAAACAATCCAAAAATTCATTTGGAACAAGAAGGGACCTAGAATAGCAAAAGCAATTCTAGGCAACAAAGATAGGGTAGGGGTATCCCAATCCCTAACTTGAAACTCTACTACAAAGCTACTGTGATAAAAACATCATGGTACTGTCAATGAAACAGACCTGAGGATCAGTGGAATGGATTAGAAGATGCAGAAACAACTCCAGACACACTTAGCCACCTCATCTTTGACAAAGGTGCCAAACACTCTCACTGGAGAAAAGATAGCCTCTTTAATAAATGGTGCTGGAAAAATTGGCTTTCAACTTGCCAAAGATTAGAAGAAGGCTCATATCTCTCACCATGCACTAATCTAAAATCAAAGTGGATCAAAGATCTAAATATTAGAACAGAAACACTAAACTGGCAGGAAAAGAGGTCAGATAGATCTCTTGAAGACATTGGCATAGGAAAAGATTTAATGAATAAACCTCAGTCTCATGTGAACTAGCACAAAGAATCAACAAGTGGGATCTCTTCTCATTAAAAATCTTCTGCACAGCAAGAGAAACAACCAAG
Organism: Heterocephalus glaber; assembly: GCF_053883595.1. Taxonomy (NCBI): domain Eukaryota; kingdom Metazoa; phylum Chordata; class Mammalia; order Rodentia; family Bathyergidae; genus Heterocephalus; species Heterocephalus glaber. Next base: position 27,110,213 of record NW_028258153.1, read on the forward strand.
AGCATAAAGAGACAACCAACAATGTGAACCAGCTGTTCCTCAGACAAAGGTCTACTATATAGAATATATAAAGAACTTTAAAAAATTCAGACCTCTCATATTTAAAGACCCAATCCATAAATGGGCATCTGAAATGAACAGACATTTCTCAGACAAAGAAGTAGAAATAGCAAATAAACATATTAAAAACTGTTCAACATCACTGGTCATTTGAGAGACGCAGATGAAAACAATGCTGAGATTCCACCTCACCCCAGAAAGAATGGCTGCTGTCAAGAAATGAACCAATAACAAATGCTGGCAGGACCATGGGGAAAAAGGAACACTTCTCCACTGTTGGAGGGAGTGCAGACTGGTGCGACCACTGTGGAAATCAGTGTGGAGATTCCTCAAAAAACTAGGATTAGGGGTCCCATTGACCCAAAATTCCCCTGCTGGGTGTCTTCCCCAAAGAATTAAAAGAATCATACCACAGTGATACATGTGCACCATGTTCATAGTGGCATAGTTTGTAATAGCAAAAACTTGGAAACAGCCCAATTGCTCATCAACTGGAGACTGGATAAAGAAAATGTGGTTTTCTTTTTTAAAAAATGAAGTTCTGGGGGCAGGGATTTAGCTCAGCAGTTCCACCGCCTGTCTCTCAAGAGCAAGGACCTGAGTTCAATCCTCCGTACCAAAAAACCCAAAAAAAACAAAACAAACCAAAAGAAAACAAAACAAACAAACAAACAAATGAAGTACTGCTCAGCAATAAAGAATGAGAACCTATAGACATGTATAGCTAAATGGATGCACATTGGGGCCATACTGTCAAGTGAAATTAATAGGACACATTGTTTCTAACAACCATGTCTTTGAGTCAGGATTCCCAATCCAGAGACAATGGCCCAGATGGGATGAAACCCAAAGGGGTCATCGAGAGTAATTGGATTGAGATTGTTGACAGCTTTGATGACACGAACCTCTCAGAATCCCTCCTCAGTGGCATCTACACCTATGTTTTTGAGAAACCCTCTACCATCCAGCAGTGTGCCATTCTTCCTTGTATCAAGGGTTATGATGTGATTCCTCAAGCCCAGTCTGGGACTGGGAAAACAGCTACATTTGCCATACCAATTCTGTAGCAGATTGAGTTAGATCTAAAGGCTACCCAGGCTTTGGTTCTGGCTACCACTTGAGAATTGGCTCAGCAGATACAAAAGGTGGTCATGGCATTAGGAGACTACATGGGTGCCTAATGTCATGACTGTACTGGGGGTACCAATGTGTGTGCTGAGGTACAGAAGCTACAGATGGAAGCTCCCCGTAGCATTGTGGGAAGCCTGGCTGCATGTTTGATATGCTTAACCAGAGATACCTGTCTCCCAAACACATCAAGATGTTTGTGCTAGATGAATCTGATGAAATGTTGAGCCAAGGATTCAAGGACCAGATTTATTACATATTCCAAAAGCTCAACAGCAACACCCAGGTGGTTCTATTGTCAACTACAATGCCTTCTGATGTGCTGGAGGTCACCAAGAAGTTCATGAGGGACCCCATTTGGATTCTTGCCAAGAAGGAAGAGTTGACCCTGGAGGGTATTCGCCAATTCTACATCAATGTGGAATGAGAGGAATGGAATCTGGACACATTGTGTGACTTGTATGAAACCCTGACCATCACCCAGGCAGTCATCTTCATTAACACCTGAAGGAATGTTGATCAGCTCACTGAGACGATGCATGCCTGAGACTTCACTGTCTCTGCCATGCATGGAGATATGGACCAAAAGGAAAGAGATGTGATCATGAGGGAGTTCTGGTCTGGCTCTAGCAGAGTATTGATTACCACTGGCTTGCTGGCCAGAGGCATTGATGTGCAGCAGGTTTCTTTAGTCATCATCTATGATCTTCCCACAAACAGGGAAAACTACATTCACAGAATTGGTCGTGGTGGGCATTTTGGCCGAAAGGGCATGGCTATTCACATCGTGACAGAAAAAAACAAAAGGACTCTTCAGGACATCGAGACTTTCTACAACACCTCCATTGAAGAGATGCCTCTTAATGTTCCTGACCTCATCTGAGAGGGGCTGTCCTGCTGCCTAGTCCCAATCAGAGTTCAATATTGGGGCTCTGAGGAGCAGCTGGAGGGGGGAGGGAAGGGAGTCAAGGGATGGACATCTTGTCAATTTTTTCTTCTTTTTTTCTTTGAATAAATGTCACTTTTTGAGGAAAAAAAATAATAGGACACATGTGTAAATAGTAACTAGTTTCTCTGGTGTAAGAAACTGAGTATAAATAAGGATCAAAATGTATAATAGATAATATGAAATAGGAAGAAAAGGTCCAAAGGGGAAGGGGTAGTAGAAGGGGTAGGAGAAAGGAAAGAAGGGAAAGGAATAAATATGAGAAAGGAAAAAATGGAAACAAAGTCTTTGTAAATATGGAGGGGTGTCTGCCACCTGCCTCGCAAGCACAAGGTCCCGAGTTCAATCCCTGGTACCAAAAAATAAATAAATAAATAGACAGAATAATAGGAAGAGGTGGAGGCGTTGAAGGGAGGGCAGGAGAATTGGGAAAAAATATAAGAACCAAGATAGATTATATAAAGGTACAAATTCCCAATAATGAATGTCAGCATATCGTATACCTAAAATGTACCAATAAAATTAATTAACAGGAAAAAAACAGACAAATAAGAAGACCTTGGCTTTGGTGCCCACTACCACCTTAAAAGAAGGAAAAAAAACCAAACCAGATTTATCATTGTTGTACCTACTTATAGACTACTCATTCTAATTTTTATATATTACAGCATTTTGTGAATCTACCACTTGTTCATTCTGCAGTCACAAGTAGTTAGTTTCCAGATTCAAGTTTGAATAGTGCATCTATGAGCATTCTTGTATATTTAATTTGGTGAACATAGTAAGCATCTCTCTTGGGTATACATTTCTAGGAGTAGAGATGCACATACTTGCTTATGTGCAATTTCATAAATACTGCTAGTTGTACCAAAAGGCTGTATAATGTATATTCCCAAAAACAGTAATAAGAATTGCATTTGTTCCACATCCTCACCAATACTTGCATTTGTCTCTTTGCCATTTTAGCCATTCTTGTGGTTGTACAATAACATTATGTAATTATTTAAATTTGCATTTTTCTTATCACTAATGAAGTTGATAATCTATTCATATGATAGTCTTGTTTATTTTGTTTCTTGTTGTTGTTGTTTGTTTTCCAGTACCAGGAATCAAACTCAGGACCTTGCACTTGCAAGGCAGGTGTGGTACACCTGAGCTAAATCCCCAGCCCCTTTTATTTTGTTTTAATGGTACAGGAAAGTTCCTTTTTCTTAATTGATATACCTAACATGAGGAATAATAACTTTATTGATGTTTTTTCCTTTTACTCTCCCATCCCTTCTCTACTTCCATAGTCAATTTTATCTAAAATCCTTATAATTGTATTATTTGATTTATCAGATTTAAATAATATGCTTTGACTTACAGTGAACATAGATAAGTGAGTTTATCAGGGGTGTTTTTGTTTTTCTTTGTAGTGCTAAGGATCAATCACATGATAGCAAGTGACCTATACTGAGCTATACTCTCAGCCTTACCCCAGAATTTCTGTTCTCTCCTCATCCAAGTTTTTGGCATTTGTGACAGGTTAATTTTCAACTTGATTGGCTTGAGATCTGCCTAGGGAATTAGTAAAGTACACTTCTGGATATGTCTGGGTGTGTTGTGGAGGTGTGACCCTGGGGAGTATATCTAGTCTCTGGCTCCTTTCTGTCTGGTGCTGCTCCCCTGCTCTGCTTCCTGGCTGCAATGAACCAGGCATATTTGCACTATCACACCCTTCCACCATGTTGTTTCTGCAGTGGAGCTAGCTGACTGTGGACTAAATCCCTGGAAACTGTGAGCCAAATTAAACTTCTCCTTTTAAATTGTGGGTGTTGGATATTTTTCCCCAGCAATGGGAAAACTAATGCAAAAGTTATCATATATCTACATTTTTAAAGTATAAATAATACTACCTATATTTTTATCTGTTGCTTTAGTACCTACCTGATGGAGACCACCCTGAGCAAGCCACAAATTTATAAACTGGCTTTTCATATTAAAAGTCTGAGTCTGCCTATTAGCCCACAATAGCTTGCCTAAAGAGCCAGCAGCTGGTGTATGGGACCAGAACAACTCCCCATGCCACTGGTCACAGCAGGGGTCTCAATGATCTGCTACACTGTGAAGTCTTGGATGGCAAGACAGCATTGCAGCGAATGTCAACATGACTTGTGCACAAAATTTCTATAGAAACAAAAATTAATCTAGGGGAAAAAACAAATTTCCCTTTAATCGATGATTTGTTTCTGGTAGAATGTTTTGTTCTTCTGTTGCCTTTTCAGTTTCAGATCTTTTGAACAGTCCAAATATCTTCAGTTGTAAGGGAGGAAAATCCTTTCCATAACCAACTTAGGTGTAATGACAGAGGCTCTCAAAATTAAACTAATAGGCTAATGGAAGAAAGAGCATCTAATGTTAATTAGTATTTACATGCACAAGCATTCACAATAATGGAGTGAACATCCATAAAGTAATTATATTTTGGACTTGTATATCCTTTGAACAAATTTTCTCAAATTCAATGCAGAAAAATCATGGGAGAGTGGCTATGAAATATATAGGGCAACTAATGGATGATGAGAGCCATTTAATAAGGTTTGCCTATATGAATCCATCCTAGTATTGACTCCCTATTTCTGATTAAAAGAATCACTCTTTGGGACCCAAACAGTAGGGGAATTTACTCCCTGCTTTTAGTAGATAAGGTAATGTAGAGAACTCTCCCTGCATCTGTTAATTGTCAGTTGCAGTCAGCTCAAACTAATCTTTATGCCAAAGGGATACTTTGGGTGGCATATTCTGATCCCGTTCACAAACCTTTTGTTTCCCCCAATTATATCTTGGGTAGTTAGAATTCATCTTCTAGATGTTTCCTTAAGAAAGTTTGACAAGAATAATATTTCTTGAATATCCCGTGTATAAAAATATCATATACTTTTCTGCTTGAAACACATGATTGAATTTTAAATCTTTGGCTTATGTGATTTCTTTCAATGCTATCTTGAAAATGCCACCCCAATAATGTCTTGTGTTGAATACCAGCAATTGCAAATTGCTTCCCAATGCTACCTCAGAGACAGATTGGTTTGAACAAATATGGTGGCCACACAGGGGGTATCACAATCCCCAACTGGAAACTATACTACAAAGCTACTGTGATAAAAACAGCATGGTATTGGCAAAGAAACAGACCCAAGGACCAGTGGAATAGATTAGAAGATGCAGAAACAACTCCAGACATGCTCAGCCACCTCATCTTTGAAAAAGGAGTCAACCACCCTCATTGGAGGAGAGATAGCCTATTTAATAAATGGTGTTGGAAAAACTGGATTTCAACCTGCCAAAGATTAAAACTAGACCTATACCTATCACCATGCACTAAACTAAGATTGAAGTGGATTAAAGATCTAAATATTAAAACAGAAACATTAAACTTGCTGGAAGATAAGTTAGGTAGAACTCTTGAAGACACTGGCATAGGAAAAGACTTTATGAACAAAAACTCTGTAGCACGGGAACTAGCACAAAGAATCAACAACTGGGATCTCATCTTATTAAAAAGCTTCTGCACTACAAAAGAAACCACCAGCAGAGCTAAGAGACAAACTACAATGTGGGAAAAAAATTTTAGCATCTGTTCTTCAGACAAAGGGCTACAATCTAGAATATATAAAGAACTGAAAAAAATCAGACCCCCCAAATTCAAAGACCCAATTCAAAAATAGGCATCTGAAATGAACAGATATTTCTCAGACAAAGAAGTAAAAGCAGCAAATAAACATATGAAAAAATGTTCAACATCATTGGTCTTCTGAGAGATGCAGATGAAAACAACATTGAGATTCCACCTCACCCCACAATGAATGGCTGCTAGGAAGAAACCAACCAATAACAAATGCTGGCAGGGGTGTGGGGAGAAAGCAACCCTTCTCCATTGTTGGTAGGAGTGCAGACTGGTGCAACCAGTGTGGAAATCAGTATGGAGATACCTCAAAGAACTAGGACTAGAGGTCCCATTTGACCCAAAATTCCCCTACTGGGTACCTTCCCAAAAGAATTAAAAGAATCATACCACAGTGATATATGTGCACCCATGTTTATAGTGGCACAGTTCATAATAGCTAAGGTTTGGAAACAGCCCAAGTGCCCATCAACTGAAAACTGGATAAAGAAGATGTGATTTTTTTATAAAATGGAGTACTACTCAGCCATAAAGAATGAAAAACTAGAGACATTTATAGCTAAATGGATTCATATTGAGGCCATACTCAAGTGAAATAAATAGGACACACATATAAATACTGAATAGTTTCTCTGGTGTGAGAAACTGAAAGTGTAAATAAGGATTAAAATGATTAAAATGAATAATTGATAATTTGAAATAGTAAGAACAGGTTTAAAGGGGTAGGGGAAGTGAGAGGGGAAGGGGAAAGGAAAGAAGGTAAAGGAAAAATTATAAGAAAAGGAAAAAATGGAAACAAAGTCTTTTTAGGGTGAAGGGAGCACAGGGAATGGGGAAAAAATAAGAACCAAGAGACATCATGTACAAGTCCAAGTACCCAATGATAAATGTAAATGTATTATATACCTAAAATGTAGCAATAAAAGAATTTAAGCAAAAAAATTATGGTGACCACAGGATTTGTACTCTGACCTAATCTGCTCATGAATTAACCTGGCTCCAAGAAGGCTTCCATCATAAACTCTTCTCATCTCCATTCTCTCATTCATTGCAAAAATGAGAATAGAATATTTTCTTCAGGATGGCTCTGTCACCACCAGGGAGATATTATTGCTGGATCATTGAAAGACCTGCAACACCAGCCTCTTTTGAAATTCCTTTTGCTTCTTTATTTCACCTTCTTCTCTGAGGCTTCTGCCAAACTCAGTTGATTTTGAAGGTTTTATACATACTTTTGAGTATGCAGATTATAAATGTCTTATGCGTATTGGTTAAGGTTCCTTAGAGGATCAGAATGTGTACATATATACATTCCAGTGGTCCATGTTGGAAGGCTAAAAAATCTGCAGTGGAAGCCTGCAGGAACTGGAGACAAACATCCAAAGGCAATGGCAAAGACCAGAGCTCCTCCAAAATTTCCTTCTTCTTTCCCTTTTTGTTCCATCCAGATTACAAGCCTACTGGTTTGTGCCATCCACATCAAGGGTGGATCTTCTCTCCTCAGTTTGTGAATCATCCACAGACACACCTAGAGTTTACTAACCTGCTAGGAGGTTCTTAATCAAGTCATCTTGGCACATCACAGTTAATCATAATCCACTCCTTGTCAACTTGACAACCAGGCACATCTCTTTAAACCATACTGAATCTCCAAATACAATGGCAAATTCACAACTACCCCTAACATGATACAACTATGCTGCATACTGTCTAGGTTACTTTCTTATTGCTGGAACAAAATACCCAACACTCCCAAGTTAAAAGAGAAGAGGTTTATTTTGGCTCACAGTTTGTTGAGGTTTCAGTCCGTAGTCAGCTGTTTCCAAGGCAGGGTGGCATGACAAAGGGGCATTGCAGAAGAGAACAATTCTTGGCATAGCAGGCAGAAAACAGGTTATACCTACAGTGATGCCATCAGGTTTCATCTCCCAATATCACACCTAGCTATAAACCCATCAGTAGACCAATCCAGTGATGAATATCATACACCCATGATCCAGTCACCTCCCAAAGCCCCACCTAGGAGAGGCTTCAGGGGGAGGCCTAGAGAGAAACCACAACATTCTGCCCCTCACCTCAAAAGACTCATGGGCATCTCTTTATGCAAAAGGCATTTAGTCCATCTCTAAGAGTTCCCAAAGTCCCAACAGTTTCATCATTGCTACAAAGTCCAAGTCCAAAGTCTCTTCTGAGATTTAAGGCAAACTCTTAGTGGCAAGCCCCTGTACAAATGAAAAGAAAGGGGCCAGGGATTTAGCTCAGTGGTTTCGCCACCTGCTGCACAAGTGCAAGGACCCGAGTTTGATCCCTGGTACCAAAAACAAGAAAAGAAAGTTAAATATTTCCAACATTCAGTGGCATAGGATAAACATTTCCAAAAGGATGGAAAGAAATGGGACCAAAATCCAGCAGGGCAAACATTAAATCCCATAGTTCCATGTCCAGCATCCTGGGCAATCCATAGCAAGATGTGACCTCCAAAGGGCTTAGGTGGCCTTGCCCCTATGGCACTACCAGTGGTTCTATCCCTCATGGCCTCTTTCTTGGGCTGGTTTTGCTCACACCTTGCAGCTTTCCTCAGAATTTCCACATTCTTGGCTTTGGGCAAAAAGCCAAATAACCTAATTTTAAAATGGCCAAAGAATTTAAAATGAGCAAGGAGCTAACAGTACATAAAAGTGCTTAACATTACTCATCATCAGGGAACTGTAAATTAAAACCAATGAGAGATCATGTCACATCTGTTAGGATGACTACTATTATGAAAAAGACAGCTAGAGGCTGGGGATTTAGCTCAGTGGCACCTCGCTTCCCTTGCAAGTGTGAGGTCCTGAGTTCCATCCCCAGTATCAAAAAAAAAGAAAGACAGCTGGGTGTGGTAACACACACCTGTAATCCCAGCACTCAGGTGGCTGAGGCAAGAGAGTCACCAAGAGTTTGAGGCCAGCCCTGGGCTACATCAGAAGTCCAAGGCCAGCCTGTGTTATTGGGAATGTAAACTGGTAAGGTCATTATAGAAAACAGTATAGAGGAATCTCAAAAAATCAAAAACATAACTCTGATATGATTCAGTTATCCCACTTCTGAGTATATATCTGAAGGAAACAAAGTCAGTATCTCAAAGAGCTATCGGCACTCCCATGTTCACTGTGACATTATCTACAATAGCCAAGAAATGAAACCAATCTAAGTGTTCATCAGTGGATGAATGGACAAAGAAACTGTGTCTGGAGGCTGGGGATGTAGCTCAGTGGCACAACACCTGCCTGGCAAGCATGAGGCCTGGAGTTTGATTTCCGGTACCAAAAAATAAAATATAAATCTTATAATTCTTTGGAAAAAAAAACAAACTGTGGCTGTCTGTATATAGATGACTTATATTCAGCCATTAAAAAAAAAAGGAGGGCCGGGGATTTAGTTCAGTGGTTCCACCACCTTCCCTACAAGTGCAAGGACCCAAGTTTGATCCCTGGTACCAAAAAAAAAAAGAAGGAAATCCTGCCATTTGAACCACCTGAATGAACCTTAAGGGATTATGCTAAGTGAAATAAATCAGTCAGAGAAAGACAAACATTTTATAACTCACTTATATGTATAATCTAAAAATTCAAACTCATAGAAACAAAGTAGCATGGTGTTTGTCAGGTGATGGGGTGAGGAAAATGGAGAGATGGCTAAAGGGTATAAACTTTTACTCATAAACCACATACGTTCTGGAAATCTAATTCATAGCATGGAGAGGATGGTTAACAATTCTTCATTGTATTCCTGAAATTTGCTAACAGAATATTTCAAATATCCTCACCACACATACACAACAAAGGTGTGAGGTGATGGATGTGTTAACTAACTCATCTATGCTAATTAACAATCCAAACATGTCATATTATCACCTTGTACACCTTAAATATATATAATTTTATTTTAATCTCAATAGAGATAATAAATATATGAAAGAAGGAAGGAAAGGAAAAAGGAAGAAAGAGAGGAACAAAGGGAGGAAAATAAGATGAAGGAAAGAAAAAAGATTCAGCTTTAACTGTCCATTCTACAGAGGAATCATTTGCATACATTAACACAAGATTAAATGCTTTTTCTTTACAAAAATTTATCAGACTGCTTTAAATTTCTTCACACAACCCTCTCCTTTTGACTTTTTCCCCTAGACATAATAGCAGAGGCACTTATTCCTACAAACGATATTTAAGGGCTGTTTCCATCAGATAAAATTAAATGTAGACACTTGTAAAATATTCATATTCATTTCTAATTGATTTCAGATCTTATATAAGCTATTTTTGCCAATAATGCACATCTTGTGTTTCCTATTAGATTTTTGTCCCCAATATAAAATAATCAATTAGTCCATTACTGAGTGGGAACCTGAGTCTCCTCCCATATTTCATCAATATCTCCCTCTTTTTAATTGATGTAGGCTTCTACTTTGGTTGATGATATCCTTTTATTGCTCAAAACCACAAACATATTTTAAGTGATAATTATCTACCAATTAGAAGAATAGCAAGAATGGGAACCACGTTTATTTAGGGTTTTAAAAAGCCATAAAACACTATACTAAGAAATTTATATTTAATCCCAGTTTTATAGATGAGGATTATTTTTTATTATTATTTATATATTCATTGGTACATTTTAGGCATACAATACATTTACATTTTTTCTTGGGTGCTTGTACCTGTACAGGTTGTATCTTTGTTCTTATTTTTCCCCCATTACCTATGTGCCCTTCACTCCCACCACCCTTCTCTATTTACATAGACTTTGTTTCCTTTCTTTTCTACCTTTCTCATAATTTTTCCTTTCCTTTCTTCCCTTACCCCTTCCCCTCCTGCCACCCCTCCACCTTTGGACCTTTCCCTATTTCAAATTATCAATTATTCTTTGTAATCATTTTCATCCTTATTTACACTTTCTGTTTCTCACACTAGAGAAACTACTCATTATTTACACGTGTGTCCTATTTATTTCACTTAAGAGTATGGCATCAGTATGCATCCATTTAGCTATAAATGTCTCTAGTTTCTCATTCTTTATGGCTGAGTAGTACTCCATTTTATAAAAGAATGACATCTTCTTTATCCAGTTTCCAGTTGATGGGTACTTGGGCTGTTTCCAAACCTTAGCTATTACGAACTGTGCCACTATAAACATAGGTGCACATATATCACTGTGGTATGATTCTTTTAATTCTTTGGGGAAGATACCCAGCAGGGGAATAACTGGGTCAAATGGGACCTCTATTCCTAGTTCTTTGAGGTATCTCCATACTGACTTCCACAGTGGTTGCACCAGTCTGTACTCCCACCAACAATGGAGAAGGGTTCCTTTCTCTCCACACCCCCGCCAGCATTTGTTATTGGTTGATTTCTTGATAGCACCCATTCTTGGTGGGTTGAGGTAGAATCTCAGTGTTGTTTTCATCTGCATCTCTCAAATGACCAGTGATGTTGAACATTGTTTCATATATTTATTTGCTGCTTTTACTTCTTTGTCTGAGAAATGTCTCTTCATTTTGGATGCCCATTTTTGAATTGGGTCTTTGAATTTGGGGGGTCTGATTTTTTTCAATTCTTTATATATTCTAGATAGTAGACCTTTGTCTGAGGTATAGATGCTAAAAATTTCTTCCCATATTGTAAGCTGTCTCTTAGCTCTGTTGGTAGTTTCTCTTGCTGTCCAGAAGCTTTTTAATAAGATGAGATCCCAGTTGATGCTTTGTGGTAGCTCCTGTGTTACTGAAGCTATGTTGATAAAGTCTTTCCTATGCCAATGTCATTGAGAGTTCTACCTAACTTATCTTCCAGCAAGTTTACTATTTCTGTCTTGATATTTAGCTCTTTAATCCTCTTCGATCTTAGTTTAGAGCATGGTGATAGGTATGAGTCTAGTTTTAATTTTTGGCAGGTTGAAATCCAGTTTTTCCAACACCATTTATTAAATAGGCTATCTCTCCTCCAATGAGGGTGTCTGACTCCTTTTTCAAAGATGAGGTGGCTGAGCATGTCTGGAGTTGTTTCTGCATCTTCTAATCTATTCCACTGATCCTCGGGTCTGTTTCTTTGCCGATACCATGCTGTTTTATCACAGTAGCTTTGTAGTATAGTTTCCAGTTGGGGATTGTGATACCCCCAGGCATGTCTCTGTTGCCTAGAATTGCTTTTGCTATTCTAAGTTTCTTCTGCTTCCAAATGAATTTTTGAGTTGTTTTCTCTAGTTCTGTGAAGTATATTGTTGGAATTTCAATCGGTATTGCATTAAATCTATATAGTAGTTGTGGAAGTATGGCCATTTTCACTATATTGATTCTTCCTACCCAGGAACAAGGGATATCTTTCTATTTTCTTATATCCTCTTCGATCTCCTACTTCAGAGTGCTGTAGTTTTTAGTGTAGAGGTCTTTTGCTTCCTTTGTTAGGTTGATTCCTAGATATTTCATTTTTTAGATGCTATTGTAAAAGGAATTATTTCCTGAATTTCTCTCTCAATGAGTCTGCTATTTGCATATAAGAAGGGTATTGTTTTTTGAGTGTTGACCTTATATCCAGCTACTCTACTGAATCTGTCAATTAGGTCTACAAGGCTTTTGGCTGAGTTTTGGGGGTCTTCTACATAAAGCATCATATCATCAGCAAATAATGACAGTTTAACTTCTTCCTTTCCTATCTTTATTCCTTTTATTTCTTTCTCTTGTCTAATTGCTATGGCTAATGTTTCCAGAACAATATTGAACAGGAGTGGTGATAGTGGGAATCCTTGCCTTGTTCCTGATTTTACTGTGAAAGTTTTCAGTTTTTAACCATTTAGTATGATGTTGGCTATTGGTTTTTCATAGATACCCTTAATCAGGTTGAGATAAAGACCTTCTATTACAATATTCTGTAGCATTTTTATCATAAATGGGTGTTGGATTTTGTCAAATGCCTTTTCTGCATCTCTTGAGATAATCATATGGTTTTTGTCCTTGACTCTGTTAATATAGTGTATTACATTTATTGATTTAAGGATGTTGAACCATCCTTGGATCCCTGGGATAAATCCGACTTGGTCAGGGTGTATGATCTTCTTGATGACCCACTGTATTCTCTTTGCCAGTATCTTCTTGAAGATTTTTGTATTTCATTAATTTTTTCATTTCATATGTTCATTAAGGAGGTTGGTCTGTAGTTCTCTTTTTGGATTGGGTCTTTCCCTGGTTTTGGAATCAAAGTAACACTTGCTTCCAGGAAAGAATTTGGAAGCCTTGCTTCCCTTTCAATTTCCTTGATGAGTCTAAAGAGTAATGGAGATAGTTCTTCTTTAAATGTCTTATGGAATTCAGCAGTGAAGCCATCAGGACCTGGGCTTTTCTTTGTTCATAAATTTTTTATTACATTTTCAATTTCACTCATTATTGGGGTGTTTAGGATTTCTATATCTTTTTCATTTAACTTAGTCAATTTGTATGTATCTAGGAATCTGTCCATTTCTTCTGTGTTTTCCATTTTATTAGACTACAGGTTCTCAAAGTAGGTATTGATGATCCTCTGAATTTCTGCTGGATCTGTTGTGGCTTCACGTTTTTCATTCTTAATTGCATGGATTTGAGCCTTTTCTTTCCTTTTTTTGATAAGGTTGGCTAAAGGTTTATCAATTTTATTTATTCTTTCAAAAATCAGCTCTTCAATTCATTGATTTTTTTGTATCATTCTCTTAGTATCCATTGCATTGATTTCTGCTCAAATCTTTATAATTTCCTTTCTTGTATGAGCTTTGGGCTTGTTATGCTCTTCTTTTTCTAGGAGCTTGAGGTTCTGCATTAGGTTATTTAACTGAGTTCTCTCTGTTGTCCTAACATGGGCATTCACTGCTATGAATATCCCTCATAGAACTGCTTTCATTTTGTCCCACAGATTCCTGTATGTTGTACTGGCATTATCATTTACTTGTAGAAACTGTATAATTTCTTCTTTAATTTCCGCTGTGACTGATTGGTTGTTCAGGAGAGTGTTATTCAATTTCCATGTGTTTGTGGGTGTTTTGTGGTTTCCTTGTATGTGATTTGTTTCTTTTCTCTGACTGCTTGTAGAACTTTGTTCCTCTGTTGAGTTTCTGGAATCTTAACAAATATATGCCTATGTGTAGATTTTTTTTGATCAAGGCTAGTTGGAGTCCTATATGCCTCACTTATCTGTATGTCAAGCTCTCTTCCCCTGCTTGGGAAGTTTTCTGCCATTATTTCTGTGAAGAGTTTTTTTATGTCACCTGCACTCTCTCCTGTTTCTTCATTGACTCCAATGAGTCTTATGTTATTCTTCTTTGCATCATCTAGCAGCTGCTAGATTGATTTCTCATGTTCCCTTATAATTTTGAAGCAATTTTTCTTTTCCTGGTCATTAATTGCAATCTTTTATTCTATATCTGAAATTCTGTCCTCACATTGGCTCATTCTGCTGTGTAGACTTTCAATGGAGTTTTTCATCTCCTGGAAATCTATTTGCATCTGTTTTATGGATTCCATTTGTTTTCTATGTTGAGATTCCATCATGTTCCTCAGGTCCTCTCTAGATTTATTAATCATGTCGTGCACTAGGAGCGCAATCTCTGCTGTTATCTGAGAAATTATTTCTGGTTTCATTTTTTCCAGATCTCCTTTTGTTGCCAGTTCAGTATGAGAGTGTTCCATCTCATTTCCCTTTTGGGTTGCTGTAGGTAATCTGGAAGTCTGGTTTTGAGGCTTATTTATGTGTTTTCTCATTTTGACTGGGGTGGGGGCTGTTGGCACCTGCACAGATTACCTCCTCTGAGCTGGGAGAGGTGGGACAGGGGCCAGGAGCAGCAGTAGGAATGGTAGCCCAAAAGCCCTTTCCTCTGAGCTGGGAGCAGTGGGAGGGATGGTGGCCAGGAAGTCCCTTCCTCTGAACCAGGAGCAGTGGGATGGTGGCTCAAAAGCCCCTACCTCTGGGCTGGGAGCGGTGGGAGGAATGGTGGCCCAAAAGCCCTTTCCTATGGGCTGGGACCAGTGGGAGGGATGGTGGCCAGGAAGCCCCTTCCAATGGACCAGAAGCAGTGGGACAGCAGCTCAGAAGCCCTTACCTCTGAGCCGGGAGCAGCGGGAATCAGTACCATGGTCTGGTGGTCCGGTGTCCTTTGTGTCTTTGTAGTGTGGAACCAGTGGCTCTACAGAGGAGTGGGGGGGGGGGTCCAGTGGATTGTTGCTGGGGCATGGGCTGTGTGGTTTCTTATGTTATTGATCTCCAATTTTTTTTTTATTTGGTACTGGGGATTGAACTCGGGTACTTGTGCTTGCGCAGCAGGCGGCAAAACAACTAAGCAAAATCTCCGGGCCTTGATCTCCAATTTTACTGCACTATGGTCTGATAATATACAGGGGATAACTTTGATTCTTTTACATTTACTTAGATATGTCCTATGAGCTAGCATGTGATCTATTTTTGAGAATGACCCTTGTGCAGCTGAAAAGAATGTGTATTCTGATTTTGTGGGGTGGAACACTCTATAAACATCTATTAAGTCCATTTGTTCAATAGCTTGGTTCAGTTCTAGAATTTCATTGTTAATTTTTTTCCTAGATGATCTGTCTATTTGTGATACAAGGGTGTTGAGGTCCCCCACTACAATTGTGTTATTGTTTATTTGGTTTTTCATGTCCATTAATATTTGTTTTGTATAGTTGGGTACATTCGTATTTGGTGCATATATATTTAGGATTGTCATCTCTTCCTCTTGGATTGTTCCTTTCACAAGGATGTAGTGACCATCTTTGTCTCTCTTAGTTTTAGTTTGAAATCTACTTTGTCTGCAAATAAGATTGCTATACCTGCTTTTTTCTGGGGTCCTGTTGTGTGGAGAACTGCTTTCCATCCTTTTACTTTCAGTCTATGAATTTCCTTTTGAGTTAGGTGTGTTTCTTGTACACAGAATATTGCTGGGTTTTGCTTCTTAATCCATTGTCAGTCTATATCTTTTGATTGGTGAATTGAGGCCATTAACATTGATAGTTATAATTGACAGATATTGACTAATTCTTGCCATGTTGTTTTATTGTTGTTGGCTCTTTTCTTATATTTTCCCCTCTCCCTTTAGTGCCTTACCTGGCTTGGTGCCTTCTCTCTGCTGGGCCTCATGGAGTTGTAACCTTCATTGTCTTTTTCTAGGATATTGCTTAAAATTGTTTGGAGTGCTGGTTTAGTGTTCATGAAATTTCTCAGGTGTTCTTTGTCATCAAAGTATCTAATTTCCCCATTGATTTTGAAAGACAATTTTGCCAGATACAACAGTCTAGGTTGGAAGTTATTTTCTTTTAGGGCTTGAAATACTTCACTCTAGGCTCTCCTTGATTTGAGGGTTTGTGTTGAGAAATCTGCCATGATTCTGATGGGCTTTCCTTTGTAGGTGATTTGTTTCTTTTCTCTAACTGCCTGTAGAATTTTGTTCTTCTGTTGGGGTTCTGGGATCTTGACTATTATATGTCTAGGTGTAGAATTTTTTTGATTGTGGCTGGGTGGAGTTCTATATGCCTCACTTATCTGTGTGTCAGATTCTCCACCTCTGTCTGGGAAGTTTTCTACTATTACTTCTATGAACAGTTTTTTTATGTCAATTGTACTTTCTCCTGTTTTTTCATGGACTCCTATGAGTCTTATGTTATTCTTCTTTGCATCATCTAGCAGCTGTTGGATTGATTTCTCATGGTCCCCTACTATCTTTAAGAAATCTCTCTATTCATGGTCCTTAACTGAGATCCTGTCTTCTATATCTGATATTCTGTCTTCAGATTCTCTTAGTCTCCTCTGCATGCTTTTAATGGAATTTTTAATCTCCTGAATATCTGTTTGAATCTGTTTCATGGATTCTATTTCTTTCTTATGTTGGACAATAATGGTTTCCATTTCTTTCTTATGCTGGGCATTAGTGGCTTCCAGCATGTTTCTGATTTCATCTATTTTCTTGTCTGTTTCTGCTCTAGAGCCTCTAATCATGTCTTTCACTCTACTCACCATCTCTGTATTTATCCGGGAGATTATTTCTGCTTTGAATTTTTCTAGAGCCTCATGTATCTGCTTTGTTACTTCCTGTGCTATCAGTTCAGGGTGTCCAGGTGGTTGATTATCAGGCTTTTCCACCTCATTTCCCCCAGAATTTCCTTTTTGTGGTGTGGAAGCCTGCATTTGTGCCTTGCTTAAATGTCTTCTCATTTTTGTTTTTGGTACTGTCCTTGGTTTAATTCCTGGGTTGATATTTCAAAATTGCTTAATGTAGGTATCTTTGTTGCTTGTGTTTAAAACCCTTGTGGAATGATTGCTTTTCAGAGGTGTCTTCCAGATATGGCTTGTGTTTAAGTTTTGAGGCTCTAATGACTCTGAGGCTATTTTATTTTCCTTACACCTGGAAGGAAAACTAATTAGATCAACCACAACATATTAGGCCAAATGTTACAATCAGCAATACCGTAGCATCAAGCGCAGTTTAGGAAATGACAATTTGTGGTAGTTATTAATCTATCACACTTAACTATGTGAAGTATAATCCCCTGTGCCTCTGTAGTGTGGGACCAGGTAGCAGAAGAGCCAGAAGGCAGGGGGGATGGAACTGGGCCTTGCAGGTGCCCCCTCAGCTAAGTGGAGCATCAGATGAAGGCAGGGCTCCAAGCCACTCCTGGGACCTCACCATGCCATGGACAGGAACTGGAACACAGTCAAGCAGCCTGAGGCTGCTTGGCCTACCCACAGAGAGAAGCGCCGGATGAAGGCCTAGATGAAGACTTAAAAGGATCAAATAATATGGTAGTGACAGAGAGCAGACTTCTAACCAGGTGTGTCTAGTGCTAACCACAGTAACTTCTGAGGCTGAGCCATGGTTACTCTGCCAAGCACTGCTGAGAACTATGTTATCTCTCTGAGCTGGAGAGTGATCACACACAATCTTATGGATGCAACTATTGACAAAGAGGAAAGGGAAAGGGGCCCACTCTCTCTGCAAACTTTATCGCTTCTTTCTGCCCCACACAGGCATTTGCATGGATGCCAAGCTCTCCTGGGGCTGAGTGAGCACTTGGCAGGAGACTTATATGGGCCAGGCTGCACCAGCTGTAAAAGATAACCCAGAAGTTATTTGTTCCATGGCTGATTCTGCAGCTCAGATTTTAGCTCGGGTATGGGTAAACCTGCCTTTCATGTTTCAGTGATTCAGCTGGTGCACAGTCTTGGCACGTGTACAGTATAGTTTTGTGTAAATAGTACTTTCCTGACATACCCTTGTTAAGTAACAGGAGGTATAACATGAGCTACAAGGGTGGTTTCCTTCTATTTCTCCTATAAATAGCATCTCCACAGTCTCCATTGTTTCCTGCTGGGCTGCAATAGAAAACAATTCTCACAGGAAGAAAGATGAAAAAGACATTGTCATTGCCCTCAAGAAGCTCCTGTCTAGTGGAGTGGATGAAAGCTGAGCTGCACTGCTTATGTAACAAGTGACATGTGCTCAAACAGGTCCAATCGGAGGACTATAAGAAAACACAACAGGTCTGATGAATTGCAGGAAAGAGGAATGATTGTGCAAGAGGTTATATTCAAATAGGACTTAAAAGGTTGTCAGGGTTGCCACTGGAGGGAGGGGAAATAGTTTTCCAGGAATATAATACTACAGGGACAAATGCACAGAGTCCACACAAGGACAAAGACACTCAAGAGCATGTCCCCAAGTCCAAATCTTTAAATTCTAATGTACAAACACCAAAACTGGTGAGTCACATGGAACATGCCAAATCAGCCCATGCCCTGGCAACAATCCACTGGACAATCCCCTGCTCTGCTATACAGCCACCTGGTTCCATATTACAAAGACACAGAGGACACCGGACCAACAGACAACAGCACTGAGTCCTGCTGCTCCCAGCCCAGGGGGCAGAGAAGCTCAGCCAGTCCCAGAACCCAGAAGGAAGGTCCCTGCTTCCGTCCCAGGCTCCTAGGGCAGAGAAGCTCAGCCGGTCCCAGAACCCAGGAGGAAGCTCACTGCCTCCATCCCAGGCTCCTAGGGCAGAGAAGGTGAGCCGGTCCCAGCACCTGAAAGGAAGCTCCCCTGCTGTCATCCCAGGCTCCTAGGGCACAGAAGGTGAGCCAGTCCCAGCACCCAGAAGGAAGGTCCCTAGGGAAGGTGAGCTGCATGGGTGCCAGAAGCACCACCCCTGTGGAAATTAGAAAACACATCAGCAAGCCTCAAAAACACAGTTCCACATCACCTACAGCAACCCCAAAGGGAAATGAGGTGGAACAATCTGATACTCAACCACCTGGATTCTCTGAACTGGCAACAAAAGAGGATCTGGGAAAAATGAAATCAGAAATAATTACTCAGATAACAGCAAAGATTGTGCTCATGGTGCAAGACATGATTAATAAATCTAGAGAGGACACATAAAAAAATAGAGGATCTGAGGAACATGATGGAATGCCAACATAGGAAACAAATGGAATCCATAAAACAGATACAAACAGCTTTCCAAGAGATTAAACACTCCATTGAAAGTCTGCACAGCAGCATGAACCAATGTGAGGATAGAATTTCACATACAGAAGATAAGATTGCAATTAGTGAGGAGAAAAGAAAAATTGCTTTAAAATTGTAAGGGAACACGAGAAATCAATCCAGCAGCTGCTAGACGATGCAAAGAAGAATAACATAAGACTGATTGGAGTCAATGAAGAAAGAGGAGAGAGTGCAGATGACATAAAAAAAACTCTTCACAGAAGTGAAAGCCGAAAACTTCCCAAGGAGGGGAAAAGAACTTGACATACAGAGAAGTGAGGCATATAGGACACCAGCTAGCCTTAATCAAAAAAAATCTACACATAGGCATATAATAGTTAGGATTCCAGAAATCCAGCAGAAGTATAAAATTGTCCAAGCAGTGAGAGAAAAGAAACAAATCACATACAAAGGAAAGCCCATCAGAATCACAGCAGACTTCTCAATGCAAACCCTCAAGGCAAGAAGAGCTTGGAGTGATGTATTTCAAGCCCTAAAGGAAAACAGCCTCCAACCCAGATTGATGTACCCTGCAATACTATCTTGCAAAATTGATGGAGAAATAAGATATTTTCATGATAAAGAGCACCTCAGGAATTTCATGAATACCAAACCGGCACTCCACAAAATTTTAGACAATACCCTAGGAAAAGACAATGAAGATCACAACCCCAGGAAACCCAGCAGAATGAATCCATTGGGCGTGACAAATTAAATGAAAAGGAGGAGAATCCAACAAAAAGAAAAAGTCATGACAAGGTTTTTAAAACTTTGAACTTCATCTCCCTAATGAGTGTATAATTCAATCTTATTATTGTACGGATTAGTATTTTTCTGATTCTAGAGTTGCACACCATTCCTAGTGCTATACTGGCTATTTATCATCTTCTTATGTCTACATTTTAATTGGGTTGTCTATTAATAAGCTGTAAGAACTCTTTATATATTCTGCTCATAAGTTATATGCATTGTAAATATGGTCTGTTTAAGGACTACTTTTCATTTTAATGATGTCATTTAAAGTTCTAAATTTTGATGGAATCTCATTTATCAATTTTTTTTCTTTTATATATCATGTTTTTTGTATCCTAGGTAGTTCTTGCCTACCCTGAATTCATAAACATTTTCCCTTATAATTTCTTCTTAAAGTTTTAAACTTTTAGGCTTTCTTATTTAGGTTCATAGATCCCTTCAAGTTATTTTCATGTATGGAAAAAAAAGTGTTGAGGTTAATTTTTTACATACAAATACCAGGTGTTCTAGTGCCGTTTGCTGAAAACACTATCTCTTCCTCAGCTCTTGAATTGAGTTTATATTCTATAAAATGCTAATATTAAATAATCTTTCAAAACTCAGTGGACCATATATGTGTAGTTCTATTTCTAGATTCTCTGTTTTATTCCAATGATCTATATGTCTTTCCTTACATCAACACTACCTTGATTACTGTAGCTTTAGAAGTCTTAAAATTAGGTACTAAATGTCTTACAACACCAGGGGTTTTTTTTAAAGTTTTCTAGGTCCTTTGTACTCCTACATAACTTTTAAATTTCAATATCCAATTCTTGGTTTATAGCAAGTATACACAGACCTGAATTTTTATTTATACCTTGTGTTTTCTAATCCTGCTAAATTCAAGTACAAGTTTTAGGAGCTCCTAGAGATTTCTTAGTATTTTCTCTGTAGATAATCATTTCGTCTACATACAAAGATTTTGCTTCTGCCATGTCAATCTTATCCTAGTTGTGTCATTTTATTGCCAGACTATTTTGGTGGGGACTAGGTTTCAAAGTTTAATGGACAGATAAAGAGTAAGCATATCTGCCCTTGTTCCCCACCTTAAGGAGAAAGCATTGCATCTTCTCCATTCATATAAGGCATTCTCACTGGAAGTATGGAGTACATGTCTTTAATCTGTTGAGAAGTTTCTGTTCTACTTCTAGGCTCTTGATAGCTTTTACCATGAACAGCTGGAGAATTTAGTCCAATACTTTTTCTTCAACTAGTGACAGGATCATATGGCTTTTTCCTTTCCTCTGTTAAAATGATGACTTTTGGGGGTGGATCTTCCAATGCTGAACCAACACTGTCATCCCTATAACAAAACCACTTTCTACATCCTGCCAGATCTAACTTCCAATAGTTTGTTTTGTTAAACAAATTTCTATCTATGTTCATACTTTTTTCTTCTATTATCTTTATCCAATTTTAGGATTAGCACAAGGTTGATTTCCTAAAATGAGGGGAGAAGTGTTCCTTCTTTTTTCTGCTTTAATTGTTTGATATAATTTATCAGTTAAAATGTTTATGAGCCTGCTGTTGTCATATAGGTACATTTTCAAGCTAGGAATATACTTTCTTTAATAGGTGCTATTCCAATTTTATATTTCCTCCAGAGTTAGTTTCATTAATTTGTCTTCCAAGTTACTTCTTAGAAGTTGTCAAATTTATTTCAAAAAAGATTTTTGAAATATGCTTTCTATATCCTTTTAAATTTTGTAAAATCTGTGGTAATGTCTCCTAGATCTTGATATTGTAATTTAAAAAATGTATAACTGATATTGTGTAACAGGAAGAAAAGGTCTAAAAGAGCAGGGGAACTGGGAGGGGTAGGGGAATGGAAAAAAGAGAAAGGAAAAAATATGAGAAGAGGAAAAAAATGGAAACAAAGTCTTTGCAAATAGGGAAGGGTGGAGGGGGTGAAGGGAGGGCAAGGGAAGGGGAAAAAAAATAAGAACCAAGAGACTCATGTAATGGTACAAGATCCCAATGATGAATATAACTGTATTGTATACCTAAAATGTACCAATAAACTTAATGGGGGGAAAACACCCACCAAAACCAACAAATGCACATACCTATTGAATACACCTCCATCATTTCCTTTCTTATTGGACAGAAAGATAATAAATGATCCATTCCAGCAAAAGTATTTAAGTATCTCCAGATGTGGTAATATTATAGCTGACTAATTTAGATAGAAATGAATAGGGAGGAAACATGAACACACCCTCAAGAGAGTCCATGCAAAAGTTGAGAATGCACCAGAACTGTGGCTGGAGGTGCATCTGAAGAGGTCCAGGCCTCAAAATGGAGATGCAATACCCAGGCCTGATAGCTTCCCTAGAAATAAACAGCTATCTGAGATTATGCTGTAATGAGCACCACCTGGCCCAGTGAGTTCCGCCAGGCATGAGACACACTAGTGGATAATCAGAGCACAATGATCCATCCTCCCATCACTTTCCAAAAATGCCTTATTCTATGTCAGAAGTTAGAGACAAGCTAAGGCTAATGATGCTTTCCATATATCCTTGCTATGTTCCTCACTTCTCTATTGGATCAATATTAGCTAAGCAACTATACTTTTAATCCTATTGGTTGATTGTAGTTTGATCCACATTGTACCCATGTTGCTATTTTGCTGTATAAAATATTCTTAGAGAAACAGCAACCATGGCAACCCACCTTCAGAACCCCTCCTGTCACTCAGGACTTTTCTCTCAATAAAATTTTACTGCTCTTAACCTCCTTTGTCCTTCAAATTCATTCTTTAATACTGGGGAGACATAGACTCAGCACATCTAACATCTAACAGCTTGGGAGTTATTCTTCCCTGTCACAGTAAGAGGTGAAATTACAGATCTAAACTTAGGGACAAACTTTTCTTGCAGATTCTGAGGTCTGTCTCCTGAATAGCATTTAGAGTTATGGATCAAATGAGCCCAAGGACTGATTTTAGGATGGTCAGAAAAGGTATCTGTTGTTTGAAAAATAAGGGGGCTGGACATATTAAATATGTCTATTGCCATTTCTCAAATTTTAAAAATATATTTGCTATATTTAAATGTTCCCACTAAAAGTTATGGTGAAATTTAAACCCTGTTGTGAGGTATTAAGAGAGTGGAAAATTAATCCAACTATAGAATTCAGAGGCAAGACTTCTAGGAAGTAATCAAGGTTCAATGAGACCAAATGAATACAACTCTGTTTTAGTCATTTTTTTAATCAATATCACAAAATATCTGAAAAAATCAACTTGAAGAAAGATTTGTTTTGGCCCAGGATTTCAGAACTTTCAATCCATGCTCACTTGATTCTGTTGTTTCTGGACTGATCGAGGCAGAACATCATGGCAGGGAGCATATGGTTGGGCACCTCATGGCAGACAGGAAGAAAGGAGAGAGGGTGAAGAAACCTAGGACAAAATATAGCCTTCAAGAGTACACAGCCAAGGACTTACTTCCTCCAGGCCCTATCACCTAAGTTTCCAACTGCTCCCACTACACCATTAAATCATGAACCCATAAATGGATTAATCCATTGATGAGTTTAGAATCCTCATGATCCTCTTCCCTAAGACCCCACCTCTGTGGGATTAGGGGACCAAGCCTTCAACACATCAGCCTTTGAGGAACATTTCAGATCCAAGCCATAATAGACTCTAATGCAATGATACTGTGACTTTATAACAGGAGGAAACACCCAAGCTAGGGACATTCTGTTCTAGTATGTGATGTTCTCTGCCACAGTGGAGTCTCCACCAGCAGAATAACCTCCCCACATGTGGCTGCCCAATCTTGAACTTCCTAGCTTTCAGAACTATAAGCAAAAGAAATCTTTTTAAATGCAGATTGGCATTCAGTTATAGCAACAGAAAATGAACTAAATTAGCATTCCTCCATGAAATCCAAAATTCTAAAAAGTGGTGCTTCAGACTGTGGGTGGACATCAGTCCCAAGAAAGAAGAGTAGGAGTTAAAAGGCTTTAGACTCTTTCTAGGGAGTTGACTCTGCCAGAGACACAGAAAGGCCAACAAAAGGTTTTAAGTAGAGAAGAGTCCAGGTTTGTGTTTTAGAAAAACACTTAAGGCAATAGTGCTAAAGATGAAGTGAAATAGATGGTAACTGTGAGAAGGAAGAATAATTAATCCTATTGTATATTCTATAGGAATACCTATATTCTCTTTGGGTATTTACAATTTTATTTTTTAATGCATTGTCCTTGTGGTAAATCACATATAGTTTGTCTTTTTTTTTTTTTTTTTTTGGTACTGGGGATTGAACACAGTACACATGCTAACCAAGTGCTCTACTATCATACACAGCTAAGTTCGGTAGAAATATTATAGACAGACAGACAGGGCTGGGCCCTCAAGGCAGTCAGTGCAGAAAATGAGAACACATCACAACTGTGGCTGGAGACACATCTGTTGGAGGCCCAGCCTCAAGATAAAGACAGAATGACCAGGCCTACACACTTCCCCAGGGTATAAGATAATTGGTATCACCTAGTCCAATAAAATCTAGATAGACATCAGTCTCAGATGGGTGACCAGGACCTCCCAACCCATCCCTTCCTAAAAATGCATATGTTCTTTCCATGTATCCTTGCTACGTGACCTGCTTCCCCATTGGAGCAATACTAGCTAAGCAACTGTACTTGTAATCTTATTGATTGATCATAGTTTTGACTCACATTGTACCTACCTCATGATTTTTCTCTATAAAACCTTCTTAGAAAAGTGGGGTTCATGGAAACCCACTTAGGGTTCCCCTCCTGTCTCTCAAGAGCTATCTTTCTCTGTAAATTTTTCCTACTCTTAACCTCTCTCATTCCTTAGAATTCATTCTTTGATTTTGGGGAACATGAACAGGTTGGGAGTTACATTTTTCCCCCTATATCACTAGCACTGAGCTACACCCAAGCCCTAGTAGTCTGTCTTGATATTTTATTTCAAGAAATGTTGAGGTGTAGTGAAATGATTACAGGAGGAGGAATGGTGAGAGTTGGGTTCAGAACTGGTTCTGATGTTATGAGGTATAAAATATCCCATTTCACACAATTAAAAAAGGCAAATACCACCTGTTAAAAACCTGTTAGAGGGGTGGGGTTGTAGCTCACTGGCACAGTACCTGTGAGGCAAGTGTGAGGCCCTGAGTTCCATTGATGAGAGAGAGAGAGAGAGAGAGAGAATATATATGCTGCATATGCTGCACATCCTCAGTCACAAAGTACTTGTTAATGAAATCACAGAGTAAAAGGAGAACCAAAAATGCTTTAAAACAACCTGTTCTTCCTCATTTTATCAGTGTTATTAAGTAGAGTATAGCAAGAATCTGTAATGAAATATTATCACCCTTTACTACCTACTGAATGCTTACTATTTATCAGGTACTGTGCTAGGCATTTTACATGCAAAATATTCATTTAACTTATTGTAGAATTTAAGAGACAGGACAAACCACAGGTGAAACAGGAGGATTTTATTCCAGGATTTTAGGTGCACACTGGCTCAGCAGACTCACATCCAAAGGCTGAGCTCCAAACAAAGGAATAGCTCTGGTTTTTATACATTTGATGGAGGGAGACTGGCATGAAACTGATGGGTAGGCAAACAAGGTTACAAAATGGGACAAAGGCAGTTACTCATACAGTGACAGCTTTATATCTTAGCCTTAAAAGAAAACAGAATCCTGTGAGAAAAGGGTGTCTCAGGACTTCGTGTATAGGAACAGGGTTGTTGATCTTATCTGTACCAGGTAGAGGATGGCAGCCACAAGTAAGGAGATGGGTCTGAGGGGTAATTGCTCAAGACAATCCAGGGATGCTGTCCAAGGGTTCCTGCCAGCAGGCTCTGCACTGCCTACAGTTGGCAGCATCCAGCCTCTCTCTGCTTAGAACTAGAGGTTCTCTTGTGGATGCTGGTGGGGGTAGGATGTCAGAGAGACAGTGTTCCCCATATCTAAGAGGATAATGGGTGCATGGATTTGCCTGATTCTGTGGTTCCCCTTTCACCAGTTTCAGTCCTCAGCTTCCCTGAGCCCCAACTGCAATTTACTCCCAGGCTGAGTTTTCTCTCCCAGATAGGAATCAATTTCTGCATCCCACACCTTCTATATGTACCATTTCTTAAAGATTACATATACTGGAGTGTTGTAGTCAGGGTTTTGGCAAGGGAATTCATTAAATACAGGACACAAAATTTATAGGATTATTTTATGATAATTAGTCAAAAAGTCAAATCCAAAGGAGTGCAAGAAGTTAACCGCACACTAGGGCCCCAAGGAATCCAGCTGAGGGCTTGGATCCCAGCAATTTCCCATTCAAGTCCAGCTAAAGGCTTAGAGTCCAAAGTAATGTCCTCCTTGAGTCCAGCCAGTGGCCTAGAGCCCACAGCAATCTCTCATGTTTGTCTACATTGAGGATCTGTACCTGGAGGGCCCAAAGACCAGTGGTGGAAGCCAGAAAATCTATACCAGTGAGATGAAGGATTTGTGCCACCAAGATGAGGGATCCACACTGGAGTCAAGAAGTGATGCTCATGGTGAAGATCAGAGCTCCCCTGATGAAAACAGCAGCCATGCCCAGCAGCAGCGAGGCCCTGAGCTCCTCCTCCAATGAGAACAGCCTAGTTCGCATCAGGAAAACCATCCGCAGCAAGCCTCTCCTAGAAAATCAACAAGCCACGCTCTTCCCCTCCAGTTTTCTTTTTATGGCTATTGGCTATTTTATTTATTGGCTATTTTATGGCAATCCTCAGGTGGATCTTCCATGCCCAGACCAGGCTGATTCAGTTCAGCTGGGCATTACATGTTGACCATTCATTAGTGAATCCTCCACAATCCACCCCTGGTCAACTTGAAAACAAGACACATTTCCTTAAACCATAGTCTAGTGGCAGATTTGTGAAAAGTTAACATATCTTGATCTCTTCAGATTTATATTAATATAACAATTACATATTCACAATTCTCATTGCACTCATTTCCATTATGGCTTCAAATTTTAAAAACTCCTTGAGTTTATATATAATTTAACACTTAAAAACAGTCTTATAGGGGCCAGGGATCTAGCTCAGTGGTTCTGCCACCTACCTCACAAGCACAAGGTCTGGAGTTCGATCCCCAGTACCAAAAAAAAGAAAAAACAGTCTTACATACATCAACATATACTACATTAAAATCACAATAGGAGAGAATTATTAAAATCACAATCCTTGCTTCCCATTAATTTTACAATCGGTGCAACACTAAAAGATATCCGAAGGAATCTCCTGCATCCCAAGTACATTCTTCTCTTCTGGTAAAAGACCTCAGGTCACTTTTCCATTTTCCTGTTCCTTCTCAACAACCATGTTCTCCTCTGTTTCATCTTTGCAGTCCACAGCTCTACTGGAGCCTCTCCTCTGGCCAAACACTTCAAATCACCCTGCTAGTTCTCTGCTCTTAAGTTCCAACACAGATCTGGCCAAAAGCCCTCAGCAGTAACCATGCTACCATCCCAACAATATACTGCATGGAAATTTTTTCTGTCACTCAGACAATGTTTCCAAACACAAAAATAATGCAGACCTACTTCTTACTGAAGCACAACATACACTACCTGAGATCCAGCAGTCAATGCAGTCCCTAACAGAGGCTTCCTAAGCCTCATCCCAACTGCTAGCAGTATTTATTTTATGGGCTCTGACCAGTCTTCCATATAGTTTAGAGTGTACCAGGGCCATCTCTTTGGTCAGTCTTTCAAAACTTTTCCAAACTGATTCCCAAGGCTTTTAAGCTTAAGCAATACGGCCAGGCACTATCACAGCACTATCACAGTTCATAGAAGTTTCAATCCATAATTGGCTGACTCTAAGAAAGGGATGACAAACAGGCATGGTGGAGCAGAAACAACATGGCACACACAAGGCAGCGACAGTAACAAGAGAGGGTTACCAGGGCCAGGGATTTAGCTCAGTGTCATTGCACCTGGCTCGCAAGCACAAGGTCCTGAGTGCAATGCCCAGTACCACCAAAAAAAAAAAAAATAAGACAGAGTGAGAGAGTTACCAGCATCTTTCTGCCCCTTTTATCTTATTTAGACTACCGGGATTACAGTGGTGCCAAACTAATCACTCACATGTAGTGGTTTAGTAATCACACGCCCTTAACCCAGCATCACATATTCCAGATTCAACCTCCTCTGAAAAAAAAAAGTTCCATCTCATGGGTATGAGGCTTTGAGGGGACATCTAAACATAAACCATAACACTGAGAAAGCACTCACAGGCCAGTTAAGGCTACTTTCTTTTCACAATCCTCCTTCTACTGTACAAAGAAAAATCTCTTAGTCTCTAATATAATGGCCTGCAATGTAGAAACCCATGAGACACCTCACAAAAAGATAGTTTGTAAACTCATGTTGGGAAAGCTTCCTTAATGAACAATACATTATCTCATGATGAACTTGAAATCACTCTTGGCTGGACTTATTTACATACCTGTAAAGGGAAAACCATGGTATTAGAAATAAGATATTTTGGCCAATGTTGGGATGTTCTGAAATCAGCTACTTTATAAAATAGGAATGTAGGAATAACTATGATATTTAACAATCATACCTTCCTGCATTATATCCTTTATAATAAACCAGTAAATACAAGTAAAGTGTGTCCCTGTGTTCTATGAGCCATTACAGCAAAATATCAAAAGCAATTATAGAAGATCCCAGAATCTATACCTGTTCTACAGAAGTTTCAGGGGTTTGTGGACTTGCATCTGACATCTGAGGGGTCACCCTTGTGGAAATGAGCCCTCTACTTGTGGTATCTAATGCTAACACCAAGTAGAAACAGTAGTATGAGAATTAAATTAAATTTTAGGGCACCCAACTAGTTTCCAGAGAATTGGGGAACTTGTTGTTGGTCCTGGAAAATACTGTAAATAAAGTGAGTTATGTTTTTCTATTTCCT
Source organism: Heterocephalus glaber (assembly GCF_053883595.1). Classification (NCBI taxonomy): domain Eukaryota; kingdom Metazoa; phylum Chordata; class Mammalia; order Rodentia; family Bathyergidae; genus Heterocephalus; species Heterocephalus glaber. Next base: position 27,139,295 of record NW_028258153.1, read on the forward strand.
TAGATATTCATTCAGACCTCATTGATTTTTGCCAAAATGTTGATGTATTTATTCTTTAATTGAGCACATAATTTCTCCTTGCTTTAACAGATCAACCACTTTTTTGGTTCCTTATTCACTCATGGCATGTTATCGAAATCAGGGAAACTTGCTGGGATTAAGATGCCTCTTTCACAGTACAAAATGCACTTAAAACCTTAGTAAGATCCACTGCTTATTAGTGGTTCCAAATCAAATGTTAATGTTATTTGGAAACAAGATGTTCTGTTTAAGAGGAAAGATACAAGGTGAAACCAAAAAAATAAAAATTAAGAATTTTCTTTTTGGGGAGGTACCGAACTTGGGACCTTTCACTTACAAGGCAGGCGGTGGAAACATTGAGCTAAGTCCCCACCCCCAAAAAAATAAAAATTGAGGACCTGGGTGTGGCAGATCTTACCAATGGCACAATGATTTAGGAAGACATAATCTCAAAATAAAAACTTAAAAATAAAGAGCTAAGGACATAGCTCAATGTGAAGGTCCTGAGTTTAATCCCCAGCATGACAAAACTTTTAAAAAATTTTACATAAATAAATAAAAACTAAAAGTACTATAATGTTACACCTTACTTAACAGTACTATGCATTTATGACTTTTAAATACATTTTCCCTAGTTTGTTACTCTAAAAAGGCTGAGAAGCAGTGACACCATAGTAACACTGAGTACCCCAGGACTTCTATGCTGAGTTCAGCCAGGTGCAGTGGCACTGTCAGCTACTCAGAAAACTGAGGCAGGGAGAGTTAGAGGCCAGCCTGGGCCATATAGCAAGATGTTGGGGGAGGGTGGGAGAGGGAGAGGGAGGGAGAGAGAGAGAGAGAGAGAGAGAGAGAGAGAGAGAGAGAGAGAGAGAGAGAGAGAGAATGAAAGGCAAAAAGGGAGAGAGAGGAGAAGAAAGGGAGGGAGGGAGGGAGGGAGAACAAAAAAGCACTTCAGATTTTGGTCTCTAAATATAAGTCCCCACTAAAGGAAACTAGAAACCCTTGAGGATATTAGTGATTTGAGGGAATGTGGCCAACTAAAGTCAGATGCATCTCAATCCAAAAAGCAAGGAACACTTTAAAAACTAATGAGATGGTCAAAGGTCATAAAAAGTAGGTTCCTAGGGCCATCTCTAGTCAAAGCTGGGACATTTTTTGCATGACTTTAATCGAATGAAATGCACAGAATACATGAAAAATCTGAGTTGACTAAAATACTCAAAAAAGAAGCCAAAATGCAAATTAAATACAAACAAACAGAAGCTTTATTTGCCCTAACCCCTCCCTAACCCCTGGAGATAGTTGTTGGATCAACTCATTATTCTAAAATTTAGTAAACTTAGTAATTAAAGGAAACACTGTAATAAGTTGTTTTCTTTCATTTTTGTTAGTATCTCATTTTTAGAATAGCCAAACAACCCCAGGTACTGATGAAATTATATCAGGAGAAATCATCAATAATGTTAAATTTAACAAAAAGATAATTCCATAATTCCAAGATATCATCCCACTAAGGACTTGCTTGTTTCAAGGAAGACAATGCATAGGGGAGGGATTGAGCTGTTGCCACCATAACTCAGAGACTGACCTTTGCACATTAAGTGTGGCCACTTGACACCATGCGCCCCCTAATATGATATGTCCTGAAATGCACAGCATCTCTTACGAAGCATTCTCACCAGATACATCTCACCTGAAACTGCCAAATCTCAACAACTCCCAGATCTGAACAGAGTTCCAAGTAGAAACTTACAGTTACTATTGTAACTATACAGGAGGAAGCAGTTAAACAAATCCAGAAGATGGGATACTCCATAGGACAACAGATCAGCTTTTTCTAAAGAAATATCTATTATTTGGGGGTTTTGGGGGGGGGTTGGTTTTTTTGGTACCAGGGATTGAACTCCGGTCCTTCTGCTTGTGAGGCAAGCAGCAGAACCACTGAGCTAAATCCCCAGCCCTGAGAAATATCTATTATGAAGAAAGAAGAAAAAAGAGGATATGTGTTACAGAATTACTGATCTCAGTTAAAAGAAATTTAAGAAACAACCAAATAAAACACATAGGCCTTGACTCATCCTGGGTTTCAGAAAAACAAATGGGGAACTTTGATAACTGGAGATAATTAAGTATGGACTAGTTTTTCAAATTTTATGGGTAACAATATTATTGTGTCTAAGTATGAAATGTGCTTTTAAAAAAGAAAGAAAAATCAAGTTGTGTTAGCCAGCTTTGCATTTCTGTGACAAAATACTTGAGAAAAACAGCTTAAAGGGAGGAAAGATTCATTTTGGCTCACAGTTTCCAAGGTTTCAATCTATAGTTAGCTGGTTCCATTGCTTTGAGCCTGAGGTGAGGCTGAATAGCACAGCGACAAGAGCTTGTGGCAGAGGAGGGAGGCTGTTCACCTCATGGCAGCCAGAAAGTAGAGAAAGAAAAGTGACAAAGAAAGAAACAGAAAGAGAGGAAGGAGTGGGGTCCCAAATACCCTTTAGAGGCATGTTTCCCATGACCAACTTCCTCCAACTAGATCCTGTCTCCTACCATATCTCCCAGAAATAAGCCCTAGCTGTTTGTTACCATGGTGAGGGCCAGTGCCATGCAGAAGATTCTACCTCACTATTCTGTTGCTCAGTGGCTATTCTGTAAAGCAAGGATAGGCTGATGAGGCTGGCACTTTTGATCTCTAGGTTTCAAGGCTGATGATTTTCCAGTTAGGTCTTATTTTCAGAGAAACACGGTAATAGTGCCACCAGGCAGGCAACCAAGTCTTTAGAACATCTTTGGGAGACATTTCGGACCCAAGCCATAACACTAATAAGGGTGAAATGATATAATGTCTCTACTTTACTACAAAATTCATCAAAAAACTAAGCAAATATGGAAAAAAAATCTTAAATCCATATTGGGCATAAGTGTGTGTTTTACATATGAATAAAATTTTCAAGTGCCTTCAGTCATTTCATTTTGCAGAACTAAGCCATTTTATATAACCAAAAATTTCTTCAATTGGCCTAAATATATTAATAACCTATGAGGCAGAAAATTCCACAAAGCACAATTTTCAACATTATAGGCTCATTTTAATACTAATTTCCATTTCTTTTAGCTCAATAAATCAAGGTGCCACTAAATTAATAACAGAAAATAATCACTGATAATTGTTTGGAAAGTTTTGTGATACTATCTAGTAACTGAGTACATGAATGCCTTTAAGAAGATAAATCTCTTTGCAAGTCAGATGATTTCCAATGATTTGCTTAACAAAATTGGAAGACTTGAGTTGCCAGCTGATAACTCATTAAAAACAATTTTCAACAAAGATGACTATGTGACTCTTAGCAAATAACTCAGAAAGAATTCAAAGAATTGATTGACATGGTTGTAACAAAACTGCTTCCATTTTCATCTACATATTTATGTAATCAAGTTCTCTGAATGCTTATTTCTCTAAAGATGAAATGTAGAAATAAAATTGATAATGAACTCTCATTCAAGCAATAAGTAGCAATTTAGACACAGATACATGAACTAATTAGGAAGAAAGCACCATCCATCTTACAAAGGAATGTCTTTCATTATCATTTTACTTTTTATATTTGATAGCTATCTATCAAAATATAAAATATTTGTGTTGCTTTCATTAATTGTAATTCATAATTGTTATAAGGATAACTCAATCAAGAATCATCTTTAAATATAGACAGCCATATCATCCTAGACATTTTTGAAATAATATTTGTATTTGTATTTCTATATACCATCAATAAAAGTCCTTCAAACAAGGTATATTAGGTTTTTACCCTGTGGAAGTTCTTCTTGTTATTCTGAGATAGAATAACACTGAGTTCAAGGAAAATAAAGGAGTGTTATAAAATTTCTGATCACTAAAGAAAAGTTTAGCTCTGTATTTTCATTTTTTTAATTAAATTTTTTTTTATTTTGAGATATAGTCTCACAAAGTGCTAAGTTGCCCAAGCTAGCTCTAACATGGGAACTTCCTGCCTCAGTCTCCCAGAACATGGTCTTCCATTTTTTAAGTGAATGCTATTCCATAACAAACTACAAAGATTTTAGACTTCATTGGATAAGTTTTTTAAAAGATAATATATAAATGTTTTATTTCAGAATACCAATACAATATGCCCAATATACTGGAAAGCAGTGTCCTTTGCTATAGGAAAATGAACTATATTAGATGTCTACCTTCATATATGACAGATAAATGGCTTTTCAAAATGCTTTTGAGGGCTGGGGGTATAGCTAAGTGGTAGAGCATGTGCAAGGCCCTGGGTTTGATCTAACCACCCAAAATTGCACACACACACACACAAAAAAAAAAAAAAAAACTTCAGGGGTGGAAGTCAGGACCTTGCACTTGAGAGGCAGGCAGCAGCATCACTGAGCTCAATCCCCCGCCCCAAAGAAAACTTCTTTTGAGGACTATGTAGACAAAAGTGTCTGAGGACTGGTGCTCTAGAGCACCATCTGCTAATGTGTGAGGTTGGTGAATAAGGTGGGAAATGTAACTCTGTACTCTCCCAATAGCAACTATCTTTAAACTTACTTAGATAACTGATTTTATTTCATTCTGTACTGCTCTAATTTATTTTATGCTTTCCACTTTCTCATTCTTTTATTCTACTTTCTCTTCTGGATTTTACTTGTTCATCTTTGACATACTTTTTAATCTTTAACAAAGTTTTTCATAAGATTCATTATAACTTTTTGCTTCCTTCAGCATTTTTTCTTTTTTCTGTTGTTTGTTTGTTTGTTTGTTTGTTTGTTTTTGAGACAGGATCTCACTATGTTGTTCAAGCTGTCCTTGATCTCACTATGTAACCCAGGCTGGCCTCAAACTCAGCAATCCTCTTGCCTCAGCCTCCCAAGTGTTGGGACATTTTGTTTTCTTAGTGTTACTAATTTTTACTGATTTTCCTTTGGCTATGCCACAGATTTCATGTTCTATTTTATTGGAAAAAATGCCAAAATGATGTGTGAAACATTTTCTCAGAATTATACAGCCTGAAATAAAAATCTGGACATTCTCTCTTGTTTTGTTTCATTTTGGGCTTTTTCTTTATTTTTAATCAACAAGTTTAAATTATATACATAAATGTAGCAAAGTGAGATGCTTTGATGTGAATTAAGTCAAGTTAAATAACATATTCATCACCTCACAGACTTCTTTTTTGGTAAGAATATTTAGAAAGCGAGATCAAAATATATGGTGAATGTTTAAAATTTTTAAATTATTACACTAAAAGATATTGCCATTAATCCCCCCCAAAATACTCCCTTTTGCTTAGAAAACACTTGTTCCATCATTCCCATGATTTTCTGAAGCAGTTCTGAAAATTCTCTTTCATGGGTGTCTTTACTAGATGTGGTCAAAATGAAAGCCAAGCTCATAAAAGCATCACAGTGTGTCCTCATCCACTTTATTCAATGGAACTTCCCCAAAGTTAAAATGATGTGAAAGGTAAACACTTTATCAATTCAGGACATTGAGACAGTCACAACAGACTAACTAAAGGCATGAAAGAAGACTTCTAGAACTGTTTCAGAAAGTGACAAGAATAAAAGGATAATTGTGTTAAAAGTGAGAGGGAGGATTTTGAGAGGCATTAAAGGTAACGTGTCCTTTTCTATAATTACTTTTTTAAATTAAGTTTCATTTATTCTAGAGTTTGCTTTTGTTTTGTTTTTTAGCAAATCCTAGCACATTCTTAACAAAAAAAGCTATACATTTGTCATGGTACACTTGAAAGTGAAACAAATAAGATATAAATACAGATATGGACAAAACATGAAAAAAAACCCAACCCCCCCCCCAAAAAAAACAAAAACCACACATCCTGGAAGTGTGGGCACCATGTATGTGAAGACTATTTTGGTGGCTGGTATTTTTTGGACCATTTCTTTTTTCATTTCCAAGTGAAATTTCAAATGTTAGCAGAATCCTGGTGGGGTTCTACAAATACATTTTTACACAAATTTAAAGATTCACCATAGTTTTCAAATACACCTCTTAAATCTATTCTTTTTTTTTTTTTTTTTGTACCAGTGATCAAACTCGGGTCCTTGGGCTTGTGCAGCAGGTGGTGAAACCACTGAGCTAAATCCCTGGCTTAAATCTATTCTTACGCAGTCAAGGATGTAGCTCAGTGGCACAGCACCTGCCTGGCAAGCTGAGGTCCTGAGTTCAATCCCTGATACCAAAAAAAAAAAGGAAAAAAAACTACTCTTAGTTATGTTCAAGGAAAAATAATACATTGTTATTAACAATAGTCACTATGCTGTGTGATATATCCAGAACTTATTCTTGTGTGTGTGTGTCTGTGTCTGTTTACACTTTTTTTAATTATTCTTCATATCTAATGGAAACTTTCTATATTTTGGCCAACATCTCTCCATTCCCCATCCCATGTAACCCCCACTCCCTGGTGACCACCATTCTACTCTCTACTTCCATGCATTCAACTGTTTAGATTCCAAATAGATTGAGACCATTTAGTATTTGTCTTTCTGTGTCTTCTTTTACTTAGCATAATGCCCTCCAGCCTCTTCAATGTTGTCACAAATGGCAGGATTTCCTTCAGTTTTACAGTTGAATAGTACTCTGTTTTGTATATAGACAGTACTTCCTTTTCTTTTTCCATTCATCCATTGATAGACACAAGTTAATTCCATTCCTTGGTTATTGTGAATAATGCTGAATTCTTAGTCAGAAACACTTGCTAATATAATACATATTCCCAGGACTGTGGATGTAGCTCAGTGGTAGATCATTTGCCTAGCATGCATGAGACTCTAGGTTCAATCCCCTGCTTAAAAAATGATGATGATGATGATGATGATGATGACTCAGACCCAGCATGTCCTCCAAATCTTCCTTGGATATGAAAAAAAAAAGCAACAGGAAGAATTAAACATGATTTATTTGGGCCTACATGTGAGACCAGGATAAACCCAAGAAATCCCATCTTGGCCTGTAGATGAACTCCCCTCATACCCCTCCTCTTATAAAGTGGATGTTTTTGTACTGCTTGTTCTGCTTCTGTAAACTTCCTTCATCACTTCTTGAAGATAGTGCCTGGTGCCTCCCTTTACTGTAAATTGCCCTAACCTGACAGAGCAAGATAGCTGAGTTGTGAAAAATACTTTTGCAACTAGTCAAAAATATGTTAACCTCCCCTTGAACTTCTCTTCTTTAAATAACACCTATAAAAGCTATGCTGCTATGACACTCTATATAAACCGTGCTGTTCCTGGACTCAGGGCTTCACTTTTCTTAGGTAGCAGAGTCCACATGCATGAATTAACTCCTTTCAGTTTTAACTTTGTCATTTGTCCCAGTGTTTGGTGATCTATGGGCTCGCTTGGCACAACACTATATATGGTGACTCTTTTTGCCTACATAAACCATGTGGAAATTTGACTCTTTTTGTAGTACTTTTGAAAAAGAGAAACAACATAGGGTGGCCAGGTATCCTGTTGTACCCAGGACTGAATGACTTCCTGGTATGAGGGAGACCCAACTTTAAAACCAAGACAGTACAGCCAGGTGTGGTGGAACACGCCTGTAATCCCAACACTCTGGTTGGCTAAAGCAGGAGGATTACAGGTTTGAGTCCTGCCTAGGCAATTTAGCAAGACCTTGTCTCAAAATAAAAATAAAGCTGGGCATGGTGGCCCTTGACTATAATCCTAGCACTCAGGAGGTTGAGGCAAGAAGATCCCTTGGAGTTTAAGGCCAGTCTGAACTACATAGTGAGTTCAAAGTCAGTCTAGACTACATAGTGAGACCATATCTCCCCAAAAAATGAAAAATAAAGAAAGAAAGAAGGGAATATAGTGTAGTTCTATATGAAGGCCCTGGATCAATTCCCAGTACCAAAAGAAAAAAAAAGTCAAAAACAGGATGATCCAAGGCAAACCAGTATCATCACCCTAAATGTGGATGATATGGAAAAGCTATTCTTGTTGCAGAGTTTTTATAACTATTTCTCAGGTTATGATTTATGAAATAAATATAAGATTTTTGTTTTAATAAATTTAATGCTTATTGAGCTCTCACTGAAACAAAAGATGTTGAAGTAACTGGACACCCAGATACAAAAAGTACTAACTGGACCTATACCTTACACTACATATAAATATTTACTTTGAATGGGTCATAGGTGTTGTGCCAAGTGAGCCAATAAATCACCAAACACTGGGACCAATGACAAAGTTAAACTGAAAGGAATTTATTCACACACATGGACTCCACTCCCTAAGCGAAGTGAAGCCCTGAGTCCAGGAACAGCACAGTTTTTGTAGGGTGTTATAACAGCATAGCTTTTATAGGTGTTATTTAAAGAAGAGAAGTTCAAGGGGAGGTTAACATGTTTTTGACTAGTTGCAAAAGTATTTTTCACAACTCAGCTATCTTGCTGCCTTGTCAGGTTAGGGCAATTCACAGGAAAGGGAGGCACCAGGCACCATCCCTTTCTGAGAAGCGATGAAGCAAGTTTACAGAAGCAGAACAAGCAAAATGCACAAAACAAAAATGCACTCTGTAAGAGGAGGGGTATGAGGGGAGTTCATCTTCAGGCCAAGATGGTGTTTCTTAGGTTCATCTTGGTCTCACATTCCCCACTGGGGTTTTTTTGTACAGAATCAAACCTTTGATTCATCATCTCATCTCTACATATTCTCCTTCTTCTTCAGGCAATGGTTTATACATCTGGCTTAATAACATGATTTTCACATTGTCTATTTGTTTGGACACATACCTGATTATGACCTTTAGTATGCAGCAACATGATGATAAACACACAATCACAACTATGACCACAAGAAAAAGCTGTTTTAACCATTGCATGTCAGGCAACCATTGGGTTAACCAGTGGAACAAATCCCATCCTAAGTTTTCATTGTGTACTTTTTCTGCCAACTTTTCTAATTGTTTTATTTTTTCTTGTATCCCTGGGCTATTGTTGGTCATATTAAAATGGCACATATTTTTTACTTTTTCACATCCGTGATGATGGAGAAGGAGCAAGTAATCTATTGCCACTCAATTGTATAGTATGGCTTGTCTGTGTTCTTGCAATTCCTGATTTATTAATGCCAGGGAAGATGAAGTAGCATTTAGATCTTTGACCACCTTCCATACCAATTTTCACACTGCCTTTCCAGCATGAACTCCTATGGAAGGCAGAGCAACCACAGATATTATCATAGATATCACTTCAGCATCTGTTAAAAGACCTACATCATCATCGCATCCAGGTTCAGTATAGGGTGACCATCGTTTAACTCTGTTGGGCACTATCAAATCAGTTTGATCTGGCAATATTACAGCCAATTGACTCAAGTAGCGCCGGGCCTCAGACAAGTAGGGGGGGATATAATTAAACATTACTCCTTCACATGTATAAAACCATCCTAATGGTAAGGGTATATAACCCTCACAATATATGATCTCTTGTTTTTCATAACAAGTCATTTTTTCTGACCTTTTTAATCTTAGACATCTTATGGTACAATTTTTATATAAAGCACATTGTGTATGATTTAACATAATTACCCGAGGTATATATAACTTAATAGCATTTTTTTGGTTTAAAATAGGAGGGTGTTCCCCAATTGTAACTATCTTCATATGTAAGATTTTTCCCTGGGATGTCTTTAAACAGGGTATAAGGCTATATCAGACTCAAGGGAGTACACACCAGGACAAGACAACATCCTAATATATAATGGAAATTTATATCGATATTTAAACAGAACTCAGAATATGTGATTGTGCCAGTTGAATCCAAACATTACTAGTAACATCCAATTGTCTTTGGGGTAATATTGCCAATGTTTCAGAAAATGATGACTTAAAGATAATGATCATAACAAATGTTGAATTGCAGGTTAATATAGCAAACATCATTTGTCCTTTCTCAGTCTTAGCTTTTTGTCGCCTGGTTGACTGATGATCTTCCATTTGTTCTCTGGGGTGTCTTCAGAAGCTGCTTTAATGTGACGGTGATGTATCCACCATGTCTTCCCCATGACCTTCATGGCAGATGGTGTTGTCAAGATCACTTGGAAAGACCCTTCCCAATGTGGCTGCAAAGCCTTAGATGAATGTCTCTTTACCAGTACTAGATCTCCAGGCTGAAACTTACGATGGGTAACATCAGGTTGAAGGGCTGACCTGGCCTCCCGAACTCGATTCCGCAGCTCCTGTTGGATTACCTGGAGGGCTTTTAAAGAGTTTAACAAAGTATGATTTTCACATTCTGATACATTTTCCAAATTTACCCTGGGCAATAAGGGAGGTGGTCTCCCAAACATGATTTCATAAGGAGTTAATTTTTCTATATAAGGAGTGCACCTAGCCCACAAAAGGGCCAGCAGGAGGAGGTCTGGCCAGCTTCCTCCAGTTTCTAAAAAAACAGTTAATGTCTCTTTTAAGGTATGATTCATCCTTTCCACTTGCCCTGAACTTTGTGGCCAATAGGCACAATGAAGTTTCCAATCAATGTTAAGGGCCTTGGCCACCAATTGGGACACCTTGGCCATGAAGGCCAGGCCGTTGTCGGACCCCAGAGCATGGGGGAGCCCAAATTGGGGGATGAGCTCCTGTAACAACTTTTTACTAACTATTGTAGCTGTCTCTCCTTTAGTCAAGAAGGCTTCTACCCATCCAGAGTATCACCCAAACCAACAGGTACCTATATCTGCGGGTGGGGTTGACTTCAGTAAAATCCAATTCCCAAAATTCACCAGGATGCTCACCTCAGTGTCAGGTCCCCTCACCTCAGAGCATTGCCTTGGCATTTACCTGGGCGCATGTCTGGCACCGGGCGCAAACATCCTGGACCATGGCAGCAAGCTTAGGAGTTAAGAACCTGGAACTTATCAATTGTCTGAGTTTCTTTTCTCCTAGGTGAGTAAGCTGGTGTATCTGCTGAATTAGCTGTCAGCCAAGAGCTTGAGGCAAGCAGACTGGGTCATCGGGATGGCTCCATCATTCATTTTTATCTTGTATAGCTCCCACCTGGGCATTTTGTTTTTCTTCCTCTGATGAATAATGTGGCTTAGCCGGCAGCTCAGGAAAAGCTTTAAGGGGCAGGGTGGGGGCCATCCCCACTCCTTTTCTGGCAGCCAGTCTAGCAGCTAGGTCAGCCTTCTGATTTCCTATGGCCTCTGGTGTGTCAGACCTCTGATGGCCCTTGCAGTGCATTATAGCCACTGATTTAGGCTTCCATACAGATTCTAGTAAAACTAGGATCTCATGTTTATTTTTGATATCTTTACCTCCTGATGTGAGCAGGCCCCATTGTTTATATATTTCTCCATGAATATGCACAGTTGCGAAGGCATACCGACTATCCATATAGATATTAACAACCTTCCCCTCACCCAGGTTTAAGGCCTGAGTGAGAGCCATCAGCTCACCTTGTTGGGCTGAAGTTCCAGATCCCAGAGCAGCAGCCCACCTCATCACCCACTGGCCATCCACCACCACTGCCCCAGCATACCTGACTCCCTGCTCGACAAAGCTGCTTCCATCTGTGAAGAATGTCTCCTCAGGGTCTTTTAGGGGCACATCCTTCAAATAAAATCTGGTCATGGTTATGTCCTGGAGGGTCTCCTAGCAGTCATGCAGTGGAGTCATCGGGTCTGAGGCAGGCAGCAGGGTCACAGGGTTTAAGGTAGTGGCCTCTGTGAACTTGATTCAGGGCTGGTCAATCAGGAGCACCTGGTACTGAGTCAATCTGGCATTTGACATCTATTGCTCAGAGCCTCCTTGCAGCATGGAGGAGACCGCATGTGGCATGCTGATCATGAGCCCCTGACCCAAGCTTAGCTGCTCTGCCTCCTTTACAAGGAGGGCTGTTGCCAAGATGGCTCTGAGGCAGGGTGGCCAGCCAGCGGCTACAGGATCAAGCCTTTTAGACAAATAAGCCACAGGTCTTTTCCAGGGTCCTAAAGGAACCCTTTTGCCACTCCATTTTTCTCAGCCATGAACAATTGGAAAGGTTTTCCAATGTCTGGGAGGACCAAAGCTGGTGCTTGAACAAGGGCTTGTTTCAAGGCCTCAAACGCCCTCTGTTTGGTCTCTGTCCATACTAAGGGTATGTTTCCTCTGGCTATGGCTGCATATAGGGGTTTTCTGATTGCCACAAACCCTATAATCCAGAGTCGGCAGTAGCCAGCAGTTCCCATGAACTCCCACACGTGTCTCTTTGTGGTGGGGGTTGGGATCTGTAATACAGCTTGTTTCCATCTCTGAGACAATTGTCAGGTGCCCCTGTCAATTTCATACCCAGATCTGGGCCTTTTTGGCTGAAACTTGATATCCCAATTTTTGTAACAGTCTCAACAAATCCTTAGTACCTGTCATACAGGAGTCCTGATCATCAGCTGATACTAGGAAGTCATCTACATACTGGAGAAGGGTCATTTCAGGATGAGACACTCTGAGCAGAGTCAAGTCCTTATTCAGAGCCTCATCAAAAAGGGTGGGAGCACTTTTGAACCCTTGTGGCAATCTTGTCCAGATCAGCTGTCCTGAGTACCCTCCTTCAGGATCCACCCATTCAAAAGCAAAAAGGGGCTGACTCACCTCGGCCAATGGCAGACTGAAGAAGGCATCATTGAGGTCCAGTACAGTGTAGACTTGTTATTGAGATGGCAGGAGGCTTAGTAGGGTGTAGAGATTTGGCACAGTGGGGTGTACAGTCTGAGTTCTTTTGTTTGCCTCTCAGAGGTCTTGGACAGGCCTGTAGTCAGAAGTACCGGGCTTTTGGACAGGCAGGAGTGGGGTGTTCCAAGGCGATTGGCACAGCTTTAAGATTCTAGCATCTAGGTGTTGGTTGATGTGTGTCCAAATCTTTTCTCTTGCCTCTTTTCTAATGGGATACTGTTGGACAGAAACAGGCTGGGCATTGGACTTTAGATGTACTACTGTAGGAACTTGACGGCCTGCTAACCCAGGGGGATTAGTCTTAGCCCACACAAGGGGAAAGTCCAATTAGCCCAGCTGACTTGTCCTCTGGCTCCGAGAGAATCAGGTATTCAGAAGCCAATGGGCGAGTCACCATAACTTTGACAGTCCCCTGTGGGATGCCTAGTTTCAGGTCTGCCTTTTCCTCTGTAAAGGTAATTGTTGCACCTAATTTTCTTAGCAGGTCCCTACCAAGCAAGGGGTATGGACACTCTGGAATCACCAGAAAGGAATGGGTCACTTGCCTGTGACCCAAGTCTACCGTTCATGCAGTTGTCCATTTATAATCTTGAACGCCCTTGCTGGTAGCCCCCTGTACCAAAGTCTTTCGTGTTGTCAATTTTCCCAAAAGTTTCATTAGTATGGAATGGGCTGCCCCAGTATCTACCAGGAAGTTGGTTGGTTTGCCCCCAATTTTTAATTTTACCATGGGCTCATGGGGGCTCAGTTTGAACCAGCTCTGACTTTCCTATTCCATATCTTTGAAGATCAGGACCTCCTATGTCTTTTTCTGGTTCTGTCCCTCTTTTTCCTTCTTGAGGAGACACTCATTTTTCCAATGTCCAGTCTGTTTGCCATAGGCACATTGGTCCCTTCCAAGTTTAGGCCGTAGGGGTCTCTCCAGCTTAGGTCTCCCAGTCTGCTTACTTGTCTGACAGTTTTTGAGGGTGGCAATAGTAACTTTTCCTAGCTGCTTGGCAACTGCCTCTTCCGGGGAGTCCCAGTTGTCAAAAACCTTTTGTGCTATACTCAGGAGCTTGGACCTGTTCTTTCCCTCAAACCCTTCCAATCTCTGAAGTTTCTTTCTAATATCTGGGGCCGACTCTGACACAAAAGCCAGATTTATTGAGGCTGCGTTTTCTGGAGCATCAGAATTAATGGGTGTATACACCCAATACACCTCTAGGAGGCACTCCAGGAAAGCCTCGGGAGACTCTGTCTTATTCTGTTTTACCTCACTCACCTTAGTCAGATTAGTTGGCTTCCTAGCCACTTGGCAGAATCCCTACAAAAGGTACTGGTGGTAACTGGCCAGGTGTCTCCTACCTGCATTGGTGTTGGGGTCCCAATCCAGTCATTGGGTTGGCACTTCAGCCTCTGCTCTCTGCAGATAAGCTGGAGTACCAGGGCCGGGATTGGGGTTGGGACCTAGGGCCACCTTGACAGCCTCCTGAAAAATTCAGTCCTGTTCCTCCGTAGTGAAGAGGGTGTGGAGGAGTTGTTGACAGTCATCCCAGGTGGGCTGATGAGTATGGAAGTGTGGGGAGCAGTGTCAGCCAAAGAAGCTCCATTTTAAGTTTACCCTCCATTGTAAATAGTTAGGAGATTATGTTATGGGGAACCGTGTCCTTGCCAACTCCGATGCTTACCTTCAGAGGTTGCCTTAGAAACAAGATAAATGTTCTGTAACCTCAAGAAACAAAGTAGCCCTTGAGGGCGGGGAATGTTCAAAAAACTAGTAAACAAGGAAGCAGGTGTTTTTTGTATAAAGGTCATGATTAATGACCTAACTCACTGAGTGTATAAAAGAGAGGTGTAAATAAACTTGCTTGCTCGGTCTTGGGAGCCCTCCTGACTCTGTCTCTTTGTCTTATTTTCTCAGTCCTCCTTTCCCCCATTCAGGAACCTTTCGACTGGTGATGGCCGGTCCATCACATGGAAGACAGACTCTAGAAGATGAATTAAAGCCTGGGGTTTTTTCTGAAAAAGGAGCAACTTGATTTTTCTAATTATAAAGGTCACTAGTAGTGAAAGGAACATAGATGAATCCCCCACCAGGTTCAACCTGTTTCAAAGGAAGGACAGTGGACATTACCTGGCTGGTTGCCCCCTGAGAATTGTAGGACTGTCCTGACCAGGTGTGAGGAGGGGTTAGGGAATCAGGTGGTGCAGAGGGGACAGAGGAATCACAAGGGACAGAATCAGAGGGAGAGTTGGGAGTCTTCTTCAGGCCCTTCCCCATGACCCCGATAAGGGGTTGGGTGAGGCTGGAAGTCATCCTCATCCCATGGGGCCTGGAAAACCTTACACTTTGGAAGGGGCTTGGTGACAAGAACAACTGATTGTCCTCACCTGTTGTGAATCTTATCTTCCACAAGCCTCCTGTGTCTCAATCTCAGACAATCAAGGGAGGGAGGAAGGTCCTCTGCCAGGTCTATCCATACATCAATATAGGGAAACTGGTTGGGATGACGAGGCCCTCCCTTTCCTGTGACCCTGTTCCAAACCTGCCAGGTAGTCCAAATATCGAAACTTCCCACAGCTGGCCATCCCACCCTGAATGATGGCCACTCTAATTGACATAGGGCCTGGAGTCTTCCTTTTGAGAACTTGACACCATATTCATCTGCTTTCTGTAGGGTATATAGATTTGAGAGAAATGTTGTAAAACATACTTAAGGGGGGTTGAGGGGGTAGATTGTCTGGATCCCATGATCTGTTGACAAGGCAAAAAGGCACATAGAGCAAGCTGACAAACAACAGAAAACAGACGCACAAATATTTAGACAAACTATACCCACAAATATTTAGACAAACCAGACCCCAGGGTAAACTGACCAGAAGGCTTCCCATCAACATGATGAAGCCCTGGGTGGAGGAATTACTGTTCTGTCCGACTTCCCTTTTGCCCTCTTTTGGATCCACTGACTAAGAATCATAAGATTCTTACCTGACCTCCAGAGGTTTTCCAGATAAATTCCCCTCAGCGGGACCGACCCAAATTCATTGCTTGAGACCCAAGCCCCCAGGGCCCTGATCAAATGGTCAGGTTGGCCTCCCCAGGGCTCCTGTACTGCAGTGGCCTGAGACAGGTGCTATCTGCTGAACAGAAGTCACGTAGTGATGGTGATCTTGCTGGGGCCTCCAAAATTTTTGTGCCAAGTGAGCCAATAAATCACCAAACACTGGAACCAATGACAAAGTTAAACTGAAAGGAATTTATTCATGCACATGGACTCTACTCCCTAAGCAAAGTGAAACCCTGAGTCCAGGAACAGCACAGTTTTTATAGGGTGTTATAACAGCATAGCTTTTATAGGTGTTATTTAAAGAAGAGAAGTTCAAGGGGAGGTTAACATGTTTTTGACTAGTTGCAAAATATTTTTCACCACTCAGCTATCTTGCTGCCTTGTCAGGTTAGGGCAATTCACAGGAAAGGGAGGCACCAGGCACCATCCCTTTCTGAGAAGCGATGAAGCAAGTTTACAGAAGCAGAACAAGCAGTTACAAAAATGCACTCTGTAAGAGGAGGGGTATGAGGGGAGTTCATCTTCAGGCCAAGATGGCATTTCTTAGGTTCATCTTGGTCTCACAATAGGCCTAAATACAAATCTAAAACTATGAAACTTTGAGAAGGAATGGAAAAAGCCTTTGTGACCTTAGATTAGGCAAAGGTTGGACAGAACACCAAAAATGATCCTTCAAATAAAAACTAGATAAATTTGACTTCATCAAAATTAAAAACTTTTGCTCTACCAAAAGAAGACAACTAACAGGCTAGAAGAAATAGTTACAAAAATATTACTAGTAAAAGACTAGTACCCAGAACATATAAACAAATTACTCAGTAACAATTAAAAAAAAAACAATAAAAATGGATTAGAAATTAAACATGTCACTGAAGATGTATTAGTCTATTTGACTGCTATAACAAATTACATGCTGGGTGGCCTAAGAAACAGACACTTATTTCTCACAGTTCTTGAGGCTGAGAAGTCCAAAATCAAGGTACTAGGCAATTCAGTTTCTGGAAGAGATGCTTGCCAATACTTAAGAGAACACAAATTGAAATAATAGTTAGATACTACCATCTACCAATTAAGACTGATTTTTTTAAATTGACAATATTAAATTTGCATAAGGATGTAGTTCTTCTGGAATTTTCATACATTACTTATAGGAATAAGAATGTATACCATCATTTTACAAAAACTGACAATTTCTTATAAGTTAAGCATACATTTACCAAATGATCCAGTAATCCCACTCCTGAAATCAAAATGTATGTTTACACAGAAGATTGTACCTAAAAGTGTGCAGCAATGTTACCACAATCTCCAAAGGTTGGAAACAACCAGAATGTCCTTCAACTGTTTCAATCAACTGTGGTATATCCATAAAATTAAACACCAACAATTTTTTTTAAAAGCATATAACAACAGGGATGAATCTTTATTTTATTTTATTTTTTATTTTTTGGTACTGGAGATTGAACTTGGGACCTTCCACTTGTGAGGCAGACAGCAGAACCACTGAGCTAAATCTCTGGCATGAATCTTAAGTGTATAAGAGAAAGAACTCAGATTCAAAAGGATGTAAACCATAAGACTCCATTCACAGGACTTTATGGAAAAGACAGAAATACAGTATAGGAGCAGAAAGTAATTACTCACCATGGGGCAGGGAAAAAGTGACTATTAAAAGGCATATAGGAATTTGGAGGTGAGAGTAGGCTACATCTTGATTCCAGTGGAAGTTCTGCAACGACATGTATTTGTTAAAACTCATGGAAGTGGGCTAGGCATGGTAGTGCACACCTGTAATCCCAGCACTCAGGAAGATGAGGTAGGAGGATCACCAGAAGTTCGAAGCCAGCCTGGGCTACATAGTGAATTCAAGGTCAGCCTGGATTATGTACCAAGACCCAGTCTCAAAAAACCAAAAAGAAAAAAAAAGGAAAACCCAGCAAAACCCTCAAGGAACTGAACATTAAAAGGGTGATTTTTTTTTAGTATGTAGAAACTATACCTCAATAAATCTGACCACAAAATAAATTAAATGTCATACTTCTTACAAATTAGAGTAATTCTCTAACATTAATGGACAGTGACATAAAGATAACAAAGGAAAATATACCCTATAAACTATTTTTAACAACCAAAGTAATGTGTTCAACTTATTTTATTTTTAAACTTCCTGTCTGTTTTACTTCCTTCAAAAACATCCAGCTTGCCATATTTATCTATATTTTTAGATATGGTTTTGGTAGCTGTGACATTATAGTCTGGCTGCTTGGCTTATTCATTGCACGAAAATTTGTGAGCAAGGAAAGACACACACTTTATCTCAGCAGTAAATAGTGGTTTATCACACAAGATTCCTTTTCATAAGGCTACATGGGTTAGATCTCCAGGGGTTTTCTTAACAAGAACCACCCCCCACAGCTGGGACTCAGCAACAGCAGCTGATGATAGGAAATGGCTGGAAAACAAGACAATGCTGTCTCATTTACCAAAGGAACTTCCTCTTTCCTGCCAACTCTGGGTCTTTGCAGTAGAACTGCTCTTGGTTAACCACATTCCTGTGCAGGGAAGCAGCACTATAGTCTATACTGCCATGGTTGGTGTACATAGGAATAAGTGGCTTTCCCATAGGTATCTGTGATATGAGGTGATCAGGCTTGTATCATCCTCCAAGAAACTTGTCCAAAAGGTTTGGTGCCCTGAGCACTGAGAGAGATCTAAAAGAACTTATGATCTGCTGGATCCCTTGGGATGTACAGATTTTTCCAGAGCCCCCAACTCTCACACATTCTCACAAGGAAAACAACACTGGAACCTGACATACATCAGCCACTGGCTGAGATACAGTGAGAGCAAGAGAAAAGATCCTACATCACACACACAGCTAGATGACAACGTTCTTCCTCCTCTTCCCTAAGTCTTCCTCCCTATCCTGACAAGGGAGAAGAATGAACTAAAACAAAGAAGAAAAGAATTTTTTTAATTTTTTAAAAAAAACAACCAACAAAGGGCCGGGGATTTAGCTCAGTGGCACCGAGCCTCCCTTGCAAGCACAAGGTCCTGAGTTTCGATCCCCAGTACAAAAAAAACAACACAGAAAAACGCTCCTTCTCCACTTGCCAAATCCATTGGTCCAGTGACCAGCTGAAGAAGGCAGCCCTAGAAATTAAAGATGAGACTTGAATCTTCACCTGAATTCAAATTGATTGAATAACTGCAATTGATCAAAAAGTGATGAGGTCTCTCATGGTATTATTAGGGGAGAGGAAAAATTGATTCAACATTTAAAGGCTAGATTTGGGGAAAATTTTTTAAATATTTCATGGTAGTAATTTACCAGACTTATACTACACAATAAATTCATTTAAAAACTATTTGTGTCTACAAAAAATACTGAATTAAAAATCATCTCTACTTTCATGTAATAAAATTACAGATCATGATTTTCATCCTTTTTTCTTTTTCATTTTGCTAAACAATCAACATACTATACACTATTGTAACCAAGAGAAAAACTACCTAGATATTTACATTTTTAAGGTCTTCCAATCTTTTTTTTAAGAGGGGCATGGGTACTGGGATGGAACCCGGGCCCTTTCACACTGAGCTACATCCCCAGCCCTTTTTTTCTTTAAGACAGAGTCTTGTTAAATACCAATTTGTCCAAGCTAGGCTCAAATTTGCAATTCTCTTGCCTCAACCACCCAGAGTGCTGGGATTATAGGCATGTACCACCACTCCCTGCTAGAATCTGCCAATTTCTTTTTAATATCTACACACATGAGTCTCAGGCCAAATTTTTTTTAATTTCTGAAAATATTACATGGAGTAGTTTAAAATTTCAGGCTTATATCACAAGCAGCCATTTCCTTGTTCCCTACTCTGTTCTTCCCCTCATCTTGGTACACAGAACAAACCACTCTCAACTCAAATGACTTCTTCCTCTGGTATTATGTCCATATTTCTAAACAAAAATACATTCATGTATTTCTTTCCCCCACCACCACTCTACCGAGGATGGAACTCAGAACCTTGCGCTTGCAAGGCTGGCACAGCACCAATAAGCTAAATCCCCAGACTCCATCCATGTATTTCTTGACAAGGAAGATATATACTCAGAAATGTATCATTAGGTGATTTCATTATAGTACAAACATCACTTTTACTTGTGCAAGTTAAGATGGCCACAATCTCCAGAATGCTGTGACCTTATGAGACACTTCTCTGTATGCCATCCATTGTTGACTAAAAAATCATTATGTTGTACATAGCTGTACATATAACCTCTTGAGTCATCTATTTTAAGCAATATCTGTGCTTCAAAGTATCTGTTTCATTTGGAATTAATTTGTTAATTATCCTTCAGTATTTAAGTCTTCAACAGTTTAACAGTTCCATGAAATACTTTCAACATATTTTATAAATTTCAATAGTTCCATGAAATACTTTCAATATATTTTATTCCTGGTTAAAAGTGTCAAAATTGGGTGTGGTGATGCATTCCTGTAATCCTAGCACTTGGGAGGCTGAAGCAGGAGGATGCTTTCAAGTTCAAGACCAGCCTGAGCTACATAGTGAGTTCAAGTCCAGCCTGAAATAGTGTGACCTTGCCTCAAAATCAAAAAGAGAACAAAATAAATACTGTAGGAAATTTTATCTCTTACTTTTTGCATAAATTGAAACTCAAATCTGGACTTTCTAAATATGATACACAACTAACATTTTAAGACTTCCTTTTCCCAATTACACTTCAATAGCGTAGTTTTTCTAAGACAAAAACAAAACTTCCTCTTTCTTCCAGCCTTTTTTCTTTGTTTTTATGAAGCATCTTTCAGTTCTTCCTGGAAAAATTATAAGCAGGAGATATGCTTTTTTCTGATTGTTCTATTTTTTTTCTTTGCTCATTGTGATTTTGTTTGTTACAGGGCTGGGGATCAAACCCAGGGCCTCATGCGTACCAGGCAAGCCCTCTACCCCTAAGCTTCATGCACAGCTGATTGTGCTATTTTGAAAAGGTTTTCATTCCACTCACATATTTGAGTGATAGACTGGAGTGTATATGGAATTCTATCTTTTTTGGGGGGGTTACCTGGGATCAAACTCGGGACCTTGTGCTTCCGAGGCAGGTGTTGGAACCACTGAGTTAAATACCCGGCCCCTTGGAATTTCATCTTGAAAATGATTTTCACTGAAAATTTTGCAAGCATTCTATTTTCTTCAAGCTTTTACTATTACTGCTGAAAAGTTTGGTGTCATCCTAATTTCCATTTCTCTGTAAGTGACTCATTTTTTCTCTCTAGATATTTTTCCCCTTATTTTCCCTGTTGGTTGGCTTGATTTTCTAGTTGAATAATTTTGAATAAAGCAGGATGTGTCTGTGTTTATATGTCCTCTAAGCAATTCCTCTCAGCCCTCACTCCAGGGACTCATGCCAGGGGTCTGAGGACCGCTATTCCCCTAAAATCTCTGGACAGCAGTGACAGTGCCAGAGACACTGGTTAGCTTAGTGGCACAAGTTGGGCCAAGCTAACATTCTCTCTATGGCAATCATCTGTGGCTGCCTAACAACCCAGGACTCAGTGGCATAAGGCAACAATCTTTTTGGTGTGCTCAGGATTTTTGTACAGCAGCAACTTCAACAGAGTTAATGGGAATAGCTCACCTCTGTTCCACAACAATGAGGCTCTCAGTGGCTGGAATGGCCAGAGAGAGCTGGGATGTTCATAGCATAGGTCTATGGGTCCAGATGTGACTGTCAGCTGGCTCCTCCATTCTCTGGCTTCTCTGCTGGAGCTGGAGATCCAGGATGGCTCCTTCACTCTTATTTCTAGTCACTGGGTTGGGGTGAAGCAGAGTGGCATAGAAACACCTCTGTCTCCACTCAGTGTCTCCACCTGACTGGCTTGGGTGACCTCACTGCATGACAGTCACAGGCAGGATGGACTTCTGTGGTAGCTGGATTACTTCAGATCATGCAATCCAAGATTCCCACTCAGAAGACACAAAACTTACAACCAAGACTAAAAATACCTAGAATGTCACTTTTGCCACATTATATGGGTCAAACAAGTCTCTAGACCCATCCCAGATTCACGGGGAGGAGAATCAGACTTTACCTCTCAATGAGAGGAAAAAGAGAGAATTTGAGAGCATCTTTAATGGACTATACCTCTTCCCATACTGTGAGCATCTTAGAGGATAAAGCATAACTTGTATCTGAGCAATGAGCCAGAAGAATGTAAGTTGTGAACTGAGAGGAATCAGCAGGGAATATCCCAGCAACCACCAGAGCCAGAGAAGAGCAAATGGAGGAAATTATGTTAGAACTGAGAGAATTTGCACTGAGGATGTGCTGGAGGAAATAGCAGCTGGGATGGAGAATCACATTTGTGAACACATGCTAGATGTTCCCTGGAGAACTCCTGAATAGCTAAAGAGAATTGGAAATAATTGGAATAGTTCTTAATAGCCTGCAGATAAGAAGGGATTCAAACAAACAAATCTTATATTGTTATTTTTGAGATACCTTTCTCTCTGTGTGTGTCTCTCTGTCTCTCTGTCTCTCTGTCTCTCTCTCTCTCTCTCTCTCTCTCTCTCTTTCACCCACCCACCCACCCACCCACCCACACACACACACACACACACACACACACACACACACACACGAGGGCCAACAGCAATGTATATTACGATAATGAGATTTCTGTAGTGACTGTGGTGCATTACCACAGAATGATCCTAGTCTGTTCCTCCATGAGGAACACATCATCTAAAATTGATGAATCCCACACTTGGCAATCAATGGATATATACTAGGGAAATGAAAAATATTGGTGTATGTTTTGACAGGATAAGCTGGAAGAAAAATATGCCCACAGCTGTTACAAATGCAGTAAGTATCTCAGAATATAGCAAGTGAAGCTCTGTATCTAAAAGCCAAGACAGAATAGGGCCCAGAAAAGATTCAGGAAACAATAAATATCTAAAGACTACAAGAAATACATAAGGCTAATAAAAAATTCATTACCACTACCCCTATAAAATAAAGCATTAAATACTTCCATGACTGGATACAAATTCTTCTTCTTTTTTCATCAATAGCCCACCTTGTGAGAGCTCTCTAGGTCTACTATCCTGCCCTTCCTCGTCTTCTGCCTCAGAGAAAACTGGGGTGATTTCAATTCTGCCATCCCAGAGCCACTTCCTCTCTCAATTTTAGCTCCTAAGAACATTTCAAAAGCCGCAAGCTCTCTAACTCTGATGACCTGTTCAGATGTGCTGTTATCACCTTAGCCATTGTCCTCATCACTGGGGGAAAAAAATACTCCACACCTACCTGCAATTTAATGGAGGAGAGGTTTATTTTGGCTCATGTTTCAGTGCATGGTTGACTGGTTCTAAACCATGACAGGAGGGCCTAGTGGAGGAAAAGCTGCTCACCTCATGGTGACCTGGAGACAGAATGTGAAGGGAGGGCCAGGCTATGCCCTCACTGACCCATCTCTTTCAACCAGTCAATCATAAAGACCCATAATCCAACCAAATTCCCAAAGCCCTGCCTCTGAGCTCATGCGGCTTTGGAGAGACATCTAGATTTAAACTGTAACATCACCCAGGCAGCATATAACAATGAATTAATAAATTAGATTATTAGGAATCCAGAATAGAATTCCTATTCAGGAATATAACAAGATGAGCTTCTAAATGAAAGAACTTCAACCTCATAAACCAAAACATAGGTCTTAGGGGCACTAGATTAATTCTAGGAGAGATATTAATTTGCTCACCTCTAAATCTGTAGTCTTTATTTTCCAACTACAAGGAGAAAAAAAAAGTTAGAAGAAATCAAGAGGCTATTGTTCCTCTTCATGAAAGCTCACCTTCATGTGTGCATCTTTTCCTACTTTTACTTGGCTCAAACTTGCTCTACAGAGCTTGTTTCTTCCCCTACCTTTAATAAAACTTTGCTACCATTAAGAAAAAAGAAGAAAGCTGGGTGTGGTGGTGAATGCCTATAATCCCAGCACTTGGGAGGCTGAAGCAGGAGGATCACTGCAAATTCGAGGATAGCCTAAACTACATAATGAGACCCTGTCTCAGAAAAAAAGACAGACAAACGGGGAGGGAGAGAGAGAGAGAAGAAAAGAAGTCGAGAACCAAAATATGTTAATCTCTCTTAATTCAACTGGAACAATTTTTTTGAGATGAGACAGGGCCTCACTATATAGTTCAGGCTGACCTTGAACTCACTATGTAGCCCAGGCTGGCCTCAGATTCCAAGCAATCCTCTTGCCTCAGCCTCTTGATTACAGACATGCACCACCATGCCTGTCTATCGGATGAAACAATTTTTTAAAAATTTTTCCTTTCTTCATCAACAAGATCTGGTTTCTTTCTAGCCTTCTTTGGTTTGCCTATAAAGGAGATGGTATAACTTATTGAGTAAATACTTTTTGCCAAACAATGTGCTAAGATAGTTTTTCTTCATTTTTAGGTGTTCCAAATGTTGATGACTAAATATTTGGGGAGATCTCCATCCTTAGATGAGTATGGACATGAATAGTAAGGTCTAAGTCTCTATTCCTTATAATCTTTTCTCTTTTTTTGAGGCAGGGTCTCCCTTTGTAGTTCAGGCTGGCCCTGAACTCACTATGTAGCCCAGGCTGGCCTTGAACTTGTAGCAGTCCTCCTGCCTCAGCCTCCCAAGTGCTGGGTTTACAGGCATGCACCTCTACACCTGGCTTTCTTCCTAATGATCTTATTGAAATGCTTCTTGTCCAAGGACAGTTCTTCTAGGGAAGTATGTGTGAACAACACTCCAAACAACATCATCAAGTTTTTTTGGTTTTTTTTTTTAACATCATCAAGTTTGACTTGAAAAGTGAAGCTTCCACGATCCAACGAGTTGGGCTGACTCTAAATTAAGCAGTTAAACAGCTATATTTGCATCAAGACCTCTCAAAATGTTATATGGAATATTAAAGATTCCTGAAGCCAGGTACATTGATCCATGCCTATAATCCCAGCTAGTGGGTCACTGAGGCAGGAAGATCACAAGATTGAGGTCAGCCTGGGCAACTTAGTGAGACCTTGTCTCCAAATAAAAGAAAATAAAAAGGGCTTGGGATGTGGCTCACTAGTAAAGCACTTGACTAACATCCAGCCTCAGTACTGTAAAAGATAAAATTTAAAAAGTGAATCTTCAAATGATGATCCTTTCCAAATTTATTGATCTCTCTTTGTATATTTAATTTAGTTTTAAATACATTTTAAGAAATGCTAGGAAATAGCTGAATTCATCAAAATGGAATAATTTCTAGGCAAATTTATCCTTAAACATAACCTGCCACAACCTACTAACATCAAATGACTTTTGGGAAAAATTTATATTTTGTCATTGTCTTTTTTTTTTTTTGGTACAGGGGATTAAACTCGGATCCTTGCGCTTGCAGAGCAGGTGGCAAAACCACTGAGCTAAATCCCCAGCCCCTATTTTGTAACTAGAGATCAACGTATGGATCGAGTACTATTCTTTTCTTATTCTTATGATTTAAATGAACATCTAAAACCTTCAGAGAAAGTGACCACTTAAACTTTATCCTTATTCTAATTTCAGCTGCAAAACAGATATGGCAAAAGGGACTCTAAATTTATAAACAAATGTTCAGTAAAGAATTTTTTTAGACAGGATCTTGCTATATAGTTCAGGCTGGCTCTGAACTCACTATGTAGCCCAGGCTGGCCATGAACTTGCAGCAATCCTCCAGCCTCAGCTTCCCGAGTATTAGGATTACAGGCCACTTCCCACCCTGTCCTCTTTTTTTTTTTGATACCAGGGATTGAACTCAGGACCTTGCTCTTGAGAGGTAGGCGTGCAGCCCACCACCTTGGCCTCTTAAAGAACTTCTGATGTTTTGTTTCAACAAACTCTTACAAGAAGTTTCCCCTATATACACAAGAAGGAAAATTTCTTATAAGAATTTTCCCCACATATACATAGAGTACTGAAGATTGAACTCAGGATCTCCCCCACTGAGTAACATCCTAGCCCTTTTATAAAATTTTATTTTGAGACAAGCCCTCATCAAGTTGTCCAGGCTGGCCTCAAACTTGTGATCCTCCTGCCTCAGTCTACTAGCTGGGATTACAGGCATGCACCACCATGCCCAGCTCTCCATTCTTTTAATTTAGGCTTGGCTATGCTATTTGATTTGATGAATGGGCCATTATAAAAACAATGCAAATAGACACTTACAAACTATTTATTCATTGGGCATGCCCTATTTTCCAGCTCTTTGTAATCACAAATCCAGAATAGCCCAGACTAGACATTTTGGAAGCCCACATAGAAGAAAGAAAGGCTAGCACAGTTAGGCCTCCTAGACCAACTATCTACAATGGACAAGGTTCTGTTGAAGCATGTATCCAGCAGCTCTGCTAGCTGACCACAGAGATAAACCAGAGCAGTCCAGACCCAAATTTCCTAGCTAAATCCAGAAAATCATAAGAAATAACAAAAAATTGTTGTTTTAGGCCACTAAGTTTTGAGGTAACTTGTTATGACAAGGAATCAAAGTTTTGTTTTGTTTCTTGAATCAGGGTCTCACTATGCAGCCCAGGCTGGCCTCCAACTCACAACAATCCTCCCACCTTAGTCTCTGGAGTGCTGGGATTATAGGTATGTGCCACCACAACCAGCACAAGGAGTTAAAAAAGATTAGGAAAACAATATGTCAAATTAAAAATAGCACAAGCTACCAGATCATTCATTTCTGAAGTTTTAACATAGGTAAACAAAATAAATAAGCAATTGATAAAAGACAAACTCAACCAGCACTTAGCAATTAAAAATGCTGAATAGGGCCTAGTGGCTCATGCCTGTAATCCAAAAACTCTAGGAGGCTGAGACAGGAAGATCACAAGTTTGAGCCCAGCCTGGCCAACTTAGTGACTTAGTGAGACCTTGTATTAGTCAAGTTTCCTGTTACTGGACAAAATACCCAACACCCACACTGAAAAGAGTGGTTTGGTTTTGTTTCACTTTTAGTAAGAGAGGTTTAACTTGGCTCACATTTTAAGAGAATTCAGTTCATGGTAACATGGATCCAAGGCAGAATCATCAGGGCAGAAGGGTGCAGTGGAGCAAAGCAGCTCAGTTCATGGTGGCCAGAAAGCAGACCAAGAGAGCAGTGTCAGAAAAGAAGGGTTAAAGGATCAGATATACACACCCCAGATATAGACACTTCTTAGACCCACTCCAATACCACAAGCAGATCCAAAAGCCAATCAAGTTGGCATTCCACTGTAACCATCATAGACTCTGTCTCAAAATATAAAATAAAAAAGAGCTGGAGATGAGGGCCGGGGATTTAGCTCAGTGGTGCTGTGCCTGCCTCAAGAGTGAAAGGTGCTGAATTCGATTCCTGGTACCAAACAAAAAAGAGCTGGAGATGAATCTCAGTGTGAGGAACCAGGTTCAAGCCCTAGTACCACCACAAACAACAACAAAAAATGCTGTTTAAAAAACATCAACACCTCTATTTATTGCAAAATTAAACTTCAATTTATTCACTTTACTCATATCAACTTAGCACCTACCATGTTGTCAGCATTTAATTTGTATTTGAAGTAGTGAACAAAGGAACAAAAGTGAATAAGTAAATTAGTGAACAAAACAGGTCTAATTTTCATTCTCCTTAAAGTTAAGATCCAATAGAGAGAAAAATGCAATTAAATTAGTAGCTATAGAGTTATAAAAATCATTAATGACATAAAAGAAAAGTATATACAGCAAGCGAAAATATAGACCATAGGGTTTCAAGGAGCATCTGAATTAGAATGAGTATCAGGAATTAATAAAGTCTCTTGATTTTTAAATGTTTAAGAAAGTAATCATTATGCATGGTCAAAACCAACAAAGCCAACTTCCCACTCCAACTTCTGTTCTCTAGAAAAAACCACTTCCTACTTAGTTTACAAATTTGGAGAAAATGCTTCTACAATCCTGAGACCACTGTGTAAAGAACCCCAGGTTGGATTTTGGGAGGAGCAATAGAACTTGGAACAAACAGGAATGAAGTTTCTAGATTTTTGTATAAATATAATGTAATAACTTCCAGCAACTGTAGATGAAAATCTGCTCAGTAATACCAGACCCACCCCACCCATCCTCCCATCAGACATGCAGAGTCCTGAGGAGTGAAAAGTTGGGACTCCCAAGATAAAAAGAAGGCACCATTGCCCCGGCTGCCATTCTGCCACTCCCAGGGCAGAGGAGGTGAACTAATCCCAGCACCCAGGAGGAGGCTCCCTGGCTGCCATTCCACTGATCCCAGGGCAGAAGAGGTGAGCCAATCCCAGCACCCAGGAGGAGGCTCCCTGGCCGCCATTCCACTTCTCCCAAGGCAAAGGAGGTGAGCCGTGTGGGTGCCAACAGCATCCCCCGCCATGGAAATGAGAAGACACATAAACAAGGCCTAAAAACAGACTTCCAGATCACCTATAGCAACCCCAAAAGGAAATAAGATGGAACAATCTGATACTCAACCACCTGGACTCCCTGAACTGGCAACAAAACAGGATCTGGAAAAAGTGAAATCAGAAATAATTTCTCAGACAACAGCAGAGATTGTGCCCACAGTGAAGACATAATTAATAGATCTAGAGAGGACACAGATAAAAAAATAGAGGAGCTGAGGAACATGATGGAATCCCAACATAGGAAACAAATGGAATCCATAAAACAGATACAAAGAGATTTCCAGGAAATGAAAAACTCCACTGAAAGTCTACACAGCAGAATGAACCAATGTGAGGACAGAATTTCAGATATAGAAGATAAGATTGCAATTAGTGGCTGTACCAAGGTCATGAGTCCTGTGGAACATACCGAATCAGCCTGCTGCAGACAGGCAGGTCTGCGGATGTCGTACCAAGGTCACGAGTTGGGCAAAACATGCTGAATCAGCCCACACCCCAGCAGCAATCCACTGGACACACCCCCACCCCACCTCCCCCCTCACACCCCCCACCCCACTCCTCTGGCCTCTTCTCTGTACAGCCACCTGATTCCACACTACAAAGATACAAGAGGACACTGGACCACCAGACCACTGTGCTGGGTAAGTTGGAGTCATCTTCACCTCCCATCAGGACCAGGACTATCATCAGGGGAAGGGCAACTGGAACCTGCAATACAACTCTGCAGAGTTCAATCCTACAGGAGGACAGCTCAACTTGGGACTTGCAGCTAGAAATCTGCCTGAATCTCATGGGCCTGCAACTAGCTTGCTGAGAGTCATTGACATATCTGCACACTGCTACCCACGTTGTCTATTGTGACAGCAGAGACATACCCTGAAAGAGGCCCTTCATCTTCATTGTTATTTTTTATTCCCAAAATTATTATTATTAGTTTGTTTTTTTCTCTTTTCTTTTCCTTTGCTCCTCTTATCTTTAATTTTTTTCCTACTCTTTGCAAATATTTGTTTTTCTCTCCTTTTTTACTTTTCTTTTCTTCTTTCTTTTCTCTTTCCTTTCTCTCTCTCTTACACTCACTCTCTTCCTCTCCCACATTGTTCATCTTCCCTTTTTGTCCCTGTTTTGGTCCTCATTCAAGTTCTTCATTATTTTCCTATTATTCTCTTTTTCCTTCTCACCTGTGTCCTCTGGCCACACTGCTAATCTTCCCCTATCCTTCTTCCCATCTGTCCCTCCCTCCCAAACCTCTTCCAGCTCCCCATCCCAAAGGGTAAAATTGTTATATTGAAGAATTTAGTCACTATGTGTTGGGTTGGTCCTTGATCTTGATTTAATTAACACAGCTAAAGGTGATAGATTAATAACTACAACAAAAATGTCATTTTTGAAGATATACTTGATGCAATGGTGTTGCTGATTATATCACTTGGGCTAAGGTGTTGTTATTGATCTAGTCAATGAACCTTCCTAATATAAGAAAAATGAGATAGCCTTAGAGTCATTAGAGACTCAAAACTTAAAGACCAGCTATATCTGGAAGACACCTCTGAGAAGCAATCATTCCATAAGGGTTCTAATTACAAGGAACAAAGATACCTACAAAAAGCAATTTCAAACTATCAACTTCTGGAGTTAAACCAAGGACAGTACCAAAAACAAAAATGAGAAGACATTTAAGCAAGACACAAATTCAGACTTCAACCCCACCAAGGGTAAATCCAGGGGGAAATGAGATGGAAAAAGTCCCATAGCCAACCACCTGGATACCCTGAACTGATAGCACAGGAAGTAACAAAACAGATGAATGAGGCTCTAGAAAAATTCAAAGCAGAAATAATCTCCCAGATATCTACAGAGATGGTGAGCAGAGTGAAAGACATGATTAGAGGATCTAGAACAGAAACAGATGAAAAAAATAGATGAGCTCAGAAACATGTTGGAAGCCATGAATACCCAGCATAAGAAAGAAATGGAAACCATGATCACCCAACATAAAGTAAGAAATGGAATCCATGAAACAGATTCAAACAGATATTCAGGAGATCAAAAACTCCATTGAAAGTATCCACAGCAGATTAAGGGAATCTGAAGATAGAATATCAGATATAGAAGACAGGATCACAGTTAGAGACCATGAAAATAGGGATTTCTTAAAAATAGTAAGGGACTACAAGAAATCAATCCAACAACTGCTAGATGATGCAAAGAAGAATAACATAAGACTGATAGGAGTCCATGAAAAAACAGGACAAAGCACATTGACATAAAAAAACTGTTCACAGAAGTAATAATGGTAGTGGGGGACCTCAATACCCCACTCTCACAAATAGACAGATCATCTAGACAAAAAGTTAACAAGGAAATTCTAGAACTGAACCAAGCTATTGAACAAATGGACTTAATAGATGTTTACAGAGTGTTCCACCCCACAAAATCAGAATACACATTCTTTTCAGCTGCACACGGGTCATTCTCCAGAATAAACCACATGCTAGCTCATAGGACATGTCTAAGTAAATGCAAAAGAATTGAAGTTACCCCCTGTATATTATCAGACCATAGTGCAATACAATTGTAGATCAATAACATAAGAAACTGCAAAATTGCAATAAACACATGGAAACTGAATAACACCCTCTTGAACAACCAATGGGTCACAGAAGTAATTAAAGAAGAAATTAAACAGTTTCTACAAGTAAATGAAAATGCCAGTACAACATACATGAATCTACGGGACACAATGAAAGCAATTCTACATGGGAAATTCATAGCAGTGAATGCCCATCTTAGGAAAACAGAGAAAACTCAGATAAATAACCTAATGCAGAACCTCAAGCTCCTAGAAAAAGAAGAGCACAATGAATCCAAAGCTTGTACAAGAGAGGAAATCATAAAGATCAGGGCAGAAATCAATGCAATGGAGACTAAGAGAACAATACAAAAAGTCAATGAATGAAATAGTTGGTTTTCTGAAAGAATAAATAAAATCAATAAACCTTTAGCCAACCTGATCAAAAGAAGGAAAGAAAAGGCACAAATACATGCAATTAAGAATGAAAAAGGTGAAGTCACAACAGATCCAACAGAAATCCAGAGGATTATCAATACCTATTTTGAGAATCTTTATTCCAATAAAAAGGAAAACACAGAAGAAATGGGTAGATTCCTAGATACATACAAATTGCCAAAGTTAAATGAAGAAGATATAGAAATTCTAAACACCCCAATTACAATGAGTGAAATTGAAAATGTAATAAAATATTTACTAACAAAGAAAAGCCCAGGTCCGGATGGCTTCACTGCTGAATTTTACAAGACATTTAAAGAAGAACTATCACCATTACTCTTTAAACTCATCAAGGAAATTGAAAGGGAAGCAATACTTCCAAATTCATTCCTGGAAGCAAGTGTTATTTTGATTCCAAAACCAGGGAAAGACCCAACCCAAAAAGAGAACTACAGACCAACCTCCCTAATGAACATAGATGCAAAAATCCTCAAAAAGGTACTGGCAAACAGAATACAGAGGGTCATCAAGAAGATCATACACCCTGACCAAGTCAGATTTATCCCAGGGATGCAAGGATGGTTCAACATCCTTAAATCAATAAATGTAATACACCATATTAACAGAGTCAAGGGCAAAAAACATATGATCATCTCAGTAGATGCAGAAAAGGCATTTAACAAAATCCAACACTCATTCATGATAAAAACCCTGCAGAAAATTGGAATAGAAGGTTTTTTATCTCAACCTGATTAAGGCTATCTATGAAAAACCAATGGCCAACATCATACTAAAAGGTCAAAAACTGAAAACTTTCCTGCTAAAATCAGGAACAAGACAAGGATGCCCACTATCACCACTCCTGTTCAATATAGTTCTAGAAACATTAGCCACAGCAATTAGAAAAGAGAAAGAAATAAAAGAAAAAAGATAGGAAAAGAAGTTAAACTGTCATTGTTTGCTGATGATATGATACTTTACATAGAAGACCCAAAAAACTCTGCCAGAAGACTTCTAGATTTAATTGACAAATTCAGTAGAGTAGCTGGATATAAGGTTAACACTAAAAAAGCAATAGCCTTCTTGTACACAAATAACAGACTCACTGTGAGAGAAATTAGGGAAATATTTCCTTTTACAATAGCACCCAAAATAAATATCTAGGAATCAATCTAACAAAGGAAGAAAAAGACCTCTACACTGAAAATTGCAGCACTCTGAAAAAAGAGATTGAAGAGGATACAAGAAAATGGAAAGACATCCCATGCTCCTGGGTAGGAAGAACCAATATAGTGAAAATGGCCATACTTCCAAAACCACTATATACATTCAATGCAATGCCAATTGAAATTCCAACAATATACTTCACAGAACTAGAGAAAACAATCCAAAAATTCTTTTGGAACCAGAAGACACCTAGAATAGCTAAAGCAATTCTAGGCAACAAAGACATGATAGGGGATATCACAATCCCCAAATTGAAACTATACTACAAAGTTACTGTGATAAAATCAGCACATTACTGGCAAGGAACAGACCTGAGGATCAGTGGAATAGATTAAAAGATGCACAAACAACTCCAGACATGCTCAGCCACCTCATCTTTGACAAAAGAGCCAACCACCATTATTGGAGGAAAGATAACCTATTTAATAAATGGTGCTGGGAAAACTGGACTTTAACATGCCAAAGATTAAAACTAGATCCAGATCTATCACCATGCACTAAACTAAGATTGAAGTGGATTAAAGACATAAATATCAAGACAGAAATACTAAACTTGCTGGACGATAGTTAGGTAGAACTCTTGAAGACATTGCCATAGGAAAAGATTTCATGAGCAAAATCTCAGTAGCATGGGAACTAGCAGAAAGAATCAACAACTGGGATCTCATCTTATTAAAAAGCTTCTGCACTGCAAAAGAAACCACCAACAGAGCTAACAGACAACCTACAATATAGGAAAAAAATTTTAGCATCTGTACCTCAGGCAAAGGACTACTATCTAGAATATATAAAGAATTGAACCAGAGCACCCAGAAGGAAACTCCCCCACTGCCATCCCAGGCTCCTGGGGCCAAAAAGGAGAGCCAGTCTCAGCACCCAGAAGGAAGCTTCCCGCCTCCATCCCAGGCTCCTGGGGCAGTGAAGATCAGCTGGTTGAGGTTAATTTTTTTATATAAGGATACCAGGTGTTCTAATGCCATTTGCTGAAAACACTATCTTTTCCTCTGCTCCTGAATCAAGTTTATATTCTATAAAATGCTAATGTTAAATAATCTTTCAAAACTCAGTGGACCATATATGTGTGGTTCTATTTCTAGATTCTCTGTTTTATTCCAATGATCTATATGTCTTTCCATACACCAACACTGCCTTGATTACTGTAGCTTTAGAGGAAGTCTTAAAATTGCATGCTAAACGTCTTCCAACACTGTTTTTGTTTTTGTTTTTGGCTTTTCTGGGTCCTTTGTACTCCTACATAACTTTTAAATTTCAATATCCAGTTCTTCATTTATAGCAAGTATACACAGACCTGAATTTTTATATATACCTTGTGTTTTCTAATCCTGCTAAATTCAAGTACAAGTTCTAGGGGCACCTAGAGATTTCTTAGTATTTTCTCTGTAGATGATCATTTCATCTACAGATAAAGATTTTGCTTCTGCCCTGCCAATCCTACCCTAGTTGTGCCATTTTATTGCCAGACTATTTTGGTTTAGACCTATGTTTCAAAGTCTAATGGACAGTTGAAGAGTAGGCATGTATGCCCTTGTTCCCCACCTTAAGGAGAAAGCATTATATCATGTCCATTCATAGAAGGAGCTTTTGTTGGAAGTATGGAGTACATGTCTTTGATCTGTTGAGAAGGTTCTATTCTACTTCTAGTCTCCTGATAGCTTTTATCATGAACAGCTGTAGAATTTAGTCCAATACTCTTTCTCCAACTAGTGACAGAATCATATGGCTTTCTCTTTTCCTCTGTTAAAATGATGACTTTTGGGGGTGGATCTTCCAATGCTGAACCAACACTGCCATCCCTATAATAAAACCACTTTCTACATACTGCCAGATCTAACTTCCAATAGTTTGTTTTATTAAACAAATTTCTATCTATGTTCATACTTTTTTCTTCTATTATCTTTATCCAGTTTTAGGATTAGCACGATGTTGGTTTCCTAAAATGAGGAGAGAAGTGTTACTTCTTTTCTCTGCTTTACATGTTTGATATAATTTATCAGTTGAAATGTTTATGAGCCTGCTGTTGTCATATAGGTGCTATTCAAATTTTCTATTTCTTCCAGAGTTAGTTTCATTAATTTGTCTTCTAAGTTACTTCTTAGAAGTTGTCAAATTTATTTCAAAAAAGATTTTTGTAATATGCTTTCTATATCCTTTTAAATTCTGTAAAATCTGTGGTAATGTCTCCTAGATCTTAATATTGTAATTTAAAAAATGGATAACTGATATTGTATAACAGGAAGAAAAGGTCTAAAAGAGCAGGGGAATTGGGAGGGGTAGAGGAAGGGAAAAAAGGGAAAGGAAAAAATATGAGAAGAGGAAAAAAATGGAAACAAGGTCTTTGCAAATAGGGAAGGGTGGATGGGGTGAAGGGAGGGCAAGAGAAGGGAAAAAAATAAGAACCAAGAGACTCATGTAATGGTACAAGATCCCAATGATGAACGTAAGTGTATTTTATACCTAAAATGTACCAATAAAGTTAATGGGGAAAAAAAAGAATTGAAAAAATCAGACCCCCCCACCCAAATTCAAAGACCCAATTCAAAAATGGGCATCTAAAAAGAATAGACATTTCTCAGACAAAGAAGTAAAAGCAGCAAACAAATATATGAAAAAATGTTCAACATCACTCGTCATTTGAGAGATGCAGATGAAAACAACACTGAGATTCCACCTCACCCCAGAAAGAATGGCTGCTATCAAGAAATCAACAAATAACAAATGCTGACGGGTTCATGGGGTGAAAGGAACCCTTCTCCATTGTTGGTGGGAGTGCAGACTGGTGCAACTACTGTGGAAGTCAGTATGCAGAAACCTCAAAGAACTAGGACTAGAGGTCCCATTTGACCTAGCAATTCCCTGCTGGGTATCTTACCAAAAGAATTTAAAAATTCATACCACAATGATATTTGTGCACCCATGTTCATAGTGGCACAGTTTGTAATAGCTAAAGCTTGGAAGCAGCCCAAGTGCCCATCAACTGGAAACTGGATAAAGGAAATGTGGGGTTTTTATAAAATGGAGTACTACTCAGCCATAAAGAATGAAAAACTAGAGTCATTTATAGCTAAATGGATGCATATTGAGGCCATACTCTTAAGTAAAATAAATAGGACAAACATATGTAAATACCAAATACTTTCTCTACTGTGAGAAACTGATAGTGTAAACAAGGGTTAAAATGATTAAAATGAATAATTGAAAATCTGAAATAGGAAAAAAGGTACAAAGATGAAGAAGTGAAGGGAGGGGAAGGGGAAAGGAAAAGAGGGAGAGAAAAAACTATGAGAAAAGAAAAAAAATGGAAATGGAATCTATGTAAATAGGGAAGGGTGGTGGAGGTAAAGGATGCACAGGTAATGGGGAAAAAAATAAGATCCAAGATATATCATGAAGAGGTACAAACACCCAATGATAAATGTAAATGAATTGTATGCCTAAAATGTACCAGTAAAAGAACTAAAAAAAAAGATTGCAATTAGTGACCAGGAAAAGAAAAATTGCTTTAAAATTGTAAGAGAACATGAGAAATCAATCCAGCAGCTGCTAGATGATCCAAAGAAGAGTAATATAAGACTCATTGGAGTCAATGAAGAAACAGGAGAGAGTGCAGATGACATTAAAACAAATGTTCACAGAAGTGATGGCAGAAAACTTCCCAAGCAGGGGAAAAGAACTTGACATATAGATAAGTGAGGCATATAGGACTCCAACTAGCCTTGATCAAAAAAAAATCTACACATAGGCATATAATAGTTAGGATTCCAGAAATCCAACAGAAGAACAAAATTCTACAAGCAGTGAGAGAAAAGAAACAAATCACATACAAAGAAAAGTCCAGAATCACTGCAGACTTCTCAATGCAAACCCTCAAGGCAAGAAGAGCTTGGAGTGACATATTTCAAGCCCTAAAGGAAAACAGCCTCCAACCCAGATTGATGTACCCTGAAAAATTATCTTTCAAAATTGATGGAAAAATGAGATACTTTCATGATAAAGAGCACCTTAGGAACTTCACGAATACCAAACCAGCACACCAAAAAATTTTACACAATTTCCTAGGAAAAGACAATGAGGATCACAACCCCAGGAAGCCCAGCAGAATGAATCCATTGGGCATTACAAATTAAATGCAAAGGGGGAGGATCCAACAAAAAGAAAAAGTCATGACAAGGCTTTAAAAACTTTTACCTTCATCTCCCTAATAATTGCATAATTCAATCTTTTTATTCTTCTGACTAGTATTTTTCTGATTCTAGTATTGCACACCTTTCCTTGTGCTGTACTGGCTATTTATCATCTTCTTGTGTCTACTTTTTAATTGGATTGTCTATTAATAAGCTGTAAGAGTCTTTGTATATTCTGGCCATAGGTTATATGCATTGTAAACGTGGTCTGTTTAAGGATGACTTTTCATTTTAACAATGTCATTTAAAGTTCTAAAGTTCCTTTATCAAAGTTTTTCTTTTATACATCATGGTTTTTGTATCCTAGGAAGTTCTTGCCTACCCTAAATTCATAAACATTATCCCTTATAATTTCTTCTTACAGTTTTATAGTTTTAGACTCTCATATTTAGGTTCAAAGATCCGTTCAAGTTATTTTTATGTATGGAAATAAAGGTCTGAGGTTAATTTTTTTACATATGGATACCAGGTGTTCTAGTACCATTTGCTGAAAACACTATCTTTTCCTCTACTCTTGAATTGAGTTTATATTCTATAAAATGTTAATGCTAAATAATCTTTCAAAATTTAGTGGATCATATATGTGTGTTTCTATTTCTAGATTCTCTGTTTTATTCCAATGATCTATATGTCTTTCCTTATACCAAAACTGCCTTGATTACTGTGGGTTTAGAAGAAGTCTTAAAATTAGGTACTTGGGCCAGGAATTTAGCTCAGTGGTTCTGCCACCTGCTTTGCAAGCACAAGGACCCGAGTTCGATCCTTGGCACCAATAAATAAATAAATAAATAAATAAATAAATAATAAATAAAATTAGGTACTAAACGTCTTCCAAAACTGATTTTTTTTTCTTTTTCTTTTTACTTTTCTGGGTCCTTTGTACTCCTACATAACTTTTAAATTTCAATATCCAAATCTTCATTTATAGAAAGTTTACATAGACCTGAATTTTTATATATACCTTGTGTTTGCTAATCCTGCTAAATTCAAATACAAGTTCTAGGGGCTCCTAGAGATTTCTCAGTATTTTCTCTGTGGATGATCATTTCATCTACATATAAAGATTTTACTTCTACCATGCCAATCCTTTCC
Source organism: Heterocephalus glaber (assembly GCF_053883595.1). Taxonomy (NCBI): domain Eukaryota; kingdom Metazoa; phylum Chordata; class Mammalia; order Rodentia; family Bathyergidae; genus Heterocephalus; species Heterocephalus glaber. The sequence goes on from NW_028258153.1 coordinate 27,177,065, forward strand.
TAATTGTGTCATTTTATTGCCAGACTATTTTGGTTTGGGCCTATGTTTGAAAGTTTAATGGACAGATGACAAGTAGGGATATCTCCCCTTGTTCCCCACCTTAGGGAGAAAGCATTGTACCTTTTGCATTCATATAAGGTGTTTTTGCTGGAGGTATGGAGTACATGTCTTTAATTTGTTGAGAAGGTTCTGTTCTACGTCTAGTTTCCTGATAGCTTCTACCATGAACAGCTGTAGAATTTAGTCCAATATTTTTCTCCAACTAGTGACAGGATCAAATGGCTTTTTCTTTTCCTCTGTTAAAATGATGACTTTTGGGGGTAGATCTTCCAATGCTGCACCAACACTAACTTCCCTATAATAAAACCACTTTCTACATACTGCCAGATCTGACTTCTAAGAGTTTGTTTTATTAAACAAATTTCTATATATGTTCATACTTTTTTCTCCTATTATTTTTATCCAGTTTTAGGATTAGCACTATGTTGATTTCCTAAAATTAGGGGAGAAGTGTTCCTTCTTTTTTTTGCTTTAATTGTTTGATATAATTTATTGGTTAAAATATTTATGAGCCTGCTGTTTTCATATAAGTAGGTTTTCAAGCTAGGAATATACTTCCTTTAATAGGTGCTATTCAAATTTTATATTTCTTCCAGAGTTAGTTTCATTAATTTGTCTTCCAAGGTACTTCTTAGAAGTTGTCAAATTTATTTCAAAAAAGATTTTTGTAACATGGTTTCCACATCCTTTTAAGTTCTATAAAATCTGTGGTAATGTCTCCTACATCTTGATATTTTAATTTTTAAAATGTATAATTGATATTGTGTAATAGAAAGAAAAGGTCTAAAGGAGTAGGGGAAGGGAAAGAAGGGAAAAGAAAAAATATGAGAAAAGGCAAAAAATGGAAGCAAAATCTTTGCAAATAGGGAATGGTGGAGGGGGTGAAGGGAGGTCAGGGAAAGGGGAAAAAAATAAGAACTAACATGTAGTGTTAGAAGATTCCAAAGATGAATGTAACTGTATTTTATACCTAAAATGTACCAATAATCTTAATGGGGAAAAAAGAAAAGAAAAGAAGGCACCATTGTACAAGAAGAGGAGTGAGACTTTGAAGTTGAAAGAAAGGTATTGGAGAAGTAACTATAAGTTAGGAAAGAGCTTAGCAAACTTTGGGAATTAAAGTCAAAGCTGGAGCACACACAGTAGGCAAGATGGAAGTGGCAGACACAGGCAGAACAGATAGGATCTTACAAACTTGCTAGAACAGGATTTTGTTTTAGGTGATATGGTTTCTACCAAATTCAAAGTTTTGTTTTGTTTTTTAAGAAACTGTGATATGCAGCATTTTTGACACATCAGGGAGCCTACAGGAAATCAAATGATACAATGCTCCTGGAAAGCCAATTGGCTATTACAAAGCACTGAAATTTTCACATGTTCATTGACGCTGAATTTCCACAAATTTTAAAATTATCACAGCTGTACACAAATGTTCTTTTTCAAATATGTTTATTTCACTGTTTTTGATAACAGTGAAAAGTTGGAGGCAACCAAAATGTCAGATGGTAGTTGATTAATAAAATAATTACCATCTATCATTAAGGGATTGCCACTAAGCCATTAGCTATTATTATAGAAGTCTATTGCAAAGTAGAATATTTGATGTAATCTTAATTATGTAAAAAGAAAACTGCCTACATTTTCAGACAAATAAATGAGTTGGAAACTATAGAGCTAAATGTTAACAATGCTTATTTTTGTAGATGAGTTAAGAACATTATTATAAAATAATTGAGGAAAGGTTCCTCATTCTCTAAAGGTCTCAAAGTTTCTACCTCCAATATTCAACAGTGACTCTATCTGGATCAGAAATACTGTACTGAGACTATTTATAGGTATGGATTGTTATGCATAAAGATTAAAATAGAGGACCGGAGATTTAGCTCAGTGTTTCAGGTGCCTGCCTTGCAAGCGCAAGGCCCTGAGTTCAATTCCCAGTACCAAAAAAAAAAGAAAAGATTAAAATAGAAAATTGTGCCAGTCAAAATACAGAGAGCATGCACAGTGTAAATTCAGTTCTATAACAGACTACTAAAATAATTAGAGAAAAATATACTTGCCAAAAAAAGGAAGTCTGAGTCTAGGGCTGCAAATGTGCCAAAACGGAAAATAACCTACAGACTGTCAGCTCAATCAGATTTAGAGATACCTAGGAGATAAAGAAAGCCCATCTCTAGGGGTGTCTGGGTGGGTCCTGGAGGCAGGACTGTGGGGGCTGCATCTAACACCTGGCACCTTCCTCTCCAGGCTCATCCCCAGTCTGTAATCCTAGGATTCCTTGATTGAGAAGCTTGTCACATCCCACGATTCTAGGGTAGAGAAGCTGAGATGGTCCCACCACCCAGAAGAAAGCTCCCCCACCACCATTCCACACTCCTAGGGCAGAGAAGGTGAGGCCCCATCCCCACCCCATGGAAATGAGAAGACATGTAAACAAGTCTCAAAAACAGGCTTCCAGATCACCTACAGCAACCCCAAAGGGAAACAAGATGGAACAAACTGATACTCAACCACCTGGACTCTCTGAACTGGCAACAAAAGAGGATCTGGGAAAAATGAAATCAGAAATAATTACTCAGATAGCAGCAAAGATTGTGCTCATAGTGCAAGACATGATTAATAAATCTAGAGAGGACACAGATAAAAATAAAGAGAGAATCTGAGGAACATGATGGAATCCCAACATAGGAAACAAATGGAATCCATAAAACAGATGAAAACAGATTTCCTGGAAATTAAAAACCTCATCGAAAGTCTGCACAGCAGAATCAACCAATGTGAGGATAGAATTTCACATATAGAAGATAAGATTGCGGGGTCAGGCATTTAGCTCAGTGGTTCTGCTGCCTGCCTTACAAGTGCAAGGACCCAAGTTTGATCCCCGGTACCAAAAAAAAAAAAGAAGAAGATAAGATTGCAATTAGTGAGGAGGAAAAGAAAAATTGCTTTAAAATTGTAAAGAACCACAATAAATCAATCAAGCAACTGCTAGACAATGCAAAGAAGAAAAACATAAGATTGATTGGAGTCAATGAAGAAACAGGAGAGAGTGCAGATGACATAAAAAAATTCTTCACAGAAGTGATGGCAGAAAACTTCCCAAGGAGGGGGAAAGAACGTGACATACAGATAAGTGAGGCATATAGGACTCCAGCTAGCCTTGATCAAAAAAAATCTACACATAGGCATATAGTAGTTAGGATTGCAGAAATCCAACAGAAGAATAAAATTCTATAAGCAGTGAGAGAAAAGAAACAAATCACATACAAAGGAAAGCCCATCAGAATCACAGCAGACTTCTCAATGCAAACCCTCAAGGCAAGAAGAGCTTGGAGTGATGTATTTCAAGCCCTAAAGGAAAACAGCCTCCAACCCAGATTGGTGTACCCTGCAAAACTATCTTGCAAAATTGATGGAGAAATAAGATACTTTCATGATAAAGAGCACCTCAGGAACTTCATGAATACCAAACAGGCACTCCAAAAAAATTTTAGACACTACCCTAGGAAAAGACAATGAGGAACACAACCCCAGGAAACCCAGCAGAATGAATCCATTGGGCATAAGAAATTAAATGAAAAGGGGAGAATCCAACAAAAAGAAAAGTCTTGACAAGGATTTTAAAACTCGTAACTTCAGAGTACCTGGAAGGAAGTTCCCCCACCTCCATCCCAGGCTCCTAGGGCAGTGAAGCTCAGCTGGTCCCAGAACCCAGAAGGAAGTTCCCCCACTGCCATCCCAAGCTCCTAGGGCAGAGAAGCTGAGATGGTCCCACCACCCAGAAGAAAGCTCCCCCACCACCGTTCCACACTCCTAGGGCAGAGAAGGTGAGGCCCCCCCGCCCCCGTGGAAATGTGAAGACATGTAAACAAGACTCAGAAACAGACTTCTAGATCATTTACAGCAGCCCCAAAGGGAAACAAGATGGAACAATCTGATACTCAACCACCCGGACTCTTTGAACTGGCAACAAAAGAGGATCTGGGAAAAATGAAGTCAGAAATAATTACTCAGATAACAGCAAAGATTTTGCTCATGGTGCAAGACATGATTAATAAATCTAGAGAGGACACAGATGAAAAAAATAGAGGATCTGAGGAACATGATGGAATCCCAACATAGGAAACAAATAGAATTCATAAAACAGATACAAACAGATTTCCAAGAGATTAAAAACTCCATCAAACATCTGCACAGCAGAATGAACCAATGTGAGGATAGAATTTCACATATAGAAGATAAGATTACAATTAGTGAGGAGGAAAATAAAAATTGCTTTAAAATTGTAAGGGAACATGAGAAATCAATCCAGCGGCTACTAGATGATGCAAAGAGGACTAACATAAGACTGATTGGAGTCAATGAAGAAAGAGGAGAGAGTGCAGATGACATAAAAATAACTCTTCACAGAAGTGATGGCAGAAAACTTCCCAAGAAGGGGAAAAGAACTTGACATACAGATAAGTGAGGCATATAGGACTCCAGCTAGCCTTAATCAAAAAAAATCTACACATAGGCATATAATAGTTAGGATTCCAGAAATCCAACAGAAGAACAAAATTCTACAAGCAGTGAGAGAAAAGAAACAAATCACATACAAAGGAAAGCCCATCAGAATCACAGCAGACTTCTCAATGCAAACCCTCAAGGCAAGAAGAGCTTGGAGTGATGTATTTCAAGCCCTAAAAGAAAACAGCCTCCAACCCAGATTGATGCAACCTGCAAAACTATCTTGCAAAATTGATGGAGAAATAAGATACTTTCATGATAAAGAGCACCTCAGGAACTTCATGAATTCCAAACCAGCACTCCAAAAAATTTTAGACAATATCCTAGGAAAAGACAATGAGGAACACAACCCCAGGAAGCCCAGCAGAATGAATCCATTGGGTATAAGAAATTAAATGCAAAGGGGGAGAATCCAACAAAAAGAAAAAGTCATGACAAGGCTTTTAAAACTTTTAACTTCGGGCTGGGGATTTAGCTCAGTGGTTCTGGCGCCTGCCTCGAAAGTGCAAGGTCCTGAGTTTGATCCCCAGTACCAAAAAAAAACTTTTAACTTCATCTCCCTAATGAGTGTATAATTCAATCTTGTTATTGTACTGATTAGTATTTTTCTGATTCTAGAGTTGCAAACCTTTCTTGTGCTGTACTGGTTATTTATCATCTTATGTCTACTTTTTAATTGGGTTGTCTATTAATGAGCTTTAAGAATTCTTTATATATTCTGGTCATAGGTTATATGCATTGTAAATATGATCTCTTTAAGAACTACTTTTCATTTTAATGATATCATTTAAAGTTCTAAACTTTGATGGAATTTCATTTATCAATTTTTTTCTTTTATACATCATGTTTTTTGTATCCTAGGTAGTTCTTGCCTACCCTGAATTCATAAACATTTTCCCTTATAACTTCTTCTTAAAGATGTATACTTTTAGGCTTTCTTATTTAGGTTCATAGATCCCTTCAAGTTATTTTCATGTATGGAAAAAAAGGGTTGAGGTTAATTTTTTATATACGGATACCAGGTGTTCTTGTGCTGTTTGCTGAAAACACTATCTTTTCCTCGGCTCTTGAATTGAGTTTATATTCTATAAAATGTTAATGTTAAATAATCTTTCAAAACTCAGTGGACCATATATGTGTGGTTCTATTTATAGATTCTTTGTTTTATTCCAATGGTCTATATGTCTTTCCTTACACCAACACTGCCTTGATTACTGTAGCTTTAGAAGAAGTCTTAAAATTAGGTATTAAACATTTTCCAACACTGGGGGGTTTTTTTGTTTTTTGTTTTTTAACTTTTCTAGGTCCTTTGTACTCCTACATAACTTTTAAATTGCAATATCCAATTCTTGGTTTATACCAAGTATACACAGACCTGAATTTTTATATATACCTTGTGTTTTCTAATCCTGCTAAATTCAAATACAAGTTCTAGGGGCTCCTAGAGATTTCTTAGTTTTTTCTCTGTAGATGACCATTTCATCTACATATAAAGATTTTGCTTCTGCCATGCCAATCCTATCCTAGTTGTGTCATTTTATTGCCAGACTATTTTGGTGGAGACTAGGTTTCAAAGTTTAATGGACAGATAAAGAGTAAGCCTATCTGCACTTGTTCCCCACCTTAAGGAGAAAGCATTATATCTTCTCCATTCATATAAGGCATACTCACTGAAAGTATGGAGTACATGTCTTTGATCTGTTGAGAAGGTTCTGTTCTATTTCTAGTCTCCTGATAGCTTTTACCATGAACAGCTGGAGAATTTAGTCCAATACTTTTTCTCCAACGAGTGACAGGGTCAAATGGCTTTTTCCTTTCCTCTGTTAAAATGATGACTTTGGGGGTGGATCTTCCAATGGTGAACCAACACTGCCATCCCTATAACAAAACCACTTTCTACATCCTGCCAGATCTAACTTCCAATAGTTTGTTTTGTTAAACAAATTTCTATCTATGTTCATACTTTTTTCTTCGATTCTCTTTATCCAGTTTTAGGATTAGCACAAGGTTGATTTCCTAAAATGAGGGGAGAAGTGTTCCTTCTTTTTTCTGCTTTAATTGTTTGATATAATTTATCAGTTAAAATGTTTATGAGCCTGCTGTTGTCATATAGGTACATTTTCAAGCTAGGAATATACTTTCTTTAATAGGTGCTATTCCAATTTTCTATTTCCTCCAGAGTTAGTTTCATTAATTTGTCTTCCAAGGTACTTCTTAGAAGTTGTCAAATTTATTTCAAAAAAGATTTTTGTAATATGCTTTCCATATCCTTTTAAATTCTGTAAAATCTGTAGTAATGTCTCCTTGATCTTGATATTTTAATTTTAAAAATGTATAATTGATATTGTGTAATAGAAAGAAAAGGTCTAAAGGAGTAGGGGAAGGGAAAGAAGGGAAAAGAAAAAATATGAGAAAAGGCAAAAAATGGAAGGAAAATCTTTGCAAATAGGGAATGGTGGAGGGGGTGAAGGGAGGGCAGGGAAAGGGGAAAAAAATAAGAAGCAAGATACTCATGTAATGGTACAAGATTCCAATGAAGTATGTAAATGTATTTTATACCTAAAATATACCAATAAACTTCATGGGAAAGAAAAAAAGTGCTTACTGGAGAAATAGATTTAATGAAAGATTTAATACAAATATGTAAGAATTTACACTGGCTTACAATGGCCACCTGCAGAGTTAGGTGTGGAAAAATGCAAAAGATCTGTCTGTGTGCTAGGAATTTGAAGGGTCCAGTCTAAGACCTGGAGCTCACTGTAGTGTCCTGTATGAGTCTATATCAGGAAGCTGAAAAGTTCTGCACTGGAAGCCAGGAGATGATGTCCAAGGACAAGGGGAAGACTGGAGCTCTTCCAAAGAAACAAGCACGCCTTCCTTTTTCATTTCCCTTTTACATTCTTTTTTTTTTTTTTTTTTTTTTTTTTGGCACCGGGGATAGAACTTGGGTCCTCGCGCTTGTGCAGCAGGCGGCAAAACCACTGAGCTAAATCCCGGGCCCTTCATTTCCCTGTTATACTGTTCTGGCAATGATCCTTCCTAGGGTGAGTCTTCTGGGTGGGTGTTTCTTACTCAAGCTGACACAGTCAGCTAATTATCACAAATTCTAAACTCAGGTATGTCCAAATGGGAACTTATTAGAAATAGTGTTGTTGCAGATATATTTAGCTAAATTAAGATGAAGTCACACTGGAATATGGTAGGTCCTTAATCCAAATGACTAATATCCTTATAAGAAGAAAAGAAGCCAAGAGTGGTAGCACATGCCTGCAAGGGAGGCTGACATAGGAGGATCGCAAGTTCAAGCTCAGCTTGGACAACTTAGCAACTTAGCAAGATGCTGTCTCAAAATCAAAATAAAAAGGACTAGGTTCAACTCCCAATACCAAAAAAGAAGAAGGTGGGGAGGAGAAAAAGAGAAAAGAAATACAGAAAGGAGATCATTTCAAGATATAAACATAAAGGGTTCAGATGCCCTATGAATACATAGGCAAAGAATGGAGTTTAATTGCCATAAGCCAACGGGGACCAACAGGTAAAAGAGGCAAGCTTGGCCTCTTCAGAGTAAACATGGACTTACCTACACCATAATTTCAGACTTCTAGCCTCCAAAAATGTGACAGAATAAATCTGTGTTGTTTTAAAGCACTCAATTTATAGTCCTTTGTTACAGCAGCCCTTGAAGCCTAATACAGTTCAGTTTTGTTTTATTTTGATTTCCTATTGTTGTTGCCGTTTAAATGTCCCCCAAAAGTCTCACCTTCTGAGATGGAGACTGGTGGGAAGGGGCAGGTCACTGAGGGCATGACTTGGAATGGTGTATTCTCCATCCCAGCTTGTCCCTTCTCTATTTCTTGGCTACTATGACATGAACAGCTTTCCTCTACAGTGCTCTTCTGCTATGACATTTCTACCTTGGAGCTGATCTACTGAGGACTGAACACACCAAAACTGTGAGCCAAAATAAATCTCCCTCCTTTAAGTTGTAGATGTAGAATATCTTGTCCTAGAAATAGGAAAGTGGCTAATACCAGAAACAGTACTGCAAGTAGGTCATAGCTATGATGCTACCTGACCATGTGATTTTGAAGTCTTTGGAACTGGTTTTGTAGGAGGAGACAGGAAATGTTTGGAGAGGTAAGTTAAAGACACTGTAGAATGCCTATGGTGATTCTAGTCAAGCTGAAAAGACCAGAATGCTGATAGGAATGTAAACAGTAAAGGTCACGCTCAGGAGGTTTCAGTTGGAAACAAGGACTCCATTGGCAGTTGGTCTAGAAGAGCCAGCCCAAAAGAGAGGGTGTAAAATGAACCCAGAAATCTCATGTATTTAGCAGGTGTTTGGATCATGGGATGGAATGTAGCTGAGTGTGCTGTTGGGAGACGGAGCCTCATCTGAAGGGGTGGGTCACATGACATTACCTAGAAAGACATATCTCCTTCCCTGGCCCTTCCCATTTCCTCTGCTTCTTGTCTACCATCATGTAAGCAGCTTCCTCCCTTGACAGGTCCTTCCATCATGCTCTTTCTGCATTTCAGCCTGCCAACCATGTACTTCTGAAAACTGTGAGCTAAAATAAATCTCTTCTTCTTTAAGTTATGGGTGTCAGGCATTATGTCTCAGTGATGAAGAGAGTGACTAAGATAGGCCATACATGATGCAACTAGAAAGACCTTAGGGGTGGAGCAGTCCAAGCCCTCTAGAGCTCATATTTTACCATTGTATGCCTTGGATGATAGATCTGGAGCTACAGGATTTAATGTTTGCCCTGCTGGATTTCAGTCTTGTTTTGATCTGACTTTTGTCTATTTCCCTGTTCTTCCCTTTTTGAATGTGATTTTTTTTTTTTTTTTTTTTTTTTGGTACCAGGGATTGAACTTAGGTCCTCCCACTTGCAAGGCCGGCAGCAAAACCACTGAGCTAAATCCCCAGCCCTTGAATGTGATTATTTACTCTATGCCATTGTATATTGGAAGTGGTTAAGATTCTTTTTTATTTTTATAGGGGCTCACAGCTAAGAATTTGTCTTGAGTCTCAGAGGAGACTTTGGATTTGGACTTTTCAGCAATACTAGAACTGTTAAGACATTGGTGACTCTTAGAGATAGAGTAAAAGCATTTTACATAATGAAATGGACATGAGTCTTTTGTATGCCAGGAGTAGAATGTATATGGCTTAGATCTACAATGTCTCCCAAAAGTTTCAGATTCAGAATTGGAAGCTGGTCAGAAGAAGTAGGCCACTGGGGCTGTGACTTGGAAGAGTGTATTCTCCTCCCTGGCCCCTCCTTTCTCTCTGCTCCCTGGCTACCATGACATGAGCAGCTTTTTCTCCACCATGTGATTTCTGCCTTGGATCTGACTGATCATGGAATGAACCCACTGAAACTGTGAGTCAAAATAAGGCTGTCCTCCTTTTAGTTGCAGGTATTAGGTATTTTGTCCTGTGATGGGAAAGCTCACTGACATACCACTACATAAATACCAGTCATTTTTGCCTATTAACCTCCTATCCTGCAAACTTGCCAAACTCACTTATTATTTCTTTTTTTTTTTTTTTTTCTAGTACCAGGGATTAAACTCAGGACCTTGTGCTTGCAAGGCAGGCGCAGTGCCACTGAGTTAAATCCCCAGCCCTCTTACTCATTGTTTCTAATAGCTTTTTTGTACACTTGAAGTTTTTCTACACAGACAGTTATATGGTCTACAACTGTCACAGTTTTCTTTCTATTGCAGTATGTATGCTTTAATTAAGTTTTGCACAGGCTAAGATCTCCAGTACAATACTGAACAGGAGTGGTAAGAACTGACATCATTTTCCCTGATCTTAAGAGGAAAATATTTAGCCTCTCATTTTTCAGATGTAATATTAGCTGAAGTGTTTCATGGATGCCCTTTATCTAATTGAGTAAATTCCCTATGATTCTTATCATGATGAGAATGAATACTGCACTTCATCAAATGCTCTTTCTACATCTATTGTGATATGCTGATTTCAGATCATATAAATCTTTCACCTTTTACATCTATTGTGATGGTCATATAGCTTTTAGACTATAGATAGAGTGGATTATGATGGGCTGGGGATTTAGCTCAGTGGTTCCAGCACCTGCCTCACAAGTGCAAGGTTCCAAGTTCAATCCCCAGTACCAAAATATATATATATATATAAACAGTGGATTATGTTGGCTCATTTTCAAATATTGAACCAAGTTTGTATTCCATATACAAACTCCATTTTTCCAATTTATCTTCTGCTGGGTTCAATTTGCTAATAAGTTGTTAAGGATTTAGGTTTGTGAAAGATATTAGTCTGTAGGGTTATTTGTTTTGTCAAAGAACAAAATTACAACAATTGATATTAAGATCTCAGTTGACTTTATTTTATGATTCTAGAATCAGGCAATATTTAATTGCATAAAATAGAATCATCATTCCAATGAGCTGGGTACAAGAGTGCTAAAAAAAAAAGCCAGAACAAAAAATGAAAAATAGATAGGTCCTTTCAAAGTTACTGAAATCCCAGCACTCTGGAAGACTGAGAGAGGAAGATCTAAAATTTGACCCCATCTTGGGCAATTCAGTGACTTAGACATTGTCTAAAAATAAAAATAAAAAGGGCTGGAGGTGCTGCTTACTACCAGAGCCCTGGGTTGAATCTCCATAACCACACACACACACACACACACACAAACACACACACACACACACAAAGATATAATACTATGATAATCATTCTTCAATAAACCTAACCTTTTTTGAAAAAGCAAATCTAATTCATTCATCTCATATATTTTTTAAATAATTGTGTCATATAAACTGAGATGACTGATTATCCTGTGATGTTATTTGTGAATTAATTAGAATTACATGATTTATCTCCCAAAATAAATGTATAAATATTGCATGTCACAGAATTTATTAGAACTTTGTAATAATAAAAAACTAAAAGCAATTACATGTCCTTAAATAAAGAACTAGTAATCCCAATATTCTGGGAGGCTGATGCAGGAGGATCACAAGTTGGAGCCCAGCCTGGGCAACTTAACAGCTTAGTAAGACTGTCTCAAAAATAAAATAAAATAAAGGCCTGAGCTTGTAGCGCAGTACAAAGGCACTGAGTCAAATCCTCATTGCTGGGGAAAAAAATAGAGGAATCACAAAATACTTCATTCAAACAATGGGATACTGTATAACCATTTGTAAAGAATGAGAAGACATATTATTGGGGGAAAATTAAAACAAAGACATGGAGAATAGTATATAGTATGAAATCTTTTGAACAAAAAAGCAAATAGTTATACTATAAAAATTCATTAGTCTCTTGCTAACACACAAGCTATTAAAAGAATTTCTTCTGAAGCTAGGTATGGTTGTGAGACAGGAGATTACGGTGTGGCAAAGATGACTGGGGAAGTAGGTTTGACCTATTAATTTAAAAGCCCCGGGACACATGTACAGAATAGTTCTCAAAGCTCTGCCATGAACTTCACATAAGAACTTGAGCAGGTTTTCCATAGGATGACCTAGACCTGATGTCAGCCTGAGGAGTGACATAAAAACAACAGTCCACATTAAGTTTTTGCCATTGTGCTCACACATGCATGGTAGCCCATCTTCACATTGTAGGGTGTCTTTCTTTTTCTACTTTTGCTTGTCTCAAACTCACTCTGAAGAGCCTGTTTCTTTTCCTACTTTTAATGAAACTTTGGTACCAATTGTTTGTGCTTATTTTGACCAGTCCTTTGCTCAAGACAAAAAGAACCTCCATTAGGAGACTCCAGTACCCTCAAACCCAGTAATAGTGTCACACACCTATAATCCCAGTTCTCTGGAGGCTGAAGCAGGAGAATCACAAATTTGAGCCCAGTTTAGGCAACTTAGTACTGCAAATAACAAACAGGAATTACCTCTGATTCCAAGGAATTACCAAGAGTGGCCATTGAGCAGGCATGTGCCACAGGCCAAGCCTGAACATGGCCCTTTGCCTAATCCCTACTCCTTTTTTCCTCCATAGATTGTAGACCCTGGATGGCACATCCCCAGGAGAGAGTTACATTATGTATCCTTCTTCCTTCTTTCCTTTCTGCACGTGCCCCAACACAAGACAATCACACTACATTCAGCCTAGGCTATGTAGGCCACTAATTACCCTGCCTTCTCTTCCTGTTTGTCTTACATTATAAATAAAAAGAGCACTGGACTTCAGGCAGCCATTAGTTAATCAGGCTATGGTTCCACCTGGTCCCAGCTTTCAAGCATAATCTTGGTATGTATCTTTATTTCTTGTTGTTTTTCAATTTTCTTCATCTCCCACTGCTCTCCCAAGCTTCAGATCCTAGTTGCGCAGGTTGCAGCAGGTGTAGGGGTGCTCGCCTGTGATCCCCACACTTGGGAGGCTGACCCAGGAGGAAATCTATGAGCTCAAGGCCAGCCTGGGCTACATAGTGAGTTCAAGGGCAAGACCCTGTCTCAAAATACAGAAAAAAAATAAAGAGTGACACTTGAAGAAGGGAACTCAAAATATCTATTTTTCATTATAACTTCCCATATGAAATGAATTTTTTAGTATTCTGCCTTTTATAATATAAAATACAATATTTAAATTGTCAGTAATAAAAAGACAAGGAAATCAAAGAGAAAGGGGATAAGGACATAAGCAATTCCAAATAAAGCAAAAAAATTGTAGAAATACACAGAATATTTTGGTATATTTCCCATCTCTGAGGTTAGAAAAGATTTTAAAATTGACATTGGCAAATATTTGATTAGGTTGTAGAAAACAGGCATTCAAGGACATACTGCTGGGTCTCCAAATAAATACAAAGGTTTAGGAGTGACAGTTTGGCAATGACTGTCAAAAATGTTAACATGCAGCCAGCATGATAGAACATGCTTGCAATCCCAGCACTCTAGGAGGCTGAGGCAGGAGAATTTATGGAGACCCTGTCTCAAAATAAAAAATAAAAATAAAAAGTCTGGGGCCTTAACTCAGGGCAAAGGTTCAATTCTCATATTAATAATAACAATAACAAAAAATAATAATAATAGTAATAATAATGTGCACATCCTTTAAACCAGAAGCTTCACTCCTACAATTTTTTTTAAAATTAAATAAGGGGGCCAGGAATTTAGCTTAGTGGCACTGTGCCTGCCTCATAAGCACAAGGTCTTGAGTTTGATCCCCAGTACTGGAAAAAAAAATTAATGTGTAGAGATTTATTTATAAATGTTTTTATCACAGTACTATTTTCAGTTGTAGAAAAATTTTAAAACCTCAAGATCCACCAATAGGGAATCAATAGAACTACTTCATTTCAAATTTAAATATTTGTCCAGTTGTTTAAAACATAAGGATATTTGCCAGGCATGGTGTTGCATGTTTGTAATCCCAGCACTTCAGAGGCTGAGGCAGGAGCATCACTGCAAGTTTGAGTCCAGCCTGGGCTACATAGTGAGTTCAAGGCCAGCCTGAATTGCATCATGAGACCTTGTCTCAAAAAGAAAAAAAAAAGTATATTTATCTGTGTTGTTTGTATGGAAAAAAGCTCCACGTTTTATTGTTAGGTTAAAATTCAAGATACAGAGACAGGTGTGGTGGTACATGCATATCAACTGAGCACCCAGGAGGCTAGGGCAGGAAGATTGAAAGTTTGAGGCCAGCCTGGGCTACATAGTGAGATTCTATCTCAAAAAAAAGCCAGACATATCAATATATTACTCTTGTATGAGCTTATTTTGTACTATATATGTACATGTTTATATAGATAAAAAGATAGATTAAAATTTAGATTACATTTATAGAACAATCTAGCAAACTTGACCCTGAAGCCAATTAAACTTTAGATACAGCTTCTAGTTTCAGCAGAAATATACAGTCATGAGGAGCATGATAAATTGTACCCTTAAAATGCAGAGTATAGACAATTCAATAAGTAAAAAGCATTGTGATGAAGGGAGTCAAAATCAACCAAATGTAATGTGTAGACTTGTTTGAATTGTGATTTAAATGCTGTAACACAGGCTGGGCATCAGAGGATGCTAAGAAATTAACATTTTTTGGTCAGGTGTCATGAAGATGATGGTGTCTGTGTGTGTGTATGTGTGTGTGTCTGTGTGTGTGTGTGTGTGTGTGTGTGTGTATCCAATATTCTTATCCCTCTGGTATGCATACAGAATTATGTGTGGATGAAGTGCTGCAATTAACCATAAAATAATACAACAACAACAAAAAAGAAAGTGGAGGAGAGTATAAATGGGAAAGATTTTTTAAACACTGATTTTTTTTTTTTTTTTTAGACAGAGTCTCACTATGTAGTCCAGGCTGGCCTTGAGCTCACAGTTATCCTTCTGCCTTAGCCTCCTGAGTGCTGTCATTACAGGCATGCACCACCAGACCCAAGTAAATATTGGTTTGTTTGTTTTTTTTGATATCTGGGATTGAACTCAGGACCTTCCTCTTGCGAGGTAGGTGCATGCAGTGCCACTGAGTTAAATCCCCAGCGCAATCATTTTAGAAGACAGATGATGGAAATGTGAGTCTATGCTACATTATTTTCTTCATTTTGAAATACATCTGAAAGTTGCAAAAGAAAAAATATTATTTTTTATCTTATTTTTTATTATCTCTTATGAATAATTGACTAGATTTTGTAACAAGATCTTTGATAATATGATAAGACTTCTACTGGAGCATTCATTATGAATGGATTTTTCTCAGCTCAGGTACAAAGGTGGAATTTCTGATGGGAAGGTGAAGATAAGCATCTGGGACTGAACCTTTCCCTGTGGAAGTTAAAAACATTTGACTCCATAATAGAATGGAATTTCAATAGCAGATCACTTTATTTGCTCTACCAGAAGCATGACTTTTTTACATAACTGAGATATCATTTTAATATGCATGAGTTGTTCACTTATGCTAATTTTACTGGCAATAATTTCCAGTTATCTGCAACTATCTTAGCATTACCCACATGGTATATATTACACAGTATATAGGAACTCTTTCAAGCTGCCAGGAAACTGAAAACCTTATTTCTGGAGCTAATCCTTATCTTTCTAACATACACCCTGAATAAACTGCTTACTTAGTTCTCTCTTCCTAATGGAATACTATCATGAATATGTTATGTATTATGTAGTTATGATTTTAATTTTCATAACTGCATTATTGAGAAAATAGATATTCCTTTGCCTAATTCAGAAAAGTCAAATTGGATCCAAGATGCTATTGTCAAGCTCAAGGTCCCGAGTTTGATCCCCAGTACCACAAAAAAAAACAAGAGATGCTATTGTCAATTAAAATCATGATTTATTTAATTAAAAATGCATTGTATATTTCAAATTCACTAAGAGTAAATTTATAATATTCTTACCATAAAAATAATATTTTAACTTACAGCTTATGAGCTTGCTAGCTCACCTTGATTTAATTATTCCACAATGTACTCATAAATTATAGCATCACTCTTTACCCCATAAATATGAAGACTTGTAATTTTAATCAATTTATAATTTAAAAATAAAAATTTTAAAAAGATGATGTCAAAGGTTTCACAACCTATTTTCTGCTCATGAAACAAACCACATCTGATTTCTAAAATACGTACATATATATTGAAATAAATTATATAGCCTCTCTGGATATATCAATTTTTTCCCTTAGATTCTTTTATTGGTACATTATAGGTATAGAATATATTCACATTTATCATTGAGTATTTATAGCTTTACCTGATATATATTGGTTCTTATTTTTTCCACATTTCCTGTCCTCCCTTCACCCCCTCCACCCATCCCTACTTACAAAGACTTTGTTTCCATTTTTTCCTTTTTCTTATTTTACCTTTCCCTTCTTTCCTTTCCCCTACCCCTCCCACTTCCCCTTCCCCTTTGCCCCCTTTCTTCCTATTTCCCATTATGAATTATTCATTTTAGTCATTATCTACACTTTCAGTTTCTCACACCAGAGAAACTATTTGGTGTTTACACATGTGTGTCCTATTTATTTCACTTAAGAGTATTGCCTCAATATGCATTCATTTAGCTGTAAATGTCTCTAGTTTCTTGTTCTTCATTATGGCTGAGTAGTACTCAATTTTATTAAAAAAAAAAAAAAAAAAAAAAACACATCTTCTTTATCCAGTTTTCAGTTGATGGGCACTTGGGCTGTTTCCAAGCTTTAGCTATTACAAACTGTGTCACTGCAAACATGGGTGTACATATATCACTGTGGTATGATTCTTTTAATTCTTTGGGGAAGATACCCAGAAGTGGAATACCTGGGTCAAATGGGACCTCTAGTCCTAGTTCTTTGAGGTATCTCCATACTGATTTCCACACAGGTTGCACCAGTCTGTACTCCCACCAACAATGGAGAAGGGTTCCTTTCTCCCCACACCGCCACCAGAGGTGGAATCTCAGTGTTGTTTTCATCTACATCTCTTGAGTGACCAGTGACGTTGAACAATTTTTCATATGTTTATTTGCTGCTTTTACTTCTTTGTCTGAGAAATGTCTGTTCATTTCAGATGCCCATTTTTGAACTGGGTTTTTTAATTTGGGGGGGTCTAATTTTTTTCAGTTCTTTATATATTCTAGATAATAGTCTTCCTTTGTCTGAGGTACAGCTGCTAAAAATTTTTTCCCACATTGTAGGTTGTCTCTTAGCTCTGTTGGTGGTTTCTCTTTGCAGTGCAGAAGCTTTTTAATAAGATGAGATCCCAGTTGTTGATTCTTTGTGCTAGTTCCTGTGTTACTGAGGTTTTGTTCATACTTTTCCCATGCCAGTGTCTTCAAGAGTTCTACCTAACTTATCTTCCAGCAAGTTTAGTGTTTCTGTTTTAATATTTAGAACTTTAATCCACTTCAATCTTAGTTTAGTTCATGGTGATAGATATGAGTCTAGTTTTAATCTTTGGCAGGTTGAAATCCAGTTTTTCCAATACCATTTATTAAAGAGGCTATCTTTCTTCCAGTGATAATGCTTGGCTCCTTTTTCAAAGATGAAGTGGCTGAGTATATCTGGAGTCGTTTCTGCATCTTCGAATCTATTCCACTGATTCTCAGGTCTGTTTCTTTGTCAGTACCATGCTGGGGTTTTTTATCACAGTAGATTTGTAGTATATTTTCAAGTTGGGGATTGTGATACCCCCTGCCATATCTCTGTTGCCTAGAATTGCTTTTGCTAGTCTAGGTCTCTTCTGATTCCAAATGAATTTTTGGATTGTTTTCTCTAGTTCTCTGAAATATATTGTTGGGATTTCAATCAGCATTGCATTGAATCTATATAGTAGTTTTGGAAGTATGGCCATTTTCACTATATTGATTCTTCCTACCCAGGAGCAAAGGATGTCTTTCCATTTTCTGATATCCTCTTTGATTTCTTTTTTCAGAGCATGGTATTTTCAGTGTAGAGGTCTTTTACTTCCTTTGCTAAATTGATTCCTAATATTTCATTTTATTGGATGCTATTGTAAAAGGAAATGTTTCCCTAATTTCTCTCTCAGTGAGTCTGTTATTTGTGTACAAGAAGACGATTGTTTGTTGAGTGTTGACCTTGTATCCAACTACTCTACTGAATCTGTTAAGTCTAGAAGTCTTTTGGCAGAGTTTTTTGGGTCGTCTGTGTAGAGTATCATATCATCATCAAATAATGCCAGTTTAACTTCTTCCTTTCCTATCTTTACTCCTTTTATTTCTTTATCTTGTCTAATTGCTGTGGCTAATGTTTCCAGAACTATATGGAACAGTAGTAGTAATAGTAGGCATCTTTGTCTTGTTCCTGATTTTAGCATGAAAGTTTTCAGTTTTTCACCATTTAGTATGATGTTGGCTATTGGTTTTTCACAGATAGCCTTAATCAGGCTGAGCTAAAGACCTTCTATTCTAATTTTCTGTAGGGTTATTATCATGAATGGGTGTTGGATTTTGTTGAATGCTTTCTCTGCATCTATTGAGCTGATCATATGGTTTTTGTCCATGACTGTTAATGTAGTGTATTGCATTTATTGATTTACATATGTTGAACCATCCTTGCATCCATAAGATAAATCTGACTTGGTCAGGGTGTATGATCTTCTTGATGACCCACTGTATTCTCTTTGCCAGTATCTTGTTGAGGATTTTTGCATCTATGTTCATTAAAGAGATTGGCCTCTAGTTCTCTTTTTGAGTTGGTTCTTTCCCTGGTTTTGGAATCAAGGTAACACTTGCTTCCAGGAATGAATTTGGAAGTATTGCTTCCCTTTCAATTTCCTTGAGGAGTTTAAAGAGTAATGGTGATAGTTCTTTAAATATCTTGTAGAATTCAGCAGTGAAGCATCAGGACCTGGGCTTTTCTTTGTTGGTAAATTTTTTATTACATTTTCAATTTCACTCATTGTAATTGCGGTGTTTAGAATTTCTACATCTTCTCCATTTAACTTTGGCCATTCGTATGTATCTAGGGATCTCTCCATTTCTTCTGTGTTTTCCATTTTATTAGAGTACAGGTTCTCAAAATAGGTATTGATGATCCTCTAGATTTCTACTGGGTCTGTTGTGATTTCACCTTTTTTGTTCTTACTTGCATGGATTTGAGCCTTTTCTTTCCTTTTTTTGATAAGTTTGGCTAAGGGTTTATCGATTTTATTTATTGTTTCAAAAAACCAACTCTGATTCATTGATTTGTTTTTTGTATCATTCTTTTAGTCTCCATTGCATTGTTTTCTGCTCTGATCTTTATAATTTCCTCTCTTGTATAAGCTTTGGGTTTCTGTTCCTCTTCTTTTTCTAGGAGCTTGAGGTCCTGCATTAGGTTGTTTATTTGAGTTCTCTGTTTTTGTGATATGGGCATTTACTGCTATCAATTTCCCTCATAGAACTGCTTTCATTGTGTCCCATAGATTCCTGTATGTTGTACTGGCGTTATCATTTACTTGTAGAAACTGTCTAATTTCTTCTTTAATTTACTCTGTGACCCATTGCTTGTTCAGAAGGGTGTTATTCAATTTCCATGTGTTTGTGGGGGTTTTGTGGTTTCATATGTTATTGATCTCCAATTTTATTGCACTATGGTCTGATAATATACAGGGGGTAACTTCAGTTCTTTTACATTTACTTAGACAGGTCCTATGAGCTAGTATGTGGTCTATTTTGGAGAATGACCCATGTGCAGCCAAAAAGAATGTGTATTCTGATTTCATGGGGTGGAACACTCTGTAAACATCTATTAAGTCCATTTGTTCAATAGCTTGGTTCAGTTCTAGAATCTTGATTTTTTATCTAGATGATCTGTCTTTTTGCAATAGTGGGGTATTGAAGTCCCCCACTACAATTGTGTGAGTGCTTATTTGATTTTTTTGTGTCCATTAATATTTGTTTTGTATAGTTAGAGGCATTTGTATTTGGTGCATATATTTAGGAACATCATCTTGTCCTCTTGGATTGTTCCCTTCACAAGGATGTAGTGACCATCTTTGTCTTTCTTCATTAGTTTTGGTTTGAAATCTACTTTGTCTGCAAATAAGATTGCTACCCTTGCTTTTTTCTGGGTTCCTGTCACCTGGAGAACTGTTTTCCATCCTTCTGCTCTCAGCCTATGAATTTCTTTTTGAGTTAGGTGTTTTTCTTGTATATAGCATATTGTTGGATTTTGCTTCTTATTCCATTCTGCCAGTCTATTACTTTTGATTGGTGAATTGAGGTCATTAACATTGATGGTTATAATTGATAGATATTGACTCATCCTTGACATGATGTTTTACTGTTGTTGGCTCTTTCATTTCTTATTTTTCCCCCTTTCCCTTTAGTTTCTTGCCTTGCCTGCGGGCTTCCCTCTGTTTGGCCTCATGGAGTTGTGACCTTCATTGTCTTTTTCTAGGATATTGTTTAGAATTGTTTGGAGTCCTGGTTTGGTGTTCATGAAATTTCTCAGATGTTCTTTGTGTTGAAAGTATGTAATTTCCCATTAATTTTGAAAGATAATTTTCCAGGGTACAACAGTCTAGGTTGAAAGTTATTTTCTTTTAGGGCTTAAAGTACTTCACTCCAGGCTCTCCTTGACTTGAGGGTTTGTGTCGAGAAGTCTGCTGTGATTCTGATGGGATTTCCTTTGTAGTGATTTGTTTCTTTTCTCTAATTGCTTATAGGATTTTGTTCTTCTGTTGGGTTTCTGGGATCTTGACTATTATATGTCTAGGTGTAGCTTTTTTTTATCATGGCTAGTTGGAGTTCTATATACCTCACTTATCTGTGTGTCAAATTCTCTACCTCTGTCTGGGAAGTTTTCTACTATTACTTCTGTAAACAGTTTTTTTATGTCATTTGTATTTTCTCCTGATGTTTTGTGGACTCCTATCAGTCTTATGTTATTCTTCTTTGCATCATCTAGCAGCTGCTGGATTGATTTCTTGTGATCCCTTACTATTTTGAAGAAATCTCTGTTTTCATGGTCACTATCCAAAATCCTGTCTTCAATATCTGATATTCTATCTTCACATTCACTCAATCTGCTGTGCATACTTCCAATTGAGTTTTTAATCTCCTGGATATCTGTTTGAATCTGTTTCATGGATTCCATTTCTTTCATATTTTGGGAGATCATGGTTATATGTCTTTCTTAGGCTGGGCATTCATGGCTTCCAGCATGGTTCTGAGCTCATCTATTTTTTTTATCTATTTCTGTTATAGAGCCTCTAATCATGTCTTTCACTCTATTCACCATCTTTGTACTTATCTGGGAAATTATTTCTGTTTTGAATTTTTCTAGAGCCTCATTCATCTGTTTTGTTACTTCCTGTGCTATCAGTTCCAGGTGGTTGTTTATCATATTTTTCCACCTCATTTCCCCCAGAATTTGCCTTTGGTTAGCTGGAAGTCTGTGTTTGTGCCCTGCTGAGGTGTCTTCTCATTTTTAATTCTATTACTGATGCTGTTTTTTGCTTTAATTCCTGGGCTAATACTTCAATATTTCTTATTTTGAATATCTTTATTACCGTTGTTTAGAGCCCCTATGGAGTGATTGCTTCTCAGAGATATCTTCCAGGTATAGCAAGACATTTTAGACTTTGAGTCTCTAATGACTCTTAGGCAATCTTGTTTTCAGTATACCAGGGAGGACAACTGATTAGATCAATCACAATACCTTAGCCCAATTGACAGAATCAGCGTCAAACACACCTAAGAAAATGACAATTTGTGATCACAGTTAATCTGTCACCTAGATCGAAATCTAGGGCCAGACCAAATATGTTTGTAGTAAGTAAACCCTTCAATATGGCAAATTTACCCTTAGAGTTAAGGATTTAGCAGGGGTTGGGGAGGGAAGAGTAGAGAGATAGAGGGAGAGGAGAAGGTTAGAGGTGAGGCTAGAAGACATATGAAGATCACACAAATTGTGGGGATCTGTTGAAGACAGGAGAAGACAGGGAAAACAGAGACAAGTACAGCACAAATTGACAACAATAGGGAAGCTGGAAATTGTATTCACCTTCCTATAAAAGTGATAGTCTAGAGGACAGAGAGAGAGAAAAAATTCAGAATGGGACAGGAGCAGGAACAAAGCGGGAGAGAAATATAGAGTCAAAGGGATAGAGAGAAAAAGAAAAGAAATATATATAGATATATAGATATCAAAACAAACAAACAAACAAATGTCTCTGCTGTCCTGGCAGGCAATGAGGGCAGCAGTGTGAGGGTCCAAGTCAGTTCGTCTCAGCAAGCCAGCTATAGTCTACTGAGATTCAGACTGATTTCTGGCTGCAAGGTCCAAGCTGAGGTCCCTAACTTCCTGCAGGATTAAACTCTGCAAGGTTCTACTGCAGGTTCCAGCTGTTCTCCCCACTATGCAAGTCTGGGTTTCTATGGAAGGTGCTGATCCAACCAACTTACCGATCATAATGGTCCTGTGTGCTTTTATTGAACAGTTTTTCTTCTCTTTCCCAGTGGGCTTCAATTTTCATTGAGGAGCGTCAGCGAGGCCCTCTCTGTTGTTCACTTCTGCTCTATCTTCTGGGTCTCATAACCATGGCCTTTATGTTCCCTCTGGCGCCTCTGCTGTGCAGACTCACCCCAACAGTCTCCAGGGGTGGCACCAGAGATAATATTATTAAAGATATAAATAACTGGAAAAAAAATTACCAGCATATTTGCAATAATTATCTCTATGTGGTAAGGCCAGGAATAATATGTTTCTTTAATTTTTGCTTGCCTGTAGAGTCAGCTCATCAATGAAAATATTTGTAGAACCAAAGTGAGGTTGAATAGCAAAATTCTAATTTTTTTTTTTTTTTTTTTTTGAGACAGGGTCTCACTGTATAGTTCAGGCTGGGTTTGAACTCACTATTAACCCAGGCTGGCCTTGAACTCAAGGTGATCTTCCTGCCTCAGCCTCCCAAGTGCTGGGATTACAGGCGTGTGCCACCATGCCCAGCACCAAAATTCCAATTTCGGATTCAATCTCTTCCCATTCCATTTTCTTGATGCCCCTCCCCCTCCCTCTTTCCCTCCCTCTCCCTCTCCCCACTCCCCAGAACTTTTGCCTCATTAGTCTCCTCCAGCCATTTTCTTCTTTTTGAGACAGTGTGTCACTATGTGGCCCAGATTGGCCCTCAACTTGTGGTGATCCTCTTGCCTCAGCCTCCTGGGTTCTGGGATTACAGATATGTACCACTTCATCTGACAGCCTTTAAATCCTCCCTTTCTTCTGAATATTTCCCACCACTGTCACTTCTCTCAGTCCAAACAGTATTTAATCCATCAGCCCCTCATGTCCAGTGCCAACAATTTCTTTGCAGATTCCTCCTCCCATTGCTCCTGACATAGGAGATTAGGATGAGGCAAAGCTGGCTGGGGAAGTAGGCATTACCTGCTAATTACAAGATCCCAGACACATGCCCAGAACAGTTTCCAAAGCCCTGCACACAGACTTCTCATGAGAACTCCAGTGGGTTCTCAATAGGAGGCTTAGACCTGATAGCAGCCTAAGGAGCAGGATCCCAGCACAGCCTCTCAGGACCCAGATGTAGACGTTCTTAGGGGTTTCCTCAAGATTTGGACAGTATAGAGGACACAGATGCTGTCATAACTTACTTCACAGTAGCCTGCCCTGCTTTCTCTGGATGTTCTTTTGTTGCTTTTTCCTCTTACCCTGCCCAATCTCACTCTGCAGAGCCAGTTTCCTCCTCACTCTTCACTTTTACTTTCTCAAATAAATTTGGCTCATTACTTTTTGCTCATTTTGTTTAATTCTTTATTTGAGGTAAGAAGAACTTGGAATCTAACTCCAGAGAGAGAGGTAAGCAACCCAGAACCCAGTAACATTTATTTGGTAACATTTATTTGGAGCCACTTTTAGAAGGAGCTACCCAAGAACATTTTGGTGTAGCCAGGAGATTACAATAACACACCCATCTGGCAAAACCCCAGCCCTTGCAACCATCTGACCAGCTGCTTTCTTGGTACGCACTCTGCTCAACACCGGCTTCCCAGAAGTGAATGGAGTCGGACCTCCCTGGGCTTCAAAACGTACACTAGGAAAGTCTCTGTTCATCTCCTGCCTGGATTTACAGTAACTTTTCAGGCAGGTTTCTGTTCAGACCAAGCCAACAAAGACAACTACACCACCTACTGCCCCACCTATAATCCTAAACCATGTGCTTTGGGTGTTCTGGTGGCATAACAAACTTCCTGAGACTAGGAATGTATTAAAAAAAAAAACAAAAAGGATTTTCTGACAGTTCTGGAGGCTAAGAAGTCCAAGGTCAAGGCGACAGCAGGCTCTGCTTCCAAGGCAACCACTTCCGCCTTGGGGAAGGAATGCTGTGTCCCTACTGCAGGAGGCCAAGGGCAAAGGGGAAGAAGGCTGCATGGAACTCTAATCCCCATCACTAGTTTGCAGCTCTCTCATTTTAAGGGCCTCACAGACCTCACCTCTTAACACACTGACAACACCTGAATCAGTAGGTGGGTGGCACTTTGAAATCACAATGCTCTGTTTACACCTTCTCTTTCTTCCTTTTCCACCCACAGGCTGGCTCTGTTTTCTCCAGCATGCTCTTTCCTCTGGTTTTATACATACTTAAGCCTTTATCATTTTAAAATAAAATAAAAGTTGGAGCCCAGCCTGGGCAGTTTAGCAACTTAATGAGACCCTGTCTCAAAAGAAAATTTTAAAAGGGCTGGTGATATAACTCAATGGAAAGGGCTTGGGTTTAATCCCCAATACCACACACACACACACACACACACACACACACACACACACACACACAAGAGGGAGAGGCTCTCCGAAGGAACGAGTTTACAGTATTGTATTTGGAAGTGAGTAGGGAGTTTGCAAATAGGGAGTTTGGATATGCGTGCCATGATAAACCATAGAGAGATCATAGACAGACCCAGAGAGGCAAAGGACAGCAGAGGTTTTCAAAGGCAAAATAAAGAGGATTACATAAGTTGTTTTGAATCAATTGCCCTTGGCTACAAGGATCAATAACCAGGGCAGCATCAGTCTGAGTTTGAGCAGACAGTTGCTAATCAGACGTCCTCCTAGAGGCATTCTTTCTGTCCTTGGAGAATTCCATGTCCTGCAGCGGACTCTGTGCAAGGCTGTGGTTTTTCAGAGTCCTCAAAATATACATTTGTTTTGTGATCATGGTCCTGTGGCATAAAAGCTCCCTTCCTTCATGACCCCTTGGCTCCATTTGGTTTGGTTTTGCTATCAGGGACTCCATTTTGGTACAGGAAATATTCCCAACATAGAGGAGGTAACTTGTGAGTGTGTGTGTGTGTGTGTGTGTGTGTGTGTGTGTGTGTCCTGGTGAGCCTAACAGCATTTCAAAATAAATTCTGCTTCTGCCTGCACAAGAAGGTCATTAGCTGATACTTTTTTTATTTTCAGCAATTCAGCAGCTACATGAAGAACTCTTGGCACCCACCAAAGAGCTGCGAATTGCCTCCTCAAGCTGTGCTTGATGTGAGTGCCCCGTCACCCAGAGTAAAGACTACCGCACCCCTCCCCCACTATGTGCTTGTTCTTGTGCAGTTAAGTAGCTGCCTCCCTCAGCACAAGCCCTCCAGTTAACCACAGTCCATACTCCAAGTTTTTTCAACTTACTTACAAATCCCTACAGGGCTTGTGTTTTTAACCCCTGGTGTAAATGAAGTGGGTTCAATCCCCAGGACCCTGAAAGGCAGTAAAGAAAGAAAGGAGGGAAGGAGGGAGTGAGAGAAGGAGGAGGGAAAGGGATTTGCCTTTCCCATCTCTGAGGTGGAGACCATCGTGAACTATGTCCACTAGGAAATAGTGGCTGAAATCAACCATAAACTGTTTTGTGTACTGGGAAAATAAGCTTTATTTCTGGCACACCTAAGAGGGACTTACATTTAAAGTCTTCTAGTATCTAGAGCTTCTGCTTCCCTTAAAAATGTAGTTCACTTTATATTTTATTGGAATGAAACTAAAAGAGTTATGAGCAAGTCTGATTTTTTGAACAAGGATTCAGGACTTAACTTCCCATATTCCTGTCCATATGATAATACTGTTTCTGGAGTTCTGTGGCAAAATTCAAACAGTAGGTTATATAGTTAATTTCTTTATTCTATTTAATTGGTACATGTTTGTAGTATTATAATGTTCACATTCCTTGTGGGAAGTTGGTACATGTCATAATACATCTTAATTCCTTTTCCTTTTTTTTTTTTTTTTTAGTACAGGGGATCAAACTCAGGACCTTGCACTTGCGTGGCAGGTGCAGCCCCACTGAGCTAAATCTCCAGCCCCTTAATTCCTTTTTTCATCCCTTTTCCTTTCCTTCCCTCCCCTGTCCACCCATTTCTTTATCCTCTTGCTTCTTTGCTTGGTTTTATTTGTTTATTTATTTATTTTTGTACTGGAGATCAAACTCAGGACCTTGTGCTTGCAAGGCAGACATGGCACCACTGAGCTAAATCCCCAGCACTATTTTGTTTTTATAAATGTAAATTTTCAAAATAAAAATTACAAAGGCTGGATATGTGGTTCAGTGGTACAAAAGTTTCCTATCATGTTCAAGGCCCTGCATTCAAGTCCTAGTACAAAGAGAAAAAAATGTTACCACAATTATCCCTTAATCCCATACTCTAAAAGTCTTTGCTGTAAATTTCCTGTAGGCTGGGTGTGGTGGCTGGCATATGCCTGTAGCAGGAGGATCTCTGCAAGTTTGAGCCCAGCCTGGGCTACATAATGAGTTCAAGGCAGCCTGAACTACACAGCATGTAGTTCATGTCTCAAAAAAACAAAACAAAACAAAAACAAAATTACAGAGACGAAAGTATAAAGATAGATAGGCAAGGTAGCATAATAATACGATACAGCCAAGCATAATTAATCCAGTGAGACAAGGTTTTTTTTTAACAATTTCAAATAACTAAAAAACCGGACAGTGATCAAAAAGGTCATGTATTTGATGCCAACAACCATTTAACATTCTTTCATTATATTTTAATAATAATAAATACCATATTTTTAGTACTAAAATAAAGAATACCATAACTATAAATTATCCTTTCCCTCTTCCAACCTTTCATGAACTAGTTATACAAACAAGTGATGAAATGCTGGTATCTGCCATCTCCATTTCCTTTAACTTCTCTGTGCTATAGGGTGACTTTATTTGGTACTTAATTTTACATGACATCATATATCAAAATCAGTTCCAGATGGAGTAAAAAAAATGCTGTGTAGAATGTTTTATAAAGAATAGTAATTTTAAAGGTTTGGCTCTAATGCATGAAGAGATCAATAGAGTAAAATATAAACTATAGAAATAGATCCAAATGCAGATGGGAAGTTACTATAGGATAAAGGCAATATATCAAAAAGTAGGGGAAAATTGATTTGTTATAAATGGTGTTGGGACCCTGGGAAGCCATCTGGAAAAAAATTAACTTGGTTCTCTACTTTGTTCCTTTTGCAAAAATAAACTTCACATGTCTCAAAATTGAAATGTTGAAACCTTAAAAATAGCAAAAATTACCCACATTATTTATATTAATGTGAGATCTTTTGATGTTTATTTTTATTTGATTTATGTTTGCAAAATAGAGTGTTTACATTCACCAAGGGAAATCAGTACATATATAAATCATATCTTGATGATTTTTTTATCTTCTTTCCTCCACATACTTCACCCTCTCCTCTTTCCCTGACCACATTCTACCTCAAGAAAGTCTGCTAGTCTGTTTCTTACCATCTCTCCTTTATTTTACTCTTTAATTTATTTCTAATTTGGATTCTTCATATAAGAGAAACCATGTGGTGTTTAATTTTCTGTGTCTGGCTTATTTCAGTGAACATTATGGTCTCAATATCTATCCATTTTCCTACAAATGACATAAATTCTTCTTTATGGCTGAGTGAAATTCTATTGGTATATATGCCGTATTTTCTTTATCCACTTGTCCATTGATGGCCCTCTAGGCTGTACACAGAGCTTATTGTGAATTGTGCTGCTATAAAGATGAATATACATGTATCACTCTAGTATTTGTCCTGGGAAGTAACTCCCAACCTATTAGATGTCAGTTGTGCTGAGTTCATGTTTCCTGATACTGGACAATGGGCTTGAGGACAAAGTTAAGAGTGGGAAAGGTTTGTTGACAGAAAGCTCCTGAGAGACAGGAATCCCATGTGGGTTGCTGCCAAAACATCTTGTTCAAGGGTATTTTATACAGCTAAATCACAAATTGGGTAGCTATGGGTCTAACCACAGTTCTTAGCTAATATCCACCTAATGGGGAATCAAAGGATGTAGCAAGGGTATATCAGCAACCATCAGTAACCTTAGCTTATTTATAACTTCTAACAGAGAAAGAACAATGGCCTTCTTGGAAAGGGATGAAAGTATGGGTCAGGGTGTTCTGGTCACCCACCTATGCATTTGATGCATACCTAGGCTGAATATTCCATGTGGTGATAATTACAGTGTAATATCAAGCTGCTGTTTATCTCAAGGGAGGTTTGTAGGCTTGGTCTTTGCATCTCCATTCTGAGGCCTGGCTCTCTCTCTCTCTCTTTCTTTTTTTTTTTTTTTTTGGTACTGGGAATCTGAACTCAGGACCTTGCACTTGCCATGAAGGCAAGGCACCACTGAGTTACATACCCTGCCCTAGGCCTAACTCTCTTTGAATTTGCCTCCAGCCACAACTTTGATGTGTTTCATTTCTGTACTGGTTCTCTTGAGAGCCCAATCCCTGACTGCCTATTAATTTCTAAGTTATCTGTAATAGCATTATGATTTTAATTCTTCTTCTTTTTTTTTTTTGGTACTGGGGATCAAACTTGCACTTGTGAGGCAGGCGGTGGAACCACTGACCTAAATCCCCCACCCTATGTGTTCTTGATGATAGCCATTCTCACTGGGTTAAGCTAGAATCTTATTTGTTTTCATTTGAATTTCCCTAACGGCTAAAGATGATTGACATTTTTCGTGTTTGTATTGGTCATTTGTTCTTCTATTAAGAAGTGTCTGTTCAGTTCAATAGCCCATGTTTTAACTGAGTTGTTTGGGGGGGTTAATTTTTGAGTTCTTTATATAGTTTAATTATAAGTTCTCTATTAGAAAAGGAGCTGACAAAAAATTTTTCGTATTCTGTAGGTTGTCTCTTTATTCTGTTGATTTTTTTCTGTGCTGTGCAGAAGCTTTTTAATTTGATGTAATCCCTTTTGTTGACTAGAGGTATTATTTCTTGTGCTATTGCAATTCTGTTCAGGAGGTCCCTGCCTAAGCCTATGGCTTCAAATGTTCCCCCTCTGTTACCTTCCAACAGTTTCAAGGCTTCTGTTTTTAGATATAGGTCTCTGATCCGTTTTGATTTGATTTTAGTACAGAGTGAGAGATATAGGTGTAGTTTCATTCTTTTGCTTAAAACATATGCTGGAGAAAAAATTGTCTTGTTAACAAGTGATGCTAAGAAAACTGATTAATGTCTCATTTTTATAATAATTGTTAGCACATGTTAATGTACAGACTATTGGGTTTGACTGTGGTATTTCCATACATGCATATATACAGTATTGTGCCTTCCTCACTTCTACCTTTCCTACTATCTTCTCTTTCTTTCTCCTCTCTCTCCCCTCTCCCAGTTAAACATCTGAGGGAAAACATACAATACTTTTTTCTGTGTCCATTTTATTTCACTTAACATGGTGACCTCCCACTTCCACCCATTTTGCTGCAAGTGACAGGATTTCATTCTTCTTCATGGCTGAATAAATTTCCACTGTATATATATAATTTTTGTTCATCCATTCATTCTGAAGAATACTGAGGCTGAATCCATAACTTGGCTGTTGTGAATAGTGCCACAATAAACTTAGGTATGTGGTTCTCTCTTTCATTTGTTGCCTTTGCTTCCTCCAGGTATAGCTCAAGAATATGGTAGTTCTATTTTTAGTTTTTGAGGAAGCTCCATCCTAATTTCCATAGTGGCTGTCCTAATTTACATTCCAACTAACAGTGAGTAAGGGGTTCTTTTTCCCCACACCTTCACCAACATTTCTTATTTATTCTTTTGTTAATAATTGCCATTCTAACTGAGAATGAAGAACTCAATGAGAATGAGAACCTCAATGAGATTTTAATCTGCTTTTCCCAGATGACTAAAGATCTTGAGCATTTTGACATATATTTATTGCCATTTATTCTTCTTCTCACAAGTCTCTGTTCAGATCATTTCCCCACTTATTGATTGGACTACTTGTTCTTTTGGTGTTACATTTTTTGAGTTCTTTATGTATTCTGGAGACCAGCTCTCTCAGATGAATAGCTGGCAAAGATTTTCTTACATTCTCTAGGTTGTCTCTTCACTCTGTTCATTGTTTCCTTCGGTCCAGAAACTTTTTAATTGAATATAGTCCCATTTGTCAAGTCTTGTTCTCATTTTCTGAGTTATTGGAACCCTGTGCAGGAAATCAGTGGCTGTGCCAATATTTTGAAACATTTCCACTTTTTTTTCCAGAAGTGGTTTCAAAGTTTCAGGTCTTACATTAAGGTCTTTGATCCCTTTTAAGTTGATTTTTGTAGAGGATGAGACATATGGATCTAGTTTTAGTCTTCTGCACATGGATATCCAGTTTTCCCACCACATTTGTTGAAGATATTGTCTCTTCTCCAATGTATGTTTTTGTGGATACTCAGATGGAGATAGCTATATGGGTGTATTTCTGTGTCTTCTATTCTATTCCATTAATCTATGTGTCCATTTCTATACCAGTACCATGCTTTTTGTTATTATGAATCTGTAATATAATTTGAAGTCAGGCACAATGATAACTCCAGCATTGCACTTTTTACTTAGGTTTGCTTTGGCTATTGGGGGACTTTTGTGATTCCATGTGAACTTCATGATTTTTTTTTTCTAGCTCTGTGAAGAATAGCATCAGTATTTTGCTGGTGACTGTGTTGAACCTGTAGATCACTCTTGATAGTCTGACTATTTTAACAATATTAATTCTGCTGATCTGTGAACATAGGAGATCTTTCCACTCTCATATCTTGTTCAATTTCTTTCTTCAGTATTTTGCAATTTTCACAGTGTTGGGGTGCCTTTTTGGCTAGATTTATTCCAGGTATTTTGTTTTTAAGGATATTGTGACTGGGATTGTCTTCCTGATTTTTTTCTCAGCAACTTCACTTTTGATTAATGATAAGCAACTTCTTTTTGTATGTGGCTTTTGTATCCTGCTACTTTGCTGAATTTTTAAAATCAGTTCGAAGAGTTTTTTAGTGGAATCTTTACAGTTTTATAAGAATAGAATCATATCATCTGCAAATGGGGATAAATCAACTTCCTGATTTCCTATCTGTATCTTTTTTATTTCTTTGTCTTGCCTGATTGCTTTGGCTAAAATTTCAAGTACTACACTGAACAGAAATGATAAGAATAGACATCCTGATTTTGTCTTTGATTTTAAAGGAGATACTTTCAGTTTTTCTCCACTTGGTACAATGTTGGCTATTGGTTTGTCATATGTAGCCTTTGTTATGTTGAGGTAAGACCCTGTAAGATACCTGAATGATTAGTTCATTTAGGGCTTTTATCTTAAATGATGTTGAATTTCATCAAAGGCTATTTCTGCTTCTATTGAAATGATCATATGATTTTTAAATGATTCTATTTATGTGCAATATTATGTTTATTGATTTGTGTATGTTCCACTGTCTCTGCATCCTTGAAAGGAAACCAGCTTGATTGAGGTGTTGATCTTTTTAATGTTTAATTTGATTTATTAGTATTTTATTGAGGATTTTTGCATCTATGTTCATCAAGGGTATTGGACTATAGTTTTCTTTTTCTAGTTGTGTCTTTGTCAGGTTTTGGTAACAGGGTAATACTGGCTTCTTAGAATGAGTTTGAAAGCACTTCTCCCCTTTCTATTTTATGAAAAGTTCTTCTTTAAAAGTTTAATTGTCAGGCATGATGGTGTATGCCTGTAATACCAGCACTTAGGGGCCTAAGGTACGAGGATCACCAGGATTTCAAAGCCAACCTGATCTACATAATGAGTTCAAGACATGACTAAACTACACAGAGAGAACTTGTTTCAAAAATAGAGAACAAAAATAATAATACTTTTTAAATTAAATAAAAGATAAAGTTCGATAAAATTCAGCAGTGGATCTCTCTGGTCCTGGGCTTCTCATTGTTGGAGACTTATTGGTATTTCAATTTCATTTGTTATTGATCTCTTTAGGTTTTTTATATCTTCTTGGTTCAATTTGGTAGGTTTTATGTGTCTAGAAATTCGTCTATTTCTTTTAGATTTTCCAATTTATTAGCATACAGCTTTTCAAAATATTCTCTAATGAGCCTATGGATTTCAGTAGTATATGTTATAATATCACTAATTTTATTTATTTGGGTCTTCTCTTTCTTTTGGTTAGTATGGCTAAGAGTTTATCAATTTTGTTTATCTTTACAGAAAACCAATTCTTGCTTCATTGGTCCTTTATTTTGTTCTTTTAGTCTCTTTCCATTTGTTTCGGCTCTGATCTTTTGATTTCTTTTCTTATACTGGTTTGGGGTTTGGTCTATTCTTGTTTTTCTAAACCTTGAGATGTATTACCAGGTTATTTCTTTGAGAGCTCTCTTTTTTCATTGTAGGCATTCATACCTATAAACTTCCCGCTCAGTTCTGCTTTCACATACCTTCAATCTACATGTGTTTGTATAGTTCTGTACTTTTTCTTACTGTTCCTTTCTAGTTTTATTTTATTATAGCCAATAAGTTCCAAGAAAATGTTTTAATTTGTTTATGTTTGTTAAGACTTGCTTTATGGCCTAATATATCATCTGTTTGGAGAAAAGTTCTATGTGCTGATGAAAAGAATATGTATTTTGCTGTTGAATGGAATATTCCATAAATGTCTATTAAATCCATTTGATTTGCAGTCTAACTTAACTCTAATGTTTCTTTGTTGATT
Source organism: Heterocephalus glaber (assembly GCF_053883595.1). Classification (NCBI taxonomy): domain Eukaryota; kingdom Metazoa; phylum Chordata; class Mammalia; order Rodentia; family Bathyergidae; genus Heterocephalus; species Heterocephalus glaber. The sequence goes on from NW_028258153.1 coordinate 27,210,079, forward strand.
TTTTTGTCTGGATGATCTATCTATTGGTGAGAATGGGGTGTTGAAGTCACCCACTATTATTATATTGGGACCTATATCTCCCTTTATGTACTGTAGAATTTGTTTTATAAAATTGGGTGCTCCAAATATCAGTGCATATATATTTACAATTGTTATATCTTTTTTATGGATTGTTTCCTTTATCAATATTAATGACTTTGTCTCTTTTGGATAATTTTGGCTCAAAGTCTGAAAAAAAACTAAATTAATCTAAATAGTATTATTAATTAGCAAAGTGCTAAGTTTTTTAATATAGAAGCTCTTAATAAACAATTTCTTTGACCCAGAAATTCCAATTGAGAAAATTTAACTGTTGTTAAATTTTTTTTTCCTTAACCAAATGTGGGAATGTTTAATCCATTCAGTTAAAACTCTCATAAATTGAACATTTGTACTCTATGTTTACATATCAGATGGTAAAATTTACATTAAGTTTTTACACTTAGTCATTTTTGCAAATACGTCATGTATACAAAGATACAGATTCAGTAACAGTTAGAGACTTCTGATGTATACTTTAAGGTTTGTTCAATCAGGATATGTCTGATAAGGATCATCAACATACCAGTTTTGCCTCTTCCAGAAGGACATTGTCATTTTATCTAAGAGTTCTTTCATATGTACAAAGATATATTTGTGAAGCTGCACACTGCAGCAGTATATGTAATATAGTGGACTAAAGGTATAGTTCACTATCCTGAGATATTTAGTGAAAAACTGTGTAGCTGTTTTTAAAAATGTTCTAGTAGTCTAGAAAGAGATCCTAGAAACATCTTTAAGTAAGAACAAACAGAAGCAAGAGATTTATATTAAGCCATCATTGTTTAAAGTCTATATATATGGGTGTGTATAGAAATTCTGAAAAGTATATTTTAGACCCTTTTTTATTTCTGGACATCGAGAGTACTATTTGATGGCCTTTTTGTTTGTTTGGGGGTATTTTGTCTGTTTATATTTTTTCTGTTTTGTTTGAAGTACTGTAAATTGAACCCAGGACCTTTGCACTGAGCTATATCCCCAGGCTTTATTTTTTCTTGTTTTGGGACAGGATCTCTCTGTTGCCAAAGCAGGACTCCAACTTGCCATCTTTTTGCCTCAGCCTCCAGAGTGCTGGGATTACAGGCATGTGCCACCATGACTGGCTTCTTTGGTATTTTTTAATGGACGTGTAATATATGTGTGCAATTCTATTTTTTTTAATTATGTAAAAATGAATTAGTACTTATCAAATTTATGAAGGAAAAAGATTCTAGGAGTAAAGGTACAAAACCAATCAGGAAGGAAAATATTGATCAATTCGACAACATAGTATTAAAATATCTATAGGCCCAGACATGGTGGTGCACACTGGCAATCCCAGCACTTGGAAGATGAAGCAGGAAGATCACCACAATTTCAAGGCCAGCTGAGGCTATGTAGCAAGTTCAAGACCAGCCTGGAATACATGTGAGACCCTGTCTCAAAACAACAAACAAACCAAAAATCTACATGATAAAATACATAAAATGAACTACACACAGAGAAAACCATACATAAGAAATTTTACAAAAATGGGATGTACTTGTAGTTCAGTAGTAGAGCTCTTGCTTGGTATAAATGTGCAAGGCCTGGGGTCCAATGCTCAGCAATGAACAAAAACCAAACACGCAAACAAACAAAAAAGAACTCTTTACATCTTACCTATATCATTTGCTGAAATAAATCAACATGACCAAAAGTAAGAACTTGATAGATAAATGTTCAAGAGACATAAACAGTTCACCAAAGCACCCTGACACTTTCTTTCAGAACGTGAAGCACAGTTTCAATCTACGTTACTGAGTGGCCATTTCTTTGTTTTGTTTTGTTTTTGGTACCAGGGATTGAACTCGGGTCCTTCCGCTTGCGCAGCAGGCAACGAAACCACTGAGCTAAATCTCCAGCCCCAACGTGGCCATTTCTTTAATGTCTGTCTCCCTCACAAACCCAGCAGCTCAGTGAGGGCAGAAGCAGCGGTGTTTTGTTCACCTTGGCTCACGACTTCACACCTTGTGGAACAAGGGATCTTGGTGCCAGATGAGTAAGATGGATGTCAGTTTACCAGTGCATTTAAGTACGTCTTGGGGAAGGATACCACACAGCAGGCAGGTCCCCACAGGAACTCACTCAGGGACAGAGTGAACAAGCAGAGGCCAGGGGAGGCAGCCTTGTGGTGTCAAGAGTGGGATGGTTCTGGTTCCCATGAGTGGATGGGATTGGCTGGGTTGAATAATTGCCCCAGCTGGCAGGGGACTGCAGCCCAGTCCCCAAGGATTAGCAGGACCTGTACTGGGTGCCTTTTATAAGGAGGTCTGTTTGACCAGGGGAGCAAGGTGGGATGGGGAACTTGCAGTTAGGCCATTTGAGGTCCTTCCAGTTTCACCAGATTCAAAGCCAACACATAATGCTAGACCTTAATTTTAGGTCTCGCTCCACATGCACTACTTGAGAAATGGAATACTTAAAGCTTGAAATATGTTCCAATTTAAGAGTAATTTGTTTTAAATTAAAATAGTAAAATATTACTTTTTCTTTGAAATAAGCAAATACTTCCTAAGAGAGTAATTTTTAATGCTGGTATAAAAAAGAGCATGACTTCATCCCCATGCTTCTTTAAAAGACTATGAAAAACTCCTTTGATCAAGGAAAGGTAGTTTATTAGACTTACTGCACTAAGGAAAACACAGCCATGCCAGAGTCCAGTAGTAGCTAAGAATGGAAAAACAAGACAAAGTATTTTCAGGACTTTTTTTGCCAGGATTGGGTGATGGTACGCTTTGGGTGTGTCCTTCAAAATTTATGTGCCAGAAACATAATACCCAATGCAACACTGTTGTTGTTCTGTTTTGTTTTGTTTTTGCAGTACTAGAGATTGAACTCTGGTCCTCTCACTGAACTATATCCCCACCCCCTTTTTTATCCTTTATTTTGAGTCAGTGTCTAGCTGAGTTTTTCAGGCTGGGCTCCAACTTGTGATCCTCCTGTGTCACCCTTCCAGAGCTGGGAATACAGCTGTCGCCACCACACCCAGCCCATGCACGCACATGTGTACAAGTGTTCTCTTGCCCTTAAACCTCCTGCCATGGGATCATGCAGCAAGAAAGCCCTCCTCAAATGTGAAACCATTAACCTTGGATGTCTCAGCCTCTAGAATTATGAGAAAGAAGTCTCTGCTCTTTGTAAACTGCCCAGAATCTGGTATTCTGTTATAACAGCACAAAATAGACAGATAGATTATTTTTCTAACTTTTACAAAGTAAGAAAGTTTTGGAGACTAGACATAGTTTGTGGCATCATCACTTTGAATTGAAGGGCACAAAGAGAAAACCAAGTACATCTTGCTTTGTACTTATTAGTCTGTTCAGCAAGTAAACTAATGTGTTGATTCCTGGGTTATTTCCTGGAGCAAGTAGCTAAGACATTTTTGGTTTGTCTTCACATTATTTAGCAGAGAGATGATTATATGCCTCATCTTTGAACTGTTTAGTTCACAAACAGGAAGTATATTTGGTCACAAAATTTTTTAACTTGGGCAAAGGAAAGTATGCCTGCTCCCAGTACTGTTCAACAAAGGAAGAGAGAAGCACTTTGATTTTAATTCTTGTATCAAACACTCAAATATTCCTCATATTATAGAATCCTAGGATAGGATTTATTTATACTCTCAGCCCAAGATGTATATATACTACTTAGTACAATGTTTTGGATTCCATACCAATGATATAATCTAAGAATTCAACTTTTAAATGACTAAACACATATTCTCCATGTTCAAAATGTACTATACACCTTCCATTGTTTTTGGTAACCCAAAGGGACGATATTTCTTTTTTTTTCCATTTAGTTTATTAGTACATTTTATGTATACAATACAGTTACATTCATCATTGGGATCTTGTACCTTTACATGATGTATATTGGTTCTTATTTTTATCCCCCTTCCCCTGCCCTCCCTTCAGCCCATCCATCCTTCCCTATTTACGAAGACTTTGTTTCCACGTTTTTCCTTTTCTCATACTTTTTCTTTTCCCTTCTTTACTTTCCCCTACCCCTCCCACTTCCCTTACTCCTTTAGATATTTTCTTCTTATTGCACATTATCAATTATACATTTGGATTCTTCTTTACACTTTTAGTTTTTCACACCAGAGAAATTATTTGGTATTTACACATGTGTGTCCTATTTATTTCACTTAAGAGTATAGCCTCAATGTGCATCCACTTAGCTAGAGATGTCTCTAGTTTCTCATTCTTTATGGCTCAGTAGTACTCAATTTTATTTAAAAAAAAAAAAAAAAACATCTTCTTTATCCAGTCTCCAGTTGATGGGCAATTGGGCTATTTTAGCTATTACAAACTATGCCACTATAAACATGGGTGTACATATATCACTGTGGTATTCTTTTAATTCTTTTGGGAAGATATCCATGAGAGGAAGAGGTGGGTCAAATGGAACTTCCAATCCTAGTTGTTTGAAGTATATCCATATTGATTTCCACAGTGGTTGCACCAGTCTGCACTCCCACCAACAATGAAGAAGGGTTCCTTTCTCCACACAAGCCCTCCAGCATTTGTTATTGGTTGATTTCATGGTAGCAGCCATTCTTTCTGGGGTGAGGTAGAATCTCAGCATTGTTTTCATCTGCATCTCTTGAATGACTAGTGATGCTGAACATTTTTTCATATGTTTATTTGCTGCTTTTACTTCTTTGCCTGAGAAATGTCTGTTCATTTCAGATGGCCATTTTTGAATTAGGTCTTTATATTTGGGGAGTCTGAGTTTTTTAGTTCTTTATATATCATAGATAGTAGAACTTTGTCTGAGGAACAGCTGGTAAAAATTTTTTCCCACATTATAGGTTGTCTCTTAGCTCTGTTGGTGGTTCCTCTTGCTGTGCAGAAGCTTTTTAATAAGATGAGATCCCAGTTGTTGAATCTTTGTGCTAGTTCCTGTGATATAGCGTATTTGTTCATAAAGTCCTTTCCTATGCCATTGTCTTTGAGAGTTCTACCTAAATTATCTTCCAGCAAGTTTATTATTTCTGTTTTAATATTTAGATCTTTGATCCACTTCAATTTTAGTTTAATGCATGGTGAAAGATAGGGGTCTAGTTTTAATCTTTGGCAAGCTGAAATCCAGTTTTTCCAACACCATTTATTAAAGAGGCTATCTTTCCTCCAATGAGGGTGGTTGACTCCTTTGTCAAAGATGAGGTAGCTGAGTAAGTCTGGAGTTGTTTCTGCATCTTATAATCTATTCCACTGATCCTCAGGTCTGTTTCATTGCCAGTACCATGCTGGTTTTTTCACAGTGTTTTTGTAGTACACTTTCAAGTTGGGAATTGTGATATCCCCTGCCATGACCCTGTTGCCTAGAATTGCTTTTGCTATTCTAGGTATCTTCTGATTCCAGATGAACTTTTGGATTGTTTTCTCTAGATCTGTGAAGTATGCTGTTGGAATTTCAATCAGGATTGCACTGAATCTATACAGCAGTTTTGGAAGTATGGCCATTTTCACTATATTGGTTCTTCCTACCCAGGAACAGGGGATGTGTCTCCATTTTCTTATATCCTCTTTGATCTCTTTTTTCAGAGTGCTGTGGTTCTCAATGTAGAGGTCTTTTGCTTCCTTTGCTAGATTGATTCCAAGATATTTCATTTTTGGTGGTGCTGTTGTGAAAGGGATTATTTCCCTAATTTCCCTTTCAGTGAGTTATTTTTTACTATTATTTGTGTACAAGAAGGCTATTGATTTTTGAGTGGTATCCAGCTACCCTACTGTCTCTGTCAATTAAGTATAGAAGTCTTTAGGTGGAGTTTTTGGGTTTTCTATGTAGAGTATCATATCATCAGCAAATGACAGTTTAATTTCTTCCTTTCCTATTTTTATTCCTTTTATTTCTTTCTCTTGTCTAATTGCTGTGGCTAATGTTTCCAAAACTATATTGAACAAGAGTGGTGATAGTGGACACCTTTGTCTTGTTTTGACTACTTAGTATGATGGTGGCTATTGGTTTTTCATAGTTAGCCTTTATCAACTTGAGATAAAGCCCATCTATTCCAATTTTCTTGAGGGTTTCTGTCAGAAATGGGTGTTGAATTTTATCAGATGCTTTTTCTGTGTCTATTGAGATGATCATACAGTTTTTGTCCTTGACTCTGTTAATATAGTGTATTACATTTATTGATTTCCATATGTTGAACCATTCTTGCATCCCTGGGATAAATCTGACATGGTCAGGGTGTATGATCTTCTTGATGACCCTCTGTATTCTGTTTGCCAGTATCTTATTGAGGATTTTTGCATCTATGTTCATTAGGGAGATTGGCCTGTAGTTCTCTTTTTCGGTTGGGTCTTTCCCTGGTTTTGGAATCAAAGTAACACTTGCTTCCAGGAATGAATTTGGAAATATTGCTTCCCTTTCAATTTCATTGAAAAGTTTAAAGAGTAGTGGCAATAGTTGTTCTCTAAATGTCTTGTAGAATTCAGCAGTGAAGCCATCAGGCCCTGGGCTTTTCTTTGTTGGTAAATTTTTAATTACTTTTTCAGTTTCATTGATTATAATTAGGGTGTTTAGAATTTTTGTATCTTTTTTGTTCAGCTTTGTTAATTAATATGTATCTAGGAATGTGTCCATTTCTTCTGTGTTTTCCATTTTATTAGAGTACAGGTTCTCAAAGTAGGTACCTGGGTCTGTTGTGACTTCACCTTTTTCGTTCCTAATTGCATGGAGGACCAGGGATTTAGCTCAGTGGTTCCACTGCCTGCCTCACAAGCTCAAGGTCCCGAGTTTGAGCCCAAGTACCAAAAAAAATAAAAAATAAAAAAAACCTAATTGCATCGATTTGTGCCTTGTCTTTCCTTTTTCTGATAAGGTTGGCTAAGGTTTTGCTAATTTTATTTATTCTTTCAAAAAACTAACTCTTCAATTCGTTAATTTTTTGTATTGCTCTTAGTCTCCATTGCATTGATTTCTGCTCTGATCTTTATAATTTCCTCGCTTGTATGAGCTGTGGATTTGTCTTGCTCTTCTTTTTCTAGGAGCTTGAAGTTCTGCATTAGGTTGTTTATTTGAGTTCTCTCTGTTTTCGTGATATGGGCATTCACTGCTATGAATTTCCCTCCTAGAACTGCTTTCATTGTGTCATAGATTCCTGTATGTCATACTGACATTATCATTTATTTGTAAAAACTGTCTAATTTCTTCTTTAATTTCCTCTGTGACTCATTGGTTGTTCAGGAGAACAACCAATTGTTATTCAATTTCCATGTGTTTGTGAAGTTCTTGTGGTTTCTTATGCTATTGATCTCCAGTTTAATTGCACTATGGTATAATAATATACACAGGATAACTTCAATTCCTTTGCATTTAAACATGTTCCATGAGCTAGTATGTAATCTATTTTGGAGAATGACCCGTGTGCAGCCAAAAAGAATGTACACTCTGATTTTGTGGCGTGGAACACTCTGTAGACCTCTATTAAGTCCATTTGTTCAAAAGCTTGGTTCAGTTCTAGTATTTCGTTGTTGAATTTTTTGTCTAGATGATCTGTCTATTTGTGACAGTGGGGTATTGAGGTCCCCCACTACAATTGTATTAGTGCTTATTTGGTTTTTCATGTCTCCTAATATTTGTTTTGTATAGTTGGGGGCATTCATATTTGGTGCATATATATTTATGATTGTCATCCTCTTGGATTATTCCCTTCACAAGGATGTAGTGTCCTTCTTTGTCTCTCTTAATTAGTTTTGGTTTGAAATTTACTTTGTTTGAAAATAAGATAGCTACCCCTGCTTTTTTCCGGGTTCTTGTCACATGGAGAACTGTTTTCCATCCTTGTACTTTCAGTCTATGAGTTTCTTTTTGAACTAGGTGTGTTTCTTGTATACAGCATATTGTTGGATTTTGCTTCTTAATCCATTCTGCCACTGTATTTCTTTTGATTGGTGAATTAAGGCCATTAACATTGATGATTATAACTAATATGTATTGACTTATCATTGTCATGTTATTTTCCTGTTGTTGATTCTTTTTTATTTTTTCCCTCTCCTTTTAATTTCTTGCCTTGCCTGATGAATTTACTCTGTTGGGCCTCATGGAATTGTGCCCTTCATTATCTTTTTCTAGGATATTGTTTAGAATTGTTTGGAGTGCTGGTTTGGTATTCATGAAGTTTCTCAGGTGTTCTTTGTCATAGAAGTCTTATTTCTCCATCAATTTTGAAAGATAGTTTTGCAGGATACATCAGTCTAGGTTGGAGGTTGTTTTCTTTTAGGGCTTGAAATACCTCACTCCAGGCTCTCCTTGACTTGAGGGTTTGTGTTGAAAAGTGTGCTGTGATTCTGATGGGCTTTTCTTTGCATGTGATTTGTTTCTTTTCTCTAACTGCTTTTAGTATTTTGTTCTGTTGGGTTTCCAGGATCTTCATTATTATGTTTCTAGGTATAGATTTTTTTTGATCATGGCTAATTGGAGTACTATATGCCCACTTATGTGTATGTCAAATTATTTTGCTCTGTTTGGGAAGTTTTCTGTCATTAATTCTGTGAACAGGTTTTTTTATGTCATTTGTACTTTCTCCTGCTTTTTCATGGACTCCTATCAGTCTTACATTATCATTATTCTTTGCATCATCTAGGAGCTGTTGGATTGATTTCTCATGGTCCCTTACTATTTTTAAGAGATCTGTCTTTTCTTGGTCACTGACTGCCATCCTGTCTTCTATATCTGATATTCTGTCTTCCAACTGGCTCAGTCTGCTGTGTGTGCTTTCCATAGAGTTGGTTTATTTGTTTTGTTTTGTTTCTGTTTTTTGCTACTCGGGATTGAACTCGGGACCTTGCACTTGCAAGGCAGGTGATAGAACCACTGAGCTAAATCCCTGACCCTTACATAGAGGTTTTTAATCTCCTGGATATCTATTCAAATCTGTTTCATGGATTTCATTCCTATGTCGGGCATTCATGGTTTCCATTTCTTTGCTATGCTGGGTATTCATGGTTTCCATCATGGTCCTGATCAAAGGCATGATATTTCAAATATTTAAAAGCCAATGGAGGGCCAGGGATTTTGCTCAGTGGTTCTGTCACCTGCCTTGCTAGTGCAAAATCCCAAATTCAATCCCCAGTACCAAAAAAAACAAAAAAGTCAATGGAGCATGAATACTGAATAACCGAATATAAATGGGATGTGTGCGAGAAACTTAAAGTGTAAATAAGGATGAAAATGATTGGGCTGGGAATTTAGCTCAGTGGTTTCACCACCTGCTGCCAAGCGCAAGGACCCGAAGTTCGATCCCAGGTACCAAAAAAAAAAAAAAGAAAATGATTAAAATGAATAATTGATAATTTGAAATAGTAAAAGTTCCAAAAGTGTAGAGGTGGCAGGAGGGGAAGGGGAAAGGGAAGAAGGGAAAGGAAAAATTATGAAAAAAGAAAAAAAATGGAAACAAAATCTATGTAAATAGGGAAGGGTGGAGGGAGTGAAGGGCACACAGGTAATGGGGGAAAAAATAAGAACTAAGATACATCATGTTCAGGTACAAGCACCCAATGATAAATGTAAACATATTGTATACCTAAAATGTACCAATAAAAGAACTTTTTTTAAAAGAATATAAATAGGATATAACAAAACCAATTTGAGTATATTATTATACCAAAAAAAAAAATCAACCCAGCCATCCAACATCCTGACACTAAATCCAAAAATAGATTTATCACTCCCTACAGAATCATACTGAGCTTAATACAACAAAGATTTATTTCTAACTAATATGTACTTCTCAATGACTTAAGGATTTGTGGGAATGTTCTGTTATTCAAAATGTAGACTAATAGACCAGCCATAATCTGGATTAATACTGACTAATGCGCCAAAACTGAAAAGAAAAAGCTTGAGCTTCTCTCATTAGCAATGATGTCATTTCTGCTCACATATCGCTTGCCAGAACAAGTGACTTGAGTCCACACAATCACAAGTGACCAGCACGTACAGTTTTGCTGTATGACTGGAAGGAGGAAAACAGAACATACAGTCAACAACATCAGTGACTCCCCCAGGATATCTATGGTCCACAAATATCTAAGTCACTGTTCTTCCTGTACCCTAACATGTTTACTGGGGCTGGGGATTTAGCTCAGTGGCACCGTGCCTGCCTCGCAAGCACAAGGTCCTGAGTTTGATCCCTGGTACTGCAAAAAAAATAAACAAAAAAAAAAAAAAAACCCACACACATTTATCATCTCCCTAAGGAGATGACCCAAAAGTTTCATCTAATTGCAATATCAAGCTCAAAATACCAAGATCTCATTAGAGTCTACAATTGGGAATAATGTGGATTCTCTATACTATATTAAGATATAAGCTTTCTTTATTCAAATAGTGAGTGTATAATGCAGCAACTGATGCAGTAATAAACCATGTTTTCATTGAGTTGATTTGGTTCTACTCTAAGTATCTCCACACTTTCTCAGCCCAGTGAAAATGCTCATTCCATGACAGTGTGTAGGAACAGAGGAGCATAAGCCAAACACACAACATTCAAAGCCTTTGCATGTGTTACGTGCACTCATATTTCATTGGTCAAAGCAAATCACATGTTCACAATTCACAAAGCAAGACCATGGCTAAAGTTCGTTGGGATAGGGAAATACACTCTACCACATTGGGGAAGTGGAATAGAGTGAATATTTGATGAACAATAATATGATTTTTTTTTGGTTTTGTTTGTTTTTAGACAGGGTCTAGCTTTGTAGTTTCAGGCTGGCCTTGAACTCACTACATAGCCCAGGCTGGCCTCCAACTGATGGTGACCCTCCGGCCTCAGCCTCCCAAGTGCTGGGATGACAGATGTGCACCACCACACCCAGCTACAATAATATGATTGATAGTATCCATGAATTTAAAATGTAAACTCTCTGATACACAATAATAGTACAGGTGTAAGAGAAACACACAAAACCTCCCATTTGAAAAGAGAATAAGTGGGAAATTCAATTCAGTGCAGACCTTACTTGGCTCCTTTCGGAGGTTCCACAGTCCATGATTTTCTGTGACCTTTAGTTCCACCCACTGGAATTCCTTTCTTTTTTATTTTTTCTTTTTTGAAACAGAGTCTTGTTCTGTATTACAAGCTGACCTTGAACTCATGATCCTCCTGCCTCCGTGTACATCCCCATGCTAAGCTCTCTTTCTTTTCTATTTACCTCCAACTATATTTGAAGAAACATTAGAAAATATGCTCTCCTTGGGGACTGATAGCTTTCTTCATCTGTTTGCTGATGATAGAAGTTTGAAAAAACAAAAAGAAGTTTGGGAACTAAAGGTGATTTTATAACTGTATATCTTTATTTGTAATCTATTTTAGTCCAAGATCATGGTTCTTTAGGCACCTTGCCTAGTCTGCATCTTAGTTATTTGATTCCTCATAGCTGTGTTAAGGACAAAATTATAATAATTTCGTTTAAAGATCTTAAGTGGCTTTATTTTTATTTTCAACTAGGAAAACACTTCATTTTATAAAGTAAAATAAGAGTTCTCAAAAAATAAAAATAAAATAATAGAAAAAGTTCTCACAGGAAGGGGACAGAGAGATGGAAGGAGGAGGAAGGGAGGGGAGAGGAAGGGTAAGTAAAAAGAATTAAGATATGTCACGTACATGTACCAACTCACCATAATGAATGTAATCATTATGTGCTGCAGACATGGACCAATAAAAATAAAAATTAAAAGGGAAAAAGAAAAAAGACTTCTAAGGGACTAAATGAAAGAGTTTTGTTTATAGGCAGAGAAAGGCTAAAGAGAACAGAAATAGAAGGAAAAAAGTAGAATGGTCAAAATTACTATCTGGGCATGGTGGTGCACACCTGTAACTCCAGCACTATAGAAGGCTGAGACAGGAAGATCACAAGTTAAAGCCCAAACTGGGGAACTTAGCAAGACTTTATCTCAAGATAGAAAATAAAGAAAAAGGGAAGGGGTACAACTGGGGACATAGCTCAGTGTGAACAAGGCCCTGGGTTCAATTCCTCAGTACCACAAAAGGAAGGAAGGAAGAAAGGAATGAAAGGAGGGAGGGAAGAGGAAAGAGGGAGGGAGGAAAGAGGAAGGAAGAAAGAAAGGAAGGAAAAGATATACTTTTCTTTCTTGGTAAGGTAGGGGCAGAGAGACAAAAAACAGGAAAATAATAGGTTACTTTAGGTTGATTTTGTGCAAGGATAAAGGCATAAGGTACTTCATTATCATGCCAAATGAAATTGGCTTGTTTGGGAAGTTTGCTGTTATCTCTCTAATTCTAATTTCTCAAAAAACTAGATGAACAGCTTAGTTTCACTTTTAAGACATGAAACTTAGCACATATGACTCCATGTTTATTTTCAGTCCAGTCTGTTGGGGCCTAGAGCAGGTGATTGGTCCGAAACAATGACCTCCTGTCATTTTTATTTAATAGATGAAAGTGCCAGTAATAAAGAAAATAACATAGCCCCCCCTTTTTTGTTTTTGCTAGCTCTTGCTACTTGCCCAGACCCTGACAATTAACCACATCCAGGTGTCTCACCCCAAAGCCTCCCCCAAAATAGATAATGTTCTTGCTTCTTTCTTTTTTTTTTGTGGTACCGGGGATCAAACTCAGGTCCTTGCACTTGCACAGCAGGTGACGAAACCATTGAGCTAAATCCCCAGCATGTTCTTGCTTCTTAACCACAATGTTCTCTCTGCTTCTGTAGATAAGTCTACAGGACCCATCCAACACCCCCTGACCTCAGAAGAGGAAGGCAAAACTTAAAAAACAAAACATAAGTCTTGGGTTGGGGATGTAGCTCAGTGGTGCCTTGCCTGCCTGGCAAGCACAAGGACCTGAGTTTGATTCCCAGTACTGGGGGAAAAAAAGTGATACAAAAAACAAAACCTAAGTCATAAGTATCAGATAAAACACTAAAGGCCATAACTAATGCTCTCTGTCACCTTCCCCTTAATCTTCCCCCTCCCTGTGGCAGCTGTTTTTTGCCCTCACAGCTCTGTTCCTAAAGATAAGTTTTGCTACATCCTGTTTCTATGGGAGCCTGTTTCTCTTCACCAGATGAAGGATACCCAGATGTGTTAGGTTACAAGCTGTCACTGCTTAAGTTACTGCCTTTGTACTACTTCTATAGCTTCTGCATAAAAGGAATAGCATAACTTCTGCTCGGGACTCAGACTTTGGTGAATTATCTCCTCTGGGCCCACTAGTATAATAAAGTTTTGGCTCCCTCCATCTCTTTGAGTGCTGTTCATTTCCTGCATTTCTGGTAAACCTAAAATTGCTGTAATACCAGTAATCCCACCCACAACTGGCTTTTAGCTACACTTGTTTTTTCTCCCTGATTCTGTTGAGTTTAATTGAAAATTCCCATGTTTACCAAGCTCCATTGGAAGAACAATATGGTTAATATCCTTGCCCCCCACCACTACCACCACTCAAGGCCAGTTGGTCTAACTAAAAGGATTTAATTGATGCCATCTTAATCCATTAAAAGACTTTAATGATGTGTATGATAGTTAAGGCCTCAGCTCAATCCTTGACAAGAAAGATGAGTTAGTTTTTTGTTATCTCAGTACTAAAAATTGAATCCAAGTTCTTTTCCTTTTTTTTTTTTTTTTTTCGAGATATGGTCGCCCTAAGTGTAAGTTGCTCAGGCTGGGTTTGAACTTGTGATCCTCCTGTCCCAGCCTCTCAGAATAGTGGTATTATAGGCATGTACCACCATACCTGGCAAGAGAACTAATTATCAATATTTTTTTATCAATCTTTGTTATACAAAGGATCTCTCCTTTTAAATTGATGGATTGGGCATGACAAACAATGCCTCCTTGTACTGGGGATTTAGCTCAGTGGCACCACGCCTGCCTTGCAAGCACAAGGTCCTGAGTTTGATCCCTAGTACTAGAAAAAAAAAAAATACCTCATTCACACCATGCAAATTCTCAAGTTTTTAGACTTTCTATTCCATTTTATTTAGGCAGAAACATATAACTATCAAAAATGGCATCACTGACAATTTAAACTGGGAAAGGAAGTTTCAGAATTAGATGTGTCAAGTAGCTTTACTTACCTTCCCATCCTTAGATGAGGGTGGGAAGAGAGAAGAACATTGTTATTGCAATGTTTGAATAAAAAGAAAAAATCCTCAACTTCAAAGAGAATTGGGAAATAAGTATAGGTAACTTTTGATTATGGCTTCATATTAGGTTTTTCAAAAATACCTCAAAAAAGGGCTGGGGATTTAGCCCAGTGGTTTTGCCGCCTGCCTCACAAGCACAAGGACCCGAGTTTGATCCCTGGTACCAAAAAAAAAAACCCTCAAAGGAATCCGCACAAACGAGTCTTACTTTGTGAATTGTGACTCATGTCTACATCCATGAATTCTAAATCTTTTTGCACTCTTTTATATAATGAACCAATTAATTTAGTGTTGGGTAACAGTGTTACCAGGTCAGTGTCTTATACAGGTCCTTGGTGTCTTGAACAAAGATTTGAGTACAACAACACAGAAAAAGGAACAGGATCAAAGATCTATTGAAAATGAAAGTACACTCCACAGGGTGGGAGCAGACTAGTGAGAAGAGCCGAGAGCTTTGAGGAGGCTTGGTGTTGAGACTGTTAAGTAGTAGGGTTTGAAGGGTTTGTCTGGAGTTTTACTCTTGCCAATGAGCCTGTGTCCCTCCCCTGAGCAGTGGAATTTTTTACTTCTTATGGCCCTTGGAAGAACTATCATGGTGCCCAAAACCTATGGTGGTCAAAACAGCACTGCTAATGATGGGGTAATTAGGACCAGGGTTGCTGAAGACTTGCTGGATACTTGGTTACTTTCTCCTTTTGTGTTTAGATCAGGGTATCCTGGACCTAGGTTAAAGATTAACTCAAAGGTGATCTAGCCTCAAAAGTGGGCTCCTACCTTCTCTCTCAAGCTATTTCTGGCTACCTCCTGCCTCAATTTCAGACCCTTTAGGACCCTATATACTTACCACCACATGGTCATTTATTTCAGATTATACAGAATTGTTGCAATTCTTATGAGGAATAATACCCATAAGTATTTTCTGAAAGTGGAAAGCATGTAATAAAAGTTATCCCTAGTTATATTGTTTCTGTAAAAGCAATTCTTAGGTCACTTACACTCTCAAAAGTTCAATTTTTTTGTATATCCTTTTATTGGTACATTTTAGGTGTACAATACAATGATATTCATCATTGGAGATATGCACCTTTACATACTCCCTTGGTTCTTATTTTTTTCCCCTTCCCCTGGCCTATCTTCAACCCCTCCATCCCTCCCTATTTACAAAGACTTTGTTTCCATTTTTTCATTTTCTCATATTAATTCCATTCCCTTCTTTCCTTTCCCCTACCCCTCCCACTTCCCCCTCCCCTTTGCCCCTTTTCTTCCTATTTCACATTTCTATTATACCTTTTAGTCCTTATTTATACTTTGGTTTCTCACACTAGAGAAACTGTTTGGTATTTACACATGTCTGTCCTGTTTATTTCACTTAAGAGTATCACCTCAATGTGCATCCATTTAGCAATAAATGTCTCTAATTTCTCATTTTTGATGGCTGAGTAGCACTCCATCTTATAAAAAAAAACCACATTTTCTTTATCCAGTCTCCAGTTGATGAGCATTTGGGCTGTTTCCAAGTTTTAGCTATTACAAACTGTGCTGCTATGAACATAGGTGCCCATATATCACTGTGGTGTGATTCTTTTAATTCTTTGGGGAAGATACCCAGCAGGGGAATAGCGGGGTCAAATGAGACTTCCAGTCCTAGTTCCTTGAGGTATCTCCATACTGATTTCCACAGTGGTTGCGCCAGTCTACACTCCCACCAGCAGTGGAGCAGAGTTCCTCTTTCCCCACAGCTCCATCAGCATTTGTTGTTAGTTGATTTCATGATAGCAGCCATTCTTTCTGGGGTGAGGTGGAATCTCAGTGTTATTTTCATTTGCATCTCTCGAATGACCAGTGATGTTGAACATTTTTTCATATGTTTATTTGCCATGTCTACTTCTTTGTGTGAGAAATGTCTGTTCATTTCAGATGCCCATTTTTTGACTGGGTCTTTCAATTTGGGAGGTCTGATTTTTTTAAGTTGTTCATAGATTTGAGATAGTAGACCTTTGTCTGAAGGACCGCTGGTGAAAATTTTTTCCCACATTGTGGGTTGTCTCTTCATACTGCTGGTGTTTTCTCTTGCTGTGAAGAAGCTTTTTAGTAAAAAGAGATCCCACTTGTGGATTGTTTGTGCTAGTTTATGGGCAACTGAGGTTTTGTTCACAAAGTCTTTTCCTACCCCAATGTCTTCAAGAGTTCTACCTAACCTCTGTTCCAGCTGGTTCAGCATTTCTGTTTTTATATTTAGATCTTCAATTCATTTCAATTTTAGATTAGTGCATGGTGAGAGATATAGGTCTAGTTTTAATCTTTGGCAAGTTGAAAGCCAATTTCTCCAGCACCATTTATTAAAGAGACTATTTTTGCTCCAGCGAGGGTGTTTGACTCCTTTGTCAAAGATGAGGTGGCTGAGTGTGTCTGGAGTTATTTCTGCATCTTCTAATCTGTTCCACTGGTCCTCAGGTCAGTTTCTTTGCCAGTACCATGCTGTTTTTATCACAGTAGCTTTGTAGTATAGTTTCAAATTGGGGGTTGTAATACCCCTTGCTATGTCTCTGTTACCTAGAATTGCTTTTGCTATTCTGGGTCTCTTCTTGTCCCAAATGAATTTTTGGATTGTTTTCTCAAGGTCTATGAAGCATGCCACTAGGATTTCAATTGGGATTGCATTGAATCTATATAGCAATTTTGGAAGTATAGCCATTTTCACTATGTTGATCCTTCCTACCCAGGAGCAAGGGATGTCTTTCCATTTTCTGATATCCCCTTCAATATCTTTCTTCAAAGTGCTATAGTTTTCATAGAAGAGGTCATTGATTTCTTTTGTTAGGTTGATTCCTAGGAATTTGAGTTTTTTGGATGCTATTGTGAAAGGAATTGTTTGCCCTATTTCTCTCTCAGTGAGTCTGTTGTTTGAGTAGAGGAAAGCTATTGATTTTTGTGTGTTGACTTTGTATCCAGCTACTTTAATGACTTTGGTTCTTAAGTCTAGAAGACTTTTGGTGGAGTTCTTGGGGTCTTCTATATACAGTATCATGTCATCTGCAAAGAATGACAATTTGACTTCTTCATTTCCTATCTTTATTCCTTGTATTTCTTTCTCTTGTCTAATTGCTGTGGCTAATGTTTCCAAAACTATATTGAACAGGAGTGGTGATAGTGGACATCCTTGTCTTGTTCCTGATTTGAGTGTGAAGGATTTCAGTTTTTGACCATTCAGTATGATATTGGCTGTTGGTTTTTCATAGATGGCTTTTATCAAATTGAGGTAGGGTTTTTATCATTCCAATTTTTTGTAGGGCTTTTATCATAAAAGCTTGTTGGATTTTGTCAAACACTGCATCTGTTGAGATGATCATATGGTTTTTGTCCCTGGCTCTATTGATATAGTGTATTACATTTATTGATTTTTGTATGTTGAACCATCCCTGCATCCCTGGGATGAATCCCACTTGGTCAGGGTGTATGATCTTCTTCATGATCTTCTGCATTCTGTTTGCCAGTATCTTATTAAGGATTTTTGCATCTATGTTCATTAGTGAGATTGGCCTATAGTTCTCTTTTTCAGTTGGGTCTTTCTCTGCTTTGAGGATCAAGGTGATGCTTGCTTCCAGGAATGATTTTGGGAGTATTGCTTCCCTTTCAATTTTGTTGAAGAGTTTAAAGAATAGTGGAAGTAGTTCCTCTCTAAATGTCTTGTAGAATTCAGCAATGAAGCCATAAGGACCCAGGATTTTCTTAGTTGGTAAGTTTTTAATTATGTTTTCAATTTCATTGATTGATATTGGGTTGTTTAGAATTTTTAGGTCTTCTTCGTTCAACTTTGGTAATTCATATGTATCTAGGAATCTGTCCATTTCTTCTGTGTTGTCCATCTTATTGGTTTATAGGTTCTGGAAGTAGGTACTGATGATTCTCTGGATTTCTGCTGAGTCTGTTGTAATTTCACCCTTTTCATTCCTAATTGCATGGATTTGGGCCTTTTCTTTCCTTTTCCTGGTAAGGTTGGCTAAGGGTTTGTCAATTTTGTTTATTCTTTCAAAGAATCAACTCTTGCCTTCATTGATTTTTTGTATTGTTTTCTTAGTCTCCATTGCATTGATTTCTGCCCTGATCTTTATAATTTCCTCCCTTGTATGAGCTTTGGGTTTGTCCTGCTCTTCTCGTTCTAAAAGCTTGAAGTTCAGCATCAGGTTGTTTAATTGGGCTCACTCTGTTTTCCTAATATGCATATTCACTGCTATGAATTTCCCTCGTAAGACTGCTTTCATTGTGTCCTATAGATTCCGATGTGTTGTATTGTCATTGTCATTTATTTGAAGAAACTGTCTGATTTCTTCTTTAATTTCCTCTGTGACCCATTGGTTATTCAGAAATGTGTTGTTCAATTTCCATGTGTTTATGAAGTTTTTGCAGTTCCTTTTGTTGTTGATCTCCAATTTCATCACACTATCATCTGATAATAGACAGGGGATAACTTCAATTCCTTTGCACTTACCTAAATATGGTCTATGAGCAAGTATGTGGTCTATTTTGGAGAATGACCCATGTGCAGTTGAAAAGAATGTGTATTCTGATTTTGTGGGGTGAAACACTCTGTAAGCATCTGTTAGGTTCATATCTTCAATAGTTTGTTTGAGTTCTAGTATTTCATTGCTTGTTTTTTGTCTAGTTGATCTATTTGTGACAATGGGGTATTGAGGTCCCCCACGTCTATTGTATTAGTGCTTATATGGTTTTTCATGTCCATTAGTATTTGTTTTATATAGTTGGGTGCACTCGTGTTTGATGCATAGAAATTTATGATTGCCATGTCTTCCTCTTGGATTGTTCCCTTTACAAGGATATAGTGTCCTTCTTTGTCTCTCTTAATCAGTGTGGGTTTGAAATCCACTTGATCTGCAAAGAGGATAGCTACACCTGCTTTTTGGGGGATTCCTGTCACATGGAGTATTGTTTTCCACCCTTTAACTTTCAGTCTATGAGTTTCTTTTTGAATTAAGTGTGTTTCTTGTATGCAGCATATTGTTGGATCTTGCTTCCTGACCCATTCTACCAGTCTATTCCTTTTTATTGGTGAGTTGAGACCATTAACATTGATGGTTATAACTGGTATGTATTATTATCATTGTCCTGACTTTTTGTTTTTGTTTGATCATCCCCCTTTGCTTTTAATTTCTTGTCATGCCTGGTTGATTCATTCTGCTGGGCTGCCTGGGGTTGTGATCCTCATTGTCTTTTCCTAGGATTTGGTCTAAAATTTTTTGGAGTGCTGATTTGGTATTCATGAAGTTCCTAAGGTGCTCTTTGTCATGAAAGTATCTTATTTCACCATCAATTTTGAAAGATAGTTTTGCAGGGTACATCAATCTGGATTGGAGGTTGTTTTCCTTTAGGGCTTGGAACACATCACCCCAAGCTCTTCTTGCCTTGAGCATTTGCACTGAGAAGTCTGCTTTGATTCTGATGGGCTTTCCTTTGTATGTGATTGTTTCTTTTCTCTAACAACTTATAGAATTTTGTTCTTCTGTTGAGTTTCTGGAATCTTAACAATTATATGCCTATGTGCAGATTTTTTTGATCAAGGCTAGTTGGAGTCCTATATGCCTCACTTATCTTTATGTCAAATTCTTTTCCCCTGATTGGGAAGTTTTCTGCCATCACTTCTGTAAACAGTTTTTTTATGTCATCTGCACTCTCTCCTGTTTCTTCATTGACTCCAATCAGTCTTATGTTATTTTTCTTTGCATCATCTAGCAGCTGCTGGATTGATTTCTCATTGTCCCTTAAAATTTTAAAGAATTTCTTCTTTCCGTGCTCACTAATTGCAATCTTATCTTCTATATCTGAAATTCTGTCTTCACATTGTCTCATTCTGCTGCATAGAGTTTCAGTGGAGTTTTTAATCTCCAGGAAAACTGTTTGCAACTGTTTTATGAATTCAATTTGTTTCCTATGTTGGCATTCCATCATGTTCCTCAGCTCCTCTATTTTTTTATCTGTATCCTCTCTAGCTTTATTAATCACATCTTGCACTATGGACACAATCTTTGCTGTTATGTGAGAAATTATTTCTGATTTTACTTTTTCCTGATCCTCTTTCGTTGCTAGTTCAGGGAGTCCAGGTGGCTGAGTATCAGATTGTTCCATCTTGTTTCCCTTTGGGGTTGCTCTAGGTGATCTGGAAGTCTGGTTCTGTGGCTTGTTTACCTGTCTTCTCATTTTGACTTGGGGGGTGGGGTAGGGTGGGTGTGTGTTCCTGGTGCCTGCTAGGCTCACCTCCTCTGTGCTGGGAGCCACAGCACACCTACCTGGAAGCCTCCTCCTTCCTGGGAGCTGTGGCATGCTGATCTGGAGGTCTTCTCTGGGCTCCAAGCCATGGCACACCTATCCAGAAGCTTTCTCTATGCTGGGAGCCAAAGCATGCCTATCCGGAAGCCTCCTCCTGCCAAAACTTCAATTTTTAAAAACTTCATAGACAAAAACACATTTGTTTGTGTTTTTTCTGGGAATGAAATACACCAAAAACATTTAGTAAAATGCTAGGCATATACAGTAATTGCCCAACAAAAGTTTATTATGAGGAATTAATTTAAAAGCTGAAATATTGTGTGGGCATGGTGGCATACATCAGAAATCCTAGCTATTCTGGAGGCTGAGACAGGAAGATCACAAGTCCGAGGGCAGCTTCGGAAACTTAATGAGACCCTATCTCAAAATTTAAAAAAAAATAAAAGAGTTGGGGATGTAGCTTAGTGATAAAACATTTGCCTAGCATGCATGAGGCCCTCAGTTCAGCCTCTAGTATAGGAAACACACACACACTACTTAGAAACTAATACTTGTATAAGTATTTAAATCACAGAGTAACATTTAGGAAAATAAAATCAAGTTAGTATGAAATAATTATTTTATTAATTAAGCTTTTTTGAAGGGTACTGGGGATCGAACTCAGGACCTTGCACTTGCAAGGCAGGCATGGTGCCACTGAGCTAAATCCCCACCCCTTAATCTTAAAGACCTTGATCTAGTGACTTTCTGGGCTCTAAGGAAAAGTTTATTTTGACCTCCATAAGGGATCCCTGTCCACAGTGTGTTGGGGGGGGTTGTTTACAAGCACCTCTTGAGCTTTGCTTCCCAACAGTTCACCTGGAACCTTAGAAATGATTGTGTACCACTTCAACGTTCAGCCCATTTTCCTTCTCTTCAAACATAAACACTTTTAGTGCTACACGGTCCACTGGCTCCAAATTATACTCTTCAATAGCCATTTTAAAACTGCTCTTCTTAGAGCCAAGTAAAAGGAGAGTGTATTACAAAAGGGAAAATCACAGCCAGGCCAAGTCTAGGTCTACAATGCCTGATTGTTCTCTTTAAATCCTGAGCAGGTTGTCCTAGCAACCCAGCTTTACTAACTTGCTCTATTTCTCCCTCTCAAAGCCTTTGAAGCAAGCCCTTCCTCCCTCCCAGCCTTTGAAGTTATTCTGGATAGAATACTAAAGATTATCTATTAAGTAACCTAGCAGGTTTCTGAACACCCCACAAAAACCAAGGGCTCTCTCTTGAGCCATGGTTCCTGCCACACGTCACATGATCCCAACCCACTAGTGTAATTAACTAAATAACTAATATTTCATGAACATTTCCTATATGTTCGGCACTTGAGAGACTACAAAGGTAAGAATGAAATTCAGGCTCTCATCATGATTTCAATCTAGTGTTACCAATTCCTCTAAACCTGCGCTATCCAAGTAGGCTATACATGGCAATCAAGCATTTGAAATACAGCTAGTCCAAAGCAAAGCATATCATCAATGGTAAAATACTCACTGGAAACCATGGGTGGTGGTGCACACATCTGTAATCCCAGCACTCTATGAGGCAGAGACAGAAGAATCACAAATTTTATCCTAGTAGGTTTGCAGATGTGTTTTAAACTTTAGCCCTTGCTTTTGACCTCTCATGGTGAAATCTCCAATTTGTCTTGGCCTCCAGATGAAAAAAAAAGAATCCTAGAAGAGAATAGGAGATATGCAGGTGAACCACATGCTGCAATAAGAGAAGGAAATCATTCTGGAGAAGTTGTTGTCTTTCCAGCAGAACCAAACTGGGACTATCATTCTAGAGATGGACTAGACATGAGGTCTAAAGTGATAATTACTCTTACCATGCAAGTAAAAAGATGCATTAAAGGCCAGGGATTTAGCTCAGTGGTTGCAGCACCTGTCTTGCAAGTGCAAGGTCCCAAGTTTGATCCCTGGTACAAAAAAAAAAGATATATTAAGAAATATGTTAATTGAGTCAGGTGTGGTGGTGCAGGCCTGTAATCCCAGCATATGGGAGGCTGGGGCAGGAGGATCACCATAAGTTCAAGGCCAGCCAGGGCTACATAATGAGTCTGAGGCCAGCTTGAATGACATAGCAAGACTTTGTCTCCTAACACAAAAGAGAGAGAGAGAGAGAGAGAGAGAGAGAGAGAGAGAGAGAGAAAGCTGTTAATTACAAAAGGGTGAGAGGTTACACAGGGAAAAATGAAAAATTCAGCTGTCTTTCATAGCTGGTTAGTAGAAGCTTTCTGTAAATATACAAACCTAGATTCACCTTCCAAGGACAGACTGGCACTGATAGGACAGCATTTCATTAGTCGATCAGCCCCAGGTATTTGGGGCAAATTATAAAACTTTCAGATGGCACCCCAGACTCCTATGATCCCATTGCTGGACAAGGCCTTTTCTGTGTTCCACAACCAGGATCTAGATGATGATGAAATGGAGAAGGGCTGAGCAAAAAGAGAGGCCAAAATTATGTCTGTCCCAATTGGCAATGCTTTAAACACACCCAAGTGTCCAATGGGAAACCCAAGGCCAATCGCAGAAAGTTTCTGCTTTGATATAAGAAAACTGGACACTAGTCACACAACTGTCCTAAGCTACCACCCAGACCCCACTCTGTGTGTCAGGCAGCTGATGTGCCTGACTCATAACACTAGAGGATTGACTGCCCCCACTCCCAAAGAGGGGCTAGGCCAGACAAATCCCTCACCTCCTGCTCTGATGAAGAGAACTGAAGGGGCCTGGGGCAATATGCAATGTCCCTATCCATGGGCAACTCCATCTCATGAAGAACCGCAAGTGACCCTGGATGTTATGGGGTAAAGCCAGCCCTACCTGAACTGAGGAAAAAGAATCTCCAAAAGAAGAGAGCTATTCCTGTAAACCTCTAGAAGACTGAGGCTCCTCTTCCAAAAGCAGAACTCCATTACTGCACCAGCCCAGCTGGTAAGCCTCAATATCTCAAGGTAGCTGAGAGCACATAATCCCCAGTAGTTAGGGCCTACATCTCCTTTCTGCTGAAAGTAGCTATATGAAGACCTCCACTCCCTCAGCACCCCATAAAGAACTAAGGGGATTATGTCTCTTAAGGGGAAATGAAGCAGAAGAATAGGGCATGGCAAACAAGATGAACAAGTGAGCATGACCTGTCAATCACAGAGATTTAGGACACATGCACAGAACACAATTCCCAAGCTCTGAACCTGGGACCAATCACAAAGTGCTATTTTCAGTTCTTCTGTTGTGGAATCAAGCAGGTTTTTGACACAATGGCCTAGATTTGACATCTTCCTAAAGAATGAGGGGTACAAAAAACATTGGCCATTAACCTTGTGGCCACTGTGAACTCTCTCAGTGACATGCTCTCGCTCTGCAGAGTGGACTTCTTTTTCTACCGTTAATAAATGTAAAACCTCATTACCTTTTTTATATGTCTTGTCCATTTCTTTGTTTGGGATACCCACCAACACCTGGAAAGAATGTACAGGATCTGGTAACAATTCTATTAAACTAGATGTGATAATATGACTAGCTTATAGACATTGAGGTGTAAATGGAAGTATCACATGGCAACGCCCAAGAACTTCCCATAAAAGATAGCAGCCACTTCTCCTTTACAACTCTTCTTTCCTTCACCTTGTTTCTCAGACTATGAATGGATAGATGGGTACCATCTCCCTTCACCCTGCTACCCAAGCATGAATGGATGGGCAGGTTCCATTTCTGACCATGAGCTCAACATCATCCCATAGATACTGTGGGTCAGGAAGCTGGAAGTATTTTGTGTGGAGATACCACCCTAATCTTGTATTATTTTCCTCTTTTCATGTAAGAAAAAAAGAAACTCCATCTTAGTAAGTCAATATTTCTTGGAAATTTTCTGTTACCTGAAGCTGAACTGGACCTCAATTAATAAGTGGAGAATATAAAGTAAAAAAAGGATATTGGCCATTGACCTCAAGTTCCAACATATGCCCTTTGATGAACTGCCATTTAAAATTAGAATAATACCAATTCTTCAGGCCAATCCCTAGTATTTCAAACTACAACCTGATCCATTTATATTGCACCTCTTCTGTGGAGATCTCCAACTGCTGTTCTAGAATATTTTCAAGTTTTTCATCCTAACCTTTTTTTCCTTCTCCCTTTTTTTATTAGTATATGCTTATGATACATAATAAACACATTCATCATGAGAAGTTGCTACATGTGCATTTACAACCTGATCCTTTTTGCTTCCCCTTTCCTCCCTCCTCTCCACTATCCTGTCCCCATGTCCCTTTCCCATCTCCACAAAGTTTATCTCCCTGTTTTCTATCATCTGTCTTTTATTTTGCTTCTACATTATTTATTCTTTAGATTTCTTATATAAGAGACACCATGTGATATTTAACTCCCTGTGTCTGATTTATTCAGTTAGCATTATAGTCACAAAGTGAATCCATTTTTCTATGAATGATGCAAATATATCCTTCTTGATGTTTCAGCCTAATCTTAGCCTGTTGTAGTATCAACCTCTTTCCAGCTTATCTGTCCAAATTAATTACAGCTTTTCATCATCTTCTGTCAATTTCTCTTTGGATTTCTTGCAGCTCTATTTTTTCATATTTTTGTAGCTATGCTATTAGATGCAAAAAAAAAAGTATCCATAAAAGTTATTTAAGGTATTTTTGCTGTTGATGTTGCTGTTGGGTTGCTATTGTTGTGGGGGTTTTGTGGAATGTGTGTGGAGTGGATGAGACTAGGAATTGAATCTAGAATTTAGCATTGAGCTATATCCTCATTCCTTTTTATTTTTTTTATTTTGAGACAAGATCTTACTAAGTCACTGAGTTACCCAGTCCGGGTTCAAACTTGCAATCCTCCTGCCTCAGCCTCCCACAATGCTGAGATTCCAGACAGATCCCACCACATGCGGATAATAGGGGGTTTAAGAGTTGAAGATATAAGAGACACTATTTGTCACTTTTTGCCTTATATTCAACTTTATTTGATATGAATATAGCAACCTCACCCTTCTTTGTGTACACTGACATGTATACGTATATTTTCTTTAACTTGGTGTATAGCTGGCCACTGGTGCTGCACATTTTGCTTTTGCTCCTCCACATTTGCTCTCCACCTTTCCATACCATGCTCCAGGGCACTGAGCAATCCAGAGGACTGGCCAATGGGGAGAACCCACAGTAAATGGATAAATGTTCAGATAGCCCAAAACATGTATTCCTCCAGCTCTCTTCCTGCAAGGTCACTCAGAACTTGAGACAAGCTCTCAGATGTCAGATGCCCTCTACACTTGCCCTGTCTCAAACTCCATTTATATCTCACAAGGTAAGAACTCTGTCTTGTTATTACCCCTACAGTGATGTGGCTTCTCTTTACTCCTCCCTCACCTTTGTCAGTGGACCATTTATAAATCCTCCTGAAATTACCCTAATTTACCATCTCTTTCCTCCTGGGACTCTGACTGATAGAATAATTAGTGCTGAGAGTGACCCCAGAAAGCATATCCTCAAAACAGACTTCTACAATTGGTGTCTCCTATCACTGAGGAACATGAGGGGTAAGTTCCTTGGTGGAGTAGGGAATGGGCTGGCACTAGACTGAAACAAGTGAGGCACATAAGGGGCAAAATGTAAGGAGGTGCTCATCACGGGGTCAGGCTGTGTGGGAATCCCTCCTTCTCTTTTACCTAGTCCCATCTTTGATGTGAAGGGTAGCAGGGGAGGAGGACATCACAGCAATGGAACCTAAGTAATGCATTTCATAGAACAGTAGTAGAATGCCTATACTTATCTCCAAGAGCAGCATGGGATGAAACTGGGTGAAGGGGAAGACATTTTGAGACCCAGTGACTTGGATACTTAGTCATTATGGTGACAATACTGACTCTGAAGATAGTAGAGTCACCTGGTATCTTTTGGTGGTCATAGAGAGTCTATGTAGGAAAGAGAGAAATGGAAATGCTAGTCATGGGCACTAAGAACACACATAGAGAGCTAGAAACCCCCCATGACAGGTTGGAAGAGCCCATCATCTCCTTCACAGACCACTGCCAAGGACCAAAGGGGACATTCAGGCAGACATGGATGAAGCTGGACAATTTTAAGATCATAATTTTCCTAATCTTTTATCAGGGGAAACAATCTTTCCCCACTGTTAAAAAGAATAAGCCGCCTTTTCATAAAAGTCTTTCTGTGATTTTCTCAGTGAATGAACTACAGAAAAATACTATATTTATTAATTCCTCAAACTAAAAATAATACATATATTCTTACCACCCTCATTTTCTTGGCTAGTATTCTCTAAAATTTTGGTAATGGTTCATTTTATTACCATCATTTATGTTGTGTTGAGGCAGAAGATCAGAGCATGGCAAACTGGTTGGGGAACTAGGTGTGACCTGTTAATTACGAAGCTCCTGGACACAGGCACAGAATGGTTCCCAAATCCCTGCACATGGAACCAAGCAGAGAGTGTTGTCTTCAATTCTTTTCATGAGAATGCAAGCAGGTTTTTGATAGGCTATCCTAGACCTGACATCAGCCTGAGGGGTGGGGTTACAAAAAGGTGGCCACCTTTGAGCTCCAGTCCACTGTGCTCTCTCTCCCACAGTGGTACTCTCTCACCCTTATTTTCATAGTTTTACTTAAACCACACTTGCTCTGCGCAGCCTGTTTTTTCTCCTACCTTTAATAAATGTAAAACATCACTACCTTTTGTGCTTGTCTTGACCAGTTCTTTGCTTAGGAGAGAAAGAACCTAGAAACCACCTCCAGGAGACTCCAGCACCACAAAACCCAGAAATATTGTGAAATTTTTCCATTGATTCAAGAAATATTTACTAGGTATTTACTATGTCCTTAGGATACAATAGAAAACAAAAAAAAATATGAAAATCTCTTTTCTCATCCCCCCCCTTTTTTTTTTGGTACTGGGGATCAAACTCAGGACCTTGCACTTTCAAGGCAGGCAGCAGCACCACTGAGCTAAATCCCTGGCCCATCATCCCTTTTACATTTCAATCCATTCAACACATTTAGATTGTTACCACTTTTGGCTATTTTTAATATTGCTGCTATCAATTTTTGTGGACATATTTTTGGTGGATATATATTTGCTCAGATTTTTGGGCTCAGTGGGCTGAAGGGAGGCCTGCTCAGGCAAAGTTCCTAAAGAAAAAAACAGGTTCAGAGCAGACACCACAAGAAAGCAGGAAAAAACTTTATTTTTACAGCACAGCATTTGTAGTCATTTTTTATTAGCTTGCTGAGACATAGTAAGACAAAACATTCTGGGCAACCTTGCAGGCCATGTGGTATATTATTATATAATGAAGCCCCATCACGCACCTGCCCTAAATGATGGGATTGTGTCCTCAAGTACTCTCAGACACCCTCAGATTCCTGGGCTTTGACACATCTCGCAGGAGCCTCCTACACAGGTCTATAACCTAAGAGTAAAAATGCTTGGTTTTATGGTAAGCTAAGTTTAAGGTTTTGAGGTATTACCACACTTTTTTTTTTTTTTTTTTTTTTTGGTACCGGGGATCAAACTCGGGTCCTTAGCTTGCAAAGCAGACGGTGGAACCACTGAGCTAAATCCCTGGCCCTACCACACTATTTTTCAAAGCACATCCCACCAGTAATATATTAGGGTTCCAATTTCTTCATATCTCCTCTGAAACATGTTACTATTTGTCTTTTTCAAGTGTTTTGAGAGAATCTCACCTTATAGTCCAGGCTGGACTTGAACTCACTAAGTAAGCCAGGTTTGTGTCAAACTCATAACCCTCCTACCTCATCCTGCCAAGTGCTGAGATTATAGGCATGTGCCATCACATCCAGCAATACAATAAAATAGTTTTTTGGTTATGTTTTTTTTTGGGGGGGGGGGTTACATGGATCTTATATTCTGGATGTGTAAAAATTTTATTGGTAGATTGAGGGCTGGGGATTTAGCCTACCTCACAAGTGCAAGGTTGTAAGTTCAATCCCCAGCACCAAAAAAAAAATTTTTATTGGTCCATTTTAGATATACATAATGATCACATTCATCTTAGGGAATTTGTACCTATACATAATATATCTTTATTCTGCTTTTTTCCCCAATCCCCTCCCCTCCCTCAATTCTTCTTCCCCTCCTTATTTGTAAAAGCTTTGTTTCCATTTTTTTCCTTGTCAAAGAAAAGAAATGAAGTACTCCTGCTACAAGCTACATAGATGAAATTTGAAATCATCATGATAAATGAAATAAACCAATGAGAAAGGATCACACATTATAAGATTCCATTTATATGAAATGTCCAGAATAGGCAAATCAATAGGGATAGAAATGGATTAGTGAAAACCAGTACTGATGAGGCCATGGCAAGGCAGAAAGTGACTGATATATGCAGGGTTTCTTACACACCCACCCCCTATACAGACACACCAGCAAAGAAATCCCGTTCTTACCATCAGAGATGAGCAGTTGACTCCAAAATGAATTTGTGTGAAGAGACTGTACTAAAATTGCTTTCATCTTCCATTCGCCCCCCTCAAATATTTCCTAAGCACTTCCTTACAAGAGCCCCAGGCTTCTCTCCATTGTGAAAAGGCTAAGTAATACCCTGAGTGTAACCACTTTTCTGAGTTTCACTTTTCTGTGAACTCACATGCACACATGTATTAATAAAACTACATGGGCTTGGGCCTGGGATTTAGCTCAGTGGTTTCACTGCGTGCTACGCAAGTACAAGGACCCGAGTTCGATCCCTGGTACCAAAAAAAAAAAAAACTACATGGGCTTAGTATAGGTGGAATAATAGGAACTGAGGAAGCCTCTCTCCTCTACCCACTTGAGCCCAGTCAGGACCCTATAACCATTCTGTATAACCCCAGACCAAAGCACATGCTTCTCTTTTTCTCTTCTCATTCTTGAGCCCCAAAGCCTGATTTATCTGCACAGCATGCAGTGTTTCTTTTTTTTTTTTATGCAGTGTTTCTATTCTGTTATCCCAGCACCATTTCTCTGTTCACGACTGTCAATAAATGTACCTGCTTTTCCCTCACCATCAGGTGTACCCTTTGCAATTCTTTGCTTGCCGTTCACAAGAGCTTAGAATGTATTGGTTCCACTGCATGCACTGTAAAAGGCTGAGATGTGGCTTAATAATACAGTAATTAATTAGAATGCCTGAGGCTCTGGGTTTGGGCCCCAGCACTGCAAAACAACAAAAAATTTTTAATAAAACTGTGTGCCTTTTCTCCTGTTAATATATCTTTTGTTAATTTAACTCACGTATCCCCAAAACAAGAAATTAAGAGGATAAAGGAAATGTTTTACCTCACTAACTTCATTTTTTCCCCTTGGTGCTGGGATCAAACCCAGGTCCTTCCACATCCCAGGCAAGTGCTTTGCCCCTAAATTACATTCCCAGCCCCTAATTTTAAAAATAGTTTTATTTACATAAAAATGCTTAATATCTACAATCTTATCAATACTGTTTTTAGTGCTTTTATTTGTCAGTTATTATGTAAAATTCCTTCTGTTTTTATGTATGCCTTTTCTCCCTCAACTAGAATTTCCAACCTTCAGGGAAAGATTATGTAGTAATGTCATATGGATATGTGTATTTCCCTAAAATAGTCCTATAAACAGCATAGATAATCAATAAACAGTTTTTAGACCTTCTTACCATACAATTTTTTTAAAGCACACATGGCAGTTTAAGTTACATTAAACATCTTCAAGAACTATTTTATTCATAGATACTAATCCAATTATTTCAGCCTCATTTTATTCTGTCATATCACTGTGTTTATAAACCATCCTTTGGTTTTTATAGCTTACTTTATAGTTATCTTTAAAATATTTGTCTTTTATAAAACTCACCTTATGTTCTGAAAAATTAAAAAATGATGTATTTGAGGTGCAAATATGTTTTAATTTATAGTTTGTTTTGTTTTGTTTTTAGTTTTTTGAGACAAGATCTTGCTATGTAGTTCAGGCTGGCCTTCAACTCTCTAGATAGCCCAGGATAGCCTCAGATTTATAGTGATCCTTCTGCTTCAGCCTCCTGAGCTTTAGGATTACAGGCATGGGCATTACACCATGCCCAGCTATATGGCTTTCTTACATCTCATCTTTCCATATCTTATATCCTCAAGGTTGGATTCAAGTAGATTCTTCTGATTTCTCTATTAGAAATCTGCAGTAATGAAAATCGAAAGCAAATTTTCTTTAAAAATTAAATATTGATCTATGGAATATATGTAACAGTAATCAAGTGTTCTTAAGCACATTGTCCTCATAATTACAGTGTGCTGTTCTAAACCTTAACTGTCCTTGGGCAAACCAAGCATATATGAAAAAGATGACCTTTCATTCTCTCACTACACACTGATAATTCAATGAGATGAGGGCACATGTGATGGACTCTGAACCTTTCAGCTGAGACCAAGAGGTAAGGAACAGAGCACCCGGCCTGAGTCAAGAATAGCCTTGTGGAAAATTAGAGTGCAGAAGACAAAGACTTGATGGAATCCACTGGCCATGGGAAGCCTAACACACATGCTTTGGCACATCATCTGCCCCTGTTGTCTGCCCTCTGGGAGTTATAGATAAGCTCTAAACCTAGGTGCTTCCTTGGTGTCTCTGCCCCTGTCGTGTAGTGCGGGCTTTTCTCCATTCTTTCTAATAAACCCCACCCTGCCCACCCCTCACTGCTTGCTGTTTCCAGTCATCCCTGGGCCTCAGTCTTCATCACCCTCAGGACAAGAACCCAATCAGAGAAAGACATCTGGTTACATCTTCACTAGGCTGAGTTGAAAGGCTCTTTCACATGCCGTGGAAACTGTTAGATCATGTAATGGAATGTTTGTCTCTCGCTCCTCTCTCTCATCTCTGTACTCTGCCCTTCTCCCCACCCTCATCAGTCTATTGTCAGCCATCTCTGCTTTCAGACAGTCACAGGATCGAGAATGAGCCACATAGCATCCCTGTATAAAAGGCTTTAATGGTTCATTATTCCCTGAAGAAAGCTTGATGTGAAAACTAAATGAAGGTAACACGAGCTAGCAAAGGCAACAAGGGAGTTTGACAGCATCTTTCTGTCCCTTTTATCTTATTAGACTACCGAGATTAGGGCGGTGCCAAACTGATCACTCACATGTAGTGGTTTAGGGATCACACACCCTTAACCCCAGCATCACACTTTCCAGATTCAACTACCTCTGAAAAAGAAAGTCCCACCTCATCTGCATGAGGCTTTGGGGGGACATCTAAACACAGACCATAACACCATGCCTTCAATACAACAGTCTTTGGGGAACATTCAAGACCCAAATAATAACATCATCATTTCTTTACACATGCCAATATTATTAATAAGAAACAGATCTTAGCTGCACATGGTGGTGCATACCTGAAATATCAGCATCCATGCAGCTGAGGCAGCTGAGGCAGGAGAATTGCAAGTTCAACACAGCTTGGACTACATAAAGGTTACATATAAGCAGACCCCAGTACACAGTAGTGGGACTCAGTGAAAAATGAAAATTTGGGGAGACTTTTAAAGAAGTCATTAAGAATTTCCAGACAGTGACAGCAAAACAGCAAAACAAGTGCTGTATCCTTCTGAGTCCAAACATAATAGTTCTCTATCACCAAGAGTCTAAACCCGGCTGCCTGTTTCTATAAATTAAGTTTTATTGGAATGTAACCACTTCCATTGTAACAACTATGTTTGTTTTTACTTTACAATAGTAGAGTTTTCTATACTTACTACAGAGAGCACAAAATCTCCAAAGACTAAAATATTTATTGGCCAGGCGTAGTGGTGCACACCCATAGTCCCAGCATTCATGAGGCTGAGGCAGGAGGATTGCCACAAGTTTGAGTCCAGCCTGGGCTGAAGAGTGAGTTTGAGGCCAGCCTGAACTTCATGGCAAGACCTGTCTCAAAAATAAAATATTTACTATCTAGCCTTTTAAGAAAAAGTTTATTACTTCCTATCTGTCAATTCTTACCGATAATTGTTATTTAAAATGACCATACCGCAATCTGCTACTTGTACCACTCCCCTGCTTGAGAACCACGTCAGGTCTACTTGAAGTCTGTAGCTATAAAACAAAAGGATATGGAGATTGTTTACCTGCTCAGAATCCACAGACAGAAGCGCCAAGAATTTCTGTGGCACTTGGGCCGGGGATTTAGCTCAGTGGTTCTGCTGCCTGCCTCACAAGCACAAGGTCCTGAGTTCAATCCCCGGAACCAAAAAAAAAAAAAAAGAACTTCTGTGGCACTACAGGACAACAATACCCATGAATTTTCCGTGGAAAGCCTGAAAAACTATCTGACAACTTCTAACCAGCTCTCTAGAGCATCTGTGATTTCTTACTATGGTTATAAAATAACACACAACTGCCCACTGGAGTCTTGTAAATCTTTCACAGGAATGGCACTTGTTTTAGGGGATGGGGGATGACATTTTTTGGCTCTAAACGAAAACTCTAAACTCTTCCAGGCCCCTGTTACTGTTTAAAACTAAAATGTCCCCCAAATTTTCATGTGTGTGGAACGTGATTGGATCGTGGAAGCACTATACTCATCAGTAGATTCATCCAGTGATGAGTTCATACTTGCATGTGGAGGTAGAACCTGCCTGGAGGTGGGTCACTGGGATGATGACTTGGCTCTAGTTCCTCCCTTCTCTCTCAACGTCCTGGCCACCATGGGTTGAGCGCCTTTTCCCCTGCCATGCCCCCTGCCATTCTGTTTCTGCCTTAGAGCCTGCTGACCACGAACTGAAACCATGAGCCAAAATAAATTTCTCTTCTTTAAACTGTGGGAATGCCAGGAGTGGTGGTGCATACCTGTAATCCCAGCACTTGGGAGGCTGAGGCAGGAATATCACTGCAAGTTTGAGGCCAGCCTCAGCTACATAGAGTTCAAGGCCAACCTGATCTACATAGTGAGACCCTGTCTCAAAACAAAACAAAACAAAACAAAACAACTTTAAACTGTGGGTTTCAGATATGGTGTTTCAGTGATGACAAAAGTGATGAAGAAAGGTTTTAGCACCAAGAATGGGGTTGTTGTTATGACTGTACCTAACCATTTTGTTTAGAAGCCTTTAGAACTGCTATGCAGAAAAGTTTAGAGAAATTGGCTAGAGAAGCCCTAGAATAATTTCAAACTTGCTCTTTTTTTTTTTTTGTACCTGGTGTTGAATTTGGGTCCTTGTGCTTGCGCAGCAGGCGGCGAAACCACCAAGCTAAATCCCCAGCAGAAGCCCTAGAATAATATAGTCATTGATACTGATCAACATTATTGTCCCTAGTGTGATATTGACCAGAGATTAGAAGACCAGAATCCTGATAGGAATGTGAATAGTAAAAGCCATGTTCAGTGTTCATTAGTTTTCATTTGGGAACAAGGACACCATTGGCAGTTGGACCAGAGGCCATGTGTATTATATCCTGGAAGGAAATTTGTCTTCATTTTGACCATGTCCTGAGATTGTGTGAGAGACTAGGATTAAGGACAACAGACTCATTAATCTGGGAGAGGAAGTTTCAAAGCAGCCCCATGTTCCAACTGTGGCATGGACATTGCTTGCTGCCTTTAGTCAGATCTACAGTAAAAATCAAAAGCAAATGGTACATGGTAGTACATGCCCAAATCCTAGCACTCAGGGGGCTGAGGCAGGAGGATCACTACAAGTTCAAGGCCAGTCTGGGCTGTGTGAGTTCAAGGTCAGCCTGAACTACATATTAAGACCTTATCTCAAAAATAAAAGACAAGGGGCCGGGGATTTAGCTCAGTGGTTCCACTGCCTGCCTTGCAAGTGCAAGGACTGCAGTTCAATCCCCAGTACCAAAAATAAATAAATAAATAAATAAATAAATGACAAAACACAATGGTACATGCCTGTAATCTCAGCACTCAGGAGGCTGAGGCAAGAGGATCCCCAGCAGTTTGAGGCCAGCCTGAGCTACATAGGAATACCCTGTCTCAAAAAACAAAAACAAACCAAAAAAAAAAAAAAAACCCACACAAAACAAAAAAATCAGGAGCAGATATTAGAGGCTAAAGATGTGAAAAGTTTTCAGTTTCAGCAAAAAGGAAGTACCTGCAAAGCTGGGTCATAGAAAATGTATGTCGTGACAGAACAGTGTGTGAAGCTGTGAAAGTGAAGCCAAAAGTACAGTAGAGACCCAAGGAAGTTGAAAATGCCAGGAATATGAAACATTTGCTGAGGAAAGCCACACACAATGAGCAAAGCCTCCCCGTGAGAGATGCTGTGTGTACTGCAACTGGCAGTGCTGTAGGGGCAAGGCTGATTAAGCCCTTTGGAGCTCACATCTCACCACCACCTGCCCCAGGTGCTTGATATAGAGATACAGGATTTAAGGTTTGCCCTGCTGGGTTTCAGTCTTGCTTTGGTCAAATTCCTTCCATTTCCCTATTTCTCCCTTTTGAAATAGAAATGTTTACTCTATGCCATTGTATGCTGGAAGTATTAAACTTTCTGATTTTTACAGGGGCTCATAGCTAAGAGTTTGCCTTGAGTCTCAGAGGAGACTTTGGACTTGGACTTTTCAAGTATGGTAGTACTGTAAAAATTATGGCAAATCTTAGATATGGCCTGCATGCATTTTATATAATGAGATGAATATGAGTCTTTTGGAGGCCAGGGTTGAAGTGTTATGGTTCAGATCTAAAAATATCCCCCAAATTCTCATGTGTGTAGAAGGTGATTAGATCGTATGGGCACTATATTCACCATTGGGTTTATCCTTTGATTAGTTCAGTAGCTGAATGTGCTATTAAGAGGTGTGGCCTAGTGGGAGGTGGGTCACTGAGGCTCTAACCTGGAAAGGTGTATTCTTATCCCTGGCTCCTTCTGTCTCTCTCTGCTCCCTTGCCACCATGAGTTGAGCCCCTTTTCCTCTACAATGCCCCTCTGCCATCTTATTCCTGACTTAAAGCCTGCTGATCATGGACTGAAACCATGAGCCAAGGTAAACCTCTCCTCCCTTAAGTTGTGAGTATGGGATATTTTGTCACAGTGACAGGAAAATGACTAAGACAGTCCCTATCTAGCATTTCCACTCCTTACATCAATCCCCCTGGATTAAGTGCCCATTTACTATGGTTTGAATATTCGTTCTCCAAAATTCCTGTTGAAGTTTCATTGCCATTGTAACAGAATTAAGAGATGGGGACTTAATTTTTTTTTTTTTAAATAGGATTTCACTAGAAGTTCAGGCCAGTTTTGAACTCACCGTGTAGCCCAGGTGGGCCTCAAACTCATGGTAATCCTCCTGCCTTAACCTGCTTAGTGGCAGGATTACAGCATCTGTGCCACCACACCTGGTTATGATGGGAATTTTAAAAAGGTGATTAGGCCATGAGGGCTCTGCCCATACCATTATTTTAGGAGTGGGTCTAATCAGAAAAAAATGACTTTAGCTATCTTTTATCCTTCACTCACCTTCTTCCTTTCCACTAACATATGAGAATACAAAAGAAAAGCTTTTGTCTGATGCCAGCACCTGCCTTCAGAAGGGTGAGACAATAAATTTCTGTGCATTATAAATTATCCAGTCTTTGGACATAATAAAAAAAATTATCCAGTCACAGATACTCTGTTATAGCAGCACAGAAGAGACTAAGACACCATGTGATCCCAAATTCCTGGGCTAGAGCCCTATTAAGAATTTTAAAGTGCCTGAAATTTTACCCCACATACTAGTTATCTAGTTAGCCTACCAGAATATTCTGGTATTGCAGATAGATAAGTGAATTAAAAATTATTATAAGGGGGCAGGGGATTTAGCTCAGTGGTTCTGGCACCTGCCTTGCAAGCCCAAGGTCCTGAGTTCGATCCCCAGTACCAAAAAAAAAAAATATTATAAAGCAGTTAGACAAAGCTGGGCCCCCAGATTAGAAAAACAATTGAGCAATTGAGGCACATTCACTGGGTAACATTACAAAAAGAGACAAGATACTACACTTAAGTACTTCCCCTAGAGATGAATAGCAGTGATTGATATTCTAAATAGACTTCTATCTCCCTAGCCCATTTCCTTTCCAGAAATTCCTTGTACATGACTTTTTTGCCCATTTGATCCCCATTTAATCAATATCACCTGGGTGACTGTACCTGTAATCTTATTGGTTGATAATGGTTTTGCCCCACCCCATGACCATTTTGTAATTTTCCATTGGGTCTCATAGTTTTGTCCCACTTTGTACCCACTTCACCTCATGACTTTGCCCTATAAAACACCTTTGAAAAGTAGAGTGGGTGGACAACCCACTTTCCAGTCCCCCTTCTGCCTGACAGAAGCTCTTTCTCTCTATAAACTTTTCCTACTCTTAACCTCTGCTGTTCCTAGAATTCATTCTTCAATTTTAGAGAACACAAACTCGCTCTTCAGATATCTAGCAGGTTTGGGAGTTATAATATTTCCCTTGTTTGGATTATTTTTGCTTATTTGGATACCATTTTTGGATTACTTGGTGCCCTATATCACTGGGGGTGATAGAAGACATGAAATGCCTGTGTCAGAAATGAAGGATTCTTTGTTACTCTCAGCAATAGCAGCAGCCAGAATATCAGCATTTCTGCACCAATTTCTCAAGACTCGATTCCCACAGAGTGACACAGGTCCAGTTGACACCTGCACACTTAGTGGGTTCTGTTGCAGAGAAGGCATCTTGAGTTCAGAGAACAAGAATTTTTTTGTTTGTTTGTTTGTTTTTTGATACCGGGGATTGAACTTGGGAACTTGCGCTTTCGAGGCAGGCAGCAGAACCACTGAGCTAAATCCCCGGCCAAGAACAAGAATTCTTTTATAATGTGCTATAAGCACCCCTGACCTTTATCCAGAGAAACTATTACTCTGTTATAGTACACAGCAAACTCGTTCTTCGCTATGAAGTCAGACACTATTTCCAACTTTCAAGGCAGTTTGCTACATAAACATCCTTGACAGGACAGAACACTCAGAACAAACAGCAGTCAGTGCCCTGGTTACAAGATGTGCAGAAATGCAAGAAACTTGGTGAGTTTCCTCTCAACATCCCCATTTGCATGTGATCTTCTCTGTGAACCCTTTTGCTAATTGCTTCAAAGTTTGATTTCTTCTCTTCTACTTTGCAGCATATTAGCTGGCTCCTGAGAAGTTGCTACCTATCCTATTTATCTCCACACCAATTTAGTGACTTAGCAAGACCCTGTCTCAAATAAAAAATAAAAAGGGAATGTTGCTCAGTGTGAAGGCCCTGGGTTTAATCCCTAGTACTGTAAAAACAAACAACAAAATGCTATTACCATAAACACAATAAAAGAGGTTTTGATCCATTAACAAAAACTTACTAGGACAATGACAGTTTCATTCCAGCACAATGAAACTAGGCTCCTGAAATGTGAGGGAGGTATATCAGAAAAGAAGCATTGAAACAATAGCAGAGTGATAATCTAGATCTGAATGGGCAGATTTACAAAAGAAAAGGCCAAGCTGACCAAGAAAGGAAAAGCATCAGCAATAAGTTTAAAATATGCATATGCACCAATTCCCCAAGATGAATATAATTATTATGTACTGCAAATATATATGAATAAAAACACTTCTCCACAATCAGGGCAATCACATTTTCATCCAAATTGTAGTTCAGCAATTCTGACAAGATTCTGTTAAGTCCTGGGGACTTTGAGCAGAAGCAATGGGAAAATTAGAACAACTCAGAAGAGACCTCCAAATGAATTGATCAGATGTTGAAAAGATTAAGCAATTGAGATGATGACTGAGTGGAGGGGGAGATGTAAGAGCGCTGAATCCTCATTTATCACTGTTGAAGTTGACCTGTAAGGTCTAAAATTAATAAGCAACAAAGCAATATAATGAAGATACTAATAGCCAATCTATATTAAAAATTCATGGGAGGGCCGAGGATTTAGCTCAGTGGTTCTGCCTCCTGCCTCGCAAGTGCAAAGACCTGAGTTCGATGCCCGGTACCAAAAAGAAAAAAAAAAAAAAAAAAAATTCATGTGCCAAGCACAGTTCTAAATTCTTGACATATATTATCCCCTTGACTTCTCTCAGAAAGTCAAATCAGGTAGGTATTATTATTTTTAGGTCCTTAAACATGTTACTTAGACTATTGGCAATAACTACTAAGAATTAAATAAAACTAGGAAGCTATAATCTCAGCTTCTCAGGAGGCTGAGGCAGGAGGATCACAAGTTCAAGACTAGCAGCCTTGGGCCTGGGATTTAGCTCAGTGGTTCCGCTGCCTGCCTCGCAAGCTCAAGGATCCGAGTTCGATCCCAGGTACAAAAAAAAAAAGACTAGCAGCCTGGGCAACTTAGTGATACCACATCTCAAAATGAAATAAAAAGAGCTGGAGATGTAGCTTAGTGGTAGAGCATTTGCCTAGCGGGAGACCCTGGATTCAATCCCTAGCACCATTTTTTAAAAATCATTATTCTAGTTGTTTTAGAAAGATTGTATTGAAGTTTAATTTAGGGAATGAAAGAAAAGTTTGCTCTATCTTTGCTAAAGCAATTATATGAATAAATGATTAAAATTAGGGTTGGTTTATGTGCTCAAGTGTCTCAGAATATTGAATAATTATAAAGTTTTTATAGCTAATGAATAATTAGGGCTTTCCTTTAATAAGAAATTTGAAAAAAAATTGAAACTGGCTAAATCTTTTCATTTCTAGTTCTGTAAGGATGCAGAATACAAAGTATATAATTTATTATACATAATAATCTCATGGACAGCTGGGAAACATAAAACTCATCTACAAGGGACTGCATTTTTATTCACATAGGCATACAATTTATTGGAGAGTGGAATATTTTTTAATTGTATGTGTTTGAAGGAATTTAGTTTTATCAAAAGAGATGAAACAATAACATATGCCTTGCTCTGCAAGCCTTTAAAAATCCAGCAGACAATAAGATTCTGGATTGTAGGCTTAACAGTTCTCTTTTTTTAATGCCCCACAACCATCTGTCCTATATTTTCTAGAACAAGCCTGTTTTCAATATTCTTTTCAATCATTTCCAAAACCTTTCACAATTCTCTAATAGTCAGACATTTTGATCCTTCAGCAAGTAGGAAATGAATTAATCAAGTTAATATTTATTCAGATAAAAACACACATATATATACAAAAAGAATACAGCAAATCACAAGTGACACAGAATTACACTGTTTGGAAATACCTTGATTGTTTACAAGAACTTATGCGTGCCTAAATGTCTAGGTACTGTATCTTGATAGCCCCAGGAGGGATGGGGAAGAAGCATAAATTCCATCCAGCCCGCTAGATCTCAGCACACTTTCTCAAATCAACATGGCTCCACCCCTGTGAGTTGCTGGGTTTCCGCCCATCTGTTCTGTAATTGCTTTTCCTTCCGCACAGTGGTTCCCAGTGTCTGGACAGACTTTTCCTGTTTCCTCCAGATGAAGAATTCTGTTTGCAGCAGTTCTTGATTCCTCTTACTTTTCCTTTTCATCCACTCATGTCCGGCCTCCCCTTTGCACTACACACATTCTAAAAGTGATCTCATCTATACTCCCTGACATTTAGGTATGATAACTGGAAAATTCTGGCACTTGACTTCAATATCCTATGTTTTGGTACTGTTACCATTAAAATTGGTGAACAGTTTTAGCCATTTGAGAACATGGTAGATGGATCGTTTTGAGGGAGTGGCTAAGTGCTTTAAACATACTGTGGTACCTCATCTGTGCAACTATATATGGGCAACAAATGATGCAGTTCTACATGCAAAGTCACAAAACATCAAGAAAGGATTTAAAATGTCACAAAAATGACATAGCAAAATTCTTTACCCCAAGGGAAACAAGAGCCAAGAGACAGCAGTGATCGAGGTCATTCTGATCTAGCATGGCAGGTTTCCGCAGACTCCCTGACGACATCAAGATAATAAATAACCCAGGAAAATCCACTTCTACTTATCAGTTCTTGAAATGTATAACAGATGTGAAATCAACAATGGGGGCTACTCTTGCCAACCAATGCCATTGTGAAGGCCAGTTTGTTACTAACTCCTTTTTGTTGTTGTTGTTGTTGTATGTTTTGGTTTTGTTTTGTGGTTCTGGAGATTAAACACAGGGCCTTTGCACTGAGCCACATCCCCAGCCCTCTTTAAAATTTTTTATTTGGATGCAGGCATGGTGGCACACACCTGTGAGCCCAGTACTTGGGAGGCTGAGCCAGGAGAATTGCCACAACTGTGTTCAAGGCCAGCCTGGGCTACATAGTGAATTTAAGAGCAGTCTGAACTACAGAGCAAGATTGTCTCAAAAAAACATTTTTTTTAATTTGGCATAGGATGCACAAAATCTCTAAGCTGCCCAGGCTGGGCTGGAACTTGCAATCCTCCTACCTCAGACTCCTGGAGTACTAAGATTACAAGAGTGCACCACAACACCCAGCTGGTAATGGCATGTTTTAATTTTGCTCAGTAAAAAGAGCTCTCTGAAAAAGCCAAGTCACAATCCACATGTAATCTCATGCTCTTATGTGCTACCTAATGAATTTGGTGTCATCAGTTTAACTGGTGTATTAGTTTCCCTTGGGATCACAACTTTATTTATGACTTGAGTTACATCTCTCATTATTCTGACCCACTAGGTTACCTGTATCCAACTTAAACTCTCCAGGGCAAACATGAGCAAAAGCCTTTTTCAGATTTCTGCCAGAGTTGAAACAAATTGAAAATTTTAAATGATTTTATTGAAAAAAAATCAGGAAATTAGCATAGATGATAAGGGATGCTAGTGGGTCCAGCTTACAAGGAAAAGATATCATCTTTTGCAAGCCAGGGTTTCCCATTTCTTTTACACCCAATCCAAGAGATTCATTACCTTCTGTAAGAACGGCATTAAAGTAGCTCTTACAACAGTCTTAGAATAATATTAAAATAGACTCATACATGAAGTGATTTTTGCCCATAGCAAACCTGTAGTGGTGTAATATAATTACCCTATGCCAGAATGACTCGTGAAGACTAAGAGAAAAGCAGGGTATGGTGGTGCTTGCCTATAATCCCAGGACTCTGGAGGCTGAGGCAGGAGGATTGCTGCCAGTTTGAGGCCAGCCTGGGCTACATGGTGAGTTCAAGTCCAGCTTGCACTACATAGTGAGACCCAGTCTCAAAAAAAGCAAATTAAAAAAAAAAAAAAAAAGACCAGGAGGAAAGTTTTGCTTTCACTGCGGTCATCTGAAATCAAAGGAACCACATCAAGATGAGAGTGTGTACTACAGGACAACACAGAGACTTTGACATTTATGATGTCGAAATCATTGACATTCCCCACCATGCGGTAAGGGAATGGAGACAACAGAGAAGTAGCTGATGCAGAGATAAAATTCAGCTGAGCATTACCTCATGTGGATACTAACAATTCTTTTACTAATGAGTCAAGTGTGTCCTTGGCAATATCAACTTTGCTGAATCTGTTTCCTTATCTTAAAAAATGAGCACATTCTTACACTGCCTTTGTCTCAGGGCTATGCAAATAGTTGTTAATGCAACAACTTATTGCAAGTGTAGTCAAAGATTACTTTGATCTTGGGAGAACTCCAAGAAAGTCGGTTCACAAATTTTTTCCATGTACTTTCTAAAATAAAAATAAGTACATAAATAACATTTTTAGATTGAGTACCAGAAAAAGTATCTGGATACAGATTACTAAACTCCTTGAATACAGTCACTTTTTATAAAACTGTATTGTTAGTCATGCTGGGTGTGGTGGTGCATGCCTGTAACCCCAGCCCTAGGAAGGCTGAGGCTGGAGGATCGCTGTGAGTTCCAAGCCACCCTGGGCTACAGTGACTTCAAGAATGGCCTATCCTACATTGTAAGACCCTGTCTCCAAAAAAAATTGTATCCTTCGTTATTCAACAAGCACTTTGGTAGCAAACTCCTGCATTTACTGGGGACTGGAAAGGTGCTGCCCGTTTAAATGACCATCCTCCTATCGAACTTCAAAGTTGTTGTTTGTTTCTTTGTTTGTATCCGATAAAGTCAAAGAAACTCACAAGGAATTAGGCAAAATATCTGAGTCACTTGAGCCACTTTTTTTTTTTTTTTTTTTTTTGGTACCAGGGATCGAACTCCGGTCCTTGTACAGCAGGCAACGAAACCACTGAGCTAAATCCCTGACCCCTGAGTCACTTTGTGATTTAGAGTAAACTTTGCTCATTGTAATACTAAGTTCTCCTCCTAGAGCCAGGACCTTGAACTGCGCATGCTCAGGAATGTGCCACCTCTTCCTGTGAGGTTATCTTTTTGTATAAATTGTTAAGAGCTTCCCTAACAAAAGAAGAAGCCCCTTGCTTTCTTTACTCTGGGAGAACAAAGATGCTAATGGGTTGTGCTGGGGTGGGGGCAGCCATGCTGGGGATGGAACTCAAAAACTTCAAACTGGGCCAGGGAATTAGCTCAGTGGTTCTGCCACCTGCCTTGCAAGCGCAAGGTCCCGAGTTCGATTCCCGGTACCAAAAAAAAAAGACTGAACTAAGATACCAGGCTTTTTTCATGTTTTTATTTTGAAACAGGAGTCTCACTAAATTGCCCAGGCAGGACATAAATTTTCAATCCTCATGCCTGAGGCAGCTAGACTGCTGAGATTAAAGGCTTGTTCCACTATACCCAGCTGGAAAATACTGCTTTGATACTTATCTCCAGTACTCTCCTTACTTACTGCAAGTAATGAACTTTTACTTACTCTTTTATCTCCTGGCTGAGTTTACTGGCTTTGCAAGCACCAAGAGATGACATGAATCCATTGCATTTTGTTACAATCTGGGCTCTTTATTTTAAACCATTCTAGTGGGTTAAAGGTGTAGCTCAGTGGTAGAATATTTGCCTAGTGTCACAGTGAGTAATGGGGTCCCCAACAGGTTCATATCATATTTCTTCGAAAATAAAACCTAACTGGAAAATAAGCCCTAGCATGATTTTTCAGGATGCTCGTCATATAAATTACACTCTAAAAATAAGCCCCAGTTAAGATCATCGTAGGCCGGGGATTTAGCTCAGTGGTTCCAGCGCCTGTCTCAAAAGCGCAAGGTCCCAAGTTCAATCCCCAGTACCAAAAATAAAAATAAAAATAAAAGATCATCAGCCTGTAATCCCAGCACTTGTTAGGCTGAGCCAGGAAGGCCGCCACAATTTTGAGGTCAGCCTGGGATACATAGAGTTCAAGGCCTGTCTAAACTACATAGTGAGACTCTGTCTCAAAAACAAACAAATAGGGCTGGGGATTTAGCTCAGTGGTTCCGCCGCCTACTTCGCAAGGGCAAGGACCTGAGTTCAATCCCCGGTACCAAAAAAAAAAAAACCCAAATAAACAAAAAAGATTATCAGCCAGACATATGCCTTTAATACACCCATTGCAACACACAATGGGCATTTTGAATTATAGAATAATTATATTAATATATTAATATATAATTAAATATAAATAAATAACATTGTTGATATTAATACATAAAATAAATGATAATACAAATAATAATTTAAGGGCCGGGGATTTAGCTTAGTGGTGCAGCCACCGGCCTCACAAGTGCAAGGTCCTGAGTTTGATGCCCAGTACCAAAAAAGAAAAATCAGTAATAACTTAGTATTTGTAAATACCCAAGCAGGAGCCTTTGGACAAGAGGTAAACACCTACATAAACAGATGAACTTGAGAGTTATTACCAATGACCAATTGGAGTACAGACACAATGCACATTTTTCCGGTACTAGGAATCAAACTCAGGGCCTCAAGCTTGCTAGGCAGGCACTGTGCTGCTAAGCTACATCTCTGGCCCTGCAACATATGAATAGTGTGCATAACATAGGAGACTAGGCCTTAGCAAAGCTGGCTGGGGAAGTAGGCGTGACCTGCTAATTACAAGATCCCAGATATATTCACAGATCAGTTCTCCAAGCCCTGCACATGGACTTCTCTGGGGAACTCCAGTGGGTTCTCAATAGGCTTAGACCTGATGTCAGCCTGAGAGGTGGGATCCCAGCACCACATATGTAGAATTTGTTGCATGTTTCCTGGAGATTTAGAGAGCATAAAAGACACAGACACCATGAAGAGCTTGCTATCCTGTCTTTCCTCACGACAGCCAGGATGTCATGCTTCCTCCAGGGTGTCCTTTTATCTTGCTTTTTCCTCTTTTACCTGGCCCAAGTTCACTCTTAAGAGCCAGTTTCTCTCTTACACTTCACTTTTACTTTCTCAAATAAACTTTGCCACTGCTTTTTGCTCATTTCATTCAATTCTTTATTTGAGATGAGAAGAGCCTGGAATCTAACCCAGAGGGAGAGGTGAGCAACCCAGAACCT
Source organism: Heterocephalus glaber (assembly GCF_053883595.1). Lineage (NCBI taxonomy): Eukaryota > Metazoa > Chordata > Mammalia > Rodentia > Bathyergidae > Heterocephalus > Heterocephalus glaber. The sequence continues at coordinate 27,255,005 of NW_028258153.1, forward strand.
GGTAATGTTTGATTGGTGAGCCACTTGTATTTATTTATTTATTCATTCATTCATTCATTCATTTTTCCCAGTACCAGAAATCAAACTCAGGACCATGCACTTGCCAGGCAGGTGCAGGCCACTGAGCTACCTCCCCAGCCCCAATGGGGCACTTTTAGAAGGAACTTCCCAGGGCCAATGATGTAGCTCAGGGGCACTGTGCCTGCTTTATAAGCACAAGGTCCTGAGTTCAATCCCTGGTACCAAAAACAAAGAAGGTGCTACCCAATAACATTTGTGTGTGGTCAGCAAGGAGAATCAAAAGCCAGGAGATTCCAATAATGTGTGCACTTGAAAACAAACAGAAATGGTTGTGCCTAATATGAATCTTCACAATTCAATACATCATGTGTTGTAGCAGACGTACTTAGTGCACTCACAATGTAGGAGCTCAGGCATGGAAATGAGCAGGATTTGTCAATCACAAGATCCCAGGGCAACGCAAGGACCCATATGTAGAACTTCTTATGAGCTTCCACAGATAAAGAACTGCCCATCACAGAAGGGCCAGTAGCCCAAACCCTGTTTCTCAGAAACACTGCGTACTTTCATTTTTGCTTTTACCCTCTTTTTCTCTTTGTTCAGTCCAAGTTCGCTCTGCAAAGCTAGCTTCTCCCATACCCATTTACCCCGAATTTTTCAAATAAACTTTTTGGCACCATTGTTGGTTTGTATCGTCTAATTCTTTGTTCTAGACAATACGAACCTGGAATACTTTTGATTGACAAGCCACTTCTGTGGGGTTTGTTTTGTTTTGTTTTGTTTTGTTTGCGGTACCAGGGATCGAACTCAGGACCTTATGCTTGTGAGGCAGGTGCGGTGCCACTGAGCTAAATCCCCGGCCCTGGCAAGCCCACTTCTAAAGAAACCACCCTAGAACATTCATGTGAAATAAACATTTTATGAATTTTGGTGCCACTGAGCTAAATCCTGGTCCTAAACCATCATTCTTAACTGTCATCATTTTTGGTGCCACCCCTGTCTCCTAAGTTTTCAATTAACACTTGATTTAATGGAAACTTTGTGACGCCTACCCAATGCTTGGGTGAAGCATTCATGGGATAAAATCACTGATGGCTGTGTTGCCAGTGCACTGTGACAGTCACAAGAAATCCAGACTGGAATTTGGTGTTTGGAGAGTTATGACCATGTTCTAGAAGAAAATGACATGACTATTTGAATAAATGTAGATTTTTTAAAAAATACATTTTTTGGGGCCGGGGATTTAGCTCAGTGGTTTCAGCGCCTGCCTCTCAAGCGAAAGGATCTGAGCTAGATCCCCGGTACCAAAAAATAAAATAAAATAAAATAAAATAAAAATAAATTTTATTTTATTGTATCCCATTCACCCCAGCCCCTCAAGCCCCCTCCCTAAATGTAGATTTTTGTACATCAATAAATGTAGATTTTTGTACACAAATAAATGAATAAATTCAGATTGTTGTACATGAAAAAATAAGACATCCCCTGAAAATAGCCCTATTGCATCTTTGGAGCAAAAATTATATAAGACCTAGTCTTATTTTCAGGGAAATACATATGTTCTTATGGGCAACAAACAAAGAAATGAATGTGCCGAATTGACAAAGCATCAAAGTTTACTAAGGCAATAGTATGCTCTGAGTGAGCAGACTCATACTAGCAGAAAGAAAAATGGCAGGAGTGCTGAGGGGATTGGGTTTAAGAATTTAAAATGTTAGCTAGTTTTGGTAGTGCTTGCCTGTGATCCCAGCACTCGGGAGGCTGGAGCAGGAGGATTGCCACCAGTTGGGGCCAGCCTGGGTTCCATAGTGAGTTAAGGCCACCTGAACAGCAAAGTGAGACCCTGTCTCAAAAAAAAAATAAACCACAAACAAAAGAATGTGAAATGTTGTGACTGGTCTAGGGACCTCCCATTTGCTCCTCCAAAACATGATTGACAGTGCTGAGTCTTGTCAGTTGTGTCTACTGTGAGTATCCTTTCCCATAGTTCCCTCTGATACAATTAGATGAATGAGATGTAGTCCATATTCATGAACCTTCCATGAGCGTCCAGTGAAGAAAGGTTACTAAAGTGTGAGACCAAAGCGATTCCATTTTGCTAAAATCCACCATTCCCCTAGCCTCTCAAATTAATGGTTAAAATGTGTTTGCTCTGGGACAGAAAATACAATCTGTAACAAACCAAAGTTCCTAAGTTAATTACTCAGCCATCTGTTTACCCAGGAAATGAACATCCTGGGCCCACTATCTGTAGGAACCGTCTGTCAATGTGCTGACTGTCAGTGCTGGATGGTCGTGACCATTAGTCACCGTGTCTGCTGACCATCAATACGTGACAGTTGCCCACTAACCTTTGTCCTTCTTTTCTTTTGTAAAACCTATACATAATCCCCCCTTACCCCTGATGAGTTCAGCCAATCAAAAATGTACACTTCATGCTCGCTAAATGTTAACCAATCATGTAACTGCTAAGTGAAAAATCTCCAAACCTTGCTGTAACCTCTATAAAAACCCCGCTAATTTGGAACTCGGGGCTCTCAATCTCAATCCGCTGTGTCGGTGACAATTGAGAGTCCCTGCTTAAGCTTGAATAAATGACCTTCATGTGCTTACATCGGAAACGGCCTCCTGGTGGTCTTTGGGACCTTACAATCTGTGCACAACAAAAGGTCATGCTGGAGAATCAGACCAGAGTAGGACTCCTTTTGAGAGTTTGAATTTTCCAAGAGAGGCCCAGAGGTGTTTATCTTTCTTATCTCTGCCTCCAGTAGCAGGCCTTAGGACAAAGTTTGGCCCTAGAACATTGCCCTGTTTCGAATGACTGAAGGGGAGTGGTCCCATAGCCCCAGTTATACAATCTGTATTACTAGCATGCAAAAGGCTTTGGAGTTCAGTCCCCAGCACCACAAAACAACAATAACAATGCTACCACAACAATATCACTACAAGAACTACACAAGAACAAAACCAACATTATTTTTATGTGATTCAAATATATACAAAATTAGAAAGTTATAAGAACCTTATACCTGCCCCTCACTTTAAAAAGTATTATTGTGGATATCTCAGTTAGAAATTATTATAAGACAGACAAAGTTGGGCCCTCAGCATAGAAAAACAATTGAGGCAAGTTCACTGGTTAGAATTATAAAAAAAGAGAAACTATTACACTCAAGTACTTCCTCTAGGAATAAATAGCAGTGATTGATATTCTAAATAAGTATCAATCACCTGAGTGGGGGACCAAGACCTTAACCCATTCCTTGCAGGAACTGTCCCTGCCTCATCCCTAACCGAAAAACCTTGTTCATTCCTTGTACTCTTGCTGCATGACTAGCTTCCCCATTTGATCCCCATTTAATCAATATTACCTAAGTGACAATATGTATTGTAATCTTCCTGGTTGATCATAGTTTTGTCCCACCTCACATTCATCTTGTGATTTCCCACTGGACCAATATTACCACCTAAGTGACTGTACTTGTAATCTTACTAGTTGACTCTAGTTTTGTCCCACTCTGTACCCTCCTCACCTCACGGCTCTGTCCCATAAAACACCTTGGAGAAGCAGGGTACGAGGGCAACCCACTTTCCAGTCCCCCTTCTGTCTCTCTTAGACAGAAACTATCTTTCTTTCAGTAAATTTTTCCTACTCTTTACCTCCGGTGTTCCTAGAATTCATTCTTCGATCTTAGATTTTAGAAACTTGCGTTTTGGATACCTAGCAGGTTTGAGAGTTACCTCTGTTCCCTCTATACCAGTATCAGTGCATGTTATACTCTTAGTTACTCCAGCCCCACCCCCTTTCTTTTTTTTTGGTACCAGGGATCAAACTCAGGACCTTGTGTTTGTGAGGCAAGCACAATGCCACTGAGCTAAATCCCTGGCCTGCCCCTCTTTTTTAAGATAATATTTTACTATGTTGTCCAGGCCAACCTTGAACTCATTATGTAGACCACGTTGGCTTCAAACATGTCATCCTCTTGCCTCAGCCTTCCAAGTGCACCACCTTGCCTGGCTCCCAACTGGATTACTTAAAGCAAATTCTAGATTTCAACAACAGATATGTAAGAGATTACAATATCCCACCCCAAATATGCCATGCTAACATAAAGATTATTTTGAGCTGAACATAATTAAGGAAAAGTTCTGCTATCCCATCTGCCTGGAAACAGATCCACCCAACACACATACTTCCCATACCAGAAAGGGAATAACAACCTTATCACTCCACATAAGATAGCACCAAAAAACAATCAACATAAACAAACATTGCTAACTAGCCCTTATCTATCTTCAGTTTCCCATAAATTTGGTTTCCTATAATGTGCCACCCCTGAAAGCTCAAAGTCCCTTTCCTTTATCTTGTCAGTTCTCTTTAAATTTATTTTCTTCCAGCTAGGCATGGTAGCACACATCTGTAATCCCAGCCCTTGAGAGGCTGAGGATTGCAGTGAGTTCAAGGCCAGCCTGAAATAGGTAGCAAGACTCTCAAAAAAAACAAACAAAAAAAAGCCAATGCATTTATTCTCTTTTGCTTCAGTGGTATGAAATCCTCCAAGCCTGGTCATTTCTCTAGGAATTTTCTCCTCTCTCTATTCAAAACACTACTCACCCTTACCATGTAAAAATTTTAGCACTGGGCCAGAGATTTAGCTCAGTGGTGCTGCGCCTGCCTCGCATGTGCAAGGTCCTGAGTTCAATCCCCAGTTCTGAAAAAAAAAAAAAAAAAATGTAGTATCACACAAAATTGTATGCCTTTTTTCTTGTTAATCTTTTTTTGTAAAATGTATTCTTTATTTTCTTTCTTTCTTTCTTTCTTTCTTTCTTTCTTTCTTTCTTTCTTTCTTTTTTGGTACTAAGGATCGAAATTAGGTCCTTGCGCTTGTGAAGTAGGCAGCGGAACCACTAAACTAGATCCCTGGCCCTTGTTAATCTGTTTTCAACTAATTTTGAAGGCAAGCCAGGAACTTAAGAAGGTAAAGAAAATATTATCCTCTACTATACATACTTGTTTGTTCTATTTATTTCTTGCCGACCTTTAACATAACTAAAAATCATTAACAATAGTTTCCTTATTTTTTTCTGTTTTTTTGAGACAGGGTCTCATTATGTACTCCAGGCTGGCCTCAAACTCATGGTGAACCTCCTGCCTCATTCTCCCGAGTGCTGGGATTTCAGGTGTGCATCCCACACGCAGCTATTTCTTGCCCATTTTACCATTTTGTTGTTTGTGATGTTAAAGAACTAAGGTTATTTGTATTTACATAGAATTTCCCATATTCTGGATTTTGTCATTTGCATCCCTATGGCTTACACACACACACACTCTTCAATTCAAATTTCCTATAAACTGGTAGTTATGTCAAATGTTTGGACCAGACTCATCTGTTTTTTTGTAAATATACTTCATTGGTGGTAATGTGCACTCCCTATTATATAAGGAGGCATGAATAATCAATAATTAATTTTCTGTGTGTAAAACAGGGTCTCACTACATAGTCCAGTCTGGCCTTGAACTCCTGGCAATTCTCCTGCCTCAGCCTCCCGAGTCCTGGGATTATAGGCATGTGCCACTATACCCAGCTAATAAGTACTTTGTGATCCTAGACTGATCTTTGGATTTGGGTGCTATTGGCCTGATCCTTTAATTCTGTTATCCTGCAAATGGTTGGTGTGCTGTTGCTCAATGGCAGCCAGTTAGGCATGAGGCAAGGCAGGCAATAGAGGAAGTACTTTTATCACAGTGAGACCACTGATTGGACAAGACCAGGCCATCATTCTAAGAGTCATCATAGCTAAGAACTGAATCAACAGCTTATATAGGAAACTTAAGGAAGTGTGTTCTTAGCCAATGACAGCCATTAAAGGAATCATTAATCCTGCAGTGGTCCCATTTCTCTGATGCACATTCTGATGTTATAGGAAGGTCACCAGATGTTCTGTGTTCTGTAAACCTATAGATTACTGAGGTCTTATGACTGATGTTTTTGTTATTCCTTTTTCCTGGAACAGCTGACTCTAGCAGTTCAGATCTTAATCACTGAAGTACTGTAGAATTGTGAATTCTAGGCAAAAGCAAAGGAAACAAAAAACAAGTTTGCTAAGGACAAGTTAACTCATTGGACAGTTTCGGTTAAACTTTAGCAGTAATTTTTGTTTTGTTTTCCTGAGATATTTTTGTTTTTTGAGATAGGGTCTCACTATGTATACCAAGCTGGCCTTGAACTCACTATGTATCCCAGGCTGGCCTCATATTTGGAGCAGTCCTTCTGCCTCAGCCCCCTCACCCCACCCAGTGCTGGGATTACAGGCGTGCACCACCACTTTCTCTTCTAACTTTTCATCTAAGGATTTTAGCAGCCACTGATGATCATTTTCAAGATCCACTATTTCATTAAGGGATATGTGGTTCATAGAGGAGAAGCTTTCTCACTGCAGCTTGTCCCAAGTTATTCTTTTTGAGTATAAATGCTAAGGCAGAATGACTAGGCATTTTGTTTGTGTAAGCAAACAGCCACCATCTGCCCAGCACAACTGTAAGGCATAGACTGATAAATGACTTATTCATTCTCATAAAACATTACCACCTGTGAAATTAACAAATCAGAGACACACAGATGGGCGGGCTTGTCAGACTATATCAGTGACACTGGGTATGTGAGCTTATCAAACACACCAGAATAAATAATGCAATCCTCTCACCTAAATCACATCAAAGGAGAAATACCTTAGACTGCAGCACAACACACCGACCCATCACTTTGCCATGGACCCTGTGGTACATATGTCACAGCCTCTGCCCAAGAGATCACTAGGTGGTGACCTCTCATTTATCCCCAGACTCAGCTTGGTATATCTCCCTGCTACTGATGTCTTCTACTTTGAAGCAACTATCTGGATCCTTCACTTTCACATCCTCATGATTTGTCCCTTAATCTAATACCTGACCTCTTGTAATGATTATTTGTATTTGTATTAACTTTTTGCATCACCTTTAATCCTATAGTCCTTTAATACCATTTTCTCTTTTCCAACTTTCTGTACCCTAATACAACTGTTTGAAGTGTGGTGTGTTATCTTAGTCTTGTAGATATCACTAAGATTGGAATAGCTCAAAAAGCTTGCAATTGCCTGGGTCATGATTACCAAGTGAAATCTAAACTACTAAGTGAAGTAATCCCATTGAAAATGACATAGATTGTGAATCCATTGATAATCAATAAATCCTGACTTTACAGAAGACACAAATGTGTCAGTCTACATATTAATGACATAACTTGCTCATGATATGAGCTAATATTGTGCTTAATTATTTTTTCTATATTTATAATCTACAACTCTTTAGTAAGAAAGAACTGTCCCCACATGACTGTCTTGAGGTACAGTTTTTATCAAGGAAGACAGGAAAAATTCTTCATTCTTCCCATTTGTTGGGATGTTGTGGTTTTGTACTGACTATCTATCAATTCTTGAATTGTCACCCACATTGATTTGCTTTGAACCACTGTAATTGAGGTAGGAGATTAGGGTGTGGCCAACTGGCTGGACAAATGAGCATGACCTATCAAGCATGGAAGTTCATGACATATGTACAGAAAACCAGTTCCCATGGGCTGCACCTGAAACCAAACAGAAAATGCTGCCTTCAATTCTTCTGACGTGAGAACAAGCAGGTGTTTGATAGGATGGCCTAGATCTGATGTCAGCTTGAAGAGTGGGAGATACAAAGGGTGGTGACCATTAACCTCATGGCTACTGTGAGCTCTTTCAGTGGTCTGCTCTCACCATACAGAATGCACTTCTCTTCCTACTAAAATTGGCCTGTTTTTACTCTGTAAACCATACTTTTCCTATTTTTAATAAACGTAATACCTTGCTACCTTTTTCACTTATTTTGATGAAATCTTTGTTCAGGACAATAAGAACCTGGAGAGAATCTCTAGAAAGAGTCCACAGCACCCCGAAACCCTAGTAACATAATTGCCATTATATTTTTGTGAATTCTAGGGGATAGAATCCAGGTTCTCCTACATACTAGACAAGCACTCTACCATTGAGCAACACACACATACACAAACATATATATACATACAGAACTCCCATTCTTCTTTTTTGATATTTAAAATGTTCCTTTATTGCAGAATTTAAGAGATTAGACAGACAAATAGATGAATCAGGATGATTTATTTAGGTGTGCACCAGTTCAGTGAACTTGTGTCCAAAGGCTGAGCCCAGGACAAAGGAAAAGCTCTAGATTTATACACAATGCGGAGCAGGGTTGATCTACCTAAAGGGACAAAACTTGTGGACAGAATCACAACAAAGGGAGTTAGTCACACTGTGACAGTTTTGTAATAGCATATCTTGGTGGCCTTGGTTGAATAAAAACAGGATCTTATGAGAACAGGAGGTTGTAAAATCTTGCATACAGGGACAAAGTTATTTATTTTATTTATAATAGAACAAAGAACAACAGCCATGCAGGGGGGAGTCTGAGGGGGAATTGCTGAGGTGGGAGAAACTTGGTTTTTTTCTTTTTTTTTAAGTCCTGCTTCATTCCCCTCTTGGATGCTTTTGATAAATGACTTTTAATAGAGAGCATTGTCATCATCATTATTATCTACACTGTTATAGGAGGGTGGCTCCCTATTGGGCAGAGGTTGGTACTTGGTCAGAGCCATTAGTTGAGTGGTGTTGTGTCTGTCTACCAGTGGCTCTATGGCCAACTAAATTTTTTGACAAGCAGGGATAAGAATCAAGGGACAATAAGACAAATTCCCAAGATAACCAGAATTATTCTTGTCAAGGTCTTAAATCTTTTAAAGATGAAAACCAGACTCCAAAGAGAGAATCTAGAGACCGACTCTTTCATTTTTGGACTAGGACATGGGCCAGTTTTTGAATTCTGGCAGTAATGTCTTTGATGACATTTTCATTATAATCAATCTCTAGAAACCATTTAGTGAAATTGAATTTTCCTGGGCTAGGAGGTAGTCTAGGGCCAATCTACTTTAGTAAACGGCACTTCTAATTTTTTTGAAGCAAAATATTTATTGGTACATTTTAGATACACATAATGATAACATTCATCATAAGGAATTTGTACCTGTACATGATATATCTTTTTTTTTGTATTAAATTCTTTTATTGGTACATTGTAGGTATACAACACAATTACATTTCTCATTGGGAATTGTACCTTTACATAATGCATCTTGGTTCTTATTTTTTCCCCATTCCTAGCCATCCCTTCATGGCCTCCACCCTTCCCTATTTACAAAGACTTTATTTCCATTTTTTCCATTTCTCATCATTTTTTCCTTTCCCTTCTTTCCTTTCCCCTGCCCCTCCCACTATCCCTACCCCTTTGGACCTTTTCTTCCTATTTTACATTATCAATTATTCATTCTAATCATTGGTACATTTGAGGTATACAATATAATGACATTCATCATTGGAAATTTGCACCTTTACATAGTCTCTCTTGGTTCTTATTTTTCACCCTTGCCCAGCCCTCCCTTCAACCCCTCCATTCCTCCCTATTTACAAAGATTTTGTTCCTATTTTTCCATTTTCTCATATTAATCCCATTCCCTTCTATCCTTTCCCTAGCCCTCCCACTTCCTTCCCCTTTGCCCCTTTTCTTCCTATTTCACAATACCTATTATACATTTAGTCCTTATTTACACTTTCAGTTTCTCACACCAGAGAAACTATTCCGTATTTACACGTGTGTCCTATTTATTTCACATAAGAGTATTGCCTCAATGTGCATCCACTTAGCTATAAATGTCTCTAATTTCTCATTTTTTATGGCTGAGTAGTACTCCATTTTATAAAAAAACCACATTTTCTTGATCCAGTCTCCAGTTGATGGGCATTTGGGCTGTTTCCAAGTTCTAGCTATTATAAACTGTGCTGCTATGAACATGGGTGCACATATATCACTGTGGTATGATTCTTTTAATTCTTTGGGGAAGATCCCCAGCAGTGGAATAGCGGGGTCAAATGGGACTTCTAGTCCTAGTTCTTTGAGGTATCTCCATACTGATTTCCTCAGTGCTTGCACCAGTCTACACTCCTACCAGCAGTGGAGCAGGGTTCCTCTTTCCCCACAGCCCTGCCAGCATTTCTTATTGGTGGATTTCATGATAGCAGCCATTCTTTCTGGAGTGAAGTGGAATCTCAGTGTTGTTTTCATTTGCATCTCTCAAATGATCAGTGATGTTGAACATTTTTTTCATGTATTTATTTGCTATTTCTACTTCTTTATCTGAGAAATGTCTGTTCATTTCAGATGCCCATTTTTGGATTGGGTCCTTAAATTTGGGAGGTCTGATCTTTTTAAGTTCTTTGTAGATTTCAGATAGTAGGCCTTTGTCTGAGGAAGAGCAGGTGAAGATTTTTTCCCACATTGTGGGTTGTCTCTTCACACTGCTGGTGGTTTCTCTTGCTGTGCAGAATCCTTTTAATAAGAAGAGATCCCATTTGTTGATTGTTTGTGCTAGTTCACGGGCAACTGAGGTTTTGTTCATAAAATCTTTTGTTACACCGATGTCTTCAAGGGTTCTACCTAACCTCTGTTCCAACTGGTTCAGAGTTTCTATTTTAATATTTAGATCTTTAATCCATTTTGATTTTAGTTTAGTGCATGGTGAGAGATACAGGTCTAGTTTTAATCTTTGGCAAGTTGAAGCCCAATTTTTCCGGCACCATTTATTAAAAAGGCTATCTTTCCTCCAGTGAGAGTGTTTGGCTCCTTTGTCAAAGATGAGATGGCTGAGTGTGTCTGGCATTGTTTCTGCATCTTCTAATCTGTTCCACTGGTCCTCAGGTATGTTTCTTTGCCAGTACCATGCTCTTTTTATCACAGTAGCTTTGTAGTATAGTTGCAGGTTGGGGATTGTGATACCCCCCGGCATGTCTCTGTTACCTAGAATTGCTTTTGTTATTCTGGGTCTCTTCTTGTTCCAAATGAATTTTTGGATTGGTTTCTTGAGGTCTATGAAGTATGCTGCTGGGATGTCAATTGGAATTGCATTAAATCTATATAGCAGTTTTGGAAGTATGGCCATTTTCACTATATTAATCCTTCCTACCCAGGAGCAGGGGATGTCTGTCCATTTTCTGATATCATCTTCAATCTCTCTTTTCAGAGTGCCATAGTTTTCAGAGAAGAGGTCTTTGATTTCTTTCCTTAGGATGATTCCTAGGTATTTCAGTTTTTTGGATGCTATTGTGAAAGGAATTATTTGTCCTATTTCTCTCTCAGTGAGTCTGTCATTGGTGTAGAGGAAAGCTATTGATTTTTGTGTGTTGACCTTGTAACTAGCTACTTGACTGAATTTGATTATTAAGTCTAGAAGACTTTTGGTGGAGTTCTTGGGGTCTTCTATATAGAGTATCATCTCATCTGAAAAGAATGACAATTTGACTTCATTACCTATCTTTATTCCTTTTATTTGTTTCTCTTGTCTAATTGTCGTGGCTAATGTTTCCAGAACTATATTGAACAAGAGTGGTGATAGTGGACATCCTTGTCTTGTTCCTGATTTTAGCGTGAAGGATTTCAGTTTTTGGCCATTTAGTATGATATTGGCTGTTGGTTTTTCATAGATGGTTTCTATCAGTTTGAGGTAGAGACCATCTATTCCAATTTTTTGTAGGGTTTTTATCATAAATGCATGTTAGATTTTGTCAAATGCTTTTTCTGCATCTATGGAGATAATCATATGGTTTTTGTCCTTGGCTCTATTGATATAGTGTATTACATTGACTGATTTTTGTATATTGAACCATCCCTGCATCCCTGGGATGAATGCCACTTGATCAGGGTGTATGATCTTCTTGATGATCTTCTGCATTCTGTTTGCCAGTACCTTAAGGGATTTTTGCATCTATGTTCATTAGTGAGATTGGCCTATAGTTTTTTTTTCAGTTGGGTCTTTCTCTGCTTAGGGATCAAGATGATGCTTGCTTCCAGGAATGAATTTGGGAGTACCGCTTCCCTTTCAATTTCATTGAAGAGTTTAAACAGTAGTGGCAGCAGTTCCTCTCTAAATGTCTTGTAGAATTCAGCAGTGAAGCCATCAGGGCCCGGGCTTTTCTTAGTTGGTAAGTTTTTAATTATATTTTCAATTTCATTGGTTGATATTGGGTTGTTCAGAATTTTTAGGTCTTCTTCATTCAACTTTGGTAATTCATATGTATCTAGGAATCTGTCCATTTCTTCTATGTTGTCCATCTTATTGGTGTATAGGTTGTGGAAGTAGGTATTGATGATCCTCTGGATTTCTGCTGGGTCTGTTGTCATTTCACCCTTTTCATTCCTAATTGCATGGATTTGGGCCTTTTCTTTCCTTCTTTTGACAAGGTTGGCTAAAGGTTGGTCAATTTTGTTGATTCTTTCAAAGAACCAACTCTTGGCTTCATTGATTTTTTTTGTATCATTCTCTTAGTCTCCATTGCATTGATTTCTCCTCTGATCTTTATAATTTCCTCCCTTGTATGAGCTTTGGGGTTGTCCTGCTCTTCTTTTTCTAGAAGCTTGAGGTTCAGCATCAGGTTGTTTAATTGGGTTCATTCTGTTTTCCTAATATGCATATTTACTGCTATGAATTTCCCTCGTAAGACTGCTTTCATTGTGTCCCATAGATTCTGATATGTTGTATTGTCATTGTCATTTAATTGAAGGAACTGTCTGATTTCTTCTTTAATTTCCTCTGTGACCCATTGGTTATTCAGAAGTGTGTTGTTCAATTTCCATGTGTTTATGAAATTTTTTGAGTTTCTTTTGCTATGGATCTCCAATTTCATCGCACTATGGTCTGCTAATGTACAGGGGATAACTTCAATTCCTTTGCACTTACTTAAAGTAAGTATGTGTGAGTATGTGTGAGTATGTGGTCTATTTTTGAGAATGAACCATGTGCAGCTGAGAAGAATGTGTATTCTGATTTTGTGGGGTGGAAGACTCTGAAAACATCTGTTAAGTTCATTTGTTCAAGAGTTCAATTGAGTTCTAGTATTTCATTACTTATTTTTAGTCTAGTTGATCTATCTGTGACAGTGGGGTGTTGAGGTCCCCCATTACAATTGTATTAGTGCATATATGACTTTTCATGTCCATTAGTATTTGTTTTATATAGTTGGATGCACTAGTGTTTGGTGCATAGATATTTATGATTGTCATCTCTTCCTCTTGGATTCTTCCCTTTACAAGGATGTAGTGTCCTTCTTCATCTCTCTTCATCAGTGTTGGTTTGAAATCTATTTGATCTGCACAGAGGATAGCTACTCCTGCTTTTTTTCAGGTTCCTGTCAATGGAGTATTGTTTTCCACCCTTCAACTTTCAGTCTATGAGTTTCCTTTTGAATTAAGTGTGTTTCTTGTATGCAGCATATTGTTGGATTTTGCTTCTTGACCCATTCTGCCAGTCTATTTCTTTTGATTGGTGAATTGAGACCATTAACGTTGATGGTTATAACTGAAACGTATTGACTTGTCATTGCCATGACTTTTTCTTTTTGTTGGGTTCTCCCCCTTTACATTTAATTTCTTGTCATGCCAGATGAGTTCATTCTGCTTCGCTTCCTGGGGTTGTGATCCTCAATGTCTGTTCCTAGGATATTGTGTAAAATTCTTTGGAGTGCTGGTTTGGTATTCACAAAGTTCCTAAGGTGCTCTTTGTCATGAAAGTATCTTATTTCTCCATCCATTTTGAAAGGTAGTTTTGCAGGGTACATCAGTCTGGGTTGGAGGCTGTTTTCTTTTAGGGCTTGGAATATGTCACTCCAAGCTCTTCTTGCCTTGATGGTTTGTGTTGAGAAGTCTGCTGTGATTCTGATGGGCTTTCCCTTGTATGTGGTTTGTTTCTTTTCTCTGACTGCTTGGAGAATTTTGTTCTTCTGTTGAGTTTCTGGAATCTTAACAATTATATGCCTATGTGTACATTTTTTTTTTTGATCAAGGCTATTTGAGTCCTATATGCCTCACTTATCTGTATGTCAAGCTCTTTTCCCCTGCTTGGGAAGTTTTCTGCCATTATTTCTGTGAAGAGATTTTGTATGTCATCTCCACTCTCTCCTGTTTCTTCATTGAGCCCAATCAGTCTTATGTTATTCTTCTTTGCATCATCTAGCAGCTGCTGGATTGATTTCTCATGTTCCCTTATAATTTTGAAGCAATTTTTCTTGTCCTGGTCACTAATTGCAATCTTATCTTCTATATCTGAAATTCTGTCCTCACATTGGCTCATTCTGCTGTGTAGACTTTCAATGGAGTTTTTCATGTCCTGGAAATCTATTTGCATCTGTTTTATGGATTCCATTTGTTTCTTCTGTTGGGATTCCATCATGTTCCTGAGCTCCTCTCTAGATTTATTAATCATGTCTTGCACTAGGGGTACAATTTCTCCTGTTATCTGAGAAATTATTTCTGATTTCATTTTTTCCAGATCCCCTTTTGCTGCCAGTTCAGTGGGTCCAGGTGGTTCAGTATCAGAGTGTTCCATCTCATTTTCCTTTGGGGTTGCTGTAGGTGATCTGGAAGTCTGGTTTTGAGACTTATTTACATGTTTTCTCATTTCGACTGGGGTGGGGGGCTGTTAGCGCCTGCACGGATTATGTCCTCTGAGCTGGGTGAGGTGGGACAGGGGCCATGAGCAGCGGTAGGGATGGTGACTCAAAAGCCCTTTCCTGTGGGCTGGGAGCAGCCGGAGGGATGGTGGCCAGGAAATCCCTACCTCTGGACCAGGAGCAGTGGGATGATGGCTCAGAAGCCCCTCCCTCTGGGCCGGGATGGTGGGAGGGATGGTGGCCTGGAAGCCCCTTCCTCTGGGCCAGGAGCAGTGGAACAGAAGGTGGCCCAAAAGCCTTTTCCTCTGGGCTGGGAGCAGCGGGAGGGATGGTGACTGGGAAGCCCCATCCTCTGGACCAGGAGCAGTGGGACGACGGCTCAGAAGCCCCTACCTCTGGGCCGGGAACAGCGGGACTCAGTACCTTGGTCTGGTGGTCTGGTGTCCTCTGCGTCTTTGTAGTGTGGAACCAGGTGGCTGCCTGTCTGCAGCGGGCTGATTTGGCATGTTCTCTGTGACTCAGAACCTCGGTGGGGCATGGGCAGACCTGCTTGTCTGCAGCGGGGTGATTTGGCATCTTCCGCGCGACTCAGGACCTCGGTAGGGCGTGCATAGGCCTGTCTGTCTGCAGCGGGCTGATTCGGTGTCTTCCGCGCAACTCAGGACCTCGGTAGGGCATGGGCCTATATCTTTTTTATTTATTTATTTTGGTACCAGGGATTGAACTCAGGACCTCAAGCTTGCCAGGCAGTCACTGTGCCACTGAGCTACATGATATATCTTGCTTCTTTTTTTTCCCATACCCTCTCCTTAAGTCTCTCTTCCTTTCCTTATTTAAAAATCTTCATTTCCATTTTTTCCTTCTTTTGCTTTTTTCATTGTTCCTTCTTTCCAATTCCCCTCCCCCTTCCCTTATCCCTCTTCTCATTTGAACATTTTCTTCTCATTTCCCAATATCTAATATATATTTTACTCCCTTATTACCACTTTTGGTTTATCACACCAGAAAAAAATATAGTGTTTAAATATGTGTGTCTGATTTATTTCACTGAAGAGTATGGTCTCAAGGTCCATCTGTTTAGCTAGAAATATCTCAAGCTAATCCTTCTTTATGATAGAATACTACTGCATTGCATATAAAAACCACATCTTTATCTATTTGTCAGTTGAAGTGTATTTGGGCTATTTCCAAGATTTAGTTATTACAAACTTTGCCACTATAAACATGGGTGTGCATATATCACTGAGGTATGATATTTTAATTCTTTCAGGAAGATACCAAGAAGAGGAATAGCTGGGTCAAATGGGACATCTAGTTGTAGTTTTTTGAGGAATCTCCACACTGATTTCCACAGTGGTTGCACCAGTCTACACTCCCACCAACAGTGCAAAAGATTTCTTTTCCCCTACAACCTTACCAGCATTTGTTATTGGCTGATTTCTTTTCTTTTTTTCTTGTACTGGTGATTGAACTCAGGACCTTGTGCTTGAGAGACAGGTATGGTGCCACTGAGCTAATTCCCTGGCCACTGATTTCTTGATAATAGCCATTCTTTCTGGAGTGAGATGGAATCTCAGCATTGTTTCAATTTGCATCTCTCAAATGACCAGTGATGTTAATGGCAGCTATCAAGAAATCAACCAATAACAAATACAGGCGGGGGTGTGGGGAGAAAGGAACCCTTCTTCATTGCTGGTGGGAGTGCAGACTGGTGCAACCACTGTGGAAATCAGTATGGAGATACCTCAAAGAACTAGGACTACAGGTCCTATTTGACCCAGCTATTCTCCTGCTGGGTATCTTCCCAAAAGAATTAAAAGAATCATACCACAGCTATACATGTGCACCCTTTTTTATAGCGGCACAGTTTGTAATAGCTAAAGCTTGGAAACTGCCCAAATGGATAAAGAAGATGTGAGTTTTTTTAATAAAATGGAGTACTGCTCAGTCATAAAGAATGAGAAACTAGAGTTATTAATAGCTAAGTAGATGCACATTGAGGTGATACTCTTAAGTGAAATAAATAGGACACATGCATAAATACCGAATAGTTTCTCTAATGTGAGAAACTGAAAGTGAAAATAAGGGTTAAAATTCTTAAAATGAATAATTGATGATTTGAAATAGGAAGAATGGTTCAAAGGAGTAGGGTGGTGGGAGGGGAGGGGGAAAGTAAAGAAGGGACATGAAAAATTATGAGAAAAGAAAAAAAATGGAAATGAAGTCTATGTAAATAGGAAAGGTTGGAGGCGGTGAAGGGCGCATAGGTAATGGGGAAAAAATGAGAACAAAGATACATCATGTACAGGTACAAGCACCCAATGATAAATGTAAACATATTGTATACCTAAAATGTACCAATAAAAGAACTTAATAATTAAAAAAAAATGACCAGTGATGTTGAGCAATTTTTCATATATTTATTTCAATATATATGAGAAGATATATATATGTTTTATGTATATACATATAACTGAGAAGTATCTATTCATTTCAAATGCCCATTTTTAGATTGGATCTTTAAATTTGGGGCATCTGATTTTTCCAAGTTCTTTTTTCTTTCTTTATATATTCTAGATATTGGTCCTTTGTCTGAAGAACAGCTGGCAAAAATTTTTTCTCACACTGTGGGTTGTCTTCACTCTGTTGATGATTTCTTTTGCTGTTCAAAATCTTTCTAATAAGATGAGATCCCAGTTATTGATACTTTGTGTTATTTCCTGTGATCACAATTTGTTCATAAAGTCTTTGTCTACACCAATGTCTTCAAGAGTTCTGCCTATTCTATCTTCCAGCAGATATGGTGTTTCTATTTTAACATTTAGATCTTTGATCCATTTTGAATTTAGGTTAGTGTTGTATGGTGAAAGATATTGGTCTGGTTTCAATCTTGAACATGTGGAAAGCCAGTTTTTCCAATGACATTTATTTATTGTTTTGTTTTTTGGTACCAGGGATCAAACTCAGGCCCTTGTACTTACGAGGCAGGCGGCAGAACCACTGAGCTAAATTCCCAGCCCCCAACAACATTTATTAAAGAGGCTTTCTTCCAGTGAAGGTGTTTGCCTCCTTTGTTAAAGATAAGCTTTCTGAGTATGTTTAGATTTGTTTCTGCATCTTCTAATCAGTTTCATTGCTCCTCAGGTCTGTTTTTTGTTTTTATTTTTGCCAGTACCGTGCTGTTTTTAATCACAGTAAATTCGTAGTATAATTTCAAGTATAATTTAAAATTTGCTATTCTAGGTCTCTTCTTGTTACAAATGAATTTTAGGATTTTTTTCACTAATTCTGTGAGATACGCTATTGGAATTTTGATCAGGATTGCATTAAATCTCTACAACAGTTTTGGAAGTATGGCCATTTTCACTATTTTGGTTCTTTCTACCCAGTAACAATGGATGTCTTTCCATTTTCTGATGTATCCTTCAATCTCCTTTTTCAGAGAGTACTATAGTTTTCCATGTAAAGACCTTTTACTTCCTTCATTAAATTGGATCCTAGGTATTTCAATTCTTTGGACGTTATTTTGAAAGATGTTGTTTCCTTAATTTCTCTTTCAGTTGGGCTGGGGATTTAGCTCAGTGGTTCCCCACCTGCCTTGCAAGTGCAAGGTCCCAAGTTCAATCTCCAGTACCAAAAGAAAAAAATTTTCTCACTCAGGGAATTTGTTATTTGTGTACAAAAATGCTATTGGTTTTTGAGTGTTGACTTTGTATCCAGCTATGCTATTGAATTTGGTATTAAATCTAGAAGTCTTTTGGTGGACTTTTTGGGGTGTTCTATGCAGAGTATCATGTAATGCACAAGTAATGATAATTTAACTTCTTCCTTTCCTGTCTGTATTCCATTTATTTCTTTTTCTTGTCTAATTGCTCTGGCTAATGTTTCCAGAACTACATGAATAAGAGTGGAAACAATGGACATCCTTGTTTTGTTCCTGATTTTAGAGTGAAAGCTTTCAGTTTTTGTCTATTTAATATGATGTTGGCTCTTGGTTTGTCATAGATGGTCTTTATCTGATTCAGATAAAGACCATCTAGTCCAGTTTTATGTAGAGTTTTTCTTATATGCGGGATCAAACTCAGGACCTTGTGCTTGCCAGGCAGGTGTGGTGCCACTGAGCTACATCCCCAGCACCTCTATATGTTTTTTTTTTCAAATTATTATTATTTTTTTTTTGGTACCAGGGATTGAAATGAGGACCTTGTGCTTGTGGGGCAGGTGGTGGAACCACTGAGCTAAATCCTCGGCTTTTAGTGGGTTTTTTTTCTATCATGAATGAATGTTGAACTTTGTCAAATGCTTTTTCTGCATTTATTGAGATGGTCATATGATTTTTGTCCTTGGCTCTATTAATATGGTGTATCACATCTATTGATTTGGGTGTTTTGAACCATTACTGCATCCCTGGGATGAATCCTATTTGTTCATGGTGTATAATCTTTTCTTTTTTAATCTTCTTTGCAAATTTTTTTCTTTGGTACCAGGGATTGAACTCAGGTTCTTGTGCTCGTGAGGCAGGCAGCAGAACCACTGAGCTAAATCCCCAGCCACCTTTTTTTTAATCTTCTTGATGATTTGCTGCATTTTGTTTACTAGTATCTTTTTTTTCCCCCGGTACAGGGGATTGAGCCCAGGACCTTGAGCTTGCCAGGCAGGCACTAGCACCAGTGAGCTAAACCCCCAGACCAGCTAGTATCTTATTGAGGATTTTTGTGCCTATGTTCATTAGGGACATTGCCATGTAATTCTCTTTTTTGGTTGGATCTTTCTATTAGGGTATTAGGATAATGCTTGCTTCCAGAAATGAATTTGTGAATATTGCTTCCCTTTCCATTTCATTAAAGAGTTGGAGAGTTTGGCCTTGCAGTCAGACGTGGGTGTCTGTGCCCTGTACTGTCAAGCTTGTCTCACCCATTTGCATCCAGGAGGCCAAGAGGAACCCCCCACCCACCCCCGGGCAGGCCCACCAGCCCCCAGTTTGACCTTGCAGTCAGACCCCGGTGGCTGCGCCCTGCTCTGTCAGGCTTGCCCTGCCCACTTGCATCCAGGAGACTGTGAGAAAACACACACACACACACACACACACACACACACACCCTGCTGGAGGCCCACCAGCCAACAGCTTGGCCAATTGGGCACCTGTAACAACAGCCAACCCCCCCACACACACAAACACCTCTGGTCTCTTGGCTGTGCAGCTACCTGGTTCCACACTACAGAGGCATAGCAGGGCATAAAGGCCATTCTCCTGAGTTGCAGAAGTGAACAACAGAGAGAGGGCCTCTCTCAGGCTCTCTGATGAAAAATGAAGCCCAGTGGAAAAGTGAAGAGAATCTCTGCAATATAGGCACACCAGACCACTGTACTTGGTGAGTTGGAGGGATCATCACCTCTCATTTGAACCTGGACTATTTTAAGGGGAAAGACAGCTGGAACCTGTAGTAGAAACTTGGAGAGTTCAATCCCTCAGGAGGACAGGGAACTCAATTTGTGACCTGCAGCCAGAAATCTGCCTGAATCTCACAGGTCTGTGACTGGCTTACTAAGACTCATTGACTTATAACTGACAGTGCCAAAAGCAAAAATAAGAAGACATTTAAGCAAGCCACAAACTCAGACTTCCACCCCACAAAAGGCAATTTCTGGGGAAAACGAGGTGGAAAAGTCTGATGATCAACCACCTGGACACCCTGAACTGATAGCACAGGAAGTAACAAAACAGATGAATGAGGCTCTAGAAAAATTCAAAGCAGAAATAATCTCCCAAATAACTACAGAGATGGTGAGCAGAGTGAAAGACATAATTAGAGGCTCTGCAACAGAAACAGATAAAAAAAATAGATGAGCTCAGAAACATGGTGGAGGCCATGAATGCCCAGCATAAGAAAGAAATGGAAACCATGAAACAGAATCAAACAGATATTCAGGAGATTAAAAACTCCATTGAAAGCATGCACAGCAGATTAAGGGAAGCTGAAGATAGAATATCAGATATAGAAGACAGGATTACAGTTAAGGACCATGAAAACAGAGATTTCTTGAAATAGTAAGGGACCACAACAAATCAATACAGCAGCTCCTAGATGATGCATGGAAGAATAACATAAGACTGATAAAAGTCCACAAAAAAGCAGGACAAAATACAATTGACATACAAAACTGTTCACAGAAGTAATAGTAGAAAACTTCCCAGACAGAGGTAGAGAATTGGACATACAGATAAGTGAGACATAAAGAACTCCAACTAGCCATGATCAAAAAAAAATCTATGCCTAAACACATAATAATCAAGATCCCAGAAATGCAATAGAATAACAAAATCCTACAGGCAGCTAGAGAAAAGAAACACATCAACTATAAAGGAAAGTCCATCAGAATCATGGCAGATTTTCAACACAAACCCTCAAATCAAGTAGAGCCTGGAGTCAAGTACTTCAAGCCCTAAAAGAAAATAACTTCCAACCTAGTCTGTTGTATCATGCAAAATTATCATTCAAAATTGATGGGGAAATTAGATACTTTCACAACAAAGAACACCCAAGAAATTTCATGAACACCAAACCAGCACTCCAAACAATCCTAAGGAATATCCTAGAAAAAGACAATGAAGATCACAACTCCATGAGGCCCAACAGAGGAAAGCCACCAGGCAAAGTAAGAAACTAAAGGGAAAGGGGGAGGGGGGGACAAGAAATAAAAGACCCAACAATAGTAAAACATCATGACAAGGATGAGTCAATATCTGTGAATTATAACTATCCATGTTAATGGTCTCAATTCACTAATCAAAAGAAATAGACTGACAGAATGGATTAAGAGGCAAAATCTAACAATATGCTGTATGCAAGAAACACACCTAACTCAAAAAGAAATACATAGACTGAAAGTAAAAGGATGGAAAACAGTTCTCCAGGTGACAGGAACCCAGAAAAAAGCAGGGGTAGCAATTTTATTTGCAGACAAACTAGATTTCAAACCAAAACTAATTAAGAGAGACAAAGATGGTCACTACATCCTTTTGAAGGGAACAGTCCAAGAGGAAGAGTTGACAATCATAAATATACATGCACCAAATACGAATGCCCCCAACTATACAAAACAAATATTAATGGACATGAAAAATCAAATAAACTCTAATACAATTGTAGTGGGGGATCTCAATACCCCATTATCACAATTAGACAGATCATCTAGACAACAAATTAATAATGAAATTCTAGAACTGAACCAAGCTATTGAACAAATGGACTTAATAGATGTTTACAGAGTGTTCCACCCCACAAAATCAGAATACACATTCTTTTTGGCTGCACATGGGTCATTCTCCAAAATAGACCATATGCTAGCTCATAGGACATGTCTAAGTAAATGTAAAAGAATTGAAGTTACCCCCTGTATGTTATTACACCATAATGCAATAAAATTGGACATCAATAACAAAAAAACAGTCAGCTAGGAGAAGTTCATGGACCTTCTGGTTGGTAAAAGCCCTGAATCTTTCCTGAAGGAAATTTTGAAAACAGCAAAGTAAGTGTAGGCCGAAAGCCAGGATTAGGCAGAGAGTCACCAGAGGTCCCACAAGTGCTCCCACCCAGAGTCTCCAGCCTGTGGTGGTTCAACTCCACCAGGACTCTGATTCTCACATCCCATATTTTGATTCCATAGCCTTGAGGCAATCTTTGAGTCTATCCATGGACTCTCTGACCACCCCCAACCGGTTGGCATAATAGCAGCATTCCTCCCCTAAGAGGCAAGTTCCTCCATATTTTGTTGTTAAGAGGTCAAGGGCATGCCTGTTCTGTAGAACAACATTGGTCAGGGAATCACTTTGGCCCTGAAGGGTGAGGATTGACATTCTCACCTCGTGGAGGCCCCTTTGGATGTCTTGGCCCAGGGACAGATACGGCTATTGTCCCAGTCCTAGGGCTGCCCCACCAAGAGTTACGCTGCCTGTGATAGCAAGCCCTGCCAGGATGGGAAGGGCAATGGGGTCTCTTCGGATCTGAGTTTTAGCCATTTGGAGGGGGGCTTAGGTGAGATTCTGGGGTGGGTAGACATTGAGATCTGGGATTAAGATACCCAGGGTGCAGAAGGTGTGGGTATTGGGGGAAAAAACATGATATATCCCTTCTGCACAAACAAAGAAAGTTTCCATAGGGGTGCTAAGATTTGAAGTTGGGGTTGAGATAGAAGAACAAAAATCAGGAATCTTTTGAGTGGAGAAGTCCAAGATGCAGGACCTATTTCCCACAACTAGCCGGGGTTCTGGCAACAGGTGGAGGGCCAGTTTGGAGGTAGAGTTAAGGGTCCTGTTGACTGTCAACCCCAGCACCTGATAAGAGAGTTGGCTGAGGGGAGCACAAATCCAGCAGTCAGAGGCTAGTGCGGGGTTGACCTCCGAGAGCACCCTATGGGTGCTATTTATAATTTGGACCATATCAATTCCCATATAGGAGGTTTTGTTATGTCTGATCAGTTTGATCTCTTTAACCTGGGAACTGTCGCCAAGCTTTGGTTGGAGGATGGTCCAGGTCTTTTGGACATAGAGCACCCAATGAGGGCTGTTTGAAATAGGGGTCAGGAGGTCCTCAGAGGAGGAAAATTGTTTTTTAAACTTGCATTGTTGTACTGAAACAGTTTGACCCTGTAACTATTTGGGGACCCATAGATCCAGAATGGTGAATTTTAAAGGATAGCACTGTCCTTGAGGACACAACTGACAATTGGGAGAGGTGACCAATTTGCTCTTTATCTTAGGCAGTTGGGCCAAAGGATCGAGAGCAAACATAAAGACTGACCCACCGACAGGCAAGGAATTTAGATCTCATTGGGAACACCAGCTTCGTTAGTGTGATGCTCCCCCACAATCAATGATCCCCAGCCAGCCGTAGTGTTGTCGGGGGCAGACATCAACAGTAATCGAAAGGGGGTGCCCTTCGGGTTCCCATTTCACCACTTTAATCAAGCATTTTGGGGCATCAAATGTATCATCCTTTGGCTTGTAGATATATATCTTGAAGGTCCAATGATCAGTGGCCAGAAGGGGTAGGGGACATAGGAGGGAGAAGAGTAGGAGAGGGCAGAAAAAGCCTACTGTAAGCAGGATAAAAAGATCAGGAGGCCCTGTGCACCTAGACAACACATGAAAAGACAGCATTTTTCCTTTTTGTTCCAATAGCTAGGTGTAGCAGCTGTCAGGCCAATACCAAATATCAAAAGGGCACACACAATATCAAAACAAATAAGGCAGGAAAAGATATAGTCAATAAAGGGGCACAGTTACTCAGCCTCATGTATGATGACCTATTGTGAGATTTTGGCCATGGGAGAATGGTGTTCTGTAATCCTGGTCAGCTTGAGCCAGGTAGGTCCTAGAGGAAAAGAAGAAAAGGCAGGAGGGGTAGGGGGTGGATCGAGCAGAGGGGGCTTGGTCTTTTTGAGCTTGGAAAAGTGGAACCAGGAGACCTTTTCCTGGAGTTTAACCACTGTGAGAGTGGTCAAAAGGACCTGGAAAGGGCCTGTCCAGTGGGGGGAGAGGTCAGTGGGGTGTAGGGTTTTTAGAAGGACCCAGTCGCCAGGGGCAAGGGAAACTGAGGAAGGAGGGACAGGGAGAGGTTTAGGAAAACAGGAGTCTGCATGTTCTCTTAGGAGACTTTCAACCAGGTTCAGAGCAGGCACATAATCACCCAGAGGGGGAGTTGTGGAGGAAAGATTCCCTAGGAGGAATGGCCTAGCATACATAAGCTCAAACAGACTGAGACAGGTGGGACCGCGAGGACTAATATGGATGCGAGCAAGAGCTATGGGGAGAAGGGCAGTCCAGGTCTGTTGAACCTCTAGAGTTAATTTAGTAAGGTGGGCTTTGATGATGCCGTTAGCCTTTTCTACCTTTCCCGATGATTGGGGCCAGTAGGGAATGTGAAGTTTCCAGGAGATACCGAGGCCTTCAGCCACCTGTTGGGTGATCTTTGAAATAAAGCCAGGCCATTATCTGACTGCAAGGATCTGGAGAGCCCAAAACAAGGGATGATTTCTGATAGGAGGACTTTGGCCACCTCTGCTGTGGTTTCAGAGGTGGTAGGGAAAGCTTCCACCCAGCCCGAGAAGGTGTCTACTATGGTGAGAAGGTATTTGGTTCATTTATGGGGTGGCATGTGGGTGAAGTCAATTTGCCAATCCTCTCCTGGGACATGTCCCCTGGCCTGATGAGTAGGGATGGAGGGGGGGCGGAGTCCCCCTTGAGGGGAGACAACCGAGCAAATTGGGCATGACTTGGTGATTTTTTGTAAGAGAGAGAGAAGGTTTGGGCAGGTTAGGAGGGGTCTAAGAAGATGGTGTAATGGCTTGGTTCCTATGTGTAGGGCTTGATGGATTGTTGAAAGTATGTCGTGGGCTTGATCTTGTGGGAGAACGTATCTGCCCTGAGTGAGAAGCCAGTCCCCTTGAGAGGTAGCACCTATTTGGAGAAGTGCCTCTCTTTCCTTAGGGGAATATTTTGGGAGAAGGGGGAGAATAGCCAAGAGCTGAGGGGTTGGGGAGAGCTGGAGGGCAGCCTCCTTAGCCTCAAGATCAGCTTTGTCATTACCCCATAAGATGGGTTCCTCACTGGCTTGGTGTCCCTTGCAGTGGATGACAGTGGCTCTAGCAGGTAACTGGGCTGCCTCAAGTAGGTGGTGGATAAGGGGGGCATTGGCTATGGGGGACCCTTTAGTGGAGAGAAAACCATGCTCTTTCCCAATGGCTGCTTGGGAGTGAAGGATGTGGTATACATACTTGGAATCAGGGTAAATGTTGATAGTCTTTCCCTGTGCTAGGGTGAGGGCATGGGTGAGGGCAATGAGCTCTGCCTTCTAGGAGGAGGTGCCCGGGGGAAGAGGGCTGGACTCATCAACTGAGCTCAGGGAGACTATGGCATAGCCTGTGACTCAGTTTCCCTCAGGGGTGAGAGAGGAGCTGCCATCTATGAAACAGGTCTCCTCCATCTCAGATATGGGATCAGGCAGAATATGCAGGAAGTGGGGGACTAAAATATCTAGGGCTTCTGTACAGGAGTGGGAGAGCAGTGTTTTGGGAATAAGTGTGAGAGTGGCAGGGTTGAGCGAGGAGCAGTTACTTATTGAGAACTCAGGGAACTCAATGAACATAAGGTGAAAGAGTTGGAGTCTGGAGGGTGAGAGATGTTGGGTGGCCCTGTGCAAGAGTAGGTCTCTTAGGTGGTGAGGGGATAGGATGGTTGTGTTTTGGCCAAAAGTGAGCTTGCAGCTCTCCTGGGCCAGCACGGCTGCCACAGCCAGCACCTGGAGGCAGGTTGGCCATCCCCTGACTGTGTGGTCTAATTGTTTGGAAAGGTAAGTGACTGGTGTGAATGTTGTTGTCCCTTTTGTTGTCCCAAGACTCCGACCCCTATGCCCTGTTTTTCTGTCACATACAGGAGGAAGGGTTGGGTAAGATTGGGAAGGGCAAGGGCAGGGGCTGACAGGAGGGCTGACTGAAGGGCTCTGAAGTCAGGGGTAATATTAATAGAGGGATCTAGGGGTTCCTTAAGATCCCCCTTAGCAGCTTCATAAAGGGGCTTGGTTAGAACACCGAAATTGGGAATCCAAATGTATAAGTATCCCGCCAACCCCAGAAAGGAGAGGATATCAGGCTTAGAGTTGGGGGAGTGGTAAGGAAAGAAATGAGGCTGTGTTAGTCCATGGTAATCTTTCACTCGGTAGGGGTGAGGGAAATTCCTAAGTGACCTCAGGGGTGGAAAGCTGAGCTTTGGTCAGGGAGACCCAATACCCTTGCCTGGCCAGGAAATTGAGGAGAATTGCTGTGTGTTGGCATGAGATTTTGAGAGAGGGGCTGCAGAGGAGGAGATCACTAACATACTGGAGGACAGAGCTGGGGGTCAGGGAGAGGGATGTTAGATCAGAGGTGGGGCCCTGTCCAAAAAAATGGGGCCTATCTTGGAATCCCTGAGGCAAAACAGTCCAGGTTAACTGCTGGGAATGACCAGTGTCTGGGTTAGTTCAGGTGAAGGCAAAGAGGTTTTGGCTCTCAGGGTGTAAGGGGATGGTAAAGAAGGCATCATTTAAATCTAAGACAGTGAAATGAGTGGTTCCCAGGGGAATTTGAGAGAGCAGGGTGTAGGGGTTAGGGACTACTGGGTGGATGGGCAAGACTGCCGCATTGATAATGTGGAGGCCTTGGACTAATCTATAGGAACCATCTGGATTTTTTACAGGCAAGATGGGAGTGTTGTAGGGGGAGTGTGTGGGTCTGAGGAGTCTGTGGGCTAAAAGGCGGGTGATAATAGGTTTCAGGCCCTGTTGGTGGGTCTGTGATATGGGGTATTGGGGTTGGTTTGGGAACTGGGAGGGGTCTCGGAGGGTGATATGGATGGGGGTATGGTGATCAGTGACTGAGGGGGAGGAGGTATCCCAGACTATTGGGCCTACCACATCGGGTGGCAGTGGGAGGTTATGACTAGGGGGGGTCTGGCTGGGTGAGGACCAGGATGAAAGCAGACTTGGCTATGGGTAGCTGGAAAGAAATGGCTGCCTTAAATTTGGAGAGCAGATCCCGTCCCAGAATGGGGATGGGGCAACGACGTAAAAGGAAGATGAAAATCTGGCCCAGTTTTTGGTCCGCTTAACTGAGGCTTTCCAAAAATTCACCAAAGTTGATCCTGCATCAGCCAAGGGAACTTTAATTCTTAATAGGCCTCAGTCTGTGTGGCCTACCTGATAATTCCAATTGGGGTCCTCCCAGGGGATGGCAGTAGTGCCCACGGGCTCTGCCCAGTGGACCTTGTCTGCCTGTGCCTGGCCCACCAACCAGACCCTCTCTTTTTCTTCCAGGAGAAGAGTGGAAGAGAGAATAAAATAGAGATCATGCCAAGTGAGATCATAGGATTGGGTCAGATACCTAAACTCCTTGAGGTATGTGTCGGGGTCTGCAGAGAAAGAACCTAAGTGCTTTTCAATTTGGGAGTGGTCAGTGAGGGAGAAAGGGACATGGACTCTAACAACACCCTCAGCTCCCACCACTTCTTGGAGAGGCAGGATGGGGGGCAGGGGAGGGAGCCAGCCATCTCTGGACCATGTGTGCAGAGGGGAGGGAAGGTCAGGGGTATGGGGGCCAGAGTCAACCTCAGATGAGAGGTCAGAAGGGGAAGTAGGGGAAGTTGGAGTGGAGGGTTCAGGGGCTGGTTGGGGTGGAGGAGCATAAAGAGGCAGATTAGGAGGAGCTGTTGGCAGGAAGGAGTGATTGGCAGGGTCAAAAGGAGGTTCAGGATCCAGGCAGGGAGAAGGTTTGGAATGGGCTAAGAGAATTTGAGAGGTTGGACAGGAGGAACACAAAGAGGGGCGAGAGCAAAGCATGAAGAAGGCTTGAACATAAGGGATTTCAGACCATTTGCCATTGTGCTGACAGAAATTGTTCAGATCGAGGAGCATAATGAAATCAAAAGTGCCATTCTTGGGCCATTGGGACCTGTCATCTAAGCGGTATTGAGGCCAGGCAGTATTACAGTAAAAGATTAGTCTTTTGGCCTAACCCAGTCCACAAGGCTGAGGGTTTTAATGTGTTTTAGAAGAAGCAAAGGGGGTGTCCCAAGGAGGATGAGACTCAGTGGTGCCCATTAGGTGTCTGCAAATTAAAAAGGGTGAGGACAAAGGCTCTGAGGAGAAGAGGGTAGGGAAGGAGCGTCCTTGTTCCTTAACTGCTCTCCAGAGATGAGGGCTAGGAGCCCAGGGATGTACCATTCGACAGTCAGATGTCTCTGAAGTGGCAAGGGCTCAGCCTTTCCAAAAGGCCAGGGGGTGCTCCTAACCTAGCACTAGGATTTCCGTGGATCTCCCGGAGCCCAACAAACAGGAGAGCCAACAGGGAGACCCTTGACTCACCTGTTGAGAGAATCAAGCCGGTGTTGAATGTGGCATCAGCAATGGCAGAGGACTGAAAGCCCCAGAGGTGTGCCCTGGTTTGGCAGCTGCAGGTCCTGGAAGGGGCAATCAGGAGTGCACCTCTGGCCCTGATGGGGCGAGCCTGCAGGTCCTGATAGTGCTGCCTTCTGAGTTTTTGGCACCACAATGAAAAGGTCGCCAAAAAGGAGGGGCACACCAGTGTTCAAGTATGCCTTTATTGGGGGCAACCTTCAGGGACTGACTCACAAAAGGGAGGCCAGCCATTGCATGAGCTAAGCTAGAGGCTTATATGGGGGTTTTGCATGTGGGAGAGCACGTAGTCCTTGGATGGGGGGTGGGTGATTGTGGTTAGGGCATTGTGAGACTAAAATGAGCCATCTTGGCCTGTAGAGGAACTCCCCTCATACCCCTCCTCTTACAGAGTGCTGAAATTCCCCTCATTTTTGTAACCACTTGCTCTGCTTCTGTAAACTTGCTTCATCACTTCTTGGAAAAGGTTGGTGCCTGGTGCCTCCCTCTAACCACATAATGTCCTCACCTGACAAGATAGCAAGATAGCTCAGTTGTGAAAAATATTTTGCAACTGGTTAAGAAAACATGTTGACCCCACCTTGAACTTCTTTAAATAACAAGCTATAAAAGCTGTGCTGTTCCTGGACTCAGGGCTTCACTCCTGTTAGAGGGTGGAGTCCACGAGTGTGAATAAACTCCTTTCAGCTTCAACTTTGTCTTTGTCCCAGTGCTTGGTGACTTACTGGCTCCCTTGGCATAACATTTTTGGAGGCCCCAGCGAGATCACCATCCCTTGGTGGCTTCTGTTCAGTGGATGGCCCCTGTCTCAGGCTGCTACGGCCTGAGAGAGGCCTGGGGAGGCCACCCTGACCATTTGATCAGGGCCCTGGGGGCTCAGGTCTCAAGTGGAGGACTCGGGTTGCTCCAGCCATCCTGAGCAGAGTTTATCTGGAAAACCTCCAGAGGTCAGGTAAGAATCTTATGATTCTCAGTCAGTGGATCCTAAAGAAGGTGAAAGGGAAGTCGATCGTGACAGTAATTCCTCTGCCCGGGGCTGCATCTTGATGGCGGAAAGCCTCCTGGTCAGTTTATCCCTTCAGTGCCCAGGGATATAATTTGTCTAAATATCTGTGTGTCTGTGTTTTGTTGCTGGTCAGCTTGCTTTCAGTGCCTTTTGCTTCCATTTTTCTTCCTCAACAGACCATGGGATCCAAATTGTCTACCCTGTCAACCCCCCTTAAGTGTGTTTTACATTTCTCACAAATTTATACTCCACAGAAAGCAGATGAATACGGCATCAAATTCTCAAAAGGAAGACCCTGGGCCCTATGTCAATTAGAGTGGCCATCATTCAGGGTGGGATGGCCAGATGTGGAAAGTTTCAATACTCAGACTACCCGGCAAGTTTGGAACAGGGTCACAGGAAAGGGAGGGCCTTGTCATCCTAACCAGTTTCCCTATACTGATGAATGGATGGACCTTGTAGAGGACCCTCCTCCCTCCCTTGATTGTCCAGGATTGAGACACAGGAGGTTTTTGGAAGATAAGATTCACAACAAGCGAGGACAATCAGTTGTTCTTGTCACCAAGCCCCTTCCAAAATGTAACATTTTTCAGGCCCTGCGAGATAAGGATGACTTTCGGCCTGACCCACCCCCTTATTGGGCTCACAGGGAAGGGCCTGAAGAGGACCCTGACTCCCCCTCTGATTCTGCTCCCCATAATCCCTCCACCCCCCTCTGCACCACCTGATCCCCTGTCCCCTCCTCACACCCTGTCAGGACAGTCTTATGAGTCTCAAAAGGCAACCACCTAAGTAATGTCTACTTGTCCTTCCTTTGAAACAGGTTGAACCAGGTGGGGTATTTATCTATGTCCCTTTCACTACCAGTGACCTTTATAATTGGAAAAATTAAGTTGCTCCTTTTCCAGGAAAACCCCAGGCTTTAATTCATCTTCTAGAGTCTGTCTTCCATACTCATCAGCCCACCTGGGATGACTGTCAACAACTCCTCCACACCCTCTTCACTACGGAGGAATGGGACCGAATTTTTCAGGAGGCCATCAAGGCAGCCCTAGGTCCCAACCCTGATCCCAGCCCTGGTACTCCAGCTTATCTGCAGAGAGCAGAGGCTGAAGTTCTGACCCAATGACTGGATTGGGACCCCAACACCAATGCAGGTAGGAGACACCTGGCCAATTACCACCAGTACCTTTTGTAGGGATTCTGCCAAGTGGCTAGGAAGCCAACTAATCTGACTAAGGTGAGTGAGGTAAAACAGAATAAGATGGAGTCTCCCGAGGCTTTCCTGGAGTGCCTCCTAGAGGTGTATCGGGTCTATACACCCATTAATTCTGATGCTCCAGAAAACGCAGCCTCAATAAATCTGGCTTTTGTGTCAGAGTCAGCCCCAGATATTAGAAAGAAACTTCAGAGATTGGAAGGGTTTGAGGGAAAGAACAGGTCCAAGCTCCTGAGTATAGCACAAAAGGTTTTTGACAACTGGGACTCCCCGGAAGAGGCAGTTGCCAAGCAGCTAGGAAAAGTTACTATTGCCACCCTCAAAAACTATTAGACAAGTAAGCAGACTGGGAGACCTAAGCTGGAGAGACCCCTACGGCCTAAATTTGGAAGGGACCAATGTGCCTATGGCAAACAGACTGGACATTGGAAAAATGAGTGTCCCCTCAAGAAGGAAAAAGAGGGACAGAACCAGAAAAAGACATAGGAGGTCCTGATCTACAAAGATATGGAATAGGAAAGTCAGAGCTGGTTCAAACTGAGCCCCCATGAGCCCATGGTAAAATTAAAAATCGGGGGCAAACCAACCAACTTCCTGGTAGATACTGGGGCAGCCCATTCCATACTAATGAAACTTTTGGGAAAATTGACAACATGAAAGACTTTGGTACAGGGGGCTACCGGCAAGGGTGTTTAAGATTATAAATGGACAACTGCATGAACGGTAGACTTGGGTCACAGGCAAGTGACCCATTCCTTTCTGGTGATTCCAGAGTGTCCATACCCCTTGCTTGGTAGGGACCTGCTAAGAAAATTGGGTGCAACAATTACCTTTACAGAGGAAAAGGCAGACCTGAAACTAGGCATCCCACAGGGGACTGTCAAAGTTATGGTGACTCGCCCATTGGCTTCTGAATACCTGATTCTCTCGGAGCCAGAGGACAAGTCAGCTGGGCTAATTGGACTTTCCCTTTGTGTGGGCTAAGACTAATCCCCCTGGGTTAGCAGGCCGTCAAGTTCCTACAGTAGTACATCTAAAGTCCAATGCCCAGCCTGTTTCTGTCCAACAGTATCCCATTAGAAAAGAGGCAAGAGAAAAGATTTGGACACATGTCAACCAACACCTAGATGCTAGAATCTTAAAGCTGTGCCAATCGCCTTGGAACACCCCACTCCTGCCTGTCCAAAAGCCCGGTACTTCTGACTACAGGCCTGTCCAAGACCTCTGAGAGGCAAACAAAAGAACTCAGACTGTACACCCCACTGTGCCAAATCTCTACACCCTACTAAGCCTCCTGCCATCTCAATAACAAGTCTACACTGTACTGGACCTCAATGATGCCTTCTTCAGTCTGCCATTGGCCGAGGTGAGTCAGCCCCTTTTTGCTTTTGAATGGGTGGATCCTGAAGGAGGGTACTCAGGACAGCTGATCTGGACAAGATTGCCACAAGGGTTCAAAAGTGCTCCCACCCTTTTTGATGAGGCTCTGAATAAGGACTTGACTCTGCTCAGAGTGTCTCATCCTGAAATGACCCTTCTCCAGTATGTAGATGACTTCCTAGTATCAGCTGATGATCAGGACTCCTGTATGACAGGTACTAAGGATTTGTTGAGACTGTTACAAAAATTGGGATATCAAGTTTCAGCCAAAAAGGCCCAGATCTGGGTATGAAATTGACAGGGGCACCTGACAATTGTCTCAGAGATGGAAACAAGCTGTATTACAGATCCCAACCCCCACCACAAAGAGACACGTGTGGGAGTTCATGGGAACTGCTGGCTACTGCCGACTCTGGATTATAGGGTTTGTGGCAATCAGAAAACCCCTATATGCAGCCATAGCCAGAGGAAACATACCCTTAGTATGGACAGAGACCAAACAGAGGGCGTTTGAGGCCTTGAAACAAGCCCTTGTTCAAGCACCAGCTTTGGTCCTCCCAGACATTGGAAAACCTTTCCAATTGTTCATGGCTGAGAAAAATGGAGTGACAAAAGGGGTCCTTACTCAAACCTTAGGACCCTGGAAAAGACCCATGACATATTTGTCCAAAAGGCTTGATCCTGTAGCCGCTGGCTGGCCACCCTGCCTCAGAGCCATCTTGGCAACAGCCCTCCTTGTAAAGGAGGCAGACAAGCTAAGCTTGGGTCAGGGGCTCATGATCAGCATGCCACATGCAGTCTCCTCCATGTTACGAGGAGGCTCTGAGCGTTGGATGTCAAACACTAGACTGACTCAATATCAGGCACTCCTGATTGACCCGCCCCAGATCAAGTTCACAGAAGTCACTCCCTTAAATCCCGTGACCCTGCTGCCTGCCTCAGACCCAACGACCCCACTACATGACTCCCAGGAGACCCTCCAGGACATAACCGAGACCAGACCTGATTTGCAGGATGTGCCCCTAAAATAACCTGAGGAGACATTCTTCATGGATGGAAGCAGCTTTGTCCAGCAAGGGGTCAGGTATGTGGGGGCAACGGTGGTAGATGCCCAGGGAGTGACAAGGTGGGCTGTTGCTCTGGGGTTTGGAACTTCAGCCCAACAAGCAGAGCTGATGGCTCTTACTCAGGCCTTAAACCTGGGTGAAGGGAAGGTTTTCAACATCTACACAGATAATTGGTATCCCTTTGCAATTGTACATGTTCATGGAGAGATATATAAACAACAGGGCCTGCTCACATCAGGAGGGAAAGACATCAAAAACAAACATGAGATCCTAGCTCTGCTAGACCATATGGAAGCCTAAATCAGTGGCTATAATACACTGCAAGGGTCATCAGAGGCCCAACACACTGGAGGCCATAGGAAATCAAAAGGCTGATCTAGCTGCTAAATTGGCTGCCAGAAAACCAGTGGGCATGGCCGCCACCCTGCCCCTTAAAGCTTTTCCTGAACTGCCAGCTAAGCCACATTATTCATCAGAGAAAGAAAAACAAAACACCCAGGTGGGAGCTATACAAGATAGAAATGGATGGGGGAGTCATCCTGTTGGCCTAGTTTGCTTGCCTCAGGCTCTTAGCCAACAGCTAATTCAACGGACTCACCTAGGAGAAATGAAACTAAGACAATTGATAAGTTCCAGGTTCTTAACCCCTAAGTTGGCTGCCATGGTCCAGGATGTTTGTGCTCAGTGCCAGACATGCACCCAGGTAAATGCCAAGGCAACACTCAGAGGTAAGGGAACCCAATGCCGAGGTGAGCATCCCGGGGAACTTTGGGAATTGGATTTTGCTGAAGTCAAGCCCAGCTGCGGATATAGATACCTGTTGGGTTGGGTAGATACTTACTCTGGATGGTAGAAGCCTTCCTGACTAAAGGAGAGACAGCCACAATAGTTACTAAAAAACTCATACAGGAGCTCATCCCCTGATTTAGCCTCCCACATGCTCTGGGGTCCGACAGTGGCCCAGCCTTCATGGCCAAGGTATCCCAATTGGTGGCCAAGGCCCTTAACATTGATTGGAAACTTCATTGTGCCTATCGGCCACAAAGTTCAGAGCAAGTGGAAAGGATGAATTGTACCTTAAAAGAGACATTAACTAAGTTTGTCTTAGAAACTGGAGGAAGCTGGCCAGACCTCCTCCCACCGGCCCTCTTGTGGGCTAGGTGCACTCCTTATATAGAAAAATTAACTCCTGAGGAAGCTCCCTGCCTCCATCCCAGGATCCTAGGGCAGAGAAGCTCACCCAGTCGCAGCACTCAGAAGGAAGCTCCCCATCTCCATCCCAGGCTCCTAGGGCAGAGAAGCTCAGCCAGTCCCAGCACCCGGAAGGAAGTTCCCTGCCTCCATCCCAGGCTCCTAGGGCAGAGAAGCTCAGCCAGTCCCAGCACCTGGAAGGAAGCTCCCTGCCTCCATCCCGGGCTCCTGGGGCAGAGAAGCTCAGCCGATCCCAGCATGTGGAAGGAAGCTCTCCACCTCCATCCCAGGCTCCTAGGGCAGAGAAGCTGAGCCAGTCCCAGCACCCTGAAAGAAGCACCCCAACTCCATCCCAAGCTCCTAGGACAGTGAAGCTCAGCTGGTCCCCGCACCCAGAAGGAAGCTCCCCCGCTGCCATCCTAGGCTCCTAGGGCAGAGAAGGTGAGCTGGTCCCGGCACCTAGAAGGAAGCTCCCCCACCACCATCCCAAGCTCCTAGGGCAGAGAAGCTAAGCTGGTCCCAGAACCCAGAAGGAAGTTCCCCCGCTGCCATCCCAAGCTCCTAGGGCAGAGAAGGTGAGCAGCATGGGCGCCAGAAGCACACCCTGCCCCCCCACCCCCAGGAAATGAGAACACACATAAACAAGCCTCAAAAAAAGACTTCCAGATCACCTACAGCAACCCCAAAGGGAAACGAGATGGAACAATCTGATACTCAAGCATCTGGACTCTCTGAACTGGCAACAAAAGAGGATCTAGGAAAAATGAAATCAGAAATAATTATTCAGATAACAGCAAAGATTTTGCTCATGGTGCAAGAC
This sequence comes from Heterocephalus glaber, assembly GCF_053883595.1. Classification (NCBI taxonomy): domain Eukaryota; kingdom Metazoa; phylum Chordata; class Mammalia; order Rodentia; family Bathyergidae; genus Heterocephalus; species Heterocephalus glaber. The sequence goes on from NW_028258153.1 coordinate 27,290,235, forward strand.
ATGATTAATAAATCTAGAGAGGAGACAGATAAAAAAAATAGACGATCTGAGGAACATGATGGAATCCCAACACAGGAAACAAATGGAATCCATAAAACAGATACAAACAGACTTCCAAGAGATTAAAAACTCCATCGAAAGTCTGCACAGCAGAATGAACCAATGTGAGGATAGAATTTCACATATAGAAGATAAGATTGCAATTAGTGAGGAGGAAAAGAAAAATTGCTTTAAAATTGTAAGGGAACATGAGAAATCAATCCAGAAGCTGCTAGACGATGCAAAGAAGAATAACATAAGACTGATTGGAGTCAATGAAGAAAGAGAAGAGAGTGCAGATGACATAAAAAAACTCTTCACAGAAGTGATGGCAGAAAACTTCCCAAGGAGGGGAAAAGAACTTGACATACAGGTAAGTGAGGCATATAGGACTCCAGCTAGCCTTAATCAAAAAAAATCTACACATAGGCATATAATAGTTAGGATTCCAGAAATCCAACAGAAGAATAAAATTCTACAAGCAGTGAGAGAAAAGAAACAAATCACATACAAAGAAAACCCCATCAGAATCACAGCAGACTTCTCAATGCAAACCCTCAAGGCAAAGAAGAGCTTGGAGTGATGTATTTCAAGCCCTAAAGGAAAACAGCCTCCAACCCAGATTGATGTACCCTGCAAAACTATCTTTCAAAACTGATGGAGAAATAAGATGCTTTCATGATAAAGAGCACCTCAGGAACTTCATGAATACCAAACCGGCACTCCACAAAATTTTAGACAATACCTTAGGAAAAGACGATGAGGATCAGATCACCACCCAAGGAAACCCATCAGAATGAATCAATTTGGCATGACAAACTAACGCAAAGGGGGAGAATTCAACAAAAAGAAAAAATCATGACAAGGCTTTTCAAACTTTTGACTTCATCTCCCTAATGAGTGTATAATTCAATCTTATTATTGTACTGATTAGTACTTTTCTGATTCTAGAGTTGTACACCATTCCTTGTGCTCTACTGGCTATGTATCATCTTCTTATGTCTACATTTTAATTGGGTTGTCTATTAATGAGCTCTAAGAATTCTTTATATATTCTGGTCATAGGTTATATGTATTGGAAATATGGTCTGTTTAAGGACTACTTTTCATTTTAATGATGTCATTTAAAGTTCTAAATATTGATGGAATCTCATTTATCACTTCTTTTTCTTTTATACATCATATCTTTTGTATCCTAGGTAGTTCTTGCCTACCCTGAATTCACAAATATTTTCCCTTATAATTTCTTCTTAAAGTTTTATACTTTTAGGCTTTCTTATTTAGATTCATAGATCCCTTCAAGATATTTTCATGTATGGAAAAAAAGGGTTGAGGTTAATTTTTTATATATGGATACCAGGTGTTCTAGTGCCATTTGCTGAAAACACTATCTCTTCCTTGGCTCTTGAATCGAGTTTATATTCTATAAAATGCTAATGTTAAATAATCTTTCAAAACTCAGTGGATCATATATGTGTGGTTCTATTTCTAGATTCTCTGTTTTATTCCAATGATCTATATGTCTTTCCTTACACCAACGCTGCCTTGATTACTGTAGCTTTAGAAGAAGTCTTAATATTAGGTACTAAACGTCTTCCAACACTGTTTTTGTTTTTGTTTTTGTTTTTAACTTTTCTAGGTCCTTTGTACTCCTACATAATTTTTAAATTTCAATATCCAGTTCTTCATTTATAGCAAGTATACACAGACCTGAATTTTTATATAACTTGTGTTTTCTAATCCTGCTAAATTCAAGTCCATGTTCTAGGGGCTCCTAGAGATTTCTTAGTATTTTCTCTGTAGATGATCATTTCATCTACATATAAAGATTTTGCTTCTGCCATGCCAATCCTATCCTAGTTGTGTCATTTTATTGCCAGACTATTTTGGTGGGGCCTAGGTTTCAAAGTTTAATGGACAGATAAAGAGTAGGCATATCTGCCCTTGTTCCCCACCTTAAGGAGAAAGCATTGTATCTTCTCCATTCATATAAGGTGTTCTCACTGGAAGTATGGAGTACATGTCTTTAATCTGTTGAGAAGTTTCTGTTCTACTTCTAGGCTCTTGATAGCTTTTACCATGAACAGCTGGAGAATTTAGTCCACTACTTTTTCTCCAACTAGTGACAGGATCATGTGGCTTTTTCCTTTCCTCTGTTAAAATGATGACTTTTGGGGGTGGATCTTCCAATGCTGAACCAACACTGCCATCCCTATAACAAAACCACTTTCTACATCCTGCCAGATCTGACTTCTAAGAGTTTGTTTTGTTAAACAAATTTCTATCTATGTTCATACTTTTTTCTTCTATTATCTTTATCCAGTTTTAGGATTAGCACAATGTTGAGTTACTAAAATGAGGGGAGAAGTGTTCCTTCTTTTTTCTGCTTTAATTGTTTGATATAATTAATCAGTTAAAATGTTTATGAGCCTGCTGTTGTCATATAGGTAGGTTTTCAAGCTAGGAATATACTTTCTTTAATAGGTACTATTCAAATTTTCTATTTCCTCCAGAGTTAGTTTCATTAATTTGTCTTCCAAGGTACTTCTTAGAAGTTGTCAAATTTATTTCAAAAACGATTTTTGTAATATGCTTTCTATATCCTTTTAAATTCTGTAAAATCTGTGGTAATGTCTCCTAGATCTTAATATTGTAATTTTAAAAATGTATAACTGATATTGTGTACCAGGAAGAAAAGGTCTAAAAGAACAGGGTAATTCGGAGGGGTAGGGGAAGGGAAAAAAATGGAAACAAGATCTTTGGAAATAGGGAAGTGTGGAGGGACTGAAGGGAGGACAAGGGAAGGGGAAAAAAAATAAGAACCCAGAGAGTCATGTAATGGTACAAGATCCCAATGATGAATGTAACTGTATTTTATACCTATGTACCAATAAAATTAATGCAGAAAAAAAATTGAAAAATTAAATTAAATTAAAAATTAACTCCTTATGAAATCATGTTCGGAAGACCACCTCCCTTACTGCCCAGGGTAAATTTGGAAAACATATCAGAATGTGAAAATCATACATTATTAAATTCTTTAAAGGTCCTCCAGGTAATCCAATAGGAGCTGCAGAATCAAGTTCGGGAGGCCAGGCTGGCCCCTCAACCTGATGTTACCCATCATAAATTTCAGCCTGGAGATCTGATATTAGTAAAGAGACATTCATCCAAGGCTCTGGAGCCACTTTGGGAAGGACCGTCCCAGGTGATCTTGATGATGCCATCTGCCATAAAGGTCACAGGAAAGACACCGTGGATATATCACTGCCACATTAAAGTGGTTCCTGAAGACCCCCAGGAGGTCAAATGGAGGATCATCAGTCAACCAGGTGACAAAAAGCTAAGACTGGAGAGGGACAAATGATGTTTGCTATATTGACCCTAAATTCAACATTTGTTATGATCATTATTTTTAAGTCATTATTTTCTGAAACATTGGCAATATTACCCCAAAGTCAATTGAATGTTACTGGTAATGTTTGGATTCAGCTGGCACAATCACTTAATCTTTCTGAGTTCTGTTTAAATGTAGATATAAATTTCCATTATATATTAGAGAGTTGTCTCGTCCCAGTGTGTACTCCCTTGAGTCTGATACAGCCTTACACCTTGTTTAAAAACATCCCAGGAAAAAGTCTTATGTATGAAGATAGTTACAATTGGGGAACCCCCTCTTAATTTAAACCAAAAAATGCTATTAAGTTATATACACCTTGGGTGATTATGTTAAATCATACACAATGTGCTTGATATAAAAATTGTGCTACAAGATGTCTAAGATTAAAAAGGTCAGAAAAAAATGATGTTATGAAAAACAAGAGATCATACATTGTGAGGGTTATATACCCTTACCATTAGGATGGTTTTATACATGTGAAGGAGTAACATTTAATTATATCCCTGCCTACTTGTCTGAGACCCGGTGCTGCTTGAGTCAATTGGCCATAATATTGCCAGATCAAACTGATTTGATAGTGCCCAACAGAGTTAAATGATGGTCACCCTATACTGAACCAGGTATGTGTCCAAGCAGATAGACAATGTAAAGATCATGTTATTAAGCCAGATGTTTGAACCATTGCCTGAAGAAAAGTACGACAGAGATGATGAATCAAAGGTTTGATTCTGTACCGAAAAAACCCAGTGGCGAATGTGAAACCAAGATGAACCTAAAATGAGCCATCTTGGTCTGTAGAGGAAATCCCTTCATACCCCTCCTCTTACAGAGTGCTGAAATTCCCCTCATTTTTGTAACCACTTGCTCTGCTTCTGTAAACTTGCTTCATCATTTCTCAGAAAAGGTTGGTGCCTGGTGCCTCCCTCTAACCACAAAATGTCCTAACCTGGCAAGATAGCAAGATAGCTGAGTTGTGAAAAATATTTTGCAACTGATTAAGAAAGCATGTTGGCCCCGCCCCCTTGAGCTTCTTTAAATAACAACCTATAAAAGCTGTGCTGTTATAACAACCTATAAAAGCTGTGCTGTTCCCGGACTCAGGGCTTCACTCCTATTAGAGGATGGAGTCCACATGCGTGAATAAACTCTTTTCAGCTTCAACTTTGTCTTTGTCCCAGTGCTTTGTGACTTACCTGCTCACTTGGTATAACAGGCATATAGCAACAAATTCTGGCTGGGGGACAGAGAAACAGGCTCCAGGAAGTCCCTATCTCATGGGAATATCTGGTGGGATGGAGTGACAAGCTCCAGGAGGTCATTAACTAGGAGGGATCAAGCCTTATTTATGTAGAAAGTCCCTGTTCACCTTTAGGGAGGAGGACAGGGAGAAGGGGGAGGGAGCTTGTTCTGTGGGGGCATTGGAATACCTAATACTGGGGACCCACTTCCCTCCTTCTTATTTTCCTTAAGTTGCTATATTCCAGCATCTGGACACCAAATCTCAGAAAGCATGTTTTCCTGCTGTTCACCACTCAGTAATGAGTCTTTTGTATTCTAATGAGAAGAGTAATGCGTGATGGTCTTTAGATAGCTTCATAATGGGTTCTGATCAGCAGAAAGACCAAGACACAATAAGAGACTTTCAGCCCCAACCATACGTGCTGAAAGAAGGCCAAAAGATTTAGCTGATCAATAATGGCTCATGATTGAACCACTCATGCCTACATAATGAAGCTACCAATAAACTCTAAAAGGCCTGAGGTCCGGTGGCTTCTGGGTAGCAAAATGTGTGGAGATTCCTGGAAGCTGGTGTGCCTGGAGAGGGTATGGAAACTCCTTGTTTATGCCTACATTTTAGCTCTATGGATCTATTCTATCTGACTGTTCAACTGTATCCTGCATAATATTTTTATAATAGGTGAGTAAAAGTAAGCAAAGTGCTTCCCTATGCTGGCTGCAAATTTTGGGGGGAGGGAACAGGGTCTCACTATATAGTTCAGAGCAGCCTTGAACTCATTATATAGCCCAGGCTGGCCAGGAACTAATATAAATAGTACAATTGAGACTATGAGGCTACTCTCCTCCACTCACCTGAATCTTCCCAATGTCCCAGAGCCAACCCCCTGACATTTGTAAGGCCTACTGCTCAGAGGCAGACATAAGAAAAACAAAGACCCTTGAGCCTTCCCTGGAAAATCCCAAAATCACAAACCAGGATGGATGAGCCCCAATCCCTTCTGTATTATTATAGGCAGCTAAGTTAGGTAGAAATTAACAGCCAGTCAGACTAGGATAGGTCCTTGAGGAAATCAGTGCAGAAGATGATAATACATCAAAACCGTGCCTGGAGGTGCAGCTGAAGAAGGCAAGGCCTCAAGATAAACTCACAATGGGCAGAGTTGCATACTTCCCTAAGGAATAAGTGGAAACTTGAGGTCATACTATCATTGGTACCACCCAGTCCACTAAGTCCAAATATGCCTCAGACACCCTGGAGGGTGACCTGAACACCTAGATACATCCCTTCCCAAAATGTTCCTGTTTTTGAACTTATCTTCAGGCAAGGTTAGTGATGTCAGCCATATACCCTCCCTTCCTGCCTTATTCCCCTATTGGATTAATATTAGCTAAGCAGCTATACTTGTAATCCTATAGGTTAATTGTTGTTTGACCCACATTGTACCCACACTCTGACTTTTGCTGTATAAATGACTCCTGACAAAGTGCCTCAATGGCAACCCACTTGGACCTCCCTGTCTCTCAGGAGCTTATTTCTATTCCCCAATAAACCTTTCCTACTCTTAATCTCCTTTTTTCATTGGAATTCATTCTTCAATTTCAGGGGACACAAACTTGGCACATCTGATATCTAGATAGTTGGTAGTTATATTTAATTCTCCTATATCAGTATGAACTGCAGTAACTTTTTTCACTAGGAACTCAATGTTGATTCACATGGACTACATCTTATACATCCAATTGTAACAGAGAGAACTCTTGGAAAGGACATGCGTAATAGACCCACCTGCCATGATTCACCTGCTGGTCACTCTGTCAATCATGCTCTGGGAGACTCAATGTGTGGTGTCCTTGACTCAGCACAATACCTTAAATTCTTTTTTTTCCATTAAGTTTATTGGTGCATTTTAGGTATACAATACAATAACATTCATCATTGGGATCTTGTATGTTTAAATGACATATCTTGGTTCTTATTTTTTCCCCATTCCCCTGCCCTCCCTTCACCCCCTCCTCCCTTCCCTATTTACAAAGACTTTGTTTCCATTTTTTTCCTCTTCTCATATTTTTTCTTTTCCCTTCTTTCTTTTCCCCTACCCCTCCCACTTCCCCTATTCCTTTAGGCCTTTTCTTCCTATTACACAATATTTACACTTTTAGTTTTTCACACCAGAGAAACTATTTGGTATTTACACATGTGTGTCCTATTCATTTAAGGGTATGGCCTCAATGCACATCCACTTAGCTATAAATGTCTCTAGTTTCTCATTCTTTATAACTGAGTAGTACTCCATTTTATTAAAAAACAAACAAACAAACAAAAAAACACATCTTTATCCAGTCTCCATTTGATGGGCAATTGGGCAGTTTCCAAGTTTCAGCTATTACAAACTGTGCTGCTATAAATATGAGTGAGCATATATCACTATGGTATGATTCTTTTAATTTTGTTGAGATGATACCCAGCAAAGGAATAGCTGGGTCAAATGGGACCTTTGGTCCTAGTTCTTTGAGGTATCGCCATACTGATTTCCACAGTGGTTGCACTAGCCTGCACTCCCACAGCAATAGAGAAGGGTTCCTTTCTCTCCACAACCCCACCAGCATTTGTTATTGGTTGATTTCTTGATAGCAGTCATTCTTTCTGGGGTAAGATGAAATCTCAGTGTTGTTTTTATCTGCATCTCTCGAATGACCAGGGATGTTGAACATTTTTTCATATGTTTATTTGCTGCTTTTACTTTTTTGTCTGAGAAATGTCTGTTCATTTCTGATGGCCATTTTTGAATTAGGTCTTTATATTTGGGGGGGGTCTGATTTTTTTTTGAGTTCTTGATATATTCTAGATAGTAGTCCTTTGTCTGAGGAACAGCTAGTAAAACTTTTTTCCCACATTGTAAGTTATCTTTTAGCTCTGTTGATGATTTTTCTTGCAATGCAGAAGCTTTTTTAAAAGATGAGATACCAGTTGCTAGTTCCTGTGCTACTGAAGATTTGTTCATAAAGTCTTTTCCTATGCCAATGTCTTCAAGAGTTCTACCTAACTTATCTTCCATCAAGTTTAGTGTTTCTGTTTTAAAATTTAGATCTTTAATCCACTTGGATTTTAGTTTAGTCCATGAACACCTTAAATTCTTAAGCCCAACTCATTCAGCACTCATGCCATTTTCTTTTTCACTGGCACAAGCTTGCTCACTCTGAGTGGACCACTGTTGACAGAATCTCCCAGCTATGCCAAAATATTGTTGGTTAGTTCCTTCTAAAAGCTCTTCTCAGTGTCTGTGTCTTTTATTCAGTCCAAATCTTGAGGAAACCCATAAGAACTTCTACAAACAGGTCCTGAGAAATGGTGCTGGGATCCCACATCTCAGGCTGATGTCAGGTCTAGGTCATCCTATTGAAAACCTGCTTGAGTTCTCTAGAAGTCCACATGCACAGCTTTTATGCTTGTCCACATACACTGTTATGCACATGTGTTCCGTGATATTATAATTAACAGGTCAGGCCTTCTTCCCCAGTCAGCTTTGCTATGCCCTAATCTCCCATCTCACCATTGCCTAATTAAACTTCATTAAAATTTGTTGCTTTTTTCTGACACTTTTTTTTGTACCAGGAATCGAATCCAGGTCCTTGCACTTGCAAGGTGGCAGTTCCACTGAGTTGCTGCTTTTTTTTTTTTAACCACAATTTGCCATATCCAATTCTTTGATCCTTATGCACAAGCAGCCCACCTGGGACCCCATCACTCACAGCAACAGAACTGGAGGTGATTCTCCTTCTTCAGCCTTCTCAGGGCTGGGATTAAAGGCATTCACCAACACACCCACCTAGAAAATTAATCAAACCCAAAAGGGCTTCATTAAAAATCTGCTTTATTGGTCTGGGGATTTAGCTCAGTGGTGCTGCCACCTGGCTTACAAGTGCAAGGACCTGAGTTCAATCCCTGGTACAAAAAAAATTTTGCTTTATTGCTGGCCAGTCAGAAGGAGTAGAGTTGACATCTGAAGTAGGGAGAGGGGAACAGTCTTTTGGGACTGAGCCCTCACCCTATGGAATCCAAATCTACCTCCAGGTATACAATGCCTGAATTAATTGAATTAGAGGACACACAGCTCATGCCAGCTGGCAGAATATGGAGAATTGATTGTTTTCTTGGTATGTGCTGAAAACCTCTCATACCTTTTGGGTCACAGAAGTATTTTGTGTTGACTGCTGAGAGAGCGAATAGCAAATATAGTTTGATTTTTTTTTTCCCATATAACATTAAAGTTATATCTGAAATGGGCCAGGGATTTAGTTCAGTGGCACCATGCCTGCCTCAGAAGCCCAAGGTCCTGAGTTTGATTCCCAGTACCACAAAAAAAAAAGAAAAAGTTATATCAGAAAATTGCTCAAAACATTTTCCCTGAAATGGTAGATATTTCCCCAAAGGGAGTTTAAATACATCTTATAATTAAATTCAGTTCTAAACTACTTTTTTTCTCAAATTTGAGAAAATTTTACTTCTCATAAATAGTAAAGTGATTTGTAAATTAATGAAACAACTACAGAAATATATAATTACTACAGTTGTGCAGTTCTAATGTTTAAAAGAAGATGTAGGGCTGGGATTTAGCTCTGTTGGTAGAGTGCTTGCTTAGCATACACAAAGCCCTGGGTTCCATCACTTGTGCACATACATGTAGCCCCAGAATCCTGGTAGCTGAGGCAGAAAGATCATGAGTTCAAGCCCAGTGTGGGCTACATAGTGAGTTTAAGGTCAGCCTGGATTGTATGATGAGACTCAAAACAAACAACAACAAAACCCACAGGGTGAGAAACACCTGGGTATATTCAATTGTATGCAGACTTTTTTCTATAAAACAAAATCCTTAGAGTAGAATATTGAGGTCAAATATATAAACATAATTAATATTCCTCCTAAAAAAAAGATTCTTCCTATAAATTTTAAATTGAACTGATTTATACTCCCACCAGTGCAGTAATACTTTATAACACTATGCTTTCATAAAATATAATCAGAGGCAGTAACTGCCGGTCATCTAGAGGGGCTAAGTGACTATTGCTTTCCATTTCAAAGGAATAGATATTCACCAGTGTAAGGTTCAAACTGGAATCATCCATTGTAGATTTTAGTGGAAAAAAATACCCTTGAAACTCTACAAAGTTCTGAAGTCAATTATTCCAACAGAAAACAAAACTTTGAATTGCATATTTTGTTATCATACCTCATCTGGAAGGACTCAATTCAAATATTTATGAGCAATGAATAATGAATTGAGTGTAATAACTAGTTATTTCTCTTAAAGATTTATATTATTTTTAAAGAAGGAAAATGTGCTCAGGGAATGAAGGGTGATTGGGCCTCATGATTTCATCATGAACACTGCTTTGCTCTGGGTCACATGGGAAATCCTAGTTTTGAAAAAATGTTTCTTTATTTTGAAGCAGGAGTAGTGATGGGAAGGTTATCTTAATGGAAAAGTTCTAAAAAGATTTCAAAGAAAAACCTATCCAAAAATCTATCCAAAAAAGATAGATTACTGAAGATGTAACAACACTTTGCTACACTGCTATTGAGCACTTACAATTTTAAGAGTCCAAAGTTAGGCCAGTGGTTATGAATAGAAAAGTGATGAAGTTCCACTTCTGACCCTCACAAGCTAATTGAAGAAGTAATTAGTATTTTACAATAGAAGTAATGGGCCAGGGATGTAGCTCAGAGGCCCAGTGCCTGCCTGGCAAGCTCAAGGCCCTGAGTTAGATTCCTGGTACAAAAAAACCCAAAACAATATAAGTGACATTGAAGTTCTGAAAAGGAGAATAAATTACTTGGGAGAAGAAAGCACAAAAGGAGGTGGGCTACTCACAAAGGACTCCGCAAATTTTAGGACATCCAGTCATTAAAGTCTGTAACAGATGATGAGAGAAAATTTCTAGATGTCCTATATATCGTTACAGGTCAGAAGATGGAGAAGAACAGAGGTGAGAGAAGGTACTCAGCTAACAGCTTTGGGCCAAGAAAGCCAAATGAAGCAAAAGAAGAAAGAAACTGCTCCACACACCTAAACATACATTGACATTTTTTACTTGAAATGCCAGGTGGAAGGGGAGCATGGTGGTGCACACCTGGGATCCCAGCCCTACTGAGGCTGAGGCAGAAGGATAGTAAATTCAAGTCTACCCTGAGCAATTTAGCAGGACCCTTTCTCAAAATAAAAATTTTTAAAAGGGCTGGGTATGGTGGTGCAGTCCTATAATGCTAGTATTGGGGAGGTTGAGGCAGGAGGATCACCATGAGTTTCAGGCCAGTCTGGGTAACATAAAGAGTTCAAGGCCAGCCTGGATTGCATAACAATATTCTATCTCAAAAAAAAAAAAAAGAATGGGCCAGGGATTTAGCTCAGTGGTTCTGCTGCCTGCCTCACAAGCAGAAGGTCTCAAGTTTGATCTCCATAAGCAAAAAAAACCTAAAAAACTAAAAAATATAAATAAATTTAAAAGGGTAAATGATGTAGCTCAGTGCAAATGTCTTGGGTTCAGTCTCCAATTTTAAAAAACCAAAAAAACAAAAACAAGGGAAGAAAAGAAAAAAAAAATGTGGAAGAGGATCATCCTGCATCATTCCATTTTGCTTACAAACCCAAACAATTAAACAAGTACTTCTCCTTACAATTTTCCTATCCCAACTTCCCTTATTCATCTTGTTCCACCACCATTCACTAAAGCCAACGTAGTCCCAATGTGAACAATTTGTGCTTTCTTCTGCCCATATTTATTATAAAATACTCATCATTTAGACCCAGCAGATATTTTTCCAACTGCTGCCTAGCCTTGCTGCTAGTGACTTACAGGATTTGTTCTGGCTCTTGTTGCTTTCTTCTGATTAACATGCATTATAATTTAATAAATCTTTTTATTTCAAAGAGCTCCTGGTCTCTAAAATTTCAATTTAACATAGACAACACTTTACTATGATTATACCACTAAACATACACAGACACTGTTCCTATGAAATTACTTTTCAGGATAGAGATTAGAAATACATGTAACCCCAATCTCTCTAATGAACATAGGTGCAAAAATTCTCAAAAAAATATTGGCAAACAAAATACAATGAATCATCAAAAAGATTATACACCATGACCAACTAGCTTCATCCCAGGGATGCAAGGATGGTTCAACATATACAAATCAATAAATGTAACTTATCACATATACAGAAGCAAGGACCAAATCACTTGTTCCTCTCAATACACATAGAAAAAGCCTTTGTTAGAATGCAACATCCATTCATGATAAAAACCCTAAAGAAAATAGGTATATAAGGAAATTATTAAAATATGGTAAAAGCCACTTACGACAAACCTACTGCCAATATCATATTAAATGGGGAAACACTGAAAGCTTTCCCTCTAAAATCAGGAACAAGACAAGAATGTCCTGGGCCAGGCATGGTGGCACCCCCCTCTAACCCCAGCACTCAAGAGGCTGAGGCTGGAGGATTGTCACAAATCTGAGGCCCACCTGGTCTACATAGTGGGTTCAAGGCCAGCCTGAACTACAAAACAAGACCCTCTCTCAAAAAAAAAGTCAAGGATATCCACTATCACCACTCCCATTAAACATAGCCCACAAAACATTATCCAGACCAATCAGGCAAAAGAAAGAAACAAAAATGATATGCATAGGAAAGGATGAATTCATTGTGTTAGTACTTTTCTTGGTGATATGTCAGTGGTCTCTCTAGAAGGAGACCTGAGACCCCGGAAAGCACCGACTTTTAAAGAAAGAAAAGGAGACAGCCTGGGAGACGAACAGCAGTTTAATTCCTCTGGCACTATTTGACAATCACAAAGGGAAGAAGCAAGGCTTTTATACATGTAGGAAAGTAGCTTAGTTATTCTGGCTATTGTCTTTCTGATTTTAACCTCTGATGATAACCAGTGACTTTAAGTGACTCATAAAAGCTACAGGCGAATTCACAAGTCCCCTGTTTCCCTTCACCAATCCCGTATATCAAAGAGCACACTGCAGCCCTCTTCTTATCAGATAGTACCAAGAAAGCAGGACGATTTCAGCCAAAATCAGGCCCACCGGCTCACCACCAACATCACAGATGTGCATAGTGAGTCATATCTCTCTCACCACCCGTAGAGTCATTGGGTTGTAGTTCTCTGATCCCAGGAAATGGTAAATAAGAAAACTAGGAAAACCTGTTTTTCTCCCATGAAATTTTCACAAGGTCTCTTAAAGTTTTCTGGCATTCTTTTAACAAACAGACTTGTGGAATTTCCCAGAAACGACTTAATTTTCTTAGTTAACAAACTTCTTGTGATCAATTCTTACAACTAGATAGCTGAATTCTACAATTTCCGACAGTGATATAAAATACCTGATGCCCTAAGTTAAAGGAGGAAATGTTTATTGTACCTCACAGTTTCAGTTCATAGTTGGCTGGTTCGAAGGCAGGGTAGCATGGCAGATGGGCATCACAGAGCAGAAACAGTTCATGGTAGCCACAAAGCAGTGAAGTAGCAAAGAAGGAGCAGCAGACTGCCTCTCCCTTTTATCCCTTCCAGGCTACTCATCTTTGGGTAAGTGTTATCACACCCAGGGTGGGCCTTCCCATTATCCACACCCAGAACTATGCCAAACCAATAAGTTGACTAATTTAGTAATCACACACCCTTAATCCCAGTATCACATACCCTAAATCTAGACACCTCTGAAAAGCCCTACCTATGACCCCATGAGGCTTTGGGGTGACATCTAGATATAAGCCATAATAATCATATGATCCTTTACTTACAAGACTCAAAAAGCCAGATGTGCTGGTGCACGCTTGTAATCCCAACACTTGGGAGGCTGAGGCAGGAGGATTGTTGTGAGTTGGAGGTCACCCTGGGCTCCATAGTGAATTCAAGGCCAGCCTGAGCTACATAGCAAGACCCTGTCTCAAGAAAAAAAAAAATCCATAGAAATTGCATTTTTCCCCAGCTATTCCTTTCCTAAGTATCTTCCCAAGAGAGATGAAGTCATCATATTACAGGGATACCTGCATACCTGCATACCTATGTTTACAGCAGCACAATTTATAATAGTGATCTTGAAAACAACTCATCAACTCATACATCTATCAACAGATGAATGGATAAAGAAAATGTGGTATTTATACACAATGGACTACTATTCTGCCAGAAAAATAAACTTCAGGTATTTATAGGTAAATGAATGCAACTTGAGACCATAATATTAAATAAGTCAGACACATAAACTTAAATATCACATGATTTTTCTTATATAAGAAACTAAAAAAATACATAAAGAGCAAAATAAAAGATAAATTAAAGGGCCAGGGACTTAGCTCAGTGGTTCCGCCACCTGCCTCGCAAACTCAAGGACCTGAGTTCGATCCCTGGTACAAAAAAAAAAAAAGATAAATTAAAAAAAAGTAGGGAGATTTTTTTTTTTCTTCAGTACTGGGGATCAAACTCAAGACCTTGTGCTTCCCAGGCAGGTGTGGCACCGCTGAGCTACATCCCCAGCACAGGGAGATCTTTTTCTAATGAATGAGAGAACAAGACATGAAAGGTGGGGTGCAGAAAGGGAGGCTAAGGGGATGGGAAAAAAAAGAATTGAAGGCATAAAATAATAGAAATAGAGCTTTTGCAAATGTGAGACCAAGATGAACCTAAGAAACGCCATCTTGGCATGAAGATGAACTTCCCTCATACCCCTCCTCTTACAGAGTGCATTTTTGTAACTGCTTGTTCTGCTTCTGTAAACTTGCTTCATCACTTCTCAGAAAGGGATGGTGCCTAGAGCCTCCCTTTCCCATGAATTGCCCTAACCTGACAAGGCAGCAAGATAGCTGAGTGGTGAAAAATATTTTGCAACTAGTCAAAAACATGTTAACCTCCCCTTGAACTTCTCTTCTTTAAATAACACCTATAAAAGCTATGCTGTTATAACACCCTATAAAAACTGTGCTGTTCCTGAACTCAGGGCTTCACTTCACTTAGGTAGAGGAGTCCACATGCGTGAATAAATTCCTTTCAGTTTAACTTTGTCATTGGTCCCAGTGTTTGGTGATTTATTGGCTCACTTGGCACAACAGCAAATGAGAAGGGGACCAAGAGTTGGAACAAGCAGTGAGAAAGAGGAGGGATAGGGGATGAAAAAAAAGAATTAAAATGTATTATGTATATGTACCAATGATCCAAGATAAATGTAATCATTAGGTACTGCAAACATGTACTAACAGGGCCAGGGATTTAGCTCAGTGGCACCTTGCCTGCCTTGTAAGTACAAGGTCCTGAGTTTGATCCCTGGTACAAAGAAAGAAAAAAAAAGAAAATATATGCTAATAACAAAAAAGAAAAAAAGAGGAAACATTCCTTTTTTTCTCTTAAAAAAAAAAGAAACTCACATAATCATAAAGCTGTGCACTGGTTTGGTCCAATGGATTGATGGATTTTTTTTTTTTTTTTTTTTGTACCAGGAATGGAACTCAAGGCCTCACACTTACCAGGCAGGAGCTGTGCCACTGAGCTACATCCCTGGCCCTTGGATTGATTGATTTTTGCTCCTGGGAATTGAACCCAAAATCTTCACACTGAGCTACATTACCAGTCCATTTTATTTTATTTTATTATTTGTTTTTGAGACAGGAGCTCCCTTTCTAGTTCAGGCTGGCCTTGAACTTACTACGTAGCCCAGGCTAGCCTCAAACACATGGCAATCCTCCTGCCTCAGCCTCCTGACTGCTGGGATTACAGGCATATGCTGCAATGCTTGGCTTGATGAACAACTTTTTTTCTTTTTTGTGCCAGAGATCAAACCTTGTCCTTCCAAGGCAGGCATTGGCACTACTGAGCTAAATCCCAGGCCCTGCTGAACAACTTTTAATCATAGTGTAGTGCCCAGATTGTGAAGTCCCAAAGAACACCAGGAGGCCGTTTCCGATGTAAGCACATGAGGGTCGTTTATTTAAGCTTAAGCAGGGACTCTCAATTGTCACCGACACAGCGGATTGAGATTGAGAGCCCCGAGTTCCAAATTAGCGGGGGTTTTATACAGGTTACAGCAAGGTTTGGAGATTTTCCACTTAGCAATTACAATGATTGGTCAGCGCTTAACATGCATGAAGTGTACATTTTTGATTGGGCGAACTCATCAGGGGTAAGGGGTGATTACGTATAGGTTTTTACAAGGAAAATGGGGACAAAGGTTAGTGGCCCACTGTCACGTACTGATGGTCAGCAGACATCCTGACTAATGGTCACGACCACCCTGTGTGGATAGTCAGCACATTAACAGATTGTCCTATAGATAGTGGGCCCAGGACATTTGTTTCTAGGGCAAACAGATGGCTGAGTAATAAACTTAGGAATCTTGAGTTACAGATTGTGTCTTTTGTCCTAGATCAAGCACATTTTAATCATTAATGTGAGAGGACAAAGGAGACTACTCCATTTTGGGCAAAATGGAGTCATTCTGGTCTCACATAAGCAAAATGGAGTTACTTTGGTCTCACAATAGCAATCCAAATACTACTTTTCTGATAATTTTCAAATAGGCATAGTGATCTCTTCACTTGAAAATATACTAAATAATATCCCATTGATACTGGACAGGCATCTTTATCTCACCTGATATCCAGGCTGTTTGTATCCCAAACAAAGAACTGAGCAGGACACACAGAACTAGTAAGAAAGGCAGATGTACTAAAAGGAAAGTACACTCCACAGAGTGGGCATGGGCCAAGGATAAAGAGGTTTTGTGGTTTTATGGGGACTTTTCCTGAGTCTTGAATCTGGGGTGACACCTAATGGAACTCTGTCCAATTAATTGAGTCTCCACCCTTGCATCTAGAGGGGGAGATTTGAACTTTTATGAGTATAGCTGAAACGAGCATGGCAGCCAAAGCCAATCAGGGCCATCGGAACTGCAATGCTAATGATATTAGAAGGACTGGGGGCTTACACTCTGTTACTCTAAAGCAGTTAGAGTACATACTTCTGTGGCTCAGGCCAGAAGTCAAGGAAGTGTGTTAAGGGAAGGAGTATGCATTTTAGGGTGATGTCAGAATACTAAGGAAATACAATGAGGGCTCAATCCTCTTGTGGTTTGTAAGAGCAAGAAGCTATCCTGTTTGTTGTGAGACTAAGGCCAATATGTTTGTTACACTATTTCCTATCAGTATAAGAAGTGATATTTTGGCTGGGTGCAAAAGCTTATGCCTAAAATCCTCTGGGAGGCTGAGACAGAAGGGTCATCACAAGTTCAAGCCCAGCCTGAGAAAATTAGCTAGATTGTGTCTCAAAATGAAAAAAATAAAAAGGGAGGGGGGTGGAGCTCAGTGTGAAGGTCCTGGTTTCAACCCCAGTACAGGAGAGACAGAGAGAGAGACAGATAGACAGACAGACAGATTATTTGGACATTACAGTCTCAGACAGACTCAGCAGTGCAGATAACAAAACAGTTTCTTGTTAAACACTATCACGTGGGATACATTGGAATTGTGCCCTACGTTTGGTTTTTGCTTTGTCTGTTTTTTCTGTGCACTAAGTGGGACAGAGTTTTCAATCTATTTTGAAGTGCTCTTGTGTTTAGCTTTCTTTTTTTTTTTTTTGGTACCTGAGATCAAACTCAGGTTCTTGAGCTTGCGCAGCAGGCGGAGAAACCACTGAGCTAAATCCCCGGCCAATGTTTAGCTTTCATTTTGTCCTAAAGAGTTTTTGTGTAATTGCTTTGTTTTTAAGAACAGTTTGAGTGCAAGATAGGAGCTTCAAAAAGGTTTAAAAAAATGGTGCAGAAAAAGAAAAAAGAACAGAAAACACATACACACATCATTGAAACAAGATGAATGTGATAAAGACAATGAACAATGAACAAGGTTATAATATATTAAATGTCTTTAAAGAAGGGTTTGCCATATTGGGTACAGAATTTTTGCAAATTATGAGAAGATGAAGAAAAAGTCTGAATCAGTCATATTATACTGTGATAAATTAATCATTTCCTCAAAAGAAGCTGATTCTTGCATCAGTCATAAGAGAGAAGACATTAACAAGTGGCCCTGATCTTGAACATGTGACTGAAAATAAACTGTCTGCCACCTTGCTCAGAGTCCCTTATCCCCCACCCCAAGTCATTAATTCATCCTTAGGGAAGTACACTTACCTTTCATATTTCACTCTATTCACAAATCATGTTTATTTACTTTCAATATTTTATTACTTATACAAATTTGAATTATTTAGTTGTATTTTTCTGCAAAAACAGTATGGATGTTAGGTTGGGATTTAAATTATGGCTACTGGTAAGATTTGGATATGGCTGGTTGGAATGTCTCCCCAAGGCTCTGCCAGTTGAAATTTGATCTCTAAAGGGCAGGGGATACAGTTCAGTGGTAGAACACTTGCCTAGTATCTGTGAGGCTCTGGGTTCAATCTCCAGCACTCAAAACAAAATTTTTTTATGCCCATTGTGATATATTGCAAGGGTGGAAACTTAACCTGACTGTAGTGTTTAAAGGTGGGGCTTGAGGAAGTGTCAGGGATTAGGTAAACTCATTGGGGGAGCTCTCATGATTGAATCCCGGGGCTTTACAAGAAGAGGAAGAGAGGTCAGCTATGAACACACACACTCCTGGACCCTCCTTGGCCTTGGGACTCTGCCAGCAAGGTCATTACCCCTGTAAGCCTTGAACCTCCCAACTGAGGGATCAATAAACCTCTTTTCTTTCAAATTTACCTAGTCTACAGTATTGTGTTATATTCACCACAGAAAATGGACTAATGTTTTCCCTTAAAGTTAATGAAAAATATATTTCTAAACTTTCAAATAACATCAGTGTTTTAGGGAATGAATTAAAATTGTTAGAAAGATAGCTGTCTATGAAGTTTCTCACATTCTGCAGGTCCAATTCCAGTTAAGATCTTATGTTGAGGGCTGGGGATTTAGCTCACTGGTGCTGCTGCCTGCCTCGAAAGTGCAAGGTTCTGAGTTGGATCCCCAGTACCAAAAAAAAAAAAAGATCTCATGTTGAGTGCCAAGCGTGGTGGCCTATCCTTGTAATCCCAGCACTTGGGAGGCTAAAGCAGGAGGATTGCTCCAAATTCAAGGCCAGCCTGGGCTACATAGTGAGTTCAAGGCCAGCCAGAACTGCATATCAAGACCCTGTCTCAAAACAAAAACAAAAAGAGATCTTATGTTGGGAGTCCCAGATCCTGGCTCCCAGGTGGACTGAACAGGCCAGCCAGCTCTTCTCTTGTTACAAGGAGTGTCCTTGAACTGAAGTAGCCAAGTATTTATTGTCCAAAGTGAAAACTTCTGACAGTGAAGGGGTGTCAGTGTTCTGGAGGTGCTCATAAACTACTTGAGGAAAGTCAGTGTACAGTGAGGACTGTCTCCTCTACCTGCAGTTAGTGATGTTTAGCACTTGGCTCACTGTGGGTAACATTCCTTTGTGTGTCTTCTGATTTTCATGGTGTAAGTATTCCAGTCACAGGCTGGGTCTGAGGGTCCCTGAGGCTGAAACAAGGAATTTAACCCACCCCTTTAACATAAGTATGCAGGTCCCTTTCAGGACACCTCAGTAATAGAGGCATGAGAAGGATTTATTAGAGGTAGATATGGGACACATTCCAGAGCAGAGTGTGGGTGCTCAGAGAAATGAGGCACCATACAGCTGGGAACTGGGGCTCTTAGATGGTTTTGGAGGTGGAAATCTGTACAATTCAATAATCTATAGTCTTGGTCTCAGTCTTAGTTTTAGTGGGCGGGAGAGGGTGACCCATCCCTAGTAGGATAATGTTCTATTCCCATGGGAAATCCCAAAAGGGTGGTCCATTTATGGGTGAAAGAGGACCATTTGCAAGCAAAAGGGAATGGGCAGACCTGTTTGCAGCTGGAAGGGAGTTGCCCAGGTTTGTTGTTTTGGCAGAAGGAAAAAAAAAAGTAAACAAACTGGGCTTGTACTTCAAAGCTAAAGTTTTTCTTTTTCTTTTTTTGGTACCAGGGATCCAACTCAGGACCTTGCACTTACGAGGGAGGCTTGGTGCCACAGAGCTAAATCCCTGGCCCCTAGTTTTTCTTTAAAGTACAATTTTTTGTTTGTTTGTTTGTTGGGTTTTTTTTTGGTACCGGGGATCAAACTCGGGACCTTGCGCTTGCAAGGCAGGTGCCGGAACCACTGAGCTAAATCCCCGGTCCATTAAAGTACAATTTTTAAAACTTCAACTTCCTTGTCTCCTTTCTACCTAGATTTATTTCTTCTATCCTACCTCATTCTCAACACAGCCAATATTAAGTGATCAACAGTTTAATAAGCAATTTTCAAGCATCTCGAAAACTTAGCATTTGGCTCTTCCTAGCCAGCTCTAGCACAATATAACATGGAGTCCAGACACCAAATTCCTCAAAGCTCAAAGTATAATTTGGTTTCATTGCATCACATATTCTATGTTCCTGTATTCCTATTTTCCATTCTCAGGATAGAACTCTTTGAAGCAGAGTAGAAAATTCTGTTACCTTCAAAGGAATCCACAACCCAATGACAGGTGTAGTATTATTTTTTCATCCTTCCAGACATACCACACATAGTTTACTTTTCTAATCTATTCAAGCATTATTGAGCTATATAGATATATATGGATATATCGATGTAACATCTGGGGAGGGGTAAACACCACACCACGCCATGCCTCACCATGCTACAGCTCTGCTAGAACATGCAGCTCCCAGGTGTTCTAAACTCAGCATTGGTAAAAGAACTACAGAAGTAGTTTAAAATAAAAGGAGATGGTTTATCTGAAGGTGAGGGAAAGGGGGGCAGGGGAGACTACTACTCTGGACAAGTAGGAAGTATTTGAAAGGGAAATACTCATGGATTCTGGTCTGTGGCTAGTTTTGTTGAGATCCTTGTCCCATGTAGGCCCTGAAATGATTTGCTCCCTGGCTGTCTTTGGTCCTCTCCTTGGATTTCTTCTGGTCATATGGCCTCTCCTGTGGTTTGGTGGAAGATAGGATTATTGGGGGTGGGGGGTGGGGACAGGTGGTTAGGTTTAAGGATTAAGTAAAGGGGTTTATGTTGACCATGCTACCTGGGACCTTCCTGAGCTTAGTTTCCTTGTCTTTGTCTTTCTGATTGCTTGAGCCTAACCTGCAGAGGCAGAGACCACTGCCCTTGGTAAATCTCTCCATTAACTTCTAACAAAGCTCACTCACAGAGGCCTTCGTCCTATCTTTTTCCTACCTTCAGGCCTCCAGGTATTAATGTTTGAAACTAATCAAATTTGAGTCAAACCTGATGCATTTGACGTGAAAGTTGTGCCCCTGTCCTTTGGTTCTCAGTGCACAAGCTGAAACTTGTTGGTGTCAATTGCCTGCTGACCTTACAGATGTAAGGACAGGGGGGCCCATAGGTAGGGAAAAGATAGGATGAAGGCCTCATTGAACTTTATTTAAAAATTAATCCTTTTAAGGTAGCTTCTGACTTCAAGGACAAAGAATGAGGAAGAAACTGAACTCGGGAACCAAGGCACAACCTCTTTCAGGCCAGGCTTCACAAAGTCACTTAAATCATGTGTTAACTGCAGACTTAGGAGACAGGTGGCACCAAAAAGGATGACACCTAAGAATGACAGTCTACACAAAAGCAACAAAAAATTGCAGGCCTTAAAATTCAGAAAACGTTTCATTCCATACCGATGCATTAAGTACATCTGTTACAACACACTATGTATTAAATTATAAAGATTCATATTAGACAAAACCATGTCTATTCATTATCAAGCGTGCACATTATTTATGCTTTGTCTGTGTTCTGACTGGTCATTTGGCAATAAATCTCAAATTCATCCATTTACATAGACATTTACCTCTTGTCCAAAGGCACCCGCTTAGGTATTTACAAATAATCAATTATAATTTATATTATCATTTATTTTAAGTGTTAATGTCAATAATATATTTGTGAGACCAAAAGTGAACCTAAGTAACATCACCTTGGCCTGTGAATGAACTCCCCTCATACTCCTCCCCTTGCAGAGTGCTGGAATTCTCCTAAAGATATATTTTTGTAACCGCCCTTCTAACTGCTCACTCTGCTTCTGTAGATATGCTTTATTGCTCCCTGGGAACAGATGGTGCCTGGTGCCTCTCTGTAACCACCAAACCCTGTAGCCACAGAATGTCCTATCTTGACAAGATAGGAGGGTTGAAAAAACCTGGGTTGTGAAAGATACTTTGCAGCTGGTGGAAAAACATGTTGACCTCTCCCTGAACTTCTTTGTTTGACATACCTATAAAAGCTGTGCTGTCCCCTGCTTCTGGGTTTCGCTCCTTTTAGAGGGTAGAGTCCACAAGTGTGAATAAACTCCTTTCAGTTTTAACTTTGTCTTTGTCCCAGTGTTTAGTGATTTTCTCACTCTCCTGACATATTTATATTTTATTATATATTATTATTTTACATTTCAATATACACCTGTTATGTGTTGCAACAGATGTGCTAAAAGCATCCATCTAGCTGATGATGTTAACTGGGGCTTATTTTGGGGATAGGGCTTATTTACTTGCATCCTGAAAAATCATCATAAGCTTTAGGTCTTATTTTCAGGGAAATATGGTAAGTTAATTTTTTTTTAGCAATCACTAGCATCTATGTGTCACCTGCAATCCCTACTTTTTGTTAGGCATATTCAGTTGCATAGGGTATGCTTGTTTAGACTGTTTGTGTCAGGTCCTCCATGTATTTCCCATTTAGAAATACATAATTTCACTTTCTTTATCACGCTGGGTATGTTGGCATACACCTGTAATTCCAGCACTGTTGCTGTTGTAGAAACACTCCCAAAGCCATGTCTCATTATTAACATACAAACTAAAATGGTGCCCTGTAGGTAGGCACTTAGAAGTGCTTATTTGAGCTTCTAGAGTACAGTCTGGGAATGTGGTCCCCAGGTGTCTGTCTCTTGGGCTTTTCTATAAGCTAATAGAGGGGTCACACAATCTCACTATATCCTGCTATCTGAAGGCCACAAAAGCCTGTAATTTCCAGGAATCTCCTTAGCTGTTTTAGAGTCTTGGGCTCTGGAAAGGAAAGAATTGGTTTAATTCTTTCTTCCCCAAGTCTTTGGGTTGCCTTAGATATAATAAGGCCAAAATATTTTACCTCAAGGCTGCAAAGTTGTGCCTTAGATCTAGAAATATTATAACCCCTGTCTGTTAGAAAATTCAGCAGAGCAGATGTCTTGGCTACAAAGCTCTTCTGGGGGGACACATAACAGCACACCATCTATATACTGCAGACTGTGACTTGGAAAAAACTATAGTATTTCCTTTTATCAAATCAGGATGTAGGGATGTCCTATTTTTCTTGATAGTTAACAATTTAAAATAATTGAAGGACTTAGTTCTCATGTTTCTTAGACCTTCAAGAATACATGCCTGAAAATGTCTTCTACTTAATCTCCTATCTGATTGGCAGGCCAGTGGGGGTCTTGCATAGGAACTGCCTGTGTCCCAGTAGGAACCAGTTGCTTCTCTGGCTGCCTGTCTTTTGAGCTTCCAAAATTAAGTTAATATTTCTCTCTACATGTAGTAGCAGCTTGTAATACTACTTGTCTCTCATTAGAAATCAATGTTTGATTTAAGAGCAACATTACATCTTTCTAATCTAGTCCATAGGTCTGAATAAGTCCTCTAAAGATCTCAATGTACTCATCAGGGTCATCTGAAAACTTTTTTAGGTCTCATTAATCTGTCTTAGATCACTGAGAGAAAAAGACATATGAACACAGGTAGTCCCATATTTGCCATGTACTTCCTGCAAGAGATGTTGTCTTTGTTTGTTTTGTTTGTTTTTTTGTTTGGTACTGGGGATCAACTCGGGACCTTGCGCTTGGGAGGCAGGCACCTGAACCACTGAGCTAAATCCCCGGTCCAGAGATGTCTTTGAGGGACTTGAACAACTTAGCTAAGGATGGATATAGCCTCATGGAGATTATTTATGGCTGGCCTAGAAATTCCACCCTCAGCACCTGGTGTTCAAGGCTTAATAAGTGTCTTGGAAACTTTCTTCTCAGGTTCTAAAGGGTGAGGAGTAGCCTCAGGCTTAGAGGTACTGAATGCTTTAAGGGTGAAGTGTCTCTCATTTTTCTATGGCCCACATTTATATTTGAACACAAACAAGAGTTACTTCTTAGTATAAAGAAAATCTCAACATAAGATGATTTTGACCATTTTCTCTCTTTTACAGTATAATTCTAATTGTGAGATAGCATCATAGTACTTTCCTCTGTGTACTTGGCTTTAGGAGGGAGGCACACCACATGCAGGTGTAGAGAAATACTAAATTGCTCCTTAATATATTACTAAGGAGTAAGAGGTTCAGATACGGAGTTCCTAATCTGAAACAAGAGAACAAATACGGCGTCCCATAAGTTTCTGCTTGATTCCTGTGCCCCCTAGGGAATCCCCAGGGCATACCCCAAGGTTTATACCACTCTAGGGTAGGTAGCTACTGTCTGGAGAGAGAACCAGAAAATAAAACTGGACTGGACTATCAACCCTTTACCAGAGTGCAATCTTATCTTCCTCAGGTAACTCAGATTCTTTCTCCAGACGGTACTCTTAAAGCACAAGTTACAATTGACTTCAGCCATAACAATCATGTTTAGAGAAGTATTGCTAGCAAACTAAGAGATTTAAACCACTGCTATGTAGTTCCTTGAAAGAGTGAGGAAAATAAGTCAACAGTCAAATTAGGGCAAAAGAGATCACCTCCAGAGATGGTAAGTCAGGGATTCTGCCCTGGGCCCTAGGGCAGAGAAAGCTCTGAGAAATTTCTGTTGTCTGTCCAGTCATTTAGGCAACTTTTATTAGCAGCAATACAAGGCTACTCCTTTAAGGTCCATTTTAAATTCACTAAATATTTGAAACTCCTAGGTCCTCCTAGCAGCCACAAACTACACAGTAAAGGCATTCTTATTGACTCCCTATCCATGCATGAATGAAGAGAAAGGCTGGCTAAGATAGTCCCATATTCTAGTCAATGAGTAAAAACACAAATGCAAGTTACTGATTGCTATTTTCCCTAGTGTAAGACAAAACAGTTGTTGCAAGTTGCCTTAGTTTGACTTTCTGGAAGGAGGACCAGTCTCACTACAAGGGATTTTCAAATGAACTCCCAACAAGTTGGAGAAAAGTTTAAGTGGAGTTTTTAACTCACTAGCAGAGAGAAAAACCCCAAATAAAGCTAAAGCTGGTTAAACATCCCCCAAAATTACCATAGAGCATTTTATAAGTCCACAGTCAACGTTCCAAGGCCCATAAACTATCAGAAATTTTTGTCCCCTACACACATAAATGATGAAGACCATGCCTAGGTGGGAGAAAAGGTTCAGGTATTTTTAATCTATCAAAGATTTGTTTTGTACATTTGTCTAGAGGTCTTACTAGTAGTAGAGAAAACAGTCCAAACCTGCAGCTCAACTCTTAATGGAGGCTTGAGAAAGGGCTCTGACAACATCATTTCAGATCACTCTGAGACAGAGGATATCTGATGATCACTGACAGAGTTCCCCTTTCACCTCACTGAGGTGTCCAGATAGGGACAAGATGCGGAGATTTTCTGCTGATTACCCGGACGGGCTGTCAGGAGCTAGTTTCTTCTGAGGGACCTTTGGGTATCCACCAGAGGGTAGTCCTGGCCATGACCCCTCAGTCATCACCTCAGTTTCTGCTAGTTCCAGGCAATCAGAGATCTGTCTCCAAAAGGAACCCAATTGCCTATCAGGTCAACATTATTCCACCTGCCATTAGTGTCAATGGGAGTGGGGATTCACCAGAGAGCAACTAGAGAAACCTGTCCTCTGCTTTGAGAGTGGCAGCTGCCCTAAAGGCAATTATTAGCTGGCAGAGTAACAACTGTTTGGCATTCTATAAGGGACAGATAAAAGCCTTTACTGCCTTTATCTGAGATGATTTTATGAGACCCATTTTACAACAGTTTTAAGCAGCTAAGTCCAAATGCAACACATACAAAACAAGAATAAAATGTAATTTTAACAAAAGACAATGCATAAGAAAAACAAGAAATGTGCAAACATTTAAAACACACAACTTAAAATTAAGACACTGTTGAAACAAAAGCCAAAACAAAGGCCAGAATTTATGAAACAGAAACCAGAATCTATGAAACGAATTGCCAGAGCCTATGAAACAAAAAGTTACATTCTATGAAGCAAAAAGACCAATGTTAGAACCTATGGAACAAAAGCAAACTCTTATCTCTGACCCGTAATCTCAGTGGAAGATCTCCAAAATGATATAGGGAAAGAGATGTAACTCCCAAACCTAGTAGATATCTGAAAATCGAGTTCATGTTCTCTAAAATCAAAGAATGAATTCTAGGAACAACAGAGATTAAGAGTAGGAAAAATTTATTGAGAGAAAGAATGCTTCTGTCTAAGAGACAGAGAAGGGGGACCAGAAAGTGGGTTGCCCACCCACCCTACTTTTCAAAGATGTTTTATACAGCAAAGCCACATGGCAATGGAAATTTACAAGCTGGGCATGAGGTGGGACAAAACCATGACCAACCAATAAGATTACAAGTAATTGCCCAGGTACTATTGATTAAGTGGGGATCAAATGGGAAGACAAGTCACATAAAAGGAATTTCCCATTTAGAATATCAATCACTGCTATCTATCTCTAAGGGAAGTAGTACTTCTTTTCCTTTTTATAATGCTAACCAGTGAATGTGCCTCAATTGTTCTCCGTGTTGGTTCCTTCCGGTGTTGGCTCCTGGAGGGCTGGCACTTTAAAGGAGGCCCTGTCTACCTGCCAACAAGATATCTAATTAACTTACCTATCTATAATACCACCATGCCTAGTCTGCAATATATATCTTAAAGATACAAAAGTTAAAATAGTATTCAGGAATTGATAAATTAATTAACAAAACAGTATGTTTGTGGGGGAGGAGTCAAATCTCAAGTCTTAAATGCACATAGATATATGAATACATAAGCTCAGAGAAAGAATCTAGATGTATGTACAATAAACTGTCACCATGGTTACCATGAAGAAAAGAGGAAGAGCTGGGTAGAGTTGTCCACAACCAAGTCCTGCAATCCTAGCTTCTGCCCCTATTGTCCCCATCCAATTTTACCTTGGCCTTCTGGTAATAGAATTGTTCTTCCTGCTGAGTTTTAGAAGGGCACAGGGACTACACTGCTAAGGAGGACATTTTCCAATTTACCTCAAAGCTAGGTGTGGCTTTGTAACAGTACTCTCAGTGGAAGTGAATGCTCAACTTTTGTGATACTTGATTCAAACTGCCTTCCCTCCAGCCAGGTGTGGTGGTGCATGCCTGTAAGTAATCCCACAGTCAGTGGCTGAGGCAGGAGGTTCACTGTGAGTTCAAGGCCAGCCTAGAATACACAACGAATCCTGTCTCAAAAAGCAAACAAACAAACAAACAAGACCAGAAATTTATGTTTCACACTTCTGGAGGCTGAAAACAACCAACATTTTGGCAGATTCTCTTCCTGGAGGTCTCTCTTCCAGCCTTGCAGATCCCTGGCTGTTCCTTCTGTGCCTCTGTGACCTTTCCTTGGTCTTCCTCCTTTGAGGACTCCCACCCAGTTGGACTTGGGTTGCGACACCAGAAGAAATATGTATGTTTGGTCTCTGCCCCCCTTGTGATTTCCAAAGTGATAGAGTGCTCGGAGCATCTTTTGTTCCATTCTTTGGAAGTTGACCCTGGTTGCTGCCACAGGACCTTCTATAAAATCCTTGGAATTTCCTTAGTGATGAGAGTCCAGACTATCTTTTGTTATTCATTTTAAACCCCCTTCAGTCACACCTGGTTATGCTAATGAAGGTGACTCACGGGAGGACTTCTGGTCACTAGAAAGATGGAGGCACAACAAGAGTTGCAACTTTCTCCCTCACCCTCATCTCTGTGGAAGGAAAAGGGGCTAGAAAGCAGTTTACTCATCCTGGCCTATGATGCAATGAATCGCGCCTGTGTAACACATTCCTCCATCAAAATGCTGACTGTGTTTGCAGGAACTTTAAGGTTGAGGAACACAAGCAGGAGCCAAGAGGTCCTAAGGGGACCTAAGCTCCTAAGAGGAGCAAAGGGACCCTGAGAAAGGACATGAAGCTCTGAGCAACCCCCATCTAACTCACTAAATTGCCCAGACTGAGTTAAAACTTTCAATCCTCCTGCCTCAGCATCCCAGAGTGCTGGGATTACAAGCATGGACCACCATATCTGGCTGTGAACTATCTCTAGAAAAGTAGAAATTGCCAGACATGGTTGTTTGATGTAGCTCAGTGTAAAGGCTCTGGTTCAATGTCCAGGAACATTTAAAGAAAAAATGTAGAAATTGCTTCTGCAATTCAGATGTACTCTGATTTGTACTCAGATGTTTTGTTTAGAAATTTCTCATGAATAACTATTTCATTAGTTTTGAGTCCTTTCTATTGTTCACTCCCTGGCCCTTAATTTCTCTACCCTTCCTTACAGACTGCCCTGGTCCTCAGCTTCCTGCCAGCCAGCAACCAGTTGCTCTGTTTTTCCTGTTGTCCTCTTTTTTTTGCAGTACCAGGGATGGAACTCAGGACCTTGCACTTTTGAGGCAGGCGCAGTGCCACTGAGTTAAATCCCCAGCCCTGTCCTCTTGTTATCTACAACCATTATTCCTTTTATTCCACTTGTTTTCTTTCATTTGCTTCATATTGTCTTTCTTGTTCTTGCTCTTTTCCCTTGTGCCTCTTACTGGTTTTTGATCTATTGGGGTTTTGGTCACTTTTTTCTCTTCTTATTCCTGCCTACCTTCACAATAAACTCAATAAAACATGCATCTGTGAGGCAGACAGAAAATTTCAATATATGGATTCTTTGCCCTCGTAGTCCCAGAACAGTTCTCCAGGGCCTTGAATCAAGCTGCTATGAGGATGTCTGTAGAATGAGTGGACTGACCTATGCTGACCAATCTCAGGAGTCAATACGTGCCCACAGCCACTCTACCCCTTCATCCTTAGACAGCAGGACAATGTTCCTACTCCCACCCTGCTTATCCTGTCACTCTGGTTACTTCTTTTCCTCCACACATAATGTTCTGAAAACATTATTTACCTTGGAAAAGAAAAGAAGAAAGATTGGGGGCCGGGAATTTAGCTCAGTGGTTCTGCCGCCTGCCTTGCAAACACAAGGACCACAGTTCAATCCCTGGTACCAAAAACAAAACAAAACAAAAAAACAAAGATTGGGGTGGGGAGGAAATGCGGAAAAGGAATAATCACCTGTCATTATCTGTCCTGAATCTTCTGCCTCGCTCGTAAGGGCACACTACTCCTGGAGAGATCAGATTGAAGTGAATACTTAGAATGGCATGGACGATGAGAAGACAAAAGGAATTATAAGCAAATTCTAGATTTTTGACCTCCGTGAAATTTGGGAGATGCTAAAGGAATACAGAGGACAAGAGATGGGTCCTCGTCTCAAAGACTTATAGCCTGTGGAGGAGATCACATCCCCTGGGTCTTGTGATCTCCAAGATCACCCTGTTTCAGTGAGCTGCTGGAAGGACACATGGTTCAGAAAACGCTGCTGTCACCCCAGGTCCCATTTATTACAGCAAAAGGATGCAGATTAGAATCTACAAAGAGAAAAGGCACAGAGGCAAAGTCCAGGACTATGCAGGAGCAATCTTCCAGCTGGCTGCCCCTCCTATGGGAGCCCCACAAATACTACTCTATTCTCTTACCAGTAATAATGTGTAAGAAGACATGGGAACAACCAGGAAAATTCCTCCAAGTCTTGGTGTCCAGGATTTATTTTTTTTGTTTTGTTTTGGGGTTTTTTTGGTACCGGGGATTGAACTCAGGTCCTCGTGCTTGCACAGCAGGCGGCGAAACCACTGAGCTAAATCCCTGGCCCTGTCCAAGATTTACTTATTTAACAAGATCTCTCTGTAGTTCAGGATGGCCTTGAATTCATGATCTTGCAGTCCCCTGAGTGCTGGAACCACAGGCAGGTGCCACCACCCCTGGCCATGTCCAGGTTTTTTATTGACGGTCAATCATGTAGGGTGCAGCACCCATGTAATTCAGTCTCCAGCCCCCCAGAGGTTAAATGGACACAGGAGGTCCTGGGCCTCCTGGCAGGAGAAGAAAGTTAAGATCTCAAGTAAGGCTGCCTGGCGTTGGCCCTCCCCCGGGTGCCATTCTATTTATTCTTCCAGGATTATCTCAGTGTTAGGAAGCCTTTCAGAACCCTCTCCACTCCCTTTTACCTTCTGCTAGCATCTCACATGTAATTAAAACAATGGCACATATGTTTTCTTACTCATGTGTAGACCACCCCTCACCTTTTTTTTTTGGTACTGGGGATCAAACTTGGGACCTTGCGCTTGCGAGGCAGGTGGCAGAACCACTGAGCTAAATCCTCGGCCCCTTGCAGACCCCTTTTCTGTTCTTCCAGTTCTTGTAAAGCTTGCCCACTTTTGTATTGAAAATATGTGTAATTTCTGTAATCAGTGTAAAGGGAAGAAAGCAGTGGAAAAGAACACTGAATTTAGCAACTGTTAGGACATCAGTATTGAGATTCATTGCTCTCAGTCTCTCTCTCTCTCTCTCTCTCTCTCTCTCTCTCTCTCTCTCTCCATACATTTTTTTTTCCTTCTTTTTTGGTACCAGGAATTGAACTTAGGCCCTCAAGCTTGCCAGGTAGGCGCTGCACCTCTGAGTTACATCACCAGCTTCATCTATTATTTTCTTTCTTTCTTTTTTGGTACCGGGGATCGAACTCAGGACCTTGCACTTGTAAGGCAGGCGCGGTGCCACTGAGCTAAATTCCCAGCCCCATCTATTTATTTTTGATCACAGGAATTAAACCAGGGACCTTTGCACTGAGGAACATCTCTAGCCCTTCTTTTTTATTCTTTTTTTTTCTTTTATTTTGTGACAAGGTCTTGCTAAATCACTAAACTGCCCAGGCCGGGTTTGAGTCTTCAATCCTTCTGCTTTCCCAGAGTGCTGGGATTACAAGCAAATGCCACCAGAACAAAAATAGACAGGTTTATTTTTCTTTTTTGTTTGCTAGTTTTTGTTTTGTTTTTTTTGTTTTTGAGACAGGGTCTTTCTGTGTAGTTCAGGCTGGCCTTAAACTACTTATGTGGCCCAAGCTAGCAAAGATCCTTCTGCCTCAATCTCCAGAGTGCTGGCACTATACAGCCTTGTACCGCCACACCACACCTGGCTTCACTTGCAGACCTTTATATATTAATTCCTTGGAACAATCAACTACTTTTATCCATTAAAAAAAAAAGCTTCCTTTAAAAATTAATTTCAGGGGCCGGGGGTTTAGCTCAGTGCTTCTGGCGCCTGCCTCACAAGCACAAGGTCCCGAGTTCAATCCCCAGTACCAAAAAAAAAAAAAATTAATTTCAACTGAGCTAGACTGCACTTGTCTGTAATCCTAGGTACTGTGGAGGCTGAGGCAGGATGGCAGGTTCGAGGCCAGCCTGGGAAAATTAAAAACTTTTTTTTTTTTTTTGGTACCAGGGATCGAACTCGGGTCCTTGTGCTTGCACAGCAGGTGGCGAAACCACTGAGTTAAATCCCCGGCCCAAAACTTTTTTGGGGGGGGCGGGGGTACCGAGGTAGAAACTTTTTTTAAAAAAAAATCTTTTTTAAAGGGGTCTTGGAATGTAGCTTGGCACCTCTTGGGTTTAATGACTTGGAGGGAAAAAATAATTTAAAAGTTAATTTCGATGACAGCCTGAGCTACATAATGAGTTCAAGGCCAGCCTGTGTTCATTGGGGAAATTCTTTAAAAATTTCCAACTTGCAAGAGTCTTTCCTCCTTATTCTTCACATTCACTCATTCAGCAAGAAAATGAATGCATTCAGGTCTCCATAGCATCTCTCACACAAAAAGTCCCTGATTGCTCCACCCGGTCCCCCATGGACACACCCACCAAATTTTCTGCTCTGACAGGACCCGGTCTGTAATAGAAAAACCAGAGTTTTTAGAACAGTTAATTAACGGCGTTGAGTAGCAAGGTGGAGCCCCGCCCCATGGGAGGGGCTATGCCTAGCGGCCCAATTAGGTGTCGGGTCGTTAACAAATGAATTCTTTATCTTCTCAGAAGACCGCAACACACACAAAGGCCCAATCAGAGGCCGCGGTTCTAGGCGGCCGGAGAGGCGGGGCTGAGCCGGCACCTCCTTCCTTCCCGCCTCCCGCCGGGGCCGTCCGGTCCTCACGGACTTCGGGACGCCCCGCCCCCGGACAGGCGCCGCGGCTATTGGGCGGTGCGCTCCCGGCCGCCGCAGCGGTTGCTGGGCGAGGGAGGGTGGGGGCGGGGATTATGGGGCGGGGCCTGCGGGAAAGGCGGGGAGGCGAGCGCGCGCAGGGCGGATTCAGCGAGCGCCGCGGCGGTTGGCGAAGCGGCCCGGGCGCGTCCTGCGCGGTGCGGGAACTGTCGCCGCTGACAGAGTCCCTGCTTCCGGCCGCGCCACCCGGGAGGCGGGTCCCCGGGCCACAGGAGGCTTCTTCCGCGCGGCTCTGCTTTGCTCCTCGCTTGCTCGTCCGCTGCGCGGCCTCTGAGGAGGAGGCGGCGGCGGCGGAGGTCGCGGGGGGCGGCGGCGCGGGCCAGGACAATGGAGGTGGCTGTGGAGAAAGCGGCGGCTCCGGCGGCGGCCGCCGGGGGGCCCTCGGCGGCGGCGGCGGCGGTGGCGGCGCCGAGCGGGGAGAACGAGGCCGAGAGCCGGCAGGGCCCCGACTCGGAGCGCGGCGGCGAGGCGTCCCGGCTCAACCTGTTGGACACTTGCGCCGTGTGCCACCAGAACATCCAGAGCCGCGCACCCAAGCTGCTGCCCTGTCTGCACTCCTTCTGCCAGCGCTGCCTGCCCGCGCCGCACCGCTACCTCATGCTGCCGGCGCCCATGCTCGGCGCGGCCGACTCCGCGCCGCCGCTGTTGGCTCCCGGCTCGCCGGTCGGTGGCTCCTCGCCCTTCGCCGCGCAAGGTGAGCGGGGCCGGAGCCGCGAGGGGACCCACGCCTGTGTTTCCGCCGCCGCCCGGGGCTTGCGCGGGGGAGGGGCGGGAGGCTCCGAGTCGCGGCCGAGTCGCCAGCGGGGACAGGGACGGGGACATGGAGGGGTACCTGCGCCGCGCCAGGCAACTTCACGCGCCCGCGGACTCCGCTGCGGTCCGCTGCCTGCGCTCTGCCCCGTCCAAATCCGGACGACCCTCCCGTCCGTGCCCGCGGTGCTCCTTTGGGCTGAGCTGGGGAAGGAGCCGCGGAGATGAGCGATGGAGACTTTGCTTCATGATTGATTGCAGATTGGACGCCGTCTGTTTCCTATCGCGTGTTTTGGGGGCTTTGCCTTAATGAGTTTCCAGTCCTCTTCTCCCCCTCTGCTGGGGACAAAGGAATTGAGAGACGGTGATTTTTGTTGTTGTTGTTTGTTTGCTTCTTTTTAAGGCTTTTAATTTGAGACGATAAAGGGTTGAAAGAAATAGAACAAAGTGATTCGCAAGTGCTTGTATTCCCTGCTTGCTTGTATTTTGTAGGCAGCGGTTGAAAGTTAACAGTGCTCTTTTGTGTTGTTACTGGATAATGAGACTTTTTGACAGGTTGTTCTCATTGGTAACGTTAACAAGTTTGAAACATTAAAAGTTAGTTAAAGTCAGCATAGCAATTGTGTCTAGGAGAACGCTTGAGTTTTTAAAAATGTTTAATGCATATATTTGAGCACGTCCTTTTAAGAAATAGAAAGTGGAAACTCGTTAATTTTTAATATATACTTTTTAGAGAGAATGAATTAAGTGGGTAGTACACTAAATAATTATATTAGGTCATAGCATGTATAAAGTTGATATTTTAAATAGATTGTGGCCTTAGAGGCATCTATTTAACTATATTTTAGGAGCAGTCTTCGTTGTGGGAGACGCCTTTCAATAGGCCTCTCATTTGCCAGAGAGATACTGCCTGCTCTTTGTTTCTGTTTTGTCAAGAATGTTGTATGAGGAACAGCTTTGGAAGAAAGGCTTCCACCACAGCAAAGGGCAGGCGCCTATACTGTCCAGTATAATAAAGATTATGTCTCCCTCTGGAGCCAAAGCGTAGACATGCTTATTGCCCACCATAAAAACATTAGGATTCCCCAAGCTCAGGATTCCTCTGTGTAACACTGCCTGCACAGCCGTGAGCAGCTTTTTTTACTTTGTCCTGTGGGCCCTGGGAAGCAGTGCAGTACTCTTGATGCTTTGGCTTATGTTATTGCTTTAAGTGGCAAACTTCTCGTTTCGTTTCTCTGTACCCTCCCCCCTTTTTTTTTTGAGACAGGGTCTCACTATGTAGTCCAGTCTGGACTTGAACTCGGAGTTACAGGCATGCCACCCAGTTCATAGTCTCACTGTCTGTTACCATTCCTGAAACTGGTAGGCTACTTTGTTAGCTTGCAAGTAGGGTAAAATCTCAGACCTTTTGCATTAGCTTGCTGTTTAGTGACCCACCTGTTGGAAAATTAGTACAAAAGTGAAACTTAAACCTTCTTTTACACGTGTGTAGTGTTGGGGATTAAAGCCAGGGTTTACAACCAAGCAATGCTCTACCACTGAACTGCACCCCCAGCCTAAACCTTAGTTCTTAAATTGGGGGGGGGGTGGAAATTAAACTCCAGGCGAGGCACCCAATAAGCACACACTCCAGCCCCAGTCGTTTGAGCTGCAGCCTCAGCCGTTTAAAAAAAAAATTTCCCAGCCCTTTTAATTTTTTGTTTTGAGACAGATTAGCAGCTAAATTGTCTAGGCCTCCAAAGCAGCTGGGATTACAGGCTTGTACCACTACTTACTGCGAGAAGTTATTAATTCCTAAATACATTTTAAGGTTGTGTGTGTGTATGTGTGTGTGTTTTTACACAAGTGTCCCCTTGGTGTCTGCTGTGGTTTGATCCCAAGATCTCCACAGTTAGCAAAATCTGGATGCTTAAAGTCTTATAGAATGACCTAATATCTGTATTTGTATAAAACCTATGCACTGCATGCCTGTAGACCTAGGCAGGATAATCCCTGCTAGTTTGAGGCCAGCCTGAACTACATAGTGAGATCTCATTCATTCATTCATTCATTCATAAATACTATGCACAACCTCCCTTAAACTTTAAGTCATGCTCTCTAATCTCAGCATGTGAGAGGTTGAGGCAGGAGGATTAGCACAAGTTTAAGGCCAGCCAGGACTACGTAGTTAAAGGCCAGGCTGAACTACAAAGTGAGACACTGTCTCGACAACAGCCAGAGAGAGGTAAATGCTATTAAATAGTTTAATTGTTGAAGGAATAATAAAAAAGTCTGCATGTTCAGCACAAGTAATAATTTCCGCCCTCAATATTTTCCACCTGCAATCGGTTCAATCTATAGAAGCCCATTCCACAGGGCCCACTATATATCTATATCAATATAGATATATATATATTTTGGTACCAGGGATCGAACTCAGGACCTTGAGCTTGTGAGCCAGGCATGATGCCACTGAGCTAAATCCTCGGCCCCCCACTATTAATATTATAAATCAGACTGGTGACCTATTAAGATTTTAATTTTGTGTAATTCTAGAAATAAGATTATGTACCTAACCATGACATTTGGATCTGAATGAACAGAAACATGGATCGATCATAAAAGCTCTGAGATGAGTTTGTGATAAGGAAATAATGTGCAACAAGGCAGGCCTTTGCCTTTTCCGCCCCCTCCCTCCATGTTTTTGCCATAAAATGTTCTGTTCAAGAAATGTAGCAAGGACAAGGTCCTGAGTTCGAGCCCGTGTACCCCCCCAAAAAAGAAGAAAACTATAACTAGTTGTGCTGTACTATGTTCCTGTCCAATGTATCAAAGTGTTCTGTTCATACAATGTAACTACCTGCTGCCCATGTTTCTACCTAAAGTTTCAAGAATGTACTGTTAACTCTGGCCATCCACTTCAATGAGCATGCTCACCTGGTAGGTGTGCTCATCCCCCTACCCCATAGATCTCTATATAAGGTTGCTATGATTTTGGGCTTAGAATTCAGAGTGCTAAAACTCTTGTAAGCCAGCCAGTTTAATAAAGCTCAGTTTTTCTCCACCTCTTCGAGTGACTTTCCCTGGAGCTGTAACACAGAGCTGTAACACTTGGCTGTAACCCTGAGCTGTCTCACTTTCTCACAACATTTGGAGTTCCAAACTTTTGTGTAATTGCAGTCTCTGAATTTGTGTGTGTGTGTGTGTGTGTGTGTGTGTGTGTGTGTGTGTCTTAAAATCAAGAATTAAAGGCCGGTCGTGGTGGCGCACACCTGTAGTCCCAGCACTTGGATTGCTGTGGACTACATAATGAGTTCAAGGACTCCCTAAACTACATAGGGATACTCTGTCTCAAAAACAACAACAAAAAGCCCCCAAAGAATTAAAGGAAATTTAAATTAGAAGGTAGTCTTTTTATTTTCATATCAAGAAAGAGAAAGGCTTTCAGAAATTACACTTAAGCACTTGGGAGGCTGAGGCAAGACAGTCACCATGAGTTTAGACCAGCCTGAGCTACACTGCAAGACTTGTCACATACACAAAAAAAAACCAAAAAAAAAACCCTTAAAAATGCACCTCTACCAAAAGTTTGGGGTTATTTTTATTTTTTTAACCTTTGGGGTTTTTTTTTGGTACTAGGAATCGAACTCAGGACCTTGTGCTTGCAAGGCAGGCGCAGTGCCACTGAGCTAAATCCCTGGCCCTATTTGGTATTTTGAGCCAGGGTCTCACTATATAGTCCCCACTGTCCTTGAACTCCTGGTGATACTTCTGCCTTAGCCTCCCAAGTGCTGGGATCACAGGTGTGTGCCACCACACCCAGCTGGAGGTATTTTTAATAAATTAAAAACTATCCTGAGTCTTGTCTTGATTTGACTATTTTCTCCCTTCATCTCTTGCGTACTTATTTTGTTGTTGTTTTTTTGTTTTTGCAGTACTGGGGATCGAACTAAAGACCTTGCACTTGCCAGGCAGGTGCAGACCCACTGAGCCAAATCCCCAGCTCTCTTGCATACTTATTTTAATACTAGCTGAAGCAGAAGTTTAAACAATACATTTCCTAACTAAATGGTTCACTGATTCACTTGATAGTCGCTGCCATTCTTTTTTTATTCTTCTAAGGAAGTGGTACATGTAGGCAGTATGTTTCACACAGCATCCATAAGGGTAAGCAGGTAGAGATGGAGAATCAGGCATCTGAGGGTAGAACAATGGGGACTGACCAGGAGTGAAAGGGAGGGCCGATACTGCTTATGTCCAGCCAACTGTTCTGTGTGGGTACACCAGTGTGTAGGATCTTGTTTTAGTAATAACTCTGAAGCCTGGATTTTTGTATTAAGTTTCTTAATTATTAGATTTGGCAAGTAATTAAAAAAATATATATATATACACATATGTATATACACACACACATATATATACCGTAAGCCAAACAAAATGGATTTTTAGCAGTTTATACTCCTTTTTAAACTCAGTAAAAGTTTTTAAATTTTAGCACTACTAGAATCATTTCTTGTACTTGTTAAGAATGTAGATATCTGCACCCCCCTTCTAGATAGCTAGATTTTATCTAATCTGGCATAGTTTTGTGATTCTAGAGTAGTAAAATACAGTATTAAGCCCTATTTCTTTAACTCAAGGAGTGCTACATTCCTGTATTCCTTTTTTGTTGGAATATAATAACTGACTTTAAAGGAGGAGAGGTTTAATTTGGCTCAGAGTTTCAGGAGATTCAGTCTGTGCTATCAGCTTTAAGTATATGTGCTGCTGAAGCGAGCACTGCTCATCGGCTCTAAGGCAGAAACATGACAGCAGGTTTCATGGCAGCCAGGAAGCAGAAGAGGGTAACAGAAAAAGGGGTGAGGGACTAGATATGGACCCCAAAGGTCCCTCCTCTGTGTGACCCACAGTGACGCAACAGCTAATACCCCTGGGTGGTTCCCAAAGCCCATCGAGTTGACACCCACTCTGACTGCAAGAATTTTAAAATACAGTTGACCATAAGAGAATTCTTTAGAAAATTAGGTCAAAACTCAAGACTTGTAATGCTAGTTTTTTGTTTCTTTGTTTTGCTTTGTTTTGGTACCTCGGATCGAACTCAGGACCTTGTGCTTGGGAGGCAGTCGGGGTGCCACTGAGCTAAATCCCCGGTCCTGTATAATGGTAGTTTTATATACCCTCAGACTGTTTCCCTTTTTATAAAGTACTCTTGGCACCCCCTTTGCTATCCTAAATGGAATTCATAAAAAAAAACCTTCCTAATACTTTTCCTAAGAAAATCAACATTATTAATGTAAAGAAAATAAAACAACAGAGAAGGTTTAACTTGTTAGTGCTTAGAAACAATTGTTAGCCATCTAGCCTCCATTGAGAACATTTGTCTAAAATCTTTAATAACCATAAGGTAAAGTTGGATGACTGCCTCAGTTGAGACTTAATCAAGTGTGACCTCTACCGAGAATAGAGGTGAAAGTTTAGAAATTGAGGAGTTAAGAACAAACCCATCTTTTGGAAATATTTTAACATTCATTGTGCCGTATCCTGTGGGGGTGACATACTAGTCAACCAGTGTAACAAGCTCTTAAGAGTGTGTTTTTGTTTCTTGTTATAGTTCCCAGACGTGATCTTGCAATATATACAGTTCATGCTGGCCTTAAACTTGCCGTGATCCTCCTTCTTCAGTCTCTGGACTGTTGGAATTACAGGTGTGCCACCATGCACACCTGGCTTTAGAGCTGTTTTTTGGAGGGTTTTTTGTTTGTTTTTTTGGTGCCAGGGATCTAACTCTGGTCCTTGCGCTTGCGAAGCAGGTGGTGGAACCACTGAGTTAAATCCCCGGCCCTTTAGAGCCATTTTTAAGGAATACTGATGAGAACATTCTTTTAAAAGCAAATGACATTTGTTAAGGGAGAGTAAAATATAAGAATTCATCGGTTCCCCAAGACTGACTTCTGCAAGGCTGAAAATTGAACCCAGCCTCCATGCATGCTATAGTGCTCTACCACTGAGCTGCACCTCCAGCATCCTTCCAGACTTGTTTGTATTAAGTGGCAGTCTGCAACATACTCTGTGAGCCAACTTTTGAGTTTTGTTTTGTTTTGTTTTGTTTTTGGCAGAGCAGTATAAATCATCTTATGACTACAAGATTTAATGCAAAGAATTAATAGTACTGTATTTAAGATAGAGCTGTATTTCTGTGTCGGTTCTAGACAATTTGTTTATCCATTTGCCTGTTGATGGAAGTTTGGACAGTTGTTCTCCATTATGGGTGATTTCACTCAACTGCAATCTGAAAATATTAATATGAATTGATGTTTAAAATTATGTGCTGTTCGGAGTAGCATGGAGAAATGTGGTTCCATACTGCCAAGGATATGAATCATCCTTTTGTCCTGCATATATGCTATATAATGCCACCCACCCATTAGTCACTTAGTATCCCTCTTAGTTAACAGATTGGCTGTCCTTGTATCACAGGACTTGTATTTAACCTTTAAGTAGTAGTAGCCTAATGCTACATTGTAATGCGTACATTATTCATGTCACTTCGTCTTGTGATATGGGCATTGTACCATCTTATATCACAAGGGTGAGAATGGTACAATAAGATTTTGAGAGAGACAAAATTCACATAACTTATTTTAGTATATTGCAATTGTTTTATTTCATTATTGGTTATTGTGCCTAATTTATAAATTTAAAATGTATCATAGATGGGTATTATAAGAAATACTACCAATAATTCAGTACTGTTCTTGGTTTTGGGCAGCCACTGGGTTAGATTGGAAGATATCCCCTATATATAGGTAAAGACTAATGTATAGATGCTTAGAGACGAGTCTTTGTGTGCATGTTTTCATTTCTTTGGGTAAATACTTAGAATTGGAATTTCTTGTTTCAGAGGTAAATATATGTTAACACTGGTGTACTGTTTTACATTTCCTGTAGTTCCTCCAGAGTGGTGCTGGGGATATACATGTTTGGAATACTGTAGCTTTTTTTAAATGAAATTTGAAATTGGACAATTTTATTTTTTTGCTCTTTGAAATCATTTGCATTTTTTTCCTAAATTTTAGAATCATTATTTTATTGCTCACCTTTTTTTTTGTACTGGGGATCAAACTGAGGACTTTGCACCTGCCAGGTAGGCGCAATACCACTGAGCTAAATCCCTGTCCCTAGAATCATTGTTTTAATTTCTGCATAGATTGGATTGTATTGAATCTGGATACTAATTTGGGGATGATGATCTAAACAATATTCTCTTTTCCCTTCAGTGAAAATGTTTTATCTCTAGATCTTTAATTTCTGTCTGCACTGTCTTATGATTTTCATTGTAGCAGTTTGCACAATTTTTAAGTTTATTTTAAAGTATTTTATAATGTTTAATGATTTGGAAATGGTATTTAAAAAATTTTATTTCCGATTGTTGTTAGTATATTGAAATGCCATTATTGATTGTATCTCATTATCTTGCTAAATCCAATTACTAAATGCAACAGTTTATGTCGTATGTTGCTGAATTCAATTATTAAACCTAATAGTTGCTTTTCCTTACAATTTTCTATGTAGACTATAGGGAAATGGCTTTAACTTATTGCACTATCTAGCACCTCCACTAAAATATTGACTAGAAGTTGGATTTCAGTATTAAATGAGAGCTGTCCTTGCCTTATTTCTGATTTTGGAGGAAAACATTTAATTATTCATCATTAGTATGTAAGCACTTAAGTTTTGTTAATATACTTTTCGCAGTTTTTTTTCCTTTTTCCTCAGTGCTGGGGACCAAATGCAGGGCTTCACACAGGCTAAGCAAGACCCCTCCCTACTACTGAGCTATATCCCCAGGTCAGCTCAATTTTTTGTTTTTGTTTTTGTTTTTTGGTACCAGGGATTGAACTCGGGTCCTTGCGCTTGCAAGGCACACCACAGAACCACTGAACTAAATCCCCAGCTTTTGTTTTGTTTTTGGGATGCAGTCTGTTTATGTTGTCCAGGCTGGCCTTGAATGCACAATCCTCCTACCTCAACTTGCTGAGGATCTGGATTTATGGGTGACTGCCACTGCATGAGGTTTAATTTTTTGTAGATACTCATTATCAAAATGAAGTCCCCTGTTACTGGTAGGCTGAGAATTTTTATCATGATTGATGAATTTTGTTAAATGCTTTGTGAAATGATCATATAAGTTTTGTCTTTTTTCTTTCCTGTTAATGTATAAAGTACATTGATCTTCAGATGTTGAACCAGTCTTGCATTCTCGACGTGCATACTTCACTAGGTCTTGGTATGTATGGTGTGTGTGTGTGTTTGTGTGTTGTGGTTTTTTTTTTTTTTTTTTTTGCGCGCTACTGGAGATTAAACTGAGGGCCCTCACACTAAGTTGCATTCCTCAACCCCCGACTCCACTCCTCTTTGAAAATGTTTTTGTTTTGAGACAGGTTCTCATTAAGTTGCCCAGCCAGACTGAGACTTGCAACTCTTACTTTAGCCTTTGAGAATGCTGGAATTTCAAGCATAGCCACTATGCCCAGCTGTATTATCCTTTTTGCATACTTCCAGGTTTGATTTGATAATATTTTAAGAATTTTCTTTTATGTGTGAGGAATATTGGTTATATAGTATACTTGAATCTTTTTCTGATTTTGGTATGAAGGTACATTGGCCACACAATATAGAGTATTTTCTCCATCTCTATTTTCTGAAAGAGTTTTTATGAAACTCTTTGACAGAAATAACCAGCGAAGCTACCTGTATTTTCTTTGTGGGAAGGTTTGTTTTCTTTTTTTTTTTTCCTGGTACCAGGGATCCAATACAGGACCTTGCTCTTGTGAGGCAGCCATAGTGCCACTGAGCTAAATCCCTGGTCTGGGAAGGGGTTTTTGGGGGTTTTTTTTTTGGTACTGGGGATCAAACTCAGGTCCTTGCGCTTGCACAGCAAGCAGCGAAACCACTGAGCTAAATTCCCGGGTCTCCGTTAAGGTTTTTGATTAGGAATTCATACCTTAATACAGGGCTCTTTTTTTTTTTCTTTTTGGTACCAGGGATGAAACTCGGGACCTTGCAATTGCAAGGCAGGTGGGAGAACCACTGAGCTAAATCCCGGTCCTTAATACAGGGCTCTTAATTTTCTATTCTCAAATCCATTTTGGTAGATTAGTTGGAGGAAATCATTTATTGTTCATCTAATTGTTAAATTTATTGACATAAATTTGCTCACAATATTCCATCATCCTTTTACTATCTTTAAGACCTGAGTGAAATCTGTTTTTGCTTTATTTGTAATTCACGTTTCTTTTTTTCTTAGTTACTGTTACTAGACACTTATCAACTAACTTTTGGTGGTGTTTTTATTGTTTCTGTCATGCCCCACACACACACACCAGGGATTGAATTCAGGACCTTGTGCTTGCAAGACAGACATGGCGCCAAGCTAAATCCCCAGCCCTGTTTGTGTTTTAAATGTACTTTGTTTTCCTCTAATCATTTGTGTTTGTTGCCCAAAACAAATTTTGTGTTGTATCTTCATTAATACTCCATTAAAAATAATTTTAAACTTTTCTTGTGATTTCTTCTGTGGCTTATGTGCCGGTTGCTTAGAAATACATTAATTTATAAGTATATGGATGATTTTTCTAGATAGCTTATTCCATTATAGCCAGAAAAACATACTCTATAAGACTTTTTGAGCATTTATTGAGACATTTTGTGAACTAGCATATTGTCTGTTTTAGTGACTTTTCTATGTGCATTTGAAAAGACTTTTAAGTTCTCAGTTACTGTCCTGTAAATGTCATAGAATTGTACAGATAGATAGATAGATAGATAGATAGATAGATAGATACATAGATACATAGATGAGGGTTTTTTTTTTTAACTTTTGGAGACAAGATCTCACTGTGTAGGTCAGGCTTGCCTTGAACTCAGAGCAATTCTCCTCCCTTAACCTTCCAAGTGCTGAGATCACAGGTGTGCACCACTATACCCAGCCTACGTATGTGTATTTTTTGAGGTCGACTTCTGCCAGTAGTGGAAAGAAGAATGTTAACAGTTTGAATCATGATTGTCAGTTATTTATTCAGCTAGTTTTTGCTCTATTTTGAGGCTTTGTCTTACTGATCAATTGATCAGTAAGTCTCGCTGTGTATTATGAGATGCCCTTTGTCTCATACTGCTTTGTCATCAAGTCTTTGTTTGATACTGAAGTAGCTATGCCAGTTTTCTTATCCATTTGTTTGAATAGTATATTTTTCTATGCTTTTCCTTTTAACCTACATATTTAAATGTGTCTTGTAAATAGCTTATCTTGTTGTCTTGCCTTTTCATCCAGGCTGTCAATTTTTGCTTTTAATTGTGGAATCCTCTTACATTTTAAGTAATTGGTATGGTTAGGTGAAGACCACCATCTTTTTGTTTGCTCTTTGTTCGTCGTTGGCCTCCAGTATCTTTGCTCCAGCAGCTGCTCCTTGGGTAACTTCCCATAGTCCTGATCTGCACATACTGGGGAGCTTTCGGCCAAGGACTTGGCAAACCTACATAGACTACTGGCACTCTTTCTCTTTAGTTTCCTTCCCCGCTGCTTTCCCCTATCTGTCTGGTTCACACGCCAAATTCTTACTTGCTCCTTAGCTGTGTTTTGCTTTGGCTGTAACTACCTGATCATAGTCAGAAAATAGTCCCCACTTAGACCATAAAGACATTTGGGGGGCTCACCTGAATTTCCCTTTTCATAGAAGTAACACTAATGCCCTGTCTATTGTATAGTGCTTAAAAAGTTACCCTTGAAGAACTGTTTTTCCCACTTACAGTTTAGCTTTCTCAGTGGCAGTTCATGGGAGGAAAGAAAGTGTCTCAATACTAGTTACTGTGTCCAAGTGGGAAGTTGATGTCAGAGGACTGTTTTTTTGTTTTGTTTTGTTTTTTTGGTACTGGGGATCAAACTTGGGACCTTGTGCTTGCGAGGCAGGTGGCAGAACCACTGAGCTAA
Organism: Heterocephalus glaber; assembly: GCF_053883595.1. NCBI lineage: Eukaryota > Metazoa > Chordata > Mammalia > Rodentia > Bathyergidae > Heterocephalus > Heterocephalus glaber. Next base: position 27,333,995 of record NW_028258153.1, read on the forward strand.
ATCCCTAGCCCCTAGGACTGTTTTTCAATTGTATTGTGTCTTTAAAATTTTTATATACCCAAATACAAGTAATTTGCCACCTTTGGTTCTTAGATCTCTAGATTTCACTTTTTCAATTTTTCTTAGAGACTGCACCAAATTAAACTATCATCTAGATGCATAATCTCAAACCTCTTACTGAACCTTGACTCCTTTCTCAAATTTTCCTGCTGCATTAAATATACACTATAATCCATTGAGATGAGGGAAAATATTGGAATTTCTTTTCAGATATTAACCTGTAAGATCTTAATGTAGATTGTAACAGTTAAATGGATAAGCATGTCAAATGGCTATGTATATACTATGAGAAATATCCCGAGAGTAGGAGTCCAGGGGGCCACAAGCCCATACAGTAGTAGCTTTGTGTGGGTTGGAAAATGCCTTTTCGAAATATGTAGCACCAACCTCTAAATGCCTTAGGAAGTGGATTGTGAACTGTTTTGACACCCATTTTCCCCAAGTCAGGCAGTGCCTTGTACTGTATACCCTTTTACTGTATACCTTACATTTTTGGGGGTGGGGTACCGGGGATCAAACTTGTGACCTTGAATTTTCGAGGCAGGTGGCAGAACCACTGAGCTAAGTCCCCGGCCCTTGTATACCCTACCAAACTGCTGCCATGAAGATAATGGCATTTCTGTACTGCAGATCCTATTTAAACAATAGGGACCCCCATCTCAAAAATTGCAATATGTAACTTACATGTGCTTGATAGGTAGGTTTATGGATCTTATGTTTCTAACTAAAAGAACTGTGAAAAGACTGAAGATTATAGCAGTCTATTAGCAGGCCTCTGGCATAAAATTTCTAATCTCAATTCCCAGGGAAGTCCCATTTGGATGCTGCTTACAAAAGCCCCTCAGTTTCAGCACCCTGGGAAATCCTTAAGTTACAGCTTTTAGGACACATGTATAATAGTTGTAGAAAATGGTCCCAAATCCCAGTTAATGGCATACAGATGCTGTAATTCTATGTAAGCTTATAGTCATGGTTGGGTGCTCATGGCCTGGCCCCCCACCAGTTTTGAATAATACGAAAGACAGCCCAGAGAAACCAAGGCTGCTCATTTGAGTGAAATTTTTGTTGTTGTTGTTGTTGTTGTTTTGGTACAGGGGATTGAACTCGGGACCTTGCGCTTGGGCAAGTGGCAGAACCACTGAGCTAAATCCCCATCCCTCCAAGGCTGCTCATTTGATAACTTCCCAGTGTTGTGTAAATGGGTATATACTGTCATTCTTGGAACTGGAATATGAAATTTGGTGGCAAGGAGATGTTGTTCTATAGAGAGGTACAAACATTGCTGTCCATTTTATCAACTGTATGGAGTTGGTGGAGTTGTAATTTTCCACCAGCCTTGAATTATTTCAGTCTTTGAAGTCTTACTTGCAGCTGTGATAAAGATAGTATTCATTTGGAAGCATGAGAGTGGCAGAGCCTGCATTTTACAGGCCCTTATCAATCTTACTGCAAGGTTAACATTAGTAATTATCTAACCAGATCTAAGATGAGATGGTCTAAAATTAACAAGACAATTGAAATTGATTGATATCCTTTATCATGAACTATGCATTGAATATTTTGTATCTTTGATCACAATTAACATTCCATTTAAAAGTATGCATTTCGTTTTGATTTTATTCTGTAAAAGTGCCTTATGTTTATATATTATGTACCAGATGTACTAGTACTATAGTATAGGTAGTGTAAGTATATATAATATATGTGGAGTGTGTACTTAAATATTTGTGTTTAAAGTGACATAGAATCATTTGAATTGCCTCCGTGTTTTGTTGTGTGGGTGGTTTTGTTTTGACATAGTCTTTTCAAATCTGTTTATTTTTTTGAGTGGTGCTGGGGATTGAACCTGGGCCTTGCATATGCCAGGCAACTGTTCTATGAAGTTCCACTGAACTTCATTTCCAGCCCCTCATATCCTCATATGAAATTGTAAAACTACCTATTTCTCAGAAAACTTTCTTCCAACAGTTCGTAAGTATTCTTACTATATTACAACAAATTGTAAAGAAAAATGTCATCTATAGTGATGAGAAATAACTACCAGAGGATCTTTATTTTACTTTGATGATGGGTGAAATATTTTGCTTGGCATGCCTTAATTGCACATATACAGCATGAAGCATAACAGGAAGAGAGCCTTTTGTACCCAAGATTCCTAGAGTGTGTGTGCCTTTGTATTGGTGCATGTTCACTTAATGTTTCTTCCTGTGCTTGATCTTCTAGACCTTACTTGTTTGCCCTGTGACTTAACTTGTTCTCACTAATCTCTTTTTGGAGGGGTGGGGGGTTGCCAGGGATTGAACTCAGGACCTTGGCGCTTGCGAGGCAGGTGCCGGAACCACTGAGCTAAATTCCCGGCTCTCTCACTAAACTTTTCTGCCCAGTTTTCCAGCCATGTTTTGGTATTAAGTTCTCCCATGTCTCTGGCTCTTCCTTCTTTTTTTTTGATACCTGAGATTGAACTCGGGACCTTGTTCTTGCGAGGCAGGCGGCAGAATCACTGAGCTAAATCCTTGGCCCCGGCCCTTGCTTTTTGGTCTTATTCTTCTGCTCTCTTCTTTTATGCTGGTTAACAAAGTGAGGAAATCACCTAGGATAGTGTCTACTGTGCTGTATTAGGAAGAACCCACAAAAGAGGTAGAGAAAAAGTTGGAGAAAACTAGGAAAATGTGATGTTATAAAACTCAGGCTTGTAGAGGTTTGAGTTCATTTTTGGCTGGCTCCAAGGCAGGGTGGCATGGCAGCAAAGCAGTGAAGTAGCAAGGAAGCAAGCAGCAAGTGACCATAGCAGCCCTCTTTCTGTCCCTTATATTCTATCCAGGCTGTACACCCTTAGGGTAGATAGCACTCACACCCAGATGGGCCTTTCCATTATCTACACTCAGGAACTCTGCCAAACCAATTAGTGGACTGATTTAGTAATTACACACCCTAATCTCAACATCAAACACTCTAGATCCAGCACCTCTGAAAGCCCCACCTATGATGCATGAGGCTTTGGAAGGACATCTAAACAGACCATAACAAGGGGATAAGGCAATATCTGAGGGGAGAAATAGGGAGTTGAGGATTTCTTGTTTTAGAAATCATTAGAGCTCCAGTAGCATTTTCGAAGTGGAAAGGATCTACTGTACTCAGGTGAATTATTGAGAATACAAAAGAAGAGGCAGAGTGTTTGAGGCTTCTGAGAAGGCCTGGAGGAAATGGTCCATGGCACCAGAGGATGGATTGGTGACTTTGGACAGGGGAAGATAATGTTTCTCTACTGTGAACAGGGGAGAAGATAAGAAGGAGATGTAAATACAGATGGCTTTTTGGTGCCTTGAAAGTAAACTAAAATTAATATGGCCGAAAGTCATCATGCGTTTCTCATTATTCTCAGTGTTGACTTTGATCACTTATTTTATGTCTTACTGCCAAGTTTCTGCATTGTAACAGTTATTGGTTAGCCCCTTGTGTAGTTAATTAGTAACCCCATAGGAGATTTGGGGTCTGTGTGAATATTGTTACCAGAGGACTCCAATGACATCTATTGAGGATGATGATGATTCTTGCCTTTATCAGTTATTAATGTTGTATTGCAAAACCATAATCAGATTGTCTTAATTTGGACAGTAGAAACTCCTTTAGGTTGTTTTGTGTCCTTTGACATGCCTCCATTTTGAAGAACTCTTTCTGGCAAAACAAGAGTTTCTTCATCTTGTACCTTTTCTGTGCTACCCTTGTTTGTTTCTCCATGGAACTCCAGTGTCTTATTTTGATGAAGTATAATTTATCTTTTTTTAGTACCCGGGATCCAACTCTAGACCTTGTGCTTTCAAGGCAGGCGGTCGCACTACTGAGCTAAATCCCCGGCCCTCAATTTATCTTTTCTGTCATATCTAACAAATCTTTTAATACATAACTTCTCTGTTGTCTTGTTGAAGTTTCATAGTCTTAAGTTTTATATTTAGGTCTATGATCCATTTTGAATTAATTTTTTTTATGAAGTATAGATCCAAGTTAATTTCACATGTAGGTACTCACTTTTCCCAGCACTGTTATTGAAAAGGCTGTCCTTTCTCCAATGCACTGAGCTAAATGTTCCTGGATAGGCAGAACCAACATAGTGGAAAATGGCTATATTTCCAAAACTGATAAATGATTTAACCCAATCACAATCAAAATATGAACAGCATTTCTCACAGGTCTAGCAAAAACAATCCAAAAACTCACAGGGAACCAGAAGAGACCCAGAATAGCAAAAGCGATTTTGGTTAACAATAGCAAAGTAGGCATCACAATCCCAGATCTGAAGTTATATCACAAAGCTACAGTGATAAAAATAGCATGATGCATGCCCCAAAACGAACTTGAGGATCAATAGAAAAAAATGGAGGATGCAGAAACAACCCCAGGCACATTCAGCTATTTGATCTTTGACAAAGAGGCCAAAAACATATATAGGAGGAAAGATAGCCTCGCTTTACTAAATGCTACTGGGAAAATTGGATGTCCATCTGCAGAAGATTGAGTCTAGACCCACATCTCACCATGTACTAAACTGAAATCAAAATGGGTCAAAGATCTAAATGTTAAAAACAATCTGCTGGAAGATAAAATATGTAAAACTTAATGATGTAGGTGTAGGCAAGGACTTTCTGAACAGAACCCCAGTGGCACAAGAAATGATACCAGAACTCAACAAATGGGATCATACTAAATTAAAAAGCTTAGGTGTACAGCAAAGGAAACAAGCAACAGAATGAAGAGGCAACCTACAGAATGGGAGATTTTTTTTTTGCCAGCCTTCCCTCTGATAGGAGACAAATAAGGAACTCAAAAATATTACTCCCCCCATAAAAGACCCAGTCAAAAAATGGGTAACCAAAATGAATATCTACTCAGAAGTACAGCTGGCCAACAATACATGAAAAAATGTTCGTCGTTGCTGGCCACTAGAAAAAATGCATACTAAAACAACCCTGAGATATCATCTTATTCCAGAAATAATGGCTGTCATCAAGAAATAAATGACAAATGCTGCCTAGGTTGTGGTGAGAGGGAAATGAAACCCTTCTACATTGTTGGTAGGAATGTAAACTAGTACAACCACTGTGGAGATCAGTATAGAGATGCCTCAAAAAACTAACAATAGGGCTGGGGATTTAGCTCAGTGGTTCTGCCGCCTGCCTCAAAAGTGCAAGGCCCCAAGTTCCAATCCCCAGTATCACAAAACAAAAACAAAAAAAAAACCCTAATAATAGAAATTCCATTTCACTCAGCTATTCTCTTTCTAGGTATCTTCCTGAAAGAGTTAACAGTCATCATAGTAAAGGGATACTTGGCTTCCTCATGTCTATTGCAGCTAAATCTTGAAAACAGCCTATATGCCTTTCAACAGATGAATAAAGGAAATGTATTAACACACAGTGGAGCAGTACTCTGCTGTTAAAGATAAGTTTGAGTCATTTTTAGGTGAATGGATGAAGCTTGAGACCAGTGTTAAGTGAAATAAGTCAGATGTGCGAGTTTAAATACTGCATGGTTTCTCTTATATGAGAAGCCCAAAATATAATAAAGAGCACAATCAAATATGGGAAATGGGGAGCTCATTTCAAATGGGAAGAACAAGACATGGAAGGAAGAGAAGGGAAAAGGAAAAGGGATGAAAAAATAAGGGCAATAGAGCTTTTGCATATGGGAAGGGGAACAAGAGTTGGAGGGAATAGGGAGGGATGGGAAGGGAGGATACAAAACATTAGATATGTCATGTACATGTACAAAGTCCTCACTATAAATGTAATCATTATGTATTGCAAACATGTACTAATAAAAATATCTTTTAAAAAATACCAACATCGACCTATTGCCCCATAATTTCAGTTTGGCTTTGAATTCAGTCACCTTATCTCCCAACTTGAACACAGTTGTCATTCTCCTGTGAGATGACAGATTGAGTTCAGTGAGTAAGTTGAATGTGTCACACACGTAAGCAAATAAGACACATTCTGTGTCACTGATTGCTGCCAGTGGTAACTGTTTTTCTACAATCTTTGAAGTGACTCTCAGAACTAAAAAAACTCCAGTCAGTGATTTACCTTTAGAAAGCCATCTATCTCACTTCTGTGTGTAAGTGAAGATACATGTGTTCTGCCTCCATCTCCTTACAGACCTGAACAAATAGGTGTGAGTTTAGAGCATGTGGTCGATAATTTTGATCACATCATGCAAAGCATTAAGTTCAGTGACTTTTCCAACTAGGCAGCATTTCTCTGTGGGTGACACAGCATGTAGACTCACAATGACCTCTTTGACCCAGGTGGTAAAACCAGAAAATGTCTAGTCATGGCAGCTATTCTGTACATATACCAACACAAAGGGACCAATTCAGTTTTCTACCTGTGTATTCATTTGTAGACTAGAATAATTCTGCAGCCACAATACTGGTTAGCAACAAAAATGCAGATAACATTTCTTCTTGTGCATTCTGAAAAATATACCACACAAAAACAAGCACTTGCCTTGTTGTCATCAATAGACTCAGCACCTGGATTGTAGGCCACAGTGACTCATTAGGCTTCTCTGACAATTGTACCTCAGTGTCCTCTGCTATTTTATCAGTTTGTCTAGTTTTGGTGCTGCCAAAAGGAACATATCCTGCCTTTTGAACTGCAGCATCTAAAATTTCATGACAGATGTCCTCAGCAGTGGGCAGGAGCAACCTTCACCTACAGGAAAGGACTTCCCAGCTTTAGCAGTGCAGTTGCCCCCCAAGAATGATCCTTTCAGGCCAGACACATTTGATGAAAGGATGACCTTCAATAATTGCTTCCATTCTTTGTGTTCATGTTTTTTCTCAAAAAATTCAAAAGTCTTGTCATTTACTGCAGAATGCTTGGTCTCCATGTGGTGAAGTAGTTTTGAAGGTTTTGTGGCATTGTTGGATAGCCAGTCACCACATATTACATAAGGTTGGTTTGGAGAGTGTGAGTCACCTGTTGCAATGAACTTGTAATTTAATAGGAACATAACACTGGGTGTCACAAACACATTCCTTACCTTTCTACTGTAAAGTTTTACTATAGTGTAATAGTTCCCGGCTGTATGTCTCAGTACCTTTCCCTGAGGGATACAGGAAGCAGTTTTTGTGTTTACCTAATTGTATGATGAACTGCTAGGTGTGTGCAAAAGTGTCAAATGAGAATTTACACCCACGTGATGCTCCCTCGAACAGGTTTTACATATCTTTACCTGAGCATCACAAAGGGTATAATACACCCACACACTCCAGGATTTGTTTTTTAAAAAGTTTTCTTTTGATTTTTCTGGTAGAAGTAGCCCCATTCAATACAATGGTGAATGAAAAACCAGATTTGCAAGTTTTGGGGGAGGTCAAAAGTGAATCATCAGATTACTCATGCATGGATGATTAAGATGATCCATTATGGTAAAATAAATGTTTTCATAACAGAAGAGTGCTGTGGGTATGATGATGATGATGATGACTCTGACATTGGCCATGTTAGCCAAAGTTCATGTGACTTTGAAATGGACCAGGAATCAATTGATGCACACTTCCTTGGTTCAGATGATGAACACAGCTATATGAATACATATTTGACTAGTTGAAGTGTTGCAAAATGGTCACACAACCAAATGGAACAAGATGTGGTAGTGGTTCATGCCTGTAATCCCAGCACTTGGGAGGCCGAGGCGGGAGGAGCACCATGATTTTGAGCCCAGCCTGGGATATATGGTGAGTTCAAGGCCAGCCTGGATTACAGAGCAAGACCCTGAATAAAAAAAAAAAGAACAGTGTTAGAACTAGGTCCAAAAATACAGTAAGTGTCTTCCCAGGGGTAAAACATATTGGATAGAATGCCAGCACTGCCATTCAGTGTTGAAAATTGTAACACAAAATGCTACAAGATGCTGTGAAATACATAAAGGCTGAAATACAAGTAAAATGTTGTGTATGTACCAGTAGCCATATTCAAAAATGTATTCATTGTGACACTTCGGTAATTGAACTGAAAGCATTCATAGATCTGCTGTACTTAGCAGGGAATTCTCATAGTAATCACAGGACTGTGAAAGCAATGGGTCAAATTGGCATAAAAATGTATGCCCTTGTTGATGCAAAGACTTATGCTTTCAATTCAGAAATTTATCCTGAAACTCAGCCATCAGATCCTTATTCATATAGTAATCAATCGAATGATGTGAACAGATTTGTTGCTCCCATCTCCCAAATTAACTGGAATGTGACATTTGACAGTTGGTTTACCAGTTTCTAATTGATTTTCCATTTGCCAACAGAGTGAAAGTTGCCCAGCGCATGACCTTTATGCAAGAACAAACCAGAAATTCCAAATAAAATGTTACAATTTCAAAACAGAATTGTATAGTCCAATCTTTGGATTTCATAAAGATTTATATTGACCCCATATATGGCAAAGAAAAACAAACTGATTCTGTTGATGTCAACATTGCACCACGATGGAAGTATTGATAGGGAAACCTCAACAAAATGGAAGCCTGAGATGGAAACTTTCTACAACAAAACCAAACGTGGAGTAGGTGTTGTTGATGAGTTATGCAGCAACTATGATGTCATTTGAAACAAAGCATTGGCCAATGGTTGTGTTTCACTTGATCCTAAATGTGTAGCATAGGTTGATAGTTTACAAAGAAAATAACAAGTGCAAAGTACCATGGAGAAATTTTCTTAGAGGATTGGGACCGGAACTCATGAGAGATAGTTTGCAGCAGAGGAGAAACAGAATGTTTCTGCCCAGGGAACTATGCCAAAAAAATTGTGGAGCACACTGTTGAGACAGGTGAACAGACAGGCAGGGCATCCCAAACACCTACTTCAACATCAGGAAAACCAAAAAGATTTCAACTGTGCCCTACAAGAAAGGACAGGAAAACAAAACATATGTGCTATCAGTGTAAGCGATACTTGGGTATGGAACAGGTGTGACAGTTGAAGCAAAGACTATTTTTGTTGAATTCTATTGGTATTTTCATTATAGTTCACATAGGTTTTTATTTCTGATGTTATCTTTTAGGTTTTGTAAGCAAATAAACAGCTGATAGGAAAATGTTGATGTCTATTCTGAGCACTCATTATACATTTGATGTTTTATTTTATTGATTTCTGATTTCCCTGCTAAGTGCACATTGTACAGCATAGTAGGAAGTGCCTAACAAAACAGGAAGATGAGAGGTGACAAAAATCACTTGCCATATAGGAAAGGAAAGCTAAGTATGTGTGCTATCAGTGTAAGTGAGACATGTGCACAGAACATGCAGTTATGTGTGAAGACTTCCTTGGGTGTGACAATTGAAGCAAAGGTTTTTGTTTGGTTTTGAGGCAGGGTCTCACTTTGTAGTTCAGGCTGGCTTTGAACTCACTGTGTAGTTCAGGCTGGCATCAAACTCGTGGCAATCCTCCTGCTACAGCCTCCTGAGTGCTGGGGTTACAGGTGTGCAGCAACGCCTGGCACAAAGATAATTTTTGTTGTAGAATTACATTGGTAATTTCGAGCTTACTGTTAGGACTTATCTCCTTTATAGCTGCTTTTTTTTTTTTCTTTCAGTACCAGGGATTGAACTCAGGACCTTGGGCTTGCAAGGCAGGCAACAGAGCCACTGAGCTAAATCCCCAGCCCTGTATTGGTAATTTCATTGTAGTTCACATAGGTTATTTTTTTTTTTAAGAGTAGGAAAATTTATTGAGAGAAAGATCTTCTAAGAGAGACAGAAGTGGGACTGGAAAGTGGGTTGCACCTCACATAGGTTATTTCTGAGTTAGCTTTTAGGTTTTGTAAGCAAGTACACAGCTGATGTGAAAATGTTGATGTCTATCCTAAGCACTTATTATGTATTTTATTGACATCTTATTTAGCTGTGATAATTGAAGTGAGATTTTATTTGTAGAGTGCTATGGGCATTTTTATTGTAGTTTGGGTTTTTATTTCTGATGTCTTTTAGGTTTCTTTTTTTTTTTTTCCACATTTGAGATTTTATTGGTTTTGTTGAGGATCAGTACAGACACTTCACTTTGTACACAATTTTTTTTTTTTTGGTACTGGGGATTGAACTCGGGTCCTTGCATTTGCGCAGCAGGCAGTGAAACCACTGAGCTAAATCCCCGGCCCTGTACACAATTTTTAACACACATACCGAAAATCTAAAAAACTATGTATTGTTTCTTTTTCAGTTATTCCAGTGACTTTCCAGCTTCAAATTTGGAGGCAAATTTTCCATCAGAGGATTAACTACCAGTATCTTTGAATGCTGATGAAGTGTCACTTAAGTCTCATCAATTCACAATTTCTTGTCATATACACTACATACTCAAATTTTCGATCTTTCACAGCACATTAGCAAAATTAGGCAGACTGGACTAGCATGACCAAAAAAGATGTTACAGAGCACACACAATTCTGACAGGGCAACGATCAGGAAGTAGTTTTCTTTAGGAAACAATTCCACCAAAAACATGGGAATGGAAGTCATTTAAAATATCCAAGACATTAAATGCATGACTGTGACTCCAAATTACTATTTAGTATGCTTTATATTGCAGGATATAAAACTAACCCCCACCTATGGAATGTTAAGCTGACACCCAGGACAGTCAAAGCCTGCCATAATTCAATATCCCACTGTTTTCTGGTTGTACCAAAAAATAAACAACCAGCAAATGATTTCACCTCTAAAAAAAATCATTTACACTTAAAAAATGCGATGAGGTGGGATTCCCTCCTTTTTAAAAATGTTTCTAGAGCTACTAAAAAACTTGCATTTACAAAATAGTTGATAAAAATATTCCTCTGGATTGTACAAGAAGGGAGACAGGGAACATTGATAAGACGCGGTGTGCTTAGTCAGACTTGGCTTCTTTCTCTTCCATTTCATCAGAGGCTGCGCTCTCCTCATTTTTAGTTTCCCTGTTTTCGGTAGATAGATCTTCCTTAGGTTCTTGATTAGCCACTTCAGCCTGTTTTCCTTTTGGTCCCCTTTTCTCTTTGCTTGCACTTTTTTGTCGGAAGATTTATCCTTTCCCGCTGTCTTTTTTTGGCTTCGTTTCCTCTTTCGCCGGAGCAGGTTTAGCTGACAGCCTCTCCGATCTCCTCTTGGGCTCCACCTTCGCCACCCCTTCAGTGGAGCTGACCTTCCTCTTGGGCATCTTGGCGTCGCCAGGTGTTCGTGGGATGTGCGTGCGGAAGCTGTGGGCCGCGGTGCATGGGAGCCTTGCAGACCTACGCTGCTCGGCTGCTGCCACTCCTCCCGCCACCAGAGCTCTTTTAGGTTTCTTTTGTTGTTCTTTTTTTTTTTTTGGTACCGGGGATTGAACTCAGGACTTGGTGCTTGCACGGCAGGCGCCAGAACCACTGAACAAAATCCCCAGCCCTCTTTTAGGTTTCCTAAGGACACACTTGTGCTTGAAAATGTTGATGTTTATTCCAAGTACTCGTATATTTGATATTTTATTGATAACTTATTTTCTTATTTAGGTATGATAATTGAGGTAAGGATCTTTTTGTAGAGTGCTGTTGGCATATTCATTTTAGTTTATGTAGGAATTTACTTCTGTTATCTTTTAGCTTTTGTAAGCAAATACACAGCTAATGTGAAAATGTTGATATTTATTCTTAATGTGCAATATATATACATTTTATTTTATTGATATTTTATGTTTCTGTTAACTGTACATCATATAATATAATAACAAACTGACAAAACAGCAAGACCAGCAAGATGTCACATATGTGCTACAAAAAGGCCAGAAAAGCAAAACATATGAGCTATCAGTATAAGCAATATGTGTGTATGGAATGTGCTGTTGTCATGTGTGAAGACTGCCTTAGATGTGATAATGAAGTAAAGTGGGTTTTTTGGTTTTTTTGGTAGAATACTGTTCATATTTTTATTATAGTTCATATAGGAATTTATTTCTGTTCTTTTTCAAACTTTGTACACCAAAACATTAGGTGTTGAAAGTTCTGATGCTTTTTTTGTAAACAGTAAATATTAAAAAATGTAGTACTGGGTGGAGAATTTAGCTTAGTGGTTTTGCCACCTGCTACGCAAGTGCAAGGACCTGAGTTCAATCCCTGGTACCAAAAAAACAAAACAAAACAAAAATGTAGTACTTTATTTTAGTGATTTTTTTCCTGTTAAGCACTCATTGTTTAATAAAACTCAAAATTAAAATGAATAATTCCTCAATAGAAATATTTTTAAAATAATCATGTCTTATTTCTGTGACTTTATGACCAAAAAATGTGTTGTTTTTGCTGGTTTAAGTAGGACTGTTAGTATTTTCTTGTCTTTTTTGGTTATTTGAGACAGTCTCACTAGTTCAGGCTGTCATTGAACTCACTGTGTAACCCACACTGTCTGGGAATTCATCTCATTCATTTTGTTTTTTGGGTCTTTTGTTTTTTTTCTTTTTTTCTGGTACCGGGGATTGAACTCGGGACCTTGCGCTTGCGAGGCAGGCGGTGGAAACACTAAGCTAAATCCCCGGCCCTGTCCTGGAATTCATGATGATCCTTCTTTCTGTCTCAGCTTCCTGAGTGCTGGGATTACAGGTGTGTGCCATCAAGCCTTGTTTGTGTTTTCCTTTTTAAAATGCAGCTTTCTTTTTGTTGACAGTCTTTTTTTTTTTTTTTCTCAGTATGCTCAGGACCTTGTGCTTGCAAGGCAGGTGTGGTGCCACTGAGTTAAACCCCTGGCCCATGTTGGCAGTCTTAGTATTTTGCTGGCTCATCATTGGGTCTTCCATCCTCTTCAAAGTGATGTTCGCTATTTACTCATTTAGTCTGTGGTTAGCTTGTGGGCGTAAGAAAACTGTGACTGAGACAAGTGCACAGTGCAGGAAAGAGGCACAGACAGCAGTGGTTTCATATAAACTTTAGAAAGTTTGTCAGTTTTTGCAAAAAGCTTTCTTGGATTTTATTTATTTTTTTCAGAGGTGGTTTAACCATTCTGTTTGCAAAGATAGTATTTCGTATTCATTTATAAAAGCTATTTACAAAGTGTTATTCTTCTACTACTTTTAAATGTATCAAGCACTTCTACATATCTGGATTTTTCATATAAGAAATTGTCTGCTATTGTACAGCACTGATAAAATTGCACATATAGTAATGGTTTTAATCTGAGGTATCTTGTACATATGACAATTTTGGGCTCACTTTTCTCTCTGCCTTCAACCCAGTGGACAAGTACAAGAATATGTGATGTTAGAGATAGTTGAATCCAAAATTCATTTACAGAGTACATGCTTTTTTGTGTACTTCAACATAGGTGTACAAAATGTGCTAACTTTACTACTTTGTCATACACTGGCAACTTCTGTTATATTTAGGGACTAGATGTTGCAAAATTTGGACTTGTCTTATATACACTATACACAGCAAAACAAAACCCACAAAACATACAGAAAAATTATGTCTCAAAATGTCCAAGTACAAATGCATTAACATAATACCTTTGCAATTGCTTCTCTCCTACTCCTCCAAACCACTGAACGAGTACAGACAGTACCATACTACTCAAGAGGTGGTTTAACTACTCTATTCCCATCAACATTTCATATGAACTTTAGCAAAAAGATATTTACAAGTGATTTTATTTATTTATTTATTTATTTATGTTTGGTACTGGGGGTCAAACTCGGGTCCTTGCGCTTGCGCAGGAGGCAGCAAAAACACTGAGCTAAATCCCCAGCCCCATACAAAGTGATGTTTTACTACCTCTACATTTAACACACATTGGACACTTCTAAACATCTAGATAAGACTAGATGTTTCAAGTAAGGACTCAATTTGTCCATTATATGTACACAGCAGTCTTGATTAAACTGCATACATGTAGCAATAGTTGAAAGTGTCTTGAAAATGTGAGCATTTTAGTCTAGAACCCTTCCTTTCTCCACTAGCCCAGTGGGCTAAAATGCTCAAATTTTCAGAAGACAATCTTTCCTGGAATTTTTATACAAAATGTACAAAATGTGTTAGCTTACTAACTCTACCTTTATCAAAACTGGCAACCTCTTTAACATCTAGCAAGACTAGATGTTGTTTGTATAAGGTCTCATTTGTCCTTTACATACCTACATACACAGCAAAGTAAAAATGCACAGACATAAGGGACAATAGTAACTTGCCTTGCTATAAGTGCACTAGCACAGCGCTCTGCATTTCCTTCTCTTCTGAGAACCATTGCATAATGTGTACTACTCAAGAGGGGGTTTGCCTACTCCCCCCGCCAAAATAACACTTCATGAGAGTTCTAACAAAAAGAAATTTACAAAATGTGTTGCTTTAGTACTACTACTTTTTTTTTTTTTTTTAAACCAGGGATCAAACTCTGGTCCTTGTGCTTCTGAGGCAAGCGGCGGAACCACTGAGCTAAATCCCCGGCCGACTACTACTACTTTTTAACATGTATCAGGCACTTGAGAATTATCTCAAAAGACCAGATGGTTCAATAAAGTACTTAGAGCATTGTCAATTATATATATATTAATGAGGACTAAAATACACACACAAAACAATGATTAAATACAAACAACGTCTTCTACATGTAACCAGTCTGGTACTGGACATTCTTCTGTCTTCTCCAAGTCCTCTTAACTCACAGAACAAATGCAGACAAGAATCACCCCGAGTGTCGCTTCTCCAGGTGGTCTACCCAACTTCATTTCAAAGTCACTTTCAGAAAACATTTCTTTTCTGTCATTTTTTAAAATAAATGGGCTTTTCCAAGACATGTGGTTTTTCCAACTACTTTATCACACATTGGCAACTTCTTTACATCTATATTGTCCACAGGCAGCAAGTTTTCTTTTAAAAGTTGGGGGAGTGTTGAGAGCAGCTTTTTCATATTATATACACAGGCCTTCTGAAAATGGCCAGTAAATCTTCCCAAGAGGTGGTAGGCATTTCCAATTAGCCAAATGCGGAATGTTACTTTTAAGTGTCTTTCTTTGGCAACTGTCCATGGCCCAGGAGCCTTTCCACCCATCCTCCGCCTGAGCTCCCTCACTTTCCAGGGTGGGTGAGGCCTTTATTCATCCTCATGGCAAGGAGGTGTGGTCTCCTCCACAACTGGAACAGAGCAATCACCTCAGGACCCGCATCTGTGCAGTTCTATGGCCAGAAGTGGCGGAGCTTTCGGACCCACCTTCTCCTGCCCTTGATATAACAGCATTCTGCTGCATTCCACAGGCCACCATTCTTCTCACCACGCCTCGCTGTAGCCCCTGCAAGGCACCACATCCTCGACTGCTGGAGGGGGCTTTGCCTAGGCCAGCAAGGCTGGACCCGGAGACTTCGGTCTGAGGGGTTCTGGCTCCGAGGCCACTGCCGCCATCAGGTCATGGATGTGGAGTGGGGGAGCGGTTCACTTGTTCTTCAAAGCCTGGGCTCTGCCAGTAGGCAGTCACAGCAAGGAACGCAAGAGGCTGCAGGGCAGAGGCGTGGCCCATCCTCAGGTCCCCCAGGTCACCCACTGCCATCGGCTGGAGGACCTGGAGGACGCTGGGGAAGTAGGCCACACTCTGTTTCTCACTCACTTTATCGGATTTTAATTGGCATTACGTTGTCTGTAGCTCAATTTAGGAAGAAGAAACTTAACAACTATATTGTCTTCAAATCCAGGAACATTTTAGACTTGATCTGCTTTAGTTTTTGGTGGTTTTACTCTACAGTTGTTGAACATATTTTTTTCACATTTGGTTTAAATTATCCATTTTATGTGTGTGGTGTATACTTTACAACTTTCTACATAATCACATTAGCTGTGAATACAGTTTTACTTCTTCCTTACCCTGCTGTTTTCATTGCTGCATCTCTTGCCTTTTTGTACTCACTGAAAAAGAAAAAAAATCCAGCTTTGAATAGGATTGGTAAGGAGTGGACACCCTTCAGTGTTTCATCAAGTGTTATTAGCTATAGATTTTTCAGAGATAGGGTTTCTTCCACCTTACAAGGTCTTTCTATTCCTAGCTTGCTGAAAGTTAATCATAGATTATCTAAGATTTTTTTCGCTACGTCTGCTGAGATGATCATATTTGGCTTTTTCCTTTATCTTGTTCAACTAACCTTACATTTCTGGAATAAACTCCACTTGATCATGATGTATTGTTCTTTATATATATATTTTTTGTACTTGGATTTCTAATATTTTTTTAACCTTTGTTTATGAGTTATATAGATTTCTAATTTTCTTCCCTTGTAATGATTGTATTAATATTAGTCTCAGGATAATAATACTGGCCTCATAAAATAAGGTGGGAAGTGTTCGTTTGTGTGTGTGTGTGTGTGTGTGTGTGTGTGTGTGTCTAGGTGTTGAACACAGGGCATCACACAAGTTAGACAAATGCGCCACCACTGAGTTACATCCCTTCCCAATTTAGAATTGGTTTTATCTCCTTTAAATGTTTACTAGTATTCACCAATGGAGCCCTTCTAGTCTAGATTTTTGTTTGCATGCAAGTTTTAAGTTACACATCACTTTTTTTCTTTTTTCTGTGTAGTTCAAGATGACTTTGAACTTGGCTGTGTAGCCCAGGCTTGCATGCTGGGACAAATTTCATTTCTTTAATTGGTATAGAGCTATCCAAGTTTCTTTTTTTTGCTTAGGGGTTTTGGTTACTATATCTGTTTTGGGGGGATTCAGCCATTTAATCAAGTTCCTAATACTCCCTTACTGTCTTTATGAATATACAGTTTTACTTCTTTCCCAGTTTTCATTACATCTCTTGCCTTTTTGTACTCACTGTAACACCTTTGAATAAGAGTGGTAAGAATGGACACCTTTAGTGTTTCATAGGAACTAAGAAATGGTCTCTATTTCTCTGATTTTGTTAATTTTTCTTGGCTACTAATGTTTGTGACTTTTTTCTAGAGCCAGCTTTGGTTTCATTGATTTAGTTTTTCCTTTGTTTTTCCATTTTCCTGTTCATTGACTTCTCTTTTTTTTGGTTTTTTTTGAGTCAGGGTCTCCCTTTGTAGTTCATGCTGGCCTCCAACTTGTGACAATCGTCCAGCCTCAGCCTCCTGAGTGCTGGGATTACAGGCATGTGCCACCACGCCCAGCTGAACTTGCTATTTTTGAGGGGGCTAGGATTGAAACAGGATCTCACTCTGTAGCCTAGGCTGGCCTCAAACTAATGGTCCTCTTACCTCCACCTCCAATGTGCTGGAGTTACAAGCATATGCTACCATGCCCAGCTAAAACTATTCCTAACAACATGAGTCATATGAAAGTAAATTGTTTAACTTTCAGATACGTGGAGATTTTCTCACTTTGGTTATAGAACATCTTTTTTTTTTTGTACTGGGAATCGAACTCAGGTCCTTGCATTTTCGGGACAGGCAGTGGAACCACTGAGCTAAATCCCTAGCCCTATAGAACATCTTTTTATTTTGACAAGGTCTCACTGTAGTCCAGGGTATGCTTGAACTCACTTTGTAGTACTCATTTTTATGTTTCTAAAAATGTTTCTCAGTATATGTTGTACCTTGGGTACTGTTTCATGCACACTAAGAGGACGTACATTCTAGTGACATTGAGCATTCTTAAAGTGTTAGTTGATGTAGTTGATACTTTCATTTAACTCTTCTATATCCTTAGCTGATTTCTATACCCTTAGTGATTTTCTGTGGACTATTCTATTGATTATTGGGTGGAGAGTTGTAATCTTTCCTATAGTTTAGATTTTCCTTCCTTTTTTGGGGGAGGGTACCGGGGATCAAACTCGGGTCCTTGTGCTTGCTGGCCAGGCAGCGGAACCGCTGAGCTAAATTCCCATCCCCCTCTTTTTTTTTTTTGCAGTGCTAGGGATTGAACTCAGGACCTTGTTTGCCAGGCAGGTATGGTGCCACTGAGCTACGTCCCCAGCCATACCTGCATCATTTTGTTTGTTATTTTTTTGTGAAGTGCTGTTAACTAGATACAGGTTTATTTAGGATTTTGTCATCTTGAAGAATTGTCCCCTTCATCATTATTCAGTGTTCTGTTAAGAGTCTGTATTCTGAAGTTTACTTTGTCTGATACTATAAAGTCCTTTAGATTTCATATTGTGAAACAGGTTTATTATGCTGGTCACTATTTCAGCCCACCACTGCATTTTTACTACTCACCTAAGTTCAGTGAGACAGAACACTCATAACCAGTTATGATGCAGATAGGTATCAAGTGTCAGCTGATGATTCATTGTAAACCATTCCCATAAGGTTTAGGAAAGCTGCCCAGAGGTGATGAAATCTTGTCTGTGTACTGCAAGTGAAGACCCCAGTAAGCAGCCTGGAACCCAGGGGCAGCATGAGTCGCTGGGCTAAAGCATTGAAGAACATCCTGTTTCTAAGGGTCCGGAAATAGAGATTGTACTGTCCCAGCCAGCTCCTCATTATCTTAAGTTGTATTCATTCATAGTACATCCTGTAGTTACACATGTGTCTTGATGCTGAAGTACAGGTTTCTCTACGGTGGAATTGTGGCTCACAGAGTATGAGTGTTGCTAAGGAACTTCATTTGTCCACAAATAACTCATTGAGCACTGTATCCTAGACACATTTCTAGGTGTTTTACAATATAAGTGACTTGAATAGATTAAAAAAAAATCCCTGTCCCGTGGCATTTTATGTTCTATTTGGTATAGCCAGACAGTCATAAGTACATCAAGTAAGAGGATAATGAATGCCAAGGAGTAAATAATTAGACCAGCATAAGATGAGGCCTACAGGAAGGTGGTGGAGGGTGTAAGCTTCATCAAAGGTGACATTTGAAAACAAACTTGAAGTTATATTTTATTTTTTATTTTTTATTTTTTTGGTACTGAGGATCGAACTCTGGTCCTTGCGCATGCGCAGCAGGGGCAAAACCACTGAACTAAATCTTTGGCCCTAAAATTTCAACATAACTTAATAACATATAAAAGTAACCATGACCATTAACACACAGTGGTCAGTGGTTAAGGTCAAAAGGTCCGCCCTTATTGGAAAATTATTTTTTTTCTTACTAAGCTTTTAATTGGTCTATTTTTTTTGAAAGACATGTTCTAGGTGCTGTTCTCTACTGATTTGTGTAAAGAAATCACAAGTGCTTGGAACTGGAAGGATAGAAATTACATTTCCCACTAACTTTATGGGTAAGAAAGGACTGCTGGGATAGTATTACTATACTTGTGTTTAAATTAAATTAGGTCAAATTCACAGCCAAACACAAATGGAATTCTTTTTAAATCTGTGAACTAATGGTATAACCTATGATGATCTTTTTCTAAGATACTTTTATAAAGTGCACTAAGTAGACAGGACCTGGACAGTGGTTAGCTCCACTAATGTGTCTTTGGCCAAGTTAACTACGCTCTGATTTGCTTGCTCATCTGTATCATAAGGATAAAGTAGTGTACATTAAGAGAACACTAAGAACAAATGAGTTCATTTAGGGTTTTTAAAACATTTTATTTTTGGAATAATCATAGATTCATGGAAAGTTGCAGACAGGTCCTGTGCACCCCATTTTACCCAGTGCTACGCCTTACATAACTATAATATGATACCAAAACCAGGAAATTGATATTGTTACAATAGTGCCTATAGCCATGCCACATCATATGTGTAGATTCATGTAACCACTGTTGACTACTCTGCTTTAAAGGAAGTAAATCATTTATTCTGGGTCAAAGGTGAGTGACCAAAGATCGAGAACATGTTCAAGTTATCTCAAATCATGCTATCTGAAGGGATAGAGGTTATGTGAACTTTCATACAGAAGAATAAAGTCTGTACATTCAAAGAATAAATTGATGGGAAGCATTTGGTAGCAAAGTGAGGGCATTTTTTCTGTAAGTTTCAGGTGTTACAACTTTCTTAGTTTTAGGGTTGGTGGGCCCTAGTGGTCTACTTCTCATCAGACTGCAGCAAACATTTACTAAGCTCAACAATATATTCTGAGAGGTTTACCTAATAGGAGAATATTAGGCCACATAACAAAGCTTAAAAGTAAAATGGCTAATTTTCTAAAAGGCCTAACAGCCCAAAGATGATTTTGGCTGTAGGCTTGCAATGTTCTTTGTCTCCATAGTGTTATACTAAACTGAGATCAGATAGTCTGCAGTGTCATTACTACTGTTTCTTCAGAGAACTTTAGTGCTTCACAAAACCATTAAGGTCAGGATACAGAACAGAGTTCCATCACCACAAAGCAACTCTCCTTCATGCTACTCCTTTATAGTCACACCTGCCCTCTTCCTTCTTCCCTAGCCCCACTACTATGTTCTCTATATAATCTCATTTTGAGAATATTTTGTAAGTTATTTCATTCATAAATGACCCTTTGAAAGTGGCTTTTTGGCTTCATCCAATTTATTCTGTTATTAAGTGATGCTTTTTGTTGCTAAATTTCATGGTATGGGTGTACCAGTTTATTTAACTGTTACCTTAGTTTTAGGTTTTTGTGTGGATTTCAGTTTTTTTTCTCTAGGATGTCCTTGAATGAGATTGCTGAGTTAAAATATATTATAAATTCATATTTAGTTATTAAAGAAACAGACTGTGTTCCAGAGTGGCTACCATTTTACATTCCCATTGACAATGTGTGAGAAAGCCAGTTTCTCTGTTTGATGTTGTCACCATTTTTATTTCAGCTGTTCTAATAACTATACTGATGCCTCCTTAGTCCCTCCCTCCTTTGGTACCAGAGATCAAACTCAGGACCTTGTGCTTGCAAGGCAGGTGTGGTTTTTGTATCGTATTTAAGAATTCTAGATCAAGTCCTAAGTCATTAAGATTTTTCTTAAGGTTTTATAAATTTTGTGATTTATATTTAAATTCAACTCACTTTGAGTTAAATTTATATAAAAGTATAAAGTTTATATTTAAGTAAAAGTATAAAGTACAAGTTCATTTTTTCATTTGTTTTTGCCTATGTATAACCAATTCCAGTACAATTGATCAAAACGACTTAATTCTGGGTCCGTTGTTCTAGTCCATTTGTTTATGTATCTTCCCTTCCTCTAGGACCCCTTGGTCTTAATTACTGTACGTATGGGTCTAAAAATTGGATATAGTGATTCTTCTCACTTTTTTCAGAATTAATTTCACTATTCTAATACCTTTTCCTTCCTATATAAAATCTTTGGGTATACTTGTATGTAAACACAAAAAGTATTGCTGTGATTTTGATAGGAATATATATGCCTATCGATGAATTTCTGGAGAACTGACATCTTTACTGTGCTGAGTTTTCCCTCTGTGAACTCAGTACATACACATCTCCAAGAATTTAAGTCAGCTTTGATTTCTTTAGGTGGTATTTAGTACTGTAACCCTAACCCTAACCCTTTTCTACTTCCCCTTGCCCTTTGGACCTTTTCTTCTTATTTCACATTATCTATTAGAGTTAGGGTCAGGATAAAGATGGCTTTTGTGGTTCTGTCAACCAGTTCCAACTTGTATGGCTTTGTGTCTGGTTTTCTGTTTTGTTTTATTCAACTTCTGTATATGTGTGCCCCTTCATCTGTAACCAACATTTCTGATTAGTGTAGCTACATTTATCCCTCAGGATCTGTGGAGATTGGTTATAGCACCAAAACCCAGAGATCCTCAAGTCTCTTATGTAGAATTTTCATGTAATGTATGGGTATCCTCCCATATACTTAAATCATGCCTGTATTTGTAATACCTAATATGCAGTATATGGTTGTTTACTGTATTGTTTAGGGATAAATAACCAAGAAACAATGCTGTAAATGTTCATATGTGTTGAACATATCTTCCAGTTTAGGGCTTGTCTTCTCACTTTAAACAGTAATATTTGGCTACTTGTAGTTCTGTACAAAGTTGAATATACTGATCTTTTTCATTTATTTATTTTTATTTTTATTTTTTCTGGTACCAGGAATCAAACTTAGGACCTTGTACTTGCAAGGCAGGCAGGGTGCCCCTGAACCAAATGCCCAGCAATCTTGCTTTTAGTTCTTTTGGTTTATAAGTTTATTCCTACTCCAAGGTCACAAAGATATTATTCTATATTTCTTTGTGGATGTTGCTTTACTCAACTTTCCATTAGTATAACAAAATGCCTAAAAACAATCAATTTATAAAGACAAAAGAATAATTTTGAATTACATTTTTGGAGCTTTCAATGGGTAATCAGTTGGGCCCATTACTTTGAGCTTGTGGTGAGGCATTGAGTCATGGTAGGACTGTGAGGCAGAGGGAATGGGGAGAAGGAAGCTGGTGGTCACAAAGTACTTTCCCTGGAGCCCAACCCCAGGGGCCTAAGGACCTACCCCATTGGCCTCTCCTGAAGCTTCTGCCATTTCTCAGTGGTGCTACTTTGGGCCATTGGGGGCATTCAACATCCAAACTACAGCAAATGTTGTAAAGTTCTTAATCTGCCCACACTAATTACTTTTGGGTCCACGTAAAGTAAGGTTCTAACTTCATCCTAGTTTAGTTCAAGTGTCCCAAAAAGTTCATTTATTTTCCTGTTGATTTTTAGTGTTGTCTGTTGAGCGTATATATCTAGGTCTGTTTCTGATAGGTGTATTTAATTCTATTTCTGTTTATTTTTACAAATACCACATCATTGTAATTATTGTAGTTTTGTCATAAGTCTCCTTGTTTAGTGGGCATGTCTTTCTGGCTCATAAAATTCCACTAAAATCCCTATTGGGTTTGCTAGCAGAACTCCTTCGAATCTGTAGATGTGCTCGGAGAGAGTTGGCATCTTTACCATAATGAACGTGATCTCTTCATTATTTAGATACTTTTAAATGTTTTAATTAACATTTTTCTCAGTAATGACCTTTACACATCTCTTTTAATATGTGCATAGAATATGTTTATTGCTATTGGAAAGTGGATTGTTGTTTGCAGTCCCTGGGTTGAACCTGTGGCCTCCACATCCTAGGCCAGCACTCCAGCACTGAACAACACACCCAGCCCCAAATGGAATTCTTTAAATTGAAATTTTGTTTCTAACTTGAATATGTGTATATATAAAGTTGGCTTTTGGATTACTTTGTGTTTGTTCTTATGCATTTCTTTTTTTTTTTTTATTTTTGAGACAGAGTCTCCTGTGTAATTCAGGCTGGCCTTGATCTTGCAGAGATCCTCCTGCCTCAACCTAGAGTGCTGGGATTGTAGGCCTCTGCCACCACACCCGCTCTTTTTGATTTTTTGAAACACTGTGTAGTCTCACTATGTATTTGAGGCTGGTTTTGAACTCACCATGTAGCCCATGCAAGCCTCAAACTCGCAGCAATCCTTCTGCCTCAGCTTCCCAAATACTGGGATTATAGGCATGCACCACCATGCCTGGCTTGCATTTCATTTTAAAAATGTATCTGAGAACCCTAGTACAGTTTTCAAATTTGTATTCAATCTTTAATTTGTTTATAATTATTACTGTCTTACCAAGCACTATGGAAGAGAATTGTTTCTTGTTTTGTTTTCAAAGGAACACCATTTTTTATTTGTTAAAGGAAAACAGAGAATAGTGTTCTGTAATATCCTGTGGAGATTTTATATCCATGATGTCTGTGCTCTACTTTCAGAAATCCTGATTTTGTAGGTTTAAAGAAAACCAGTTTCTTGTTCTTTTAAAATATTTCTGTGGTTCTGTATATGCGTGTTTAAGAAGCACTGCTAGAGAAGTTACCGAGTAGTGAAAGAGTGGCCATGAGGGACTGTTTATTTGGTGAGAGGGCATGTCACTTAAAATTATGAGGGGCTATGCACTATTTTGTAACTGTGATATAGAAGTAGAATCATATGTATAGCTAACTAGCTTATGGATTTTGAAAGCATTATAAAGAGTGGATGCTAAGAAAGAACTCAGAGTTGACATGACATGTTTTGGTTTAGTACTCAATATAGAATGTCACTTTGTCTTTCCCAGTTGGAGTCATTCGATGCCCGATTTGCAGCCAAGAATGTGCTGAGAGACACATCATAGATAATTTTTTTGTGAAGGACACTACTGAGGTTCCCAGCAGTACAGTGGAAAAGTCTAATCAGGTAAGTGTGTATATACTTTTTGAGCCTTTCTTTCCCGCTGTTGATGAGACAACCTAAAATACTGGAGAGCTCAACTATGAAAGCAGCCAAACTTCAGACTGTTCATCTATGAAGTCATGTAATAGCTTTAAAAATAGCAGTGATTAGTTCAGCTTAAGAAATAAAACAGGGTCAGGACAGAAGTTCCTCATTGCAGCCCTGCTGTCTTCATGCCCTCCAGAGAAAGACATTATTTGATGTTATTATTCCATTTCTTTTACTTGCTGCTGTGCACTGTCATTTAGATTTTTATTTCTGTCTTTTTCATTTTTATATTTTGCTGATAAATTATTTAATGATAAATGTGAAATCCATTATATCTTGATCAATAGGGTTTCTTTTTTTTTTTTTTTTTTTGATACCAGGGATTGAACTTGGGTCCTTGTGCTTGTGCAGCAGGCGGCGAAACCACTGAGCTAAATCCCCAGCCCTCAGTAGGGTTTCTTGATCAGTAGGCTTTCTACTTTTTTTCTTTGGTACCAGGGATCAAACTCGGGACCTTGCGCTTGATAGGCAGGCACCGGAACCACTGAGCTAAATCCCCAGCCCAGTTTCTACTTTTTTGTTTTGGTTGGTTTTGGTTTTGGTCTTTTGAGACAAGGTCTCTCTTTGTAGTGCAGGCTGGCCTTGAACTCAATGCATAGACCAGGCTGGCTTCAAACTCCCAGTGATCCCCCTACGTCAGCATCCAGTGCTGGGATTACAGGCATACACCAACATACCTGGCTAGGTTTTTACATTTTTAACTAAGCATTCTTTTCTACATGGTATTACTTTTGTTGTTGGTGGGTTGTTTTCTTTGTTTTTTTGGTACCTGGGATCAAACTCAGGACCTTGTGCTTGCAAGGTAGGCCTGGTGCCACTGATACATGGTATTACTTTTGTTGATGTTGTTTTGTTTTTTGAGATAGGGTCTCTACGTAGTTCAGGCTGACCTCCAACTCACTATGTAGCCCAAGCTGGCCTCCAACTGGTGATGATCCTCCTGCCTCAGCCTCTCTTATGCTGGGATTATAGGCATGTGCCACCACACCCAGCTAGCTAAAGTGTTGGATGAGATTCAATGGAATCTTTCTTTTCCTCCCTACTTCTGTAACCCACATATAGAACATTTTTCTTGGCCTCTTAAATTAAGATGTCAGATCCCTAAAGATAAGCTGTGGCACTCTAGCAGGGGTTAGCCAGGCTGAGAAGAATATTACAGCATGTGATGACTCTAGTGTATTGGTCCCCTTGTGAGTTTCGATTCATTGATGTTACCTATAGCCCACTGGTGGTGAACCTATGGCCCGTGGGCTGTTATCATTGAAAGCTCTAAAAGGTTCACCACCGCTGTGCTGTAGGCAGTTTCTTTAATTTAGAACAGAAGACGAAAGAAGGAACTAAATCTGGTTAGGGAAAAATGATCATTTGCTATATTTATCAGAAATTGTTGAAGTATACAAGGCTTTTTCTTTTTTGGTACTGGGGATCGAACTTGGGACCTTTCACTTGTGAGGCAGGCAGTGGTACCACTGAGCTAAATTCCCGGCCCTTTATTTACTTTATTTTTGAAGACAAGGTTTGGCTGTGTAGTTCAGCCTGGCCTTGGACTCACTGTGTTGCCCAGTTTGGCCTCGAGCTCATGGTGCTCCCCCTGCCTCAGCCTCAGCCTCAGCCTCAGCCCCCGCCTCCCCAGTGCTGGGATCACAGGCGTGTGCTACCATGCCTGGCTACAAAGCAAATTTCTGTGCTTTTTGTTTCTTGAACTACAGGAATTTAGGGTTCGCTTTATAAATTAACATTGTCATTACTAATTAAAATTCTTTGTTTTGTTTCACCAGTACTCATGGTTTTCCCTAATGTGAACTTTCATCAAAAGCCAAAACAGGGCTTACTACAGAGGATAAACATTCTTTCCAATTGTTATGACACCAGCTTTGAAGAATGGAAACTGGTCCGGGGTATAGTACAGTATATATGTTCAGCATACACAAGGTCCTGAGTTCAGTCCTAGCACACTCCCCAAAATTGGTTTTGCTTTTTTGTTTTTTTTGGTTTTTTGTTTTGAGACAGGGTCTCACTATGTCGCCCAGGTAGCCCTCAAACTCACAGCAATCCTCCTGCCTCAGCCTTCCAAGTGCTGGAATTACAGGGGTGTGCCACTATGTCTGGCTCCAAATTGGTTTTGGAGACCACCACATGGGTACTATGTTCTTATTACCATTGGGTTGGCTTCTTTCCTCGAGTCAATTTTTTTGTTTTGTTTTGAGACAAGATCTTCCTGGTAGTTCAGGCTGACCTTGAACTCACTATGTAGCCTAGGCTATCCTTGAACTCCTGGCAATCCTCCTGACTCAGCCTCCTGAGTGCTGAGATTACAGGCTTGTGCCCCCCACAAGAGAGTTTATATGTGTATGTGTGTGTGTGTGCGCACAGTATTGGGGATCAAACTCAGGACTTGTGCTTGCCAGGCAAGTGTGGTGCCACTGAGCTACATCCCCACCCCACTCCTCAGTCAAATTTAGAATTAGGGGTTTTACTTTCTTGATTTACATTTGGATCTCTTCTATACTGGAAATCTTTGTTGTTTTTGTTTAGTACTGGAGATCAAACTCAGGACTTTGTGCTTGAGAGGCAGGTGGCAGCACCATTGAGCTAAATCCCCGGCTGAAATCTTTGTTCTTAATGGCATGGGCAACAGTATTCTCCAGGACAAATCAATATGCATAATATATTGTAGGTTATGTGATGTTACTCTTTTTTTTTTTTTTATGATGTTACTCTTGAAGCAGAAAGGTACTATTTTAATTCTTAAAATTTGTTAACTAGATATAAAGTTGTTTACTGTTTTTTTAAATGTATAACTATCGTTCACTAAACATATACAAAAATTAAAATTATTCAAAGAAAAGCAATGCAAGGGAAAAAGTATAATAATATTCAAATATAATACAACTCAACCAAAGCAAAACTGAAAAATACTTAAACATTTTTCCATATAATTTAAAAAAACATCTCAAGCATTAACAAGACATCAAAGGATGTGATTTGTTTTAGAAAGATTTTCAAAACTGGTTTTTTTGGTTTTTTTTGGTATGAGGGATTGAACTCATGTCCTTGAGCTTGCACAGCAGGCAGCAAAACCACTGAGCTAAATCCCTGGCCCTTCAAAACTAATATTGAACAAATAGTGGTCTGGAAAAAAAATTCTAATTAGCTAGTAGACTCCACATAGGCCAATTTTTTAAAATTTAAATTTCAATACAATCATGTGACACATGATAGAAATATAATCTGAGAAATATGATATTAGGCAATTTCACCTGTGTGTATTGCAAAGTACCCCACAGAGTGCCAACTTCTAAGTGCAGACTGCGGAGGTATATGTTAATCATCTGTGATGACCCCTTGATATTATCCAAATACGCAGTTAAACACGAGATACCTGAGGCTACCACTGGCATAGCAGCACACTGTTTTACAGTAAACTCTTTTATATAAGTAGAGTTAGGCTCTAAAAGATGAAAAGCACAGCATGTTACGATAAGTACCTAAAACAGTAGCAGTCATTTATCACACTATCGAGTACTGTGTACTGTACATAGTTGTATGTGCTTCTTCTGGAAACACAGCCTTCTCTCCTTTGATCTCAGGGACTCTTCCTTCCCAACACACTGATGAGCTCCAGCCTAGTCTCTATCTACATCTCTTCCTATAGTTATAAACACAGTCTATATATGGATTTTTTCCAGATTCCAGCCTGTAACTCTGATCTCTCCCCTTCCTAAAGTTGTTTTCTGAAAAGATAAAAACAACTTTTTTATTAGTATATGTTTGTGATACATAAAAATTACATTGATTTTGGGGAATTAATACATGTACATGACATATCTTAATCATTTTGCTTCTTGCTCTCACCTCTCGCACCTTTCCCACCTCCCCTTCCAATCTCTTCCCAAGTTCACCTCCCTGTTTCCTATCCTCCCTCTTTTATTTGGTTCTTTAAATTATTTATGTTTTGAGTTTTTCATATAAGAGAAACCATGTGATATTTAGCCTTTGGTGTCTTGATTTATTTAGCTTAGAAGAAAATTCTTTTTTTTTTTTTTGGTACCGGGATCGAACTCAGGACCTTGCGCTTGCTCAGGTGTCAGAACCACTGAGCTAAATCCCCGGCCCATGAAAATTGTTAAAAGTGCCACAGGTACCAATTGTGGGAGGCCCAAATGCTGCACACTTAAAGGAAAGTCCTTGTGGAACTTCACCTCAAACATGAGGAGGATGGTGCAGCCTGGCTGGTACCAGAGTCTGAGTGTTTAGCTTGGGACCCAGGCCTCTGACACCTTGGTGCTGGTGGGAAGTGGGTTGCAATAAAACTGGTTATACAAATACTGGAAACATTGCAAACCACAGCTAGCTTGCCATAGGAAGGAACTGCTGCTGTGGGGATGAGGCAGCATTGTCTGGTGTGGTGCACACAGAAATCATAAGCAGAAAGCTGACTGCAGGAATCAGGTTTCCGCTTCCTCTGGGATTGTAGTTTCCTTCCAGCACCACTCATTATTAGGAGCTAAAGTGAAACCAGCTTATAAAGCATAAGTATGGCTTGCAGAATAAGAGGGTATGGAATAGTGTAGTTGAGGCTGAGAGGAAATTGTAGAGCATTCCTAAGAAAATAGCAAGAAAGACAGCAGTTGCTTCATGCATGTACTGGAAGTATTCAATGAAAGTATAATGTTTTAAAATCCCGTATAACAATTTTTTTTTTTTTTTTTTTTTTTGCATGTGTGTGGTTAAACCACCAGCCCCCATTTTTTTTTCTTTCTTTCTTTTTTTTTTTTTTTGGTACCAGGGATTGAACTCGGGACCTTGCACTTGTGCGGCAGGTGCCGGAACCACTGAGGTAAATCCCCGGCCCCCCCATTTTTTTTTTAAATTTAGGAATTTAAAGTTTTTGTTTGTTGGTATTGAGGACCTGGACCCAGGGCCTCACATATACTCTTTTACATGAGAAACCCAAAATAAGAGCCAAATAAAAAAGGGATGATAAGAAATGGGGAGGTAGACTTTGTGGAAGTGGAAAAGGGGTTAGAAGGGAGCATGATGAAAGTGAAAAATGATTAAGATGGAACATGTATATGTATCAGTTCTCCAAGATGAATGTAGGACTGAGCTACATCCTCAGCCTAGAATTTTAATTTTTGAAATTTATATTTGTACAACTACATGTAAAGCATTCAGGTACTCCTAAAATAAAATCTGTGAAATAGGGCATATTCACAGAACTTCTATCCCTGTCTTATCTACCCATCTACCTTATTTCCTCCCCACCTTATAGGAAAATTGCTTTTATGGTTTATTCCTATATTGTTAACATTACACATAATTTTAAATAGCCTTCATCTCATCTTTCTTAAATACACAGTAGTATTTACGTACACTTCCTGCTTTTCATTTTCTAGTTTTGCTTTATTACTAGAGCAGCATATATGGACATTCTTCATTCCTTTTGTAGGCGGCTGTGGAGATTAGATTTTAGGTGACATCCTTATATAGGGAATAGGTAAGCCTAAGGAAGGAAATCAGGTCAATTCCCAGATCCAACAGAAATCTCTAGAATCAGAAGAAGGGGAGTGGTAGATAGGATCCAGAGAGACATTCAGGGAGGTGAGGATTAGAAATTAGTGAAGAATCCATATGATTTCTAGGACGCAGACATCAGCAGTATCAAACAGTATTAGAAAGGTTGAAGATAATTAAATCTGAGAAATGTTGGGTTTTGTTTATAGACCTGTTATCCAAGTAACCAGAACTTGGCAATCTCTGAATGAAAAGAAAATGTTTTTCTTCCCAGACACAAATAAGGTAACAAAACTAGCCAGGTGTGCTGGTGCATGCCTAAAATCCCAGCACTCAGGAGACTGAGGCAGGAGGATTGCTATAAGTTTGAGGCCAGTCTGCACTACAAAGTGAGACCCTGTCTCAAAAAGTAAAAAACAAAAAAACCAATCCAGAGGGTAGCAAGAATTACTTAAGAATAGTAACTGTAATATGCCACCTCTACGTAGTAACTGCAGATTGAAATATAGGTGCTGTCTCTTACCGCCCATACCCAGTACATCATCTAAAGGAGCTTTGTTTCCTGCATCTCCCCAAACTCATTCTCTTCTCATCTGCACTTCCATCAACCCTCACCAAAGCCCCTGGAAAACCTAGTTTGTCTTGCTCTCTACATTGTAACAAAAGTGATTTTAAAATGCAAATCTGGCCATGCTATTTTCTTTCTTAAAAGCTTTCAATAGACTTCTACAAAAAGGGATCACCACTGTCTGGGACCCTGCTCCATGTGGTCCCTGCTTGCCTTGCCACCAGCTCCTTCTGCTAGTTTCCTCCTTGCTCTCGGCACTTCTGTCACACTTGTTTCCTTTCAGTTTTTTGGTTTCTTGAGACAGGGTCTCACTATGTAGCCCAGGCTGGCCTTGAACTCAAAGCAATCCTCCTGCCTCTGCTTCTCAGCGTGCTGGGATCACAGGCTTGTGCCACCACACCTGACTTCCTCTTTTGAGTTCTTTTAACTCTTCATTGTTCTCCTTGCTTGCAGCTTTTCTTTCTGCCTAGAAGGCTTTTCATCTTGTAGTTTGTTAGCTCAGCTTTCATATCTTGGTTACTAAGATGATGTTTTTAGGAACAGCTTTCCCTGGGTAATCTCTCCGCTTGCTTTCCCTGCCTTCCAACCCTACTACATTGACAGCAGTTTATCCATCATGCTCTTACAACTTCTCAAAAATCTCCTTTCTCAGTAGTTTCATATTAGTGTGATTTTTTCCAATAATGTGTATTTGCCACCTATTGAATCTTTACAACTACTCAGAAAAATCTGTGCTGTTATCGGGTTTTTTTAGTTGTTTTGTTTTTTTGTGGTAGCGGGGATTGAGCTCAGGACCTTGCACCTGTGAGGCAGGCAGGATACCACTGAGCTAAATCCCCGGCCCTGCTGCTGTCATTGTAAAGATGACAAAACTGCCTAAGACCACTCATTTAGCCAGTGGGGGAACTGGGATTTGAACCTGTTCTCCATCTGTGAGACTGTAAGTATCATAAGGGCAAGAATTATTTGCTTTTTCTGATTATTATAGCATCAACACCTAGCACAGTGCCTGGAATAATTAGTATATTGATCTAACGAGAAAATGTACCTAATACTTGTTTCCGTTCATGTGCATATAGTTTACCACGTAATGTCAGCTTAAATTTACAAACACTATTGACTAGTGATGTGACAAGCTTTTCATTTTTCTCAAAAATTTACCTGTCGTGGTTTTCTTTTTTAAATTGTTAGGTATGCACAAGCTGTGAAGACAATGCAGAAGCTAATGGGTTTTGTGTAGAGTGTGTTGAATGGCTTTGTAAGACATGCATTAGAGCTCATCAGAGGGTGAAGTTTACAAAAGACCACACTGTCAGACAAAAGGAGGAAGTATCTCCAGGTAATAAATCCATTCTCGCGTGTCCTTTTTACTTCTGTCATTGAATTTTCATTTTTGAGACAGGGTCTCGCCATGTAGTTCAAGCTGTCCTTGAACTCACTATGAAGCCCAGGCTGGCCTCTAACTTGCAGCCATCCTCCTGCCTCAGCCTCCCGAGTGTTGGGATTACAGGCATGCACCACCACACCTGGCTGATTTTCTTTTCTTTTTGGTACCGGGGATTGAACTCGGGACCTTGCGCTTTCGAGGCAGACAGCAGAACCACTAAGCTAAATCCCCGGCCCTGCGTTTTGTACTTTACTATATTGACTAATTTTGAACAATAGTAAACATTAAATGTACTTTTTTTTTTTGGTACTGGGGATCAAACTCAAGACCTTGCACTTGTGAGGCAGGCGCAGTGCCGCTGAGCTAAATCTCTGGCCCCTAAATGTACTTTTTTAATATAAAGAAGTCAGCATTACAATTGGAATTTGCTTACAATATTGGTCAACATGAATTAGGTATAGAATCCTTCTACCTTTGTTTTATTTACCTTCCAACTCTTCTAATGTCTTAATTTGTTGTAACCATAGAGCAAATTTTTTAAAAGTTATGTTTTCTTCCTGTCTTTTACTTCTTTTCTCTGTAAAGAGACAAGGAAAGGGCCAAAATGTTTTATAACTCTCTTCCTTCTGCTACTCTTATTGAAAACCTCCTTTGAGATATTTGCTTGTTATATAGATAACCAAAGAAGCTTTTTTTAAAAAATTACATGAAATTTACATTTTTGGGTTTTCATTATTGCTTTTATTTTATTTTTTCTGGTACCGGCAATTGAACTCAGGACCTTGTGCTTGCCAGGCAGTTATGCTGCCACTGAGCTACATGCCTGGCCCTATTACATTGCTTTTAATATTAAATTCATAGATTTTGAAAAAAATTTTGGTAAAATATATGTAAAAGTGAAAAGCTCATTTACTCTTTCTTATGAAATTCTGGAAATATTTAGTACTGTAATATCTTTAATACTCAGTGGAAGGCCGGGGAGTTAGCTCAGTGGCATTGTGCCTGCCTTGCAAGCCCAAGGTCATGAGTTTGATCCCTGATACCCCCCCAAAAATACTTACTGGAGTTAGGCTGTAGATGAAACTAGTACTTTTCTGTTAGTGGATTTGAATGCAAACATCAAATCGAATAATCATTTAGTATATAATTGTATTAATTTTATCTCTTTGCCTCCCTCCTATTGTTTCTGCAGAGGCAGTTGGTGTGACTAGTCAGCGACCAGTGTTTTGTCCTTTTCATAAAAAGGAGCAGTTGAAGCTTTATTGTGAGACGTGTGACAAATTGACATGTCGGGACTGTCAACTGCTAGAACACAAAGAGCATAGGTACCAGTGTCTTCCATTATGTATATAGATTTACAATGTGGTGTCAGGAAAACTAGAGGACTACTGCCACCCAGCCAAATGGCTGTCTGCAAATAAGTTTTGTTTGCCCAGTAGCATGTTGGCTTGTAGCAAGATTTCTCAACTTTAGCATAGTTGACCTTTTGGGCTAGATAATTGTTTGGGGGGCTGTTGTGCATTGTACGGTGGTTAGCAGCATCCTCCATTTCTTTCCAGCTCAGTGCCAGTAGTACTCTCACATTCCTCCGTAGTTAGAATTAAAAAATGACTTTCAAATGTCTTTAGATATTGCCAGATGTCCTGTGGAGCAGTCACTCCGAGTTGAGAAACATTGACTAACATGCTATTTTACAAAATATGGAATTGGTTGCTAGTGTTATAAAATAAGATTTTAAGTTTTTTTAAAAAATGCACATTTCTAGCTTTTTTCCAGAACATGGCTGTTGTACGCTTTCATGTCAGCATCTGGTTGAAATGAACTTAGTGGCCTTTAAAATGAGTCATGTCTTTCCCAGTTGATTACAGTCTCCATTTGACTTCCACAGTTGAGTTAGCAGGCACTGATCTAAACCTTAAGATTTTTATTAATTGATACACATAATTACTTACAATGTTCTATGCTCCCAGTAATGGCAGAC
Organism: Heterocephalus glaber; assembly: GCF_053883595.1. Lineage (NCBI taxonomy): Eukaryota > Metazoa > Chordata > Mammalia > Rodentia > Bathyergidae > Heterocephalus > Heterocephalus glaber. The sequence continues at coordinate 27,367,630 of NW_028258153.1, forward strand.
TGGATAATTTGGACCAAGCATTCCAAAGAGGACCAATAGAAAAGCCAGACAAAATTCAGAAATCATCTGCATAAGAAATTTTAGAGCTAACAAAGTAATAAAGAATTCCTGGGTCAGGATTAGGTTGGAATGTAGACCAGGGTGGTGGCTTATATCCTTTTTGAAGCATTTGTTTTTCTTTCTTATTTTTTCCTTCTTGGGGTTAGTGATCAGTCCCTGGGTCTCACACATGCTGGTTAAGCACTTAAGCACTAAGGTATATACTCCCAGCCGCAAGACCATTTTCATACACTTACAGGGCTGAGAAGTCAGGGTTTTGACTAAAGTGTTCATGAGACATAAAGGCTTCCTTTTGCCTTGAGTTGGAACCCTGAAAGACTGTAAGTTCCTCATAAAAATTAAAGCTTAGGGTCGGAGAAGCTCAGCTGGCCCCAGCACCCGGAAGGAAGCTCCCCGCCTCCATCCCAGGCTCCTAGGACACAGAAGCTTAGCCGGTCCCAAAACCTGGAAGGAAGCTCCCCCGCTGCCATCCCAAGCTCCTAGGGCAGAGAAGCTGAGCTGGTCCCAGAACCCGGAAGGAAGCTCCCCCGCTGCCATCCCAAGCTCCTAGGGCAGAGAAGGTGAGCAGCGTGGGCGCCGGAAGCAACCCCCCCACCCACCCCCCGGGGAAATGAGAAGACACGTAAACAAACTTCAAAAACAGACTTCTGGATCACCTACAGCAACCCCAAAGGGAAATGAGATGGAACAATCTGATACTCAACCACCTGGACTCTCTGAACTGGCAACAAAAGAGGATCTAGGAAAAATGAAATCAGAAATAATTACCCAGATAAACAACAAAGATTTTGCTATGGTGCAAGACATGATTAATAAATCTAGAGAGGACACAGGTAAAAAAATAGAGAATCTGAGGAACATGATGGAATCCCAACATAGGAAACAAATGGAATCCATAAAACAGATAAAAACAGCTTTCCAAGAGATTAAAAACTCCATCGAAAGTCTGCGCAGCAGAAGGAACCAATGTAATAGAATTTCACATATAGAAGATAAGATTGCAATTAGTGAGGAGGAAAAGAAAAATTGCTTTAAAATTGTAAGGGAACATGAGAAATCAATCCAGCAGCTCCTAGACGATGCAAAGAAGAATAACATAAGACTGATTGGAGTCAATGAAGAAAGAGAAGAGAGTGCAGATGACATAAAAAAACTCTTCACAGAAGTGATGGCAGAAAACTTCCCAAGGAGGGGAAAAGAACTTGACATACAGATAAGTGAGGCCTATAGGACTCCAGCTAGCCTTAATCAAAAAAAATCTACACATAGGCATATAATAGTTAGGATTACAGAAATCCAGCAGAAGTATAAAATTGTCCAAGCAGTGAGAGAAAAGAAACAAATCACGTACAAAGGAAAGCCCATCAGAATCACAGCAGACTTCTCAATGCAAACCCTCAAGGCAAGAAGAGCTTGGAGTGATGTATTTCAAGGCCTAAAGGAAAACAGCATCCAACCCAGATTGATGTACCCTGCAAAACTATCTTTCAGAACTGATGGAGAAATAAGATACTTTCATGATAAAGAGCACCTCAGGAACTTCATGAATACCAAACCGGCACTCCACAAAATTTTAGACAATACCCTAGGAAAAGACAATGAGGATCACAACCCCAGGAAACCCAGCAGAATGAATCCATTGGGTGTGACAAATTAAAGGCAAAGGGGGAGAATCCGACAAAAAGAAAAAGTCATGACAAGGCTTTTCAAAGTTTTGACTTCATCTCCCTAATGAGTGTATAATTCAGTATTATTGTACTGATTAGTATTTTTCTGATTCTAGAGTTGCACACCATTCCTTGTACTATACTGGCTATCATCTTCTTATGTCTACATTTTAATTGGGTTGTCTATTAGTGAGCTCTAAGAATTTTTTATATGTTCTGGTCATAGGTTATATGTATTGTAAATATGGTCTGTTTACTTTTCATTTTAATGATGTCATTTAAAATTCTAAATTTTGATGGAATCTCATTTATCAATTCTTTTTCTTTTATACCTCATGTTTTTTGTATCCTAGGTAGTTCTTGCCTACCCTGAATTCACAAATATTTTCCCTTATAATTTCTTCTTAAAGTTTTATACTTTTAGGCTTTCTTATTTAGGTTCATAGATCCCTTCAAGTTATTTTCATGTATGGAAAAAAAGGGTTGAGGTTAATTTTTTATATATGGATACCAGGTGTTCTAGTGCCGTTTGCTGAAGACACTATCTCTTCCTTGGCTCTCGAATAGAGCTTATATTCTATAAAATGCTAATGTTAAATAATCTTTCAAAACTCAGTGGACCATATATGTGTGGTTCTATTTCTAGATTCTGTGTTTTATTCCAATGATCTATATGTCTTTCCTTATACCAACGCTGCCTTGATTACTGTAGCTTTAGAAGAAGTCTTAAAATTGGGTGCTAAACGTCTTCCAACACTGTTTTTGTTTTTGCTTTTGGCTTTTCTGGGTCCTTTGTACTCCTACATAACTTCTAAATTTCAATATACAGTTCTTCATTTATAGCAAGTATACACAGACCTGAATTTTTATATACACCTTGTGTTTTCTAATCCTGCTAAATTCAAGTCCAAGTTCTAGGGGCTCCTAGAGATTTCTTAGTATTTTCTCTGTAGATGATCATTTCATCTACACATAAAGATTTTGCTTCTGTCGTGCCAATCCTATCCTAGTTGTGTCATTTTATTGCCAGACTATTTTGGTTTAGACCTATGTTTCAAAGTCTAATGGACAGATGAAGAGTAGGCATATATGCCCTTATTCCCCACCTTAAGGAGAAAGCATTGTATCTTCTCCATTTATATAAGGCATTTTCGCTGGAAGTATGGAGTACATGTCTTTGATCTGTTGAGAAGTTTCTGTTCTACTTCTAGTCTCCTGATAGCTTTTACCGTGAACAGCTGTAGAATTTAGTCCAATACTTTTTCTCCAACTAGTGACAGGGTCATAGACTTTTGGGGTGGATCTTCCAATGCTGAACCAACACTGTCATCCCTATAACAAAACCATGTTCTGCATACTGCCAGATCTGACTTCTAAGAGTTTGTTTTGTTAAACAAATTTCTATCTATCTTCATACTTTTTTCTTCTATTATCTTTATCCAGTTTTAGGATTAGCACAAGGTTGATTTCCTAAAATGAGGGGAGAAGTGTTCCTTCTTTTTTCTGCTTTAATTGTTTGATATAATTTATCAGTTAAAAGGTTTATGAGCCTGCTGTTGTCATATAGGTAGGTTTCCAAGCTAGGAATATACTTTCTTTAATAGGTGCTATTCAAATTTTCTATTTCCTCCAGAGTTAGTTTCATTAATTTGTCTTCTAAGTTACTTCTTAGAAGTTGTCAAATTTATTTCAAAAAAGATTTTTGAAATATGCTTTCTATATCCTTTTAAATTCTGTAAAATCTGTGGTAATGTCTCCTAGATCTTAATATTGTAATTTAAAAAATGTATAACTGATATTGTGTAACAGGAAGAAAAGGTCTAAAAGAGCAGGGGAATTGGGAGGGGTAGGGGAAGGGAAAAAAGGGAAAGGAAAAAATATGAGAAGAGGAAAAAAATGGAAAAAAGGTCTTTGCAAATAGGGAAGGGTGGAGGGGGTGAAGGGAGGGCAAAGGGAAGGGAAAAATATAAGAACCAAGATACTCATGTAAAGGTACAAGATCCCAATGATGAATGTAACTATTTTATACTGAAAATGTACTAATAAACTTAATGAGAAAAAAAAAATTAAAGCTTAGCACCTAAAATTATGTTATAATGAAACCATATTGCTATTCCTTCAAAATACCCTGTAAAATCAAATGTAAATCCTCCCAGGAGGAAGAAAACCAACAGAATCCAGCACACAGAAATAATCAGGCATGGCGGGAAAGGAGACAATGCAAGCAAAACCTAGCAGATTCAACAGTGTAAGAAGTACTGTCTTACAGTTACCATGATATAAGGCAAAGTGGAAGATTTGGGTGAAGAACTGAAAACTATACTGCATGGAAAGGATAGAACTGAAATCACAGTGACCAAAATTAAAATTTAATAAAATGTTGAACAGATTTTTGATATAGCAGGAAATATGAATTGATGAGCCAAAAGACAATTACGAAAGTATCCGGAATGAAGCACAGTAAACAGAAGGTTAAAAAGTAGGAGCGATAGGCAAGAAATATAAAGTTCTAACATGGATGTAACTGAAGACGAAGAAAAAAAAGAAAAGAGATTAGGAATGACAGTATTTGACAAGATGATGTAATGGCAGCCAGCTTCAAATAGGGATGAAAGACATCTAGTGCATATTCAAGAAGGTCCTACAACCCCCAGCAGGGTAATTATGAAAGTAGGATTTTTTTTTTTTTGGTAATATCAGGGATTGAATTTGGGACCTTGCGCTTTTGAGGCGGGCAGCAGAAACACCAAGCTAATAAATCCCCGGCGCAAAAGCAGGATTTTTAAAGTACGGAAACAATAACCACAGGCCTAAAATTCTATACCCAATGAGCATATTCTTTAAAAATGAGAGTGAATGAAAGACATTTTCAGACAAAGAGACTATTTCTGGTAAACCCTTTAGGTAGGAGATGCATGAAGAAATAACCAAAATACTACATATGAGTAGATGACTTTTGATTTAGGAAACAGTGTAGTGTCTTGCTGTGTAGTATGTACACGTGTATAAGGTCCATACATACTTTAGGCAGAAGAGAAAATAAAAATGTTAGATGATGATAAGATGTGAACTTTGTAATACCTACAGTAGTCAAAGAATAGTAAAAATGCATATGCCTATCAAGATAGGAGAGGAGGAAAAAAAAGGACAAGAGAAAAGTATGGAATAATCAGTCAAAACTAAGCCAGAAAAGGAAAGCAAATTAACAAAGAACAACAGGTAAGATTTAAAAACACCTATAATCCTAGGCAGGAGGATCTCTGCAAGTTCAAGAGCAGCCTGAACTACATTGCAAGACCCTGTCTCAAAAAACCAAAAAAAAAAAAAGAAAAAATCTTGGTAATTTGTGGATGTACAAATACATTCACAGTTATACTAAATATAAACTAACAAAATGTCCAAAACTATAAGGCAGTTTCAGATTAGATAAGAAACAAAATAAAAAAATCTGCTATTTGCTTTTTATTTTATTTTGTTTTGTTTTGTTTTGTTTTGTTTCCAAGAACATTTTTCGCTATGTTGCCCCAGCTGGCCTTGAACTCTCCTGGGCTCCAGCATTCCTCCTGCCTCAGCCTGCTGAGTAGCTGGGACTACAGGTGGGACACGGCACACCACTGCATCCGTTTGCTTTTTATGAGAAACTTCAAAATCTTGGGTATATAAAAAGATTAATGGGAAAAGATGTGTCGTACAAAGATAAACCAAAGACAAGTTGATATAGCAGATAATTTTTTTTTTTAGCGGATACTTTAAAGGTGGAAACTTCATAAGCCGCTCAATCTAAAAGATCTTAGTGCTATATTTATATGCACCATAAACTTACATAAAAAAATTCAAATTAATAAATCCAGAGTGGGAAATTTCAATCTTTAATTGATAAAACAAATAGACTGAAAATTAATAACATAGATCAGTAAGATTAAAATAACAAGAATTAACAAGTGACTTTATGGAGACTATGGAACATTATATGCAGTAATACACATTCTTCGCAACCATTCAGAGAAAAAATTTTAATTGGCTAATTAGATTGTGTCAAGCAAAATCTCAAATTTCAAAGGATTGAAATCCTACAAGATAACTGTATAATCCCAATAGTTAATCTAGAAAACATTAGTTACCAGAAAAATCATGTTTAGAAGTAAAGAAATGAAGCTCATATGAAAACTAAGTGCACTGATGTAGGTATGAAAGACATTATTGAGACAGATGGCATAGTAATATGGTCTGTGGGTTAGATGCAATATTGTATCAATGCCAGTTTACTTGAAATTAGCAAGTGTGCTGTGTTTTAGTAAGAGACTCCCTTATTTTGAGGAAATGCACACTGAATTCCTAAGTGGTTACAAAGATATGAGCAGACAAAATTTGAAAAACTTTGATCTATATAAAGGTTTGTGTGAGGCCAGTACTTTTGCAAATTTCACTTCAAAATTATTTTAAAATAAAGTTAAAATAAATTAATTAAATCAAAGAAATTCTAATGGCTGTTAGAAATATTTTTATCTGAATGGTGGTGAAAATATGTATCAGTGAAAGCTTGAGGTTTATAACTGAAGCCATGATTAGAGCAAACACCCCCAGCCCAAAAATATATTATGTTTAAATATATATATTACATAGTAAGTATAAAAAGTTAGTCCACGAAACACTTATCTCAAGTTAGGAAAGCAGCAGATAAACTCAAAGTAGGTTTTAAAAGGCACACAATAAAGACAGGTGCAGAAATAGTCAAAGCCAAAAATTGAGTGGTTACCAAATGAAATGGTCAGATCTCTTTGAGTCATTAAGAGAACATTTGCAAGGCCGGGGATTGATTGATTGATTGATTGATTGATTTTTTCTGGGGCAGGGATTTAGCTCAGTTTTTCCGCCACCTGTCTTGCAAGCTCAAGGTCCCGAGTTTGATCCTGATACCAAAAAAAAAAATGAGACCATCTGCCTACATAAACAATGCAAATGTGAAAGGCCTTAGTACATATCCTAAAGAAATTGAAAAAGATAGAAAGGGTATCAGTTATTTGAAAGGTTTTACAAGAAATGAGAAAATTGTTATAAAATTGAAACAAATATAAAATAGGAAATCAAACTAGTCCTTTAATGTAAATCTACAGTTTAAAGCTTTTCCACACAGAACTACAGATCCAAATGACTTCACTAATGAATATAGAAAATAGTTCATGTAAATTTAATACTTTTCTTTCATAGACTTGTCTGGGGAATAGTAAAAGAATGAATTCTGAGTTCTTTTATAAAGCCAGCATAAGCTTTATACCAAAAGCTGGTAAGGAATAGAAATGAAAAATTACAGGCCAGTCTCATCCATCAAGTGAATGTAAAAATTCTAAGAAATAGGAAACTAAACCCAGTAGTATTATCATTTTTCAGTTAATCACAACCAAGTTGGCCTTATTTTAAGAATATAAAATTCATTTAGTATCCCAAAGTAATTCATGGTATCATATTAGAAGAATAAAGGAAAAATTACTTAACCATCTCAGTAGAGGAAGGCAAAAACATTCAATAAAAACTAAACATATATTAATGACAAACTCTTAGCAACCTACGAGTAAAAGGGAATTTCCTGTATCTGATTATCTATTAAAATATCTAGAAAACATCATAATTAATGGAATATTGAAAGTGTATATTGAGATTAAGAACAACATAGGATAACCATTTCGATCATCTCTTTTAACAGTATATCATACTAAAGTCCCAGGGTAATAAAGAAAAATGTTTAAAAGATTTAGAAAGAATTTTTTTTTTCTTTTGGTACCGGGGATCAAACTCAGGACCTTGTGCTTGCAAGGCAGGCACTGAAACCACTGAGCACAGCCCAGAAAGAATTTTTAAATGTCATTATAGTAGGCGATGTGATTATGTACCAAAGAAATCTAATAGAAATATTGGGTATTCCTTTTTTTATAACTGGCAACATTATTTATAGTACTGACTTAATTCATTTACACATTTAAATTCACATCATGTAAAATATATTTAGAAATACTGTATATATTTTATTAAAAATATAAATACAACTATATAGTCTACATCATTGCCTATCTTCTAAGAGCTTTTGCATTATATTGCATAGTTTGCTAAAGTAGATGGTCTTCATTTCCAAGTTAATAAATATTTCCGTGCTGTACAAGAGTTGTGTGAAGCTTGATCACATAGTACATCATGTTCTTACTCCACCCGCCTCCTCAGTTTATTATGGACTCATATGTTTGTGTCTTCTGCAAATATACCTATTGTTTAAAAGTGATCTTTAAAGTGTTTATTTGCAGTAAACTTTCATACTTTTGAAACTGTAAAATAGTTAATAAATCTGTAAATATATCTTAGACTACTTTTTGACAGATAAGCTGGCAAATAAGCCTCTAAAGCTGCCAGATAAGCCTATCAAAACCAAGTGATAGTCGTGTCTTTCTTAAACTTCTGAAGTAATTGCAAGTGTCCATCAATAATATCTATACACTTCCTTTTCTTGTTGTCTTTTTGAGACAGGGTCTCACTATGTACTGCAGGCTGGCTTTGAACTGGGTAATGCTCCTGCCTCAGCTGCCCAAGTGCTAGGATTATGGGCATGTGCCACTAGGTCTGGCTTAGGATCATTTTAAAAATTAGTACATATTTGCCATTCATAATAATAATATTCATCATAGGGAATTTATACTTATGCATAATGTCTTAATGCTTCTTTTTTTTCCCACATTCCCTTCCCTTCCCTTCCCTTCAACCCTACTTCCCCTCCATATTTACAAAAGCTGTTTCCATTTATTCTTTTTCTTTTTTTTTTTTTAAATCTCTTCCTTCCCCACCCTCATTCCCCTTCCCATTTGAACATGTTCTTTGTACTTTCCAGTATCTATCCTCCGTTTTGCTCATTTACCTTTTTGGTTTCTCAAAAAAGACAATGTGATATTTAACCTTGTGTATCTGATTTATTTCACTTAACATAGTCTCAAGGTGCATCCATTTACTTTAAAAAGACTCAAGTTTATCCTTATTTATGGTAGAGTAGTAGTCCATTGTATATAAATACCACATTTTCTTTATCCTTTCCTTTGTTGATCAGCATATGAACTGTTTCTAAGATTTAGCTGTTAGAAACAGTGCTACTCTGAACATAAGTGTGTATATATCACTGTGTTATGATTCTTTTCTTTCGGGAAGATAATATAGAAAGGGGCACAGCTGGATCAAGTGGAACCTCTAGTTTTAGGTTTTTGAGGAATCTCCACACTGATTTCCATAGTGGTTGTACCAACTTATACCCCCAACAACAGTGCAGAATCATTCCTTTTTCCCCACAGCCTTGCCAGCATTTGTTATTGGTTGATTTCTTGATGATAGCTATTCTTTCTGGGGTGAGATGGAATCTGTCTTGTTTTAACTTGCATTTCTCAAATGCCAGTGATGCTGAACATTTTTTCATATAGTTGCTGTTTATACTTCTTTATCAAAAGTGTCTTTTCATTTCAGATGCCCAGTGTTGTATTGGATCTTTAAATTTGGGGGGTTCTGATTTTTTAAAGTTACTTGTTTTATTTTTGTTCGGTACCAGGGATTGAACTCTGGACCTTGCTCTTTCGAGGCAGGTGCGGCGTCGCTGAGCTAAATCCCCAGCCCTGAAGTTATTTGTATATTTTGGATGTTAGTCCTTTTAGACCCCTTTCTTGACTAATAATTGAGAGACAGGGAAAACCTATATTCTAGTGTATATTGGGTATTTTAAAAGATTATTATTTACATTTTTGTAGTCTCTTTTTGATAGTCTTTAACATTTGGATTTTCCCTCATTTTATACGGATTTATATAAAACTTTATTTCTTTCTTTAGGTACCAGTTTATAGAAGAGGCTTTTCAGAATCAGAAAGTGATCATAGATACACTAATCACCAAACTGATGGAAAAAACGAAATATATAAAATATACAGGAAATCAGATCCAAAACAGGTAAATTAGCATTTATGGTAATACAACAAATCGTTTTATATAATATGTGTAATGTGTACTCATTTTGGGGGGGGGTACGAGTTTATTTTTTTTTATATATCCTTTTATTGGTACATTTTAGGTGTACAATATAATGACATTCATCATTGGAGATATGCACCTTTACGTACTCTCTTGGTTCTTATTTTTTCCCCCTTCCCCTCCCCTCTCTTCAACCCCTCTAGCCTCCCTATTTACAAGGATTTTGTTTCCATTTTCTCATTTTCTCATAGCAATTCCATTCCCTTCTTTCCTTTCCCTTACCCCTCCCACTTCCCCCTCCCGTTTGTCACCTTTCTTCCTATTTCACATTATCTATTATACCTTTTAGTCCTTATTTATACTTTCAGTTTCTCACACTAGAGAAACTATTTGGTATTTACACATGTCTGTCCTGTTTATTTCACTTAAGAGTATGGCCTCAATGTGCATCCATTTAGCAATAAATGTCTCTAATTTCTCGTTTTTGATAGCTGAGCAGTACTCCATTTTATTAAAAAAACCACATTTTCTTTATCCAGTCTCCAGTTGATGGGCATTTGGGCTGTTTCCAAGTTTTAGCTATTACAAACTGCGCTGCTATGAACATGGGTGCACATATATCACTGTGGGATGATTCTTTTAATTCTTTGGGGAAAACACCCAGCAGGAGAATAGCTGGGTCAAATGGAGCTTCCAGTCCTAGTTCTTTGAGGTATCTCCATACTGTTTTCCGCAGTGGTTGCACCAGTCTACACTCCCACCAGAAGTGGAGCAGTGTTCCTCTTTCCCCACAGCCCCGCCAGCATTTGTTGTTGGTTGATTTCATGATAGCAGCCATTCTTTCTGGAGTGAGGTGGAATCTCAGCATTGTTTTCATTTGCATCTCTCGAATGACTAGTGATGTTGAACATTTTTTCATATGTTTATTTGCCATGTCTATTTCTTAGTGTGAGAAATGTCTGTTCATTTCAGATGCCCATTTTTGGATTGGATCTTTGAATTAGGGAGGTCTTATTTTTTTAAGTTCTTTATAGATTCAAGATAGTAGACCTTTGTCTGAAGGACCGCTGGTGAAAATTTTTTCCCACATTGTGGGTTGTCTCTTCACACTGCTGGTTGTTTCTCTTGCTGTGAAGAAATTTTTTAGTAAAAAGAGATCCTACTTGTAGATTGTTTGTGCTAGTTCACGAGCTACTGAGGTTTTGTTCATAAAGTCTTTGCCTACCCCAATGTCTTCAGTTCTACCTAACCTCTGTTCCAGGCGGTTCAGTGTTTCTGTTTTTATATTTAGATCTTTAATGCATTTTGATTTTAGTTTAGTGCATGGTGAGAGATATAGGTCTAGTTTTAGTCTTTGGAAAGTTGAAAGCCAATTTCTCCAGCACCATTTATTAAAGAGACTATCTTTCCTCCAGCGAGGGTGTTTGAATCCTTTGTCAAAGATGAGGTGTCTGAGTGTGTCTGGAGTTGTTTCTGCATCTTCTAATCTGTTCCACTGGTCTTCAGGTCTCTTTCTTTGCCAGTGCCATGCTGTTTTTATCACAGTAGCTTTGTCGTATGGTTTCAAGTTGGGGGTTGTAATACCCCCTGCCATGTCTCTGTTACCTAGAATTGCTTTTGCTATTCTGGGTCTCTTCTTGTTCCAAATGAATTTTTGGATTGTTTTCTGAAGGTCTGTGACATATGCCGCTGGGATTTCAGTTGGGATTGCATTGAATCTATATAGCAGTTTTGGAAATATAGCCATTTTCACTATGTTGATCCTTCCTACCCAGGAGCAAGGGATGTCTTTCCGTTTTCTGATATCTCCTTAAATATCTTTCCTCAAAGTGCTATAGTTTTCAGAGAGGAGATCTTTGATTTCTTTTGTTACGTTGATTCCTAGGTATTTCAGGTTTTTGGATGCTATTGTGAAAGGAATTGTTTGCCCTATTTGTGTCTCAGTGAGTCTGTTGTTCATGTAGAGGAAAGCTATTGATTTTTGTGTGTTGACCTTGTATCCAGCTACTTTAATGACTTTGGTTCTTAAGTCTAGAAGACTTTTGGTGGAGTTCTTGGGGTCTTCTATGTAAAGTATCATGGCATCTGCAAAGAATGACAATTTGACTTCTTCATTACCTATCTTTATTCCTTGTATTTCTTTCTCTTGTCTAATTGCTTTGGCTGATGTTTCCAAAACTGTATTGAACAGGAGTGGTGATAGCGGACATCTTTTTCTTGTTCCTTTTTTTAGTGTAAAAGATTTCAGTTTTTGACCATTTAGTATGATACTGGCTGTTGGATTTTCATAGATGGCTTTTATCAGATTGAGATAGAGACCATGTATTCCAATTTTTTGTAGGGTTTTTATCATAAATGCATGTTGAATTTTGTCAAATGCTTTTTCTGCATCTTTTTAGATGATCATGTGGTTTTTGTCCCTGGCTCTATTGATATAGTGTATTACATTGATTGATTTGCGTATATTGAACCATCGCTGCATCCCTGGGATGAATCCCACTTGGTCAGGGTGTATGATCTTCTTGATGATGTTCTGCATTCTGTTTGCCCCAGTACCTTATTAAGGATTTTGCATCTATGTTCATTAGTGAGATTGGCCTACAGTTCTCTTTTTCAGTTGGGTCTTTCTCTGCTTTGGGGATGAAGTTGATGTTTGCTTCCAGGAATGAGTTTCGGAGTATTGCTTCCTTTTCAATTTCGTTGAAGAGTTTAAAACAATAGTGGCAGTAGTTCCTCTCTAAATGTTTGTAGAATTCGGCAGTGAAGCCATCAGGACCCAGGCTTTTCTCAGTTGGTAAGTTTTTAATTATGTTTTCAATGTCCTTGATTGATATTGGGTTGTTTAGAATTTTTAGGTCTTCATTCAACTTTGGTAATTCATAATTATCTAGGAATCTGTCCATTTCTTCTGTGTTTTCCATCTTATTGGCATATTAGTTCTGGAAGTACGTATTGATGCTTCACAGGATTTCTGCTGGGTCTGTTGTAATTTCACCCTTTTCATTCCTAATTGCATGGATTTGGGCCTTTCCTTTCCTTTTTCTGATAAGGTTGGCTAAGGGTTTGTCAATTTTTTTTATTCTTATAAAAACCAACTCTTGGCTTCATTGATGTTTTTGTATCATTTGTTTAGTCTCCATTGGATTGATTTCTGCCCTGATCTTTCTTTTTTTTCCCATTAACTTTATTGGTACATTTTAGGTATACAATACAGTTACATTCATCATTGGGATCTTGTACCATTACATGAGTCTCTTGGTTCTTATTTTTTTTCCCATTCTCTTGCCCTGCCTTCACCCCCTCCACCCTTCCATATTTGCACAGACCTTGTTTCCATTTTTTTCCTCTTCTCATATTTTTTCCTTTCCCTTTTTTCCCTTCCCCTACCCCTCCCAATTCCCCTGCTCTTTTAGACCTTTTCTTCCTGTTACACAATATCAGTTATACATTTTTTAAATTACAATATTAAGATCTAGGAGACATTACCACAGATTTTAAAGAATTTAAAAGGATATAGAAAGCATATTTCAAAAGTCTTTTTTGAAATAAATTTGACAACTTCTAAGAAGTAACTTAGAAGACAAATTAATGAAACTAACTCTGGAGGAAATAGAAAATTTGAATAGCACCTATTAAAGAAAGTATATTCCTAGCTTGGAAACCTACCTATATGACAACAGCAGGCTCATAAACCTTTTAACTGATAAATTATATCAAACATTTAAAGCAGAAAAAAGAAGGAACACTTCTCCCCTCATTTTAGGAAATCAACCTTGTGCTAATCCTAAAACTGGATAAAGATAGTAGAAGAAAAAGTATGAAGATAGATAGAAATTTGTTTAACAAAACAAACTCTTAGAAGTCAGATCTGGCAGGATGTAGAAAGTGGTTTTATTATAGGGATGACAGTGTTGGTTCAGCATTGGAAGATCCACCCCCAAAAGTCATCATTTTAACAGAGGAAAAGAGAAAGCCATATGATCCTGTCACTAGTTGGAGAAAAAGTATTGGACTAAATTTTACTGCTGTTCACGGTAAAAGCTATCAGGAGAGTAGAAGTAGAACAGAACCTTCTCAACAGATCAAAGACATGTACTCCATACTTCCAACAAAACTCCTTCTATGAATGGAGACGATACAATGCTTTCTGCCTTAGGTGGGGAACAAGGGCATATATGCCTACTCTTCATCTGTCCATTAGACTTTGAAACATAGGTCTAAACCAAAATAGTCTGGCAATAAAATGACACAACTAGGATAGGATTGGCACGGCAGAAGCAAAATCTTTATATGTAGATGAAATGATCATCTACAGAGAAAATACTAGGAAATCTCTAGGAGCCCCTAGAACTTGGACTTGAATTTAGCAGGATTAGAAAACACAAGGTATATATAAAAATTCAGGTCTGTGTATACTTGTTATAAATGAAGAACTGGATATTGAAATTTAAAAGTTATGTAGGAGTACAAAGGACCCAGAAAAGCCAAAAACAAAAACAGTGTTGGAAGATGTTTAGCACCCAATTTTAAGACTTCTTCTAAAGCTACAGTAATCAAGGCAGCGTTGGTGTAAGGAAAGACATATAGATCATTGGAATAAAACAGAATCTAGAAATAGAACCACACATATATGGTCCACTGAGTTTTGAAAGATTATTTAACATTAGCATTTTATAGAATATAAACTCGATTCAAGAGCCAAGGAAGAGATAGTGTTTTCAGCAAACGGCACTAGAACACCTGGTATCCATATATAAAAAATTAACCTCAACCCTTTTTTTCCATACATGAAAATAACTTGAAGGGATCTATGAACCTAAATAAGAAAGCCTAAAAGTATAAAACTTTAAGAAGAAATTATAAGGGAAAATATTTGTGAATTCAGGGTAGGCAAGAACTACCTAGGATACAAAAAACATAAGGTATAAAAGAAAAAATTTATAAATGACATTCCATCAAAATTTAGAATTTTAAATGACATCATTAAAATGAAAAGTAAATAGACTATATTTACAATACATATAACCTATGACCAGAACATATAAAAAATTCTTAGAGCTCATTAATAGACAACCCAATTAAAATGTAGACATAAGATGATAAATAGCCAGTATAGCACAAGGAATGTTGTGCCGTTCTAGAATCAAAAATACTAATCAGTACAATAGTAAGATTGAATTATACACTCATTAGGGAGATGAAGTCAAAAGTTTGAAAAGCCTTGTCATGACCTTTTCTTTTTGTTGGATTCTCCCCCTTTGCGTTTAATTTGTCACGCCCAATGGATTCATTCTGCTGGGTTTCCTGGGGTAGTGATCCTCATTGTCTTTTCCTAGGGTATTGTCTAAAATTTTGTGGAGTGCCGGTTTGGTATTCATGAAGTTGCTGAGGTGCTCTTTATCATGAAAGTATCTTATTTCTCCATCAATTTTGCAAGATAGTTTTGCAGGGTACATTAATCTGGGTTGGAGGCTGTTTTCCTTTAGGGCTTGAAATACATCACTCCAAGCTCTTCTTGCCTTAAGGGTTTGCATTGAGAAGTCTGCTGTGATTCTGATGGGCTTTCCTTTGTATGTGATTTGTTTCTTTTCTCTCACTGCTTGGAGAATTTTATTCTTCTGTTGGATTTCTGGAATCCTAATTATTATATGTCTATGTGTAGATTTTTTTTTGATTAAGGCTAGCTGGAGTCCTATATGCCTCACTTATCTGTATGTCAAGTTCTTTTCCCCTCCTTGGGAAGTTTTCTGCCATCACTTCTGTGAAGAGTTTTTTTATGTCATCTGCTCTCTCTCCTCTTTCTTCATTGACTCCAATCAGTCTTATGTTATTCTTCTTTGCATCATCTAGCAGTTGCTGGATTGATTTCTCATGTTCCCTTATAATTCTAAAGCAATTTTTCTTTTCCTCCTCACTAATTACAATCTTATCCTCTATATGTGAAATTCTATCCTCACATTGGTTCATTCTGCTGCACAGACTTTCAGTGGAGTTTTTAATCTCTTGGAAAGCTGCTTTTATCTGTTTTATGGATTCCATTTGTTTCCTATGTTGGGATTCCATCATGTTCCTCAGATTCTCTATTTTTTTATCTGTGTCCTCTCTAGATTTATTAATCATGTCTTGCACCATGAGCAAAATCTTTGCTGTTATCTGAGTAATTATTTCTGATTTCATTTTTCCCAGATCCTCTTTTGTTGCCAGTTCAGAGAGTCCAGGTGGTTGAGTATCAGATTGTTCTATCTCGTTTCCCTTTGGGGTTGCTGTAGGTGATCTGGAAGTCTGTTTTTGAGGCTTGTTTACGTGTCTTCTCATTTCCCCGGTCGGCGGGGGGGGTGCTTGCAGCGCCCACGCTGCTCACCTCTGCCCTAGGAGCTAGGGATCCTGCTCTGATCTTTATAATTTCCTCCCTTGTATTAGCTTTGGGTTTGTCCTTCTCCTCTCGTTCTAGAAGCTTGAGGTTCAGCATGAGGTTGTTTAATTGGGCTTACTCTGTTTTCCTAATATGAGTATTCAGTGCTATGAATTTCCCTGGTAAGACTGCTTTCATTGTGTCCCGTAGATTCCGATGTGTTGCATTGTCATTGTCATTTATTTGAAGGAACTGTTTGATTTCTTCTTTAATTTCTTCTGTGACCCATTGCTTATTCAGAAATGTGGTGTTCAATTTCCATGTGTTTATGAAGTTTTTGCAGTTTCTTTTGCTGTTGATCTCCAATTTCATCACACTATGGTCTGAAATATACAGGGGATATCTTCATTTCCTTTGCACTTACTTAAACATGTTCTATGAGCAAGAATGTGGTCTATTTTGGAGAATTACCTGTGTGCAGCCGAAAAGAATGTGTATTCTGATTTTGTGGGGAGGAACACTCTGTAAACATCTGTTAATTTCATATATTCAAGAGTTTGATTGAGTTCTAGTATTTCATTGCTTGTTTTTTGTCTAGTTGATCTATCTATTTGTGACAGTCGGGTATTGAGGTCCCCCACTACTATTGTGTTAGTGCTTATATGGTTTTTCATGTCCATTAGTATTTGTTTTATATAGTTGGCTGCACTAGTGTTTGGTGCATAGATATTTATGATTGTCATGTCTTCCTCTTGGATTGTTCCCTTTACAAGGATAGAGTGTCCTTCTTTGTCTCTCTTAATCAGTGTGGATTTGAAATCCACTTGGTCTGCAAAGAGGATAGCTACTCCTGTTTTTTTTCGGGTTCCTGTCACATGGAGTATATTTTCCACCCTTTAACTTTCAGTCTATGAGTTTCTTTTTGAATTAAGTGTGTTTCTTGCATGCAGCTTATTGTTGGATCTTGCTTCTTCCCATTCTGCCAGTCTATTCCTTTTTATTGGTGAATTGAGACCATTAACATTGATGGTTATAACTGATACGTATGGAGTTATGATTGTCATGACTTTTTGTTTTTGTTTGATCCTCCCCTTTTGCTTTTAATTTCTTGTCGTGCCTGGTTGATTCATTCTGCTGGGCTGCCTGGGGTTGTGATCCTCATTGTCTTTTCCTAGGATTTTGTCTAAAATTTTTGGAGTGCTGCTTTGGTATTCATGAAGTTCCTATGGTAAGAAAGTGTATTATTTCACCATCAATTTTGAATGAGTTTTGCAGGGTACGTCAATCTGGGTTGGAGGTTGTTTTCCTTTAGGGCTTGGAACACATCAATGCAAGCTCTTCTTGCCTTGAGGGTTTCCTCTGAGAACTCTGCTGTGATTTTGATAGGTTTTCCTTTGTATGTGACTTGTTTCTTTTCTCTAACTACTTGTAGAATTTTGTTCTTCCTTTGGGTTTCTGAAATCTTAACAATTATATGCCTATGTGTAGATTTTTTTTGATCAAGGCTAGTTGGAGTCCTATATGCCTTACTTATCTGTATGTCAAATTATTTTTCCCTGCTTGGGAAGTTTTCTGCCATCACTTTTGTAAACAGTATTTTTATGTCATCTCCACTCTCCTGTTTCTTCATTGACTCCAATCAGTCTTATGTTATTTTTCTTTACATCATCTAGCAGCTGCTGAATTGATATCTTGTGGTCCCTTAAATTTTGAAGCGTGTTTTCTTTTCCTGGTCGCTAAGGGCGATCTTATCTTCTATATCTGAAATTCTGTCTACACATTGGCTCATTCTGCTGCATAGACTTTCAGTGGAGTTTTTAATCTCCTGGAAATCTGTTTGCATGTGTTTTATGGATTCAATTTTTTTCCTATATTGGCATTCCATCATGTTCCTCAGCTCTATTTTTTTATCTGTATCCACTGTAGATTTATTAATCATGTCTTGCACTATGGGCACAATCTTTGTTGTTATGTGAAAAATTATTTCTGATTTTATTTTTTCCTGATCCTCTTTGGTTGCTAGTTCAGGGAGTCCAGGTGGTTGAGTATCAGAGTGTTCCATTTCGTTTCCCTTTGGGGTTGATGTAGGTGATCTGGAAGTCTGGTTCTCAAATGTGTACTCATTTTTGTTAGAGAACATTTTTCTTGATTCATTGTTAAGTAGTGAGCTATCCAATGACTAATAAAACATGGTTGATAAAACTTTTCTAGAAACTTTGGGTTAGAAAGTATTTTTTTGAGCCCTGAAATTTTAAAAGGGTTATAATAAACAATAGTAATAGCTCATTTATCTGGTAGGCATTGATAATTTTTAATTATCTTGTGTTTTCCCATTTCAAAAAAATGCCAGTATTTAAACACAACCATTTTGCCAGTATTGTAAAGTAATTAAATATTTGATTCCCCCACATACACACCAGTAGTGGGGGTTGAAACCAGTACTTTGCACTGAGATACATCCCAGCCCTTATTTATTTTTTGTTTTTTTTTTATTTTTTGGTATTGGAGATTGGTACTTGTGAGGCAGGTAGCAGCACCACTGAACTAAATCCCCAGCTCCCTTATTTATTTTTTATTATGAGACAGGGCCTCACTTCATTACCAGAGTTGCTCGGGCAGGGTTTGAACTTATGATCCTACTGCCTCAGCCTCTCAGAGTGCTGGGTTTATTAACATATGCTACCACCACCCAATTTGATTGCTGTTTTAGGTTTGCTGAAATTTGAGATTCTTCTCCTGGGCTTTGATCTTTTAAGTGAAAAGAGGTGGACATTTTAGGACCAGAGGAGACCAGAGATTGTTAAACTATTTCACATACCTTTTATTCATTGCCTGATACAATGTGTAGTTTCTAGACATGACTTGTTAGGTCTGTTGGCTTTCAAAGAAGAAACTTAGACGTGCAAAGGTGCACATCTCAGAATTCGGTGACTAGGAAGTAAACCACTAACTTTGGAGGAGAACGTCTTGTCTAACCTCTTTCTTATCCCATTTGGAGTATACGGGGAAATTTCATTACCACCTTGATACCTATGAACTCCTGTGTCCCTGTTCTTTTTTTGTTTTGCATTCAAAAGTCACATGCCACTGGCTAAATAGGTCAAGGAATGCTTAATAGAGCCAGAACAAAAGAGGCCTTGCAAGGGTTTTGAATTTTGTTCATTGGGAAAGTTCTATCCATCTTGATTCATCTTTTTTAAGACCAGTCATCATAATCTCTTACTCTGAACAGGGGCCAGGGATTTAGCTCAGTGGTTCCACAGCCTGCCTCGCAAGCACAAGGTCCCAAGTTCAATACCTGGCATTAAAAAAAAAAAAAAAGTTACTCTGAACATTTGGAACATAGGTGGAGTTTGATAATTTGGGATTTTGTGGGGGTTTTTTAGGTAACTCCCTATATTTCCTGATTTCCTTAGAAGAGATTCTTAAATGTGATCTTCACTTCTCATTCATGTCTTAGTATTATTATATAACTATTATTCATTGTGTAAGTCATTATTATATATTGTATTGACATCATTATTATACATTGCATTGTGTATCAACATTACTATTATTGTATTGTGTCTTTTAGTTCTTTATCAGTTCCCTTTCCTTTTAAAAAATTTTTTTCCCTGTCCTTTTTGTTTGCTTTCACATAACAACTTTGTTTATCAAATATGATTTCCATTACCGTATACTAATCAGAATAGTATATTTTGCCAAATACAGTATTGATGCATTTTAAGATTTTTGATTTTGAGTAATGAATGAATGAGGAGAGATAAATGAAGGCATTTGTACCATCTAGTGGCAAAAAGTAGGAATTATGATATAATTTTAAATAAAAGATTACCCTGTTTTCTTATTCTTCCATTGTATATGTGATATGAGCTGTGGGTTCAGGTTCACTTTTTCCCCCCAGCTGGTGCTGGTTCGGTAACCACGGCCAC
Organism: Heterocephalus glaber; assembly: GCF_053883595.1. Classification (NCBI taxonomy): domain Eukaryota; kingdom Metazoa; phylum Chordata; class Mammalia; order Rodentia; family Bathyergidae; genus Heterocephalus; species Heterocephalus glaber. The sequence goes on from NW_028258153.1 coordinate 27,387,627, forward strand.
ATGTGTGCATGCTAGCCAAGCCCCCTGCCACCCAGGTGCATCCCCAGCCCAAGGTTTAATGTTAATATCTGTATGTCCATTCTTTCAACACCGTTTGTTGAAAAGACTATCCTGTGTATTAAATTTCCTTGAACAGTATACCAGTCCACATCCCTAAAATCAAAATTATCATGTGTACTCTTTTCTGCCTCTTAGTTGCAGTGAATACAGCAAAACTTGTTCAGAATCATAGTTTCTTTATCTTTTCTATAAATCCTGGTTTAGTACACTCTCCAGCCTATCCATTTAAGTATACTGTATTCTGGGTGTCACCATAATCTTCCACAACCATGTTTTCTTTTTCTTTTTTTTTTTTTTTTGGTACCGGGGATCAAACTCGGGACCTTGCGCTTGCAAGGCAGGTGGCAGAACCACTGAGCTAAATCCCCAGCCCAACCATGTTTTCTTCTACTGTGTTCATTCTCTTTTTGAGAGAGTCAGTGTAAAGGGAAGGACTCTGAAACAAATATTGAGAGATCTGAGAACATTTTGATCTAATTTAGACATTAAAATATCAGTTTTAAATATTGCAAGAAAAAATGTGCATCCAATTTTTAGATATTTTTCTTCCCTTCATTTAACTTTCAGAATAATTGAAGTAAACCAAAATCAAAAGCAAGTGGAACAAGATATTAAAGTTGCTATCTTTACGTTGATGGTAGAAATAAATAAAAAAGGAAAAGCTCTGCTGCATCAGCTAGAGGTGAGTTACTTTTCAAGAGGCAGTAGTTCTGTCCTGATTCATCATAATATTTTCTAATGTGTCACCTTGAAGTCTTGCAGAAAGAATTCACTTAATATTTTTCTCCATTCTTGAGTTTTCCTTTGCCAGATTCTACATATTTATAGCTTCATAATGTTCTCTGGATGTCTTACTCCCCATTGTTTGTTTCATAGAACAAAATACAAAGCTTTGCTTTTAGATCTGCAAATGTTGAGAGATGAGTCGTTGTAGAGATTCATTGAAATGACACCTTTGTATTGCAAAGGGGTAGATTTAAGTGAAATTTTCTAGAAAGATACACTGTTAATTATATTTAGTTCTCAAATACGTACAATTGTGCACCACATAGTGATTGATGATTTTCAATGTATTACATGTGTAACAGTGGTCCCGTAAGATTGAATTGTGTAGTGACATCATAGCCGTTTTAGCTCTGGTATTGACACCATGATGAAATTGCTTAATTACACAGTTCTTGTAATGTGTATCACACTATTAAGCAATGCATGATTGTACATTTAACCTTGTGAGAAATTAGGTAAAACAATGTAGGTCCTGCCCTCAACATTTTATAATCTTCATCTTTTTTTTTTAATTTAATTTTATTTTTTTGGTACCGGGGATTGAACTCAGGTCCCTGCGCTTGCAAGGCAGGCAGCAGAACCACTGAGCTAAATCCCCAGCCCCATAATTTTCATCTTTAAAGTACCACATAGGGAACAGTGTTGAAGGCAGTTAATTTAGAACAGTTGTTTCTAACAGCAGGGGAACAAAAAACATTGCTATCTTCATCACCTTTTTTAAACACATGAAGGACAACGCCTAAAGTCCATGTTTGACTTCAAATAAGGTTGCAATTTCTATATAGTATGTTAAAATTTACAAATATTTTTGTAATGACCGTGGGTGTTTTTTTGGTATATTGATGCGGAAAGAATTCATGGTTGTGAAGCAATTTAGAATGAGAAGAAAACAAAATAATCCAAGTATTGAAGAATTGAGGAAAAATAAGACTTACAGAAATACCTTAGTTAGCCTCCTGAAGGTGCCTGTCAGAATGTTCTGTCCCTTGTGGGAAATCATAATTGTTCACATAGTCTATCAGCCATACAGGAAACAAAGATTAAAATCTCTTGTTCTTTGGGGGCTGGGGTTAGCTCAGTGGCACTGTGCCTGCCTCGAAAACACAAGGTCCTGAGTTTGATCCCTGGTACCCCGCCCCCAGTAAAAAACTTCTTTTGAAAACAGATATTTAGGAGGAAATACTTTGGGGAAAGGAAATTAGACTCCATTTATAGTTAACTTTGTTTTTCAAGCTTCTGCAGTTAAAAAAGAAAAACACATGTAAGTTGAACAAAGCTCTGCTTTACAAGTTTCACTTTTGTTTTCTCAGAGATTAGTGATTCATATACTCTGTGACGATGTTTCCAAACTTTATTGTACGTCAGAATCACTTGAAGAACTTTTTTTTTTTTTTTTGGTACCAGGGATTGAACTCTGGACTTTGTGCTTGCAAGGCAGGTGCCGGAACCACTGAGCATTTTTAAATCCCCGGCCCGAAGAACTTTTTTTTTAAAGGGTAAAAAAATAAAGATAACCAAACTGTTGAACCTTAAAAGTAAATCTCATTATCAATATTATTTTTAATCAACTTTGACTTTATATATGTACCTTTCAGATATCTAGTTCTCATATCTATTCTTCTGGTACAGATTTTTTAAGGCAAGTATGTATAATCAGTTTTGTTTGCTAACGCCCAAATAATTGTTACCATAAAAGAGCAAGGCACTAGGGCTTATGTTTTTCAAATTGAAACTTCCTCCCAAAGTCAACAAATTTCTGTTTTCATCACAGAAGGCATAAATTCCCTACTACGTAAATTATTTTCCCTTTGAACTTAAATACAAAAAGCCATTTATTGTTAACAATCTCTTAAATTGTCATTCAGTTTAGCTGTCATGATATCCAGATTTGGAACTGACCAGAGCAGGTATCTAAGTTCACCCTTTATTGAGACTGTAAGTCCATGTTGGGGTGTAGCAATTTTAGTTTTCTAATTTGTCTGAGCCAGCAGAAAGTTCCTTTCTCTTCCCCTTTCACTGCCAGGTCAAGGAAGAAATTTTTGGTTGCTTTTCTGAGAGTGCATTAACACAATTATTCATTATATCTGTTGACTCCCATGATAATTTTCAGTAGGCAGAAATAATGTCATTGGGTTGTTTTTGGATACAGACCAAATAATAAGTTATTTACCACACAGTGTGTTTCTGGGCACAAGCTAGTTACAATTGAGACTAGGATCCCTGAAAGTTGAAATTATAGATGTTTAAGTCATGTGAGTGATAACTTCACCAGATTTCTGGACAGTAGGTCTATTTTATTTGTGAATGTTAAATTTCATAGGTAATCCATTCTTTTGTGCCCCCCCCCCTTGTACCCTCTGTACTGAGGATTGAACTCAAGTCCCCCTCATTGTACTACATCCCCATCCCATTTTTAATGTTGAGGCTAGGTCTCCATAAGTTGCCATAGATGGGCTGGACTTTCTATATCCTCCTGCCTCAGCCTCCCAGAATAGAATGGAAGGATTACAGGAGTGAGCCACCAAACCCATTGCTTTTGTCCTGATTTGTATTTGGCAAGATGCATAAACAAGAGACTGAAAGCCCAGAATAGTAAAAACAGACTGGAAGGCTATTGGTTTGAAGGGATGGGAAGCAACATTTGAAATGTAGTTTTTTGTTGTTAGGTGAAAATGATCCTTTTTAATAAGGGAGAAAACATTAAGAACATTTTCAATTGCTGTTAATTGAGTCCATTGAAAGGGTGATTATTCCAATTTGTATACCTGAATATGACCATTGAAATGAATGTTAAGTGCAGAGGTTAATTTTGAAATTTTACCTTCCCTTTAGAGCCTTGCAAAAGATCATCGCATGAAACTTATGCAACAGCAGCAGGAAGTGGCTGGGCTTTCTAAACAGCTGGAACATGTCATGCATTTTTCTAAATGGGCAGTTTCCAGTGGCAGCAGTACAGCATTACTTTATAGCAAACGACTGGTAAGATACACTGTGGTATTTAACATTGTATAAAAATGCACAGCAAAACAATAGTCATTGGAATGCTTAAAATTCAGAAATGAGCTACACGAAATATTATGTGCCTGCAGTCCCGACTGTTTGGCAGCGTGGGGCAGATATTGCTTGCACTCAGGAGTTCAAGGACAACCTGGTAATGCCACCAGATCCTGTCTGCAAAACAAAACAAAAAACCAAGTTCAGAAATGCACATTAGTCTATTTATGCTTGAATGCTTTTTACCTATTGCTAGTTTAAATTGATCAAAAATGTTTAACTCTGGCATGTTTTTGGTATACTTTCAATTTTAATCTGTTGTCATTTCTATTTACTCACTGTCTTCATGGCAATTGAACGTAATACAAATAATAATAAATAATGATAGTAAACGTTTACTGCTCACCTGTAGGTTCCACAGTCTAATTCTAAGCATTTTCCATTGGTGAATTATTTTGGCCATAATCTGAGTGAATGGTCATTGCATGTGAGTCACCTAGGAATGTTGCATGGGGCCAGGCTGTGTGTTTCCAACATGCACCCTGGTGTAGACTTTCTTAGTCAAGGGAGATTGTTGAATTTTTAATAAACTAAAGCCAAGTAGGAATTTTTAAAACTGTTTATTTGTCTTGACTTGATCCTTGGTACAAAAAGCACAGAGACATATCGTGAAGTGTTATCCAAATCAGTTTTTTGTCATCTAGTCTATTTTTTGGAATGAAGTGGCAGAAAGTTCCTATGTCAGTTTTTTGTTGGGTTTTGGTTTTTTTGCTTTGTCAAGTACTGGGGATTTGAACCCAGGGCTTCTAGCATGCTAGTCAAGTGCTATACCAGCGAGCTGCATCCCACCCCTGGAAATGAATGTCTGGAAAGGATTTTATAAAGCAGGCTCAAATACTGAGTGGCTGTTCAGATATGAATTTGTGACTATTTCTAAAATTACTCCTAATCATGAATTATATTCAAGTTTTATGATTTTTTTCCTTTCAAAATTACCAGTGATAGAATTTCAATCCTGAGTCTTTTGTTCTTGACTGCTTTGTCTATGGAAAAACATTAATGTGTACCTCCTTTTCTCTGTAACTTATATTTTTCTGAAAATCAAAAAAGAAAATTTGAGAGAACTAACCATTTTATTTTTCCAACTTGACCCATAATGAATATTTTTATGTGTGTATATAAGACAAATTCATAAAATCAGTTAAGTATTCAATTAACTTCCTTATCAATTTTTTCTGTTTTATAATTTCATTTGTGATTATAGTGTGGGAAAAATAAAAATTGCAACAGGATCAGTCTCTGGAAATGATGGAGATAGTTCTTGTATTACACATAGAGGAAAATGAGCAGTTGCACATAGGGAAAATGTGTCCAAAGGCTGAGCCCAGAACAAAGGAAGAGCTCTAGTTTTTTATATATTGCAGAGGAGATTGATTGGTTTCCCTAACAGTGTCAAACATGCGGACAGAAGCAAAACAGAGCCAGTTAGTCAAGTTGTGACCGTTTTTTTTTTTTGTAATTTAGCATATCGTGGTGTCCTTTGTCAGGTAAAAACAGGATTTTATGAGAATAGGAGGTTGTAAAACCTTACAGGGATAAAGTTACTACTTTTATTTGTAATAGAGCAAGAACAACAGCCATGAGGAGGGAGAAGTCTAAGGTCTAATTGCTTAGGTTGGGGAAACTTGTTTTTCCTTCTTTTTTAAAAAAGGGATGGGGATATAGCTCAGTGGTAGATGGCCCAGGGTTCAGTCACTAATACCAAACACACACACAGAGCTCAGGTTTGTGGTTATTTTCAAATATTTAGAAAGATTAAGAATCACTCTGTTCTCCACAATTCTTATGCTTATAAATGTACCCATATTTACTTATGCTATCCTTTAAATGATGGATTTTATATGCTTTTTGTCAGTAAAAGGTTGAAGACCAAGACCAGACCAGGCCACAGCAAGCCTTTATTAGGGGAATAGATCTGTCGGGCTGTCTCTGATCAAAGGAGAGACAAAGGCAATATGGCCAGGGCAGGGAGAGTCTTTTATAGAGACTGGGGTGGGGTTTGTAGAGGCTGAGGTGGGGTTGAATGAAGTAGTGACTAGGGAATGGAGGAGCCGGTGACATCACTAGCTGGTAGGAGATGATCAAGTATTAGGTTACTCTCTAGGCGGGAGCAGAGGCATGCTGGGAAGAAGGGTTTGTTCTTTGGTGGGAGCAACCATCTTGGCATGATGTCACACAGGGCAAGGCACGATAGGAAGAGGGCAGCTACTACACATAATAGCTGCTGAGGTAGTGGGAGACCTATCGTTTTTTAAAAACTAAAAAGTACCTGCAGGTCTTAAATTTCAAGCTTAGCTGACAACTCTTCAAAATTTTATTGTATATATTTAAGGAATAAAACATTGTTTTGATATACATAGTAAAATTACCACAGTGAAGCAAATTAACATTCAGTTGTGAATATTAACATTCAATGAACATAGTGCTCATGCTGTACCTTAGATCTCTAGATTTACTCATCCTGATATATGGGGAAGAGATGTAACTCCCAAACCTGCTAGGTATCCTAAACTTGCGTGTTCTGTAAAATTGAAGGATGAATTCTAGGAACAATGGAGATTAAGAGTAGGAAAAACTTACTGAGAGAAAGAAAGTTTCTGTCTAAAGAGACAGAAGGAGGATGGGAAAGTGGGTTACCCACTCACCCAACTTCTCAAAGGTGTTTTATAAGACACAGCCTCATGGTGAGGTGGGTTCAAGGTGGGATAAAACTATAATCAACTAGTAAGACTGCAAGTACAGTTGCTTAGGTAATATTGATCCAATGAGAAATCACAAGGTGGACAAAACTGAACAACTTATAAGATTATGACAAGTATAGTTGCTTAGGTAATATTGATTAAATAGGGATCCAATGGGGAAATAAGTCACATAGCAAGTGTACAAGGAATGAGCAAGGATTTTCTTTCTTTTTTTCCCCCATTAACTTTATTGGTACATTTTAGGTATACAGTACAGTTACATTCATCATTGGGATCTTGTACCATTACATGAGTCTCTTGGCTCTCATTTTTTTCCCCTTCTCTTGCCCTCCCTTCACCCCCCCCCACCCCTCCCTATTTGCAAAGACCTTGTTTCCATTTTTTTCCTCTTCTCATATTTTTTCCTTTCCCTTTTTTCCCTTCCCCTACCCCTCCCAATTCCCCTGCTCTTTTAGACCTTTTCTTCCTGTTACACAATATCAGTTATACATTTTTTAAATTACAATATTAAGATCTAGGAGACATTACCACAGATTTTAAAGAATTTAAAAGGATATAGAAAGCATATTACAAAATTCTTTTTTGAAATAAATTTGACAACTTCTAAGAAGTAACTTAGAAGACAAATTAATGAAACTAACTCTGGAGGAAATATAAAATTTGAATAGCACCTATTAAAGAAAGTATATTCCTAGCTTGAAAACCTACCTATATGACAACAGCAGGCTCATAAACCTTTTAACTGATAAATTATATCAAACATTTAAAGCAGAAAAAAGAAGGAACACTTCTCCCCTCATTTTAGGAAATCAACCTTGTGCTAATCCTAAAACTGGATAAAGATAGTAGAAGAAAAAGTATGAAGATAGATAGAAATTTGTTTAACAAAACAAACTCTTAGAAGTCAGATCTGGCAGGATGTAGAAAGTGGTTTTATTATAGGGATGGCAGTGTTGGTTCAGCATTGGAAGATCCACCCCCAAAAGTCATCATTTTAACAGAGGAAAAGAGAAAGCCATATGATCCTGTCACTAGTTGGAGAAAAAGTATTGGACTAAATTTTACAGCTGTTCATGGTAAAAGCTATCAGGAGAGTAGAAGTAGAACAGAACCTTCTCAACAGATCAAAGACATGCACTCCATACTTCCAACAAAACTCCTTCTATGAATGGAGATGATACAATGCTTTCTGCCTAAGGTGGGGAACAAGGGCATATATGCCTACTCTTCATCTGTCCATTAGACTTTGAAACATAGGTCTAAACCAAAATAGTCTGGCAATAAAATGACACAACTAGGATAGGATTGGCACGACAGAAGCAAAATCTTTATATGTAGATGAAATGATCATCTACAGAGAAAATACTAAGAAATCTCTAGGAGCCCCTAGAACTTGGACTTGAATTTAGCAGGATTAGAAAACACAAGGTATATATAAAAATTCAGGTCTGTGTATACTTGTTATAAATGAGGAACTGGATATTGAAATTTAAAAGTTATGTAGGAGTACAAAGGACCCAGAAAAGCCAAAAACAAAAACAGTGTTGGAAGATGTTTAGCACGCAATTTTAAGACTTCTTCTAAAGCTACAGTAATAAAGGCAGTGTTGGTGTAAGGAAAGACATATAGATCATTGGAATAAAACAGAATCTAGAAATAGAACCACACATATATGGTCCACTGAGTTTTGAAAGATTATTTAACATTAGCATTTTATAGAATATAAACTCGATTCAAGAGCCAAGGAAGAGATAGTGTCTTCAGCAAACGGCACTAGAACACCTGGTATCCATATATAAAAAATTAACCTCAACCCTTTTTTTCCATACATGAAAATAACTTGAAGGGATCTATGAACCTAAATAAGAAAGCCTAAAAGTATAAAACTTTAAGAAGAAATTATAAGGGAAAATATTTATGAATTCAGGGTAGGCAAGAACTACTTAGGATACAAAAGACATGATGTATAAAAGAAAAAGAATTGATAAATGAGATTCCATCAAAATTTAGAATTTTAAATGACATCATTAAAATGAAAAGTAGTCCTTAAACAGACCATATTTACAATGCATATAACCTATGACCAGAATATATAAAGAATTCTTAGAGCTCATTAATAGACAACCCAATTAAAATGTAGACATAAAAAGATGATAAATAGCCAGTATAGCACAAGGAATGTTGTGCAATTCTAGAATCAAAAATACTAATCAGTACAATAGTAAGATTGAATTATACACTCATTAGGGAGATGAAGTCAAAAGTTTGAAAAGCCTTGTCATGACCTTTTCTTTTTGTTGGATTCTCCCCCTTTGCGTTTAATTTGTCACGCCCAATGGATTCATTCTGCTGGGTTTCCTGGGGTCGTGATCCTCATTGTCTTTTCCTAGGGTATTGTCTAAAATTTTGTGGAGTGCTGGTTTGGTATTCATGAAGTTGCTGAGGTGCTCTTTATCATGAAAGTATCTTATTTCTCCATCAATTTTGCAAGATAGTTTTGCAGGGTACATCAATCTGGGTTGGAGGCTGTTTTCCTTTAGGGCTTGAAATACATCACTCCAAGCTCTTCTTTGCCTTGAGAGTTTGCATTGAGAAGTCTGCTGTGATTCTGATGGGCTTTCCTTTGTATGTGATTTGTTTCTTTTCTCTCACTGCTTGGAGAAATTTATTCTTCTGTTGGATTTCTGGAATCCTATTATATGCCTATGTGTAGATTTTTTTTTATTAAGGCTAGCTGGAGTCCTATATGCCTCACTTACCTGTATGTCAAGTTCTTTTCCCCTGCTTGGGAAGTTTTCTGCCATCACTTCTGTGAAGAGTTTTTTTATGTCATCTGCACTCTCTTCTCTTTCTTCATTGACTCCAATCAGTCTTGTGTTATTCTTCTTTGCATCATCTAGCAGCTGCTGGATTGATTTCTCATGTTCCCTTACAATTTTAAAGCAATTTTTCTTTTCCTCCTCACTAATTGCAATCTTATCTTTTATATATAAAATTCTATCCTCACATTGGTTCATTCCGCTGTGCAGACTTTTGATGAAGTTTTTAATCTCTTGGAAATCTGTTTGTATCTGTTTTATGGATTCCATTTGTTTCCTGTGTTGGGATTCCATCATGTTCCTCAGATAGTCTATTTTTTTATCTGTGTCCTCTCTAGATTTATTAATCATGTCTTGCACCATGAGCAAAATCTTTGCTGTTATCTGAGTAATTATTTCTGACATCATTTTTCCCAGATCCTCTTTTGTTGCCAGTTCAGAGAGTCCAGGTGGTTGAGTATCAGATTGTTCCATCTCATTTCCCTTTGGGGTTGCTGTAGGTGATCTGGAAGTCTGTTTTTGAGGCTTATTTATGTGTCTTATTTCCATGTTGGGGGGGGCGGGGCGGGGAGAGTGTGCTTCTGGAGCCCACGCTGCTCACCTTCTCTGCCCTAGGAGCTTGGGATGGCAGCGGGGGAGCTTCCTTCCGGGTGCTGGTACCGGCTCAGCTTCACTGCCCTAGGAGCCTGGGATGGAGGCTGGGCGCTTCCTCGTGGGTGCTGGGACTGGCTGAGCTCAAGGATTTTCTGATGGAAAGGGGTGGGTCAGGGATCTTTCTTGGAAGACCTTTGTCCCCCACCCAGGTGATTGACACCTATTTAGAATATCAATCACTGCTATTCATCTTTATGGGAAGCATGTGGATGTGGTAGTTTCTCTCTTTTTACATTGCTGCCCTTCAGTGGATGTGTCTTAATTGTCCTCCATGTTGGCTCCTTGACTGTCCTCTGTGTTGGCTCTTCCTGGGCTGGCCCTGTCTAACTGCCTACAAGATATCTAGTTAACTTACCTATCTGCAATAATCCCCTCTAACTGGGAGTTTGTTACCCTTGATCTACTTCTCTGCATTATTACCCCCTCATCCCAGTAGCCACCATTCTACTTTGTTGCTTTGTATTTACCCCCCACCCTCACCCCCACCCCCAAAAGTCCATGTGAGATCATTTAGCATTCTGTGGACCCTTGATTTAGGAACTCGATTGATTCCTGAGAACTGGTTGTAACTCAAGTTGGTTGTGAGTACAAATGAGGTCTGGATGTTTACCTTGGTACACACTATAGATAACAAGAGACAGATGAATCTTCATTCACCTAATAAACCAAAGTTGTTCACATGTCATGCTGGTTGTAACTTGAGGGTCCACTCTATTCTTTTTTGTGTCTGGCTAATTTCACTTAGCATAATATCTTCCAGGATTAGCATATGTTCCATGTTGTCACAAATGATAGGATTTCCTTTTGGAAGACTAAATAATATTTCATTACATGTGAGATTAATATGTATAGAGGTCACAGTTTCCTTATTCTTCCATCAGTAGATATTTCAGTTGTTTTTTTTTTAATCTTGGCTATTATGAATAATGCTTCAGTCAACACATAAGATCAAGTATCTTTACCAGGTGTTTTTATTTCCTTTGGGAATATACCAAGCAAAGGAGTTGCTGGGTCACATGGTGGTTCCACTTTGAATTTTTTTCCATAATGGCTGTTTCCATAATGTTTTCTATAATGATTCTGCAAATTTACATTTCCCAAACTGTACAGGTTCTTTTTTTTCCCTGTTCTCACTTACCACCTCTCTCACCTTTATTGCCACTTGTACCAAATGTGAGGTGTTACCTCATTGTGAGTTTGTGATTCTTTGCTGATTGGTAATGTTGAGCTCCTTTTCATATATCTGTTGTCTTGGGAAAATATCCATTCAGATATTTTACCTATATTTTTAATCAGGCTACTTGGTTTTTGCTGTTGAGTTGTATGGGTTCCTTATATATCTTCAGTATTAACTCTTATCAAACATTTGGTTCACAAATATTTTCTTTCAATTTTAGGCTGCCTTTTACTTATTTCCTTTGATGTGCTGAAACATTTTAATCTCTAGGTAGTCTTGTTTATTTTTGCCTTTCCTTGCCTGAGGTTTTGATGCAATAACAAAAAAAAAAAATCATTGCTAAGGAAGGTCAATGTCAAGGAACTTTCCTTCATGCCGCCTTTTAGGATCGGCATTCCTAACCCTTTTTAAAATTTAAGACATGTTCTCACAGTTGCCCAGGCTGGGTTCAACCTTTCCCTCCTCCTACCTCAGACACAGAGTGCTGGCATTATAAGTGTATGCAATTAGGCCCAGTGGCAGGGCTGAGCCTGCTGAGGGGCACCAGGGCAGGTCTGTGCATTTGTCCTGGGTGAGTTCCCCATAGGATAAAGAAAGGATGTGGAGCCAATCAACAAAACAGCAGCAAAAGAGCAGGAGAGGCAGAGGTGCTTGTCTTTACTCCTTCACCCCTGGCCATTATCAAACATACTGTCATTACTGAGAAACAACAGCTGTGTGTCCTTGCTAGGTCATACTGCACATGTGTGGTTGATTTATGGTTACATAAGTAAGCCTTGTTGGGTGCCTGCACTAACGTTGGAGTCATGTGCTCAGGAGGCCTTAAACACCTGGGCTTTGATACTTCTCACAGCGGCCCCTTACACCCAGCTAGCACACAGATGTAATGAACCATTATTTATTTTCTATAGTAGCCAGGCTTTATGGCACTCAAAATTATCTAACCATGTGTTAGGAGGTTTGTGAAGTATAATGGTTTACATTTTAGATGGGTGATAAACCAATTTGGCAGCAACAGAACTCTTTATCTGTATATTGAATGGCAATAAAATAAACAATAAAATTTTGTTTCACTATATGAAATAAGGAACCATCTTTGGTACTACTTTTAGACCTGCTACAACTTAATTAAGAAAATAGGTACTTGGTGTCTGAGTTATAAATAAAATCTTATCAAAAAAAGAAAGTATATAAAACATAGAACCTCAAAAAAATATATAGAACCTCAAGGGCAAAGAAGTATTTACGTCCAAGTGATTTGCCTCATTGTTCTTTTTAACTAAAGCTAATTTCCTTCTTAAAAAGTACTCACACTAATTATTTTTTCTAAGCAAGAAATCTTGACATTATTTCATTTCCACACAGCAGAAACATGAGATACAAAGTACTAAATTAGTGGATTTGAGGGAAGAAAAATAATTTTAAAAAAGAATATAGACTAGGCAGCATTTTTCCAGAGTAAAAAGAGGCATCAGCACAGTGACTGAGGACCCAGAGTAGTGAAGAGGATTGGGGGCTGCACAAGCAGTAGGCCAGCAGCCAGAGATGTGAAGCGCTGAGGGCCAACAGAAGGGTGGCAAAAAGGGACAGTATCCTTTGAGCTTTGATTATGTTGGTCAAATAATAAATGGATTAAGTAATAGATAAATGCATTGATAGTAATGGCAACCAAGTTTCCGAATAACTTACTTAGAAGCAAGGCTAGAAAAGGCACTAAGGTGTGTTAGATTGGAATTGGAGGCATAAGTATGAAAGTTTTATTTCATGTGTGTGTGTGTGTGTATATATATATATATATATATATGCTGATAGATGTAGAAATAGTTGTAGATATATATGTGTACATCTGTGTGTTTGTGTGCTACACCCCAATAACAGTGAGCCCAGTATCCTTCCAGATAACATCTCAAAACACCGAGGAAAGGAAGGGAAAGTATGAGTTTTGCCCAGAACTTTTTATTTAATTATTTATTTTTGGAGGTGGGATCTGAGTAGCTGGGACCACAGGCTTCCAGAATGTCTCTGTACATCAGAAACTAGGGAAATCCTTAGAAAATCTCAGGGACATTTCAGAGGGTCCAGGATCCAACCTGCTAGCCATGTAAGTAACAAATTTAAGGATGAAGAAATGGTGGTGTAATAGTGGATTATAATGCTTTGAGTAAATAGGAATATACATCAGTAAGCAATAAATCAGTGGAGGTAGAGGTTGATGACAAGATGTGAAGCAGTGAATGTGAATGGGCTAATAGAAGCTTATTTGGCCACTGTCATAGAGGTAGTCTGGGAGGAACAGCAGATTCTGACATAGTCTTGGAATACCTCTTCACAAAATAATAATCAGTTACAAGAGGGAATAGGTGACTTAGGTGGAGGATTAGGCAGCAAAATCGCGTGTGGCAGGACAAGTTGACATCCTGTGTTCCCTGACACATCATCTGTGGGGTGTTCTTGACAAAGAGTGCTTTCACCTAAGTCTTATCAGGAGGAAGTATCAACCCCTTTGAAAGGTATCCTACAGAATTGTAAGTTCTAAAATCTTTAAAGCCCATCAAAGACAGGAAGGAAGAAAAAGACTGGGGAAACTAAGATATGGCAACTGACTGCAGCTTTTATTCCTTAATAGCATGACAGAGCAGAGACAGTACTGGGATAGGTAGCATTTGACCAACATCTTTGGATGATAGTGTATAGTAACAGTTGTTTTCTGAATTTGAATGTACTGATTATGTTAGAAGATCTTTGCTATAGAGTATTCATACTGGAGTGTTTATGGAAGATAGGACTTCATGTATGCTCTCCTTAAAAGGTTTAGGCAAACCTAAACAGGTTAGTAATAACCTGTGATATGTGTAGGAGCAGTTGTGTGGACTTTGGAATAAAGGTAATACAATTGGGGAATCTGAATCGAGGGAATATGGGTGTTTTAGCCATTTATCTACAATTTGAAATTATTAAAAATATTAAAAGGCTATAATCAAAAAGATGAAGAAAAGTGTTGGAGATGTGGAGAACAGGAAATCCTTGGACATTGTTGGTGAGAATGTAAATTAGCATAGGCATTACTGAAAGCCATATAAATGTCCTCAAAAAATTAAAAATAGAACTGACATATGCTCCAGCAATCCCACTACTGGGTATATAGATCTAAAGGAAATGGAATTAGTGGGTCATAGAGATACCTGCATTCCCATGTTTATGGCAGTGCTATTCATAATAATCAAGATTTGGAACCAACTCTAGTATCTGCCAACAGGTTAATGGATAAGGAAATGTATATGCCACATTAAAAGGAAATGGATAAAGGAAAGTGTATAGCCACAGTGCAGTATTATTCAGCCTTTACAAGGAAGGAAATCCTGTGTGTTAGTTCCCTTTCTGGGTATAACTCAATACCAGATTGAGAATTCACAAAGAATAAAAGGTTTGTTTGGCTTGTGGTTCTGCAGACTAGGGGAGTCCAACGTTTAAGAGGCTGAGTTGGTGAGGTCTTTGTTGTTGGTGAGGACTCTACTGTAGTGTTCAGGGCAGCAAAGGGCATCACTAGGTGAGAGACAGCCACACTGGTTCTCTTTACAGACCTGCTCTTGAGGTGAGCCATTAATCCATGAGTGGAGTAATCACCTCCCCAAGTTGCCAACTCCTAATATCTCAGCAGTTTTGGTGGGGACCGCAGACCATAGTATCCTGTCAGTTGTGGCAGTGTGACAAACCTGGAGAGCATTGTGCTAGGTGAAGTCAGCTGGCACAGAAAAACAGATACTGCATAATCTCATGCATACGTAAAAAATTGAATTCATAGAAGCAGAGAATAGAATGGTGGTTAAGGGGTAAAGAGTGCCTGGGGGAGATGTGATCTAAGGATATAAATTTCAGTTAGGAATAACTTCAAGAGGAAATCAGTTTATTGTATAACATAATCAACTATAGTTAAGTACAATGTATTCTTAAAAATTGCAAAGAGCACTTTTTGGGTTTTTGTTTGTTTGTTTGTTTGTTTGTTTTTTTTGGTACTGGGGATCGAACTTGGAACCTTGCGCTTGCAAGGCAGTCGACAGAACCACAGAGCTAAATCTCCAGCCCCACTAAGAGCAGATTTTAAATGTTCTTACCCAAATATAAGTATGTGAGGTAATGCACATGTTAATTAGCTTAATGTGGCTATTCCATAATATACATATTTTGAAATTATTTTACATTATAAATGCATACTATTTCTGTCAATTAAAATAAAAATTTTACACATAATAAATGACTAAATTGTAGAAACTGATAAAATCATGTGGCTATTTACAAATGAAAGTTCTTAGAGTAATTCCTTTGGTTAATATATTATCAGCTTTACTTACAGTCAGGATTGTTAGTGGATGGCAGAAAGGAAGAGAGGGAGAGAGCCTTGGGGAAAGGCATATGGTATTGAGTGCTGTGCCACACAGTCTCCATCATCCCCAAATGAATTATTTTTAGCCAGAATTTATTATAGTTGATTGAGATAATGCTGCAGTTGAAGCAAATTTACTTACTCAACAATTACTTATTGAATGCTGCCATGTAGCAGGCAACATTCTGAGTATTGAAGGAACAGAAAAAATCTTTGCCCTCAAGCAAGTGCATTTTAGTGCAGAGAGATAGAAAACACTAAAATGCATAGATTGTTACATACTGATAAGTTCTGAGAAAAGTAAATTGGAGGGGGAATCTGGGAGTGTTGGTATGAGGGATGCATTTTCAGGTAGGGGAGAGACTGTATGAAGTGGGTGATTTTGACAGACAGCTAAAGAAGTGAAGTAAGACATGTATATGTTCAAGGAGACGGTTTTTGCCAGAGCACAGACCAAATGCCAAGATTGGGGTGGGAGCTTTTATGATGTGGTCTGCAAGGAGGCCTGAAGGCTGGGTCAATGAAGTACAGTAGCAAGC
The DNA here is from genome assembly GCF_053883595.1 of Heterocephalus glaber. Taxonomy (NCBI): domain Eukaryota; kingdom Metazoa; phylum Chordata; class Mammalia; order Rodentia; family Bathyergidae; genus Heterocephalus; species Heterocephalus glaber. The sequence continues at coordinate 27,403,799 of NW_028258153.1, forward strand.
TAGGTCTGAGAAGTCGTTCAGGGCAGATAGCACAAGCCTTGTACTTCACTATGAGGACTTCAGTCTGAACAAGATGGGAAACATGGAGGGGTTTCAGTACAGGGGTGGCATGATATGAATTACATTTTACCTTAGCCACTCTAGCTACTGTGTTGAGAACCCAGCATAGAGACTGAAGAGCAGGGAAGAAATATGGGAGACCAGTTAGACCTTCACTTTATTACAGAGCTTTTCCGGAGTGGTAGCTAGCATTGGTCAAAGACCTTGTAAGATTAGAGTCACATTATCCATAGATCTTAAATGGAGAGCCAACAAGATTTATTGAGAGATAGAATGTGTAGGGTGTGAGAAAATGGGTTAGAGTTAGAGCAAAAGTATAACTTATTTTGAAAAGAATATTTTGTATTTTTATACCCTATATATAATTGTTTATTTTGTTTTAACATACATACCAGAGACTGTTTATAGGTTTGCTTAGTAAAGTTACTGATATTCAGTTCCCTCTATGCTTTCTTCTAGATTACATACCGGTTACGGCACCTCCTTCGTGCAAGGTGTGATGCTTCCCCAGTGACCAATAACATCATCCAATTTCACTGTGATCCTAGTTTCTGGGCCCAAAATATTATCAACTTAGGTAGGCCTATATATATATATATATATATGTTTTTATGGTTTGTTTGTGGTACTTCAATTCAGTCGTCATGACAGGCCATTGAAAAGGTAGGCCCTTCCACCCCCAAGTGTTTACATTATCTTGTTTTAAGGACATGTCATTTCTCCTGTTGTCATTAATATTTATATATGGTAACACACATGCATGACTATACACATGTACATATGGGATGATATAAAACTGTCCTTTAGGGCCAGGGATTTAGCTCAGTGGTTCTGCCCCCTGCCTCACAAGCTCAAGGACCCATGTTCTATCCCCGGCACCAAAAAAACACAAAACTGTCCTTTGTATTGACCTACAGTATATCAAGATGTAAGTTTAGGAGTTTTTTTCTGCCCATAGAATCCTGTTTATATTGTTAGTGCTAGATTTATCAGATTTCATCCTGACTGTCATTTAAACAGGATTTTTGATAGAGTGTTTTCTGTTAAAATACCATTTTTTATACTTTTCTTGGCTTACTTTCCTTTACATTCATTTGTCAGGTACCTAATGGTTCAATTGTTTTATCTTGTGTGGAGAAGACTTTTCTCTCTTGATTTGTCAAGACAGAGGGAGAGAGAATTGATTGATTTACCCAATTGAAGTATAACATATATACAGAAAAGGACCCAAATCTTCCAATTTTAGTATATATACTGCTGAAGCGAGCACAAAAGGACCCCCCCCCCCTTTTTTTTTTGTACCGGGGATCGAACTCAGGTCCTTGTGCTTGCGAGGCAAGCAGTGGAACCACTGAGCTAAATCCCTGGCCCATGGACCCAAATCTTAAGTAGTAGAGCTCCTTGATGTTTCACAGAAAGACCATCATTTGGTAAAGTTAAGAGCTGGAGTGTCTTTGCAAGCAGTTCAGCAGAAAGTTACTGCTTTAGCTTTCTTGTTACCCTGTTAGCTGAATAAAAATAGTCTTTTTGCTTTCTTTTTTAGTGTCTCCCATGGAAACTACACAGACAGAATTTTAAGAATTTTTATCCACTTTGCTTAGCAGCCACTATTGCCTTTGATGACAGGTTTTTTTTTAATCTTCATTTACTTTGTATCAGAATCATCAAAGATATTCTCATCCCCTGTCCTAAACTCTGAGTTGGAAAAGGTGAAAAAAGGCTGGAGAGAGTGAGTCAAGTATTCTAGGAACAAACTAGGAAAAGGAAGAAACGGGCTTACACAGTCTCATCCATTCAAGAGAAGAGAAAAAAAACAATCATTGAAGCAGAGGTAGTAGAAACCTCTTCATGCCCTTTATAGAAGTATATGTGGCCATTTGCATACTGTTAACATAGTAGGCAACTGGAATCATATACACTTTCACCTACTTTACTGGAAAGAAACAGCTTTACAAATAGAAATCATGTATATAAAAGCAACTCTTCTTTCCATGCCCTACTATTACATATTCTTGTATACTGAGAACCTATCATAAGTTACAAATCCACACAAGTAGTCATATGTAGAGATGTATGTGCTTAAAACATCATTATAGGAATTTAAGAATTACTTTAAAACTATATATACATAAATGGGCTTTTTTTTTTTTTTAGTTCAGTCTGTAGAGAAAAAACGGGATCTCCTTGTTACATGAGGCAAAATTCTGGTATAGTAAAGTTTAACACAATATCTTTTCCTGTAGCACTTAGAAGAGCTGTCATTTACAGCTTGGTATATTTGTTTACAATGAGATGTATATTGTAAGTCTTCCAAGATGGAGACAAGTTTCCCAGACTTGTTTTTTTATGGCTCCTGAGAAACATTTTATAGAACAGTGCTAAGGAAAAAGTACTGATGATCTAGATGAATATTGGTTAATGACTTTGGGCTAGGTCTTCAATCTCTAAACATTAGGTCCTTTACCATTTAATTTTGTTTTACATATATGCAATACATATACCTGTCACACCACTAAACACACAGTGAGTAGTGAATGATAGCTGTTTTTAAAGAATGAGTGTGCTCATTAGTAAATTTGAGTCTCTTCTACTGAAGACATAATGCTTGCATCAGATCAAAGACACCTTTAAATGCTTAACACTATAGTTGCAAGCCAGCCAACATCTTTGTCAGAGAATTACTATAGTAATGCATTATAAAGTGTAAAAGAAATGTGAGACTGCAAATTGTTAATATTAAAGAATCAGGGCTGGGGATTTAGCTCAGTGGTTCTACCACCTGCCTCACAAGCACGAGGTCCTGAGTTCGATCCCCAGTGCCAAAAAAAAAAAAAAAAATTGAAAGAATCAGAAATACTAGGGCTGGGGATTTAGCTCAGTGGTTCCGCCGCCTACTTCGCAAGCGCAAGGACCCAAGTTCAATCCCTGGTACCCCCCTAAAAAAAAAAGAAAGACTATATCTGTATAAGACAAGATTTTTTTCATATATTTTCACCTAAACAGTATAGTATGGTAGATAATGCAGAAACAGACAAGACTAAGTTATGAAGCCATTTAGATTTTTTAAATGTAAAATAATTTAGAACAAATGTAAAATGTAAAGAAAAAAATGTATAAGCAATTTAGACCAGTTTATTCTTTTAAAAATGTGTTAATGTGGCTTGTTACTTTTCAGTGAATTAGCAACTTCTTTTAAAGTACTCATTTAAAATTTCTCATATGGCAAATTTTGATTAGTAAAACCTACATAAACAAAAGTTCTTTGGCATCTGTTTCTAGTCAGAAAGATTGAGCAAGGGAATACATTAAATACGGGACACATAACTTATAAAGTTATTTTATGATAATTACCCAAAGAGTCAAATGCAAAGAAGTGCAAGAGATTAACAGCACACTAGAAGCCCAAAGGATTCAACTGAGGGCCTAGATCCCAGCAGTTTACCAAGTCCAGCTGAAGGCCTAGAGTCCAAGGCAATGTCCTCCTCGAGTCCAGCCAGTGGCCTAGAGTCCACGACAGTGTCTCATGCTTGTCTATTGAGAATCTGCACCTGGAAGGCCCAAAAACCAGTGGTGGAAGCCAGAAAATCTACGCTGGTGAGATAAAGGATTTGTGCCATCAAGCTGAGGGATCCACATTGGAGCCAGAAAATGATGCTCATTGTGAAGATCAGAGCTCCCCTGATGAAAACAGCAGCCATTCCCAGCAGCAGCGAGGCCCTGAGCTCCTCCTCCGATGAGAACAGCCTAGTTTGCATCAGGAAAACCATACGCAACAAGGTTCTAGCAAATCAACAGGCCAAGATCTTCCCCTCCAATTCTCTTTTTTATGGCTATTGGTAACAGTTTTCAGATGGATCCTCCACACCCAGACCATGCTGATTCAGTTCAGCTGGGTGTTACAAGTTGACCATTAGTCAATCCACCACAGCATCCTTTATTTTCAAGACTTTAAAGAAGTGCTAAAGACCAAAACTTTCCTCAGAACAGCGGACCCTTGACTTACAAACTCATTTCATAAGGTGTGGTTGTAACTCAAGTTGGTCAGGCTCCTCTACAGAGCCTTCAAAATCTCTTGTATAATTTTAGGCCACACTTTCTTCCAGGCAGATCTCAACATCCTTAGACCTAAGTCAAAGATTTCTCAACCCCACACAGGAAAGGCTGTTGTAATGTTCTTTACAGAACTCTTTAAGGGTTAAATCTGTATCTGAGACTATCTGGAAACAAAAGCAGCCAGCATTTGGGTTGGGTTTTAACTCAAGACTTTGTTCTAAGTTAAAACTAACATTCAGGTTGTAATCCAAGTTGTTTGTATGTCAGGCCTGTCGTAACTCGAGGGCCCACTGTAGTTGAAATTTGCCGAAAATACCCAAACAATACAGTATTTGGTAATTACTCTTTTCTCTTTCATTAGGTTCTTTAGTAATTGAGGATAAAGAGAGCCAGCCGCAAATGCCTAAGCAGAATCCTGTCGTGGAACAGAATTCACAACCACCAGGTGGTTTATCTTCAAACCAGTTATCCAAGTTTCCAACCCAGATCAGCCTAGCTCAATTACGACTCCAGCATATGCAGCAACAGGTAATGGCTCAGAGGCAACAGGTGCAACGGAGGCCAGCACCTGTGGGTTTACCAAACCCTAGGATGCAGGGGCCCATCCAGCAGCCTTCCATCTCTCATCAGGTAAATTTGGAAGCAGGCCTGTCCTAACTTAGATAATTGTGGTATTGTGTTCAGCAGCTCTTAAAATAACTAAGACACCCAGAATCCTTTAATATAGGAATTTATAAAAATTTACCACATTAAGGATCCCTGAATTTAACACCTAGATTTTAGCTTTACTTAAAAAGAGATTTAATGGTTTATTTAGTTGTTTTGTCTACTTTCATCTACTGATCATCTTCATATTATACCAAGGGTATAAATGTATTTCCAAATAACCCATGCACCTGTGATTGATGGTAAAGGTAGTATAGCTGTAATTCCTGTATTTGTGCTTCAGAATAACAAGTACTTTAAGAATCTGCTCTGTGGGGATGCAGTAACACTGCATCTTAGAAACGAGGCAAAATGAAGTATGAAATAGATCACGGCTCATTAGAATATTAACACTTTCATATTTTTTTCCTGAACAAATACTCTATCCATGTTTCTTAATTTTACTAGATATCAAGTATTCTGTTAATTTTCAATCCAATTTTTGAAGCTAAAAGGCATATACTTTTATTAAATCATAAAGTTCTGTTTAGATGTGGACATACTTAGATTAATAAATGTTTCAGTAAAGTTTTGGAAGTCTAATTCATATAAATTATTATTTTCAAATACTTCTCTTAATTTATATTCTTCCTGTTTCTGCAAAGAATTTGACATGATTTAGGTAAATAACACAAATGAAACAGAATAGAGTTTCGTAAAACAAAGTATGTAGAGCTAAGCTAAGAATTCTTGTTATACTCAAGAACAAACCTTTGCTCAGAATTTCTTTATCCTAGTGTCAGGTGTGGTGGCACACAACTATAATCCCAGCTCTCAGTAGGCTGAGGCAGGAGGATCACGGTGAGTTCGAGGCTAGCCAGGGCCAGCCTGGGTTTACATATCGAGACCGTTTCAAAAAATGAAAACAAAAAAAATTTTATGTAAGTATTTTTCTAGTACTAAGAGGAGTATATGATACGATTCTTCATATAAAATGGCATCACCCCTCCCTCCCAAGTGCTAAAAATTAAACCTAGAGAATGCCGAGCTTACAGCCCCTTTTTATTATTTTATTTTTTTTATTATTTTATCTTATTTTTATTATTTTATTTTTATTTATTATTTTAAACCCAGGGTCAGACTGGGCTTAAACTTGGTATCCTGTCTCAGCCTCTTCAGTAGCTGGGATTATAGATGTATGCCACCATGCCCAGCTAAATGGTATAACATTTTCTGTAACACATGATTTTTGTCGGACTCTACAACCCTCAGTAAAAGTTGTGGGTATATGCAGAGCCAGTTCTTTTATTTCATGGTGCTAGGCTGAAACCCAAGGCCTTGCACATGCTAAGCTCACGAATTACTCTAATCTATATTCCCAGATATATATGATGTTGTTTAGATATTTCTATAGAGTCCTGAGGTGAAGTATTTGTAGTTTATGAGTTTCTAGTTATTTGACTAAGAAAGCACTTGAAATTCAGGGAAATAATAGCAGGCCTGTTTAAAACTTTGTTTCAATTCAAGTTTCAACAGGAAGAAAGTAGCAAGAAATTTGAAAGATCTTTGGTGAGTCATCCATTGGGAGAGAATAGTATGCTTAAGATACCAGGAGCAGGGCTGGGGATTTAGCTCAATGGTTCTGGCGTCTGCCGCGCAAGCACAAAGTCCCAAGTTCGATCCCTGGTACCAAAAAAAAAAGAACAACAAAAAGATACCAGGAGCATACCTGGTAGAGTTGAAATTTTTAAAATTGTGACATTACAAACAGAATAGAGTGTTAATAACATTTTTTAAGCTAAATGCAAAAAGGATAGAGAAAATATTTTTGAATGCATGTATTAAAAATCTTAAGTGAGATGCTGTGATTTTTATTTAATAGTTTAACCACAAAAATGATGACTCCATATTTCAGTTAATTTCCTTTTCACCGAGTAGTAAGGAACTGAGATATTTAATAGATACTGTGTGAAAAGAATTATTCATATAAACAGGAACAAAACAGAAGAGAACCTTGACCCTTTAGCAGACAGATTTGTTTTTGATCTTATATTCAGTCCCCAGGACCCTATGGTGTAACTTATGCACTGTACAGCTTTTATATAACATTATTTTCCTTCACAACTTGTAGTCCTTTCCTCACACATGGTCCCTTTTCAGTCTACTCTGCGCGCCCACATCTTCTTTTGCACGCTCATCTCTTTATCAGCTGTCTTCCAAATACCCACTTCTGTGTTTTTCACCCATTAGTATGCCCTTTTCTATCAACTTGTACACTGCCTTGTCCCCCAGTTTTCTTGGTTTTCTTCCAATTTGCTTATATGTGTGTATGGGGAACCATCTTTTTGAAAGAGATGTCTGTGTGCCTCTTGCTTTGTGCGAGTGTGCAAATAATACCATACAGTTGTTGAAAGGACTGCTCCCAAAAATGACTTACACAGTAGTTCCCTACTTGAGCAGTTATATGACTGATTGCTGCAGGTTTGATCCTATATTTATTTAATGCATACAGTACACTCCCTTAAATTCCAGTGGACATATCTGCTTGTTAGAGAACACTGTCTCATTTATTTATACACAGTTCACAGGAGTAGTTCTCACTGTGATTATGTCTGTTTGGTTAAACTCCAATTATCATTCTCTCTCTCTCTCTCTCTCTCTCTCTCTCTCTCTGGTTTTTTTTTTTTTTTTTTTTTTTCTCCCCCTCAGTCCTGGGAATTGAACCCAAGGACTTCACACTGAGCTACATCTACATCTTCAGTCTTTTTTTGTATGTATTCTTCTGAGACAGGATCTCAGTAAGTTGCCCACGCTGGGCTCAAACTTGGCGATCCTTCTACATGAGCTTCTATACTGCCCAGTACAGTCCCTCCTGGGATCACACCATACCTGGCATCTATTCTTAAGTGTTATTCTCAATCCACCACTGAATCTTAAAATTTAAATTCCATTTATTTGACCAAAATATCACTAGTATTGCTATTTCTTTTAAGATCATAACAGGTTTCTACTTTTTTGAAGTTGCTTCCTGTGCCACAGCATTCCCACCAACGAATCCAATGACCTATAACGGTGGGAGTTAGGGGTGTCACCTATGAGTTCCTCGATGCCAGGGTTGCTATCTGGTCCCACTGATCTCTTACATGACATAGCACAGTGCTCAGGCATCTTGCCATTCGCTGTTGAATCATACTAGGAACATCAGGCTGGGAGAAGGGAAGACTAGGTGGCAAAAACTTTACATAGACCAGCTTTATTCTCCCTTAAAGACCATTTGGGAGTGGTTTCCCACTTAAAAAATTAATCCTTTGGATAAATTTAGTTTTCCACTATTTCTATTATAATTGCCTTAGTTTTTGTTTCTGTTTCTATGATGTAGAACCCTCTAGTCAACAAAACTTTTTTTTTTTTTTTTTTGGTACCAGGGATCAAACTTAGTCAACAAAACTTTTCTAGAAAAATCAAAAAGAATTGCTATGGCTTCAGGCATATGTTTCTGTAAAATCTGGAAGCTTTTAGGTTTTTTTTTTTTACGGTTCTGGGCATTGAACCCAGGACCTTCACACGGAGCTACTTCCCCACCCCTTATTTTGATGCAGAGTCTCACTAAGTTACCTAGGTTAGGCTCAAACTTCCAATCCTCCTACCTTTGTCCCAGAGTAGTGGGAATTACAGATGTTCACCACTGTGCCCAGCAATAAAGTTCTATTGTTTTTCTAATACTTTTCTACTCTTGTGCAAAATTTTACAGTAGAGTTTGGTCCCAGAACAGTAGCTAAATCTGTCTTTCACTAGGCCTCTAATTGCTGACTATTCTTGAACGAGGGTAAACTCAGCACAAACAGATTTATAAAGGAGGAAAGCAGTTAACCCAGGACAGGAGAGTAAATTCCACAAACGTGAGAAGGAAAAAGAAATAAAGAGAGCGTATACTATAGTCCACAGCTGTCTGCCTTTACAGTGTCAGAGTGTGAGATGATGGTACTTCCACCTTACCTCCATTTATGTTTCCCCCTGGGAATGTGAAACTGAGAAGTTGTATACCTACACAAAAGAATATTACAGTAAATATAATATATATTACAGTAAATTTCCAATTATAGAGGTAATTGGATGATCAGAAAGAAAGAAAGAAGTATATAAAATTACTATTTTTCTAGAACTCTAGTCTCAGTCTACAGGACTGGCATTTATTGAGACTTATCCTCTAAGATGTAATTCATCAGTGTTTTTGTTGTTTTATTGGATTTTTTGTTTTGTTGTTTGAGATAGGGTCTTGCTATGTAGTTCAGGTTGGCTTTGAACTCACTATGTAGCCTAGGCTGGTCTGGCACTCCTAGTGATCCTCCTGCCTCAGCCTCTACAGGCCTTCACCACCACGCCCAGCTAGTCAGTGTTTAACAGCTAAAAAAAAAAAAAAAAAAAAAAAAAACACATCAGAACATGTTTTGGTAATGATAGGGTAGATTAGATTTGGTGAAGGCCTTCATGCTCACTTTTACTACCTGTGTGACTTTTTCCAAATTATCTAAGTGTTTAATCTTTCTAATTAGTTTTCTGATTTGCAAATAGAGGGGAAAATATCTACTGCACAAGGCTTAGTGATGAAATATATGTAAAATACTGTCATAATGGTAGAGATCAATAAGATCTGAGACTTGTGGTGGGCCCCCTCATTGAACCCAAGGCCTTTGTACTAAGCAACGTCCCCAGCTGTTTTGAATTTTGAGGCAGGGTGGGCCCAAACTTTCAGTCTTCCTGCTTCATCATGCCACAGCGCTAGGATTATAGGTTTGCACTAGTATGCCTGGCTAAAACTTGTTTTTTGGAGGGGCGGGTGGATACCGGAGATCAAACTCAGGAACTTGCGCTTGTAAGGCAGGCACAGCGCCACTGAGCTAAATCTCTGGCCCAAACTCGTTGATTTTTAAAATATAATATTGGCCCAGGGATTTAGCTCAGTGGTGCTGTGTCTGCCTTGCAAACGCAAGGTCCTGAGTTTAATCCCCGGTACCAAAAAAAAAAAAATTAAAATGTAATATCATCCATTTTCATTATTGATGATTTGTTAAGAATACAGACCTTGGAGCTAGACTCTTCAAATCCCAGCTCTATCCCTTACTGTCTGTTAATCTTGGGCAAGCTATTTGAATTCTCTGTACTTTTAATTTCCTTATATGTAAAATAAATATAATCCCTACCTCATAGGATTGTTCTTAAGATTAAAAGAGTGAATATATATATGAAGCACTAAAAGCAATACCTGGCAGGTAATAATTCATCAATAAATGTTAGCAGTTACTCTGTCACTTTAAGAGGTTTGAAGAGGCGTTCTTTATAAATCATGAAGGATTTAGAAGGATACCAAAACCACATTTGTCTAACTTCCCAACATAGCCTATGTCCAGCCTACAAACCTAGTAGGTAACCTCTCTCCCAAGATTCTATCCTAATAAAATTATTTTAAAATTGATTACACAAAGCTGGCGTGATGCTACACACTTAAAATCCCAGCACCCTGGGAGGCTGAGGTAAAAGGATCACAAGTTTGAGCCCAGTCTGGGCAACCTAGTAATTTAGCAAGATGCTGTCTTAAAATGAAAAAGGGGCTGGGGATATAGCTTAGTGCATGGTCCTGGGTTCAGTCCCCAGTACCAAAAAAACAAACAAAATCATTTAATTGTAGGTAGATGTCAGCCCATCCCCGCCCCTCATTCCCTTTTATAAGACCCTTTAAACGTCTTAATGGAGGTAATTGTTACTGACATGGTTTAATTTCCTTGTTCTAGCAACCCCCTCCGCGTTTGATAAACTTTCAAAATCACAGCCCTAAACCCAATGGACCAGTTCTTCCTCCTCATCCTCAACAACTGAGATATCCACCAAACCAGAATATGCCACGGCAAGCAATAAAGCCCAACCCACTACAGATGGCTTTCTTGGCTCAACAAGCCATCAAACAGGTATATTTCTACTTCAGTTGCTTATTCTGTTTCTGCTTATCTTTTTCTTTAAATCACATTAAATTTATAGATTAAGCAGCAGGCTATGGAAAAGCAAGAGCAAGCTTGCTTTACTTTTTTTTTTAATGACTGAATTTCAAAGTTTATTACAGACTTATCTATGAAAACAAAGCTGAGACTCTGTGCTTTGTAATCAACAAGAGAAATTAAGCTACTTCTGCAGCAACAAAGGCCCAGTATAATGAATGAGTGCTTGGTATTAAATTTTATAATAGTAATGTGTATAACTTTTAGACAAGCACATTGTATTTCCTAAAACAAAAGTATTTTTATAAATCCAAGTTATATTCCACAAAGAGTATTTTGAAGAGATTTTTTTGGAAAGAAATTTAATTGTGGCACAGTTTCCATATAGAGTGCGTATGTATCCAATGAAGCATAGTATTAAAGGTTACATATTAAATCTGATAGTTTACTATGTTCTCTATGTCTTCAGGAAAAGATATCTGTAGAATTGCTTTATCTTAAAACAAAAACCATCTCAGTGCTTTGTCTTCTCAAATGCACCTCTGAACAGTCTTTCCAGCAGAAGGATTTTGGACTAGCCCAGGAGTTAGCTCAGTGGCACTGCACCTGCCTCCCAAATACGAGGTCCTGAGTTTGATCCCTGGTACTGAGAAAATTAAAAAAGAGAAAAGAAAAAAAAGAAAGTTAGAAGCCTTTTGGACTAATTTTGATTTAATTTTTTTTTGCTAAGGACAAGCTTCCTATGTATACACACAAAGATGATGATGGTATCTCATAATCTTATTCATTTTAATCAGATCATTTGAAAGTTTTATTTAAAAATATTCATGCTCTGTGTGGCTATGTGTTTGTGTGTTTGATGTTTGGCTTTGCTATATAATTACCAAATTTTCTTGAATAATATTAAATTAATTGGTTTTGTAATTAGGATAAGATATAAAGGAACCAAACTATAGTTGGGCCTTAACTTTTTAATTTTCCTAATAATTTTGTGGAGGTGGGCAGGTTTATTCATTTTAAATCGTGCTTAACTGTCCTTCTTCCTCATTTATTTTAGGTATTTTTGTTGTTACTGTTTTTTGGTTTTTGGTTTTTTAGGTACCAGGGATCGAACTCTGGTCCTTGCTAGCGACAGAAACACTGAGCTAAATCCCCAGCCCTGTTGTTGTTTTTGAGACAGGATCTCTCTATGCAGTTCAAGCTGGCCTTGAACTTACTATATAGTCCATGCTGGCCTCAAACTTGCAGTGATATTCCTGCTTTAGCCTCCTAAGTGCTGGGATCATAGGCGTGTGCCACCACAGTTGACTATTTATTATGTTTTACTGAGTAGATATTCTTTATATTTTTTTAAATGTTTTCTGACCCAAAATCTAAACATGAATGAATAAATGAACTTATCATCCAGGAGAAAATACAGTGAGAAACTTGTTTTAATTTAACAAATTGTGGCGTACTCATACAATAGAAATACTGCATATATTAAGAAAAGTATATGATCTAAGTGTATTCATGTGAGAAAAATGTTACAGAATTATATGTGGTATTGTTTATGTATGTTTTAATCAAACATACACAGGAAAAACCAGGAAAGATGGCCACTATCTAATTGATTATTCTTGGGAGAGAAGTTGGATGGAGGATAGCCTATGAGGGGTAGGGGATGGTAAAGATGACATTCATACCCGTACCTTCATGTGATTCTATGTGTAGTTTTTATTAGTAGAACATATAAATTAAACTTTTCAAAATTAAAACTTTTGAGACATTATCTGCTCTGTAGTACCATCCATATATAAATGACTGTGCTGGGGCATTTTCCCCTTTCATAGTCATAGGGAAGCTTTCAGTTGCTTTCCTTTCCCCCCGATATTTTATTACGAAAAATTTCAAACATAACAAAAGTTGAAAGAATTTTACAGGGCATTTTGTTCTACTTGCCTTATCTCATATTATCTGTCTAGATGCTTATCAAGCCATTTTTATTTTATTTGGTTTTACGATATTGGAGATTGAACCCAAGGCCTGTCCTTTATATATATATATATATATATATATATATATATATATTTTTTTTTTTTTTTTTTTTTTTTTTTTTGTACTGGGGATCAAACTCAGGACCTTGCACTTGCAAGGCAGGTAGTGGAACTACTGAGCTAAATCCCTGGCCCTATATTTTTCTTTTGGTACCAAGGATCGAACTCTGGACCTTGTGCTTGGGAGGCAGGTGCCAGAACCACTAAGCTAAATCCCCAGCCCTGTATTTTTCATGTTGAGTTAGGTTCTCCTTAAGTTGTTCAGTCTGGGCTTAAACTTGTGCTCCTCCTGTGTCAGCCTTGCACAGTGATGGGATATTGGCTTGTACCACCATGCCTGGCTGAGAGCTTTTGAAGTAAACTGCAGGCAGTAGCATGCTTGATTTCTGTATATTTTAGTGTGCCAGCATTATCTTAGTTTATATGTTTATCTCAGCTGCTAATATGAATGACATGACTTTCCTCAGGTATAGCAGGGCTTTTCATATATTTAAAATGAAAAAAGTATAAAAACCTGAAAGGCCTGATCTATGACTTCCAGCTATTTCAGGTAGGGGTAAAAGAAAATATGTGCTATCAAACCTCCACCTGTACCTTGTTTGTGTTGCATTGCTTATGTGTGTTTATCGTTCCAAGACTGGGTACTATGGTTTTTTGATACACACTAACAGTTGTCTTCCAGTAAAACTGGGTGCTTTTTTTATTTTTTTGATACCTATCATTCTCCCCTTTCTTTTCACTGAAAACACAATTGACTTCAGACAGCAGAATGGGTCTTTTACTTCATTTGATGTCTGAAAGAGTAGTTGACCGACAACCTGTTTTCTTCCATCTTGTTCTTGCAGTGGCAGATCAGCAGCGGACAGGCTGCCGCCACAACTGCCAGCAGCTCATCCTCTACTCCTTCCAGCCCCACCATCACGAGTGCAGCAGGATATGATGGAAAGGCTTTTGGTTCACCTATGATTGATCTGAGCGCACCAGTGGGCGGTTCTTACAATCTTCCTTCTCTTCCTGATGTAAGTATACACAAAATTTATACTTCCAGCCTGTTTTGGAAATTGTCAATTAATTTGGATCTGGTAAAAGGGCTGGGTTTGTTTCATTACAGGTTGTTTTTTTGGTAATTTGTTTCTTTAGAAATATTATAACAGTAAAAATTAAAGTTATGATTACTTGGAAATACAACAGAATGTCTTTCTGGGGTCTGGAGTTAGAAGGATTTTTAAATAAGTAAGATGGTGGATCATAGAATCAAAGCTGGGAAAGGAGGGCAGTAAGACCAGGGGTCATAGAAGTCAAATGGCTGGAATGTAATAGATTAAAATTAGAGGATCAGGGATTTAGCTCAGTGGTTCCGCCGCCTGCCTTGCAAGCGCAAGGACCCAAGTTCGATCCCCAGTACCAAAAAACAAAAATTAGAGATGGATGATAAGACATCAGACGAGATGAAGATGCGATATATTCAGTAGTAGAAATCCAAACATTTTCTCCTAGATTGTCCTGATCAGTGCAAATTACCTCTTTATTTTTTTATATTTAAATTAAATAGTATATTCATTTTCCAAGCTCTTAACTTTGTCCATATGACTTTTTGAACATCTTCCCAGAGGCAGAAAATACATCATGTAGACAGATATAAGTTGAATCCTTATTTACCCTTTTCTTATTCTAGTCTCATTGTTATGAATAAGACCAAATATTAAAAAAACTTGTCAGAAATATTTTGTACAGCTGTACTTGGAAAGAATCACCTGTCATTGTGAAAGAAATGTTTTAATTTTCATTATTTAGCTTGTTTTTCAAGTTGAGATCAATTGTGACTTTCTAATAGTTACATTGTTCATCTTATTACAGTTATTTTAGTTTTTTATAATTTTATGTACTCTAAATGGGTAGAGTACATGTATTTTTTTCATGCATAGATGCTACATAGAAAACACGTTTAAACGTTCCTTAAGTTAAGATCTAACATCCATTCATTCTGGTCTTTGCACTACCTGAAAGTGTTGGCCAAGGTAATCCAAAGAATATTAAAATGTAAATGATCGTGTATACTCCTCTCATTTTCCCCAAATGAAAGAAGACCCACAAGAAAATAAATTCTCCTACCTTTTCCTCTGCATTCCCCGTACCAGTGACCCTTTGTCTATCAGCTTGTCTTAACTGATACTCTATCTGAGGCACAGTGACTATTTTCTCAGTCTTCCTAAGGATGTTTCATAATTACCAGTACCACTATTCTAGGTACACAAACAAGAAATAATTAATTATGTTCAGTCTATGCCGTTGGACTGTAGGACCATAGAACCCTGATTGAGAAGACTGGATCTGTGTTAGAGAATTAAACTGGACTTTAATCACAAAAACATTCATATGAATTTGGTAAATTTAGGCATGAAACAATAGTTGCATTTAAAGCAATAAACTCTTAATTGGAAATCAGTACATAGCCTGGCAGTGAATTAGAAATCAGTGTTATTTGTATATCCATTGCATTAAGACTCCAACCCCTTGCCTTCACTAAATAGTAATCTAAAAATGCGGGTCAAGGACTTGAGTGGCTTACAGCCCTTTGAGAGCCCTCAAAGCCAGCCTTCTGTCTGGGTGAAGCCAGGTGTTCTTCATATTGTGCCAATGAAGCCGCAAATCACAACAGATTCAGTGCAGAAGCAGATGGAGAAAAAAGCCAATTGATTGCTCTTAAAGCAGACATAAAAGAGATTTGCAACAGTGGACAACTGTACTACTTTTCTCTTTCCAAGTTTGCTTCTTTTTAATGCAACTACCTAATGTGTTAAATGAATTAAGAAAAATTTTTTAAAAATTTGTGAATGACATATACTCCTTTTTTCCAACTATTCACTTCTGAAATAGTATGTTCTTAGTATATTTAACTAAGAATGTGTAATGTTAAAAGAGTGAACATTTTTATTCGAGATTGTTTATGAGAAATATCTATTAGAATTTCTGATGCTTTTTTGTTTGTTTGTTTTTTGGTACCGGGGATCGAACTCAGGTCCTTGCGCTTGCACAGCAGGTGGCGAAACCACTGAGCTAAATCCCCGGCCCCTCTCATGTGTTATTTATATATCTTACTATTTGTCAGTAATTCTTATTGAGTTTTCTTATAAACTTTTACGTTGCAAAAGAAGTTTGCCTTGAAATAATTTGCTTTCTTCTAAGATTGATTGTTCAAGTACTATTATGCTGGACAACATTGGGAGGAAAGATACCAGCACAGATCATGGCCAGCCCAGACCGCCCTCCAATAGAACCGTGCAGTCACCAAACTCATCAGTGCCCTCTCCAGGGCTCGCAGGTCAGGCTCCCTCTTCTGATGTTGCAAATGTCTGGCTTTTACTCTAGAAATGACTGAAGTCCCTCTCCTTCACCTTCTATTGCATGAGTAAGATGTGTCTGAGCTTTTGGTATATTTAAAATTAGTATGCAGTACTTCCAAAGAAGGAAATAAACTCATTCCTTAATTTCAACAGATTTTATAGGGATTATAGCATTCCTAGGAGAAAATAAGTATTACATTCTTACTAAAAAGTTGTTTATGGTGTTCTTTTAGGGTGTAATTTGTCTAGAGTTAAAATTTATTAATGATCAAACATAGATCAGTCTTTCGGTGGTTTGTTTGGTGTTTATGTTTAAGAATGATTAGTGTACCTGTTCATTTCCTGTGAGATACACTCTAATACTACTATTGGAGACAATGACATACAGTAATAGGTGTTTGGAACCAAAAAAAAAAAAAAGAATTTAAGTCTTTTACTCAGTGATACAAGCATAATGTAAGGCAGTTAGATAATTTAATTGGGAACACCTTCCCCCCCCCCTTTTTTTAATCTTTTCATTTTTATTTTAATTTTTTGTTAGTACATGTTGCAATGCATAATGTTTTCATTATGGGGAGTTGATACATACACATTTTACATCTTAGTCCTTTTTGTTTCTCTTTCCCCTCTCCTTCCTCTCCTCTTCCTTTGTCCCTAGATTGCCTTCTCATCTGCAAAAGGTCTACCACCCTGTTTATTACTGGCTTTTATTTCGCTCTTTAAATTATTTATACTCTGGGTTTCTCATATAAGAGAAACTGTCCAATATTTAACCTTCTGTGTCTGATTTATTTCACTTAGACAACTATTTTAAACATACACTTTGGAAAAAATGCAGCAGAGAAATTGTTTTATCACCTGGCGAGTTTATATAAATAAGGAATGTACTTTATATTGCCAGACCACATGGTAAATGGCTGTTGCCCTAAAGGGGAAATATGTATACCCAATAAAACAGATTAAACCCAAAAAAGTTTACTCTCACTGCTAGTTACAAGAAAAATCAAAATCATATATAATTTCTAATCACCAAACTACCCATTATTTCGTGACAGTACTCATTAATGAAAATATAACGAGAGAGCTGCCTTCACATTTAACTGGTAAGACGTAACATGGCCAGAGCATTTCTGGAAGCCATTTTAACAATATTCCTAAAGTTGACATTCGTCCACCACTAAATGCCCCAGACACCACACAGAGTGCCCAATAATCCACCACCAGCACATGGGCTCTTCATTTCCATGGCAGCCATTCAGACCCCCATTTGTTTATTGCCTCAAGTCTGAACTTCTTGGTGTGACTTTCATTGTCTTCTATGAATTGATCTCATTTTGTTTCTCCTGATGGTGATTTTCTTTTTTTGAACTCCTAATTTTTATTTGTTATTGCCCTGTGTAGTTTTCACTGGGACTAGGGTCCTCACTGAGATACTACCCTGGCTACTCTAGCACAGTGATTGTTGAACTCCAAGTTAGAAGTTGTAATAGATGCTACTGGCAAGTTTGTTAACTGGCATAGGCCAGGAATGCCCCTAAACATCCTGTAATCCACAGATGTTCCCACGTAGCAAAGAACCTTGCCCGAAGTCCGTGGCATTAAGGTTGAAAGCCCTGCTGCTCTGGGCATACAGATCATGCCTGAACGTTGGCAACTACCTACTGTTCCATAGAATCTCATTGTATATTTCCAGTTTCAGAGTAGTGCTAAGTGAGCACATTCAATAGGACTTATCCATAATTATTAATTCTTATTAATATGTATGATTTCCCCCTTTTTAGGACCTGTTACTATGACTAGTGTCCATCCCCCAATACGTTCACCTAGTGCCTCCAGCGTTGGGAGCCGGGGAAGGTAAACAACATTAATCGTGTTCTCTAGTACAGTCACTCCTCAGTATCCATGAGAAATTGGTCTCAGGAACCTCCTGAGGTTATTAAAATCTAGATGCTCCAGTCGCTGTTAGAAAATGGTGTATTTGAATATGACCTACATGTCTCCCCATAAGCCTTTAAATCAGCTTTAGATTACTTATAATACCTAATACAAATAAATGTTGTATCAGTTGTTATTCTTTTTTTTTTTGGTACCAGGGATCGAACTCGGGACTTGGTGCTTGTGCGGCAGGCGCCAGAACCACTGAGCTAAATCCCTAGCCCTAGTTGTTGTATTGTTTAGGGAATAATTACCCCCTCCCCCAAAACAGTCTAACTCAGACACAATTTTGGGGGAGTGTGGACGGTACCAGGCATCGAACTCGGGACCTTGCACTTGCGAGGCAAGTGGCGGCACCACTGAGCTAAATCCCTGGCCCAGTTCAACCACAATTTTTAAATCAGGTATTTTCCATCCACAGTTGATTGACTCCACAGATACAGGGGCCAACTGTACATAAACTAGATTCTCTTGCTAGTGCTCCAAATGTTTTATATTCAATGCACTTTGAATAACTTCCCATTATTTTAAATTTTTTATTGAAATTTTAATCATAATTATATTTTACTTTAATAAGCTAGTGAAAGGATTAAAGTACAAATTTATCTTTAAAATTAAAAACTTTTGTCTATATGTTGAAAATAAGAATATGTTTTACATTAGCGTAATAGCAAGGAAAAAAGTAGGTATAACACAGCTATATAGAAGTACCAATTTAGGGAAGAGATACCCTTTTTAACTATTGCAGTGATGTCTGATTTTTCTAATGATCAGACATTAATTCTACTTGAAATAAATTTATAGTTGTCGAGATTCTTGGCTACCACTCTGCTCTGCTCTTCTCATTATGCTTGAGAATTGCTCCTAGATAGTGACCACAGTTCCTCCTTTCTTAGTCAAATGAAAGAAGCCTCTCTGAGGGCACAGGTTGGCCTGTAATCCCATGAGAACATAGTGGCTCTCTATACGAGGCTTTTGCACCACCCCTTGTGTAAGTAGCAGAAGACCAACTAATGATTTCCTAGTTGTTTTTATACTTTAACAACAATTTTTTTTTTTTTTGGTACCAGGGATCGAACTTGGGTCCTTGCGCTTGCAAGGCAGGCAGCGGAACCACTGAGCTAAATCCCTGGCCAAGAACAAATTTTTATGTGAGCTTCAAGTTTTTGTCATGACCAGAGAAGGAAATATTAAAACCTAAAAATAATGGAAGTTCTAAGATACCAACATGTTTTTCCTCTGGTACCAGGGATTGACCTTGCACTTGCAAGGAAGGCACAGTGCCACTGAGCTACATCCCCAGCCCTGATACCAAACCTTAATTGCCCAGTTATGGAATCTCAGAATATTGAAGCCAGTTTTATTTTATTTTAATTCAGATTTATTTACCTTGCCAGATGTATAATGTAACTATATAGGTTACATTGTGAAGTATTTTTTTTATCAAAAATGAAACTTGTGCATATAGTAGTCATATTTTAGTTATGCATCACTTATTGCTGATGTAATGTAGTTATTTTGAGATGATACAGCATTATTTCAGAGTGTTAATACTATACTTTGTTGTGAGATTTTTGGTGTAGTATTTTTAGATTTTTTTTTTCCCCCCTCTTTTACAGCTCTGGTTCTTCCAGCAAACCAACAGGAGCTGATTCTACACACAAAGTCCCAGTAGTCATGTTGGAGCCAATCCGAATAAAACAAGAAAACAGTGGACCACCTGAAAATTATGATTTTCCCGTTGTTATAGTGAAACAAGAATCAGATGAAGAATCTAGGCCTCAAAATGTAATTATCAGTTCATGCAATACCATTCCTGATTGGGGGTAAGAAGAGGGTAGTCCCCAGGATAGCAGCTCTTATAGAACATTCTACAGTAGAAAAGCAGACTCCTCAGGGAAGTAGCTGAGCAGAAAAGAACATTTCGACAGTGTTAAAAATCATTTTATATATACAAAAATAAATCATTTTATAACCTGGTGGAGATTGTCATGGAGATGGGTACCTAGAAAAATAAGCAAAATGCTCCACAAAGGAAATACAGTTTTAGTACATTTTGTGATTCTGTATTGGACATTATTTACATAGTCGGATGATGAAACAAACATCCAAATACACATATAACTAAAATTTACATATCAGGATATAACCTAAACAAACATTTAATTAAAAAATTATGATTTTTCTGAATACCTGGCCAGTACAGATTCAGGTCAGCTGGCATAGATGGTAGCCATAAACAGTTATGCTGGCTCCTACCAACTAAAAAGTTAACGGTTAATGCAAACTACATGTAGAGAATGGATGGGTACTGACATGTGAGTGCAAGAAGGGTTTGGAGAGTCAGAATGCAAAAGCCTAATCTCTGGATCTTCCATAGGAAAATTTCATATATATATAGAGAGAGAGAGAGAGAGTTTATATATATATATATATATATATATAGTGTTTAAAATTGAAAATCCAAGAAATTACACTACTGGCATTTTCTATAGAAATATGAAAGTAAGCTAGGCACAGTTATATGTGTCTGTAATCCCAGCTATTCAGGAAACTGAGGCAAGGCCAGCCTGGGCAACATAACAAGCCCCTCATCTCAACAAAATAAATAAAAAAGGATTGCTCCTATATCTCTATATTCAATCCTTTTCCTTGAAGTAAAGACTACCTTTACTTGGCACCTGATTTTTTGTGTAGTTTAGATGCTGCACAGTTACAAAGCATCTTGCACTCAACATGGGATTTGTTGAAAAGGAAACTACTGTTTTTAAAATATATAATCACCAAGTAAAAAGAATCTCATGTAAGTATGCCATGCTTATTTGCCTTTCTAGATGTTTTTTTTTTTGTGGAATACTGTAAACATGGTCAGAATTGACCTTTTCATTGACTGAGTGTGATACTCAGGATTCTGTGGATACATAGATTGTAGGTGCATAGGTTGTCCAGATTCTACCTTATTAGTCTTATTTTGAGGTTTGTTTGCTGAAATGCTTAGGATTGTTTTGTTCAGGGATGCAGTGAGGACCAAACATATAAGGTGAAAATTCATAGTTCCATTTTCTCTAATAAATGATTTGACTTTTTTGTTTATTTATTTTTTATTTATTTTTTGGTACTGGGGATCGAACTCAGGACCTTGCTCTTGTGCGGCAGGTGCCAGAACCACTGAACTAAATCCCCAGCTCTTGACTTTTTTGTTTAAAAAAAAAAGGAAATGCGAAAGTAAATAGCAGAAGAAAATGCCAACTTTGAAAATAGTTGCCAAGGCCCAGGATTTAGCTCAGTGGTTTCGCTGCCTGCTGTGCAAGCACAGGGACCTGAGTTCAATCCTTGGTACCAAAAAAAAAAAAGAAAAAGAAAATAGTTGCCTCTAGGGAATGAGTGCTTTTAATGTCTACATTTATTACTTGGAAATTTTTTTTTAAATGTTCAGTGGGTATAGTTTTTGTTATTGATAAAAATTTTTCACTATCCTAGTATCCACCACAATTTAGATTCATCTTGGAAATATAATATCTGTCTTAGGTGTAATTTGAATTTATAGCTGCAATACATACATATTTATAGTTTATGTGTCTAACTTCCACACTGCTACCCATTCTCTAGTTTTTGTAGACATGAGCAGACCCCAGGGTTTTCCTGTATTATCCACACCCTTCCTGCCCATCGCCTGTGTTGACAGATTCAGTAGAGCTCCAGTCTCCTGTGCCATTAGAGATTCAAGTGCAGTTCTCACTTGTTCAGAGTACAAGGGGGCCATGGGAGAGCCCTTTGTAGTCTAACATTGCAGTAGTAAAAAAAAACCAATTTGAAAACATATGCACACATATGCACACACATTGTTTTCTTTCTTACTGCAGACCAACTATCCAAGAAGCATACTTACTTCCCTGCTCTTAAATAGCAGTCAGAGCTCTGCTTCTGAGGAGACTGTTGTAAGATCGGATGCCCCTGATAGCACTGGGGATCAGCCTGGACTTCACCAGGAGAATCCCTCCAATGGGAAGTCGGAGTGGCCCAATGCCTCCCAGAAGTCACCCGTTCATGTTGGGGAGACAAGGAAAGAGGATGACCCCAACGAGGACTGGTGTGCAGTTTGTCAAAATGGAGGAGAACTGCTGTGCTGTGAGAAGTGTCCAAAAGTTTTCCACCTCTCTTGTCATGTGCCCACGTTGACAAATTTTCCAAGGTAAGATACTACTTGCCTTTCCACATTCTTTTGCTGTAAATCATCGAGCAGGGGTGGCTTGGTTCGCTCAGTGGAAGTAGATTTAGCAAGCATATGAAAAGCCCTAGATTCAATTTCCAGCTTTGCAAAAAAAAAAAGTTAAAAATAATAACAGTGAACTTTGATGATCTCTATAATCTAAAATCTTTGTAAAAACTGTAAATAAAATTCCACAAATGCATACAGCACTGTAAAGTCCCTAATAATCATCTAGGGTTCCCTCTTCCTAAGCTTTTTTGCAAAAAACTGTCTAGGCTGAGAATGTAGCTCAGTGGCAGAGTGCTTGCCTGACATATGCAAGACCCTGGCTTCAATCCCAACATGGGAGTCAGGGGAACCTAGTCTGTTAGGAGAATTTAAAAAACAAAACCAGGGGCTAGGGATTTAGCTCAGTGGTTTCCCCGCCTGCCTTGCAAGTGCAAGGTCCCGAGTTCGATCCCTGGTACAAAAACAAACAAACAAAAAAAAAACAAGCAAAAGGCCTCTTAAGTTAATGTGTATGTTTAAGATTAATATATATAATACATATAAAATTAATAATTTATTAATACATAAATATTTCATACCTCCTTGACTAGATTTTGATATTAACACTTAGGCCTTGGCTCACACGTGTAATCCCAGCACTCTGGAAAGTTGAGGCAGGAAAGGAGGATTGAAACTTTGAGCCAAACCTGGGCAGCCAAGCAACGTAGCAAGACCCTCCCTCAAAATAAGAAGGGATGGAGATTTAGCTCCATGTAAGGTCCCTGAATTCAGTCCCCGGTGCAATCAATCAATCAGTTCTCACTGTTTGTTCTCCCAGCAGATGCTTTGAACCTAGTAGGTATATGGTAAATATTTAGTGATTAAAATTCATGCCCAGTAAATCTGTATCCTAGATAGCATGGAGGGCGTGAGAAGGGGAAGTGGTGAAGGGGGAGAATTCATTACAAACTCAAAAATACATTATCTCAACAGTGGAGAGTGGATTTGTACTTTCTGCCGAGATTTATCTAAACCAGAAGTTGAGTATGATTGTGATGCTCCCACTCACAATTTGGAAAAAAAGAAAACTGAAGGTCTTGTTAAATTAACACCAATAGATAAAAGGGTAAGTCTTTGGACATTTGTACCCTAGAGTGGTAGGCAATTGTTTTGATTAGATACATTAAATTTTGTATTGATTTTTTTTAAAGGAGTTTTTAAAATAGACCTGGAAACTTAGATAACAGCAAATTATAGTGTTTTTAAATTTACCCGGGAAGCATGGCAGAGTGTGTGTGTGTGTGTGTGTTATAGATGCTTAAAGTACTTGCACAGGATGCAACCTGAGCTTTTAAATTTAGTCTGCCTTGAGTAAAAGTCTTACCTTGTTTCATCTCTATTACATGTTTTCTTCCACGTAATTTGTTTAGAAGTGGCCCCAGTGATCTGGGCTTCTCTTTCCACTCTTCTGGACTAGGTTTATTCATATCCAACTAATATTTAAAGATGCAGGGTTAGTTTGTTAAATAGAAAACAGTATGAAAATGTCAGGCAAGAAGGCCACAAACAGTGCCAGGTCTAGACACAGTGCCCACTGGGATAACCTATCCAAGAGAAGTAGCAGAGCGCACAACAGGCCATCTGCATGCAGAGGGGAGCCAAGGAAGAGTCCCCATACATCTCTTAACTGGATGTGGTCTTCTTTCCTAGCTGTTACTACAGCACCCAGTCTGAAGTGGAAAGTGACTGTAAAGAGCTTCAAATGAGTTTCTAATGATATTGTTCTTGGTTCAGTTAGTTAGAAGGACTTTCTCAAATACCACATAGAAGGAAAGCAAAATTCCAAGATTTAGTATCTTCCTTATTATATTCGTCTAGTTTTAATTCTTGTACTTTGAGACCCATGGAATTCTCACTGAAAATAAGCAATGACTTCCATTGTGGGTTTTTCTCCCTTAGAAGTGTGAACGCCTACTTTTATTTCTTTACTGCCATGAAATGAGCCTGGCTTTTCAAGACCCTGTTCCTCTAATTGTAAGTATTAATGTCATTTTGTACATGTTGACATAGTGAGATGTGGACATTTCTTTTTTGGAAATTTTGTTTATGTGTCTAATTTCTATACCATTTTCAATACTTGTTAATAGCTAATCCAGATCTTAAAGTTTATTAATTCATATGGAATGCACTGATCCCAAATAGTTATGTTTTGACATTAACAAATTGATTGCAAGCTTCTATTCATTTGTCTGGTATTTTTCTCACCTTACCTAATTAACCTGCTATTTGAATATGTTTTCCATGTTTGTATCTCAGAAGGTGTAGGTATATATCTTAAGCTACTGGGAAAAAACGCCCTGACTTAGAAGCTTCCCACATATTTTCTGTACTTATTTTAATGTATAGGTCTAGACTTCCAGTAATAAGTGGACTTTAACAATAGAAAGTAAGCTGAGGAAGGGATATATGTTCCTATGCTAACCATTGCCTTCAAAAAGGTTCATACTGGGCCGGGGATTTAGCTCAGTGGTTTTGTAGCTTGCTGTGCAAGCGCAAGGACCCAAGTTCAATCCCCGGTACCAAAAAAAAGGTTCATAGTGAGAGTTTGATGCAACCTAATCTTATATTCGTGGAAAGGGACCACTACCCAAAATATGTTCTCTTCCTATTCTGTGATGTCTGAAATTTCTTTTTGGGGCAGCGAAACCACTGAGCTAAATCCCCGGTCCCATGTGTGAAATTTCTTTAAAAATTCAGTAAATTTGTCCTTACAGTTTATTAAATTTTAAAAATTAATGCAAGGCTAGAAGAAAAGTAACTTGGTAAATATATAAATTCAGCTGATAACCATCAAATTTTTTTCTTGAGAAAAAGTAGAGAAAGGAAATAAATAATTCCAGGGTAAAGGGACTTTCATACCCAGAAAAGGCAGAATAAAGTCAAATAGGCTGGTGTGATGGGGCACACCTAATCCCAGTGCTCAGGAGGCTGAGGCAGGAGGATCTCCACGAGTTCAAAGCCAGCCTGGAATACATAGTGAGACCCTGTCTCAAAAAAACAAACCAAGGACCAACGCACTCCACCACTTCACCACCCCATCTCTCCCTCTTAGACACTATCTTTCAATAAATTTCTCCCCACCACCACCACCTCAGGGATCGAACTCAGGGCCTTGCCCTTCCCAGGCAGGAGGCACCGCTGAGCTACATCCCTGGCCCTTTCCTATTCTTTAAAAACAAGTTAAATAAAACAAGCTTGTAATGCCAGTACACACTTAAAAACTTAACTCAAAATTAATGATTTTATGATCTTGGCTTACAGCTATATTTGTATTAATAACAACAGTAACAGGAAAATATCCTTTGTTTTCTTTATGTGTCATCTTTTATTAAATGTATAATATATGTGTGTGTGTATTTAAATCCTATGAGGTTGCCAGGATTATTCCTATTTGGAATATGAGGAAACTTTCAGCGATGTTAAAAAACTTACCCAGGATCTTGCTGTTGAGTGGTAGAACTGGTGATCAAGCCCTTCTTCACCACTTGCTGTAATTCATGCAAGAAATGTCAGATAATACTAGAAATAATACTTTTTTCTAATAATTGCTTTTTATTTAATACTCAAAGATGGAAAATAAAGTTAAAGAATAAATGAAGACATGGCTTTTAATTTAAAATGATTCATAAAAACTTTTGAAAAAAGTGACATGAAACACCACTATGTGAACTTCAGTAGGCACTTTGTAAATGTTGCCAAACAGTTTTTCTTACCAGTGATAAAATGCAAAAATGCTGTAAGAACAATCTTAATTTTCCTATTACTTCTTACAGAAGGTATTTAGGACTGGGTAGGATTCGGTTGTTGTATTATAACATCTCATTTGTTTTGAAAGGTGCCTGATTATTACAAAATAATTAAAAATCCAATGGACTTATCAACCATAAAGAAAAGACTGCAAGAAGATTCTTCCTTATACACAAAGCCTGAAGATTTTGTGGCTGATTTCAGATTGATCTTTCAGAACTGTGCTGAATTTAATGAGGTAAGGTGGGAGGGCAGCCACTGTGTGAAAGTAATCATATACGAAACACGCTGTCAACAGATAAGGAAACCGAGATGTCTGTGGGGACTAAATGTCTGTGTTTTAGGTCCATCAGGGTAGGAGAGAGGGAATTAGGAAGACTTTATCCACATTTATATTCAAAGGTTTATTATATGGGTAGTGGAAATAAATTACAAATTATAACTAATAACGATAATAATTTAGAAAATATTCTTGTGGTCTAGAAGTTTTTGTCATTCTCAGCTTTTTTTTTTCTTCATTCTCACCTTTATTTCTTAAAATATGGACTTCCAGAGTTGTCTTTTTGTTGTGCATTTTGGAATAGGATAATCCAGAAGGTTCTCATTTAAAATTGGCTCATCTCTTAATCATCTAATCATTAACCTTTGGTTAATGGTTCATTCTAGAATACCACATTTCATTTACTTTGTTCTAAAAATACTTTTAGGGATCTCATTGATTTATCTTCAATAACCCAGTCATACCATTACCACTTTTTGAACGATGTAGAGAAGTCAGAGTCTTTCATTTACCTTCAGTCCATTGACCTAATCTCAAGACTCAATAACGAACAGAAGTTTGAGAGATTACTTCTATTATTAACTGTCTAAAATGTTGGTCTTTATTTTTTCATTCTTTTTATTTTTGTCCAACAGCCTGATTCAGAAGTAGCCAATGCTGGTATAAAACTTGAAAGCTATTTTGAAGAACTTCTAAAGAACCTTTATCCAGAAAAAAGATTTCCTAAAGTAGAATTCAGGAATGAATCAGAAGATAATAAATTTAGTGATGATTCAGATGATGACTTTGTACAGCCCCGGAAGAAGCGCCTCAAAAGCATCGAGGAGCGCCAGTTGCTTAAATAAAGCAGCACCATTGGCGTATGTCTGTTGGAGATTTTTTGTTTGTCAGTAATTTAACATCATTATAAAGAAGAATTTGTGAGCTGTTTTTGATGTTTACTAGACTATTTCTTTAATCTATTTCTTTTAACCTCTTATTAAAAAGAATGAAAAAGAGGAAAGGAAGGAAATGAATGGAAGAAAGAAAATGAAGGAGGGGAGGGAAAAAGGATGGTAGAAGAAAAGGAGAAAGAAGCATCAATAACAAAAAGACGTTCTTCCCACTTCTTGGATTCAGAACCACAATCTGGAGTGATAGCTACTATAGAAAGGAAATAGACTTTGTATGAACTCTTAAGTTGAAAAGTTAAGTGGTTTGAATGTATGCGTTAATCCGTTGTTAGAAAATTAATGCCACTACCCATTAATTATCACCCAGCCATAGACCTAGGTTTGAGGGGGATACCAAATGGTCTGATAAAAGGATAGATTAGATGCCATTAAGAAGGTTCTTAATAGTATATTATGAGAGGTGGCAACGGTATTAAAGAAAAATCAGGAAAACAAATGCTTTTTGTTTTTGTTTTTATCTTCTCTATAGAGGTGTTTGGTATAGCTGGTTTTTAAGGCCATGTTTCATACATTACTAGATCTAGATTTTCTTTAGCTTCTTCCTGTGACAGAAGGAAGTGAGCACATGTTTGATTTTGATGTGTGTCTGTGTGTTGTTTGTTGTGGTTGTTGTTTTTTTTAACTTTGTAGATAGTCCTCTAATAAACAGGGCTTTGGAGTATGGCTTTTAGTGGAACTACCCAGTTTTGAAATACAGCAGGTGCACTGTATTTAATGTGAGATTTCTTCAACGTATGCCCTGTTGGGCACTAAATATAAGTTCCCCTAAAAGGGACTAATTTTGTGGTTGTTATATGTCTTTATAATTTCTAATGAAAATGTGTTGTAGGATTTGGAACAGGCAGTTGGGGAAAATTATTAGTGAACATTTTTTTCTTGAAGCATCTACTTCCTGGTTGGTTGATTGGCTTTTAAAGAATCAGAAACTCATATTTCATCTTTGATCTGAATTGGGAATTTCATTTTCAGTGGTAGATATACAAAAATCCATTTTCTGAGGACAGGTATATTCTTAATGGGCAGATCCAGCTATTGTTCATTGATTATTTTAGGATCAGATGACCTGTCAAAGAAGAAAATTAGGTTAAGATAGAAGAGAATTACTGTGCCATACACTAATCCAACATTTTACAAATACACACGAATATTTTTAGTTTTCCAAAGTAAACATTTCTTAATAAAACACTACAATTAATGTTTGATTGGAGGAAAGCTTTCTCTTTAGGATGACAAAATAAAATACAATTGAATTGAAGAATTCTTGGGGTGTACTGTCTCCCATGAGTTAAATGCAGAGGACTTGCTTTTATCCTCATGCCATTATTTCTTAAAGTGGACAATTTGAAAATATTCTGTAGATAATTCAGTGGATTTTAACATTTTACTAAAGATAAAATATAAGCAGAAAATAACTTACTAGCAATACCTTTCCATTTTCTATATAGACTTAGGATTTGTCCATATGTCAGTTGTGTATTGTTTTTAAAAAAAAGTTGTAATCACTTTTCCAAATACATAGTCCATAGTAATATTTGTTGTGTTGTTTTGAAATGCATTTGACATTTATTTTCCAAAGACTATTTGAACAAATTTTGATACCAGTACATACACCTTTTAGTTGTTTTGGTTGAGCATTTTTAGCATAGCAGCTGGGGAGCTTTGCTAATAAGTTAATTATAATTTCCTAAATATATCTTGTGGGTTTGGTTTTTTTTTTTGGTTTTTTTGGTTTTTGGGGTTGTTTTCTACCAGGAATGGAACTCAGGATCTTGCGCTTGCCAGGCAGGCACTGAGCACCACTGACCTAAATGCCTGGCCCAAATTCCTAAATATATCTGAACCAGAATTTATACTAATGTATCCCAAACTGTCATGATTATATTCATAACCATAAGCCATATTACCCCCCCCCCTTTTTTTTTGGTACTGGGATCAAACTCAGGACCTTGAGCTTGTGAGGTAGGCTCAGTGCCACTGAGCTAAATCCCTGGCCCCACCATATTACCTTTTTAAAACAGTGTTTCTGTTTTGCCAAAACCATCTTTAGCTGAGGGAAAGGCAGTTGAGAACCATCTTTTGTCATTATACATAGTAATGTAAATTATCATATTAAAAGCAAACATTTTGAGTTTCTCCAGATAGCCCTTTTATTACGGTCTCAGCTCTTCTGTGTGTGACTGTTAACAAGTAACCATGTGCCCAGGAGGATTGCCACTAAACAGTCCTTAAATTCTATTTTAATAGAAGCTTTAAAAAGATCTTCTTTGTACCCCACATTCATTCTGAGAGTCCCTCCAGGAGAGGAGTTCAGTGTGATTCAGGGAATCTAGACCTAAACTTAGTAACATTCCAGTGTTTACCTCTACCAAAAACTCAGGAGCCTTCATTCTGCGTGTGGAACCAAGAGCCTAGTATCATAGCCATAGGACCCTGTTGCTGAATATGACCACATCTTGCAGGTGAGGGGGTGGGTGTGAATGAGCTAGACCGTACCAGAGCTAGGATTTTCTCAATGCCAACTAAAGAACAGCTTTCCAACATGCGAAGCATCTGATCTTTGCTGGTAAGAAAGCCCAAGGACACAGTCATTGACTTAGTAGATGGCTATGGCAGAACTATAAATCTACTGATATATCATATATTACATGCAAAATATCTTTACATCTGCAGCTGGCAATGTGACCCTTTTGTCCTTTAAATTAACAGGCCCTGCTTATCCTACCCAGAGAGGTAGTAATGAAAGGACTAGAACAAAAATAAAATGCAGTACCATCCTCTTCCATGGTAGTTTTACTTTCTTTTCCAAGTTAAAGACTGAGCCTTAGGTTTTACTACCTACCACACATAGTGTAGATGTAGTATAACTTAAGAATGCTTTCAGAGGTTAACTCCACAGTCAAAAGGGTGAGTATACAACCAATTTCTCCATTTATAAATTTGCATTTCAAAGTCCTCTGCTATTACACTGCTTACACTTTTAAATTTGACTTTGTTGAAGAGATGGTGAAAGAAAACAACTTTTGCTAAGGTCTAATCCAAATTAACTTGATTCTCAAAAGTTGCTGCATGTGAATGAAAGTTTTTTAGGTTTAAATTGAAGATGTCCTTGGTTTCTTTTTTTTTTTTTAACCTGTAATCGTTATGAGGGAAATCAAGTGATCTGATTGGCTGTTAAAATTATGGACATGACCTTGAGTCCAATCATTAATTTCTTACTGAGCTCCTTTTAAATAACCATGTACATATTTTTAAAATTATTTTATAATGCCATGTAAATTAACAGTTGACAACTTTACAAACATTTTATTGTAACTTCAACTTGGATGGGAATTTACTAAGTCATAATTCACATGCAGGTGATTCATGTTCCTGGGTGGTAACCCACCAGTCAGATCACAGATTTCTCCATGAAGGTTTTGCTGACTGTGAAGGATGTCTGAGGCAATAGTCGTTGCATTTGGGATTTTCTTTTAAAATTTTTTGGGAGCAGACTGGTGCTTTGATTTTAATAAAAATTAACTTTGATGAATTTTTACTGTGAATACTTTACCACAACAGATTAATGGAAAAATTAATGAATATTTCAGTAGAATTTTATCTGGAGTCTTCCCTCTTTTCTTCCTTTGTGTGTTGCTGTAGAATCAATATGTGTAAAGTCAAGCTACTAATCTATAAATAGCAAATGGGGAAACACTTATTCTAACCCATGTATTTCATCAACCTTAAGTTTGTTTTTTTTTTAAAAAAAAGGGAAAATAGGAAGGAAAGAGTGATATATAATTTCAATTGATATTTTACCCCCGAAGGTAAGAGAACCAACTTTGCCATGGGAAATTCTGCTTGACTGGATCTCACTGTGGAAAGGAAGAGGAAGGCAGGGAGTGGAGAGATTTACAAGTCACTTGGAAAGTTTATCTGTGTTAAATACGCGTTTAAGGTTTGGAAAGTTTTTGTTTTGGGGTGTTTTTTTTGGTACGGGGGATCGAACTTGGGACCTTGTGCCTGCGAGGCAGGCAATGGAACCACTGAGCTAAATCCCCGGCCCTGGAGTTTTGATACTCGGAAATTATAACTACAATTTTTAAAAATCATTATTGGATATTTAATAGATCTTAATTTGGTGGGGACAACCTTTTATTCTACAATTTGGGGGAGAGGGGTACTGGGAATTATACTCAGGGCCTCCCACTTGCCAAACAGGTGCTGTGCTGCTGAGCTACATTCCTAGCCCTAAAATTAGTTTTAAAATAGAACAATCAAGTCCTAAAAACATGTCCATGGTAAGTACAAGTAAAACATACCAAAATTTCATCTTGATCCACTTTCTCTTGACTATTCTACTATCCTCTACCATGTGTCAGGAAACTTGGGATTGTGAATTCTTTGCCACTGTAATAATGTCTTTAATCTGAAAACAAGAGAGCCAGAAAACCCAGGAATCTTTCCATTACCAGTGACTAAAGCCCAGTCGTCCTTGCTTTGGGTAAGGACAGACTATAGAGATCAACCAGAGGTAAGCACTCCTTACTCTTGGGATGAGAAGGTACTAGCTGGAGAAGTGACATTTTCCTCAGAAAACCAGGCTGTTACAGGGACCATACTTTGACAGTGTTGCTAATATCTAATCTGTTTAGAGATTCATTGAGAATGTATTGGAAGCAGCCCAAAATAAGGGGTTTGGCATTCATACTACAGAAGGAATTTTTGCTGTTATAGACAGTGCTTTAGAGAGCCTTAAGATTCTTTTCTATATATGTATAAAATAGATTCAGACAGATTCAACCTCTATCCTATTATATAAAGCAAAATGTGATTATAGAGAAACCAGATATATTACTTTTTAATACCTCAACCAGTATTATCTTTTGATGCTCTAGAAAAAACAATCTAGAAACGCTCTTACAGGTAAGTGACTTAAATTTGTTGACTTCCATTTCTACTAATGACTAATACTGGTAAGTTTACTAAGCAACCCACATGAGTTATCAGGAGTTTGTCAAATTTGGTGTTGAATTAAAATTCTGATTGTAGTTTGCTATAATTAATGTAGTGTCATATCAGAAGCGACAGTGCTGGGCAGCATTTACAGTTCCTTGGGCCTGGAGATTCACATACTGAGTTCTGAAATCCAACCACTGGTTGACTGGTCTTTGATCAGTGGTAGCCTTTGATTTTAATTATAAATAACTGCAAGCTTCAGCTTTGGGATTTACATTTATGGTTTGTGGTGGGTTGTTTGGCTAACTCTACAAGTGTAGCCACAACATCTTTGCATCAAATATAATTTGGCTTAAAATTTTATAACTAGACTTAAAAATGGTTTTCCTCTTAGACAAATTCAGATTGCTTTTGTGCCTGAAAGTTAAGAATGTTTTAGACTTGTGACAGAGCCCGTATAAAATTCACAAAGCTTAAAATGCAGTTGTCCCTGTATATCCACAAGAACTTGCATAGATTCGACTGACCGGAAATATTTGGGAAAAATATGTCAAATCCTACATATAATTCAAATTATAAGTAGTAGAGATTAAACATCCATATAGGAAGATATGGCTAAGTTATATGCA
Source organism: Heterocephalus glaber (assembly GCF_053883595.1). Lineage (NCBI taxonomy): Eukaryota > Metazoa > Chordata > Mammalia > Rodentia > Bathyergidae > Heterocephalus > Heterocephalus glaber. The sequence continues at coordinate 27,436,667 of NW_028258153.1, forward strand.
AATTACCATTGTATGATGGACTTAAGCATGGAGGATTTGGATCTAAGCAGAGGTATAAACTTCTACACATGGTTCACTGATGGAACACTTCATTGGATTGTAGCTCAATTAGATTTTCATTGTAAAAGAAGGGTGAGTCAACCTTGATGTCCCTAACTTCAGCAGGCCTCTACATTGAACAGCAATGAGAAATAAAATGTCTTTCCTCAGCATGCCTATCCAGATAGGATACAGCGTGCAAGCTGTGTTGTCATGTATACAGAGCGGAAGCCTTGGCTTGCTGCATTCTTTAATTTTTTCACGTATGATAATCAGAAATCCCCTTCCAGTAAGGATTTTAGAGTAAAAATAGGGTATGTATTGGAAACAGTTTATTCACATCTTCTTGGTAATTATATAAGATGTACTAATTTCAGCATTTAAATTCTTTAGCATATTTAAATTCTGAAATTTAATAATTTTAATTTGAACTGAATGGCTGTTCTAGTTTGAAAGAGTTATTAATAGCAGCCTTGTTCTAAGCTACAAATCTCATGGGTGAATACCGGTATATGTTTTGTCTAAGATTTAATAGTTACTCATTGGTCTCATGAAAGAAAAGCCATCTTCTTCTAGCAGTATCCATTTATGTACCTCTCCAACCTTAAAGTGTATCTTACAAAAGTTTATATTGATCTTCCCCCTTGAGTGACAGTATGTTAACAGATACCCAGCTGTATTCCCATGTGCACCTTGATTCTTTTTAAATACATAAGTTTATTAACTGCCATGTAGCCTAGAGAAATACAATCAAGTTTTAATAATTGTGCTACAGCTCCATGAAGATAAAATTCATTTTTCTCCTCTGATCCAGCTTTACAGGTCTTCATTTAATTTGCTGGGGGGAAAAAAAAGTAATAGATCAGTAGAAGACTTTTAAAAGTGTTCATACTAACCTAACACTAGAAACAAAAGGTTCCTTAATAAAATTTGAGAAATTAAGATTCAGCACTTCTGTGTACCTGCAAATGCAATTGTAGTTTTATAATTTAGTTATTCTAGTCTAATACAGAGATTTAGAAAAATTCACATTATAAATACACAAAAGTTTTTAGGAGCTCACCAAAACGATCACTTTTCTTAGAATTGACATTACATTTAAAATAGTGACCAAGTTAATTTGTCCAGTCAAATAACTAGAGTACTATGTGTTGTTGGAGTTAAAACTTTGACATGTTCTTATTTTACAGTAAGTCCATGACTTATGAACATTAAAGTTGTGAACTTTTATACTGTATAAGGTTCAGTTTGTTGGCTTATGAACAAATCCATCTTAGAAATAGTTCTCCCAGAACAGAACTCATTCATAAGTTGGGGACTTGCTGTATATTGTTCGTGCTCAACACTGAGTTGTACGTGTTGAGTGTGTTCATAGTTACGTATTGAACCTACATGTTAAGCTTTAAAACCAAGCCCCAGTCAATGAAATGGAACTAGTCCTGTAGAAGTAAATAGGACTTGAATTAGAAATCTGTAAGCCCCATTTCTTGTATGTATTGCTACTTATAATTCTGTACTTAAAACACTGTGGAAAATTGGAAAGAGATAGAAAACTAGAATAAGACTGAACACCTTTTACATACCAGCATTCCTTTTACAAATTATTCAACTTCCTTGTGTCCTATTTTATTCATTTATATAAAAGATATGGTACACGCCCTTTTAATCTTCAATGAGTCAATTCAGTGTCTGACTTAAAGCGCATTCCAACGATGGGTCACCTTCTAAAGAAAGGAACTAAAAGCCCTAAGTCGATAATTACATGACAGCTCACCTAAAGTGTGATTAAACAAGCAAGAGAAAAAGTAGAGACCTGTTTAAGCCACCTGGGGTTTTTTTTTTCCTATGCAATAGTGCTTTTCTAATTTTAGTATATGTGCCGCCGAAGCAAGCACTCAATAGTGCTTTTCTTGTGTGACAAAACATCTGTCTCAAGAAAATTGTCTATAGCTTACTAGTAGGATAGAGGAGACAGGGCAACAGCCCAGAATCAACTATTTACCTGAGTTATTCTTCCCCAGTCACCTACTGTTGTGTTCCAACCATAAGCTTTAAGGCAGGAAAATATTATTAAGATAGCTGTTCTAAATCCAATTATAAGGGCAGAGGACTAGGACGGCCTTCTCTCTCACTTTTGCCATAGTGAATGCTTTTGGGGCAGTGTTTATGTGACCAGTCTGTAACTGCTATAATGGATAGCAGCTGGTGTCACACTGAAGCCTTTGACTCCACTCTTACCAAAGTTACTGGGGGAACAGAGGATGGACCAAAGTCTGAGTGACCCTAAGAGCAATGCTTAAGTCCTGATAGGAAAGTGGGAAGAGTAAAGAGCTGGAGCCTCAAAAACTGCCATTCATCTTGGTCCCTGTTAGTAAAGCTACAACTTTGATAGGAAAACATGTGAAGCTATTAGACCTCTGTTCCTCATAGGTAATATATGCAAGAAAGACCAGAGACCTAGTTTTTCTTTTGTAACCCGCTAAGTGTTATGTCTGCTTAAAAGAAAGAATGTTAGTTGAGAGCCCTTAAGAGGTTCCCATACCACTTACCTGTAGAGCCCGTCCTTTGGTCTCGATGGGAAGAGTAAATGCAGAAATGGCGCCCACAACACAGACAGATGAGAAAAGACACAGTGCTCCCAAGATTGATGCGCTCATAAGAACCTATAGGTCACAGGAGAATGACTCAATTCATTGTGTCCCGAACACCTCTATGGATCTTTTGTATCAAACAGTAAGGATTCACTTTGCAAATCCCAGTTCTATAAGGTATGAATTCCTGACATTGATTTACTTGGGGCAAACTGATGTACGAATCCTGTGTGACTGCCATTAGTATGCACTGGCCAGTTTAGACTTCTCTGTACCTACCTGCCAGGTATCTCTAGAACAAATTTCAGTACCTAGCAGAAACTAGAGATCACCTGTTTTTCTACCCCTTAATGCCAGTTCCCTTGTTTAATATCTAGCCTCACCTGGTGGCTCACCTCTGCCAGTCCGTTGCCTGCCTTCAGTTCTGATGGGATGAAACAAGTTGTTTGGAAGAGATGTCATTCCAGAATCTGGAAAGATTACTAATGTATCTTGTTTTTCACTGTGTGACACTTGGGGCTTCCTATTTGGTATTCATTTTTCCACAGTAATAATGGGTTTCTTTCAACCTATCTACATCTTTTGGCCCAGATATTTTTACTCTGAGAATAGCTAATACTTCACTTTCTCCAGGACTGTGTCCAAGCTTGGCAAATAGGCACTTGGTAGTTGTCAATTAGTCTTTGGTTCTTTGAGACAGGGTCTCCTCACTATGTAGTTCAAGCTGGCCTCAAACTCGCCTCAGCCTCCTGAGTACTGGGATTGCAGTCATGCACCACTAAGCCTGGCTTCTGTCATTTTTTGGTACTGGGGATAGAGCTCAGGACCTTGCACTTAGGCAGGTGTGGTGCCACTGAGCTAAATACCCAGCCCTGTCAACTTATCTTAAAAAGCAGTTAACTCTGAAGTGATTTAGGGACACCACGGCTCTCTAGAGTCAGAATATTGCAATTTGGAAGGAAGCAGAAACTATCTGGTCTGATCCAACCCCTTACTTTGCAGAGGAGCCTACACTAAGTGACTTGTCTCAGTAATTATTACCCAGATTCGCATACAGATGCTTGACAACCAGGTTAGCATTACTGCCATTTAGATTCCCTAAAAACACCCATTTGGGGAGCCAACTGCCTTCTAAAATGGTAAATCCACTTACTCAAGCAGAACCTGTAATACTAACTTCACTAATTATTTGTAGTTGACCTAGCAAATGATAGATACTATTCTGATTTGTCTCCCAAAATATAACTTTCCCTAAACCAGAGTTTGTTTTGTATGTTGACAGAAATTTGGGAAACTAGGCTTAGAAAAAGGATAGAAACCAAGAGAGGCCAGCCAGTTGAATTATGATCAAATCATGCCAAAAATAGAATGTAGACCTAGATTGCTGCCGCTGCCTTCTCTGCAATTGGACCCCAGAATTCCCAACCACAAGAATGAATGCTCATCTTCACAATCTTCACCAGTTTCAAAATAAAATTTATTTTAAAAAATAAAGTGATTCTTCAAAACTGAAAAAAACAAACCAAAAAAACCCAAAAGTCCTAGGTGGCTTGAGACCCTGATGCTTGAGTTTGGGTCACATAACTCTTCTACCACCCAGAGATGGTAACTGCCTATTTTTGGCTTTCCTGGGATACCCGGCTCCACTCCATACCAAGTCTAGTAGTCAGTTATCTTATTACTGAATATTGTCCAATAAATCCTGCCTGAGTTACCAAACTCAATTTCTGTTGTTTGCAAGTAGGACTTTTAAGTAATACCTGGCTGTAAACATCAGTTGACAGTGTAACTTAATGATAGAAACCATGCTTACAATGCACAACACCTGGGTTTAATCTCCAGAACCACAAAAAAAGCCAGATATGGTAGCATACACCGTCATTTTAGTGCTCGGAGGCTGAGGCAGGAAGCAGTATGTACTACAACAGTGAGACCCTGTCTCAGAATAATAAATCACCTGGGAGTTTTGACAGAATGAATGTTTGCAGGGACCACTCCAGATTTCACTATCAAAATGAAAGAGGTCTTCATTTAAAAAAAGTAGCTCAGACCAGGGATGACTGATTGACCCTTTAGTCATCATGTAATGCTGTCATTATATGATGACTAAAGGGTCAGTCAACCAAGAAGACAGCAATCCTCAAACTAAAACTCCAAAGTTCACTCACCTAGAACTGAAAAGAGCAAGTCCACATATAGTTGGAAACTAATATCCTCAACTCTCTAATGGAACTACTAGACAGCAAGTCAGAGAAGAACTTTCTGACACCATCAGCAGTATCAGCAAATAGGATATAATTGACATTTGCAGAACAGTTCACCCATCATCAAAATACATCTTTTCCAGTGCTCGTGGAACATTCACCAAATTAAACCATATTGAGGGCCATAAAATTAAACTCAGTTGTTCAAAACAATTGAAATCATAGAATGTTTTCTAGCTAAAATGCTGTCTCGAAACAGCAAGTTAACAGCAAAATATTCAAACATTTCTAAAGCTACAGGTCAAGTCTCAAGAAAATATTTTTAAATACATTGGAATAGAAACATTAAATTTGTGAGACACAGATAACAGGAACAAGAATAAGATACTTAGGAAGAAGTAGAAATGTGTACAAAAATCAAAATTATAATATTTTTACTTCTGAGTTTTAGGGCCAGGGATTTAACTCAGTGTCACAGCGCCTGCCTGGGAAGCATGAGATCCTGAGTTCGATCCCTGGTACCAAAAAAAAATTGAGTCTTGCAAAAATATAATTCTCACCAAAGTAATTAATTCTAATGGAAATCAAAATCCTAGTAGGACTTTTGGAATCAATTTGAGAATACAATTGATTCTAAGGTTGATATGGAAAAAAAACATAAGAAATATGAGGAAACCCGAAAATCATGGGGTGGGGAAGTCTAGGGGGGTTTTATTACCTTAATCATTTTATAAGAATCATTTAACACAAATTTACAAGTCCTTATTGTAATGTTGGTGCCAGAGTAGATTAATAAAACAGTAAGTCACAAAAATATATCCACATTCTCTATGGAAATTTGGTTATATTATGATAGGGACATACTAAGTCAGCTGAGGGAAGGCCAACAAAAGGCAATAAATAGCCTGAGAAAAATCAGCTAGAAAATCAGCTTTGCTGCTTTTGAAAGCTAGATGCTTACCTCAGTCTTTTATTATTAAATTCTTTTATTGGTACATTGTAGGTATACAACACAATTACATTTCTCATTGGGAATTGTACCTTTACATAATGCATCTTGGTTATTTTTTCCCCATTCCTAGCCCTCCCTTCATGCCCTCCACCCTTCCCTATTTACAAAGACTTTATTTCCATTTTTTCCATTTCTCATCATTTTTCCTTTCCCCTGCCCCTCCCACTACCCCTACCCCTTTGGACCTTTTCTTCCTATTACATTATCAATTATTCATTCTAATCATTGGTACATTTTAGGTATACAATACAATGACATTCATCATTGGAAATTTGCACCTTTACATAGTCTTTCTTGGTTCTTATTTTTCACCCTTGCCCAGCCCTCCCTTCAACCCCTCCATTCCTGTGTACAAAGATTTTATTCCCATTTTTCCATTTTCTCATATTAATCCCATTCCCTTCTATCCTTTCCCCTAGCCCTCCCACTTCCTTCCCCTTTGCCCCTTTTCTTCCTGTTTCACATTATCTATTATACATTTAGTCCTTATTTACACTTTCAGTTTCTCACACCAGAGAAACTATTCGGTATTTATTCATGTGGGTCCTATTTATTTCACTTAAGAGCATTGCCTCAATGTGCATCCATTTAGCTATAATTTAATTTCTCATTTTTTATGGCGTAGTACTCCATTTTATTAAAAAACCCCACATTTTCTTTATCCAATCTCCAGTTGATGGGCATTTGGGCTGTTTCCAAGTTTTAGCTATTACAAACTGTGCTATGAACATGGGTGCACATATATCACTGTGGTATGATTCTTTTAATTCTTTGGGGAAGATCCCCAGCAGTGGAATAGCAGGGTCAAATGGGACTTCCAGTCCTAGTTCTTTGAGGTATCTCCATACTGATTTCCACAGTGGTTGCACCAGTCTACACTCCCACCAGCAGTGGAGCAGGGTTCCTCTTTCCCCACAGCCCTGCCAGCATTGGTTATTGGTTGATTTCATGATAGCAGCCATTCTTTCTGAAGTGGAATCTCAGCATTGTTTTCATTTGCATCTCTCAAATGACCAGTGATGTTGAACATTTTTTCATGTATTTGCTATTTCTACTTCTTTGTCTGAGAAATGTCTGTTCATTTCAGATGCCCATTTTTGAATTGGGTCTTTAAATTTGGGAGGTCTGATCTTTTTAATTTCTTTATAGATTCGAGATAGACCTTTGTCTGAGGAAAAGGTGAAGATTTTTTCCCACATTGTGGGTTGTCTCTTCACACTGCTGGTGGTTTCTCTTGCTGTGCAGAATCCTTTTAATAAGAAGAGATCCCATTTGTTGTTTGTGCTAGTTCACGGGCAACTGAGGTTTTGTTCACAAAATCTTTTCCTACACTGATGTCTTCAAGGGTTCTACCTAACCTCTGTTCCAACTGGTTCAGAGTTTCTATTTTAATATTTAGATCTTTAATCCATTTTGATTTTAGTTTAGTGCATGGTGAGAGATACAGGTCTAGTCTTAATCTTTGGCAAGTTGAAGCCCAATTTTTCCAGCACCATTTATTAAAGAAGCTATCTTTCCTCCAGTGAGGGTGTTTGGCTCCTTTGTCGAAGATGAGATGGCTGAGTGTGTCTGGCATTGTTTCTACATCTTCTAATCTGTTCCACTGGTCCTCAGGTCTGTTTCTTTGCCAGTACCATGCTCTTTTTATCACAGTAGCTTTGTAGTATAGTTGCAGGTTGGGGATTGTGATACCCCCTGCCATGTCTCTGTTACCTAGAATTGCTTTTGCTATTCTGGGTCTCTTCTTGTTCCAAATGAATTTTTGGATTGTTTTCTCAAGGTCCATGAAGTATGCTGCTGGGATCTCAATTGGAATTGCATTAAATCTATATAGCAGTTTTGGAAGTATGGCCATTTTCACTATATTAATCCTTCCTACCCAGGAGCAGGGGATGTCTGTCCATTTTCTGATATCCTCTTCAATCTCTCTTTTCAGAGTGCCATAGTTTTCAGAGAAGAGGTCTTTGATTTCTTTTCTTAGGATGATTCCTAGGTATTTCAGGTTTTTGGATGCTATTGTGAAAGGAATTATTTGCCCTATTTCTCTCTCAGTGAGTCTGTCATTGGTATAGAGGAAAGCTATTGATTTTTGTGTGTTGACCTTGTAACCAGCTACTTGACTGAATTTGGTTATTAAGTCTAGAAGACTTTTGGTGGAGTTCTTGGGGTCTTCTATATAGAGCATCATGTCATCTGCAAAGAATGACAATTTGACTTCTTCATTTCCTATCTTTATTCCTTTTATTTCTTTCTCTTGTCTAATTGCCATGGCTGTTTCCAGAACTATATTGAACAAGAGTGGTGATAGTGGACATCCTTGTCTTTTTCCTGATTTTAGTGTGAAGGATTTCAGTTTTTGACCATTTAGTATGATATTGGCTGTTGGTTTTTCATAGATGGCTTTTATCAGTTTGAGGTAGAGACCATCTATTCCAATTTTTTGTAGGGTTTTTATCATAAATGCATGTTAGATTTTGTCAAATGCTTTTTCTGTGTCTATGGAGATAATCATATGGTTTTTGTCCTTGGCTCTATTGATATAGTGTATTACATTGATTGATTTGCATATATTGAACCATCCCTGCATCCCTGGGATGAATCCCACTTGATCAGGGTGTATGATCTTCTTGATGATCTTCTGCATTCTGTTTGCCAGTATCTTATTAAGGAGTTTTGCATCTATGTTCATTAGTGAGATTGGCCTATAGTTCTCTTTTTCAGTTGAGTCTTTCTCTGCTTTGGGGATCAAGGTGATGCTTGCTTCCATGAATGAATTTGGGAGTATTGCTTCCCTTTCAATTTCATTGAAGAGTTTAAACAGTAGTGGCAGCAGTCCCTCTCTAAATGTCTTGTAGAATTCAGCAGTGAAGCCATCAGGGCCTGGGCTTTTCTTAGTTGATAAGTTTTTAATTACATTTTCAATTTCATTGGTTGATATTGGGTTGTTCAGAATTTTTAGGTCTTCATTCAACTTTGGTAATTCATATGTATCTAGGAATCTGTCCATTTCTTCTGTGTTGTCCATCTTATTGGCATATAGGTTCTGGAAGTAGGTATTGATGATCCTCTGGATTTCTGCTGGGTCTGTTGTCATTTCACCCTTTTCATTCCTAATTGCATGGATTTGGGCCTTTTCTTTCCTTTTTCTGACAAGGTTGGCTAAAGGTTTGTCAATTTTGTTGATTCTTTTGAAGAACCAACTCTTGGCTTCATTGATTTTTTTGTATCATTCTCTTAGTCTCCATTGCATTGATTTCTCCTCTGATCTTTATAATTTTCTCCCTTGTATGAGCTTTGGGGTTGTCCTGCTCTTTTTCTAGAAGCTTGAGGTGCAGCATCAGGTTGTTTAATTGGGCTCATTCTGTTTTCCTAATATGCATATTCATTGCTATGAATTTCCCTCGTAAGACTGCTTTGTGTCCCATAGATTCTGATATGTTGTATTGTCCTTATCATTTAATTGAAGGAACTGTCTGATTTCTTAATTTCCTCTGTGACCCTTTGGTTATTCAGAAGTGTGTTGTTCAATTTCCACGTGTTTATGAAATTGTTCCAGTTTCTTTTGCTATAGATCTCCAATTTCATCCCACTATGGTCTGATAATATACAGGGGATAACTTCAATTCCTTTGCACTTACTTTAAGTATGTGTGAGTATGTGTGAGTATGTGGTCTGTTTTGGAGAATGACCCATGTGCAGCTGAGAAGAATGTGTATTCTGATTTTGTTTGGTGGAAGACTCTGTAAACATCTGTTAAGTTTATTTGTTCAAGAGTTCGATTGAGTTCTAGTATTACTTATTTTTTGTCTAGTTGATCTATTTGTGACAGTGGGGTGTTGAGGTCCCCCACTACAATTGTATTAGTGCATATATGACTTTTCATGTCCATTAGTATTTGTTTTATATAGTTGGGCACACTAGTGTTTGGTGCATAGATATTTATGATTGTCATCTCTTCCTCTTGGATTCTTCCCTTTACAAGGATGTAATGTCCTTCTTTGTCTCTCTTAATCAGTGGTTTGAAATCTACTTGATCTGCAAAGAGGATAGCTACTCCTGCTTTTTTTCAGGTTCCTGTTGCATGGAGTATTGTTTTCCACCCTTTAACTTTCAGTCTGTTTCTTTTTGAATTGTGTTTCTTGTATGCAGCATATTGTTGGATTTTGCTTCTTGACCCATTCTGCCAGGCTATTTCTTTTGATTGGTGAATTGAGACCATTAACATTGATGGTTATAACTGAAACATACTGACTTGTCATTGCCATGACTTTTTTTGTTGGGTTCTCCCCCTTTCCATTTAATTTCTTGTCATGCCAGATGGGTTCATTCTGCTTTGCTTCCTGGGGTTGTGATCCTCAGTGTCTGTTCCTAGGATATTGTGTAAAATTCTTTGGAGTGCTGGTTTGGTATTCACAAAGTTCCTAAGGTGCTCTTTGTCATCAAAGTGTCTTATTTCTCCATCAATTTTGAAAGATAATTTTGCAGGGTACATCAATCTGGGTTGGAGGCTGTTTTCTTTTAGGGCTTGGAATATGTCACTCCAAGCTCTTCTTGCCTTGATGGCTTGTGTTGAGAAGTCTGCTGTGATTCTGATGCACTTTCCTTTGTATGTGATTTGTTCCTTTTTCTGCTTGTAGAACTTTGTTCTTCTGTTGAGTTTCTGTAATCTTAACAATTGTAATAACAATATGCTTATGTGTAGATTTTTTTTGATCAAGGCTATTTGGAGTCCTATATGCCTCACTTATCTGTATGTCAAGCTCTTTTCCTCTGCTAGGGAAGTTTTCTGCCATTATTTCTGTGAAGAGATTTTTTTATGTTATCTCCGCTCTCTCCTGTTTCTTCATTGAGCCCAATCAGTCTTATGTTATTCTTCTTTGCATCATCTAGCAGCTGCTGGATTGATTTCTCATGTTCCCTTATAATTTTGAAGCAATTTTTCTTTTCCTGGTCACTAATTGCAATCTTATCTTCTATATCTGAAATTCTGTCCTCTCATTGTCTTATTCTTCTGTGTAGACTTTCAATGGAGTTTTTCATGTCCTGGAAATCTATTTGCATCTATTTTATGGATTCCATTTGTTTCTTCTGTTGGGATTCCATCATGTTCCTGAGCTCCTCTCTAGATTTATTAATCATTTCTTGCACTAGGGGCACAATTTCTCCTCTTATGTGAGAAATTATTTCTGATTTCATTTTTTCCAGATCCCCTTTTGTTGCCAGTTCAGTGGGTCCAGGTAGTTGAGTATCAGAGTGTTCCATCTCATTTCCCCCTGGGGTTGCTGTAGGTGATCTGGAAGTCTGGTTTTGAGACTTATTTACACCTTTTCTCATTTTAACTGCGGGGTGGTGGGGGTGGGGGTGGCGCCCGCTCGGATTTCCTCTGATCTGGGAGAAGTGAGACGGGCTGGGAGCAGCAGGAGAGATGGTGACCCAAAAGCCCTTTCCTGTGGGCTGGGAGCAGCGGGAGGGATGGTGGCCAGGAAGCCCCTTCCTCTGGACCAGGAGAGGTGGGACGGCGGCTCAGAAGCCCCTACCTCTGGGCCAGGAGCAGCGGGACTCAGTAACGTGGTCTATTGGTCCGGTGTCCTCTGCATCTTTGTAGTGTGGAACCAGGTGGCTGGCCTGTCTGCAGCGGGGTGATTCGGCGTGTTCCGCGAGACTGGTGACCTCGGTAGGGCGTGGGCAGACCTGCCTGCCTGCAGCGGGGTGATTCGGTGTCTCACCTCAGTCTTGATAGGTAAATACACTGTGACTAGATCAAAGAATGTTTCGTCTAAAAAGCCTTTGGGGCCAGGGATTTAGCTCAGTGGTGCTGCTGCCTGCCTGGAAAGTGCAAGGTACTGAGCTCGATCCCTGGTACAAAAAAAAAAGCCTTTGGACTTTCAATGTTTCACAAATGAACAAATGGGTAATTGCACCATTCAAGCATGACACGTCTTAAGTGGAAAAACCAGTAAGTTGATTATATACACCCAGTATATATTTATAACTATATATATACTTAAAACTTGCTAGTAAAACCAGAAGGCAAAAAAACATATCTGTTGTGCAATAACGCCTAAATAGCCTCTGGGAAAATAGCAAATCACATAAGCAATTTTACAAAAGGTGGATAGTGAAAGATTCTCAGCTTTACTAATAATGAACAAAGTCCAAGTGAAGATAAGATGTATTTTACTATCTACCAGACTGATAAAGTTTTAAAAGCTTGCTCTCCCTTTGATAATGAAGAGAAACCGAGAAACTTGTTTGGGAATACATTCAGGCATGTTAAAGACCTTTTTCATTGAGCACATACAAATGGCCAAGAGTGCTCATCATCACTAACTTTGAATGCAAAACCAAACCACAAGGAGTGGCCATTTCTCACCAGTTAGGATAGCTATTCTCAAAACAGCAGAGGGCTGGGTGTGTGGCTCAGTTGTACAATACTTGCCTGGCAGGTACAAAGCCCTGGTTTCAGTCCCCAACACTGGGGGAAAAGATGTTGATGTAGACAAAAAAAGCAACCTTTACACACTGGTTGGGAGTATGGACTGATGCGGTCATTATACAAAACAGTACATAAGTTCCTTAGCCTACCCAAAAAAATGAGGATATCACATAATGAGTATAAATATAAAAAGTTTCACAAAAATGTGGTACTGGGGATAGAACCCCCAGCTGTTTGCTTTTTTGAGAATAGCTATTTTAAGTGGTGAGAGATGGCCTCTCCTTGTGGCTACAATCAGTTGGCTTTAAACACTTTTTCACCCAAAAATTACCCAACAGACTTTTCCTACAAAATTTGGCTTCTCAGACATAGTCTAGAGTCTCCCTTACTATATCTCCCATGTGTTTCCTATTCCTTTCTTCGCCATATCAATACAGTATCTTTTCCTATTTTCTAGCTTTCCCATAGCTAGAAAATTGTTTGTCCCTTTTTTAAACTCCATTAAGATATAACTTTAAAGAATCTAGACACAACGCAGCAGTGTCTAGAACATAAGAGCTCAATGACCATATTAAAAGATTTAAATAGTGTTACATGTTGCTAGCTGTGTTGTGCAGGCCTTCAGCATCCCATTGCTTGTGAACAGTGGAGAGAAGTAAACAAAAATTTACTCATTACTGAGGCAATGACTGTTGAATCATGGCACATCCATGCAACGGAAACCTATGCCCCTAAAGAATGAGTTTGATCTCATATTGACATAGTGTTATGAGAAGAGCATTTCCAGTGGCAATATGTACCTAATAGAGGTGTGCATGTTTACACAGTTACATCGTTAATCACACAGGTGGAGATAATAGGGTAAGGTGGAGTCTGACACTGCTTGGTGTTTGCTTCGTAGTGAGCTCCAGGCCATTTCCCGGGTTTTGCCTAATCTTTCCGACCTGCTTGAGAGGACTTCTCTGCTCTCTGGAGACCGCAATTATTTAAGAAGCCTCTTTCATACCCTCTGGGAAGGACAGGGCATCACCTGTCTCAAGATTCAAATCACATTCAAGGGCAAGGTCTATCTCCCTCTGTGGTGACCATAAAATGTAGATATGAAGATATTTCTGATATACAGCTATATGCATACAGTAAAGTCTATACATACATATATACAAACATAAACCTACATATACAAATGTTACTGGTACTCAGACACAACATATGCATTGAAAAGCACCAGGAAAAATATGCTCAAAACTACTAACTGGTTATCTGATGACAATTACTGGAAAATTTTTTCCTTTCTTAATTATATATTTCTGTATTTGAAATTTTACAACTAGTATATTTATATTCAGAAAAAAATTTGTAATGATTATAAATCTTGTTAATATAAAATGAGAAACAGTGAACTACTAGTTCAAAGTTTAAAAAGCTAATCTTAAATTACTGCAACAGAACGTCTTCCCAAAAAATGTTAGGAAAAAAACAGGTCCAGTTGATAAAGAAGTACTTTAGAGAACTAAAGCCCACCTATAAGCAAAAGTGAAAAAATTAAGAAATTAATAGTGAAATATCAGTGTGGAATGCAAATCTAATCCAAGCACTCTGGAGGCTGAGGCTGGAGGACATTGAGCTCCAGGCCACGTGGGCTACATAGCAAGTTCAAGCACAGCCCAGACTATGTAAGACCCTGTCTCTAGAAAACCAAAACAAAAAAATGAAACCATCACTAACAAAGGAAGTAAAAAGATTAAAAGAATGCTTCCCACAGATAATCGCTAGTAAATTTGAACAGAGTAGCCAATAAAAAATTCCCTGACATTTACTCAGAAAAAACCCAAGGAAAGATCTCATGAGAATGGCTAAAGAAATACAGTACATTCTCCACAGTGAAAACAGGATTCACTCACCTTCCCTTTCCCTCTCATGTCCAAGGAACATAATCCAGTAAAAGAAGCCTCCCCATGTCTTTTTTAATGAAACTAACTTGAAAACAGTTCTAGAAGTGAACATAAACAAAAATCACCATTTCATGTGTGAGTATTGATTTAAAAAGTGTAGATTAGGGCTGGGGATTTAGCTCAGTGGTTTCGCCGCCTGCTGTGCAAGCGCAAAGATCCGAGTTTGATCCCCAGTACCAAAAAAAAAAGTATAGATTAAAATCCTGGCAAGTTGAACTCAGTGGTTTGCTAGAAAAGTAAGGTTTAAGTGGCAGCCTTCACTGGCACGATGGCCAAGGGCTCTCTGCCTGCCGCTGCTTCCTCTTCCACTCACCTTGCCAAGAGTTTCCAATCTTTATATATGTAATTATTCCAGTTTGACCTCTGCTTTTCCAAGGACCCAAACTCAATAAGATATTTCAATAAACTATTTGTGAACTAATATTTTTTAAAATTAGATTTCTATATACAAAAACAGAAACATCTATTCAAAATGTTCACTATATGTCCAGCACTTTGTAGGATCCAGGAATACAGAAGTTAGCAAACTACATAGATCTTGGTCCACAGGTGCCTCGAACCAACCCCACCCAAATTCAGATGTTGAAGCCCTAAGCCCCATGTTATGGTGTGAGAATGGGCCTCTGGGAAGTGCAGTAATGAGGGTTGGATGTCATGATGACCAGTCCACCATGATGAGATCAGTGCCAGTGTAAGAGGAGACACCAAAGCTTGCTCTCCACCATGTGAGGCACAGTGAGAAGGGATCACCAACAAGCGAAAAGAGAAGCTCCACCAGAGCCCGACCCTCCTGCCTCCCTGATCTTAGACTGCCAGCCTCTGAATAATATATATCTGTGAGCCACACAGTCTGGGATTTTGTTACAGCAGCCACAGCATCTCACTGGTAAAGCCCTGTAAACCATGTTGAGGATTTTGGTCTTCATGAGAAGGGAGGAGATAAAAGGTTATTTACACAAGAATAATACATAGATCTGCAGGAGAATGAGATGATGAGGATGAGAATATGCAGGCCGTGACTGGTTAGTATGCCGTGGTAGCAGTCCAGGAAAGAATGATGGTAGTTTGAACCGGGGTGCTTCTAGTGGCAGAAAAAGTGCTGAGGTGAATGATGATGCATGTTGTGTTAGGTTAAATCCACAGGGTTTGGGGGTTGAGCCTGAAGAGAGAAAGGAGAGGGGTGACTCCCGGGAGGAACCAGGATGTCATTTACCAGTGGTAACTGGGAAAGGAGTGGGTTTGAGAGAAACATCAGAAATTGAATTTCAGGCATGCTGGACTTCAGGTGCTTCTGAGACACCCAAGTGGCAGTGTTGGAAGGAATTCAATGGATCTAGAGTTCAGAGTTGTGATCATGTAGGTGGTCCTTAAACTCAAAAGTGATCGATACACCTAAGTACAGGAAGATAAGGGGCTAACACGGAGCAGTCAGAATTCCCCAAATTATAGAAACAGTAGAGGGCCGGGGATTTAGCTCAGTGGTTCTGCCGCCTGCCTCAAAATCACAAGGTCCTGAGTTCAATCCCCAGTACAAAAAATAAAAAATTTTTTTTAATAAAATGGGTAGGGAGTTGGGGATGTAGCTCAGTGCAAACGCCCTAAAAAAAACAAAGAATTGAAAAATGGGCAAGTACTTAGGTAGGAAAGCTAAAACAAAGGTGAAATAAACATGAAAACATTGAATTTTATTCCTGAATAAAAGAAACTAATTAGAGTAACAAAGAGCTGTTATTTATTGCCAGTGAGACTGGCAAAGACAAGCGGGATGGGAGCACAGAATGGCAGAAAGCGAACCCTGACCACCAGACCTATGTCTAGGAATGTGTCCTAAGGAGATGATGTACTTGCCTGTAAAGTGAGGCTAAGGCAGGAGGGTTACTGCATTCGAGGCCAGCCTGAACTATATTGTTGAGTTCAAGGCCAGCCTGAGCTGCATATTGAGATCCTGTCTCAAAAAGATACAAGCACAAAAATACTAAATAGAGAATTAAGTCACCAAAGAGTAACTTTTTTTTTTTGCTTTTTGAGACAAGGTCTCGCTATGTAGTTCAGGCTGGCCTCAAACTCACAGTGATCCTCCTGCTTCAGCCTCCCCAGTGCTGGGATTACAGGTGTGCGCTGTGACACCTGCTCTGAAGAGTAACTTTTAGATCTCTCTCTCAAATATTTTTCAACATTAAACAGGACCTTTTATATTTGTGGACATGAAAAATGTCTGCAACATATTGAGTGCCAAAAAAGTAGATGAATTATCATATTTGGGTAAAATGTATATGTATAGTTATACTCATGTAGATACACATTAAAAGAACTTCATCAAAATCTTAGTAAAACTTTCACTTTGTCTGGGCTGGGGATTTAGCTCAGTGGTTCCGCCACCTGCCCTGCAAGTGCAAGGTCCTGAGTTTGATCCCTGGTACCAAAAAAAAAAAAAAAAAAAAAAAAACTCCAAAACTTTAACTTTGTCATTTTGTATTTTCTGCACGAAATGAAAAAATTGATGTCAAAATTGCCTTTGAGTATCTTGTGTTTGTGTGCACAGGTACACATGCGTGTGTTTTGAGACAGGGTCTTGCTATATAGTTCAGGCCAGCCTTGAACTCACTACGTAGCTCAGGCTGGCCTTGAACTCTTGGTGATCCTCATGCCTCAGCCTCTTATATGCTGGATTACAGGCATGGGCCACACCTCAAATACATGACTTAAAATATTTTAAACACAAACATATTTGAGCATCACACTTAACACTGACAAAACTCCTCTCCTTGATTGGATCCTAGGGAGGCTCCTCTGAGCCCTCTTCCCAAATAGGCCTCAGCCTTGGTCTAAAGATTTGAACAAAAGCACAGTTTCTAACAGCTCAAGGCAGTTGCCTTGGATGACGGGAGCTCCCTATAAATGCCCAACAGGCAAAACTCCCGGCTAACAAAGTGGCTACTTCTTCCAGCCAACACCTACAGACAGGGCCCGTGTCCCTGCCTCTGGGGAGGGGTGCCCCCAATTCCCACAGCAGCAGTGAGTGAGCCCAGGTGACTTGTGGGGACCAACACCCCTTTGCCAAATGTGATTTTTTAATTTCCCTGACTCAAGTCTCTGCCCTTCCCTCCCCTCCCACCCACACGTTCCCTTTCATAGACCTATTTGTCTGTGTCCATGCAAGTATTTGGTTCACACTGGATTTTAGCCTATTGCACTAAGTTATTACTAATTCATTATTACTAATTAAAACTCACCCTTACCACTTTAATGAGTACCTGGCTTATCTTTGACAAGCAAGTTTTTCCATAAATTTGTTATTTAGCCAACTTCCTTTACAAACATTTTGAATGCACGGAGTTTTGATTTCAGTTAACCTAGGGAGTTTCTGCAGCATCTTATTTGTGGACTTACTGGTTTCCGTACTTCACAGAAAGGCTAGGCACTTGACCGGACAACAAAATCATGGCTCAGCAGAATATTATGCAATCAGATTTACCATCTCTTCCTCTATCTCCATGCTATGAGAAGAAGTGTTCTCTGGGATTCTGAACTCTGCTTTTCCAATCTTGTTAGAAGGGTGTTTCACCTTTGATTCCCTCTAATTCACTGTTTCTACAGCAAACAGGGTGACCTGTTTAAAATGGAACACTAATCATATCCCTTAAGTTGTCGCTTAAAACCCTTAACCTATTGCCCATTGTTCCTGAGAGAAAATCTAAAGCCCTCACTGGGCCTGAGAGGCACATTCTCTCCCTGCGTGTCCCTCGGCTTGGTTGCCATGGAGTTTCCTATTCCTGGAATACGCCAGTGTCTGGCCCTCTGGCCCTTGTAGCAGTTGTCATCCTACTTGAAAGTCTGTATTTCCCTCTACACCACTGACAACTTCTCATATTTTAGGTCTCAACTCCATGTCACCTCAGAGAGGACTCACCCAGAAAACCTGTCACCCCCCCCCATGAATAAGTTATTTCCAAAGCACAAACCACAACCTGAAACTATCTTAAATTCTTTGCATATTTGCAAAGAACCCAACTTCAAAGTAAGTTTCTTGAGGGCAGGACACTATAGTGTTGTACAGCCAAATATTCAACAACAGGTTCCCTCGAACCCCCAAATCCTGCCATACAGCATTTCCCAACTTCCATGATGTACATCCTAGCCCTGTGGCTAATTTCAAACTGCAATGTGACATTAAATAGCTTGCAGATTTTCCTGAAAATTGAACCATCAACTTCCACAAGCTAGCACAAGCCAGCTGCACACACCACTGGGATCCTGTTTCACTTATTTACTGCCATGAACAGAGCTGGGGCTGCTGTGGTTTGAGCTTGTCCCCAAGGGCTCATTCACTCACAGCTTGGTCCTTGGGTGACCATGGTGGGGCCCATGGTCCTGAGGTGACCTGCAGGTGTGCCCTCAGAAGGGACTGTGAGAAATTTCCTGTTTGACGTGTTCTCTGCCTCTGCCTCCTGCCTGGATGTCATGGGGACTCCCAGTCTTGGACTTTTGACCTCCAAAATGTGAACAAAATAAACCTCTTTTCTTTATATTGAAGTACCCAGCCCTGGTTATTTTGGTACATTAGTGAAAAATAGACTAATATGAGGACAATGCCTTCTAAGTCTCTATCTCTACAACAACAAGGGTGATCTTTTTTAAATGCAATGTAGATATTGAATTTTCAGTTGATTTGGTTTTTTTGTGGGGGGGGGGGGGCAGTGCTGGGGATTGAGCCCAGGGCCTTGTGTACAACTAGACAAGTGCTCTACCACTGAACTACATCCTCAGCCCCTGGGATGATTTAACTTTTAATTCTATTTTATTTAATACACATTATAGCTAATTGAGTCTTGTTCAGGGGGGTTCTAACAAACTAGAAGTTCTCTAAAATTGGTAGAAATTACTCCAGAAATAAAAATTTCCTGAGTCATCAAAATAGGTTCTGAAATGAAGGAATCTCTTTCTCTAACAAAGATCCTCTGTTTACCCTGCTTCCTTCTGAATCCTACCAAATAAACATCTCAGGCTGAATGATTTCAGTTACAGCACAGAGCTGCTCAAGAGAAAAGATTTCAGAGAATGCTGTAGGAGGAGCCATAAAAGAGCTGGTTCTGCTGTACTTGGCAGAGTAATAAGGTTGAAGGGAGGAGACTGGGGACAACTGCCATGCCACCGGTGACGGAAGTCAGTCAGGCAAGTAAGATGTTTACAACGTTCGCTGGATCTTATGAATGGATGTCTCCACTGACACCCCTCTGAGAAGCTTTTCAAGGACTTGGAATGCTCTTCAGTCCTCTTTCTGGATGGCAGACTCATTTGTTGAGTCCAGCCGCAGGGGAGCCAGACCCCAACCCCATATTCACCACAGCCACACAACCTTGGGCTACAAGGGGCCTGTACTGCAAACCTAGATGACAGGCATGTGCCAGGAGGACTCAGCTATCTGCAGGAGGAACCAGTGCCATATGTCACTGAACTGAGGATGAGGGATGCCTGGTGTCATGGGCTAAGTGTGTCCCTCCAAAATTCATGTGTTGAAATCCTGATCCTTAGTGTGAGGCTATCATATTTAGAAGTGGGGCTTTGAGGAGGTAACTAAGTCTTGAGGGTAAGCCCTCCTGAATGGGATTTGTGCCCCAGAGGAGCTATTTCTTCCACTTTCCAAATATAAAGCTTCAGTGAGGAAGCAGCCATCTACCAGCCAGGAAGAGGACCTTACCAGAACCACCCACTGTGGGCACCTGAGCTCTAGAACTGTGAGAAACAAATTTCTATTATTTATAAGGCTCTGATATTTTATTAGAGCAGCTTGAACTAAGACACCTGGTTTCTAGAACTGCCTGGTTTCTAGAAGTTTCCAAGGGTGGGAGGATTCAGTCAGTCCCTGGCCTATCGGCAGAGGCCTGACTAGTCTTTAATTTTGTAGCAAAATGCTTTTTGGTTTTCTTGAACTACATACTTAAAGCTACCATTATTTCTGTTACAGTTAGTTTCTGACAGCTAAACAGCTCCGAACATTCATTTCTAGAGGTGCATCTGTATTAAACTTATAACTGTAGTCATTCAAGTGTACAAATATATCACTGGTCACTTGTAAACATTTTCCTTTAGCTGATTTAATAGCTGTCTTAGGGAACAAGAAAGAGGAAACCCATACCAGCCCCAGGATGCTAAGCAGAGCATCCAGTTGGTCCAGTTGGGTTCTCTCCTGCCCTACAAACCCACCAGAAGACTGAGAACCCAGAGACTCAATTCCTAATGAAAGCTGGAGATATTAACCACGCCTTGGTCTGCTCATCCAGGGGAAGTCAATATTTTAATCCTTTCACCAATGGGCTCTTTTCTGAAAATGATAAAATAGACATGAAGGAATTTTGAAAAGCAAAAGCATAAGACAAAAGCAGCCCCCATTTTTCTTTAAGATAAGTAGGGAAAACACTCCCAAGAGAGTTAAACCTCTTTAAATACCTGGTGGTCACAAAATCCCTATGTTAAATTATAAGAAGTCTCCTCACCAAGACCCTTCCTCTGAAAATGTCACCTCCTAGCTGTGGTGGCTCACAACCCTGGCTCTTGTCCATACTGATGCAGCTCAAGCAGAGACAAATGACCAGACCTGGGCCAACAGGAGACCCTGGCTAGGGACCCAGAGAAGCGATCAGTGTCTTCTGAGGGGCAGAGCTAGGGCAGGTGTGGGGATTTGTGAGAATGGCCTGCACACAGCCAAGCAAGTGCAGCTCATGCATCATCGAGGAGACACTCATCATCCCACCCGGGAGAGAGGAGCAGGGCCTGCATGCTCAGACAGGCTCCAGGAAGACAGGAGGGGCACCGAATCATCTCAGGACCCAGCCTCAGTCTTGCCTTTCCTGCAGCAGCCTGACCAAGTGGATTTCTGTTTCCTGTTGCAGTGCAGAGGGACAGGCCACATCACCCTCTGTAGAGCGAAGACCTGTGGGTCAAATCTTCCTGTTTGCTCTCCTGAAGCTTCCTTCCTGTCACCCTGCATCTCAGCCCATCCTGCACCCAGTGTGCCTGTGCATAACAGTCCCCTGGCCCAACACCACCTCCCTGCACTTCCGGGCTCTTTTTCCATTGCGAGTGTAGACAATCAACCCAACAGATTTCCAGCCACAGATCTAACTCAGATTCAAGCCTACAGTCAGTCACCTGCTCCAGCTCCTCATGCTATCCCTTCCTTTTACATGTTCTTCCAACAATACCCAGCTGAGCAAATCCCAAAGAGCTAACCCTCTGCACCATTGACTGGTCGGAAGCCCGGTGCACCAAAGCAACCTGTTTCTCTATGCAAAAGTGCTGAAGAGTGGGGCAGTGGTGCCTTTGGAAAACTCAAAAGCGAGCAGGAATACTGGGTTGTGCCTTTAATCTTTTGGGGTTGGTCCCCTTTCCCCACCACCCTTGGGCGCACCCCTGAAGACACCCTCCACCTACCTGGGATATGAATGGCGCCACCATGGCCCCGATGCGGCACAGGGAGCCACTGGTCCCCATTCCCAGGGCACGCATCGTGGTGGGATAGACCTGGGAGAGGCACAGAACCAGTCACTGTCCCTCCTTGGCCTCACCCTCCCTCCCCAGGCCAGGCTCCAGTAGTTCAGAGAACCAAATGGACTTTAGATCACAGCAGCCCTAATCTCCCCTGGTCCCCAACTTGGAGTTTTTATAACAATAAATATCAGCCAAAAATAAACACTTTAGAAAGTATACTTAAAGTTACCATCATCCCGAAGTGTATGTTTAATTGAATTTTCTAAATTTTAAAAAGATAAACTCTGGAATCAGACAGCAAAGTCCCCTCGTAGAGGTATAAATGAATAAAAATGATTCTTCTGCATGGGAAGAAAATGCTTCCCTAGAAATAATGATCCAACAAAATCTTTAATACAGCTGCAGTGAGAAGAACTAACCGGAGGGCCAGAGACCTGCCACACTCACCATGTTCTCATCAAACGCAGTGGTCTCAACTGTTGCCAAAGATTGCAGATACTCTACTTTCTTTCCACAATTTCTTTTTTACATTTAGAGTAAAACAGCATTAATCTGTACTTCATTGATTCTGGGATTTTTTTTTTTTTTTTTTTTTTTTTAGATAGGGTTTCGCTATATAGTTCAGGCTGGTCTTGAACTCAGTGTTCCATGTGCCTCAGCCTCCCAAGCACTGGGATTATAGGCATGCGCTTTACCACACCTGACTTAACTTTGAATTCTTATAGGAACTGGCAGGAAAAACAAGTCAGCAAGCATTAAATAAAATTATAGGGAGAATATCTTGTATAGAAAAATGGTGTCTCAAATTTTGGGAACTTTTAAAAACTGCCACATAATATTGATGAAATCATTTTTATTTATTTACTAAAGCAAAGCATGTAGCCCTTCAGTAGGCCACATCTTTTTTTTTTTTCCATTAAGTTTATTGGTACATTTTAGGTATAAAATACAATTACATTCATCATTGGGAACTTGTACCTTTATGTGACATATCTTGGTTCTTATTTTTTCCCCATTCCCCTGCCCTCCCTTCATTCCTTCTTCCTTCCCTATTTACAGAGACTTTGTTTCCATTTTTTTTCCTATTCTCATATTTTTTCTTTTCCCTTCTTTCCTTTCCTCTACCCCTCCCACTTTCCCTACTCCTTTAGACCTTTTCTTCCTATTATACAATATTAATTATACATTTTTAAATTGCAATATGAAAACATACAGAACATAGAAAAGGATGTAGAAAGCATGTTACAAAAATCTTTTTTTGCGGAAGCGCAAGGAACCAAGTTTGATCTCCAGTACCCAAAAAAAAAAATCTTTTTTGAAATGAATTTGACAACTTCTATGAAGTATCTTGGAAGATAAATTAATGAAACTGACTCTGGAAGAAATATAAAATTTGAATAGCACCTTTTAAAGAAAGTATATTCCTAGCTTGAAAACCTACCTATATGACAACAGGCTCATATACATTTTAACTGATTAATTATATCAAACATTTAAACCAGAAAAAAAGAAGGAACACTTCTCATTTTAGGAAATCAAGATTGTGCTAATACTAAAACTGGATAAAGATAATAGAAGAAAAAAGTATGAACGTAGATAGAAATTCAACAAAACAAACTATTAGAAGTCAGATCTGGCAGTATGTAGAAAGTGGTTTTATTATAAATGGCAGTGTTGGTTCAGCATTGGAAGATCCACCCCCAAAAGTCATCATTTTAACAGAGGAAAGGAAAAAGCCATATGATCCTGTCACTAGTTGGAGAAAAAGTATTGGACTAAATTCTACAGCTGTTCATGGTAAAAGCTATCAGGAGACTAGAAATAGAACAGAACCTTCTCAACAGATCAAAGACATGTACTCCATACTTCCAGCAAAAATGCCTTATATGAAAAAAAAAAAAACCAAAAAACAAAACAAAACCAAAAAAACCCCACCTTATATGAATGGAAAAGATACAATGTTTTCTCCCTAAGGTGAGGAACAAGGGAAGATATGTCTACTCTTCATCTGTCCATTAAACTTCAAAACATAGGCCCAAACCAAAATAGTCTGGCAATAAAAAGAAACAAATAGCATAGGATTGGCAAGGTAGAAGTATATGTAGATGAAATGACTGTCTACAGAGAAAATACTAAGAAATCTCTAGGACCCCCTAGAACTTGTATTTGAATTTAGCAGGATTAGAAAACACAAGGTAAATATAAAAATTCAGGTGTAGGCTCTCTAAGCTGTGACTGGCCAGTAGAGACAAGCACCTTGAAGCAGTCCCCGGCCACGCCCACGCCATGAGGCACAGGAGATTAAAGACCCTTGTCCTGAGTGCCACAATATAGAGCAGAAATTAGTAACAGAAGGAGGGCCTCTCAGGCTCCTCAATGAAAACTGAAGCTCAGCAGAAAAGTAAAGAGAATCTCTACAATAAAGGCACATCAGTCCACTGTACTTGGTCTGCTGCTGTCTTGCTGAGACTCATTGACACATATATGCACAGGGATTCCTATGTTGCCTACTGTGACAGCAGAGACATACCCTGAAGGAGGCCCATAATTTCTATTGCTATTTGCAAAAAAGAAAAAAAAATTTTTTTCTCTTATTTTTAATTCTTAATTTTTACTTTTTTTCTACTCTTCAAAGTTTTGCTTTTCTTTTCTTTCATCTTTTCTCTCTCACACTCATTCTCTCACTGTCCCACATTGCTCCTCATCTCCCCATTTGTTCCTTTCTGCACTGAATTTGGATTTCTCCTTATTGTTTTTTCTTCTCTTTTTCCTTCTCTTGATTATCATTAGGTTTAAAGGAAAGTAAATTCAGTATCTAGCCTCCCTGTTGCTGTTAGATGATTCTATTCACATCTTTGTTCTTTCATTCTGCCTTTTTCTCTTGCCTTTAATAACTTCTTAGAGTTTGTGTGATCTTTCTGTGTCTTCTGGCCTCACTACTAATCTTACCTGTTCTTTCTACCTGTCCCTCCCCAACTCCTTTTAACTCCCTAGCCCGAAGGGGAAAGATGCTATATTGAAGAGTTTATTCATTATAAACTTATGTTGGGTTGGTCCTCAGTTTTAACTCACATAGTTAAAAGTGATAGATTAATAACTACCACAAACTGTCATTTTCTAAGCTGTGCTTGATGCTATGGTATTGCTGACTACATCATTTGGGCTAACATGTTGTGATTGATCTAATTAGTTTTCCTTCCTGGTATAAGAAAAATAAAATAGCTTCAGAGTCATTAGAGTCTCAAAACCCAAACACAAGCTATATCTGGAAGACACCTCTGAAAAGCAATCATTCCACAAGGGTTTTAAACACAAACAACAAAGCTACCTACATTAAGCAATTGTGAAATAACCCAGGAATTAAACCAAGGACAGTACCAAAAACAAAAATGAGAAGACACTTAAGCAAGGCACAAATGCAGGCTTCCATGCCACAAAAAGGAAATTCTGGGGGAAATGAGGTGGAAAAGTCTGATAAGCAACCACTTGGACACCCTGAACTGATAGCACAGCAAGTAACAAAGCAGATGCATAAGGCTCTAGAAAATTTCAAAACAGAAATAATCTCCCAGATAAATACAGACATGATGAGCAGAGTGAAAGACATGATTAGACGCTCTAGAGCAGAAACAGATAAGAAAATACATGAGATCAGAAACATGCTGGAAGCCATGAATGCCCAGCATAAGAAAGAAATGGGAACCATGATTGCCCAACATAAGAGAAAAATGGAATCCATGAAACAGACTCAAACAGATATTCAGCAGATTAAAAACTCCATTGAAAGCATGCAGAGCAGACAGAGAATCTGAAGACAGAATACCAGATATAGAAGACAGGATTGCAGTTAAGGACCATGAAAACAGAGATTTCTTAAAGATAGTAAGGGACTATGAGAAATCAATCCAACAGTTGCTAGATGATGCAAAGAAAAATAACATAAGACTGATAGGAGTCCCCAAAAACCAGGAGAAAGTATAACTGACATAAAAAAACTGTTCACAGAAGTAATAGTAGAAAACTTCCCAGACAGAGGTAGACAATTGGATGTACAGATAAGTGAGGCATATAGAACTCCAACCAGCCATGACCAAAAAAAATCTACACCTAGACATATAATAGTCAAGATCCCAGAAACCCAACAAAAGAACAAAATTCTACAGCCAATTAGAGAAAAGAAACAAATCACCTACAAAGGAAAGCCCATCAGAATCATGGCAGATTTCTCAACACAAACCCTCAAATCAAGGAGAGCCGGAAGTGAAGTATTTCAAGCTCTAAAAGAAAATAACTTCCAACCTAGACTGTTGTATCCAGCAAAATTATCTCTCAAAATTGATGGGGAAATTAGATACTTCCATGACAAAGAACACCTGAGAAATTTTGTGAACACCAAACCAGCACTCCAAACAATTTTAAGCAATATCCTAGAAAAAGACAATGAAGGTCACAACTCCATGAGGCCCAGCAGAGAGAAGGCACCACACAAGGTAAAACACTAAAGTGAAAGGGAGGGAAATAAGAAATAAAAGAGCCAACAAAAGTAAAACATCATGACAAGGATGAGTCAATATCTGTCAATTATAACTATCAGTGTTAATGGCCTCAATTCACTAATCAAAAGAAATAGACTGACAGAATGGATTAAGAAGGAAAACCCAGCAATATGCTGTATACAAGAAACACACCTAACTCAAAAGGAAATCCATAGACTGAAAGTAAAAAGATGGAAAAACATTTCTCCACGCAACAGGAACCCAGAAAAAAGCAGGTGTAGCAATCTTATTTGCAGACAAAGTAGATTTCAAACCAAAACTAAGAGAGACAAAGATGGTCACTACATCCTTGTGAAAGGAACAATCCGAGAGGAAGAGATGACAATCCTAAATATATATGCACCAAATACGAATGTACCCAACTATACAAAACAAATATTAATGGACATGAAAAACCAACTAGGCACTAATACAACTGTAGTGGGGGACCTCAACACCCCTGTATCACAAATAGAAAGATCATCTAGAAAAAAAATTAACAATGAAATTCTAGAACTGAACCAAGCTATTGAACAAATGGACTTAATACATGTTTACAGAGTATTCCACCCCACAAAATCAGAATACACATTCTTTTCAGCTGCACATGGGTCATTCTCCAAAATAGATCACAGGCTAGCTCATAGGACATATCTAAGTAAATGTAAAAGAATCAAAGTTATCCCCTGTATATTATCAGACCATAGTGCAATATAATTGGAGATCAATATCATAAACTGCAAAACTCCCACAAACACATGGAAATTGATCAACACCCTCCTGAACAACCAATGGGTGACAGAGGAAATTAAAGAAGAAATTAGACAGTTTCTACAAGTAAATGATAATGCCAGTACCACATACAGGAACCTGTAGGACACAATGAAAGCAGTTCTATGCGGGAAATTCATAGCACTGCATGCCCATATTGGGACAACAAAGAGAACTCAGTTAAATAACTTAATGCAGAACCTCAAGCTCCTAGAAAAACAAGACCATAACAAACCCAAAGCCCATACAAGAAAGGAAATAATAAAGATCCGAGCAGAAATCAATGCAATGGAGACTAAGAAAATGATCCAAAAAAAATCAATGAATCAAAGAGTTGGTTTTTTGAAAGAATAAAATCAATAAAACTTTAGCCAACCTTATCAAAAAAAGGAAAGAAAAGGCTCAAATCCATGCAATTAAGAATGAAAAAGGTGAAGCCACAACAAATCCAGCAGAAATCCAGAGAATCATCAATATCTACTTTGAGAACGTGTACTCTAATAAAATGGAAAACACAGAAGAAATACACAGATTCCTAGATACATACGCATTGCCAAATTAAATGAAGAAGATATAGAAATTCTAAACACCCCAATTATAATGAGTGAAATTGAAAACGTAATAACAAATGTCCAACAAAGAAAAGCCCAGGTCCTGATGGCTTCACTGCTGAATTCTACAAGACATTTAAAGAAGAACTATCCCCATTACTCTTTAAACTCATCAAGGAAATTGAAAGGCAAGCAAGGCTACCAAATTCATTCCTGGAAGCAAGTGTTACTTTGATTCCAAAACCAGGGAAAGACCCAACCCAAAAAGAGAACTACAGACCAATCTCCCTAATGAACACAGATGCAAAAATCCTCAACAAGATACTGGCAAACAGAATATAGAGTGTCATCAAGAAGATCATACACCCTGACCAAGTCGGATTTATCCCAGGGATGCAAGGATGGTTCAACATCCTTAAATCAATAAATGTAATATACTATATTAATAGAGCCAAGGGCAAAAACCACATGATCATCTCAATAGATGCAGAAAAAGCATTTGAAAAAATCCAACTCCCATTCATGATAAAAATGCTACAGAAAATTGGAATAGAAGGCCTTTATCTCAACCTGATTAAGGCTATCTATGAAAAACCAACAGCCAACATCATACTAATTGGTCAAAAACTGAAAACTTTCATGCTAAAATCAGGAGCAAGACAAGGATGCCCACTATCACCACTCCTATTCAATATCATTCTGGAAACATTAGCCATAGCAATTAGACAAGAGAAAGAAATAAAAGGAATAAAGATAGGAAAGGAAGAAGTTAAACTGTCATTATTTGCTGATGATATGATACTTTACATAGAAGACCCAAAAAACTCAGTCAAAAGTCTTCTAGACCTAATTGACAGATTGAGAAGAGTAGCTGGATACAAGGTCAACACTCAAAAAACAATAGCCTTCTTATATGCAAATAGCAGACCCATTGAGAGAGAAATTCGGGAAATAGATCCTTTTACAATAGCATCTAAAAAAATGAAATATCTAGGAATCAACCTAGCAAAGGAAGCAAAAGACCTCTACACTGAAAACTACAGCACTCTGAGAAAGGAGATCAAAGAGGATATAAGAAAAAGGAAAGATATCCCTTGTTCCTGGGTAGGAAGAACCAATATAGTGAAAATGGCCATACTTCCAAAACTACTATATAGATTCAATGCAATGCCAATAGAAATTCCAACAATATACTTCACAGAACTAGAGAAGACAATCCAAAAATTCATTTGGAAGCAGAATAAACCTAGAATAGCCAAAGCAATTCTAGGCAACAGAGACATGGCTGGGGGTATCACAATCCCCAACTTGAAACTATACTACAAATCTACTGTGATAAAAACAGCATGGTACTGGCAAAGAAACAGACCCAAAATTCAGTGGAATAGATTAGAAGATGCAGAAACAACTCCAGACATACTCAGCCACCTCATCTTTGAAAAAAGAGCCAACCACCCTCATTGGAGGAAAGATAGCTTATTTAATAAATGGTTTTTGGAAAAACTGGATTTCAACCTGTCAGAGATTAAAACTAGACCCATACCTATTACTGCACACTAAACTAAGATTGAAGTAGATTAAAGATCTAAAAATTAAGTCAGGAACACTAAACTTGCTGGAAGATAAGTTAGGTAGAACTCTTGATGACATTGGCGTAGGAAAAGACTTTATGAACAAATCTTCAGTAGCTTGGGAGCTAGCACAAAGAATCAACAACTGGGATCTCATCTTTTTAAAAAGCTTCTGCACTGCAAGAGAAACTACCAACAGAGCTAAGTGACAACCTACAATATGGGAAGAAAATTTTAGCAGCTGTAGCTCAGACAAAGGTCTACTATGGAGAATATATAAAGAACTGAAAAAAATCAGACCCCCCAAATTTCAAAAATGGGCATCTGAAATGAACAGACATTTCTCAGACAAAGAAGTAAAAACAGCAATTAAATACATGAAAAAATGTTCATCATCACTGGTCATTTGAGAGATGCAGATGAAAACAACACTGAGATTCCACCTCACCCCACAAAGAATGGCTGCTATTAAGAAATCAACCAATAACAAATGCTGGCGGGGGTGTGGAGAGAAAGGGCCCCTTCTCCATTGTTGGTGGGAATGTAGATTGGTGCAACCACTGTGGAAATCAGTGTGGAGATACCTCAAAGAACTAGGACTACAGGGCCCATTTGACCCAGCTATTCCCCTACTGGGAATCTTCCCCACAGAATTAAAAGAATCATATCACAGCGAAATACGCGCACCTATGTTGATTGCAGCATGGCCTGTAATAGCTAAAGTTTGGAAACAGCCCAAGTTGCCCATCAACTTGAAACTGGATAAAGATGTGTTTTTTTTATAAAATGGAGTACTACTCAGCCATAAAGAATGAGAAACTAGAGACATTTATAGCTAAATGGATGCATATTGAGGCCATACTCTTAAGTGAAATAAGTAGGACACACATGTGTAAATACCGAATAGTTTCTCTCGTGTGAGAAATTGAAAGTGTAAATAAGGATTAAAATGAATAATTGATAATGTGAAATAAGAAAAGGTCCAAGGGTTTTGGGGATGGTGGGAGGGGAAGGGGAAAGGGAAGAAGGGAAAGGAAAAATTATGAGAAAGAAAAAAATGAAATCAAACTCTGTGTAAATAGGGAAGGGTGGAGGGGGTGAAGGGTGCACAGGTAATGGGAGAAAAAATAAGAACTAAGATACATCATGTTCTGGTGCAAACACCCAATGATAAATGTAAATGTATTTTATACCTAAAATGTACCAATAAATATATATATAAATTTAAAAATTCAGGTGTATGTATACTCGCTATAAATGAAGAATTGGATATTGAAATTGAAAAGTTATGTAGGAGCACAGAGGACCTAGAAAAGTAAAAAGAATAAAAAAGTGTTGGAAGACATTTACTACCTAATTTTAAGAGTTCCTCTAAAGCTACAGTAATCAAGGCAGTGTTGGTACAAGGAAAGACATAAAAATCATTGGAATAAAACAGAGAATCTAGAAATAGAACCACACATATATGCCACATCTTACTGGCTACCACCTGTCAAAGGCAAGAGCAAAATGCTTTTCTGCCTCTATATTTACAGGAGAAAGTCTGGGGATGGAGTGTCTTTCTGGGGGACATTTTTGTGTTGCTGGGGGTTGAATCCAGGGTGCTGAGCATGGTATGCAAGGGCTCTATCACTAGGCTATGCCCTCAGCCTTTCAATTTTTTTTTTTCCTTTGGTACCAGGGATCAAACTCAGGTCCTTGCACTTGCAAGGCAGGCGGTGGAATCACTGAGCTAAATCCCCGGCCCTTAAATTTTGTTTTGAGACAAGAGTCTCACTAAGTTGCCCAGACTGGCCTCTAATGTTGCATTCTCCTGCCCCAGCCTCCCAGGTAGCTGGGATTATAGGCATGTGCCATTGTATTTAGCTGCTTTATTTTCTGAAAAATGAGACTGCTGGATATGACTGAAAATCATGGATCCAGATACAGGGAGATGTTCTCTCTTTTGCTATTATATCAATAGTCTTTTGTTCAGGTTCTCAGTCATTCGGAACCAAACAATGATAGACTATCATTTTAGGTCCACATCTTTAGGTTTTAACAATAGGTATTAAAAACACTTAGAAATGGGCTGGGGATTTAGCTCAGTGGTTCCACTGCCTGCCTCACAAGCACAAGGTCCCGAATTCAATCCCCAGTACCAAAAAAAAAAAACCTTAGAAATGACCCTCAAAATGAGCATATTTCAAAATATATGTTTAATCAAATACTACAAATACAAGTCTAGAAACATACTATGTTATACAGATTTTTTTTTTTTGGTTCATAAATTCAAAAACTAATTTTAGATGTCAGTGGAATGAAACGAAGTACTACACGTAGTTCAAATATCTTCTAATTTCCTACTTTTGTCTGTGTGGAAGGAAAGGAGAGTATTTCTCTCTGTGGCTTGAACAGGTCAGATCTTTCCTGGGAACGACTGAGATGAGAACAAACATAGTTCTATCAGTCCCCCTAGTGCCTTCCTCTCCAGCTCAGCAAATGACAAGACCACTTCAAATCCCGGCCAGTTTCCTATTCAAATATTGTTTAATTTCTGGAAATAGTAGCTTTTTATGGTGGGAGCTTATGAAGACATCTTTCAGCTACCTCAGGCAGTGCCTTACATAGAGCAGACTTTTTTTTGGTACTGAGGAAGGAACTCAGGACCTTGTGCTTGCAAGCCAGGCGCGGCACCGACTCCAGCCCTAGAGTAGACTTATTAATTCAATAAATTACATTAAATTAAATTACAATTAGAGTGAATCACAATTATATTCAAATTTAAACTACGCAGCAAATAACAGAGGAAAACCATCTTCCAAAAAAAATAAAGGTGAGTTGGGCATGGTGGCATATGCCTGCAATCCTAACACTCTGGGAGGCTGAGGCAGGAAGACCACAAGTTTCGCCCAGCCTGGGTAATTTAACAAGACAATGTCTCAAAATAATAAGTTTTTTTTTTTTTTTTTTTGGTACTGGGATCGAACTCGGGTCCTTGCGGTTGCAAGGCAGGCGGCAGAACCACTGAGCTAAATCCCCAGCCCAATAATAAGAATTATAATGATAATAGGCTAGGATTATAGCTCAACGTGAAGGCCCTGCATTTAATTCCCAGTACCACAAAAGGTGGGAGCAAGGAGGAGAAGAGAACAGCACCTTCCGGTTTCAAGAAGAGAAGGGGATTCTCCTGCTACCCCCTGCTGCTCTCATTCTGTGGCGCCCGTGCAGGGCAGGTTCTGCTTTCGCAGACACGGGCCTTAGTGAGAAAGGGGGAAGGTCCCGCCTTTCCTCTGAGCCTGGCTTTCAACAGACTGAACGGGAGAGAGGAAAATCCACCCCAGACAAGCTTCATTTGAGCGGGTGTTGGAAGGGAATCATCAGAACGTTACCCAAGTCAGGGACGCGCCGTCCGGGGTTAGAAAGCCCCTCTGAGCAGCTCACCTTGCGCCCCCCACGCAAACCCTCCCCACACTCACCTCTGCTGTGTAGATGTAGATGGTGTTGAAGTTCGCAGCCACCAGGGCTCTCAGCGTGAAGAGGAAGCCGATGAGGCCGGCGCTGGAGGGCAGGGAGCAGAGGGAAATGTTAAGCGGCCTAACCGAGGGATCCCAAAGCCATTCCCGGAAGTGTGCTGTTGCGGCCCCTAGAGGTGCGAGGCCTTGAACAACAGAGAGCTTGCAGCTGGCTCTGCGGCTGCCAATGATTGTTTTCAGGACCCCACCCCATGGGCACCAAAACCCATAGGGGGAGAGTCCCTTCTATAAAATGGTGCTGTATTTGCATAGCATCTTTAGATGACATACGGTACCTAATCCAAAGAAATGCTATGTGAATGGTTGTTACACTGATGTTATTTAGGGAGTAACAAGAAAGGGAAAAGTCTGTTGTACCTGCTCAATACTGATGCAAAAACCCTTTCTTTTTTGGATACTGGGGAATGAACCCAGGGCCTTCACTACTGCGCTACATCCTAGGCCTTTTTAATGTTTTATTTTGAGACAAGTTCTTCTTAAATTGCCTAGGCTGGGCTCAAACTTTCGGTCCTGCTGCCTCAGCCTCCCAAGGTGCTGGGATTACAGGTGTGCACCGCCACACCCACCTTGCAAATTGCTTTTTAAAAAAATATCTTTGATCTTCAGTTGATTGAATCTGTGGGTGACCACTCTAGGATTACAAATTATAAGTGAAATGATTTCCACATCACAGATAGGTATCTAAACTATCTTGGCATTCATCCAGATAATTTGGTAATTAGGATTGTTCTCCAGTTCTCTAGGGAGCTTTGCATAGAGTTCCTAAATATTTTGGTGGGTAAAGTGAGTACTCCAACATGGGGCCCATAGCCCATGGTAGCTGAAGTGGGCAGGGCCCATGGGAAGAGGAAGTGGACCTGCAGGTACCAGGCACGAGCCTTCCGGTCAAACAAGCAGCCCATTCTCTACTCACCCAGAGGACTCAACACCTGGGGTCTGGAGAAACTATTTGAAAACCACTGCATGAAATGTTCTCAAACAACCAAGGGAAAAAAATAAATACCTGGATGTACAGATATTGAGGAGAAGGAAAAATAAAGCCGTGCATCCCATGGTGACAGAAAGGCTCAGCCGTCTTCCAAGGAAATTGATGCCCAGGATGTTTAAAGGGTTCACTAGAAGGCAAACAGCAAGGGCGATTTCTGCAGTCTCAGAACACAACAGCCTTTACCAACTCTGGCATGGACTCATCCTCGTCACTTCAGAAAGCAGCAGCCTCATCCAGACTTCTCTGATATTCCTTCCACAACTCAGCTACATTATCACTAAACTCACAGCTCCTTCCATCTGTTCTCCCCACATGGGTCCAGGAATGCCAAGCCCTGGTTCATAAGGACATTTTACATGCAGGGAGCTCACTGCATCATGGAGTCTATGGTAAATGGCTGGGTTTCTAGGCCTACACATTAAATACTTTGTACTGTTTCTCACTGAATTCCAGATGCCATTGATTTTTTAAGTACCATCATTTTGTGTCAGGTAAAACAGAAATAATGCTGCCAATTGAAATCCAAATGGTGTGTTCCTATGTCCCAGCACTGAGAGGCTGAGGCAGGAGAATAGCAAAGTTTGAGTCCAGCCTGGGAAACTTACCAAGATTAGGAAGGAAGGAAGGAAGGAAGGAAGAGAGGGAAGGAAGGAAGAAGGAAGGGAGGGATGGAGGGGAGAAAAGAAGAGGGGAGGGAAGGAAGGGACAGAAATCTAACAAGATATTCACGTTTCAGAGAGGTTAAAGAGTGTGTGTGTGTAGCTTAGAACTGATGTAATACAGTGATCCAAAGCTTTGGTCCTTCAGGGCCCTCTTCCCCACACTAACCCAAACTCAAGACATACTGGAAGAATTTAGGGCCTTGTGCAGTTCCACTAGGCAGAAGCCATGTCCCAGGCTCACCCCTGTCTCCTGAGACTCGAGATGCACACAAGCCACCACCCCCCAAAAAAATCCAGAGAGGTCCCTGACACACACAGATACGTACGAGCAATCTCCCCAATGGTGCTGATGATCATGGTCCGGTAGTCAGAGGGGGCAAACAGGTGGCAGTAGCAGGGGCTCTGGCTCCCTTCTGAGTCCTCGCTGGGCACCGCTGCCTGTGACTCTGACTTTGCCCCACACACCAGGTCCCGCTCCAGCAGCTCGGCGCTCGCCAGGATGACCCCGTAATAGGCAAAAGAGATTCCCAGCCTAGACGTGAGAGAATATCACAGCAAAGCTTGCACTAGCCCTGAAGAATGAAAGAGAAACAAGCAGCAGAGGAAAGAAGGAGAGGGCATTTCAAGCAGAAGGCACAGGACAGAAAAGGCAGAGGGCCCAGAAAGCTGGGCTTCCGGTACCATCCAGTGTGTCAGTGCCTTTGGGAAAACACATGCATACATTGCTGTCGGGTTCACTTAGCAGCGGGATTGCTGGTCCCTTAGACACGCGTGCAGGTAACCCAGTGTACCGCGCCCACTGTGTATCCAGTTTCAGCTCCTTTACATCCCTCCCAGCACTAGGTACAGCCAGTCCTTTTCACTGTAGCCATCGTGGTGGGCTGCTATCTTACTGGTTTTAATCTGCATTTCCCTGGTGACTTTAGGTTGAGCATGTTTTAATATTTTTATCTTTTTTTTTTTTTTTTTGGTACTGGGGATGGAACTCAGGACCTTGCAAGGCAGGTGCGATGCCACTGAGCTAAATTCCTGGTCCTTGACATTTTAATCTAATGTACATTTTTGGTGATATGCCTATTCAAGTCTGTTGCCTAGTTTCCCACTGGGTTATCTAGCTTTATCTTGTTGAAAAATTACACATATCATATATATTATATATAAATAAAAATACATATATAATATGCTGTTATGGCTTGTCTCTAAATGTTCCCCCCAAAGCCTCATGGGCTCATAGATGGGGCTTTTGGGGAGTGGTTAGATCATGAGTGTTTGATACTAGATTAAGGGTGTGTGATACTGGATTAGTCCACTGGTTAGTTTAGCAGAGTTCTGGATGTGGAAATGGAAGCCCCACGCTGGGTATGAGTGG
The DNA here is from genome assembly GCF_053883595.1 of Heterocephalus glaber. Classification (NCBI taxonomy): domain Eukaryota; kingdom Metazoa; phylum Chordata; class Mammalia; order Rodentia; family Bathyergidae; genus Heterocephalus; species Heterocephalus glaber. The sequence continues at coordinate 27,472,351 of NW_028258153.1, forward strand.
CACTATCCAATAGGCTTGTAGCCTGGATGGGATAAAAAGGAAAGGAAGGCTGCTGCTTCATGCATACCCTGCCATAGACTGTTTCTCCTCTGTGATGGCTCTCTGCCATGCTACCCTGCCTTGAAGCCAGCTGACTATGGATAAAACATCTACAAACCATGAGCTAAAATAAACCTTTCCTTCTTTAATTTATGAGTGTCAGGTATTTTGTCCCAGTAATAAGAAAAGTAACTAAGATATATGCATATTTCCAAATAATATATCTCCAAATTTCTCCTCCCACTTGGCAGCTTACCTTTTAGGTTTCTCATGATACAGAGTTGCTAATCTGATATAGTAAAGTCATCAACCTTGTCCCTTATTCTGAGCATTCTTTTAGTCCTGCTTAGGAAGTCCTTGTTTACTCAAGCTCAAGACTGTAGAGTCAGGAAGCAGAGAGGACTGCAAGAGGCTGCCCACTGAGTTTGTCATTGGGGACCTCAAAGGATTGGTTTTTGCCATGGGGTGAAGGAAAAAAACCAAGCTGCAAAAGGGCAGGAGTAGTACACACATAGGCTCACAAGAAACAATGAGGCATTGGTTGTAGAGAATCTGGTTTTCTTTCTTAAAACTTTACTTATTTCTATTGCTGCTGGGATGGTGTTAGTAGAAAGATAAGATGTTGCTGGAGGGAATGTTTGGAATCTGTCTTGCATTTTCCCCCAGTAGTATTGAGGGTGGATCTACAAGAGCCCCTGGCCCCTTACCCACAGGGAAAAAGCTCCAAGACCCCCCCACACAAGGGATGCCTGAAACCGCAGAGTACCAAACCCTACATCAGTGACGGTGAACCTTTTAGAGCCTTCAATGATACAAACAGCCCACTCTGGCATGTGTACCATAGGTTCGCCACCATTGCCCTACATATATGGGAGGGTTTTTCCTATACATGCCAATGATGAAGTTTAATATATAAATTAGGCACAGCAGGAGATTAACAGCTAATGGTAAGAGAGAAAATTAAAACAACACACTATAATACAAGTTATGTAATGTCTTTCTAATGAGTCGAGACAAATATTAATATTTCAGACCATGGTGGACTACGGGTAACAGAAATCATAGGAAGCAAAGCCACAAATAAAGGGACACTAATATACTTAAGTAAGTGCCCTCTAAAACCTGCATATAGTGGTGCCTCAGTTTACAAACTTGCTTTGTTTTACAATTTGGGGAAGATGACTGTTTGTGTTTGTGTGGAGAAGATGGTCATGATTGTGCTCGTTACCCAATGCAGTTTGCAAACAGAAGCAAAATTTTGCTGACTACTTTTGTTTGTGAACCAAACTGTTTGCAAACAGAAGCATTCATGAACTGAGGTATTACTGTATTTAAAGCTGTTTTTGAAATAATTGTATTCTCACCATATAACCCAGATCTGTAGCGTAGTCCGTAAATATTTAGCATCCAGTAGGTCTGCAAATCTTCCCCTTTTTTCCTGGGGTAAAAAAAGTGGAGGAGACAATACATTTAGCAGGTTAAAGATAGGCAAATATTTTTGCAATATTTTAGATCATAGTAAACAACAATAATCCAGGTGTGGTGGCACATGCCTGTCATCTTAGCACCCTGGGAAGCCGAGGCAGGAGGATAGCAAGTTTGAGCACAGCCTGAGCAACTCAGCAGGATGCTCTTTGAAAAAATAAGCAGCTCAGTGCAAAGGTCCTGGGTTCGGTCCTGTGTCATCAAAGGAAAAAGAAAGCTAGGGATGGTACCATATATCTATAATCCCAGCACTTGGGTGGCCAAGGCAGGAGAATCCCTACAAATTCAAGGGCAGCCAGAACTACATATCCAGACACTGTCTCCAAAACCTAAAAAGCAAGCAAGCAAGCAAACAAAACAAGAACACGTAAGGTAATATGACAGAAGGAGATAATCACTCCGTTTCCATGACACACCTGGCCAAACACCGCGCATAGCTTTGCTCCACACATTCCTCTCCGCCACTTAGTCTTTGGCGTTTTAGGGTCATTGGCCAAGGCAGAACTCACTGGACTTAAGATTTGACCATTTCCACTCCTTCCACTATTGCTGCACAGGGGTGAGGCGGGAGAGAGGAGCTATAAAAAGGGAGACTTGTAAAACAGATGAGAAATTCATTTAAGTTAATAATAAAAGGAAAAATTTTATGTTAAAAGAAGACTCTATGGCCTATATGAAAATAATGAATTTGAAGAGGAGATAGAGTACCAACTTCTCTATCTCTAAAGGAGAAGCTAGGAACACTTCTGGGTCTATGTCGGCGCCTGCTCAGTACAGATAGATAGATAGACAGACAGACAGACAGACAGACAGACAAGGATGGGTAACCTAAGATTGTGTGGTGGTGGAAAGCTCACAACGCTCTGGAAGATTCTCACTTGAAAGCCAACTACCCTTCTCATAAAAATACCTGGGGTCACAGGCTGCCCAGAGAGACTAGGAGTGACCCGAGCTGTCCAGGATGTCATTGTCACAATAAAGCCCAAGGCAACTTCGAGATCTCTTGCAGCAGTGGCTTCTGAACTCAGCTCCTGGAGCTCATTAATTAATCCCTCCCCACACCCCCAGGAAGGTGGCTCAGGCAGCCCCCTGTTACCTCCACCATGACGCTGCCCAGAGCCTCCAGTCCATGCATCTGGGCTGCTTTGAGCCCATTCTTTCACACGCAATGCTCAGCTCACTAACCAGACCATGAGAAACATCTGTGCAAAGATGAGCCACACAGCACAGAAAATAAAGAGTGAGCCAGACAGAAAATGGAAATTTGGCCAGCTGCGGTGGTGCATGTCTATAATCCCTGCACTCTGGAGACTGAGGCAGGAGGATCTCCACCAAGTTTGAGGCCAGCCTGGACTACATAGTGAGACCATCTCAAAAAACAAACAAAGAAGGAAATTTGTAAAAATCCATTTATGAAAGTTTTTTTAAATACGCAATAGCTTTTTTAAAAAAATGAAATAACTAGGAATCAAACTAATCAAGGAAGTGAAAGAACTCTACAGTGAAAATTATAGAACACTGAAGAAATTGTAGATGTTAGAAAATGGAAAGAACTAAAAAAAAGTAACTCCCCCCAAATCACCCCCTTGTTCATAGGTCAGAAGAGCTAATGTTGTGAAAATGGTCAGTTACCAAAAGTGATCTACAGATTCAATGCACTCTCTAGTAAAATATCAACATTATTCATCGAATTGGAAAAAAAATCCAGAATTTCGTATGGAATCAGAAAAGACCTAGAACAGATAAAACAATCATAACACCCCCCTCAAAAAAAAAAATACTGGAGAGATCACAAACCACACTTCATACTATACAATAAAGCCCGAGTGACAGAAACAACATGGAACAGGCACAAAGACAGAAATGCAGACCAATGGAATAGAACTGAAGATACCAAAACACACCCTGAATACCTAAACCCATCTGACTCTTTTGAGACAGGGTCTCGCTTTGTAGTTCAGATCTTGAACTCACTGTGTAGCCCAAGCTGGCCTTACAGAGATCCTCCTGCCTCAGCCTCTTGAGTGCTGGGATTATAGGCCTGTGTCACCATGCCCAACTTGCTAGCTATGCTTCTGATAGAGGGCTAATATCTAGAATCTATAAAGAACTCCAAAAAAAATTAACCCCTTATAGGGGTACCACTTCTGCCTATACTCAAAGCCTGGGTGTCTGAGGGCATCAGAGGACACAACTCTGCACTCAGGGACATGCATGTAACAGGCCACAGTTATTTCAGAATGACTTAACATGCATAACCACGCATGCACGGTATGGCCAAGGTCGTGCAGCAGGTATTTTGTCTCTCCGAGTCCTGGTAAGCAGGTAAGACACTATAACTTCTGTGAACTAAACAACACTGTAACCTTTTAGTAGCTGTGTTTGCTATGTAGCTGTTCTGCTGTTCTGCTGAAGGAATAAAGACACACAGCTGGGGCGCTCTGGAGCTGCAGCTCCAGCCCTGCTCTGATTCTGCTCTGATGCTGCCCCATGCTGCTGATTGTCTCCGTGTGTGTTGTTCTTATGGGGAACTAACTCACTCGAAAAGGACTACATGAATTAAACGGACCCTTCTCCAGGTGCCTCCTGGGGAGGCCTTGCCTATCCCTTCTCAATTGGCATACTTTGGCAGCAGCCCTCACACCCCCCAAAACAAAGAATTCAATAAAAAATGGGCAAATGAACTGAATAGATACTTCTCAAAAGAAGTTGTTCAGCTGGCTGAAAAGTATATGGAAAAATGCTCAGAAAAATGTAAATCAAAACTAAAGATGTCCTCTCACCCCCAACAGAATGGCCCTCATCAAGAATATATAAATGCTGGGTGTGATGCCATACACCTGTAATCCCAGCACTCAGGAGGCTGAAGCAGGAGGATCACCACGAGTTCTAAGCCAGCCTGGACTACATAGCAAAACTTTGTCTCAAAGGGAAAAAAAAAAAATACCTGAAACAGTGAATTCTGGCAAGAACGCAGGATGAAAAGGAACCTTTCTATACTGCTACTGTTGGTGGAAATGCAAATTAGCATGGCCACTGTAGAAATCAATGTGAAGATTATTCAAAAACCTAAACATAGAAACATCACTGGATCCAGCTTTACCGCTCTGAGGCACCTTCCCAGAAGATTAATGGTGGCGTGTTATTGTTATTCCCCGCATGCCAATGTTTATAGCAGCACAATTCACCATAGCCAAGTTGTGGAAACAACCCAGAAGCCCGGCAAGAGAGGAACAGACAAGGAAAAGGTGGGCTACATACACAGCACACTATTACTCTGCCAGGAGGAAGGGACCATGCCATTGGCAGAAAAATGGATGGAACAAGAAACCACCCATGAAGTTTGCCAGCCTCAGAAAATTAAATACTGTGTGTTTTCACTTATATGAAAAAACAAATGAAAATGAAATAAAATAAACGATAAAAGGAAACCAGAAGGGAGACTTTTGAAGAGGAGGAAGGAAATCAGGAGAGGGGAGGAAAGGGAGAGGTGGTGACAGGAGTGAAAGTGACCAAGACCTGACCAACACAAGCCCGCCTTCCCTTTTGTAACACGAACCGACGTTAATAAAAAGTAAAAGGGTAGAAATAGGACATATGAGAAGTACGAGAGGACTGATGGAAGTCGTTGGGAATGCTGAGAGCAAGCCCGGCACAGCAGCACCAGCTCTAATCCCAGCTGCCTGGGCTTCACGCCCTAGAACTACGGGGAGAAAAGTGCTCCTGAGAAACATGAAAAGGGACACATAGGCAGGCAGGATACACGAGATTATTAAAAAAAAGGATTTTCCATTAGCCTCCAGTGTTCACAAAATCCCAAACTGTCACAGAACATCTGGCAGGGAGGGAGAGGGAATCTCTAAAGTAATTCCAGAATTGTTCTAGAAAAGTTGACCTGAGAAAATAGCTTGCAAAGCCCTGAGATTAATCAGGGGGACTGACCCTGCCATACATAGAAGTATAATAGAAAACACTATTACTAAAGCAGTGTCCTACTGGAAAATAGACCTATCCTTTTCCGACAATTTGAAATTTTGTCTTTATCACATAATAAATTCCCATGTCTATTTGAGTATACACATCTATGCTTAGAACAGATTATTCAAAGAAGATTCAAATATATAAAGAATGGATTATTCAATAGACATATTGTACATCACTGGGAGGCTGAAGCAGGAGGATCACAAATTCAAGCCCAACCTGGGCAACTGAACAATTCTGTAAGACCTTGTTTCAAATTGTTAAAAGGCTGGGGATGTAGCTCAGTGCAAAGACCCTGGGTTCAATTGCCAGTGTGCCCCGACCCTTCGAAAAAGAAAGAAATCAGCATAATGGATTAGCCATTTGGAAATGACAAAGCTAGTTTTGTACCTTGTTTTTTATACCTCAAAAACTCAGATTGAACTAACACTTTTTTTTTCAGTACCAGGGATCAAACTCAGGACCTTGCGCTTTTGAGGCAGGCACAACACCACTGAGCTAAATCCCCAGCCCACCAACATTTAAGTATTAAGAAAAAAACAAATTAACACAATAGAAAGGAGGGAAATCAGTAGCAATTAAAACTGAGTTTAGAAATCAAAAATAAAAACATGCTAGCAAAAATATTAATAAATGGAAACATGCTAGCTTAAAGGAAGGAATACTTTAGGGAAACTTTAAAACAAAGTAAAACTACAACACTAGACAAAAATAACTTGGAAGGTGATATTTTACAAGGTCATATTTAAGGTCCTTATATCATCCAAAGGCAAATAGAGGTGCCAAATAGCATTAGATTATATAAATCTGCATTTTCAGCACTTTGGACCACCTCTGTAATAAAAGAAATACAATGCATAAAATCCAAGCCAATAAAAAGAAATATAAGGGAAGAAAGCAAAGTTAATCAGTCTAACAGAACATAGGAAAAGAGAAAAGATATAGGAAAGATGACAGAAGTCTGATTATACCACTAAGCACAATAGATATAAACAGATCAAACTCCTTTTTAAAAGACATAGACCATTAGACTGAGCCAAAAAAAAAAAAATAGAAAAATCAATTACAGATCTATAAGAAATATACTGAAAGCAAATCAGTAAAGAAAGGCTGAAAATAGTCTGGCTGGAAAAATGCACAAGCAAAATATAAACCCAAACTACATTCAATATATTAATAAGAGAAAGTAGAATTTAAGGCCCCTAACTATCTAAGGATAAGTACTCCAAGTAATAAAAATTCATGAATGAAACAAGGAAATCACACTAACACAAGATAGCCTCAAAATATGCAGAGTAAACTGACAAGCCTTTAGGGCAAAATCAAGTCATCCACTTACTGAAAAGCTATTAGCTTAAAAGGCAAAATTTAATACAAGTATCAAATATTTATAAGGAACAATTAAATTCAAGGAGACCTTTTCTTTTTCTTTTTTTTTTTTGAGACTGGGTTTCACTCTAATTGAGGCTGGCCTTGAACTCATGGCAATCCTCCTGTCTCAGCCTCTCACCTCAGCCTCCCAAGTGCTAGGATTACAGGTATGAGCCACCATGCCTGGCATTATTTTTCTTTTGCAGAGATTAAACCCAAGGCTTCACACATGCCAGGCAAGCACTATGGCACTAAACCACACCTCTGGTCCTAATATGTCTACTTTTTTGGCGGGGGGGGGGGGGGTACCGGGGATCGAACTGGGGACTTTGCTAATATGTCTACTTTTTTATTTTTGAAATATTTGTTCACTTCATTCGTTTTTCCCTTTTTTATTAGTATATGTTTGTGACACATAATAAATTCATGCATTGCAAGAAACTGGTACCAAGCTGATCCCCTTTACTTCCCTTTCCCCTCCCTCTTTAAGGCCTCCTGGGACATCACCAAAAGTCATTATTTTGAGGACAGGAGAGTCTCAGATTCCAAGTGATTGACTGATAACATCCTCTGTAGCTCAGCGGCAGAACACTTGCCTAGGTTGAGGGCCCTGCTTCCACCCTGTGTCACACACCCAGAGGGACAGAACACCTGACATGTGCTGTGGCATGGATGAGCCTCGAGAACCTTTTGCTAAGTGAAATAAACCAGACACAAATGACAACTGCTATATCCACTTACATGAGGCACTTGGAAAATGCAATTTCATACAAACAAAAAACAGAGTGGGTAAAAAACCCACTGGGTAAGGGAGATGGGAAATTGTTTAATGGGCACAGAATTTCAATTCTTTCAATCCCATGAAAAGAGCTCTGGTGATTGATAGTAGAAATGGTTGCATAATAATCAGGATGCACTTAACATCACCAAACTGTGACTTCAAAATGTGGAAGACAGGGCTGGGGATTTAGTTCAGTGGTGCTGCCACCTGCCTCGCAAGTGCAAGGTCCAGAGTTCAATGCCTGGTACCAAAAAAAAAAAGGTGGAAGACAGTAAGTTTTATGTATATTTTGGCACAACAAAAAATGTTCTATTTTTTTTTAAAAAGGTGGGGGGGCCCGGGGATATAGCTCAGTGGTGCCGCCGCCAGCCTGGCAGGTGCAAGGGCCTGAGTTCGATCCTCAGTACCAAAACAAAAGCAAAAGCAAGGGCCGGGGCTGTAGCTCAGTGGCACTGTGCCTGCCTAGCAAGCATGAGTCCTGAGTTCAATTTCGAGTACTGATAAAATAAAAATAAAAACTAAAAACAGGCCCTGGGATTTAGCTCAGTGGTTCTGCTGCCTGCCTCGGTACCAAAAAAATAAACTAAAATTTAAAAAAATTTTTAAAATAAAAAAATAAAATAAAAACACTCTTCTTGCTCAACACCCAACCTCTAGGTACCTTACAACCACCCTGGTCGGTCCTGGTTGTTAGACCTAAATAGACAGTAGCAGGTTTCATCAAACATTCCAGGAAGCTGATTTGTAACAAACTAGAGACAGGAAAAATCCAAGTAATAAGGGTTATACCCTCGATATCAAAATAAGACAAGGCCAGTTTAAGAAAACAGGGCTACTATCCCATCTCCAGGGCTTTCATGGGTTAGCTCCACAAGGCAAGTGTTACTTTATTGAGGAGGACAGTGTCATTAGGTAACTTCTGGGGTTACAGCAGCAGCACACTGTGGAATTAGCTAAGCACCAATCTGCCCTTTTCAGCCACCCCTGCCTCAGAGAGCCGCCTGCCCGCCCACCCAGAGTGGCCTCCCCGCTGGGCTTCCACAGGAACGGATGGCCCTGCCATCCAAACTCACCAGCATGGGCTCCACCAGCTGCCCCTCCGGCAGGGCAGAGCGGTTCATCTTGGCAATGTGCTGCAGGGTGGTCAGGGCGGCCTGAGTGTTCCCGGTGGAGACATTGAACCGAGCAGACTCGGGAATAAACTGGGCACATGTGACAAAGAACATCACCTGTGAGCCAGCCCAGGGGCAGCACTGCCCTTTCTCCATCCATCACAGTCTGACCTCCCCAAGGTGGGAAATGAAGCAGAGAGTCTTAAAGGTGTATGGGACAGCGAAATTCTGTTGAATTCAAAGCTGCTTCAGAAATCTGTCCTAGGGAAGGAGATTTCTGGGAGATGAGACATGGCACTAAAACCAAAGGATGAAATGTAAATGCTTCAATTTAGGTGTAAGGAAATACACCAACTACAGGTCAGGTTCTAGGCTTGGAAACGACTCCCATAGAAAGGTCCTAAGGTTGTAGTTGATGTTAAGTCCCAGAGCATGCACCTGTGGGATACGTCTCACCAAGAAAGCAGTGATGTCCTCTACTGCTGCACAAGTGCATGGTCAGGAGAAGAAACAGGCTCCAACATCAGGGGCCTGTGTGTGCCCCTGAGCAACAGTGCCCTGCTGAGAAGTCACTGACCAACCAGGCTTGTCCAGAAGCAGAGGGACAGATGCCAGGCCAGCTGTCATGGGAAAGACTTGAAGGTGACAACTGCACTCAAATAAGAGGGAGCAATTGGGAGTGCACCTGTTCAGCAATATTTAAAAGGATGCCATGGTGAGAAGGTAGAGCTCTGGTTTTCCAAAGAACAGTAGTAGGACCAGTGGTAAAAGTTTAAAGTCTTTTGTCACAACAAGAGCTGTGCTAACAATTTGAGCTGCCTGGAGATAGAAATCTCCAAGGCAGACACATGCTTGAAGCTGGGCGTGTTCTTCCTGAGACCTGCTACCTCAGATGCCTGGGTTGGGGTTAGTACTAGGTACCCACTAAGAACCCTAGTGAGTGCTGAAATGCTTCCATTCTGCAGGGCAGGTGACATAAAGGAAACAGAGCCCAGTTCTGCTGAGCTGCGATCTTGTCTCTGAACAAGGAGCAGACCCCTGCTAGAAACCAGGGAGATGGTGACCCCGCAGTTGGGCAGCGCCTAAGACAGTGGGACGGAGTAACAAGCCGGCAGGCCTGTGGTCGCCCAAGCACGTGGAGCTTCCAAAGGGTGCACGCTAACAGGCAGAGGGAAGTCAGCACCCACGGGGCCAAACTTCCAGGATCAAAGATGAAGGCAGCGAACTCTCCGAGGAAGGAGAGACAGACGTGGGAAAGATACTGGTGGGAGCATGGGCAAGCAGGGCAGCTGCAGGAGAGCCCAGAGGGAGCCGTACTTCCCCACCTTGAAGGCCAGGATGAGGACGATGCCTGGGATGGAGGCGATGCGGATGAGCCAGCGCCACCCGATGGTGGGGATGACCACGGAGGCCAGGCCGATGATGAGCAGCGAGCCAGAGAGCCAGAAAACCTGGGGAGAGCCGAGACTCAGGCACCTTGCCACGGTGCCCCACGTTTCCCCTCTCTGGAGCCCAGCAGGCGCATTGTGCAAGGGTGAGATGGGACTTGGAGGAGCAACCAGTCAGGTTCTGTCCCTACTCGGCCTCCACCAACTTGGAGGAAGTGAGTGTCGCTTCGAATTCTCTGTGGCTTCCGATTTCTGTAAACCGGACACTTAGCCAGAGCATCAGTAACATCACTGAAGTTTGAAGACTCCAGTACCACAGGAATGCCACACCATGACTTCTCTTTAAGCAGACGACCACTGACCCTCACACAAAGACCCAGAGGAGATTGGGAACATACTCTTGTCCTACTTCTCTGGCATCTTGTTCCTCCTCTTGGGAGGAACCAGGATTACCAATTCCTTCTGTGTCCTTCTAAAGCTCTTCAGGACATGAACAAGCTAATAGGATATATTTTCGTCCCCCAGCCTCCCACAGGCAGCACTGTAGTACACATAATAATCCATACTTTGCTTTTTGTACATGTAAATACATCTTAGAGATTTGGGGGTTTTCTTTGTTGTTGTTGCTGTTTTTTGAGATAGTCTCACTCTGTAATTCAGGCTGGCTTTGAACTCAGGGCAATCCTCCTGCCTCAGCCTCCCGAGTACCCGGATTGCAGGTGTACACCACCACACCTGGCTATCTTGGAGACAATTTTATATCAGCAAGTCACATGGAGCCCACTACAGCCAGGTTCCATTGATCAGGAACTAAAACACCTGTCACCATGAGCCTGACCGTTCTTCCCCTCGTGAAGATGGAGAGAAGGGTACATGCTAGAAGATTCTTTGACCCAGGTGCACACCTGCAATCCCAGCTACTTGACGCAGGAGATTGCAAGTTCTTGGGCAATTTAGTAAGACCCTGTTTCAAATTTAAAAAATAAAAAGGACTAGGAGTATAGCAAACTGGTAGAGCGCTTGCAAGACCCTGGGTTCAATCCCAGTACCATGCCAACATAATACTGATTATGATAACTCTTCAGGGAACCAATTAAGGAGTGACTATTTCATCAAAGATTCTATTGTCAAAAAATATTTCAGAAAGTGATAAAGGCTGTAAAGAAATAACATGATGGAGAGTGACTTGGGGATAGGGTTAATTTTTGTGAACACACAATAAGGCCATCGGGGCAGTCCTAGTAAAAGGAGAGGTGGAACTGGGTAGGGTTTCAGTAGTAAAATGACAAAATGTTTAATTTGGCACACACTTTTGAGGCAAAAAGTGTCACAAGGCTCGTTGATGGACAATCGGATCATGGTGATGAGTTACCAGGACCTGGCAATCAGCGACTGAGTGGAGGGATGGGAGGGGAAGAGAGGGATCCATGAGTGCTCTGAGTCTGTGGATCAACACCCATGGATTCCACATCCATGGTTTTAACCACCCACATGTCAAAAATATTCAGGAAAAAAATTGTGTCTGAGCTGAACACATTCAGGCTTTTTTTGTCATTATTCCCTAAACAACGCAGTAGAATAACTATTTACATAGCATTTATTAGGAATTATAAATCTCCCAGAGACGTGTTAATGCGGATAAGAGGATGTGTGCAGGTCATGTGCAAATACAACACCATCTTACAGAAGGGACTTCAGCATTCTCTCTCTCGTGTCATCTGGGTCACGGACTCAATCCCCACAGATGCCAAGGGACACCCATGAACAGAGAGCTAAAACCCTGGGGTGGGTTAATGACCCAAGGAGACCTGGAACCAAGACTACCAAGGAGGGGACAAGCCAGGGAGCCTGCCAGGCATGGGGCAGATGGAGGGTGAGCTCCGTGTGTGGGCTGAGCAGACTGCACTCCTCACATGGCCACGGAGGGAGTCAGGGTTGTGCTCCAAATGTCACTGCTTGCTGACACGTCCTGGCCTCAGGAAACCTTGCCATTGAACCCCCAGCCCCAAGCAGTTTCAATGCTTTTCAGTTGGTGCCAAATAATAGGCAGAACTCTAGCCAAAGCCAGAAGAAAGTCCAAGTGCCTCATACCTTACCAGCTGCAGAAGACGGGGTAGAATTCCAGTTTTACCTTACCTGAGACAGAGGGAGCATGTAGCCTCGATATTTTGTGGGCAGAAATTCAGTCTTTATAATTAGCCTAAACAGGAAAGGGGAACAAATAATTTTGTTTCTATAAAGCCAGATGCCTTTTCTTTAAACAATCATAATTTTTCTGGTCACAAGCATAAAGAATTAAAAATGTAATTGTTACAGCAAATATGCACTTAAGAGACCAATAAGTAAACTTAACAACTGCATCTCTTATTCTATATCTTCTACCACTTAGGAGATAGCAGCTGCATCTCTTTTGCCAAAGAGGAGCAATGGCCAACTTTTGCCAGCCCAATCCGTTTTTTAAAAAAACATACCTGGGGAAAAAAGGGGGGGGGGGGGCTGGGGATTTAGCTCAGTCATTTCACCGCCTGCTGCGCAAGCGCAAGGACCCGAGTTCAATCCCAGGTACCAAAAAAAAAAACAACCCATACCTGGAAAATTAAAGTACAATACACCCTAGAGAAAGTAAATAATTTTTCCAATTCCAGTCAAAATATAGATTTCTAATTAAGCTCATATTAATTTTGTGAATAGAAGAATGGAATTGTTTCCCATCCATTTTCTAATTGCTCTTCTCTATTGCTACAATGAGCCAGTTCTTAACATCCTTTTTGGGATGTTTAAAAATTCTACTCTCTTAGGGCCCCAAAGCTCAGAGCACTACTTAATTTATGCCCTCCAGGAGAACAATTCTTTTGCCAACACATTAAGGCAATAATTAGATGTGCCGATTTCTCCTGATATAGTTTAAATGTAACTTGCTCCAGGATTTGGGGAGAGCATGGTGGTAGCCGGAGGAGCCCTAATTTCCTGGAGGCTCCCCCAAACCAGAATATTTAGTGAAACCACTGTCACACCTATATGCAAGAAGTCCAAGCCTACTTAACCATGGGCACAAAACAGGCAAGGGGCACTAGGTCCATTTCAGTCTGTCTTTAGGCTGTTTTGCAAATTCTCCCTGTAAAGTCTTAAGTTACAGGGTGATGCCACTTTAAATAGCAATTCCTGATGGCCAAACTACACTCTAAATATTAACTTTGTATTTTTTCTAACAAAATTGTGCTGGTCTAAAAAATAATAACTAGCCTTTGTAAGTAGAAGGGGGGAAAAGTAACACATATGCAATCTAACACTCTGTAAGCTTTACCATCAAGCAGTGTATCAATGGCAAATGGCTCCTGATAGATTATGAAGCCATCACTTTACAAAAAGGCTTGGGCCGGGGATTTAGCTCAGTGATTTCGACCCCTGCTGCTCAAGCCCAAGGACCAGAGTTCGATCCCCGGTACCAAAAAAAAAAAAGGCTCAAAAATAATCAGCTCAAGTGAAGCCTGTTTATCACTATCTGTTGATCCATGATTCTGATTATCACTGTATATGTAAACACCTGTGGGCCAATACATTTTTGTCCCTGGGATTCTCTGGCGCAGGCTTTACCCTTGTGCATGGCCAGACACGCCACAGCCCACCATGGTCCGCAGAAAGACAAACCAGATGTATGTGGGTGAGAACGAGGTCAGCAAGGAGAAGTAGGCGCCCCACAGGAAGGACAGGAGCAAAATCTGAAGCAACAAAAGAGAACTTGTTCAGGGCACCTGCCCTCATTAGGGCAGGGAAGAGAATCCACCTTCTCCAGGTGATTTTTCCTTTCTGTCCAGATGTTTACTTCTCAAACCAGACGCTCTCTGGTCTCAGTCATCAGCACAGTCCAGCCAACCTGTTGTCTGAAAGGCGGTACCCCCAAGGGCAGGCTCTTCTCCAGGGTGCTCGTGAGTCTGCTGTAACAGGTGGCAGGGACTGGATTTGTGCATCAGAAAGCAAAAGCCCCTTTCCCCACGCTGGAGTGATTAGAAGGAGAAAACAAAGTATTTGGTTTATCTCTAATTATAAGAATAATACAAGTTCATAGTAAAGAATAAGAAAGAATAAAAAATTGAAATCTTTGATTCTGCAACCCAGAAAAAATACTTTTCAATTTTTTTTTTTTTTGCATTACCAGGGACCAAACTCATTACCTTTTGCTTGTGAGGCAGGTGTGGCACCACTGAGCTAAATCCCTAGCCCCAGAAAAAATACTCTTAAAACATTTTTAATCCTATTTTCCTTGTAAAGGAAAGCAAATTTTTCATGGTTATAAAATACTCCAGAAGAAAGATGTATTGTACTACACGTAATATAAAACCAATCTATTATAAACCCTACTACTGAACGCAGGGGCTGACATGGCTTTCTTACTATGAAAATACAGAGAGATGATGCTTCATGTTCTCTCTGCCAGCCTCAGTGAGCTAGATCGCTGCAAGGCAAGTGACCCGGTTAGAAGAGCTTTTCAAGAGATTTCATTGGGGTGGGGATTTAGCTCAGTGGTACCTCGCCTGCCTGGCAAGCACACAGTCCTGAGTTCGATCCCCGGTACCAAAAAAAAAAGATTCTTCATTCATACTGCCACGCTTGTATCAGAGAAGTTATACTGATGGAAGAAATACTTGTCCTCGCTCAGTCTCAGTGCTGAGTTGAGTTGGACCTTGCAACACAAGACAGGTAAACGAGACAAAAGCCGAACGCACTGATTGACACACCCAGAAACCGAAATGAGAAGCATCTCAGAGGCGTGGCTTAGCACTCAACGGGGAACCCAGAGGTTTGGACAAGCACCGGCAAAGGAAAGCAGCTTTAGGCTTACAGAGGTGAGAAAGTAATACAGGGGAGAAAATGAGTGGAGCAGGGTTAGTTTGCAGACTCCTCTGCAGCCTTCACTAGACAAAGAGCCCAGAGTTTTCTCCAGCAAAGCAGAGCTTGGATCCTGTCTTAGGCAGAAAAGCAAGAGGAGACAGTTTTTCTTCCTCTTGCTGTTTAATTGCTGTTAGTACAAAAATAATTTTATTTCAAAAAGCCATGTTTGGGGGAGGCATATTTCTGGTCTCCTGCAGTACCAGCAGTACGAGGTGTCTATCTGTAAAGCACAAACACATCCACGCCAACAGTGGAAGACTGTTTAAGAAAAATGCCTTATGGGTTTGAAGTTTAATATTAATTTCATATGGAAAAATATCTTGCTATGTGATTTTGCTTTTGTTAACTCCTGTGATTATGTTTTCAAGGTTTCTTGATCAGTTGTATTTCTTCTTCTATAAAATGCCTTTTTATGCTTTTTTCCTTTCTGAGATACTTCTAATTTCATGTTAACTTATAAGACTGATATTTTAGCTGGGTGTGGTGGCACACACCTGTAAGCCCAGCACTCAGGAGGCTGAGGCAAGAGGGTCACTGTGAGCTTGAGGGCAGCCTGGGCTACACAGTGAGTTTGAGGCCAGCCTGTGCTACATAGTGAGACCCTGTCTCAAAAAAACAAAAACAAACAAAGGACTATGATATTTTATAGACCTTAATATATATAGCTAAATCTGTTTATGTTTTCCCTGTGCTTTCTTTGTGTTTGAAGAACTCTTCTTCATCAGAAATTAAACAAGAGGCCTGGGGATTTAGCTCAGAGGTTCTGCTGCCTGCCCCACAAGCACAAGGACCCGAGTTTGATCCCCCATACCAAAAAAAGAGAAATTAAACAAGAGACCAGACCTGGGTTTGGAATCAGAAGACTTTCAATCTTCAGCCAGCCGCACAGCTTAACCAGTGTGAGCTGCTTTGCCAATCCACACATGCTGAGCCCTTTTAACTACTCACACACCTCAAGGGCGTAAGGAGACAGAAGGGGGCCAGGTGTGGAGACAGAAACCTTGGGGAAAAGATGAGAAACCAGGGCAAGCCTGGAATTCAGGAGCCTCCTATCAGAGAAGGGAACTTCCGCATCTTCTACGGTGGGTGTTGCTAGGGAGTGTCCAGGAAGAGGCCGACAGGAGATGGGGATGGCCACAAAAGAACACATCAAAGAAAGCCCCCAATCTCACGTCCTGCCTACCTTCCAGCGACCGTATCTGTCAGCCAAGAGCCCAAAGAGGACGCTGGATACCATGTAACCGAAAAACACCATCTGCAGGAAGGGGAGACAAGTGACGCTCTCAGCAGGGTTATCTAGGATGGTCCCTGACCTCGTGCATCAGTCTTACTTAAAGCGACTAATGCAGGAGATGGGTGAGCTAAATCACAGGTTCCCTACACCCCTCCCAGGACTCCAGTTCACCCAGGGCTCCAAGATGGAGGATTCTGCATCTTGTAGCCAATCCCACACCTTCAGGACACTGTCCCCTGAGGAAACTGGGCTACAGGCAGGTGACTGAGCTCCCTCTGACCCCTTGGGCAGATCCAGGCTATGACTGTGAATTTTCACTGTAATTACAGACATCTCCATGCATTCCTGCTGTGCTCTATTCCAATGCAAGGGAGGCCAGAAGAAGCAGTCTCCTTTTATGCTCATGCGTGTAAACAAACCACGCAAACATCCAAACCAAATCATCTATTTAAAAAAAAAAAACAAAAAACACTTCTGCTCACAGGATGTGGTGGCACACACCAGTAATCCCAGCACTCTGGGAGGCTGAGGCAGGAGGATGGCAAATTCAGCTTGGGCAATTTAGCAAGTAAACAAGACCCGACTAGAAATACTATAAAATGGAAAAAGAGCTCGAGACGTAGCTTGGTACAAAAGCCTTGGGTTCAACTCCCAGTACAAATAAACTCTTCAAAATAAATATAAACCCTAAGGTGAACCGACTTCTTTTCCTTTCTTCTCACAACAGCTTGTCCACCTCTGACAAAATCCAAGATCCTCTCTACTCGGAGCTGAAGGCAGCTGTCAGCACCTTCAGGCTATGGATTTTCCACCTCCAGCACTTTACTCTCGGCCCTTTTCTTCCCCAGCTCCTTCCTCATCCACCCCAGGATAATCAAAGCACAACATAGCTTTGTTTCTAGCGCCTTTGGGGAAAGGCAGCCCGTCTCTGTCCCCCCTCCCCTCCTACCCTTCTCCATGAGACTCAGATGCATTTTGTCACAGGAAACTACAAAAAAAAAAATTCCTGTACTTGTTCTTGAATGATGGAAGCTGTGGTTTTGCCCTGTGCTGTGCTCTACAGGACAGAAATCTTGATTCAAAACCTGTGTTAGCCCACAAGGTTGTAAACCTGCAGTTCTGCTACCCGGTTTGGAAGAGAGAGTGGAGACCGAAAACCAGCAGCCTGTGCTTTCCTTCAGGTGCTTGTGTATAAAACGTGACTCTTGTGCTTCTGATTTAAGCACCACGTGGAGCTGATTCTTTGGCACTGAGTGACTCTCATTCCCAGGGTGAGCGGATGTAATTAACCCATAACACTTAGCTACTCAATGAGCAGCTGCTCGGGCCAAGGCGGAGAACGTGGAGTTGAGGTTGGGGTTCGGAAGCCTACAGATGGTGAAAATGTGGCCTCGTGGCTTCACAAGTGGCTGTCAGTGAGCCCAGGGGAAGAAACCAGAGTTAGGTGGTTTCACAGCCAGGACCAGGAATGACAAGGTAGAGCAGGACATAGTCACCTCTCCCATGAGCGTCATTACCTAAAGTCCAGGCTATGAGCCACTGGAAGAGGTAAATCAACCAACTGCTGCTACTACGGAAACTTCTCAGGCAAAATTAGGGAACAAGAAAAATGTAACCAATCAGATGTGAGCTGTAACTATGTATCATGCAGCATAATATAAAAAATTGTATCACAAAATCTAAAAACTACTATGTAATACAATGACCACGCGAATGTCACCTTAGGATCTCCAGTATTCTCAGAAACTTAAGTATGCATACTACAAACCTGGTGGGGTGCAAAGCAATTATAATTACACATACAGTAACACTAAAAGCCACCTGATGCGGTGGTTTATGCCTGTAATCTCAGCACTCTGGGAGGCTGAGGCCAAGGTATTATAAATTAGAGCCCATTATGAGTGACTTGGTGGGACCCCACCACAAAATTTAAAAAGAATTTTTTTAAAAAAAACAGGGTTATGATGTAACTCAGAGCAAAGGTCCTGGGTTCAATCTCCAATACTACAAAAAACAAAACACAAAAGGATTGACAAGCAATGCTTCGTAAACTAATTCGATGTCCTACATAGAAGAAAATGAAAAACAGCAGTGTCATTTTTGTTTGTTTTTTGGTACTGGGTATCAAACTCGGGACCATTGCGCTTGTAAGGCAGGCGTGGTGCCACTGAGCTAAATTCCCGGCCCCAGCAGTGTCATTTTGTTACAAGCCCAAGTATGACCTCTGGTTAATTTTACTATCTCTAGTGCTTTTCTAAAAGCAGTACAGTTTAAAAACAAAAGGGAACAACAACAACCAAAAAAAACAGGGAACCAGTGCCACAAAATTAATAGAAAATCAAGCTAAGGGAACACAGATTTGTTGCCACAATTGGGTGTAAAATGGGGTGGAAACGTCCCATCCTCCAAGAGGCCAGAGGAACACAGCTGGGCTCCTGTGGCACTGAAACCTGGCCTCAGGGAGGCAATCTGTCCTCTTCCCAATCCCTAGGGGTCCCAGGTGCAGCTCAGTGGTAAAACACTTCACAGTTGGTCCTCCAGGTCCTGGTTCTATCCCTAGCACCGCAGGGAGGGAAAAAGTTCTGCCTGACGCCCTTCCCCACCCCCTCGTGGCCTGCTGGAAGCCCGCTTTGATCCACGTCAGCTCCCCTTCTCCTCACCACCTTGCAGCTCCCTGACCTCCATGGTGGAGCTGATCTCTAAATAATCCTGAGCACAGTCCCAGCCCTGAGCTGTCCCATGGCTACCGCCCCACCGCAGCCACCTCAAGGATCTCCTCAATCTCAGGAAACCCATCTCGGCCTTGGAGAAGCCCTCACAGCTGGTTCCGAACATGTTCACGTCCCACGGGCCTCTCCTGAGAGTGCAGAAAAGACAGCTAAGCTCTATGATAAAAGTATACTGTCAAGGCCTAGTGCACACCTGTAATCCTAGCATTGAGGAGGCTGAGGCAGGAGGCTCACTGAGTATGAGGCCAGCCTGGGCTCTACAGTGAGACCCCATCTTAAAAAACAAAAAGTACTTTTGGATCCATTTAAGGAGAAACAATGACTATGAAGTCAATAATGCTTTTACACAATTAGTTTTTGTACAAAATGGCAATGTGGGGCCGGGGATTTAGCTCAGTGGTTTCGCCGCCTGCTGCACAAGCGCAAGGACCCAAGTTTGATCCCCAGTACCAAAAAAAACAAATAAAACAAAATGGCAATGTGAAAAGTGTTCTACACATTATTTGCATCAAATACTTTTTCCTTGGGGGGTTTATTGTGCACCGGTCCAATGCTGGGGAGCAGGGCCAGCAGGATGGGGTCTATGTGAAGACTGAGGGTGCTTCAGGGACCTGTCACTCCAGAAACTTCACCTCCTACTGCTCTCTCTCACTCTCCACACACACACAGAGCCTGCTGATAACTGACTTTTGAAAGGATGGCAGGCAGCTTAATTCCACTTGGTGTAAAACTTAGCATGCAGCTTGTAAGGCTATTTGTGATGGTGTTTGAGAGAAAACGACCAGGTAATGATGCTGTTCAGAGAGGGTGACTGGTTCACTCGCAGTGGCCCAGCGTGTGGTCATGTGGCCAGCCCGTGACCAACTCATGATGCAAGGGCTTCTTTCTCCAGTTGGATTCCTCCATCTGGGCTCTTGCTTAGGCAGGGAGAGGCCCCGAGGGTGGCCAGGCCCGCTGTGCCTGGGGTAAGCACTCCCTTGGCTCCAGCCCTGTGGGGACAGGAAGGGAAGCTGGGCCCCCAGCTTCTCACACATGGCACGGGATGCAAGTACTCACCGTGGTCACCAATGCCACCTGCCAGTTCTCCAGGTGCCACTCACAGCGGATGGCAGGGGACACCACTGCGATCAACATGATCTCCATGGCCTCGACAACCTTGAAGAAGTGAAAAGCAGGCGACGTCCTGGTGCCAACCCATTGGCACTTCTTAGGTCTGCCTGTCACCCTCCTCAGTCCCAGTCCACGGGGTGTAGGGGATGCCCACACTGTCACCCAGGATGGAGCCCACAAGGCTTCCTGTCCTAAGACCAGGAGTGGCTCTTCTGACCGCATCCAAGTAAACACTTCTGTTCTCTGCATGTAGGAGAGACAGGGGCTGGGGCTGGGCAAGAACCCTTCCCAGCAGGTGAGCTGGGAAGAACTGAAACAGGCAATGAAAGAGAGCCAAGCCAGGGCCAGGGATTTAGCTCAGTGGTTTCGCCACCTGCTGTGCAAGCGCAAGGACCCGAGTTTGACCCCTGGTACCAAAAAAATAACAGAAAGCCAAGCCAGGCCTGGTGCTGCACAACAATCATCTCAGCAGTCTGAGAGGCTTAGGCATTGTAACTTAGCAAGACCCTGGCTCAAAATTAAATAAAAAATTTAAAAGGTGAGGGATGTAGCTCAGCACGAAGGCCCTGAGTTGAAGAAAAGCAGAGCAAAGAGCCCACACCATTTCACTCCTGTGGAGACTTTCTGGAGGTGGAAGAGAGCCGAGTCAGCCCCTACCCTGCCACACCTCCTTGTCCCTTGAATATAGAACCTTAAAACTGTGGCGCTTCCGGAAACCTTGATTCATAGGCAGGGAAGCGTTCTAAGTTGTACTGTTGGTTATCATAAAAGTTGGACTAAAACACATGACATTTCTCGCCTGTCCCTTTTATTTTTTTATCTTTTTTTGAGACAGAATCTCGCTGCGTAGCTCAGGCTGGCCTTGAACTCACAGTGATCCTCCTGCCTCAGCCTCTGGAGTGCTGGGATTATAGGTGTGCACCACGCCCCGCCTCTCTCTTGTCTCCTGTGACTCCAGCGCTCCCCAGACACCTCCATGCCATGTGCCTCTTACAGGAGCTCAGAGCTCCCCTGTGTTAACTTGCTGATTTCCCTGTTAGAAATCTTTACCCCTTTCCCTCCCGAAGCCCCTGTTGTGTTGCCCCACAGTTTCCTCTCCCTTTCAAGCATTATCCCTGTGCACCTGTTTGTTTTTCCAGTTCTGGGGCTCAAACCCAGGGCCTCACATACACTAGGCAAATACTTTTCCACTGGGCTATACCCCTGGCCCTTTTTACAGTTCTGTGACACGGTATTGCTAAATTCCCTAGGCTGGCCTCAAACTTGGGATCCTCCTGCCTCAGCTTCCTGAGTGCTGGGACTACAGGCATACCCCCTCAGCTCAGCTTAGTTTGGGGTTTGTGACACATTCTCAGTCCTTCTACTAGAGGAGGAAATCAAAGGTTTGTAGTTTCACAAGCTTCACAGCTGTTATCAAAGCTGGGCAGGGGTGAACAGCATATGGGAAATGTCTTAGTCCACTGTGCTGCCTGACAAAATACTTAACATCCCATAAATTATAACGAGTAGAAAACCATTCCTGCAGTCCCAGTTACTTGAGAGGCTGAGGCAAGAGGCTCACCTCAGCCCAGGAATAAGAGACCAGCTTAGGGGGCAGCTTTGTCCCCATTTTTTAAAAAACCCCAGAAACGTACGTCTCACAGTTCTGGAGCTGGCGAGTCCTACACTGAGGCCCCAGCAGGTTTCGCTGCTTGCCAAGGGCTATATCCTCTGGGAGGGAAAGGATGCCGTGCACTTACAGCGGAGGAGCGTAGTGAGTGAACCCACACCACCTTCCCCGTGACCCAGTCACTTCCTACTCGCCCCACCTCTTCACACTAGCACATTGGCAACAGCTGCAGTTGGGAGGGACCCACTCAACCCGTGGCAGTAAACAGCAATCCTCCACCTGTGCCCTGTAAGAGTCGGGAATCCGAAATGACAGCAGGTGTCCTGGGTTACTGGGATGCAGAAATATTTGGAGAGCCAGGCATGGTGTTGAGCACCTGTAATCCCAGACTCAGGCAGCTGAGGCAGGAGGATTGCTGCAAGATCAAGGCCAGCCTGAACTACGTAACAAGACTGTCTCAAAAAAACCCCAAAAAAAACAAAATTGGGAAGCCTTGGGTCTGACCCTACACAGAACAATACCAGGGGTTCCCCCTTCCTCCCCTGCCTCAGCGTTTTAACTGTGAGCTTTGAGTTTCCAGAGTGTAGAGACACAGCATCCATGTGATCCTAACCCAGCACCTGCTCCCTTCCACACCCCAGAAGCCAGTGCCTGTGTGCTCAGCAAGGAGGCCAGCTGGGGAGACGCAGGGACCCCAAGAAGCACTCACCCCCGTGCTGCCCATGATCAGGAACAGGGCGATGTGGAAGCGCCCGAAGCCGATAGTCTCCACCGCGTCCTCCACCGTGAAGGTCTTGGGCTCTGACGAGGGAGGGCACAGGGGCGCCGCTATGTGGAAGGCGATGCGGGGACCCCAGCCCTCCCGGGCACCTGCTCGGTGTAGCAGGACCGGCGAGCCGGCCCTTACCTTTCTGCTGCTGCGGCTCCAGGCCCGCGGGGCTCAGCCTGCGCAGGCTGAGGACGGTGACCGGCTCAGTGGGCTTGGACGCCATGCGACTCCGGGGCCCCACGCTGCCAGGACAGAAGGACAGACATCGCGTGACCGAGCGCGAGCTACTGCTAAATCACTGAGCCTCACAAACCCTTCTGAGCTGGGCACTTTGCTCCAGATTTTCTCTGGAGCCAGGCTTCAGTGTTTCAGTTCTTTCCTTCCCAGACCAAGAGATGCAGGGAGGGAGGGGAAGGAAGTAAAAAGAAAATGAAGATGTGTTACGCACACGTAGCAATTCCCCAAGATGCTGCCAACACGTACTGATCAAACTAAAATTGAGCCGGGCGTGGTGGCACACACCTGTAACTCCAGCACTCAGGAGGCTGAGGCGGGAGGATCGCCATGAGTTTGAGGCCAGCCTGGGCTACATAGTGAGACCCAGTCTCAAAATAAAATAAAATTTAAATTCTTTCCCTTCTACTTACTAGGTGTAGCTTTGAGTTTGTGCTTTGTATTCCTCAGTTTCCTCCTCTCCAAAATGGAGACAATACAGTAATTTCATCTAACTTCTAGGTTGTTGCAAGGACTCAGTTGGTTCAGAGAAAGTGCTTCACCTATACCTGGCATGTGCTGAAATGTGCAATTTGTGTGAGCAGGTGGCACCTGCCATTGCTGTCATCATTGCTGCTCATTAAGAATGTATTTGATGCCATCATATTTGCTGTCATTACAGCAAAGAGCTCAAATGCGTCACAGAAGTTAAAATGTGATTGTTCATATTTATGCTGAAATAACGGCTTGCTGGTCACCTTTGGAGAACATAAGTAGTAAGCACTTTGGCTTTCTTGTGTACTCTGTACACCAAGGTAACCAATAACCAAGCCATTACCTTAAAGTTTTCTTGAATTTCAGAGGAAATTAAACTGTCACTATTCTCCAGCTCCTGATAACAGATCTAGAGGACGATCAGCAATGGCTGATGGGGACTCTACTGCCCCGTGGCGGAGGCAGTGCCACTGGGGAGAGACTCAGGGTGGGGTGGGGGGCGACGGTTGTGGCCCTTGAGGAGCCATAATGGACAGGAAGTATACGCATCCCCTATGAAGTGTTTTCAGAAAACAGAATCGAACCTGAATCCAATCAAGCTACTACCCACTGGTTTACACAGGGAGTGAAGAAACATGTTAAACTACCCCATGTAGTTACAGTAAGGAAAATCTAGAATGTGGGAAGTTCTACAGAATAAATAGCTTCATTTCTTGAATAAATAAAAGACAAATGAAAGAGAAAAACAGGGTGATGTACTGAGACTACACTTTCCGAACTAGAGGTCTAAGTGTGCTATTAGTAATTACAAAGATAACCAAGAATCCAGCCAGGCATAATGATGGTGCACACTTGTATCCCAAGCTATTCAGGAGGCTGGGGCAGGAGTGTCTCAAGTTCAAGGCCAGCTTGGGCAACTTAGTGAGGCCCCATCTCAAAATAAAATTCAAAGCCCTTGGGTTGTAGCTCAGGGGCAGAGCTCCTCTGGGTTCAATAAACAAATAAACATACAAACAAAATTTAATAAAAGAAAAGTGGAATGCCTACAAAATATTGAGCAAAAGGGAGAAATCAGCACTTTTCTTAGTGAGTAATGGCTTGATACTATCTTAAGTTGATAAACCAGGAAATAAAAGATAATTATATTGTCTTGATTATACAGGTAATCATTGAGAAAACTAAAAGAAAAATTCTCTAGGGATTGGGAAAGTTAAAGCAGAAGATTCTTTTTTGTCATAAATTCATTTGTTTGAAATTACCACGTGTGCTTATTACTTCAATAATTTTTTAATTTAAAGAAAGGTAAACAGAATAGGAAACATATATGTGTAGTAAAAGTTCTTGTATGTCAGAAGAAAACTATGGAGGTAAAGCCCTGAAAAACCAATGCAGAAGAATAAATGTATGGCTGGTACACCTATGAAATCAAGTTCCACCTAATCTGCAGCTATGACTTCAAATTCATGTGTTACCATTTTCCTCTATCATATCTGCAAAAATTTTAAAGACTGATTAAACCAAGAATAGGTGTAAACTGGTACAATGTTTCTTTTTGTTTTGGTTTGTTTGTTGAGACACAAACAAACAAACATGTAGCTCTTGTTTCATGTAGCTACATGTTTCACCTGGTCTTGAATTCACTACAGTAGTCCAGGCTGGCTCTGAACTCTCAGGGATCCTTCTGCCTTAGCCTCCCAAGTACTAGGATTACAGGTGTGAGCCACCATGCTGGCATTACTCCTGTAAGAGAACATCACTTAAAAGCCCTTAAGTGAAAGACAAATGAGTATGGAAAAGTGTCTCCTAATATGTATCCAAATAATGATCCCAATGTATAAAATTTTATTTAAATATGTCTTTAAATATGGAGAGATTTCAAGACAGGATGAAATGTTGAGTGTCTAAAATGATAACTGGTCTTTTGACAAGCACTTGTTGAGCACTTCTAAGTATTAGACAATAAAACATGATGAAGAGTGCCTGTCCCGAAGGAACTTGCAGTCTCCTGGGAAGAAAGGCAGGTCGGCAGGTGTGGTGGTGTTGCTGCTGTGGGGTTAGGTGGAGGGTGCTCTGTGACACAGACAGTACTTCTCCAGGGAGCCCTGAGCCCCGGAGGTACAATGCTTTACTTTGATTTCAACCTGATCGAACTGAGAGAGGGCTAGGAAATTAGGAAGGCAGCTTCTGGGTGTGTCGGGCGTGGCCGTGAGGGCGTTTCCAGAGATGATTGGCATGTGGAACAGCAAACTGAGTGGGGAGTCCCGCTCCCATTTCCAGCACCATCCAATAGGGTGGGGGCCCAGATGGAATAAAAGTCTGAAAGATGGAGGAAGCCAGCTTAGTCTCTGCCTCTATCTCTCTGTCTCTGTCTCTTGTTTGTCTCTCGCGCAAAAATAAACTTCATTCTGGATTAAGCCACTGTTACTTGTGGTCTCTGATACTTGGCAGTTTTGAGCAATTTTTAACTGATAAACTTTCTCTTATGTATGTTATGAGGACTAAATGACTCGATGTTTTTCAAACATGTCACTGGGCCCATCATAAGTGTGCATGATAGTATTGATTCTCATTCCTGGACAAAGGAATTAAGGAAATTGCTGTGGCTTCCCGTAGTCATTTATCGCTTACCCAAAATAAGTGTGTTCATTACTACAGAGTAGCAAATGCAGGTCTCTCCAAGTGGAGACGGAGAGGAAAGAAAAGAGAGGAAGAGAGGAAGCAAGGGAAGGAGGAAAAAGAAGAAAGGGGGCTGGGGCTATGGGTCAGCACTGGAGCACTTGCCTAGGACATGTGAAGTCGTGGATCCCATCTCTAGCATCAAAAATAAGGAAATGTATCTCCTCAAGGTCTTTACTGCTAATATTCCACTAACAAATGAAAAACTACCCAAAAGTGGGGAAAAGTTACTTGTTTTCTAAAAGAGGCCAACTGTATTTCAAGTGTCAACTAAAGTTGTTGGGAAACCGTCTTCCCTTGTGCTACACTCCCCCTCGGAAGAAGACCTCAAGACTTCTCCAGCAGGTGTCTAGCCCTTCACTCAACCAGTCATTTCATCTTATCAAGCAGGGCAGGAGAAAATGGGTCCTTCCCACTAAATATGCTACTGCTGTTCCACATTCCTTTACTCTGCAAAAACCACTCTACTTTAGAGGAAGGAAGGGCTTTCAGACTTTAGTTTCCCAAAGGCTTCGTTGGTGCGGGGGTGGGGAAAAGTGAGTTGTAACTTGCTCAAACTCCACTCAAAGGAGCAGGGTGGCCCTTGCCCCGCCACCAGAGCCGTGTCTGGTGTCTACCGCGGTGACACTGGTCTTCCTCAGGCCTCCACATTGGGATGCGTGTGGGTAGGGTGTCGGGGCTGACTGTGCACGTGTGAAGATTGTAAAGGGAGCCTGTGCTCCAAGCGGCTAAGAGGGCCCTCTATCTACGGTTGGTTAAGATTATCCGGAAAGCATTTTCATCAAATCTTCTCAGGTTTCAGCCAAAAGTTTCATAAAGAGAGACGAGGATAGAATATTTCAGAGGTGGATGTGAGGAGTGTGAGAGAGAGACACACAGAGAGAGAGAGAGACAGAGAGACAGAGAGAGACACAGAGACAAAGGGAAAGAGAGAAAGAGAAATTGAAATCTTAACTCTGAAATTGTCCCATCTGGTGGGTCTGGGGCCTAGAGGTCCCCAGATTCACCGTCGCTGGGCTTGTCTCTTTCTCGGATGCAGGAAGAGGAAGAGGAGTCAGAGAAGACCAAAGCAAAGCGAGTGATTTATCACAAGTGTTGTGAGAGAAGGTGGTACAGCCACTGATGGAGCGGGGCTCTGAGCTAAGACACCATTAAGGGTGGCTAACAGTTGGCTTTCATGGGATAGTGGTCTCATCCCACTTCTCTTTTTCCACTTTTCTTTTTGGAAGATCTTTACTTTATTGGTTATTGTTATGTTAAGTGCTCCTAATGGAAAACCACCAAAGGTTTATAAAAGGAAGTTTCCAACCGCGGGGTGCCAGCTCGGCTCCTTTCTCTCTTGAAAGGGGCCCTCTTTAAGGCTAATCCTATAAGGGCCTCCACTGTCCCTACAAAACAGAACACTAGGAAGGCTGAGATCTCTTCCATTCTTTGATTCCTTAAATCAGTCTAAATTCCTTGGAGGAAAGAAGATTGAAAGACAGGAAGGAAGGAAAGAAAGAAGGGAGACAGTGAATAACAGGAGAGAAGATTCTTCACATTCCTTATCAACTCCTACAAATTACAGTGGGAGAGAAACTCAGCCTGGAAGAAATGGGGAGGTTGGGGAAATTCCTCTGAAACTCAAAGGCTCCAATGGAGCTCAAGCTTCATTAATACAAATTATAAAGCATTGTTTGACATTTTATTTTAC
Organism: Heterocephalus glaber; assembly: GCF_053883595.1. Taxonomy (NCBI): domain Eukaryota; kingdom Metazoa; phylum Chordata; class Mammalia; order Rodentia; family Bathyergidae; genus Heterocephalus; species Heterocephalus glaber. Next base: position 27,499,926 of record NW_028258153.1, read on the forward strand.
TGTATTTTGATGTACTGAATTTTTTAGCTAGAAATAATTGGGCCCCTGTAGATCATTTAAAAGCTGAAGAATATGCGTGCGTGTGTGTGTGTGTGTGTGTGTGTGTGTGTGGTGTTTTACAACATCAATAAAAAGAAGGAAATGTTCACACAGCGTTTATCTTCAGCCACCTGCTAAATATCAAGTCCCGTTCCACCCACCCGCAGCAGGAGCGGCAGGCGCAGCTCTACCATGGTACAGGGTTTCCTACCTGTGCTTAGTTCACAGGAAGCTCGCCACAGCCAGTAGCAGGTGGAAGTTGGAGCACTGATGGCCTCTCGGGCTCCGGGACAGCCTAGGGAGACCCTGGCTCCTGGTCTCACTCCTTGCCTCAGGAACAGCCTTCCATCCCGGGGCAGGGTTGACACCAGGGCACACCCCCTGCCCAGCAGCCCTCCCCGGAGCCCTTTTAAGAGGGAAATGAATCCCTTCCTGAGGCAGACTCAGCTGCCCAGCTTGAAGGAAATAACGTGCTGTTGGGGGGAAGGGGATCTGAAAGGTCAGGTCTAGCAAGGGGCAGAGAGAGGCTCGCCCTGGCGACCCTTCCTTACAGCCATGGCTGCTTAGAATTAGAGGGCAGGTGGCTGGAGTCACCTGGAAACACCTAACAATGTCTAACGGCACCCCTCTACAACCGGCGAGGTGGAGAGCACGATCCCCAGCGGACAATGGACAGATGGCTCCATTTCTTGCCCAAGTCCACGTGACAAAGTGTCAGCGTTGCCCAAGCATACATTTTCAGACTCCAGCTATCACTCTTCTGTGCCCCTTCCCTGAATGAACACATACTGGGCACCTGATGTGTTCCTTCCACTGAGCCCAAGGCAGGATGTGACCAGCAGGTGACACAGAAGCTTCCTTTTAGAGATGAGCGATGCCACTGGCACAGATGCCTATAAGTCCCACATATGGATGGCAAGTGGGGGCAAAAAGTACAGTCCCGGGGCCGGCGATTTAGCTCAGTGGTTTTGCCGCCTGCAGTGCAAGCGCAAGGACCCAAGTTCGATCCCCGGTACCAAAAAAAAAAAAAGTGCAGTCCCACCAGAAAGGTAAACTCCATCTGATCAGTTCTTTTTGAACTTCATTTACTGGTCATGAAATTCTAGAACTAAATACTGCGTGAAAGGACTTCTTCAATTGTTAAGCACTACAAAAATGTTATTTGCCAAAGAGATGATTATTCACCTGGATTAAGAGATGGTTAGCATAGAGATGATTATTCACCTGGATTAAGGCCATTCAGACAAAACCCCCCACGGCATGAATCTTATCAAGCTCTTGGGAGTTGGCCAGGCCAAGTTCCCTGAGAAAGTCCGTCTGGGCCACGGGCCAGGCTGCGTGGCGTCCTTCCTGCTGGCCATTCCCAGACCTGCCCACCCTTTGCTGTCCCCTTCTCCAGTTACTCAGCACATGGTGCATGTGACCCACATCGGGCTGTCATGCTTCATTTCACAGCACTGGGCACTAAGCAGAGCCGTGCCAGGGTGGCTCTCCCTGCCTGTGGAGAACTTGACCTGTTCTTTCTCACCTGGAGAAAAAATTCATGAGAAAGTTCTCAAGCAGGTAATGCTGAGCCCAAGACAGGTGAGGAAGAGGGAAATGAGGGGATACAGTAACCCTGATCCCTCTCCGGGATTAGTTTGTGCAACTCCATTGGTCCCTGCTGACCTATAATTATCAGTATTAAATGTTATGGGACGGTTTTGAATAAAGGCATCCTACAGAAAAAAGAGAATGGCTGATTTGTTTGTTTTCTTGATTATAATACTTTGATTACAAGAAGACTCTGCTTAGTACACCCCCTCATTTCCCAATCGTTTTATTAGTTGGTAATTAAGACCCCCCCATGAAGTCCAGAGGAACTGCCAAAGCAGTGCCTCTCTGACATGGTTATCAGGCCCTGAGGCTTACAACCAAATACCACATTGCTTCCTGCCTTGCATGGCCAAGGACAGTCATCCGCTGAGCGCTTTCCACTGGGAACAAGACGCAAGGCCTCCTGCTGGCACAGACCCTGGCTCGGAGGCATGGACTGGAGCTACTCCTCGGCCGCCCCTTCTAGGATGTCCTTGAAGGAGAATGGAGCGAACTTGTACCCAGCCCCAACATAGAACTTGTTCTGGAACTCCACCCTGGTGTTTGGAGCCATGCAAGGAAAGGAGATTAAACACACGAGTTAGAGGCTGGCAGGAGGAGACAAGACGCAGGTTTATAGGAAGCAAGCTAAAGGCCCAGAAGGCCGGCTGGGAAATGCTCTCCAGGCTGTCGGCTTCCAAGGGAACCCCGATGACTTCCCAAGCCCTCCTCCTGTCTCCCTCTTACCTTACCTTCTCCCTTCCCCTCCCACCTCTCTTTCTGGGCCTGGGCCTCAAGGGCCACAACGCAGCAACCCCTCCCCAAGTCACAGCTCTCCAGCCTCCATCGCAAGTGAAGGTGCCCTCCCTGTGCAGCATTACGTGACACTTCCCGCACACAGTGTGACAGCCATTCCCATGGTTATCCTGCTTTCCACAGCCACCCTGTCTCAACTGTGACCCTAGGCTATTGCAAAGCAATCACTACCTTGACCTGTACCTTTATAACTGAACATGACTGATCTGATCGTGCATGTCATGTCTGATCGTGCATGTTTTATGACATTACAGAGTTCCCGTCCTTAAAGACATGGTGGGAGATGGTACCATGGGGCTGGGGGATGCTACCCTCCTCTCCCCTCAGTGCTTAATATAACAGCTTTTCCTCTGAGTGGTGGCCACAAGGGAGGTAGACAACGCCACTACAAGCTGAGGACAGTCTGAGGGGCTTACAGGCATGCGGAGCACCCTCCACCTAGTGTCCCCTGCTAGTCTCTGGGTACATCTGTGAGTGTCACATTAGAATTCAGTATCTTGTTCTAAGATATGACTCCTGCCTTGTGTAACACACCTTCACTGAGCCTGTTTCAGATCTGTCACCTTATCTATGCTTGGAGGTGCCACTTACTTAAACCCTGTTATTACAGCAAATGAACTTTATTTTTAAAAGAGGAATAAACAAAAGCTAGTATTTATTAGAGGGCAACCAGGGTATTGTAGTTTATTACATCATTTAATATTATGCAAACAGAGGACTAAACAGAGGTTCCAGCAAGGCACATCCATTGCTAATGTCACACAGCAGGTGAGGCTATGTGCCTGGTCAACTAGCCCTGCAGCTGGCCCCCTCCCTATACCACTCAGCATCTTTTGGGGACAACTGTGCTCACCAGTGCAGCCTCAGGGCATGGAGGAAGGCAGACAGGCCCTCCATGATGAGAAGGATGGCCACCGTCAGAACCGCAAACACGGCAAAAATGATGAAGACCCCAACGAGTCCTCCCCAGCCTTGCAGACGGAGGCCAATGTTCATTACCATGGTCCAGAGGACTTCAGACAGCTCTGCAAGATGCAAGCAAAGTCTCAACCTCAGGGTCTAGCTTGCAAATGCAGATTAGTTTTAGACCATCATCTTAGATTGGAAGTTCTACTCTGAGATGGAGAACCCAGGCACAAGCATCCTGGGGCATGAGCATGAGAATGGCTACAGCAGCTTTGTCCACAATGGGGGAGTATCCATCAAGAGGAAAACAGACAAATATGAGGTGTGATCAAAATACTGTATGTGGTGAATACTTAAATTTTTTAAAATGTAGTACAGTAAAAACACATTGCCATTACTCCCCTTCACTTTAAACACACTTATCCCATTGCTCTGGCCACTTTCTGAAGCGGTTCTGGAAGTCCTCTTTCATGAGTGTCTTTATGATGTGTGATCAAAACTATGGTGAATGCTGTCATTGAAAGCCATCCAACAGAAAGGCAGGCTCATCAAAACATTATAGTACATCTTTATCCACCTTGTTTACAGGATCTGGCACTGTGCAATTTCTGGCACTTTCCCAAAGTCAAAATGATGATGAGAGTAAATGTTTTAAATCAATTCAGGACATGGAAGCAGCCATGACAGTGCAACTAAAGACACTCATTAAAAAAAGACTTCCAGACCTGCTTCAGAAAGCGGCAAGAATGATGGGATAAGTGTGCTTGAAGTAAGGGGAATTATTTTGAGGGTGGTTCATGACAGTATGTCTTTGACTATAATAAATTCTTAAAATTTAAAGATTCTCCTCATTTTTTTTACCACACCTCACACATGGTAGTATATTATTCACCAGGGAAAGTAAGCAAACTACAACTATTGGCACACAATGACTAAATCTAAGTACCATGACGTACACACACAAAAAAGCAAGACATAAAAGAATGCAGCAACATGATTTGCTGGGACTGAGTATGTGTGTTCCGACCCAGATTCATATATTAAAGCCCTAACCTCTAACCAAAGCCCCTGGGGGAAGGGCTTAGAGTTTGATGAAGGGCCCCATGGCCAGTGTGGCTGTCTTCCCAGGAGACGCGCCTGCCTGTGGCCAGTGGGTGCCATGCTCACTCACCGGCATGCGCCAGGCTGAGCGCCCACAGCCGCAGGTAGGAGGCCGTGTTGGAAATGCAGCCCAGGCAGTACTCGATGGTGTGGATGGCCTGGTGGACAAAGACATCTCCGAAGTTGAACTGAAAGGAAACATTTTATTTTGTTTCAGTAAGTACTTCCTTTTTCTATTTTTGTATTGAGAACATCAAAATCTATTTCTTTACTTTTTAAATTTTCGATTAACATGTAATAATTGTACATATTTGTGGGATACAGTATGAGATTTCAACACATGTGTATATTATGTGCTGGTGAAATCAGGCCTTTTGCATTTCCATCTCCTTATCATTTCTTTATATTTAGAGCTATTGATCTCTTCTTTTCTAGTTCTTTAAAAATACATATAATAGGTTACTGTAAACTATAGTCACCCTGCCGTGCTGTGTGAAACGCTAGGATTCATTCATTTCAATTGTTTTCCTACCCATTCTCCACCTTCCCTTTATCCCTCCTTTCATACAAAACGTATTTTTAAAATGACATTAAGATGAATAAGATACAGGTTTTGTTGTTAAGATGTGATGAGGGACTTGAGGCAATTCTTAAAGGATGAGAGGAGCTAGAAGTGACGGACATGGACCGTCCTGTCTGCAGAATGAGGCCCCAGAAACACTGGGCACTGGTGTCTGGCGAGCTCCTGGGCTGGTGGCGCTCTGAGTACACCCTGTCACACACTGGTGCTGGGACAGGAATGGACCCTTGAGGCACAGAAGCTCCGGTATGGAACTCTCCAACTCCTGGGTACTGTCCTGCGTACCTCCACCTTTGGCTGGTTCTGAATTGTATCCTTTCATTCTAACAAAAAGTATAATTATAGAGCCATTTCCCGAGTTATGTGTTACTCTACAAATCACAAGGAGTTGGAGAGGTTCAGCCAATGGGTAGCCAGCTGGTCTGAAATGGCAGTGGCTGCAGCCAGTACGTGGGCAGATGTGGCTGCAGTCTGGAGGACCGTGGCCTTGAACTTGAACTTGGGTAACTCTTGCTGAGGAGGGAGGTCGGGGAGACACTTGAGAAGGAAGCCGGGCCAAGCTTATGTTTGCCTTGGGATAAGAGACCCCTGCATGCCTATGCCTGGCAGGGGGTAGGAAGGAGACTGCGGTTGCCTAGACAGGGCAGCCAGATCACAGAGGCACGGGTGGAAACTGACTGCACAGATATCAAAGACATGAGCAGAACAGATAGGGTAGCCTGGCCTGGACAGTCTGGGACTTGAGTCTGAGGTTGTGTGGGTCCAGCAAGTCAGACAGAGTTGCTCATATCAATAGCCAATAGCTTGGGTTAATCTGTCCCTGGAATCTTGGGGAGATTTCCCATGGTCCAGATTTTTCACTAATTCTAGTTGATCATCTATTAATCTGTATTGAGATTCTTTAAATAACTACAAAAATGGATCCATATGTATTATTTCTGGCCCTCATGGGAACCCAGTCCCTACTCTGGAACTGGAATAGAGCTCAGGAAAAAGCTCCCATAGGATTGGTGCTGACTTCAGTCCCCACAGAAACACTGCCGGCTGCCTTCCTCTGGGAAAGTGAGGGGATGGCCAGGGAGAGGAAAAAACAAGCTACGGTTTCTCAGGGGAGGCAGATAAGGGTAAAAGATAAGTGAACCAATTCACTTATTGGGCATGGGGCAGAGAAGCTATGGTGGCCATGTGTGCCTATGTGGGAGAAGATGGCTGGGAATCAATAATCCATATTTTGCTTCAGTATCTCGGGCTAGATATGGGCCCTGCTGTCACTGAGGGCAGGGATGGGATAGAGCAGGTTGAACATAACTATCTGGTAAGGGTGCAGTTCAAGCCAAGAGGCCTCAGCAACACTAGGACCCCCGTACCACTAGCTCTGCAGCTGGTACTCACCTCTTCTTCCAGGTACAGCAGTGCTTGGCCAAAATATTAAAAATGCTTTCAGAATGGTTGGGAAAGAGCTGTCCAAATCCTCTCAGATATTTCCTCTTCCCTACCTCCCACAGCACTGGCGCTCCAGGGCCGAGGCCAGCGGGGGCTCCAAGCCCTCCCAGCCCTGTGCCTATGTTCACATGGACAGGCTGGTGCCCACACCTAACGACTGGGAAGACCAGATCCTCCACAATCTGCACAAACTGGGAAGTCTTCCTGGGTGCCCCGGTCCCAGATACCTCCTCTTTATGGTCGTCCTGAGCTCCGTGGGTCTCTGCAGAACGAGAGGGGCCGGACGTGCCGCCTTCAACAGCCTCTGCGGAATTTGCTTGGACTGTGAATGCCTGCAGCTGCCAAGGGAACAAACAAAAGAACACTGAACTCATCCTTATTATTATAACCATACTGCCTAAAATAAAGTCTCTTAAATGCTAGCTGTTGCTGGATGTGGTGCTGCATGCCTATAATCCCAGGACTCTCGGGGGCTGAGGCAGGACAATTGCAAGTTGAACACTGGCAACTTAGTGAGACACTATTTTTAAATAACTGTTAGCTATGTATCTGAAACTGGCCTAAATTCTGTGTTGTCTCATTTAGCCTTCAAAATAACCACTCCATGTAAGCATAATTATCACTGTACAGAGAGAAGTAAACTAGCACAGAAAGGTCAAGAAATGTGTCCAAGACCAATCCGGGTGGCCTGATTCCAGAATATCGGGGACCCCAGAAAACGATAAATGATGCACAGAAAAGCAACGCATACACAAAAGTGTCTTTCTGTGCTTAAAAGAAACACATCCTCTCCCAGATGGTCAGCTGTACCTTCAACAGAACAGTGTGACTTAAACAGCCAGATTTCTATGGGCAAAATTAACTAAGAGACATTAAGTTTTCTAATACGAATCACTTTCTAAAATAAAAACATCAGCTGGACATAGTGGCCCATATCTGTGATCTCAGCTACTTGGGAGGCTGAGGCAGGAGGGTCACCTCAAGTTGGAGGCCAGCTGGGGCTACACAGTGAGCTCAAGGCCAGCCTGAACTACATAGTGAGACCCTGTCTCCAAACAAACAACAAACAAACAAAAAATTCAAAGAAAATAATGTAGGAACAATCATCATTCAATTTGGGCTGATTTTACTCCAAAGTCTGAGTACACTACAGATTGAGTATCTCTTATCTGAAATGGTTGAGACTGGATATGCTTAAGATTTTTAGTTTTTTCAAACTTTGGCATATTTGCATGTGCGTGGAACCCAAGCCTAACCACAAAATTCATTTGCGTTCCATATACACCTTACACACATAGCCTGCAGGTAATTTAATGATATTTTTATCACTAAAATATACCAATGGGTTGTTGTTGTTTCTTTTGGGTGGTATTAGGGGTTGAACCGAGAGCCTTCACGTGGAACTACATCTCCAAACCTTTTTAAAAAGTTTTTATTTCGAGACAGGGTCTGGCTAAGTTGCTGAATCGCCTGGGCTGGGGTCGAACTTGCGCCTCCCCCTCCCGCAGTGCCGGAGTTACGGGCGTGTGCCCCCACGCCCAGCTGCCTGCACCTGCATTCTGGCTACAATTCATCACACGAAGTCAAGTGTGGGGTTTACTACTTGCGATACCATGTAGCACCTCAAAAAGGGTTTGATTCTAGAGTATTTTGGATTAGGGATGCTTAATTTGTATTTCTTTCAAGTCACTGTGAAGTTTAATGCCCTGAATCCAGTCTTTCCTAGAATGATCTCATACGAGGATTATAAATTAGGCATTAAAAAACCTTTGTTTCTTTAGCAAATCTGCACTTAATTTTTGGAGGGCTGTGGGCAAGGGTAAAAGTGAAAATGCATGTGCATATGTTGAAATAGTTACAAGTTATAAATCAAACCAAGACACTCTTAAACAAAATACATTCCAGCCACCTAGCTTGATAAATAAATACATAGCTCCTCGTAAGAACTCAGAAGACCCACGCGGGACTTAGGCTTTACACTCAGCCTTCCGAACTCTCAGGAGGTGGCACCAGTGTCCTCTCACCATCTTGGTCTCTTCCCAGTTAAGGAAATAAACAAGCGTTCTTTGCTTTATCATTCTCTTTACCTGTACTTGAGGTCAATAACCAACACAGACTTTAGAAAAGTAGAATTTAATCTAAGAATACTCCCAACTCTTTAAAACATATGTGATCTCAGTTCACTCTACTTAATCCTTTGCCCTACTGGGGAAAGCAAAGAAAAATCTCAAACAGCATTTGTGTGTCACAACTAGACTCTGGGGTCTCCTGGGAGGGGTTAATCTTCCTAAATCCTCTTTGCTTCAGGCTGATATTAAACTCTTCTTCACTCCCTGCATACATTTGTGTCTCAGGAGCAGTTTAGACAAAGGGAGGAAGTGGCTGAAACTGGTATCTGGTAAAAGAGGAAAATCACCAATAAATGAGAACTGACTTATTTGAATTCATTTACCATTTTATTGAATTCCCTGACACATTCTGAAACATAATGTAATAGAATCTTACAACTTTAGAATATTGAAGAAAACCAATTTTTTTTAGAGACAGGATCTCACTAAGTTGCCCAGGCTGGCCTTGAACTCACGATCCTCCTGCTTCAGTCCCCAGTGTAGCTGGGATTAGCTGCACAAGCCACATTGCCTGACTAAAAAACTTCTAATATTCATTTAAAAAGTAAAGCTATATTAAAATACTTCTATGTTCAAGAATAAAACAACCAAGTTCAAACTCTTATATATCATTATCTACCACTGGATGACACACATACACTCGGAGCAAAGTTTTCTGGGCCTAAGATTCAGTGTGTTTGGAAACATGAATATTGCTATGTTGGAAATAAAGGGCCTAGGAGTAATTCTACTGAAAGAGTCACACTTGAGACAGGTCAACCATGGGGGACCCGGCCAAGGAGTGAATGGTTAAATTGTAAAGGAACCTGCGGAGCAAAAGCACATGGGTTCGCACATAGTGTACTAAGCACAGCACAGTTGGAAAACAACAAAAAGTTTAGATTAGTGAAGTATTTTGGGTCTGGTCATTGTCCTTCCACTTTCCAGACACACTGCTTCCCAGGCTGTTTTTCTTCTCTTTTCGTCCTCTTGCTTTGCTATTCTAAATAAAAGCCAAAGAGTTCTCGGTTTGGGGCTGCTCCTTGGAGACTCTCTTAGGCTGGGTGCTCTCTTTGGGACAGTCCCTCTGAGCCTCTTGGTGTTTGGACTAAGTCTGAATAATCTTTTCATCCTTCACACTGCCACTGTCACATACTTTGACCATCAACTCCTCAACACCTCCCTACAACCTTTAGGCCATGGAAGACCAACACTATTCTTAGCCCTAGGCTCCATTTCCAGGAACCCACACTGTGACCCACAGTGGGTGAACTGAAACCCAGATCTTACCTGGGATTTCTGATGCTTGGCTCTGAGAATAAATGGCTTAATCAGAAGCATCCATGGCACAGAAACCAAGGCCATTACAACAAAGAAAGTTTGGACTTCTCGCTGCAAAACCAAGAGAGTCTATCATTTGAAGGTAACCACAAACCATACTTTATACAAAGGCTGATCAAAAAAATAGTGTGTTTAAATTTAAAAATTATTACAGTAAAAGAGACATTGCCATTAATCCCCCTCAAAAGGCTCCCTTTCATTTCAAACACACTTATTCTATCCTTCTTGCCACTCTCTGAAGTAGTTCTGGAAGTCCTCGTTCATGTCTTGACAAGGTATGATAAAAAATATATATATAGTGAGGGCCGAGGATTTAGCTCAGTGGTTCCACTACCTGCCTCACACACTCGAGGTCCCAAGTTCGATCCCCAGTACAAAAAGAAAAAAAAAAAAGAGTGAAGCTACTGCCAAGTTCCATCCAATAGAAAGGTGGGCTCATAAAAACGTTGCAATGTGTCCCCACCCACCTTATTCACGGGACCTGGTACCACGCAGCTTCTGACTCTTCCTCAAAGTCAAAATGACTATGAAAGCTAAACATGTTGAATCAATTCAGGACATCAAGGCAATCATGACAGTGTAACTAAAGACACTCATAAAAGAAGACTTCCAAGAGGGGAAGGGGAAAGGAAAGAAGGGAAAGGAAAAATTATGAGAAAAGAAAAAAATGGAAACGAAGTCTATGTAAATAGGGAAGGGTGGAGGGGGTGAAGGGCGCGCAGGTAATGGAGAAAAAATAAGAACCAAGATACATCATGTACAGGTACAAGCACCTCAATGATAAATGTAAATGTATTGTATACCTAAAATGTACCAATAAAAGAATTTTAAAAAAAAAAAAGAAGAAGACTTCCAGAACTGCTTCAGAAAGTGGCAAGAGTAATGGGATAAGTATGTTCAAAATGAGGGAGCGTTAATGGCAATGTCTCTTTTACTGTAATAAATTATTTTATTTAAACATTCATCGTATTTTTCAATCACACTTCCTATGATCACAATGATAAATAGGTCATTTCTGCAGCATTTTGAGAGATTGAAAGCATTCTGAATCCATTCACCTTCACATCTGGAATATTCCGATTGTAGATAGAGAAACATCAGCCCTGTAATACCCACTATCCAGTGTAGGTCTATATGTTGGACCTTATTACATATTGGTACCATTAGAACAAGAAGCACTCATGGGGTACATTATAAATGCAGCTTTGCTCTTCCCTTGTTCCATGGGCATAGTTACCCTTGTTTCTGGATAAAAACTATAGCAGATCCTCTGACTGCGTCAGCCACTCTATAGTAACCAAAAGTACGCAGGTCATTTTAAGTCACATTGTTCAATCAACAGCTTTTAATTTCCACTACTCAATAATTATCTAGGGCCGGGGATTTAGCTCAGTGGTTCTGCCGCCTGCCTCAAAAGCGCAGTTCAATCCCCAGTACCAAAAAAAAAATTATCTAAGCTTTCTTGCTCTCTCCCTCTCAAGAGAGAAAACCAAAGCCTACCTGACTTCCCTCCTTAGTGTGGGACAGTCATCTAATGCCATAGGCTCAAGACAGCCATCTAGACCTCAGCATGGGTTCTCACAGGTGGCTTTGCAACACGGCCTCTAGGGGCCCCTGGCCTCTGCTGGGGCCCAGGCAGAGCTCCCCTCATCACCCTGCTGACTGCTTTCTTTCCTGTGCTTAGACCCCCACCTCTTCTCACACACCCCCGTTCTCTCTTCTGAGGGTGACTCCAGCTGCCATCTCAGCAGAACCCAGGGGCTGGGTCAGGGCTGTTGAAAGAACTAAAAATGCCCTTGAAGGAAAAGGAAAAAGCGGCTCCCCAGCCTTTGAGTCTCTTCAGCTGTTCTGACCCACTCACAGCTCATGCCCGGAGACCATTTATAACCCCAGTGTAACAAGATTTGCCCTGATAATAGGAGGAACATTTTATCTGTTCAATCTTCTACTTTGTTCCATTTTAAATGCTCAAAAAGAGGGAAAGAGGATCATGTGACTCTGAGCTGAACTTGCCCCTCCTATCCTCTGCCCACAAAGCTTCATCATTGCCATTTGTCCATTTCTATAACAAGATTATGTGCAAAGCACCTAGCGAGGGGTGCACGCGTGCATGCGTGTGTGTGTGTGTGTGTGTGTCCTTGCTTCATATTCAAAGCCAGCAAAAACAAGTTGGGCAGGGACTTTATTAACTGACATCATCTATTGCAACCACATGACCCCAAAATGAGGTTACGGAAATTTCAACCTGTGCCAGGATCATTCATCTTCATCCTGGGGTGTGGGGAAGTCAGCCAACTCCCATTCATGTTTTGGAATTGGAAAAGCCACTTGCTGTGGAGTGCTCAGTGCATTTTCCAGATAAAGGAGGGCTTTGGTGTCTAGGAAAGCAGTTAACACGTGAGCTATGCAGTGAATCTGAGTCCTCTGCACAAAAGAGACTCGTTTGGCAAATCCAAATCAACTTTGGTTTAGACCATGGCACGGAGTAAATGCTGCTTCTGAACACACTCATGTGGTACCAGCAGCCTCGGGGTGGCTCAAAGTCTCCATTTGTGTTTAATCACCAGGTGTGATGCCACCAAAGGGCTCTCAGGGATGTATTTCTTCTCTAATTATTAGCTAAGATTATTCCTTATGAAAAGCCCCGCCACAAGGCATTTCTACTTCTTACTCGACGCTTCTGCAGGGACAGAGAAGGCAGCTAGGACTCAAACCCCTGAGCACATGTGTGGCCAGAGGAGAGCAGGACGTGAACCAGCACATCTGGCGGGAGCGACCCCTGGCAGTGACCTCACACCGAGGGCCCCCTGGCATCGTGCAGCTGGCCGCAGAGCAGATCCAGAGGAATCAGAGCAGAAAGCGAAAGCTGCTCTCAGGTTGCATCATCAGGCTCACCACCGGGAGTCAGGCAGAAGGCCAATCTGTGTTCTCAGAGAGTTACTCCCTGAGTTCTTTTTACATCCTTTTCCAATGGGACACTGAAACTTGTTCAAAACAACAACAACAAAAACCCGTGGCTTTCTATATCCACAAGTTCCACATCTGCAGATTCAACCATCTACAGATCAAAAATATTTGAAAAAAGAAAACTGCATCTTAACTGAACACATACAGACATTTTCCTTTGTTATTTTTTCCCTAAACAAAACAGCATAGCAACTATTTCTATGGCCTGGCCACTATAGCAGGCATCAGAAGTGACTTAGAGATGATTTAAAGTCTAGGGAGGATGTGCATAGGTCATGAAGTTGTAGTATCAGTCAGTTGGTGTTTACAGAGGATTGGGAGGTTTTAGAACTCAACCCCATGGATACCCAGGGACAACTACGTCAAGCTGATAAAGAGGTGGCAAACAGTGGGAGAAGTAAGAGTGGTACTAAAGTCCAGATGTTCAGGTACATCATGCATGGGAGAAGAGCAGAAAATGACAAAAACAAAAAATAAAACCATCCATAGGACTCGTAGATTTTCAGAAATTCACCGTCTTTGTGAACAGAGGAATTTCTCTTCTTGATTCTATTTTAATTTTCTTTCTTCTGAATATTAGCTAGAGTTTGCTTTTTGACTAAAAGATCTTTAACAGTTGGAAGGAGCCGGGCATGGTGGTGCACACCTATAATCCCAGCACTCAGGAGGCTGAGGCAAGAGGATCACCTCGAGTCTGAGGCCAGCCTGGGCTACATAGTGAGCTCAAGTCCAGCCTGAACTGCATAGTGAGACCCTGTCTTAACCACCCCCAAAAAAGGGTTGGAAGGAGCAGGGAAGAAGGGGAAGAGTAGGGAATGAAGAAAAAAAAAAGAATTGTGATGTGTTATGCACATGTACCAATTCCTCCTGATAAATAAATATAATAATGTACTGCAAACGGACTAATAAAAATAAAACAAAAAGAATAAACAATCATTAAATATTAAGGTGCTATTTAGAACATCCTACAGTTTCAAGCCAATCCATTTGGAGAATTATTTTTTCTTTTTTCGTAGCAGGTTTTCAACCCCCCAGCAACATTCCCAACATGAAGGGCTGAAGCCACACTGTAGCTCTCAGGGCCTGGGCATTCGTTTAATAAGAACCTTGGAGCTCTAAAGAACTTAACCTTCCCCAGGTGCTATGATGGCTCCATCTTGCAAAAACTTACCCTCCACAATGCTCGGTACGAGACAGCATGTAGTCAAGTGGGTAAAAGAAGAATGGAAGTACCTGGTGTTCGTACAGGGGCACATTGGAAGGGTCGTCATAGTCGAACAGAAACATGTTGATGAAGTGGATGAGAATGCTTGGGGCGCTCCGGGACACCCTGGCATCATAGTGACACCACTTGAAAAGGATCATGAAAACCAGGTATCCAAATAGGCACAGGATGAAAATCATCTCAGGGATGAATTGCAGAATGATATTGTGAGTTTTTCTGAAGTATCTGGGGGTGGAAAAAGCACATACAAGACAGAACATCCAAGGAACATTTGTACTTAAGTGTGCTCGCAAAGCACAAAATGTTCACTTCCTTTTTTGAACGCGGCTGGCAAGCAGCAGGCCTGCCCCAGCATGCAGCCATCAGTCTGCACAGGGAAGAAAAGGGAAAGGTGAGGAAGTGCGGTTGTACAAGAGGCTCAGAGAGATCCAGGATGGAGACGCTAACAGTGAAGCAACAGCCAGGCCCATGGGCAGAGCCGGTGGTCTGGCTTCACCTGCAAGCTTAACTCCCAAGAACACATTTGAGGGCAAAAGGCTGTAGTAAAGGAACTGAGAGGCTTTTCTTCTAAGACTGCCCTGGATAGCGGCCAGCAGACTGGTCATGGGTCAATCGAGCTCATCACTTGTTTCTGTACAGCCTGGAAGTTGAGTCATTTTTACATTCTTTAACGCTGGGGGAGCAGAAAAAGAATATTTCATGACACATGAAAATGATAAGAAATTCTAACGCTGATGTATGCACAGGCCTAGCATAACACAGCCACAATGGTGCCTTATGTGTCATCTGTGGCTGATCTCAAGCTACAGTCCCAGCACAGAGCAGTTGCATCTGAGACTGGATGATCCACCAAGACTGAAAGAGTCATACTTTCTCCACAAAGAAAGTTTGTCAGTTCCTGCTACAAGATAGGGTCATACACGTCTGAGGGGAGCCCCAAGAGAGGATGGCAGAAAGGGCCCTCGTATCTTTTGTTCATTGCAAGAGTTATCTGGCGGGTGACCAGCCAGGACTGCAGTTGAAAGCAGCCAGACTCACCATGGGGCAGTGACCTTTCCAGAGTGACCTTTCATTTCACACTCACAGCACTTTCCAGTAGGTACTGGTAACCAGGTGCTTGTTTGTTTCCTGTTTGTGGTTTTCCAAATAGAACTGAGCTTCCATGGACTCTCATGTTAAGGTCACCATGTGCCCAGCTCTCACCGACAAAAGAGGAACAGAAATGGCAAGTGGCACTTGTGGCACTTCAAGGCGGGCGATTTAAGAGTCAGTGAATTACTAGCTACCCTCCTGCCATGGCAGTCGACAGGGCTCCAGGGAGTGACTGGCTATCAGCCTAGGTCCCCTTGTAAGGATGACAGGAGGAGAGCCCCCGTGGGCCCATGATGGCTGTGTGTCTTTGTCATAAACCACTGAGGTGCAAGAGTTGTGTATTAACCAATAACCTAACCTGTTCTGTGCACTCCTATTCTACAAAAAACTGTCAGAGATATAAAGCAATGAGTCTATGATCACACACATTGGGAAGAGGAACCAGGACTTAAGCTTCTGATTCCAACCCTGTGTCACCCCCACTGACTCCTCACCTATCTGGCAGGCGTGATTTCAATGGCACTGGAAGTCAGTGGCTGTGTCTGCAAAAGGCACACTGAATGGGCACATCTGAAGTTATTTTCAGACATTTATACTTTTAGCACACAAAAGATTCTGGAGCTTTCCTGTAATGGAATAGACAGGCCTGCAGGCAAGACACAGGGAGAGAGCTGCTGCCGAGGAAAAAGGATACCACGTGGAGTCTGAGGCACCCTGGCCATAATCACACGTTCCCCCTGGCCCACCAGATGGGAGCTAAAAGCAGACATAGCCCAACCTAAGCCTGCTGGGTTGGGGGCACACAGGATGTGTGGGCTTCCCAGCTTCTTGCTGAACCCCAGATATTTCTGAAGGGAGACAGGGTGCACTCACGTTGAACAGACTCTGCTCAACAGAAACAAAGGTGCTGCTGTACCTGGCCAACCAGCTTGTCCCAGTTCAAGCCAAGACATATAGGAAGTCGGGTCCATATAGCAAGGGACCTGCATCGTCCCAAGGCCTAGTGGTGGGTCCGCTTCTCTGCCTCTCTGCCTCTTCTGCGTGGTCAGAGCAATGAGCTGAGGGTGAATCAGGAAACTTACATGTAATTGAATAGGCTGAGAACAACACCAAAAATCATCTGGACAATTCCCAGGATAACTGACATCTTCATTTTATAGGAATTCAAAAAGGTGAGTTTGTTTGAAGCCAGGTTCCAAATCTGGACAAAAAACATGACAAGAAACAAAAATTTTAAAATGTCTAAAAATTCTACTGGAATCGAGGGTTATAGCACAACTTTCCCCGTGAAAGCTGTTGGAGAAACTGCACAGGTATTAGGCTTAGGAAAGGAATAAGACCAAATCCATTATCCATTATCCATGTAACTGTGATGACCAAAATGTCACAACCACTAGCATGATTAATAAATACCATGAAGTTGCTGGAAGAAAACCAAGAAGAATGCTCATGATATTCTACTGCCCTAGTGAAAAGATAATCTGAAACTTTTTGGAGAGATCACAAACTTGCCTTAGATTTCTGGATAATGACTTGTAGATCACTAGTCCCAGAATATATCTAATCCCTTTTTAATAACACCTCATTTCCCTTTGAATTTCTAGAGTGCTTCTCATTCTAAAGTACTTTGCAAGGCCCTTCTCAAGGAGCCATTCCATAGCCAATCTTTATGAGCACTATGGATAAGATATAGCTCCTCCCTTAAACACAATCCCTGTCTAGGCTCCTGGGGGTGGGGACACATGCATACTGCCCGGCCCAAACAAAACTGACACATGGAACAAATACAGGGGTGCCTGAATTCACGAACTTAATTCTTTCCACGATTCTGGTCACAAACTGAACTGGATGAGAACAGAATCAAATTCAATGGTTAGGTTCAATGCTGACCTTATGGGGTTGGTGCTTGACCAATGTGATCTGTGACCAGAATCGTGGGAAGAATTAAGTTCGTGAACCTGGGTACCACTCACTGTAAACAGTGTGGTTGGACAACTATTCAAGGTCTCAATCTGGTTAATGGGCCCAGTCACTAATGTTCCTTTTCCCCATTCTGGGGATCCCTTCCCTCAGTCCTGTGTAAATGGCTGCAAGTCCTTACACCTATTCTTGACCCAACTTGAACTTTAAGCACATCCCAAATGCCTGCCAGACATGTGCTCAGGGTTTGATATGCTGTATCTCGGAGATAACAAAGCCACATTAGCCTTCTCACGTTCTCCTAAAACAACATCCATCTCAAGGATTTGTCACTTTTTTTTTTTAGGGGCCAACATCCAACTATGCACAGCCTCAGTGTGATCATCTTGACCCACCTTGTGTGCATTCACAGGTGCACATACAGGTATGCACGCGCACGCACACACACACACACACACACACACACACACACACAGAGTCAGGAACTACATCTCACCCATTTTTTAGTCTTCAGACACCAGCAAGAGGCTGCTAGGATGGAAGGAGGAGGGACTCCAGACCAGGTACCCAAGCACCAGAGGTGCCTCTCTGTTCTCACCGTCTGTCCTGCTGTTGGAGCTGCACCAGGCTCTGCCCTCTGCCTTCCCTTTCTTCCTGGTTGGCCCATTGCTGCAGATCACTCAGCACAGTGAGGGCAGTTACCAGTGTACTGCAGGCCCAGCCAAAGATGATAAACTAAAAATGTCAAGTTACCCAGCACAAACTAAACTCTTTAGATGCATCTACCTCACTTAATTCTAATAAAACTCTATTAAACAGATGCAAATATTCCCATTCTACAGATAAAGACATCTTACAATCTTAGGCAGATTAAGTCACTTAAAAAGAAATAATATAAAAGCAATTACTATAGATAGAGCATTTACTGGGTTTATGTGCCAGACTATTCTAAAGGTTTTACATTTCATTGGTGAATTATCCTACGAGTTAGGGCTGCTATTTATATCTATTTTACAGGTGAGGAAACAGACACAAAGATGATAATTTTTTTCAAAATCACAGAGCAGGTAAACAAGTAAGCCAAGATTTAAATACAGGCAGTCTGATTCTGCAGCATGAGCTCTTGCTCACTGTATATTCATTTATAATAAAATATTTATAAGCACTTTAAGTCCTCTCAGCTGTGATGAAAGCCAAATATTTTGTGATTTGATTTATAAATAGATGCTGCACACAGAATAAATGCACTGTGGAAATTTATATTATGTAAAGAAGAAATCCTTCATTAATATCTATGACTTGAGTCCTGACATGGGCACAGAAATATTCTGATATCTCTGAGTAACAGGATGGCAGGAGACATAAGACATGCAATGCCTGCTGTTATTTATAATATTCCACACATATAGATTTTTAAAAAATAATATATATATACAGTAAATCCCCAACTTACAAACATTTGCTCTGTGAACTTTCACAGATACGAAAGACCTCAAATTACAACATCAGTAGATGCAAACAAATCATAGAAGTAGCTCATGTGTCAGCCAGACATTGACACAGTTATGCTGCTGTGTGCTCACTGTACAGTGTGACAGTGGGCAGTAGTGCAGTGCTTAGAGCCCAGGATGTTAGGAAGCAAGAGAAAAAGCAATTATGATGTGGAGGGGACTGCTAGGAAGTGCAAAGCAATACATGTTGTATATTTGTGTCAAAGGTGTGTAAGATTGACTTTGTTGGACTTATGAAAGAATCCAATTTATAAACATTCTCCCGGAATGGAACTCATTTATAAGTCGGGAACTTACTGTATATACTATTTTATGATAGAGACAAGAATTTTTTTTCTTTTTTTCCATCCTTCCTAGAGATAGAATCCAGGGCTTCATGCATACTAGGCAATTGCTCCACCGCCGAGCTATACCCCAATCCAACCAAGAGCAGAAATTTCCAAAATTTGAAATGTTACTTGGGGGAAAAAGTTGTTATTTTCAACATCCCCACATCTCTTTTGCCCTGACATTTTTTTCTTCCTTTTTAAAATTGTAAACAGATGATAAAATTGCACACAGAATAGAAACTCGAAAATCTCCAGTTTATAAAATTCTGCCCCCGCTCTCTCGAGGCATCAGACATGGGCCACAGGATTGTTGAGGAAGTAGCTATGGCTGTGAAGGAAGAGCGGAGAACAGAAACAATGAGATTGAAAGCAAAGAAAAACCACCAACCCCTAACACCCTCCTCTAGGCTCTTCCGCTGCCTCTGACCAAAGAAAAAGCCTTGTGGTCTCCAAAAACGACAGCTCACTTTGTTTCTGGCACTTTGCAGTTTACAAACCAACTTTTAAGGACTTTACTAATTTTGATTAAACTTAGAATGCAAGTGCTCCTGTGTGGCAAGTAGAAGCAAGTCCTGGGCAGTGAGTTCTGGTTTTATAAGTGTGGGGAGACAGAGGGAGAACTCTGGAAAACTGAAGACCTGATGACCTACAAGATGTGAGAAACCAGAGAAGCACTTTTAGGGAGCAGTACTGTTCACTCTTAACTGCTGACAAAAAAAACTCGGGTATCAGGTTCTCTACCACAGATGGCGGAGAAAAAATGTTACCGCTGCCAACTTCAAGTCTAGGCAGCTGTACTCATCCGGAGCACAAGGCTGCCACCTGGTGGCACTGCATGTGGTTTTACATGAATGAATTTGTGTTTCAGCTCCTAATGCCTTTAGGCTGTGTGAGGAAGGATCTTCTTTTCATTTGGCTCCCATCTAGTCGGCTGAGCTAGATACAACAAACAACACGCACAAGGAAGCATATACCTTTCTTCAAAATGTGAATTGATTACATGCCGTAAAATAAGGCAAATCTGCCCGTCTCTAGGAAGGCAATGTCACCCACTGCAAGAAATTGCCAAAGAAGGGTACTTGGTGAGAATGCTAACCATTTAGCTAATGTGCATACTTCCCAGACAACCAAGGGCTTTTTAAAGAAAAGCAATCATTAACCACTCGTGGGATAAATGATGGAAAGAGAGGCAGATGTTGGGGAGCTGAACAGAAAATGCCCGAGGGGCTGAGTAGAGGGTACACTAGGGCATTTACTTGGCTCCAGCTCTTGAGTGTCACAAAAAGCTCCAGCACGGGGGCTGGGTATGTGGCCTAGCACATACAAGGCCCTGGGTTTCATCCCCAGCACTATAAAAACAAAATATAACAAAACAACCCCCATTACAAGTTATTCTATCTCAACATAGGGTTGTTGACTTGACAGGTTCTGGACTTCCTCATCCTGCATTCCCAGATCTTCTCAACAATCCCTTTTATGCCATAAATATTTCACCCAAGAATACATCATTACCGGGTCAATCCCGAATGGGTATGGATTTCCAGAATACACTCCTGGCAGGGCTGGGTCCAGCTGTAGAAAGGGAGTTGTTTCCATTACTTCAGCACTACAGAGAGAGAAAGGGAAAAAACAAAACCAAAGAAAAATGGTCAGCCAGAGGTGAGGAAGTAGGTGGTGCCATAGGTCACAAACTCACAGGCTGTCAAAGCCCAGCAGTGGAGTGACTCCAGGCACAGGCACCGAGAATCTGCCATACGCCAAGTATTTTCCTGGGCACCAAGGCTATAGAAATTGCCCTCTGACCCATAGCCACTTCACAACCCAAGTTTCCAAAGAGTTCTTGGCCTGATTGGAGGGTAGTAAAGAAAATCAGTGGAGTGAGGAGGTGGCTCAGTGGTAGAGCATTTGCCTAGCATGTGTGAGGCCTGGGGTTCCATCCACAGCACCACCAAGAAAGGAAGGGGAGGAGGGAGAAAGGGAGGGAGGGAATAAGGATCGAGAACTGCAGCGTATCAGAAAACCTGCGGTGACAGAAGTACGCGGAAGTTTATGGGATAGTCTAGGAAGTCTCCAGTCCTGAAGGATGGATGGATGTTGTACACTGATATCGTCACCTTAAAAAACATTTTTAATGTTTTTAGATCTGTATCCCATCTGCACCCAGAAGAATGACTGGCAATGAAAAGGAATTTCTCACTCTGTCTCCACAAGCCTCAAGGGGACACAGACATTAAGGGTCAACGCTCTTATAAGGGTTGATGATCTTTCCCTTTTGTGGGACAAAGAATGAGCATTTGAAATAATGCCCAGAAGGCTGATCACCCCTGACCAGCTGATCAGGGAAACACACCTGCCCTTCTGCAGCAGGTGCCAGGGTCTTGGAGAACAGCAGGAGTCAGGAAGCCAGATGGTACTGCCCAGACCCTGAACGTACATGGGGACAGCTGGCCTTGGTGGGCTATCCCGGACACAGACCCCTGGCCAGTGCTTTGCCGCCATCAGACCGTTAGCAGAGATATACTTTGTCCACCAAAGGGAATAGGCATCTCCAACAGGAGGGAACTGGCCTGGCACCCATAGCTAAGCCACAAGTCCTGTGGAACCTAAGTCCCCAAGTTCACCAAACACCAACACCACACCAGGCCATCTTGTGACCATGATGGAGTAAGACAAAACTGATAGGTCTCCCACCACCTCAGCAGCTATTATGTATGGTAGCTGCCCTCTTCCTATCGTGCCTTGCCCCCTCCCCTGTGTGACATCATGCCAAGATGGTTGCTCCCACCAAAGAACAAACCCTTCTTCCCAGTATGCCCCTGTTCCCGCCTAGAGAGTGACCTAATACTAGCTCACCTCCTACCACCTATTGACATCACTGGCTCCTCCATTCCCTAGTCACTACCTCACTCAACCCCACCTCAGCCCCTACAAACCCCACCCCAGTCTCTATAAGACTCTCCCTGTCCCAGCCATATTGCCTTTGTCTCTCCTTTGATCAGAGACAGCCCGGCAGATCTATTCCCCTAATAAAGGCTTGTTGTGGCCTGGTCTGGGCTTGGTCTTCGGCCTTTTACCTGACAAAAACCAAGACAGGTCCACAGTCATGCCTGAGCACAGGCAAAAGAAAGACATTGTCCAAACCACAGAAATGACCAAACATCCCCCATCCTAACCCAGGCCAAATTCTATAAGTTTCTTTTATATCCTCTTACTGGAGTCTCCATGGTCCCCAACCATGTGACACTTCCTGCTTCCTTGCTTCCCTGCTTTGGGCAATGAACCCAACTTGAGCAACCACAGCATGCTCCTGGCTCCTGGTCTTCAGCTGAAGCACACTGTCAATTGCCAAGGAAAACGGGCCTATGACCCAGGCTGTGTCTGGTGACCAAAACCACCTTACTGTGTCCTTCAGCTGTGACGAGAACTGAAGTTTATTCTGCCTCACTCACAATGAGGCTCCGCTTTCACTACGGATGACACTTGGACATGTGGCTGAGTCTCTCTCAGGCTGGGATGCAGCAACCTTCCCCGAGGGGTCTTGAATTAGGGAAGGGGTCATTTGCAAATGCACGAGAGAGCCACATTGCCACTCACACTGCAGAGTGACAAGAAGCCAGTTCACTTGGTCTTTCACAGTCACACTCCATGAAAAATGAAATTTCATATTGGTAGTTTGGAGAAATTATGCAGAATGAACCCACTTCAAAGCTCATCTCTATGCTTATGAGTCTTTTTAGGCATCTCTTCAGGGTATTAATTGCAAAGCCAGAGAGAGAGAGAAAGAGAGAGAGGGAGGGAGGGAGGGAGAGGGAAAGAGGGAGGGAAGGAAGGGAGGGAGAAAAGAAAGCCAGGCATAGCATTGCACACCTATAATCCCAGCACTCAGAAGGCTGAGCCAGGAAGATCACCAAATTGGAACCCACCCTACATAGCAAGTTCAAGGCCAGCCTAGACTATATAGTGAGACCTTGTCTCAAGGAAACACACACACGCAGGCACGCACGCACGCACGCAGATAAAACCATCTGTATTCAACTTCATTCTTTATTTTTCTTGAATTATTTTAATAGTCTCATCCTCTACTATAGCAACCTAGGCCTACCAGAGAAACTAACAACCCACACTACATATTGTTCCTTTCCCTCAGAGTCTACACAGACCTCCCATCATCCAGCCCCTAAAATGTCCTTGAGAAGGCTACTAGTTCAAAGGAAGCCTGGATGGAAACTTTTCTAACTGAAAAATCCTTAGATGAGATTGCTTATTTATCCTCTCCCTCCATTTATGTTTACTACAGATTCCAGTGAGCAAAGATTCAGTGAAACCCTTGAATCTCCTCAAATAGAAATTTTACAATCCCCCTGTGCTTGGGAGAGGCAGGGAGGGAAGGGAGGCTATATAAGGGTGTTCATGCCTCTTTCTCTCTCTCTCCTCCAGCCCTCCCTTCCCATCTGCCCAACCGGAAGTTCATCTATTCAACCAGAAGTTCCAAAACAAGACAAGAAATTTATAGTGATTCCAAGAGGCTGAGCAGACAAATATTAGAAATCATCACTTGTGATATGGGGCTTTGCAATTCAGCCCTGAAAGTACTGTGGGTGTCTCAGGCATGGGATACATACAGCATAGGACCCCTGAAGAGTTACAAGGTCATCAACGATTGTTGCCCTCAGAATCCCCTACTCTGCAGGGCCCTCCTCTCCTCTCCCAATTCATCATACTGACCTTGCTCTCCAACTCTAAAATCTTTCTCCCTCACCATAAAAGTCTGCATTCCTCAAGCATTGTGTTCCAGTCTGTGACTGCTCGTCTGATTAACTGCTAAAATAAGTGTTTCAAAGGCCACCTTCTTCACCATGAATCCAGCTTCCAGGAGCCCCAGATCACCTGTTCCTCCACCAGTTTTCACAACAGTCCCTGATACATGGTACACACTCTACAGCACAAGAGGGGATGAAAATAAATGGTGAATGTTTAAAGTTTTTAAAATGTATTGCAGTAAAAGACAATGCCATTAATTCCCCTCAAGATACTCCTCCCTGGGTTTGAGCTCACTTATCCCATCATTCTTGCCACTTTCTGAAGCAGTTCTGGATGTCCTCTTTCATGAGTATCTTTACACAATGTGATAAAAAATACAGTGAATGCTGCTGAGTGCCATCAAGGGAAAGGCGGGCTCTTAAAAACATTATGGTGTGTCCTCATCCAACTCATTCACTGGATCTGGAACCACACAACTTCTGGCTCTTCCCCAAAGTCAAAATGACCATGAAAAGTAAATGTTTTGAATTGATTCAGAACATCAAGGCAGCCACTAGAGCTCAACTAAAGATACGAAAGAAGATTTCCAGAACTGCTTCAGAAGGCAACAAAACCAACAAGATACGTGTATTAGAAGCAAGAAGGAGTATTTTGAGGGGGTTAATGACAATATGTCTTTTACTGTAACAATTAAAAAAAATTTTAAACTCACTGTATTTTTTATCATACTTCATATATATTTAACTGAGTTGAAATCTTAAAAACTAGCTCCATGCATCACAGGTACAGCACAGTGAGAGAATTGAGCCAAGTCTTGTGCTCAGTAGATAAAACTGAACTGGATTTGCAGTGCAGCTCTGAGCCGAGTCAAGTGGAAACTCTCCTAACCACACAGTCAGAGGCCCCCTGGGTGGGTGGCACACTTACTTCCATGTGCCATTTCTGAACATGGGCTGGACGCTCCAAGAAGAGCCGAAGATGTTGAAAGACTTGGAGAAGCAGTCATTGTAGATCAGACCCGTGTAGATGGAGAAAATTCCCATAAGCATGATCAGGTAGCGCCCATTGAAGAAGGTATTCCAGATCTGGTCCCACGGAGACAAGAGCAGGAATGTCAGAGCCGGGGGGAGGGGGTAATTCTAGTATCCCTGGGGTGGGCACCCTTGGAGGGACCACATGGCCAAGGCAGACATTGACAATCCAAAGAGGAATAGTACACACACAGTGATTCCCCGAGCTTATGGAGTCGAATTACAAAAGTCTTACACTGGCATACACCTGTTACCCCAGCACTCAGAGGCTGAGGCAGGGGACTGCCATGAATTCAAGGACAGCCTGAACTATACAGTGAAACGTTGTCTCAAAAACAAAAATATTGACCTGGGGACTTAGCTCAGTGGCATCTTGCAAGCACAAGGTCCTGAGTTTGATGCCCAGTACCAAAAAATAAAATAAAATAAAAGTCCTGGGCTGAGGTAGATATAAATGTATATCTCAGTTTCTTTCTCAGCCCCTGTTAGAGAATAAACTGGAGCACAAGCCAAAGGCCCTACCTGCTAACGAAAGGCCTGGACATTGCTGGCTGTGTCTCAAGTGCCTCCAGACTACACACCTACACCAAGTCAGACCTCTGGTCTGTGGGTCTTGTGACTGTAGAGCTATGTCCCTGGTATCTACATCTGCTAAGAGGAGCAAAGCACCTTCCTGGAATACTACACAATGTGTCATTCGTTTCAAGAACTGCTGAAGTGGCACAGTGCAACTTTAAATGTTTGCCATAGAAAACGACATCGTTAGGCTTTTTGTTGAAAACTGTATTGGTCACAGGTTGATTCTGCCCACGGATGTTGCTTATGATTAGCCCACTGCGGTATCATGGAGCTCCCACTAATTAACTCCACCTGTGATAAAGGCGCAACCACCATTCAGAGCGTGGCTAGAGGCATGTTTCCACTTGTCAACTGTGTTGCCATGAACACAGCACGATTAACTTTGACTCACTGATAAACTTTAACCAATGCAGACTCGGGAATTCAGTCTTCACCACGTGGAAAATGAGAACTAGGTGCAAGAGGAGAACATCGTATTTGGGATTTCTCTAGGTTTCCCAAGAACCCTGGTCCCAGGCCGATGGGAAAGGACTGGGCCATGAACAAATATTCATAATATTTTCAGTAAAAAATGAAAAAGAAAGCTAGAAATAATATGTACTACTTTGATGCGCTTTTTTTTGCAAATTTTTAAGTTATGTTTTTACGTGAAGCTCACACATACAAAATTGGGAAGATATCCAAAACATTGGGACTTTACCTACATGGTTAGGTTGCTGTGTTTTCCAAACTTTTATAATCAATATGTATTGCTTTTATCAGAAGAAAAAAAAGGTTAGGGACAAAATAAAGGGAAGGAACATCAATGCCTTGTCAAGCCTGAACAAAACAACAAAATAACTACTGATCAAATGGCACCAATTTGGGCTCTTTTTTTGCTTTCCATCTCTATTTTTCTTTTTCTTTTTTTTTTTTTTTTTTTTTTGGTACCAGGGATCGAAATTGGGTCCTTGCGCTTGTGAGGCGGGCGGTGGAACCACTGAGCTAAATCCCCAGCCCTCTATTTTTCAGAAACATACATTCCTCCTATGGGGAAAACGTACACTTCAATACTGTGCCTAAGGAAACTCTGTGAGAGGGCAGCTGGGCACCCACCTCGTTGCTGCTCTTCTGCAAGAGAAATTGTTCCTCATTCAGGATCATCCAGAGGGCTCCCAGCAACATTACCGCTCCGTGACCGCAGTCCCCAAACATCACAGCGAACAGGAAGGGGAAGGTGATGATGGTGTAGGGGGCTGAGAAGGTGACACCCACGTCAGCCTGAGGCCTCTGCACAAGCTGTGTGCTACCCACCCAGCCAGCCAAGACGTCTGGATTGGCCTCTGCATCAAGTTCTTTGTTCTTTCTGATTGTTCCCTGTCCCCACCCAACCCTTGTTTGGCTCCCATACGCATGAGCTCATCCATGAACAGGGATTCTGAGTCCCCAGTTTCTTTGTCTGAGATCATAAAGTTTGACAGGATTGAAAACCAGTTTTTGATCTCTCAATGTCTTCGGTGTTTTTCCATCACCATCTCTGTCTCCACCACTGATATGTAGCACACTCCACCAGCAGTTACTCCCAGGATTCTCAACCCATGGCCTTGCTTCATGGGTGACAAGTTAGCTGGGACTTGCATGCAGTGCTAGGCTGAAGGGCATCTGATCTACCTATTTCACTAACCAGACTACTGAGATCACACAGCACAGGACACTCGATACCTAATCTTTTGACCCAAAGTCCAGTGTGCTTTTGTCTTTCCCACACAATAACTACAGGCCCGTAAAGATGCCCAGCAATGACCGTGATTGTATTATTAAAGGAAAAACAGAATTCAGCTGTCTGGTGAGGCTGTAGCTTAATGCAGAACAGGTAGGGACAAAGAACAAATGTTTTACTAATAGGTGTATATAGATGACTCAAGATGTCAGAAAACCAAATAAGATTTTAGTAATGTCACATTTTTCACAGAGTCACTTCACAAGTCCCCTGAGAGGTACACCTTACCCCAGCTGCCACTTTCAAGCTGCCCCATTGTACTACACATCCCGTCTTACTTGGGTTCATTTCCCGGTAGTTGCCAACGCCATATGCATCAACCATGTTCTGGAAGCCAGCCGTAAATTTATTGGTCCTGTTAAATGTGGGAGGGGCTGTTTTCGATTGCACTTCGGTCATGATGGGGGCCATAGAGGATCCACTTAGTTCCTGCAAAAAGAACAGGTGTCAGGTATGCAAGGGAGGGAGCCTCCAGATGGTGCTAACACCTGGATCTGAGCGTGAACTTGGGGCATCTCTTGACTCTGAGAATGGCGACCTGCATCTGTGAAAAGCCAATGGCTTCCCGAGTAGGTTCCTAACTCATCTCTCAAGAGAGCCTTCAAGAGAACAGAGCCTGTCCTCTCTGGCCTGCCTTATACCTCACCCGTAGACTCTGCACTTTCCCCTTTCTCTCCACCTTCTCATTCAAGAGCTCAACCACTCTGCTAATTCATCCCATCTCCCAGATGGCACTAACTCGACCTTAAGTCTCAACTCTTTTCTCGTTGCCCAGTTGGGTTTGCAAACTCCCATGTCTAACCAATCTCGCAAGATCCAGGAGCCTCAAAGTGAATCCATCACTTTGCCCCAAAGCCACGTTCTCCTTCTGCTCCTGGCACAGATCTTCCATTCTTCCAGATTCCTGGAACTTGGGAATTGTCACACTTGTCACTCCTCCTGACTCAGTCGACACCCCATCCTGATCCCCACAGAAATCAGTCAAATCTCTTCTCCACTTACCCAGGTCTACATGATTCTCCACAATCCCCACCCTGAGAACCTTCCAGCCACCTAAAACCCCAACAGCATTTTGATAGGATTTAGCACCAGCTGAATGAGTGCCCATGGTTCTCAGCTTCAGTCCTCCCAACAGTGAGGTAGATATTGGGAAAATATCATCTTAGAGCAGAGGCAACCAAGACACAGAGAGGTAAAGTAACTGCCTCAAGGTCATACACAAGTGGAGGTGTTTCCTGTTGTATTACTGCATTGTCTTATCACTGTGTGGTTAATACTTCCTTCTGTAGCTTCCTTGTTCTTTTCTTTCTTCTTTTGTACACACCCTGTGGCAGCTGACATCATGCCTACCATAAGTAACAACTGTCCATTGTTGATGACAATAATGACAGCACCAACTATTATGGATACGCAAGTCAGGCAGAAGACACAGGCAGCCAGGGGGGCACTGGGCCCAGTTAGACCAGGACGACCAGGCCTTAGCAGATGAGCAGGAGCCTGTGGTCAGCAGTCAACAAGAACCAGGTGGACAGTTAAGTCCAGGGTGTAACAAGTGACGTAACAGCAAGATGACAACTCTGCTCTTACCTAGCTTGAAAATGTTTCTCCTTCTCACTTTGTTCTTTTAACGGAGACCTTGGATAGTAGACAGACCAAGAGACACCTGCAGACACACGCTTGCTCCATCCCCAGACTTTTCATTGGCCTATTTCTGGTTCAAGTAAGCTGGCTTTAGTCCTACAGGTTGACGTTAGTTTGACTTGGTGTGGTCTGAGCCCTGGTCAATTTCTGGTATAAAAACTCCTAGATAGAGACCCCCATGGCAACCCACTTTCAGGACCCCTCCCGACTATTGGGAGCTATTTCTCTCAATAAACCTTCCTCCTGTTTACCTTCTTTGTCCTCAACTTCATTCTCTGATTTTGTGAGACACAGACCCAGATTACACCGTTACACAGCCACGTGCTCTCCCTTTGCACCTTTCCTCCCCCATCTCCTACCCACACAGGGTCTTTTCCTTCTGTCTGGGAGAACATTTTTGTTACTTCAGAGGACTGAAGAATCTATAAAACCAGCTTTACACTGGGCACAGTGGTGTGTACCTACAGTCTCCGCTTCTCAGGAGGCTGAGGCACCTTTGAGTCCAGGAGTTTGAGGAATATTCCCTATGAAATATAGTGAGACCTTGTCTCAAAAGCACAACAAAACCAAGGCTCCTAAGTACCTCTATAGGAAGTCTGACCCCTTCGTGATTGGTCTGTGTTCATTTCTAGCCCCAGCACTAGGACCCCATCCTTCCAATGGCCTTGCAATCTTTATACTGTAGTGAAGTATTTCTAAAATGCAAACTGGATCATGTCTCCCCGGTGGGGAATGAAAATCAGACTCCTTACACAGCTAGCAGGTCCTTTGGAGTCAGCCCCACAGTCTCTTTCTGAGCTTGCTCTATTCTTTGAACTTGACTCAGCCTCCCTCAGGCACTGGCCTCTAGGAGCGAGGTCCTGCTCCCCACCTCTACACCTGCCTGTTCACTGACCTCTCCCTTTCTGGAAGCACCTCCTGCTTGTGGGGGTGCCTGCGTATAATGCCCCATCTGAGCCAGTATAGGGGTACATGCTTGTAATCCTAGCACTCTGGGAGGTGCCAGAGCAGAAGGATCTTAAGTTTGAGGCCAGCCTGGGCAACTTAACAAGATCCTGTCTCAAAATAAAAAGTTTAAAAGTGCTGGGGTTGTAGCTCAGGGATACAGCACACCTCAGTACCACAAAAGCAAAACACGGGAAAAAGCCCTATCTGAGTAGTTGAGGATCCACATTGCAGGGACACAGTAGTGCATGGAGGTTAAGAGAAACAGTTCCTACACTCAAATCCTGCTTCCTGGCTTCAGCACTGGTTGAGTTACTCTTACTCTTTGTGCTTTAGTTTCCTCACCTGTACAAAAGGAATAAAAATGGCTTCTGCCTCCTCATCCATACCCACCACAAGCCCTTTACTGTCAGACCACTCAGCCTGAGAGCTCTTCCTCCACCTGTCCCCATCTTCTGGAGCATTTAGGGATGTCTGCTCCGGTACCACCTGCTCAGACGGGCTCTTTTGGCAGCAGCCACCATGACTCCCCTGCTCTCAGAACATACGCAGGAAAGGCTGTCCGCCCAAACAGCCCTATCAGCCAGATGGGTTGCACCCCACCCAGTCCTTCATCTAATGGGGTTGATCTCCCTGAAACCCCAAGAAATCACTCAAACAAGCTAACCACACCCTCCAGCAGGAACCAAAGGTCATGGCACCCTCTTGTAACTGCAAAGCCTACTTCCCAGAGGCCTACTGACTCTGCGCCCAAGTGACAGCCCACCGTGTAACCCCACTGGCCTTGTGTGGCACGTGCTGTCCTCCCCAGGCTCTAAGTATATGTGACTGTCATGATTTAAATATGCAGTGTCCCCCAAAAACTCACATTGAGGGCCTGACCCCAAAGCAGTAGTGTTGGGGGGCGAGGCCCAGAGAGGGGGTTCGATAATAATGGTTTGAATGTAATGTCCTGTTGAAGGCGACAGGAACTGGGGCCTAACTGGAGGAAGCAGGTCACCAGGGCACACCTCTGAAGAAAGTATTCAGCCCCTTCGCTCTGCTTCCCAGCCACAATGAGGGGAGCACCTTTGCTCCACCACACCTTCTGCCATGATGTTCTGCCTTACCTCAGACCACAGCAAAGGAACCAGCTGACCGAAAGCTCTGAAACTGTGAGCCAAAATAAACCTTTTCTTCCCCTTTCATTCCCTCCTTGATTTCCCAACCACTGCTCACTGCTGCCTAAAACTTCATCCTCCCAGGCTTGCATGTTGTCCATCTCTCTTTCTAGAAAGTCTGTCAGGGAATGGTCTGCCCCTGTGGCCCTAGATCAGTGAACGTCCATGACAATGAAGACAGAGAGCTCTGAGAATCACAGTGCACAGCACTGAGCACTGTTGCTGGTATGCAGGGAGCCGTCTGAACCTTTTAGCTCCTACCATAGGTGCTTGGTTATTTGCCTCCCCAGCTACACTGTCACCTCCACAAGGTAACAGGTGGAACTTACTAGCCATACTATGGTAACTGCAGTCACAACTAGTAGGGTGGCTGGCACATTAGTGCTCAATATATACTCAAAGATCAAAGAAATGTTACCTATTTGTCAAATACTGAAAACAAACAAGTTTCCTTTATGTCCCCTAGTACTGGGTTAAGAATTAAAGATGAAGGGGCAGGGATTTAGCTCAGTGGTTCCGCCACCTACCTCGAAAGCGCAAGGCCCCGAGTTCAATCCCCGTAACAACAACAACAAAAAAGAATTAAAGATGAAGAAGACAGTTCCACCACCAAGTCACCTGCAAAGCTCAGAAAATTGACAGCTTCCAAGAGTCTCACAGGACGTGGATGAGGTCAGGTGTCACCCACCTTCCCCCTCCACAGCACTATCTGCTACTCACCATCCCTTGCTCTAAGGCCTTCTTGATCCGTGCAGTGTCCGCCACTGGGAACCAGATCTCAGCAATGACACATTGCTGGGTGACATCAATGTTGCACATGTTCAGGATGTGGTAAATGGCTTTCATCTTCTGCACTTTGGTGACCCAGGAGTGCCAGTTGGCAGCTGCTTCCTGCAATAGGCCCTGGCGGTGAGACTCTGTTTGTGTTATGACCTAGGCAAAAATACACAGAAAGACAGGAACATTCTCAGATGTGTTTGACATGGTGGCAAAAATGGAGGCTTATCAGCCATTGTGGCTTCCCCTTCTGGGCTCCTTCCTCTGATATAAAAGGTGCTCATGTGGACTGAGTAGGTGAAAACCCTTTGGCCAGGACTGTATCTTCCTTTGCTTCTAAATTCCACTTAGTCCTATGAGTTGAATTATGCCCCACTCCCCAAAAGATTCTGTTAGAGTCCTAAACTCTGATTCTTTTTTTTTTTTTTTTTGGTACTGGGGATCGAACTTGGGACCTTGCGCTTGTGAGGCAGGCAGCGGCACCACTGAGCTAAATCCCTGGCCCTAAACTCTGATTCTTGTGACTGCACTCTACTTGGATATTACCAAGATGAGGTCCCAGAGGACAAGGGTGGGTCCTAACCCCAAATGATGATGTCTTATGACCTTCAGAGATGCAGGCAAACAGGGAAGAACGTGTGACAACGGAGACGGATTAGAGCAACACATCTCCAAGCCCAGGAGCACCCAGGGGCCAACATCCATCAGAAGCTGGATAAACCAAGGGACACTGTCCTCAGTGTCCTTAGAGGACACATGGCCCTGCAGACGCTTTGCTTTCTGGATTTCTGCCCTCCAGAACTGTGGCAATCAATTTCTATTGTTCTAAGCTACCCGGCTTGTGGTAATTTGTTACAGCAGCCCTAAGAAATGAATTAAAATGCTTTACACATATAATTCTTCCAATGGATGATAAGTGAATCAATGAAGGAAGTAATGGATGATTTGGTGCACATAAAATTTCTTTCATGGGATTAGTTTTCATGCATTGATGATACAACAAATAGGGTAATGTTTTTTAGTAACCTTTCCACATGGCTACTGTAGTATACTATAAAAGACACACGATGGCTCTAAGATTAATAACAGACACAGGGCACACTTATGTGTCTCGAAGGGTCACTTAGCAATGTGATGCAATATGATCTGAGGATTTCCAGAAGACAAGACCAGCTTGACACAGATAAAACTTTCATGAACCTTAAAATAAAGCTTACCCTTACAAGAACAGCTGACATTCCCTGCATGTAAGAAACACCTGCTACCAGCCCTGGACTGAATACTAATGTGAAAAAGGGCAAGAATTTCCCAAACTTGGAGAATGATCTGCAGACAGAGGCCCTGTATGAGTCAGTCAGTCATCTACCACAACTGCCTGGCCTGGACTGCTCGCTGCTCCCTCAATTGCCTGACCCCAGAGGTCTGTGATATTCGTCCTTGGCAGTGGATGGACAGTAAGAGAGAAGTCACTGCTGGGGGAGCTGGTGAGCTAGGACCACCAGACATCCCTGGATGCGACAGCAGCCCAACTCCCACTAAATGTAAGCATGAATAGCATGATTTCTTTTCCACTTCCCCCATGAAATCTATCGGGAGTATACGAGGAAAAGCACTTCAAGGGAAATTGCTTGAGGGAAACACAGTTGTTCTGGCTGTGACAAAGAAGGAACAGAGAGGATTAAAGAAATGAAACGATGTCTAGGAGGGAAAAAGTGTCTGTTACGAAGGGTTTTCTTTTTTCTTTTTTCTTTTTTTTTTTTTTTTTTGGTACCAGGGATTGAACTCAGGACCTTGTGCTTGCAAGGCAGGCACCAGAACCACTGAGCTAAATCCCCGGTCCCCTCGAAGGGTTTTCTCACACACACACACACACACACATACACACACACACACACACACACACACACTTCCAAATCTACTCATTGAGGTCTTAAAATTGTGCCAGCCCATGTAGCAGCCACATGCAGCTACTAAAATTTAAATTTAATTAAAAATAAACAAAAAATAGAACAAATCCTCAGTAGCATGGGAACTAGCACAAAGAATCAACAATTGGGATCTCATCTTATTAAAAAGCTTCTGCACTGCAAGAGAAACCACCAACAGAGCTAAGAAACAACCTACAATGTGGGAAAAAATTTTTACCAGCTGCTCCTCAGACAAAGGACTACTATCTAGAATATATCAAGAACTAAATAAAATCAGACCCTCCAAATATAAAGACCTAATTCAAAAATGGGCATCTGAAATGAACAGACATTCTCAGACAAAAAGGTAAAAGTAGCAAATAAACATATGAAAAAATGTTCAACATCACTGGTCATTCAAGAGATGCAGATGAAAACAACACTTGAGATTCCACCTCACCCCAGAAAGAATGGCTGCTATCATGAAATCAACCAATAGCAAATGCTGGTGGGGTTGTGGGGAGAAAGGAACCCTTCTTCATTGTTGGTGGGAGTGTAGACTGGTGCAACCACTGTGGAAATCAGTATGGAGATACTTCAAACAACTAGGATTGGAAGTCCCATTTGACCCAGCTATTCCCCTGCTGGGTATCTTCCCAAAAGAATTAAAAGAATCCTATCACAGTGATATATGTGCACCCATGTTTATAGTGGCACAGTTTGTAATAGCTAAAACTTGGAAACAGCCCAATTGGCCATCAACTGCAGATTGGATAAAGAAGATGTGTTTTTTTTTTTTTTAAATAAAATGGAGTACTACTCAGCCATAAAGAATGAGAAACTAGAGACATTAATAGCTAAGTGGATGCACATTGAGGTGATACTCTTAAGTGAAATAAATAGGACACACATTTGTAAATACCAAATAGTTTCTCTGGTGTGAAAAACTAAAAGTGTAAATAAGAATCAAAATGTATAATTGATATTGTGAAATAGGAAGAAAATGTCTAAAGAAACAGGTAAAATGGGAGGGGAAGGGGAAAGGAAAGAAGGGAAAAGAAAAAATATGAGAAAAGGAAAAACATGGAAACAGTCTTTGTAAATAGGGAGGGGTGAAGTGGGTGAAGGGAAGGCAGGGGAAGGGGGAAACATAAGAACAAATATACATCACGTAAAGGCACATGATCCCAATGAGAAATGTAACTGTATTATGTACCTAAAATATACCAATAAACTAAATGGAAAAACAATTTAAAAAATAAAAATTCAGCTCCTTGGTGGCATTAGCCATGTTTCAAGCACTCAGTGGTCACCTGAGGCTCACTGCAGCAGCACTGCACAGTGCAGGTGATGGGAGACTTCCACCACCCCGGAAGTTCTGCTGGACAGTGCGGTCTAGAGTGCATCACGGGGTGGATGGAGGCCCTGGTGACCTCAATGGTCACGTACAAAGCTGCAATGACTGACAAGCGTTCTGGTCACCGACGTGCTTGGTGTCACCCTAGACAATGGCAGGGCTTACCGTGGAAATGAATTTGGGATGTACAAGTGTTCGCATGGTGAAACTAGAGTTGCTGTTTTTACAGAATTCCTCGGCCAGCTTAAACAATTCACAACAGGCCAAACCGGTTGTTCAACTTAGCTGACTGTTTAGTGGGACCCTAGATTCAGTCTAGGCCGAGGCAATAAAGAACTCCTTGATCTGATTGGGGTGGCTGCCCCCAGGCTGAGGAGGGCCATGGTCAGGCTGAGGAGGGCCATGGTCAGTTCTAAACCTGGGAGAAGGATTACTGACAAGCAGAATCATTACCCTACTGAACACTGCTTTCTAATTGTGCCATCTTCTGCAGCTGCAGCCAGAGTGCAGTGAACATCCGAGCCAGCCATACAGACAGGCTGGGGACAGAACTGCACTCCCCTCAGATACAGGCCTGACCCTCTCACTCACCGTGGCTAGGTCTTCCAGCCTCACATTGACGCTGGCCAACATCTCTCTGCGCTCCGCCGCAGGCTCCGGGCAGGGGTAGACAGTGGCTCGAAACCTGTGTTTAACGGGGACACAGGTGGGCTTTTGCTGAAAAGCACCTGCTGTCCTGTCCCTGCTCTGTGAGACTTGGGCCAGACAGCCACTCTTTCCTCCAATACCTTCCTCCAAGCAGCCCTGAAGATTTTTAGCACATCCCTTACTTCATTCATACCCTAAAACCTACAAGATCCTATGGATAGAAGGCTGGGCTTCACTCGCCTCTTTCCCCCTATTTATGTATTAGTGTTCCTCAGTATGGAGCAATTTCTGCTTCTAAGGGGCTACATGTAAGGCAATTCTGCAAAATGAGAAACAATTAACCACACACAGCCTGCTCATTAGCAGAGGATAAGGACTACACTAAGGAATAAACTGAAATGGTTAACACGTCTACTTAGTTACCTTCAGATTTTGTTTATTGAGGTCCTTTCTGTTCATATTCTCACAATGATTAAAATCAGTTGCAATTGTTGAGTACATATTTGTAGCATATAATGTTCACATTCCTTCTGGGGAAACGGTACATGTACACAATACTACATCTTAATGCCTTTTTAAAATTTTCCTTTTTCTAAATCTCCTTTCCCTTCCCTCTGTCCTCCCTCCATCCATCTCTTGATCCACTTTCTTTTTTTTTTCTTTTTTGTACACGTCTGCAATACGTAATGTTTACATTCCTCTGTGGAGTTAGTACATCTTATCAAGTGTGGGAAAGTTATTTAAAAATAACTTAATAATAGCCTAAAAGGGGCCCCAAGAGAATATTTTGCACTCCAGGTCTTTTTACCCAGTCTGCACACCAATCCCTGATGAAAGAGCCATTAATTGTCTCTCTTACCCATCACAGATCTTCTTGACTTTTTGCCTGAGTTGCTCTCCTTGGTAAAATATGATGAATATATTCTTTTTAATTTCTTCTTTCTGGAAAATCAGAACAAATCTTTTACAAAGCCTTAAAGGAACAGCTTCCTCCTTCTTTAAATTCACCTCTCAGCTCTAGACCTAGGACATGAGATCGTGAAAAGAAAAATACAAAAAAAGAAAATATAATGTAAAAGCTGACTCTGCTCACCAGAATTAACTCCCAGATAGGTATGTTTCAGGACAAGTTTGTGTTTGATAGGTAACAAAGATAAAAGTGTATCTAATTTTTGACTCACTGAGTTGTTTGTTGTGTGCCCTTAAGAACGCTGCTTAAATTGGATTTTTCAAGTCCAATTCACAAGGGAGAATATAGGTTTCACGAACATATATGAAAAAGCTCAACTCTTACTGTAAGCAAAGAAATGTGAACTGAAACAATGTGTCTGCTCACTCTTTCTCAGTTTGAGAGGATAAAAGAAAAATTAAAACTTTTCACTGTTGGAAAAGTGACAAAAAAACCAATGAACTCATTACATTCCACCCAGGGCACTGGAGTCAAGTACCACTCTAGGGAAAAGCTGTTTGTCAGGACACATCAAGTGTCACGAAAATGCCCACACCCTTTCAGCCAGCAATCTTATCTTCCTTGAATTCATATTACGGAACTAACTGAAAAGAAAATAAAAATCTACATCCATAAAAATACTCATCATAGTGTCTATATTCTGGAGAAAAGTTGGAAATTAAGTGTCCAAAAATTAAAGTTCATATCCCATCGACTCAATGGAAATATTAGGGATCCATTAAAATAACATCAAAATAAGTCATCTCTTTGGCAGTTGCTCATGGAAGGAGGATGGGGTGTTTTAGGGCTTGGGGGGCTGCCTGCTTTACATTATTTCTCAAGATTCCTTCACCATGGAAACTACCCTGGTCCTTTTTTTAATTTCTTAGGTTATCTGGTCTCCTGATCCACCAGAACCAAGGGTTCCTTCTGACCTCATGAAATCCACAGGGTGACCATTAATGTCCCTGCTCATTATTCAGGATATTGGCTTTATAAATACTCTACCCCATGACTACCACATGTAAAACATGACTATAAAAAATGATGACTCAAGGTCAAATTTTAAAATAATCTCTATAAAGCATACACAGCAATGGAGGGAAGAATCCTATACTATCTAAAATGAAGAGGGAAGAAAAAATCATTTCCATGCCTACAATAACCATATTCAATTATACTTCACTATGGCCACCAGACTACAGAAAAAAGTACAAGAAAAGAATTAAAAATAAAGATATCAGAGCACTACTTTTTGTGTTTTGTTCTTTCTTCCTATGTTAAATTTCATTTGCTTGATGAAGTTTTTTAATCAAATAAATTTAAGATTTGTTGTTTAGCCTCTACTCTAGAAAAGCGTATGGACCATTTCAGAAGCAAGCCCAGCTTCTTAGAATGAAAGAGTAAAGGGACTGAAACCCTAACTGGAAGAGCAGAAGCAGCAATATCCCACGGAACTAACCACAGCAAATGTGTATCCCAGAGGTGAGACCCAGAAAATCCTTCTCGTTCAAGGTGTGGGACCATCTCAGCATCAGCAGGGAGGCTCTAAGAACCTCAGGCTGTCTGGTTTTGCCCCAGCCCCACAAGGTCAGAGCTTGCATTTTTAAACAAGATCCCAGGTGAGTTCCACACCCACAGGCACATTGAGGCTGAGGAACTGACCTAACTCACGCTGTTCTTGGTGCTTAATGATTACGTCACAGCTGCTACCTCCTGTGGCACTAGTATAACTAAGTTTCTAGAAACAAAACAACTACATATCTCGGAGGAATTAAGCAATCTGAGGTGTCAGCAAGAATCAGTCCTTGAATGGACTTTTCAAAAATATTTTGGAAAGAAAGAAAAGGAGAAAGAAAGAAAATAGATACTAGCTTCATCAAACTAGTGATGCAATGTTTGGAGAGAGTGCAACTCCAGGAATTTCAGAGCAGCTTTCTGCAGCCTGCGCCTCCCACCGTGACGGGATCCTCCAG
Organism: Heterocephalus glaber; assembly: GCF_053883595.1. Classification (NCBI taxonomy): domain Eukaryota; kingdom Metazoa; phylum Chordata; class Mammalia; order Rodentia; family Bathyergidae; genus Heterocephalus; species Heterocephalus glaber. Next base: position 27,538,369 of record NW_028258153.1, read on the forward strand.
GGGGGTGTCCATTTCACCGAACTTCAAGTAGATGTTTCCTCGGCAAACCCGCCACAGCAGCCTCTCGAAGGAAGCCATCCGTTCCCGGTTTATCACGCCAGCCATGAACCTGAGCATTCAGAAGAGGAGCCATTACTGAGGCCCAGGGCCTGGAGGCCAGGGAGAAGGCCCTTGGGATGAGAAGATGGACAGCCACACGAAGAGGGACCACCTCACTCCACCAGCAGGAGGTGTCTGCACACCGCTCTGGGTCAGGGGTCACAGGTCACCCCACATCCGGGCCCCAATTCCCCCAAGCCCCTTTGGACCCTCTGTTTTCTTTGGTATTTTGAGATTTTCTTAATCATCCTCATACCATATATAAATATTTATTGCAATTTACAATGTGATCAATCAGTCATTATAGCATTGTAGCTAATGGGAACAAATATTTAATAAGGGCCTCTGTATTTTTTACCAAAAAACATTAATGTATTAAGAAGGAAATACACACACTGATTTATATACACATCTATTTGTCTATCATCCAGTTACGTAGATAACTGCTGCCCCAAACTTGTCCAAAGGCTTTCAAAATGGTGACTTTTTTTTTTTTTTTTAGAGACAGGGTCTTGCTATGCAGTTCAGGTTGGCCTTAAACTCACTATGTAGCTCAGGTTGGCCTCGAACTTGTGGTGATCCTCCTGCCTCAGCCTCCTGAGTGCTGGGAGTATAGGCATATGCCACCACACCCAGCACTTTCATTGGTTTGTTACTTTAAATATACATTGATACTGTACTACCTTTGATATTGTACCACTAATATTATACTATCAATATACATTGATACTGTACTATTTGGATCAAATATTGTCGATAAATATTTTTTCTTCACACTTCAAATTTCCATGCCTAGGGTCTCAAAGAACAGGCCCTCAAATATCGATCAAAAAATTAGAAATCTCAAGCCCACCATGTTCAGAAATCCTTTAAAATTCATCAGTTTCACTCAGACATGAAACCCCACCATTGTGAATCACTGTATAATTTCATGAGGATCACATCATATCACTGCTGTGTGGGGATGACTCGACTGGATAGCTCTATCATCTCTAATTCCACCCACAAACTCAAACTCCAAATGCATTTTATCAAAGTAGCATTTTGAAGACAAGGAAAAAGCATATAATCCCAGCCATATTCCAAAGCCAGGGAAGAGACAGAAAATCCAAGTAATGACTTCCACATCTTTCCCAAGTGGGCACAACGTATACAATGCACTCTCCAGACTGAAGGATATGAGATCATCGTTAGCCACAAAGGACCATTCACTGTCTCCGCTGTAACACCCAATAAGGTCAGACCAGGTCTGCTACTGAGTGGAGGTCTTGCAGTCATAGGAAAGAGTCCCCATTCCAGTGGCTGTTTGTGCATTCACTCATTCACCCAAACACTCAGAGAAACCTAAGGCCCAGGGACTCATCTACACACAACCCCAGGACGTGGAGTTATACTAACCCCAGCTTTCCAGCCATGAATGCAGGTACAGCTCTTAACTCCAGGAGACCCGAAGTGTCTTCGATAAAGAAATCTTCAGCTAAACCAGCTTCTGTCTGAAAGCAAAAGCACCGCTGCTGTCATTTAAACATATGGGTAGTTAAAGCACCCCGCACCCCAGGTTTTGCCTGTTTTTAATGACCTTTTAATTTTCCAGAGTTAACAGAGTTGCACAAGCAGAGTGCTCCTCTACAAATCAGAAAGCTTCACTAGTCTCTCTGCCAAAACCCTGAGTCTGCTCACACTAAACACCCTCCTTTGTTCTGACTTCCCCTTCTGCTGGGGCCATTTTGACCACATACTTTTTAATGAGTACCATAATATTTTTGCCTTCAAAGAGGACCACAGTTATTTCACCCCTGCTAATGGCCTGGTAATGACACAGAAACCAAATGTTTTATTCATATTCCAAATCAGCCAGATTTCAAAATTCCAAAGAAAAGGTCCTTTAATGAAAAATCCCTCCCTGCAAAAGACCTCAAAGAAATCCTGGGTTTTCTTCAGGAGGTATTTGAGTTCTGTCAGCTCGAGGAAACTTTTCTTTAAGGCTTGGTGGTTCTGGTTGGCTTCTTGTAACTCTCCTTCCAGTTTTTCTAGAGTAGTCTATGCAGGAGAAAAAGGAGGTAAGCCAGACAGAAAGTGCTATGACATTCCTACCATACGATATGCTAATCACAATTCATAACTGACACCAAAGGAGCATTCAGTGCATCTGAACATAGCTAGATGCTGAGTCCCACGCTCATAGAACACCAGCTAAGCCAGACACGCGCCACCCAGATTTCCATCATTACGTGGGGAGTCAGAAGGCAGCTTCACGGGGACACCCAAAGCCTCTCTGCCCACTAAAAACCCTAAAACTGAAGCCAAGAATTGTGGTACATACATGTCATCACAGGACTCTGAGAGGCTGAAACAGGAGGGTTGCAAATTTGAGTGAGCCCAGCCCGAGTAACTTAACTTATTGAGACCCTGCCTCAAAATAATTTTTTTAAGAAGGGCTGCGGATGTAACTCAGTGTGAAAGCCCTTGGTTTAATGCTCATTACTAGGGGGTGGGGGCAGAGAAAGAATTTGGACATTAAAAATTCTTTCTGCCTCAAACATATTGTACTGATGGACAAAATATACAAAAATATAAAAACAAAAAACCCACCATCTGTTCTAGTGGGGGTCTGGATAACCAAGTACAAGCATTAAAGCAAAAGGCTGCATGGCTAAAGGAGGACGGAGGTCACAGACAGCAAGAAGATAGAAACAAGTGCAAAACATTGTTTTCTCTCCAAAGTGAACATTCAAAACCAGTAAGGCTTGTGACGAAAGCTAACGATATGAGAACTCACCGACACAATCAGAATACACAGTCATGCAGCAATGAAATCACTTTCACAGAACAATCTGAAAAAATTTTAAAGGTTTTTTGGGGGAGTTGCTTTCGATGGTGCTGAAGATGAAAGCCATGCTTTTGTACACGTTAGGTGAGTTCTCTACCACTGAGCTACACCTTTCACTGTTTTGTTTTGTTTTGTTAATGGACAAATTGATAAATGGAAATACTGCTTCCACTAAAAAGGAAAATAAGAAATGGTTAAACAACAATGTCCTAACAATGTCCTACTATTGGAAATAGAACCATTTCAGTTGGAAAAAACTAAAATAACAGGTAGATAAAAAAGGAGAACTGCTGGAAATCTTGAGAATAAAAAACACAGCTATTGAAATTCAAAACCCAATAGATGAGATCAGCTCTATACTTGTGAGTGCAACACTGAGATTTAGCAAATAATGTAAAAAAAATGCAAGACTACTTATCCAAAAGTCCATCAACAATACAATGGACACAGTGCATGACATTCAGTAAAAACACTTTACAGAAGTTAAAATGAATTAATTTCAGAAACATGAAGTAATACAGAGTCTATAAAAATAAAATAATGAGAGAAAATAGCAAGTCACAGAAGAATAAATAATATGGTTCCACTTAAGCACAAATTTTAAGCATGTAATACTAAACCATATGTTATTTTAAAGACTATTTGCTAAAGCTATGAAGAGTATGGAAAAGGAAAATCCAAAATTCAGAATTGCGATTATCCTAAGGGGAACGAAAGGGGCATGAAGTAAGAAAGGGCACATGAGGTCTTGAACATCATTGTTCCAGTTTTCTTTCACTTCACACAGGGCGATGGGCACTTGATGTTTGCTGGATCACAATTCTTTATACCTTGCACATATTTTATAAGAATTCTACTCAATGAATTAGTTGTAGTAAACAGTAATTACAAACAAATCTGGACTTAAACATCTTATAATAAAACCATAAAACAAAAGCAAAATCAGTCTGCAAAGATGTGACAACTGAACTAGGAGCAGATTTTATGAGAAAATATTTACAAAGTATGTATCTTGAAATGTTAATGAGAAAAATCTACTAGGGCTGTCTCAAAATGTTACATGGAACTGTACTCTACAGCTTTCAGGCCAAGGATGTCAGGGAGGGTTTGTGGGAACCACAGATATGCAGGAGAGGTGGGGAGTCAAAGAGAATGGACAATCAAACAGCCAGGGACTCCGTACTTATGATGAATGGAAACAGATTAAGGTCACCTATTTAAAAAGAGATTATCACCCCCAGATTTTTCAAAATCCAACTAAGGGATACCCTTATTGGAGAGATTAAAAAGTAAACAATAAAAGGATATCCATGTAAATGTTAGCTCTCCTTCCCCCTAGGAAAGCTTATTGATATCAGACAAAATCTAATAATATAAATTTGGAATCCTGAAACTTAGAATCTGTGCATCATGGCATAGTCGGAGAAGGTTTTGCAGAAAAGAGAATTAAACCAATTCGCTCATACTAGACAGCTGGATGAATTGCCTTTTCAAGCTACTATTGGAAATAGAACCATTTCAATTTGAAAATGTACTTATTACTGTTGACCAAAATCAAGAAAATTTCCATGCTTGTCAAGTTTCAACATATCACAGAAGAATACAGTTATTTTGAATAGCTATTCAAATATTCTCCCCTTTCCAACTGTGTATCTGTGTAACACTGAACTACCTTCATATACATCAGTGGAAATAACATATCACAACAGATCCAACGTGACAGTAGGCATGTGAACCAGCTCTCTTCTATTAAAGCCAAGCATTTAAAACATTTATAAGTACCATCACTCTTCTCCATAGAGGTTTTTGTCTTAGAAGATATTTTTTAAAATTTTATTTTAACCATGATAACAAGGCAGTGGTGGCAAACCTTTTAGAGCTTTCAATGATATAAACAGCTTGCTGTGGCAACGTGCCACAGGCTCACTACCCCAACAGATGCTAATGAAACATTATTTTCAGACAAATTAATCTGTTATACATTGTTTCTCATTTTAGTTCCCAATATAATAAATATGATAACTACAATCCACATAAAGAAAGCTCTTTGGGATTACCAGTGGTGGTTATTAAAGGTAACTGGGAGCTAGATTAGCTTGGCACAGTTGGAAGTGGCCGGGTCAGACACAGATGAAAAGGCAGCCATGGTACATTCTTGGGCAGGGAGTGACAAGACCAAGCCACACCAGGCCAGAAGAGAGATCAGAATGGTTAAGGCCACCGGGAAGCACAGAAAACTTGTGCCTTCGTCAGAAACAAGAGTAAACACATGGGCCAGGATGACGTCTCCCAGACCACAGGAATAGGTCTGGGATTAAGGTCAGTGAAGCAAAGAGGGTAGGGAGGCTGCTGAATTCCAGAACTGGCATTAGAAGACCAGGGAGGAGACCTGGGGGATCCTATTTGTGCTGGTTATAAGCACTCTCCCACAACATCCACATTTTGATATGACAAGTTCCCCGTATTTTCTGGGAGAGTTGGCATTCTCCTCTCTCTGGTTAGAGTGTTAAGATTTATACAAGTGATGGCTTCACACCTCTACCTGCCCCACCCCTCAGGGAGCTCCTCCTTCTCTGAAGATAAATATCCAAGCTTCTATCGAGACCCCTGGGCCATCAGTGGTTAGGGTCTGCCTACCTCTTTGAGTTCCCCTCCCATGGCCTGGCCCTTCCTCCTTCCTTCCGCCATCTGCTCGGCAAGCTGCTGGGGGAGCAGCCACATTTGTTTCTTTCTAAGGTTCCTTGCCCAAGGTAGGGAACAAGTTTTTTCTTTTGCAGTACTAGAGATGGAATCCAGGGTCTCTGCACTGACCTACGTCCCAGCCCTTTTTAGTTTTTATTTTGAGACAGGGCCTCATTAAATTCCTCAGGTCCGACTTGAACTTGCAGTCCTCCTGCCTCAGCCTCCCCGAGTGCTGGGATTACAGTCGTGTGTCACCACATCCAGTTACAATGGGTGGAACTTAGTGGTAGAACATGCGCTTTGCATGCTCGAGGCCCCAGGTTTAAGCCCCAGCATGCCAAAACATGAAAAAAAGCAAGAAATTGTTGATAGAAAAGAGCTGGTTCCTCAGCTACTTTGCACCAGAGAGATAATTAAAAGACATCTCATTCTGCTTGCGTGCGGCCTATTCACATCCACCAAAAAGCAAAAAAACCAAAACACAAAAAAACACTCTTCAGGTGCAGTGAGCCTCCCTGGGGGTATTCCGAGAAAGAACACAGCTCTCCTCTGGCTCAGCGGGGAGTGGCCCTAACATTTGCCATTGGAATTTTCCTGGGGTTGGTGACCCTAAAAAGTGACAGCCACATGAACCTGCTTTGTCACCTGTAGCAGCCAAGTGAAGGATCCCGGAGTGGCTCCCAGAGCCCCCAAGGAGCCAGGCTCTGTGACTCCCGGAGCTGGGGAAGGAAACCTTGCGTGGCAGAACTCACCTCCAGAGCGATCATGTCCCTTGGCAGCGGGGTCTGTGGGTACTTCTCGGGCAGCTGGACTGTAATCTCATTCTGCATCTCGTCTTCTAGAAAACCTGAGGGACGGAATCCCAGAGAGCACAGGGTGACCACGGGTTCCCCTAAGTAGCAGAGGGTCCGGCAGGACGGGCACCTCTCAGCTGCCCCCTGACTCCACTGCCCTTGGGGACCAGGACCCGCCTCCAGGACCACCGGAAAGGCATTAGAAACGGGCACATCTGCTCACGAAGCCCTCCAAACACTTTCCATCCTTGCCAGTTCACGCTGACAGCGAGGGACAAGTGGCTTACGGAGGATCCTCTCCAGCGACTCGCACCTCCGGACTTCATTCACGAATCTCCTCTGGAAGCTGTTCACGCTTGCGTTTAACTGGGGGGACGGACGGGGAGTGGGGGCGGGACACAAAGCTCTCGTCAGGTGCAGCAGCCCCCGCATATTCTTTTGGTTGTCGCGTGGTCTTTCTAACGCTAGAGAACGCTGCTAGAATTGTCTTAGGATAGATAGTCCCATGCACAAGCAGTGAGTTACAAGCAAATGTATATTGGCATTTGGAAACTCAGTCCCTGAAATGCCTCAGCCCTGGCCCTCCCGCTGCTAGAAGAAACAAAGTCCTCCCATATCTAAGGATTTTCTTCTCTCTCTCGCTCGCTCTCTCTCTCTCTCTCTCTCTTTCTCTCTTCCTTTCTTCCTTCCTTCTTTTTCTCTACAGGCGATTGAACCCAGGGTCTTGCATGTGGCCGGCAAGCATTCTACCACTGAACTAAATCATCCCTGGCCCTTGTTACACTTTGAGATAGGGTCTTACTAAGTTGCCCAGACTGGCCTCAAATTTGTGATTCTCTTGCCTCAGATACATATCTGGCTTGGTTTCCTAACTTTCAGCTGCAATTACTATTGGGCCTTAAAATCCTCCCATGGGGTCATGAATATGAGTGGACCTTGAAAACTGCCCAGCTCTATGGAGTATTGTGGCCACCAATAAAAATTCAGCCCTCAGAAGGCCGACCCTCAGCTTAACCCAATAAATATTACTGAGGACCTGCCTCATGTTGGTTCCCACGCCAGCAACTAGGGACACAATGAACAAGACGGATCCTTTCCTGCAGGAGCTCAGCTTTGATCCTGACCTTGGCGAGGAGATAAAGAAAGACTGATTTTTAAAACTGCACTCCCTAAGGGCTTGGTGAGACTATTAAGTACCCCTGATACCACCATATCAGGCTCAAGACAGTCTACCCCTAGAACACCACTCTTAACCTCAGCATGGGCTATTATGGCCAATTGTGGACTCCATGGAGTTCTGTCCTAATCTGGCTAGTCAGAGGAAATAGGTGTCTGTCCTTCTTAAAAGGCTTGGCAATCTGCATGCCCACTGGTTAGATGTAGGGTTTGAAGATGCTACACAGGAGAAAAAGGACAATGACATTTCCCATGCAATGGTGGCATTAGAGCTTTCAAATATTTCTTCAAAGGAGACAGGCATGGAGGGAGGAAGAACACATTGAGGAATGAATGTGCTCAGTGTCATCCTAAATCCTAGCAGGAAGTACCAGAACCACAGAATTCCATCTATTCCAGCTCCAGGCTCCTCTCCCTGCATAATGAGTTTTATTTGCCAAAATGAAGTGTTGTGAAAGAGTGAAATACTCCCACCTCCACCTTCCTCTTATCTCCAAAGAATGTAGCACCTACATCTTTGAATTGAACCAATCCAAGCTCTCCGAGCTCAGCTACGCAGCAATACGAGGCCTCCACCTGGAGAAAGAGTTGAGACAAACACATCTCCTCACTGCGAAACACAGACACCATCTTGGCCCAGCCTCGGCCTGCAAGAGAGAGAAGAAAGGATACTTAGGGTGATAAACTTAGGGTTTGTTTGGGTCTTTAGTTAAAAATTAAAATCCAACAAGCATCACTCCTGATTTAAAGAATATAAACAAGAACAGGATAGTATTTCCCATCTTCTATCAGTTTGGCTGAAGATTTAAAAATAGGATTAAACAGCTGGGCATGTGGTAGAGCACTTGCCAAGGATGTGCAAAAGGCCCTGGGTTCCATCCCAGTACTAAAGAAAACAAAATATGATTGAAACACTCAGGTTGTGGAGGCTCTGAGGAAGCAGGCCCATTCACACACTATAAGTTGAAGTGTAAATTCCTTAAAGTCTTTTCAGAGAGCACTTTGTCAATATTTATTGAATTTTATATTATTCATATTCATGACCCAAGATTTCCACTGCTATTTATCTAGACAAACCTGGATATGTATGGAAAAACAGGTCCACACCAATGTTTCTTTTTTTTTTTTGGTACCGGGGATTGAATTGGGGGGACCTTGTGCTTTCAAGGCAGGCAGCAGAACCACTGAGCTAAATCCCCGGCCCTACACCAGTGTTTCTTATAGATTAAAAATAATAATTATACCACTTGGATTAAATAAACTGGAATTCAACAGATCCCTGTTCAAGATCAGGGATGAATAAATCTGTCCTGCATGTGGAAGAAGGATGTTTTTCAAAAGCACTGTGAGGTTGTTCAGCTACCTGCAAGTCACAGTTCCAACATCTAGTTATCCATGTGTGTCGACCACCAACTTTATTTATTTATTTATTTATTTATTTTTTGGTACTGGGGATTGAACTCAGGACCTTGCACTTACAAGGCAGGTGCCGTGCCACTGAGCTAAGTCCTTGACCACCATCTTTAAAAAATTACTTAAAAAGACACTCCAGAGAGAGGTCACTGACATCCTTTACCCAAAAGTCTAAAATCCAAACTTCCAAAATCTGAAACTTTTTGAGCAGCAACACAATGCCACACATGGAGAAGTGTGGCAGAAGTGGATGACAGGTCAGAGTCATGACACAGGTGCTCTGGGAATGTGAGCCCAATTCCCTTCAGGCCGTGTGCAGAAGGTGTGCGTGAAACACAGGTGAATTCCGTGCTAAGACTGGAGTCCCGCACCCAGGGTGTTTCAACAGGTAGATGCACACATTGCAAAACCTGAAATCCAAGACACTCATTCCCAGCCTTGCAGGTAAGGGATTCTCAACCTGGGTAACAGGCCACCAGCTCGCTCCGCTCTAACAGATGCCTGGCCACAGCCTCTCTGCGGCACGGAGAGAAGAGCCGCTGACCCCCTGGCTCTCTCAGCATCCATCATCCGCAGCACCTATGGCGGGCGGGCAGCAGAGCTCTGTGTGGCGGTTTGTGACTCCCAAACATTTGCCCACACCCAAATAGACCATCAAAGACAGCGGCAAAGGGACTGCCTGTCTTTAGTGTCCTCTGGAGCGGATGTCAGGGAAGGACACCTCCCGGGGTTAGGGACAGAGCGGAAGACTCCTTTCAGCGACCAAACTGAAGTCCATGTGAGAGCAGCAGTGCAGTGGGGGCAGGGGCCTGGCTTTCATGGGTCCAGTTTCTGGGAGGATCTGGCCTGTCTTCTCCAGCCCCATCTCTCTTCACATTGCTCTCCAGGAGCCTGTGCCTACCTCAGGCCTTTTGCTTATGCTTTCCTTGCATTTGGAGGCTTGGACCCTCAATCTCCTCCTCTCCATTCCCATCCCCAGCCACACCATCATCCCTCTAGCATGGTGTAAGGACCCTCTTCCCCTGCTAAGCCTTCCCCAACCGCCACCTGCCCAGTCAGGGACCTCTCCACTGCCAGAATATCAGTCATCGCTACTCTTGCCTAACGAACGTCTCTGTTCCCCACACTGGAGCTAGGACTCTGCTCCACTAGCACCCATTAAAGTCTGGTCCTGCACTTCTGCCCTTAGATATTTCTGCTGAGTCCAAAGTTTTCACACTGTCCTCTGATAAGTAAGCCCATGTGCTCCCAGCGCAGAGACAGCTTTCTGTAAAACAAAGCTCACTACAAAGAGAAACTTCTTACCCGAGTTTGCTCCACGCTGCTCTGGGTGGGTGTATGTTGGCCCACTGCTGGGATCGTGATCCCCCAGCAGCAGCTTTCAGTCTGGTGGCTGCAGCTGGGAGTGCCCAGGGCCCGGGTGACAAGGAGACCTCTGTGCCTCCCGCAGCCTGCAGCCCCTGCCCCTGCTCCTCTGCTCCTTCTCTCCAGGCGGCTCTGTTGTATCAACATGCCTGCCGTGGGTGAGGAACTTGCCCCACAGGCCCGCCCTGCTCAACCCCAGCTCCACCTGCACCCTCTGCTCTTCGGTGGCCTTGAGTCCCCAGGGGGAAGCACAGCCTTGTTCTCTAGTGAGGGTGACCTGCCCCTAGGTGAGCTGAGGGCTGGGGACAGGTTTCTAGGAGCCTCAGAAGGCCCTCATAGGCAGCACTGTCATGTATTTACTGAGCACCCCAAAATACTCCTTCAAATTGTAAGAATGAAATGACACTACCCAGCAGTTTGGGAAAAGAAAGTATCGAGCTGACCATCCTATTAACAACTATTTTCCAATGTGCTTCCAAAGGCAAATAGACACATGGATTATTATAAATACCCAGTGTCAAAAATTTAACTTCCTCTGTAGCCTGGAGAAAAAGACAGGACTAAATGTGATGGTCACCCATTTCTTATTGAGGATTACTAGGTGTGATCAAAATATACTGTGAATAGGGCCCGGGGATTTAGCTCAGTGGCACCGTGCCTGCCTCACAAGCACAAGGTCCTGAGTTCAATCCCCAGTACTGCAAAAAGAAAAAAAAAACCAAACAAACAAAAATACTGTGAATATTTACATTTTTAAAAAAATTGTTATATTGCTTCTCGGCCTTTTGCCTAAGATCAAGTGTAAAAAAAATTGTCACAGTAAAAGACACATTGTCATTTATCTCCCTCAAAATACTCCCCCTTGCCTCAAACACACTTATCCCACCCTTGCCTCCTTCTGAAGTAATTCTAGAAGTCCTCTTTTGTGAGTGTCTTTACAAGACAGAAATACAGTGAATGCTGCTGCTGAGTGCCTTCCAATACAAAACAGGTTCATGAAAACGTGATGCTGTGTCCTCATCTACCTCATTCTCCAGATCTGGTGTTGTGTGACTTCTGGCTCTTCCCCAAATTAAAATGACCGTGAAAAGTAAATGTTTTGAATCCATTCAGGACATGAAGGCAGCCACGACAGCACAACTAAAGACTCATGAAAAAGAACTTGCAGGACTGACGCAAACAGTGGCAAGAACAATGGATAAGTGTGACTGAAGCAAGGGAAAGTAGTTCGAAGGGGATTAATGGCAACATGTCTTTTACTGTGATCAATTTTTTTAATCATTCAAGTATTTGCTGTATTTTTTGGTCAGATCACATATTTGGTGGAGACCTCGAAGGGCAGAGAGCAAGCCAATCGGATGCCCAGTCTCTGGGTTCAGGGGTGACAGCGGCAGCCACCTGCATTGACACAGTGACCTTTCCAGAGCAGTTTCTCCAGGCGAGGGTGCCAATCCCCCACTTGCATATGCCTGAGGATCCTGAAAAACGTACCTGAAGACTAGGGAGTGTTTTTGCTTTTTCACTTTTTGTTATAGAAACAAAAATTTTTTTGAGACAGGGTCTTGCTATATAGTTCAGGCTGGCCTCGAACTCACTTGGTAGCCCAGGCTGGCCTTCAACTCATAGTGATCCCCCTGCTTCAGCCTCTTGAGTGCTGGCATTACATACGTGCCCCACCATGCCCGCCCAGCTGGTATGGAAAAATTTAAGCATCTGCCTGAATACAGAAAACAGGACAAGCATCCCACCACTCAACTTCAACAGCTGTTCAGCTTTTTATCATGGGTCCCCTCCCTCTTCAGCCTCCTCTGATTACTTTGAAGCAAATCACATATACATTGTTATTTCTATCAAAATAGATCAGCATAGATCTCTACAAGATAAGGATCCTTTCCTAGACACAACACATACACTCACTCACACAATCATAAACCCCTTTAAAATTCAGCAATAGTTCCTCAATGTTAAATAGCTCATCAGGTTTCCAGTTTTCTATGTTGTCTGAGATTGGCCTTCTTAATGAGTCCCCTGGGTGGTTCTAGTGCATGATCAACTTGGCACTGCTCATTCTGCGAAGGCTGTGAAAACCAGAACTTTACTTTGGGAGGCAACAGGGGCACCCACGCGGTCTGGGAAAGGTCAGCTGAGATGCAGAGTCCAGCTGGAGGGGGGTGGGGCGCTGATTGCACAGGTGGCCTATTCTAAGGGGCCCTGGGAAAGGCCTGGCTGGGTTATCCCCACCTGCCCCACCAGGGCAGATCTGCCCAAGTGGGACTCATCGGGACAAAGTCCCAGAGCTGAACTCAGGATACGCAGTGGAGAGCAGGAGGAGAGCTGAAAACTGAGGAGGGGTCATTAGATGATGCCACCTGCCACCCCCTGCCCCAGGCCAGCTTGTGCTACCCTGTCCCCACCCACCTCTCTGCCGCTCCCTCACTGGGTGCAGCAGGATCTCCGAATGTCTCCTTGCCCAGGACCAGAGGAGGGACAGAGGCAAAAGGCTTTCTTCGTGGTCAGTTAAGAGCCACAGCCAGAACCAAAACTGCCACTTACTGTGCAGGCCATGGGAGAGCGATGGCAGGTACCATAGGATAACTGATACTCACTTAGTCAAAGGCAGGAGGGAGGGCCAGGGATTTAGCTCAGTGGTGCTGCCGCCTGCCCCACAAGCACAAGGACCTGAGTTCAATCCCCGGTACCAAAAAAACAACAAAGAAGGGAGAAAGGGTATTTTAAGATACAATATGTATATGTACCAGTTCCTCAAGATGAATGTAATTATCATATGTCACAAACATACACTAATTAAAAAACTAAAAAAAAGTTACAGCAAGAAAAATTTGTTTGGGCCTTTATTCCTCCTAAAGCCTCAAGTCAAAAGTGCAGAAGACCACCACAGTCAGTCTGGCAGGACTACAAACTAGTACAACCTGTCTGGAAGGCAAGGTGCTTATCCTTTGGCCCCAAAAGTAAAAAAAGGCTCGGCACAGTGGTGCGCACCTGTGGCACCGTGTTTGGAGAGAAACACAAGGCTAATGTGACAGTCCCCCTTTCTTTTTAAGGATTACTGACTTATCTATGGACTAGGTGTGATCAAAATATACTGTGAATGTTTACATTTTTAAAAAATTTTTGCAGTAAAAGACACATTGCCATTCTGGGGAGCTGAGGCAGGCCAGTCTGGGCAACTTAGTAGCTTTTTTGTTGTTGTTGTTTTGGTTTTTTGTGTTTTTTTTGGTACCGGGGATCGAACTGGTCCTTGCACTTGCAGGGCAGGCAGTGGAACCACTGAGCTAAATCCCTGGCCCGCAACTTAGCAGCTTAAGGAAACCCTGTCAGAGAGAGAAAAGGCGAGGGGGGGGGGCGGATAAAGGGAGAGGGAAGGAGAGGAAAGAAAGGAAAAAGTTTAAAGATGAAAGCCAAAATTTAACCAGAGTGACAGCTACTGTAATAAGCATGTAATGGCAACATGACTTACATCTTTCATTGGTTCCCTTGGCCACCACAGAGAGCTACTGTGCGTAAGTTCTGCTCTGGACGCCCAGGCTAGGGCAGCAAATGAGAGACGTGGCTCTGCTCCTCATGAAGCCAAGGTCCAGGTGGAAGGAGACATCCAATGAACCAGCCATCAATCAGCAGAGCCCGGCAGATTCTGACCGGGGCACTAGCAGAATGACAGGCATCAGAGAAATGACTCCGGCTAGTGGGGTGAGGGTGTGGGGTAAGCTTCCCCGGCAGCTGGCGCTTAGGTGGGCATTTGGGAGTACCAGGAGCCAGCTCGGAGAAAGAAGGTGAGGACAGGTCACTCCAGGAGCAGGGACAGAGAGCACGACACGAGCCCATCACAGAGCTAATCTATCTATAAGTGCTCGCTCTGTGCACGCATTGCTCTCAGAGATATTGTGACACAGTTAAGTAGGTTCCAAGTGTTAATCCTCCTCACCTTCTCAAACGCTATGTGAGCAGAGACGGGCAGTGCTCTCGGCCTTCTGCAGCAGATGAGGAGGCGGAGGCACTCAGTCCCTCAGTCACTTACAACAGGTCCTTTGACACCAGAGTCCTTGCTCACAACTGTCCCATAATCTTGTCTCTACCTGGGGTCTCCATCACTTTCCTTGTCACTGGGACATAATCCCCGACACTCACAACTCAAAGGAGGAGAGGTTTACTTTGGCTCACAGTTTTAATCCCCGGTCAGTTGGTTCCCAAGCAGGATGGGATGGCATGGCACAGGGGCCCGGCGGAGGACAGCTGCTCACTTCATGGTGGCTCGGAAGCAGAGAGGGAGCCAAGGGAGGAGCCAGGAAGGGAGACACAGGCTTTCAGGTCATAACCCCAGTGACCGACTCTTCCCACCAGGCCCCACTGAACAGCAAGTCACTTATAACACCCCATAATCCAGTCACCTTCCAACAAGGGGCTTCCAGAGCCACTGTAGATCTAGGCCATGACACTCAGCAAGGCCTAGGACATTCAAGAAGCAGCAAGGTGGCTGGTGTGGCTGCAGTGTGGAGAGGGCTGGGTAGAGTGTGCGTGGGGTGTGTCCAGTGGCAGGCAGTGGCCAAGCCATGTGAGGTCTGATTTCCCATTAAGAAATTTAGGTTTTACTCTAACAGCATTAGGGAGCCCTTGGAAATTAAGCGTTTTTAATACCCAGTTCACATTTTAAAAACCTATTACTCTAGTTCCTGCTTTTGGAAAGATGGAATAGAATTACTTTTTCCTCCTAACAAGTAAAATTTTAAAGCCTGGACAGCTGGGCATGGTGGCACATGCCTACTATTTCAGCCACTCAGGAGGCTGAGGCAGGAGTATCACAAACGCATGGCCAGCCTGGGCAACTTAGCAAGGTTTTGTTGAAAGAAATAAAAAGGGCTGGGGGTGTAGCTCAGTGGTGGAGCAGCCCTGGGTTTGACCCCTAGTACCACAAAACAAAAACAAAACCAAAACAGGGTATTATATAGATAGCAAACCTAAGAAGACTGGAAGATAGAAGAAGACAGACTTTCTAGGGATCCAAGGAATGGCTCGGGGGAGTCCTCAAGACTCCTCTGTGTGCCTCATATATTCCAGATCAGACCTGCAGAAGCCAGTATGTGTGTTGACCAAAAAGCCCCAAAGAAAGCTGCCCTCTCTAGTCAAGAGTCAGGAAAGGGACAGCCTAGCAAAAAAGAAAACATCCAGAAATTATTGCTCTAAAACAGCCAAACATCACAGATGGCCCCGTGCCCCTATCCCATGCCAATAAAGCCCACGGGGAGTCCTGACGTCCACCCTCACCCAACCATGACAAATGACACAAATGACAGAGAGCCTGCACAAACCCCCACACACTGTCTGGTGATGAGGGCCCCTCCTCCCCTTTGTTGGGGGTCTCAGAAGAGGGCTGATGACAGCTTTCACCCCGGCCCTCCGTCATGAGGCAACCTCGTCAGGGCAGGGTAAAGTCCTGCAGAGAGCAGTAGCGAGACCTCTCGGCCCCTCTCAGCCAGTGCCCCAGCTGAGGGCGAAGGGAGAAGCCACGCACCTCAACTTCAAGACTAGCCATAAGCAGGACAGTGGGAGTAGGGAGAGGCAGACACACAGATGCGTGGGAGAGAACAGAGAACCGAGGAGGCTTCCACCCAAGTCCAGCCAACGGGTTTTTGATAACAGAAGGGGAGGAAGGAGAGTCTTCCCAGAAGCTGGTGATGGAGCAGTTGGACATCTATGGGCCAAAACTTGAACCATGATCTAAACCTCACATTGTACACAAAAATTAATTCAAGGGCTTGAGGGTGTAAGTCAGTGGTAGAGCACTTGCCTCACCTGCAGGAGGCTTTGGGTTTAATCCCCAACTCTGCATAAATAAATAAATATTAAGTGGATCACAGGTCCATTTTATTTATTTATGTTTTTTTGGTACCAGGGATCGAACTCAGGACCTTGGGCTTGCGAGGCAGGCAGCGGCACCACTGAGCTAAATCCCTGGCCCCACAGGTCCATTTTGAATGTAACACTATAGAACTTTTAGAAGAAATACAGTAGAACATTTCAGACCAGAGGGCCTGGTAAAGGGTTCTTAGGTGTGACACATAAAGCACAACCCACAAAAGAAAAAGTGAATTTATAGTTGGAGTACAGCTCCGTGTATATGTGCTGCTGAAGCGAGCACTGGAGTATAGCTCAGTGCAAGGGCGCTTGCCTAGCAAGTGTGGGGCCCTGGGTTCAGTCCAAAGCACCACAAAAATTAGAAAAATATGTGATAAGAAACCTTTTTGGGCTTGGGATTTAACTGAGTGCAAGAGCACTTGGTTACCAGGCATGAGGCCCTGGGTTCAATCACCAATCATCCCCAAAATTATTTTAGCCAGGCACAATGGTACACACATGTAATTCCAACTACTTAGGAGGCTGAGGCTGGAGGATCGCAAGTTCACGGCCAGGCAAGACAATTTAGTGAGATGCTGTTTCAAAACAAAAAGTGTGAGGGATGTAACTCAGTGGTAGAGCACCAGCTTAGCATGCAGGAGCCCCTGGGTTCAATCCCTAGTATTTAAAAAAAAAAAACCTGTTTGCTGTGAAAGACCATGTAGCTCGGTGCAAAAGCCCTAAGTTCAATCCCCAGTACCACACATCCATCCACACACAAAAAAGGATGTGAAGACAAGTTGAAGACTGGGGGGAAAAAACCATTTGCAAGCCACATATCCGATAAAGGACTTATCGCTAGAATTTATAGAGTCCTTGAACTTCATCAGTAATTCAAAACAATTTAATTAGAAAATGCGCCAAGACACAGAGACATTTTATTCAACAGGATACATAGTTGGCAGATCTATTAGAGTTCTCTAGAGAAAAAACCAACAGGATGTATGGACACACACACACACACACACACACACACACACACACACACAGAGCACACAGGTGCTGGCTCACACAAGAAGTTCCAGATTAGCTGTCTGCAAACTGCAGAGCCAGGAGAGCTGTCTACCATCCAAGGACAGGAAAAGGAAACATCTCAGTTTAAATAGGAAGCAGATTCCTCTACCTCTACTTTTTTGTTCTATTTGGGCCTCCAACAGATTTGATGACACCCTCCAGCACTGGCGAGGACCACCACTACCTCCTTCCTCCATCTCTCCCTCCTTTCTTTTGTAGCACTAGACATTGAACACAGGGTCTTTGCACTGAGCTACATCCCCAACCCTTCTTCTTATTTTTATTTTCAAGTTTTGAGACGGTCTCACTAAGTCACTAAATTAATAAATAAAGCTAAGTCACTAAAGTCACTAAGTCACTAAATAAATAAATAAATAATTTAAATAAAGCCCAGGCTGGATTTTAACTCATGATTCTCCTGCCTCAGCCTCCCCAAGTGCTGGGATTACAGGCATGCGCCATCATGCCTGACAAGGGCCATCTATTTTCACTCATTCTACTCAAATGTTAATCTCTTCCAGAAATACCCTTACAGACATATCCAGAAGAATTTTACCAGCTACCTGGGCATCCTTTAGCCTAGTCAAGTTGATGGATAAAATTAATCATGCCAAGTTGGCTTGACTCCCATACACATCTCATTAAATCAGGCTTAATCTCCAAATAAGATAATAACAGGCAGTCGGCTCCAGCTCAGGGGTAGAGCACACATTTAGCATGTCTGAGACTCTGGTTCAATCCCCAGTGCTGGTGTGTGTGTGGTGGGGGATGACACCAACAGGGTCATTGTTCTGCCCAGTGCGATACAACTACAAATGCACTGATTCTCCCCTAAATTAGGAAGCAAACTCCTTGAGTGGTGTTTGCCTTTCTCCTCATAGCCCACAACTTAAACACTAGGATGTAAAATCAATACTTATGTCAAGGCGATATCTTATGTTACATGACAAAGGAATAAGAAAGAAAATAAATATATTTGCTTAATATATGTAGACGTGTATGTATACACACAAATGCACTGATAACAAAATAACAAAACAAGGAGAATATTCATAACAATTCCAGTGTTTGCGTCTGTCGCCAGTCACAGCTGGTATTTCTAACTGCCCTCTTCTACTACCCACTCTGTACTCCTTTTGCTTTCATCAAGCACTTCAGCTGGTCGTGTTCTGTATGGGGCAGTTAAAGAACCAGTCTTCATTCCTGAGGGCAGAAAGGAACACCACAGTTCCACCTAGATTGGGCTGTTGCAGTTTTCCATAGATCTTACAGGGCAGGGCAGGACTCAAGGATGCCCTAATGAATTCCTGGCATTCCAGAGACCCTTCCACACCTCCACTGTGGAAGAGCAGTCCAACTTCCCCTCAGTGGTTCAGGCCAACCATCCCAGCCACTCCTGTAACTCCTTTCTTGACCTACTAACTCAGGCATGAGGAGCCCAAAGTACCAGGGTGGCAGTCTTAAGTTCCAGTTCAATGGAATTATTGTGGTATCTCCAGGAGAAAGCCTTCATCTCTCTGGAACTAAAACCTCTAGGCCACCAGAGCATAAAGTCACAAAACCAAGGAGAAGAATTTTGGTCAGGGACCACTAGAAGTCAGAAGGAGCAGCACCAATCCCATCCTCCTCTCTGGCTCCTGAACCTGTAAGTCCTGGCTATGGCAGGAACAGCACCATGGAGGGAAAACTGGAGGGCTTGCTTCAGCCCTTCAAGGCACCTGGCCGGAACTGGAGCTGAGTCTTCAAAAGGCCTCTCTGCCTTTTTATCAGGCCAGTGAATTCCGCTGGCATGAGCCCACTGCAGTGCTCTGTCTGCTGTGAAGTGAGCACCATGATCAGAAGTGATACTGGGCCAGGCAGGTGGCTCAATGGTAAAGTGTTTCGCCTAGCATGTGTGAAGCCCTGGGTTTCATCCCCAGCACCATAAATAAATAAATAAATAAAATTTTAAAGGAAGAGGAACAACAACAGCAAGAAGCAGCCAAAGCAATGCTGTACAGAATACCCTGACAGTGGATAAGGCATTCTGTGAATCCACGGGTTGTAGTTTTGGTAGAAGCACTGCATGCAGGGAAGGTGAACCCATATCCAGAATAAGTATCTATGCTGATAAGGATAAAATGCTGCTCCTTCCAAGAGGGAAGTGGTCCAGTGTAATCAGCCTGCCACCAGGTTGCTGGCTGACAATCCTGGGAAGTGATCTCAAATCAGGAGCTCAGTGTTGCTCTCAGCTGTGGGCAGACTGGGCTCAGAGCAACAGCCCCACACCCAGGTTGACCGAAGTGCAAGGGCAGTCAGTGTTGCTGAGCCCACGCATAATGTCCAACCTTGCCACCATGGACACTTTGTTCATAAGCCCGTTGAGCAATGACAGGGCTGACTAAGGAAAGAGGCTAACGAGTATCCACAGATACATCATCCTACTCATTTGATTATCAAAATCCTCCTGTGCTGAGGTCAGCCTTTGGTGAGCTTCACATGGGATAGAAATATCATCACACTTTTTGCCCATTTAGAGAGGTCTATCCATACACATCTTCCCCAAATGACTGCATCACCATTTTTTAAATCACATCCCTTCCAACTTTTGGACCATCCAGCCAAAGCACACAGTCAGTCACACACATCTGGCCAATTTTTCCTTCCAAGCAAAGCGCTAACCAGATACACTGTCCAAGGTTCTGCCTGCTGAGATTTTTCTTCACTATTGTCCTTCAATGTCCCAGAGTGGGGCTGTAACACAGCACCTGTCCACTTTCAGGTCAAAGTCAACTGATTATAGGGAGCTTCCCAAGAGGCCACAGGTGTGGGCTGAGAAAGGGCAGGCAGCAGCGCAGGCATTTGATTCCCTTCCTCACAGAACTTACTTGTGCCTTCAGGGTGAGTTCAGGCCAGTCATATATACACCACTTCCATCTGAGGATGGAGAACTGCTGCACGGGCCCAACTTCCTGGGTCAGTGAGTCACATAACACCCAACTTACAATGGGCAGCTCTGATCGCATGGTAGCTTGATGGACCATGGTTAAGCTTTTGCCTCCACTAAAGCCAATAGGCCAAGAGCTGTTTCTCAAAAGAAAAGCCGTTTTCTTGTGGATAATGCCAAGGCCTATACTGCAGTTCACCTATGGGGACCTGCCAAAGGCTCCAGACAGCATTCCTGTCTGTCACTAGCACTCCAACCACCACTGGATATGCTGGATCACATGGACCAAGCAGCAGAGCAGCCTGGACAGCAGCCTGGACCAGTTGCAGAATCTTCCCCTGTGTGGACCCCACTCAGAACCAGCAGCTTTTGGGATCACTTGGTAATAGACTGGAGTAACACTTCCAAATGAGGAACACTGCTTTCAAATTCAAAAAGGCCCACTAAGCATTGTGCCTCTTTCCTGGTTGTAGAAGGATCAGATATGAACACTTGAAAACTTTTCCTTTACATCAGAAGGGATAGCTCAACACATCTCATACTGATAGACTGCTAGAAATTTCACTAAGGTAGAAGCCCATAAATTTTAGTCTGATTTATTTCTCACTCTCAGATACAAAGATCCTTATCAATAAGTCTGCAGTAGTGGGTACTTCTTACACACTAGGTCCAAGTAGCATAATGTCATCAGTGCAACGGACCAGGTTGATATCTTGTGAAAGGGTAAGGGATGGAGATCGTTACGTACTTAAGTTGGGACCTAGGGCTGACAGGTTGAAATATCCCTGAGTTAGGACCATGAAGGGGTATTGCTGGCCTTGCTGGGTGAAAGAAAACTTGTCCTGATGGGCCATATGGACAAGGATGGGATTCGCTATACAAAAAGTAGTGGACGACTCTTTCAAAACCACAAGCCGTGAAGAGAAAGGATGGAACAGGACAGTGGCTGAAGAGCAAATGAAGTGAAGAGAAAAATGAAGGATTTGCTTTATTTTTATAGGAAGAGACACTACATCACCCCCAAAATTCAGTGAATGCCAGTTGCACAGCACACCAGAGAATGACAACTTCTGCTTTCCTTATCTGTTATGGACATTTGGGGCAATCCCTATGAACCACACAAAGCTTCAATATCTCTGGAGCCTCCTGACTGAGGTCAGTTTTGTATACGCAACATTTCCCAGCACTGTTGACTTGTGCAAAGTTAGGACAGGTAAAATGTTAGCAACCACAATCTAGTTTATCCAAAAACAAAGTAAATAGCCTAATCTCAAGAGTGAAAGAAGAGAGGAAAAGGGAGAAAAGAAACAAGACACAGCCTTGGCTCCCAAAAGGGTTTCCAGTGGGAAACAAAGATTTAGTCCAATTTACTCTTTTGCAAAAAAAAAAAAAAAATGAGACATGGTGAAGCTAAATGACTTTCCCAAAGCCAGATAGTACACTCTTATTTTTTTGTCTCATTGATTTTTTTCCCATACTAGGGATTGAACCCAGGGCCTTCTCACTGAGTTACATCCCTATCCTTTTACACACACACTGTTTGTTTGTTTTGTTTTGTTTTAAATTTTGAGACAGGGTCTTGCTAAGTCACTAAGTTGATCAGGCTGAGCTCCCATTTGCAGTCCTCCTGCCTCAGCCTCCCAGAGTGCTGGGATTACAGGCTTGTGCCACCGTGCCTGATTTCACTGACATTTTAAAAGAGCAAATAGTTCTCCAGTTAGTAATTAAATATATATGTATATTTTCATGTACTCTCAAAACCCCTAACTGAATAAGTACTTTGAAAGAAAATTTCAGTTAGATGTACCATAGGTCTTAAGAGAAACAACTTTCATAGAGCTGAGTCAATCTTCAGAAAAACCAAACCATTGTTTTTGAGATTTCGTGTTTAATACCATTGTTCTTCTTCTCTAGACAACACTAGAGGACACTTCCAGCTGTAACCACTTCACATTTGCTCTTGGAGGTCCCTGGTGAGGCATTTATGTGCCTTGAGGACTTTCTATAAACTGGATGCTGAGCGGCTGAAGAGATGAGCCCTCTACTCACAGCCCCGTACACAGAGGGCCTCGTGTGCCCTCAGATGCTTGTACCCAGCCAGGATCAAGAAGATAGATATCTTGCACAACAACCAAGATCAATTTACAGGAGATGATCATAATTTAGAAAATGAAGAAAGGATAAGTAGAGAGCAAGCTAACAGGCTCACAAGGAATCCGATCCCGAAATAATAATCTAGCTGGGAAAGTAGCAATCCAACTGTTCCATAACAGGATCTAATTTTTCTGAACTGAATTCCAGCCAGATCATCTTCATTCAAATATTTGATTTTATCATGCACTTAAGCCAGGTACTGACCCCACCATCTGTGATCCTTTACAACATACACAAGGAGAGAAAGAGCTCAAGACAGAAGAGTGTTTTCAGGTTGCTAAAAAGAGAGAGAATGACATTCAACTTTGTCCCCTACACATGCGTGCACGCACGTGCACACACACACACTACCATTCACTGATATTAGTATTATCACTGAGTTCAAGTATCAGCACACAGAGGACAAACTGATGTATGTTGCCTTGAGACCACAACGTTAAAAGTGAAATAAATCAAACACACAAGTTTAAATATCACATGGTTTCTCCTGTATGAGAAACCCAAAGTATATAAATTAAAGAGCAAAATAAAAGACAGATAATTGGAAACAAGGGGAGAGATTTTTGCAAATGGAAAGGGAATCAAGAGATCGAGGGATTGGGGAGGAAGGGTGAGGAAGAGGACATAAAAAGAACTCAGATGCATTCAGTATATGTACCAACTTCTAGTGGTGAATGCAATCATTATAGACTGCAAAAATGTACTAATAAACATTTTTTAAAATTGATACGTTCCAGACCCAGGCCCATCATTGCCATGGAATTCCCACTTCCTCCTAGCCAGGGACATCCCCATGATGTGACTGGGTATGCACTGGTGCCATCCAATGTCAGTTTGGCCCTCACAGTTATTTACTTTTCTAGATCAGGACCTGAAGCGAACCACAATCCCAGTGGGTCTTATGGACACCTCTCTCCCTTCCACAATCCACCTCGTCCCACCTCCACCCCTCATGCATGACCACCTCATTCCTTAGCAGATCTTCACAGAGCCCTCCTTGACACACAGGCTGCTCTCTGCCCCTCTTCTCTCCACAGCAGAGCTGCCTCACACCCCTTTCATTCCTCCTTTGCTTGCCTCATCACAGACTAACTGAAATAAGAAGCAGGAAAATGACTTCTCATCACAGAGAGACAAGCATGCCAGAGTTTGGCATGGAGACTCTCAACTTTCCCTTAGGAATATCTCCCCCAGACCACACTAGCTCCTTTTCACAATTTCGACCTCCACTCTCATTTTAAAAAATTAAATTGAACTGCTTATTTCTCTTTTTTCTCTATTTAATTTCCACATTGAGTGCAGAGTCATAGAATTGTACCACTGAAAGAAGACTTAGAATTCCCTCACTTTGGAGATGAGAAACAGAAGCCCAGCACAGTAACGTGCTCTGCCTCAGGTCTTGCAGTTAATCGGTAGCAGATCAGGAAGCAGAACACAAAACTCAACACTCTCAGAGTCTTCTAGCTTCATGCGTGTAGTTTTCTAGGAGGTTCTCACAGAATGTATCACCCCTTGTGTTAGCTGAAATACATGGCACAACCCTTCTGGGATCAGTGAATTCTTTTTTTTTTTTTGTACCGGGGATCAAATTTGGGACCTTGAGCTTTCTAGGCAGGCGGTGGAACCACTGAGCTAAATCCCAGCCCTGGGAATCAGTGAATTCTGAGGACAGCAGACAAAAGTCTTCCTATAAAAGATAGAAGCAACACACCCCTGGATTTTCCCTTTTGGGTCACTCTCCTAGAGAACCCCACCATATTGCTTGGCTCACATCACTGCAAGGTTACTGACTTCTCCAAGGTCACACAAGAAGCAGCCATGTGGAAACAAGTCCTAACACAGTTTGGTTATGTTCCCCTGGGGACTGTGGACAACCTGAACAAGAGAAGATGAGGGAGGCAGAGGCAGAGAATGACAGAAGCCAGAAGGTTACACAGGAGAGAAGTTGGATGCTGAGAAGTCAGGGCCAACGATCCTTGACTCAATATCTGCTCGCTTTCAGTTTCACACAGACAAAACTGGAAAGAAAAACTGGCTGAGTGTTGATCACAAACATATACCTTACTTCCCCAAAACCTTAGCTTAAAGTTACTCTTTGGGAACACACATCTCTGTTTGCTAAACAAAAAGTTAATCTGACCTCAAATGCTGTTGTGCCAACAGAAAGAGCTGGTGGCATAAACTCTAAGACTGAAAATTGTGGGGAGCCTAGATCACAAGTCATGGAGCTATGGAGCTGAAAACACCCTCCCCTCTAATTGTCCATTAACTTCACCTTAAAATGTCCTTGCCTGTTTGATGCTAGTAACTCGCTAACTTTGCTAACACAGCTATGCCACAGAGAAACTGGTTGCCTTAAAATCAGTGAGAAACAAGTCATTGGGGCCATTTGAGCTGAAGCAAAGTAACAGTCTGGGGAAACACAGGATTGGCAAAAAATCCCAAACTCTATGGCTCACCACTTTCTTCCTAGAAGAGCACTCTTAACCAGGGTAAGGATTGAGCTGGATGGCCTCTTAGGTCCCTTTCTGATCTTGAGGTTCTGACTGAAATTCTGTGGCATTTTTATTCTGTTTTGTTTCTAGGCCTTTCATCCTGAGCATTCCTGTGTGGGTCTGAACACTCTGTCACAGGCCTTCACACCCAAGGACAGAGAAGGTCAGCAAGCAGTCTATGTACCATATACAACTTGAAACTTCATGATTTTTTTTTTCAGTGAAAAAGAAGTTTCCCCAACATTGAAAATTTTCCCAACAATTGAAAATGAAATGAAAAATGTGGTCTATCTGCTCAGCTGTGGTGTATTGCTTTCCTGTGGAAAACTCTTTTTAAAAAATGTACCTGATATGGTGGAAGATTTTTTTTTTTTATTTGAAGAACCTGATTAAAGAACCAAACCAAACAAAACAAAACAAAACAAAAATCATGTCTACAGGAAGATAACATCATCTCAGATCTCAAGTTGTTTCTAAAAATAATTATGTGTAATTACAATTTTTCACACAATAAAAAGTAACCAGGTACATAGTAAACAAGACCGCATGAATGAAAACTAGCAAATAACAGACAATAGAAACAGACTGATAAGGGAAAGGGTAGCAAACATCGAAGTTATTAGACACAGATTTTAAAATAATTATGTTCACTCTGTTTATGAAGATAAAAATAGAGACTGAATATTTATTTGGCAGAGAACAAAAATGTATTTAAAAAGAATTAAATGGAAATTATCTAACAGAAGTTAAGAACCCGATGAATAGTTACAACATGGAGTAGACATAGATGTTAAGAGATTTAGTGAAAGATAGTGAGACAGGACCGGGGATTTAGCCCAGTGGTTCCGCCACCTGCCTCACAAGCACAAGGACCTGAGTTCAATCCCTGGTACCAACAAAACAAAACAAAAAAAGATAGTCCAGGAAAAAAATATACAGAATAAAGCACAAGGAATTAAAAAAATAGAGAATAAAGAATTAGAAGATATGGTGGAAAGATCTAAAATCTATAATTGGAATCATAGAAGTCAAGAAGAGAATGGGAAAAGGATAGTGTTTGATGGCTGAGAACTTTTCAAAACTTACGAAAGACATACAACTCCATATTCAATTTCCTAAAACCCAAAGCAGGAGAAATAAAAAGAAATCCACATCTGAGTACAGATAAGAAGTAAAATGCATGAAAACCAAAGACAGGGCAGAAATCTTAAAAACAAACAGCGCAAAAGAAACAAGTTATCTATAGGGCAACACCAATTAGATAGGTTGCTGTCAAAAGAAACAATGGGAATCAAATAGAATGATGTTTTCAAAGCACTAGAGAAAAAATATCTCCAACCTCAAATTCTTTAGTCAATGAAAATGATTTTCAAGCATGAGGGAAGAATACAATCATACCTAGATTGAGACTGAGAACACTAATTACTTGACTGAGGGAATACTAGAAGGTATTCTTTACAGAGAAGGGAAATGGTCACAGTTGGAAGACCAGACATTCAGAAAGAATTGAGGCAATATCCTGGTAAATATGTGGTTAAATTTAAATAAATTTCATTTAGAAAATAACCATAATAATGACTGAGCTTAAAAGTATGCATATCAACATCTGACCTACAATGGTTTGATTTAAGTTTTTTCTTTTTCTTTATGAGCAATATGCCATGAATAGAAACCATTCTTCAGATTTTGAATTTCAACATTTTCCTGGAGTAGCAATGCCATACAATACTCTTGAGATACTGGGTAGTGGCAGGGAGCCATACAATCATAAGAAGAAAAAAACCAACACTCTGCAGTGTAGTGCATCACTATGCTATGAAGTTCTGTAGGTTAAATTGTATTAAATACATTTTTTTTTTTTGGTACCAGGGGATGGAACTTGGGACCTTGCGCTTGTGAAACAGGCGGTAGCACCACTAAGCTAAATCCCTGGCCCCTTTAAATACATTTTCAAGTTACAATATTTTCAACTTACAGTGGGTTTAATTGAATGTAACCCATTCATAAGTAGAGGAACAGCTGTTTAGCTAATATACATGGTGACAATGGTATAAAAATCAGGATAAACAACGGAAGTTCTGAAATATTTACATTCTCTGTGAAAATGGTAAAAATATCAATTAATATTAGATTTTCATTTGTCAAGAATGCATGTTGTAACTAGGCATGGGTGGCAGATACTTGTAATCCCAGCACTCAGGTGGTTGAGGCAGGAGGATCACAAGTTCAAGGCCAGCCTGGGCTACATAGTGAAACTGTCTTAAAAAAACAACATGTATGTTATAGTGTCTAAAAAATGCAATAACAAAAACTCAGGCCAAAAGTAACAAGAAAAAGGGAACATAGGACAGATGAAAATGCTAGAGAAAACTTGGTAAGATGATAGATTTAAACATAAACATGTAAGTAAAACATTCAATGTAAACCATTCAAATTAAAGACAAAGATGATAAGACTGTGCTTTCTAAAAATCCATCACTATATTTTTATAAGATACACATCTGGGGCTGGGGATTTAGCTCAGTGGTTCTGCCACCTGCCTCCCAAGTGCAAGGTCCCGAGTTTGATCCCTGGTACCAAAAAAAAAAAAAGAATAAGATACACATCTGAAGCATAATATGATTTAGAAAAGTTGAAAGTAAAATGATGGTAATTTAACACAAAAAACAAAGCAAAGAAAGGAGACAGAGCTACAGCAGTAACAGACAAAGGCAACTTTATAACAAAAATCATTGCTAGAGGTCAGGAGGGCTATTATAAAGCGTTTTTTCATGGAAGTTTCAATTCACCAGAAAGGTGTCAATTCTATATTTGTACACATCTCACTGCCCACTCAAAATATTTAATGCAAAAATTGACAAAACTATAGGGAAGAGAGAAACCCACAATTATCTGTCTCAGTATTCAATAAGATGAGCTGGCCAAATATTTATGAAACAGGAAAGAGACAGACATTCTGAGCCACACAATTAGCACTGTTGATCTAATGGACACATGTAGAACAGCGAACCCACAACCGCATGTCACATTCTTTTCAGGCTCTCCCAAACATTTATAAATATTGGCCATATGATTGTTCTTAACAAACGCAAAAAATAGAAATCATCAAAATGTGTTTACAGCAGGCAATACAGTTAAGCTCAAAACAAACAAAAAGATAACTAGAGGCTGAGGGTGTCAGCAGTGATGCCCAGCACCACACACACACACACACACACACACACACACACACACAACTAGAAAGCCTCCATGTTTGGAAATGATAAATAGACTTCAGAGGAGATGAGCGGGGACTAGGGCCCCAGAGGATGGCCTTAGCTACCAGGAGACTCCAGTCTTGTTAATCCCTCTCTCAGTACCAACACCCTCCACTGCAATTATGAATTAAACAAGCCAAAAGAGTTACCCTGGGAACAGTTCAAACATGAGTCCAAAGGGTGGGCTCCAGGCCTTGCTGGCTTTGTTGTCAACTCTGAGGCCTAATCAAGGTTGGATCTGCAGTTGTCCAATTTCTTATAAGCACATTCTGTCCAAACTGTAGCTCCTTCCCTGAGGGCAGTGACTGAGGCTCAACTCCTCCACATGCTAAACACTGCCCAGGCCCGGGTCTAACATTCCAGCCCATGAGCACCAGAGCCTGGCAGGATTTTGTGGAACTATATTCTGACAAAGCCACACAAGGCAAGAAGCAGCAAGCCCATCTCTGATAGAAGCCAGGGGCTAGCAGGCATAGTCATACTTGGGCCACAGTTCTCTTTTGAATGGATTTTGAATTAACTGGAAATGAAAGCCCCAAGTTCAAGTCCAGAGATAGACAGGTAAGAGAGGGACCTATCAGAATCAAAGGAGAAAGAAACATCTTCAACCTAAAAGATGCTGGCCACTCCAAGCCACAGAATGCTGGGTTTTAATCTTTCAGCACAGGAAGCACACTGCCTTCATCTTTTCTTGAGATGAAATTTTATCAGGGACACAGAGGAAACTGGACTCATGGAGGGTCCTAGAATGCCACCTTCTTGGACATCCCACTCCAACTACCACCGTGAAGCCTGGCCATAGACATAATTGGCCTAGACTTTTTCTTTTTCCCTGGTACTGGGGATTGAACTCAGGGCCTTTATACTGAGGAACATTCTCTACCCACCCCACCCCCTTTTATTTTTGGAGACCAGATCTCATTAAGCTCCTAGATGGTCCAGGCTGGACTCAAACCTGTGATCTGCCTGCCTCAGCCTCCCAGAGCGCTGGCTTATAGGCCTCTGCAACCATACCCAACAACTTTTACGTATAGCCAAATACCTATCTCAAGCCTTAAAAGAAAAAAAAATTGAGAAAGTCTCTGCAGAATATTTAGCTTTGAGAGATTCAACTTCCTGGTATACCCTCCAAAGTAAACTTGGTGCCAGCTCTCTGAGAGGGTTACAGGGTGAGCGGACCAGCTCCGTGGCCTCTTAACTGTAGACCTGCTACAAACAGCTAATGCTGGCATTTTTCTAAGACCATGGCTTTGCAGCCCTTTCTTTCAGGGCTAAGAGTCATTAGTATCAGTCAAGCCCACGCCACTTTAGGATGACAGAAGTACTTTCATCTGTTGATAATCGAGTGTTTGTCTCTTAATCTCTTAATTGTCCCACTAACAGCTAATCTCAGACTCTCAAATCAAACAACAATGGTGAAAGAAAGGGGTAGGGGACAGGACCCCATCCTTCCCCTCCAGGGCCACTCCTTAGCCAAGAAGTCTGCCCTGGTAGGACAGGGCAGGCTGCCATCAGTTTACACTGGGGCCACTGTTCAAGGCTCCACTGAAGCCCCAGGTGAGGCACTGAGAATCTGGGGATGTCTCTCTGGCTGGCATCATTTCAGAGGGACGTGCTCTGCTCACATCAAACATTAAAGTGTACCCCATCCTGTATTGTTTGCATTTAAACATTTGAAACAAATTATCTTTGCTTGTGTAATAACTATTTATGCTGCCCAGCTGTTTGCTATTTCTGTTCTACTTCACATTTTGGATTTAAGAACATGTCTTTCAGGTCTCAGACATTCCAGAGACCTTTTGAAAGTCTTATAGGTATCCAGGTGGCACCAGAGGGAACAGCAGTGGATAAATCAGTCTGGCCTACAAAATTCACTGTGGGGTTTGCTGGGAAACGCTGAGAACATTCTGGTCAGAACTCGTTGGCCAGTGATGAATGTCCAACTAGTGGCAGGCTTTGCACTGGACTTTTGTGCATTGCCTGAAACTCCTTCCTAAAGCACCTCTGCTCCATCCCCAAGTCGTGGAACAGAGAGCCACCCCAAATTTGTGCCTTTGGAGAAATCAGAAGAAAATGTTTCTGCCTATTGCCATACTACCATAGGACCTCCTTATTCTGGGCTTGCCTGTGGCCAGCATGTCCTTCCAGATAGCTTTGAATGAGCTGGAATCCATCCCTCACTCTCTTACCAGGCTTGTATTAGTCAGCTTTCCCATAACTGGGACACAATGTCCAACACCCACAACTTAAAGAAGGAGAGGTCTAATTTGGTTCATGGTTTCAGGGAATTTAGTCCATGGCTGGTTGGCTCCAAAGTAAAAACATCATGGTGGAAGGGAGTGACAGAGCAAAGATGCTTAGTTCATAGCACCCCAGAAGCAAAGCAGGGGAACAGTAGCAGAGAGGAAGGGACCAAGGACTGAAAGAACACCCAGGGTTGTACCTCTGTGACCCACCCAGAGGTGTGCTTTACTACTCCCCTGTACAGCTCCCAAGGCAATCCAGTTGAGACAACCCTCTCACCTTTGTGTGCTCTACTCTTTCTACTTGACAAGCCCAACAACTCCCATCTGCACATACAGACTTCAATACCCAACCCAAAGTCCCTTCCCCTGGGCCTCCTTCCCTGCACCTCTTGGCAGATCTCATCATTCCCTCTTCTACATTCCTGTAACTGTGGGAGACACCCATACTCCAGTCTTGCCATAGTGCATCAAAATTCCTTCTCCCCTGCTCAGTCCCCCTGCGGTACTATGCTCTCATAAAGGGCAGAGACCACATCTCAGGCAACTGCAAGCCTCACATGCCTAGGCTGATGCTTTCTGGACACGTGGAGACTTCAATACACTGCTGTGGTCCCCTTACCCACTGTTGTACTTCCTGTACCTTCAGTTACCTGTTGTCAACTCCAGTCCAAAATATTCAATGGAAAATTCCAGAAAGAAACAACCCAAAAGTTTTAAATAATGCTTATTACAGCCTATTCTCATAATTGCTGTTTTATTGTTAGTTATGTTGTGAACCTCTCACTGTAACTAATTTAGAAATCGAGCCTTGTTATAAGAATGCGTAGTCATGGGGGGAAACCTAGTATTTTTAGGATTCAGTGCTACCCAGAGTTTCAGGCATCAACGGGGCGCTTGGAAGATACCCCCATAGATAAGGGGACAGCACAGTAGATGTTGTAGACCAGAAGCAGAGTTCTAATACAATTACTGCTCAGCTCAAAATCTTCCCGAAGCCTCCCCTGTTGCACCTGGCTGCCTCAGATTCCCCAGCCTGGCACAGCCTCCTGCTCTCTCCAATTCTGCATTCCTGTCTCCATCTCCCTGTCCTGGGCTCACCTACGCTTCTTTGTACTGGGATCACAGTGGACCTCTGAGCACTACCTTGCCTCTGGGCTTCTGGCCACCCCCTCCTGCTACCCACAATGCCCTCTTCTCTCCACCTGTCAAAATCCTATTCATCCACCCTGACCAAACTCAAATGCTATTTTCTTCATGAAACATCTCACAGCAGGCATAGCCACCTGCTGAAGCGCCCCAAGGCACTTTGTCCTCCCCAAGTCTTCCCAAAATGCTGTTCTGGGTCCTCCCATGCACCTGCAGCTAGAGCATTTCAAGGGCAGGGTTTGGTGGACTTTACATAGTGCAGCTCACAAGCAGGTTCTCAGTGGATACTGGACTGAGTGGAGCAGAAAATCGGCTCTCCCTGCACATGGAAGAGGCAGCAAACTCGTCCCCAAGGACACATTTTGCCTCCGGAAGGAAAGGACTCGCCCTCCTTCCTCCCTACCAGCATGGTGGGCTTTCCCTGCTAGCCAGGTGCAAGCGGCTGTGACTGGAGAGCTCTCCTTGGCTCCACCCCCTCTTTTCTCCCCAACACAGAGCAGTTTTCCAGCTCCTGCAAGATAGGAGTCATCTCAACAGCACCGCGGACACCCGACACCAGGTGCTCGGCACACCTGCACGGCCGGCCCAGACTGGTGCCTCCCTCCGCGGCATGGGCTCCTGGCTCCTCACCTCTGCCACGCAGGCCGCCCTGCTCCTCACCCTGGTCCTCGCCTCCTGCCACCCGGCAGGCTGCGCAGGTAGATCCTGAGCTTTATTCTTGGCCATGTGGGAAGGGGAGGGTAGCAGGGGGAGGACGAGGAATCCTCGCGCAGGGTTGGTCCTGCACAGAGAGAAGAGGAAACCGAGCCTTCTTCTGGGAAGGCTTAGGCAGGGAGTCGGGTGGGAACAGCGGTGGGGGTGTCAGGTTTGCCCAGACTGGGATCAAATGCTCCACTCAACTCGGACGAGACTGGGGGGGGGGGGGGAGAGGAGAAAGAGAGAGAGAGAGAGTTCAGATTACAGATTACAAATTGGTGTCAAGTGATAGATTTGATCCGGGGCTTCCCCACGCTCCTGCAACAATCCTCTCCTGACTCTGGCTCGTTGTCCCTGCTGCCCCTGGGCTGCCTCTGCTAAGCCAAAAAGTCTAAATACTGCCATCACTGCCGGCACCTTTCCAGCCTCCTCAGGACCTCACCCCACCTTCTGGCCCTCCCCGCTGGCCCTGCACCTCCCAGCAGGGCACCTCCTCAGCTTCTGGCTTTGATCTTCTCACCTCCCGCCTGGGGCCCAAACACACCCTCCCCTCCCAAGGCCCCCTCAGAGTCTGCCTGACTCTCATCCCAGACCCTGTCCCACAGCTGCTGCCAAGGAACTCAGTGTGCAGATGTGGACCTCGAAACCACCAACCCCCAAGTCCACCCCGGCTCTCATAACTACCTGCTATGTAACCCTGAGCAAATTACTTCACCTCTCTGTGCCCAGTTTCCTCATTTGCAACCCAAGGAGAAACAGTGGTGACTTCTAGGCTTGTTTGCAAAGAGGAAATGAGATGACTGATTGGAAAGAACAATAAAACAGTATGTAGTAAACACACTATGAATGTTAGCAATTATTTTAGCAAGTTGGTTTATTTCCTAGCCTCACCTCCTCCCAAACAAGGGACTTTAATTTTTTTCTGCTTACCCTTACAACACCTCGCTTGTAAAAATGGCTCAATAAATTTTTTGCCAAAAGTAACCACACTGACCTGTGGGATCTTCCCCAGGGGCTGAGTCCCCAGCTGGCTCTGCTTATCAGGGAGGAAGGTGATGTCTGGAATTTTCACCTGGCTGTTCCACTTGAACCATATAAAACTGCTCATATGGAATGATTTTTGACCTATAAAAATGGTAATTTCATATGGGTTAACCTAATACTAGCATTGATTAACTAGGTGTTTTCCATTCACTTGCTCTGGATGGGGAAACATTGCCACTCTAGCTGTAGAGGGGAGATGAAAGTCAGGCCACAGAAGTTATTTGGTGTAGGAGGAAAATTTAGATGTTGATATCAACTTCTCCAAAACAAAGACCAAACCCTAAGCCCTTTAATTGTAAATAATTTACAGTAACAACCAGATTGCATCAAGGCAATTACCATACCTCAAGCCGGACAGCAGAGCGGCTTGGAAATTGGGTGGCATAAAATTAGTCTGGGCAGCAGTTTCCTGGCTTTGGCTAAATGATAGCTTTCTTCCCAATTTGTCCTCCACTGTGACCACAAGCACTCCAGGAAGCACATCCTGATGCCAGCCCATGGGGCACTGAGAATTCTCTCTCTTCTTCATGGTCACAGTAGTTGTACTCCTCTTCCTCTTCCTCTTCTTCCTCCTTCTTTATTCCCAAGGAACCAAAATGAGCAGCAGTATAATTTCCAGAAATGTTCTTAAAAATCAGTCTCTTGGTTTTGATCTATGTGGACCAGCATTAGTGCTAAGAGAACTTTTCTTTGATGGCAGGAATGTTCCACATCTGTGCTATGTTTCCAACATGGCAGCCATTGGCCACATGCAGCCATGAACACTTGAAATGCAGCTAATGTGACTAAGAAACTGAATTTTAATTTAAGAGGATGTAAAAAGAATTAAGATATGTTATGTACATGTACCAACTCCTCACAATAAATGTAATCATTATATGTCACAAATAGGTATTAATAAGAAATTTTAAAATAAGTTAATTTTAATAAATTTAAATAGGCACAAATGGCTAGGGATTGATATCAGACACTGTGGGTCATCCACCTCATTGTCAGTGATGGGAGGGAACATGGCTTTTCTTCCTCTGGTACTTAGGGTCATCTCCATCACCCAACCTCTCTCCCCAAACTGACGGACTTTTTGGATTCTTGCTAAGGTTCCTTTTTATCACCCTCCTCGCTTATGAATCAAGGGACAATTCTCAGTGCTGCATATTCTGGCTATCTCTGGACTTGCTCATAAGCATTCAATTTTTGTTGATAACTATTCTTCTGGGTAACAACATTATAACCATCAGAAACAAAGAATCAAGGTCATGTTTTATGAATATTTGTTCAAGCTTTTTGAAAGGAATTGAAGATAGTAAGAGAAGACATTCCAGATATTTCAACGATTGTTTCAATTTATACTAGAAAGACCCTGTTTTTTGTTGTTTTGTTTTTTTGCAACAGGATCTCATTATGTAGTTTTACACTGGTCTTGAATTCACTATGTAGCTCAGGCTGGCCTCAAACTTGCAACAATCTTCCACTTCAGCCTCTTGAGAGCTGAGATTACAGGTGTGTGCTACCACGCCCAGCTAGAAAAGTCATTTCTAGCTATATCTATCTGCACAGGCAGCATCTAAAATACAGTGTTTGGAAAGCTCTACAAAGCAAGCCTTTGGTCACCGAAGAGCAATGAAAAATAAAGATAAAGCGTGTCCAAATGAGAATATAGCAGTAAGTAAAGAGGAGCATATTCACTGGTTCAGGGGCCAAAACAGACACCGTAGACTAGGGGCCTTAACAATGGAAAGCTATTTGCTCAAAGCTTTGGAATCTAGAAGTCTAAGATTAAGGTGTCAACAGGTTTGATTTCTCCTGTGGCTTCCTCTTTGGGCTCTGCTGACCTCAGTGTCCTCGCTGGGCCTGTTCTCTGTGCCCATAACACCACCACCACCCCTGTCTCATGTCTGCTTCTTCAGAGGACATTGGTCCTGCATAAGGGACACCCCAATATGACCTTTTAACCTCACCCACCTCTTCATAGGCCATCTCTGTACCTACAGGGCGTTACAACTTCAGCATAGGAATTTGGAGGGGACACATTTAGTTTCTAATAGTAAGTAAGCTTTCTTTGTTGAATAAGAGTCCATTATACCTATATTAGAACTTCTATAACACTTATATAATGCTCACTACCAATTTATAAACAAGATTTCAAACCCTATGCCTGGAAAGGACTCTTCCTTCGGCCTGAGACTGTCTCCTGTCTTTTCTTTCAGAAGCCAGCAGCAGCAGAAACTCAACCTTGACGACCCACCATGTAGACCCAGGGACCCTGGAGCACTGCCCCAGTAAGTTTCCCTGCCCTCTGCTCTGCCCCAGGGCTGGTGTAGGAGCTGGCAGGGGACATGAGAGCCCTTGCTGTCAGGTGACCAGTGTCAGATGGCTGAGGCCGCCTGCCTTGGCCTCCTGAGCCCCGGATAGCTCATCCCAGCACTGTTTGATGAGGTCAAAAAGCTCTTTTGGCTTTGATCCCAGCCTAGGCTCATGAGCGCTGGCACTGGTGACTATAATGACTGTCCTCTTGTCAGCATCCTAGGTTCAAATACTTGCAGAAATTTAGAAGTAGGACGTCGGCAACAATCACTAGCCCAACTGCCCAAGGCAAGAGCTTGGTTTTGGTATCCTTTGCACGTTTCTGTTCATCCTTTAGTTAATTATCTTCAGGGAGGGAGCTCAGTAATTCACAAAGCAACCACTGTCACACACGTCTAATCGATAGAAAGTTCTGCTTAAAGTGGGGCCTCCTTAACCTGCCCCCACAGAATGACCAAATATGTTTACTTCTGGACGCCAGAAAAGAAGTGTAATAGGCAATAGTATGTGTTAGTTAAGGATAGGCCACTGGACTCCCACAGACCTGGGTGTGAGCTCTACTTCTGCCATCTTGCAACCTTGGGCAAGTTACATTCTCAGTTTCTTCTCATAAAACAAGAATAATAATTGTACCAATCAGAGCTTGGCAGTGTAGCTCAGTGGTAAATCCAGGCATGCTCAAGGACCTGGTTTCAATCCCAAGCACCAAACAAATAATAATTAGACGTATCATCTTGTGAGAAATATGTCCAGTGAGATAAGCCAAGCACTTAGCAGTGTGTGGTCCGCAGCAGGTGTTTTCCAATGTCAGCTCTCACGTTGTTCATTGTTCATTGTTCATTGTTCTTGTTCCTGCTGCTTCCTGAAGCAGAGCTGGTGAGCTGGTGTGACGAATCCTTTTCTTGTTGTCCCTTCCCCACTAGACGTCGACTTCTGCCCACAAGCAGCCCGGTGTTGCCGTGCAGGTGTGGACGAATACGGCTGGATTGCAGCCGCTGTTGGTTGGAGCCTCTGGTTTCTCACCCTCATCTTGCTCTGTGTGGACAAGATGATGAAGCTGACCCCAGAGGAGCCCAAGGACCTGCGAGCATGAGACTTAAGAGTCGCAGCCCCAAGGATGGCCATCACCACCCCTGTGCAGATAGTGGACAGAGGAGGAGTGCATCTGTTGTTTAAGTCATTTTCCCCCTAAAGCTTCAGCTCACTCCTTCACTCCTTCATTTTTTTACTGCTGGAGATCAAACCCAGGGCCTTGCACATGCTAAGCGTGTGCTCTGCCACTCAGCTACAACCCCTGGACTGAGGCCCAGCTGGGATTCCCTGTGGGCACAAAGGAGGGAACAGAAAGCTGAACAGCAAGTTTCAGAGAAGAAGCTAACAACAGCTGAGATCTAGTTTAGAGAAAGACTTATTTGGGTATACTTTGCAAATAATGAGAAACAGATGAATTCTCCATCAACCTAATTGCTTGCTCCCTTGCCTAAGTTGAATAAAAGCAAGATGAGCCAGACATCTAGGCCTCTTTGTCCACTAGAGGCAAAAGCCCCCTGTCCCCTCTTTCAAAATTATCTGTGTCTTGTCTTTAATCTCCATTCACACCCTCCAGTCAGGCATTCCTAGAAGGCTGGTTTCTTGTAGGAACAGGCCAGGTATGGTGGCACACTTTTATAACCCCAGAACTTTGGGAGGCTGAGGCAGGAGGACTGCAAGGGCTGGGGGATTTAGCTCAGTGGTATTGCCACCTGCCTTGCAAGCACAAGGTCCCAAGTTCGATCCCCAGTGCAAAAACAAAAACAGAAAACAGCCTAGGCAATTTAGGTCTTTTCTCAAAATAAGGACTTTAGAGTGTGTACGCAGGGGGTGCTGAAGATGTAGCTTAGTTTGAAGTCCCTGGCTTCAATCCCCAGTCCCACAAAAAAATGTGGGATGGAAGAAGAAAAGGGATTCCAAATGAGGCACTGCCTTCACACCTGACTCCAAAGGGCTTCTGCCCACCCCACCCCCCATGACCTCCATTGTCTAGAGATTGCCCAGGGGACAGCTCCTCTTTTTCCCTAGGGCTTTCTTCTAGGTGCCCAGGGAGATGCTGAGAAACCTAAGACTTAGTGTTTGGTCAATATATTTTTAAAATAAGTCATTGGCTCCTGTCTTTGACCTTAGTCAAGGACGTAACTATCATCTCAAGACATGAGGTGCCCCTGAAACACCTCTTCCACCTTCTCCTGCTCTCCATCCTTTTTCTTCCTGTCCCCCACGGCTGGCTGGCCGCACCCTTTCTCCCCACTGGCACCCTTGTTCTGGCCTTTACAACATATCCCTGGACTCTTTCAGGAATATTTCATTCTGTTTTCCCTGCCTGTGGCATCTTCCTATTCAGTCCACCTCCTTCATGGGCAGCAAGCAGAACAGGTGCTGCCACTGGCCCACTGCCTATGCCAGGAGCTCCTGATGACTATGACTTCCCAGCCTGGCACCCAGTTCTCTGAGTGCAACCATCCTTCCTGCACACCTGGAAGGCATTGCCTGGCCATTGCTCATCCTCATGCCTGCAGCTTCTTTGCTACCATATCTTTTGTGGGGATGGCCACCTTCCAACTGCACCTCAAGAGTGAAGACCACTCCCCAGTGTCCATCTCCAAGGCTTGGTCAGCCTGGAGCCTTCCATGGTCAGCCTCTGGTCACCTGGAGCTGGTGCTCATGGACACTTCTGGCCTGCTACGGTGCAGCTGTGTAGATGGGCCTCTTCACCATCAGTCTACACCTCCTGCACTCCTGGGACAGAGTAAGCTCTTCATGTTTGCTCAATGGATGGATGGATGAATGGATGGATGGATGCATGGACAGATAGGTGGACAGATGCATGAATGAGCTCTTGTCCTGGACAATTTATGATCTTAGCCTGCATTCAGAAGCTTCATTTTCCTCAGATAGATGGAACAGCCAACCTTTAAAGAATCCGGTGGTTTGGTCACTGCTCTCTCAGGGAGTGGCAGTCTCATCACTTAGCAGGGAGAGCAGCCCTTGCACATCACTGAGAACTCTCCCAGTGCGGTTGAGAGGGAAGGGATCATGGTTTTATCAGGAGGGGACAAAATGATTCCTCATCAAACAATCTCAGACTTCTGAGAGAAAACATTTAGATAGAGAAATATTAGATCACGAAACAGAAAAGAAAAATTAGAGACCTCTGATATAGGAAGAAACATTTTCTAGGAAGTAGCCAGTAACTTAAAGGTGCTCCATTGTCTTTCAGAAACTCTAAGTAAACTTCCCTGACAACAG
This sequence comes from Heterocephalus glaber, assembly GCF_053883595.1. Classification (NCBI taxonomy): domain Eukaryota; kingdom Metazoa; phylum Chordata; class Mammalia; order Rodentia; family Bathyergidae; genus Heterocephalus; species Heterocephalus glaber. The sequence continues at coordinate 27,577,202 of NW_028258153.1, forward strand.
GATCTGAAGGGATTGCCTGACTCATCATTCACTCTGCAAAAAAACCTGATGACTTCTGAAGCTCAGATGTTCAATCAGTGTAATAGTGGATTTATTGGTCCTGAGTGTTGAATGATCTGTGTGTAAAAGATGTGCATACTGCCCAGTGAACTCTTGGGGACACAGAAGTGCATGGTCTACTTTTTCAGAAATTCAAAGAAAGTTTCCACAATGTATAGTGGTTTATTTTCCCAGAGATGAAAAGATTCATCAGGAGCAATGTGAACAAAAAATATATTACTTTACCTTGCTGGGCATCAGTTTTCTAAGTGGAAAATGTAGGAGACGGGCCACATCAGCAGTTTCAGGGTCGGTTGGAAAAGCTCCCAGAGAAATGTCAACCACAGCATGCGGGGCATAGTCGACTGAAGCCCTTGCCCTTCCAACAGAGCAGCCTGGCTCCAATGGATCAGACCTCTTGCTGCTTTAGCAGGTGGGGCCGGAGCCCTACGAGGTCCCCTTCAGCCTAGAGCAACATGCTGACTCTGAGCAGTGTCGTCGGTGCAATTCCTGCCATGTCACATCAAAAGGCAAGCAGTTATGGGGTACAGTGTGACACTCGAGCACATTACACACTGTGTGCTCACCAAATCAGGGTAATTCACACTTCTATCCCCTTATCAATACTTCGTGTTTCGAGCCGTTGAGCTCCTCTCTTCTAGTTCTCTACAAAATTGTTATAGGTTGTCATGAACTACAAGCCCCTCACCATGCTGTGAGATGCAAAAACTTATTCCTTCCGTGGTGTTCAAGTGCCTGTTATCCAACTTCCCTCCTCTCTCGACCCTTCCCAGTCTGTAGTAATCAATAGTATACATTTCAGTCAACTTTTTTTGAACCATCCCCATACCTCACCTTTTTTTTTAAGTTTAAGGAAATGGAAGTGCTAACTGGCCCTATTTGACCATTATACATTGTATACAAGTATTGAATTATCATGGATATATACAATTAAAATAATGATTAAGAAGGGCTAAAGATGTAGCTCAGTGGTAGAGAACTTGCCTAACATGTACAAAGCCCTGAGTTTGACCCTCAGTAGTGCCCAAAAAAACCCACCAAAAAAAGTTGTATTATCTTTGATCAGGAGGCTGAGGCAGGAGGATTATCGGAGCTTTGGAGTTTGAGGCCAGCCTGGGCAGCAGAGCAAGACCTCATTTAAATAATAATAAAGAATAGTTTACTTTTTAAAGGTAGGCATCCTGTGAGCTGCTTCTCTTTCCTCTGTACAAGAGGAAGGGTAGCCCAGATACAAACAACTGCTCCCTGCTTTAAGACTGTGAAGGAGGGTGGCTTAACATATGACAGGATCTGAAAGCATCTAGGTATAAAGCACCAGGGCACACCTCACAGTGGATGGAATTTTCATTTTAAATTTTTACCTGAAGTCATCAGTGCTCTCCTCTGCACAGCTATATATTCTCACACACACACAGAAAATCTACACACTACAGGGCATTTCCACACAAAAATGTCACATATAGAAAAATTATTTGACTTAAAGGTGTGGCACAATTACCAGGCATTGATTGGTTGATTATAGTGCTGGGGATTGAACCCAGGACCTTGCACATGCTAGACAAGTGATCCACAAATGAGCTGTATTCCTAGCCCCTACTTGACTTTTAAAAATCATCATTTTTAAACTATTCCTTTTTATATGCATAAAGCCCAAGGACAAATAAGACATATGTATATTTTTCTGTTAAAATAGAATATTATATGCCAGGCAAGATTAATCATAAGCAAGTCTTAGGATAGCTTGGGCCTCATCTTAGTTGAGATTGCCATAGCTATGTCTTCTAGATTGAGAGGCTTATAAACATCAGAGGCTTATAAACATCAGAAACTTATTTCTTACACTTGCGAAGACTGGAAGTCTAAGATCACAGTGCCAGCATGGCCAGGTTCCAGTTAGGGTCCTCTTCCCGGACAGCTTCTCACCTTGTCCTCTCATGGAGGGAAGGACAAAGGAATTGCCCAGGCTCTTTAAGAAGGGCACTAATTCCACTCATGGTGGCTCCACCCTCATGACCTTATGACCTCCTGGAGAACCCGCCACCAAATACCATCACAGGTGTTAGGATTTAACGTGAAGTGTGTGTGTGTGTGTGTGTGTGTGTGTGTGCGCGCGCGGGGGGGGGGGGGGGCAAACATTTAGTTTATAGAAGGCCTCGTTCTACAAAAATATGTGAAAGTATAATTTTAAATTTAGAAAAATAATAATCTAGATGTTTTTGAAGAAACTGCTCTGACTCTTGGCATCTGTTTTGAAGTCAGACATATCCATATGGTATGAACCCAACGGTCTTTGTCAACCTGTGGTAGGAGGATGTCAGAGATCTCCTTCACTCAGGGTTCACTTCCGCCCTCCCTAGCTCCAGCCCAACCCCTTAGAGGGGTTCTTCTAATACACAGGTCAGTGATCAAGTTGCTCTGGGCCTAAAATCCTTCTGTGGCTCCTCAAGCTAAGAGTAAAATCCATATTGAGAGCTTGCTGGCAAGTTCTAGCAGGTGAGCACAGCTAGTCCTATACCGTTGATCAAGGAAACGGTCCTCCTCTATCGGGGGTGGTCGTTGCCTTCCACGGAGCACGCAGCTTCGGGAGGGACGCACATGGACCAGTGAGGCAGGGAGGGGACACCCGCCCAGCCAGCCAGATCAGCCAATCAACCCTGGCAATCAATGGAGTGACAGATGTTGCTGCCAGATGGTCCTCACATCAGAAATCCATACACTGAATGACTGACAGCTCTGTAATCAGACCCCGGACACTTCTCTTGCTTTTCTTCCGGCACATTCTCCACACAAACCCAGTTCTTAATGATCTCAGTTCCTGATCAAGCCAGACCCTTTCCATCCTGCCTGCCTGCTTCTGTTCCTACTATTGCTATGGCTAAAACATTCCCCTCCTGCAAAGCAGATCTGTTGTGAACAAGAGTAGCTCAAATGTCGGGTCCCCTCCCTGGTCCCATTTGAGATCCTCTAGTGGGTAATATATTCCTGATTCTGTATTTTTTTTTTTAAAGAGGGCCCTCTAATTATTTGCATTTTAGGCCCATCAACCTGCATTGCTTCTCCTCCTCCCCAGCCCACCACTCCTGACTGGCACTGGTTTACAGGGATTGGTCTTCCAAATCAAGCTGTCTATTCCTTCCTGCATGGGTAGATGTAGACACACACACACACTTTCCCCAGTGGCTGGTGCTTACCTCTACATCAGAACTGTGACAAAGATTCCCTCCTTAACCAAACTCTTCCTGACCTGGCCTTCAGCTTGGCCTATGGCAACTACAGACTCTCAGTACAAATGATTCCATCCACGTTCCTCCCCTCACATTAGAAGATTTGGAAAAAACCACACAATCTCTAAGAGCTCAAGGCTGCATGCCAAGGGTGAAGAGGAGAGATGAGAAATGTAGCTAGGGCTGAAGGACACCACCTCTGGCTGGGAATATCACGGACACCACACCAAGGAGCCATGCCCATCCAGACGCATCAAACAATGAGAGAGCTGGGGCAGCAGGGCAGGGAATCTGGGCCTCTCATCCAAGCCCTGGGGTTAGAGGGCCTCTGAAGTGCTGTGCTCTTTCCAGGGATCCCTTCCAGGCTCTTGTCCTCAACAGAAAACTGGACAGGAAATGAAGTAGCCAGGTTATACCTGTAGTATAGGTAAGAAAAGAAGGGGAAAGAAGTCTGTGCCACAGAGCAAGTGCAGGCCAATTAAAGCTGGAAAAGAAATATGCTCTCTAGAGCACAGAGCCGGTGGAGAGAGAAAAAAAGCAGTGGCCAGGAGGCCAAGGACCGCCATCCTTTATCCCCTCAGGCTCATGTCAGATCTAGGCCGTCCTATCAAAAACCTGCTTGACCTTGTGCAAGAAAAACTAAGACAGCATTTCTCTGATTGGCACCAGGGCTTGGAAGCTGTTCTGTGCATGTGTCCTGGGTCGCCGTTATTGACAGGCCAATTTGCTCAGCCACCTTGCTATGCTCTAATCTCCTGCTTCACTGGGGCAGCAGGAAACTCTTCCAATACCCTCCCTCTACTGGGCCTATACTGCGCGCGCGCGCGCGCGCACACACACACACACACACACACACACACACCAGTACTTTGTCCAAGGGGTACCTGAGCTCGATTTCTTCCCATACTCATTCCCTTCAGCCTGACACTGCCCCACTAGAAGGCCAATTCTAGTTCTGTCCAATGGACGGCAGAGGGAAGAGCAATGTGGAATGTATAGGAGTCACTGCTGGTGGCAGAGATGGGTGGAAAATGCCACCACACCTAGTGGCCAAGGCGCTGCCTCCTGGGACCTGGGAATCTTTTCTAGGCAACCCGTGGTGTTTGGGCACATGTAGCATAGCAGTGTCCAAAGGGCTGTGCAAACCTAAAGAAAAATGAAACTACACACGATATAATGCTTTCAATTGCAGGCCTGTCTTCCCCAAAGCACACTTGCATTATAGCTGTGTGTAAATAGTTGTTAAACTACTGAAAATAAAGCCTACATTTAAACAAGCAAACAACAACAACAAAACTGATTACAACCAATAATTGATCACGGCTAGACCAATACACAACCAATAAGGGACCCATAGTGCAGGTAACAATTGCCCTCACACACTACAAATGTGGAGCTAGGCGATTCCTCTGTGTGTGTGGAAGCCCATTTCTCCTCCCCACTAGAGCTGACCAGACCAAAAGTGCAATTCTCATACTCCTATTACAGACATGGCCATTTCTATGGAGAAAGAATAAGAGCCTGAATCATTCTATAAAGACAAGCAAAATCTCTGTTCTCGTTGGTTAAGCAAGTGGCTTCTTTCCCATATTTTGTATTGTTATAAGCAATATATGAAGTACTGAGAATGAATTCCCCATTTCTCTGAAAATTAGACCTAACCAGAAAGTAATCAGCCTTGAAAACTAGAGATCAAAAATCCTGACCCCAGCCACCGTGCATTACCTGCCTTACAGAGTAGCCACTGAGAAAGAGAATAGTGAGCCATAATCTTCTGCAGGACTGGCTGCCAGGTAACAACCAGGGCTTATTTTCCAGTATGTGGTATTATGGAAAAGTCAAATCTGTGGGGAAAAGTAGAAAGATCAGGGATTTCCAAGGATGAATAGGCAGAGCAGAGAGGATTTTTAGGCAGGGAAACAACTCTGTATCGTCTGTGGATACACGTCATTATAAACTTGTCCAAACCTACAGAAGATACAAGAAGAATGAACCCTAATGTAAACTAGGGACTTGAGGTGATAGTCACATATCCACACTGGTGCAACGAATGTCCCACTCAGGCGGGGAAGAGGATTAGGGAGGAGACTGCATAGGTAGGCAGGGCATGTATGGAATTATCTGGGCTTCACCAAACTTGCTGTGAACCCAAAGCTGCTCTAAAAAATTAAAACATCTGAAAGTCTTCTTATCACCCAGGATAAGGGTGGTATTTTATGCATCAAGCTAAATACCCTTGAATTTAAACTCTCCAATGAAAGAATACTAATAGAAGGATAACTTGTGTGTCTTATGTACTAACACCAACTTTTAAGGCCTAAATTAGTGCATCAAGTTTGTTCTCAGGATCACTTATTAAGATCAGTTACTAGGATAATTATAAGTCACTCATTTACACTTTAAGAGAACTTTACTCTTTTATTTTGGGAAAATGTACAACATACTGTCAATGTCAGCCCAGCCCTTCTCCCCGTGAAGTTTTTAATACCCTGTGCTCGACCCCAGTTTTCTGGACCCCTGTAGGGTATAGTTCATCATAACTCTCAGTTATGTCCCTTGGTCACCACTGGTCTCTGCAAAGTCTCCTCATTTCACTCTATTGTCCTCAGTCCCCTGGTTCTCCTGCCGCCATTGCCTAGGCAATCATGAGTCCCTGTAGGTGCTCATGTAAAATGTGAGCTATCATAAGCCCAGATACTTATGTTTACATAACTTACATCTCACACTGACAATTATCCCCCGCCCAGTGGTAATGTTTTTGAGATCTACAGAGGCTGCTGTGTGTGCAGCACCCAGAGGTCCCAGCTGCCACACCAGGTTCCATCACAGGGTTCGCTTCTTCATCTTCTGGGAGCCAGACTCCCACAATTGTCTCCAACCCCATTTCCACACTGTGCTGGGAAGAAGATCCTACATGCCCCCTTCATGGGGCTGTGAGTGAATTCCCCTGGGAAATAACACCAGATGCAGTATAGCTGGGGTCCAGGAGAAATCATTATTTACACAATGTCCTCTGGGATACCCGGCCTTTCAAACTGACACACACAGGTTTCACTCAGTTTTCCCACTGCAATTGAAATCGACTTCTCTTTGTTTCCTTCCAGCTCCCCATTTCAGGGCAGACACCAGTCATGTCCATGTCTCAGCCAAGAACGATATGCACAGCTTGGCCATTAGTAGGTACTGGATAGATTTACTGCATTCAGTTTCACTTTGAATCTGAGAAAGCATTGCTTTTGATGTGCATCAGAGTTAGCATTTTCTTTTAACGTGATTTCTTTTAAGATGGCCATAAATAAAATCCTCAAGAGCATGCATTTTAGTTGAATTAAAAAATAAAATGTACCCCCTGTTGCTATATTCATAGCTATAGGTAGATTGTTCACCTTCAGATATGCCAGGGCCCTGCCAAAATTGAGGAGAGATAAAGGAAGGAAATGCACTCAAAAGGACAACTCTTCAATTGACTTTTTTGCAACTGTGCGTGAGACCACTGGGTATTCTTCCCAGGAATGAACCTAAAAGTAAATGCTATCATTTGTTTCTGAAAGTCCACCCTAGCAGTGGCAATAAACAATAGGACCAGGTTACAAGGCTGGGTGACACCAAGTGACATGCCAAACTGGTGTCTAGAAACAGGATATTTTGGATCATTCTTACCCTGTAAGACACTGGAAAGTACATGCTAGGTAGGCAGGGGTTTTCAAAAAAATAATTTTAAAATTATTTTTAACATTTTAAAATACTTTCCTCAAACTTGATATACCATTGCAAGAGCTAAATTCCCTGTGAGACAAACAAAATCTCCTGTCTGCACCTCCAGTTTCTACTCAGAAATGGCAGCTTTCCAATGTATCTCAGATAGACACTGGAAGAAGGCCCCTGGGCCAATAGGGGCAAAGAAAGCACTCACCTCCCAACTTCCTGAGGCTGGCCATCCCCTTGAGACAACCCAGGGGAGAAGGCAGGAGGAGGCAGAGTGGTCACCATGGACACTATCTGTGTGATGGGAGGAATTTTCGTGTAAAGTGAATTAGAATTTAGTCATGGTCTAAGAATGATAACATTAAAAAAAATTTTTTTGCCCAGAGCTGAATATTTAACGTAATGTACATAAACTATTTTTACTCAGATCTGTGTGTTTCCATAAAATGCAAGGAGATAATGTGTGTTGGCTAATGTCACATCTGATCAATTTGGATTAAGCAGAGAAGAAAAGAAAAAAGCCAATCCTTTCTAGGTGTGGAATTCTCTAAATCCTCATTGGCAAGGCTGCCTTGGATACTGGGACAATATAGTGAGTGAGATGAGTTGAAAGGGATCATTTCTTCTCTCTCTCCCTCTCTCTCCCTCCCTCTCTCTCTCACACACACGCATGCACACACACACACACACACACACACACACTTAAGCACACCCTAACAAAGATAACCTATCGCTGTCCAGTGCCCAGTAAATGGCACACTATGAGGGAGCCTCCTAAAATCTGTACACTTTGAAAACATCCATATTTTATGACCAATTTCTGATAATTTTCCCAAAAGAAAAACAATTCAAAGGAAAAAAAAAAACCAGGAAGATCTTCTGGAAAAATAATAGCTGTTTCTAATAATTTGCTAGTCTAGATAATGCAACATTATCTAGGAAAAGAAATCCAAATTTCAAACAAGGTAATGGAAAAATAATATTACTAAAAATATTATATAGCTGTACAAGATGGCTATGAAAACTATATGGAAACTTTTTATCAAATTACAAAACATTTAAAAATATAAATATAGTCCAAATGCTTGTAACAGACAATGAGATATATCCTCACACAATATTGGTATTTATTTGCCCAGGATTTCTGAAAAATAATTGATAACATGGAATAAGATCCTTTAAATCTATTCAGACCATTTGCCTTAGTAATTTCACCCATAGAAATTTATTCTAAAGGAATAACCTGAAAAAAATGTTATAGAGATATTCAGCACTCATTCTTCATAATAGCAAAAATTAGAAACAACCAAGTGTTTAACATCAGGGGAATGATTAAATTGTGACAGATCCATAGAGAGGAATGTTATACAGACCTATATATCTACAAATCTACATATATATGTATATATATATATATATATATATTTACATACATCTCTATATATTTATTATAGAGATCTATTTCTGTATCTGTATCTATGTACACATAAAATGTGGAATATAAATGTGCCCTTGAGCCAGGGATTTAGTTCAGTGGTTCCGCTGCCTGCCTCGCAAGCGAAAGGACCCAAATTCAATCCCCAGTACCAAAAATAAAAAAAATTTAAAAATAAATGTGCCCTTAATGACATGAAAAATTGCTTATGACAATGCTAAAGAAAGTGCAGTAAAAAAAAAAAAATATAATATATATATATGTACTATGTCCTCCATCTAGGGAAAATAAAATGCACAGGAAAAAGCCTGGTTGGAATTTCACCAAAATGTTAAGGTCTGTCTCAATGGTCAATTTAGGGATTATTTTTTCTGTATTTGAATTTAACTTTCCAAATGTCTAAAAAAAAAAAAAATCATGGCTTCACAATAAACCTGTGTATGATGGTGCATAAATATAATCCCAGCTACTCAAGAGGCTGAGGTGGGAGGGATCACTTAAACCCAGACTTCAAGGCCAGCCTGCACAACATACTGCGAACACATCCCTCAAAAAAGAAAAAAATGTATATGTATACGCAGGTATGTACGTATAGGGAGAATGACCTGTTGGGACACTCTGTGACCTCAGGAAGTAAATCATCTCATTCTGAGACACAATCCTTTTTGGAAAGTTCTTCAGCCTTCCTCCTAAGAACCAACCTCCGTGATGGCAATGGAAGTTGAGGAAGTCAAAATAATTTATCCAAGGTTATATCCACAGTAAGAAGCAAAGTGGATCCAAGCTGAGGTGCTGTGACTGCAAATGTAATGCCTGGTTCTTCTACTGTGTACTTTACAATTATCACCTTTACTATGATTATTAGGGTTTGGATTGAGACTGCCCCCCAGTGTCCTCCTGTACTCACAGGCGAAACTTTTGGAAGGTGATGGAATTATGGGGGAGTGATAGTGATTTGCTGTTAGGAGATGGAGCCCGCTTAGAGGGGGCTCCCTAGGGGCCTGACCTGGAAGGGCGTCTCTCCCCTCCCGGGCCCTCCCTTCTCTGCTCCCTGGCTGCCATGCTGTGAGCAGCTCTTCCTCTGCTGTGCCTGTCTGCTATGCTGTTCCTGCCTGGAAACCAGCCAGAAGAGGACTGTAGCCATGACCTCAAATAAACCTTTCTTCCTTTGAGTTGTGAGTATTGGGTATTGTGTCTCAGTGACAAGGAAAGTGTTGTGGTTTGTGTCTAGATGTCCCCCCAATGCCTCATGTGATTATATCATAGGTGGGGCTTTTTCAGAGGTGGCTGGATCTAGAGTGTGTGATGCTAGGATTGATTCATGGTGAAATACTAGGATCACGGACACTAGGATTAAGAGTGTGAGTGCTACCCGCGTGAAGTAACCTGGGTAAGATACAGGGATAGAAAGAGCTGTGGTTGTCCCTCGCCTGCTTTGTTATCTTCTGCCCACCATGAACTGCTTCTCTTCTGCAATGCCTGTCTGCCATTCACCCTGCCTTGGAGCCAGCTGATTATGGACTGAAACCTCTACAAACTATGAGTAAATAAACCTTTCCTCCCTTAACTTGTTGGTGTTGGGTATTTTGTCTCAGCAACGAGAAAATTAAGACAGAAAGTGACTAAGATAGGATGTAACTTGTAATAGATTTTAACAACTATTTAAAAATCATTCTAACCAAGTTACCCACTCAATTATATTTCTCAAGATTTTGTTTTTAATCAGAGGTGAGTGCACACTCAGCTGTAGGGACCACTCAAGTACACTATCTTAAACCTTTGCTATATAACCCATTTCTACTACTATTAGGATGCACCATATCACAATACATTTTAATAATTATTTGTGTGTGAGTGTGTGTGTGAGTGTGTGTGTGTGTGTGTGTTATTGGGGATTAAACCCAGGGCCTTTGCATTTTGAGATACATTCCCAGACTTTTTAATTTTTTTTTTTTTTTTTTGTACCCGGGATTGAGCTCTGGTCCTTGTGCTTGCGCAGCAGGTGGTGAACCCACTGAGCTAAATACCCGGCCCTAATTTTTTTTTTTTTTTTAATTTCGAGACAGGGTCTTGGTAAGTTCCTCAGTTATCCAGGCTGGGATTGAACTTGTGATCCTTCTGCCTCCGCTTCCCAGAGTGCTGGGATTACAGGCATGTGCCACCACCCCACATGGCTAACAATTTTTCTTAAAGCATTCTAGCAAAGCTCAATTTTATTACTCCACAAGTTTTTGTTTTTAATTGACTCTTGAGCTTTGGCCTGCAGAGGTCGGTATTTTCAGTAACAAAGCATCTAGGTTACACAACCTATTTTGAGTCAGTATTGTAGGAAACACAAATGATGGGGAGGAATGTGACTGTGAATTCAATACCATTGTATCTTCTGAGACTCACCCTACCTGTGAAGCAGTACAATGTTATTTGCAAGTAAACTTGGATTAGTCATAAATATATACTTTAAATTCTAGGGCAACTGTTAAAAAATAAAGAAGTATAATCAATTTTCTAAGAGGGGACAAAATGGAATGATACAGAATGCTCATAAACCAGAGAAGGCAGAAAAATAGAGTACTACAAAAAAAGAACAAAGATAAGAAATGGAACTGTGCCTGCCTTGCAGGTGCAAGGTCCTGAGTTCAATCCCTGGTACAAGAAAGAAATGGAAAACAGTAACAATATATAGACATTTATCCAACCAAGTAAATGATTACTTTAAATGTGAATAGTCTAATTACATAAATTAAAAATCAGAGACTGTCAGAAGGCGTGGGGGGGAGACCCCAAAATGTTGTCTTCAGGAACCCCACTTTAAAATATAAAGACACAGGGCTGGGGATTTAGCTCAGTGGCTCCACCGCCTGCCTCGCAAGTGCAAGGACCCAAGTTCAATCCCCGGTACCAAAATATATATAGAGAGAGAGAGAGAGAGAGAGAGAGAGAGAGAGAGAGAGAGAGAGAGAGAGAGAGAGAGAAGTTAAAAGGCGAAAGATGCATGACTGTTATGGCTTGTGTCTAAATGTCCCCCAGAGCCTCATGAGGCCATAGGGCCATAGGTGGGGAGTTCCAAAGGTGGCTGGAGTAGGATGTGTGATGCTGCAATTAAGAGCGTGACGCTGGGCTTAAGGGCGTCCTATCCCGGGTCTGGGTGGCACCACTCAAAAGGCAGGTAGCCTGTATAAAGGGCAGAAAAAGCAGCTGCTTTGTTACTTTGCTGCTTTGCTGCCTTCTGCCTGCCCTGCTTTCCCATGGACTGTTTCTCTCTGCAATTCCCCTCTGCCTTGAAGCCAGCTGACTATGGACCGAAATCTGTATAAACTGTGAGATGAAATAAACCTTTCCTCCTTTAACTTTGGGTGTCAGATATTTTGTCACAGCAGTGAGAAAAGTAACTAAGACAATGATGCTAACACTCATCAAAAGAAAGCTGGAATAGTTTAAATAATTAGTATAAATTAGTTAAACTAGTTTCAGACAAAGCACACTGCAGGATAAGGAAATTTATCAGGATGAAGGGGGGCATTATGTAATGATAAAGGGGCTTGGGCCAGGCATTTAGCTCAGTGGTTTCGCCACCTGCTTCGCAAGCGCCAGGACCCGAGTTCGATCCCCGGTACCAAAAAAAAAAAAAAACGGGGGCTAATTCTCTGAGATCTAATAATCCTTCATATGTATATACATAACAGCAGAGCATAAAAAGTGCATGAAGCAAAATCTGATAGAACTGCAAACAGAAATAGAAAAGTCCATTATTACAGTTGGAGACTTCTGCAGTCCTTGATTAGAAACTAACAGGACCAGCAAGCAGAAAATCACTAAGGATAAGGGGACTGAACAGCCCACTCAATCAACTGGATTTGACTGACATTTATAGAATACTTGATCCAACAACAACAAAACACACTTCTCCCTCAGTTCACATGGAACATTCATCAGGGTGGACCATATCTGGGCCGGAAAACACACCTTAACAAATTTAAAAGAACACCCGTCATTATATTACACAGAACAATAGACACCATTAATTTGAAATGTATCTTGCTAGCCAAGGAAAATGGAGTTCATCTTTTAAAAAGCAATGAATTAGGCAATTTACTGTGAAATAATGTTTTTGCTGCCTATTAAAAAAACCACAGAGTTGGGCCAGGGATTTAGCTGAGGGGCGCCTCACCTGCCTCCCAAGCGTAAGGTCCTGAGTTCCATCCCCAGTACCAAGAAAACAAAAACAAACAAACAAAAAAAAAAACTGCAGAATTTACAAACCTAAAGAAATGGTAACATTCAGTTGAATTTTTTTTCAGAACCAAAAGTGAAAATTGGTCTGTATCTTTGCCAGTTTTCTGTTCTCTTTCCTTTGCACAATGGGAAAACATCCCAGTTCCTAAACAGACCAATTTCCCCATGATGCTCAGAACCCAGCCCCTCTCACTTTCTCTTCTCTCTTCTGAGTCACTCAAAGCCTCCCTACCCATGGCTCAGCCTTAGCAGCACACAGACATGTCTGACAGCTGCTAAGGTTACCAGATTAGCAAATAAAAAGACAGATGGCTAGGTAAGTTTGTATTTCAGATAAACAACAAATAATATTTTCATATGTGTGACTCAGCCAACATTTGGGACATACTTAAAATTCCTTGTATATCTGAAATTCAAATTTATTTAGGTGACCCCCATATCTTATCTGGTAATCCTGTCATTTATCCTACATCCTTACCTTCCAGTTATAACCCCATTTCTCTGGGCCCCTGCCTAGCAAAACTTCCAGAACAGTTGTCTAAGTTCATTTTTCTTGTTCTCATCTTCTCATACTCCTTCATCCCCTCTCCATGTTAGCTCCTTCTCTGGCACTCCACCAAAACTGCTTTTATCAGGATCCTTGGTGACATCCACATTATTTAGTTGAGAGCACTCCAATTAGAGTAGGGCCTTTGTCTTACACCCCAGCATGTTCCTAATTCTCAGTGTTTGTGACAGTATCTATCACATAGCTGCTGCTCCATAGATATTTGTCTAACAAATGCATTCATGTACCAGTAGTGTGAGTGTTTAGTGAATTTATTTGTTGTTCCATGAGATGCTCAACTTTGGAATTGATATTGTTTGCTCTTTCACACAAGTAACATGTCCTGTTGATTGTGCTTAAAGTAGGCTGTAAGCAGTGCAGGCTATAAAGAGTTAACCCCACAATTGGCTTGTTTATAGAAGCCTGGCTGAAGCCTACATGCTGAGGACAGAGTGAATTGCACCCAAATTCCATTTCCAAAGTTAAAATCTTTTCTAAAAAGATAAGGTTAATTATTAACCACAACCTACACTTTGTTCTGTTCCGAATTCAAGAATACTTTGTCTCTTCCTTTACAAGCCTTGCCTGCATCAGCAACTTGCCTCCACAGCAACTCCACGTAGCCCCTTTACCTCAATCTACGATGCAACCAATAAATACAGACAGTTCTGGGTGTTCAGGGACTTTGCTTGTTCAAGCCCCTGACTGCTCAAGCACTGGACATCCTGGCTTCCCATACTGCTGTCTCTTTAACTGCCTCTGTGTCTTCCTTCTTTCCCTGCACTGTAGCACTGAGCAGGAGATCAGAACCCACTGCAGAGGTCTCCAGTAATGTCCCACTCTTCCAACTGTGGAAGCACATGTAATGATCATTTGTAAGTATTTTGCCAAGACATATCAAACAATACCCCCTCCCTTCTTCACTTTATGGCAGAATCAAGCATTATGTGGTGGAGGGATGGAGTGTTCCCCACTGTGCCGACTTTGGGGAGAGTTTCAGTCCCACATGACTGCAGATCCAGAAATGTCCCAATGCATAACTCCATTTCCCCTCCAGGTATGAAGGTCCTTACCTCCCATCTCACAGGTTCATGGGTCTTGGCAAACAACTAGGAGGACCAAGGCAGACTTGGGGCCCAGACAGGCAGCACTTCTGCCAGAGGACACAAAAGTGACAAGCTTAGTGCTAAGAGAGGGATGCCTTCCCTTGGGGACATGAGGGAAAGCCTTTACTGAGAATTTTTATGTTCTTTGAACTGGGCCAACATCTGCTTTTTATGACATACTAGCTCTGTGTTCTAGAAAACCATAAAGCACATCGACTCCCTTTCTCATGACAACACTGAAGATATTTGAAGACCATTTCTCTCTCACACGCCTTCACTCCTTTTGGTAAACATCTGATTTCTTGATTTCTTGCTCAAATAAAACATTTTCCAGTTCTGCCTTTCTGGCTGCCCTTCTCTCTCCCCACCCAGTTCACAAGCATTCCTTTCAAAATGTGCAACATAAATTCTTCACATAATCAGCAGAGGAGAAATCCATATATTCCCCCACTGGGGCACTATAGTTTAAGGTTGAGTTGATCTTTTTAAAATTCCTAGTATTCCTAATGATCTCCAGCATGTCCATTAACATCCTCATCTTTTCTTATAAACTCTTATCTCCTTTATCCTACAGAGGGGTATTTGAACCTGGAAAAATTTTACACTTAATAAGAATAAAATCATTGTCAATTCTTTAGCCCTGTGTTTTAACTTTTCAACTACATAATACCACTTTTTCAACTACTTTCTGAAATTCTGAGGCATATGAAATTCAATAAGTAACTCTGAATCCACTGATGTGAAAAGCATACAAATATTTACAACTTCTGAGGTCCAGGGCCCAATGACCAGCTAAGGTGAAACCTTAATTATTGTCAAAGGGGATGATGCCTGGGGAACTTCATCAGAGGCCAAAGCCTACTTCCAGCCCTAAGAAACAACCGAGATGGTACTCCCGGTTGGTCCTCTGGCCAGTGGGTGGGGAGGAAGAGGGGCCAGTCTGAGCAGGAAATGCATGATGGAGTGTTGCTGTGTATGTCCAGTTGGCAGGCAAGGATGGTCTCACAGTTAAGGGAAAAGACACTGAGGCAGACATTTTTCATGAGGGTCCCTCTAAGGCAGTGTGTTTGCTGAAGTCTCAGCTTTGCCCAGCATTAAAGCCAAAGGCTACAAATTGAGCATTGCTCTCTGGATCCAGCCTGCCTGCCTCCAAGCTCTCTGTCTCAGCCCGAGCACTGAGAAGCCCCATACAGTGTCATCCAGTGTCTCCACTGGAGTGCAGAAGGGACCACAAGGGGTAGGGCTGTTACGGTGCTAGCATTGCTGTCACGAGAGCAACATTTGCCTTCAGCAGTCCCATCCCCAGGAACCTTTCCTGACTGTTCTCTCCAGACCACACCTGGCACAAATTCCAACCCCTATGCTTCCCCTGCCCCTTGTTTCCCCCCGGAAGCCAAATTAATAGCTTACTATAAAGTCAGTTAGCAAGCAAGTCATCCTGATCAGTGCTAATCACAAAACAAGATTAACTTGGCTTACACTTTTTTAAATTTACTAGAATTTTTATGCTAGTTATCTCTGGGGATAAAGTTGTACTCGTTTTTATTGCCTTCATTTCTGTTAATCTGCACTTTGACCAGGAAAGGCAGAACAAGGTGAGTAGCAATGAGCTAGTATGTGATGCTCTGATTTAAATTTGGTTGTGTCTTCTACATTTTTTAATCTTTCTTCTCAATTGTGAATCAAACATACCTCACCAGGAACCCAGAAAGGACAATACCTGAGATCTAAACACACACTGTTTTTGGATGACTTCTTTTTCTCACTCAGAGCTGGATCCAGATCTCGTCTGATTGTTTGGATTCTGCTAAAAAGAATATCCCTAAGCTCTCCCAAAGCAGCTACAGTGCAGAGCTCCTATTGGAAACCAAGACTGACACTCACGGGTGCTGAACTACAGAAACCTCATTTCAGCTTGTCAGCCCTTCCCTCTAACTTTTTGCAACATTTTCTTTAAAACTACCTTAGAACCTTTCCATGCCGAATGGAAGAAGTCACCAACCTAAGGTGTATCCCTACATCACAGAATCCAAATCCAAACACTGGCACACACACGTCATTAGGACACCAAAGGAGACATACACAACACCAGCTCTCAGGGCAATGTCACAGTATAACTTTCCCAGACAGGCTAAGGTTTTACCCTTCAGTAATGCTATCCTTTGGCACCACTACAACATTACAAAAGTTAACTACACAAATCTGGTTCACCTAGACTTGTGGCTGTAATTTTTCCAGGATTTAACACTAGAAATATCAAACACACCACCTCCCCTACTTATTCCAGAATGGGCAGAGGGTATGGCCAGGCAAGGGCTGGAGACCTGTAGAGGATGAAAATTGCTAGATAAAGAAGGAACAGTTCAAAAACAAGGTTTCATTAATCATTTCACTCAGGACCAAAGGACTTCCCCTTCTTATCTTTTTTTCCTTATTTACCTTTCTTGTTTTCTTTTTACCTCAAGCTGTACTTGGTAGATAGAGGTAAGTAGAAGAGAAGAGAGGTATTTGTGCTTCAGGTTCCTTCTGCTGTCAACGTAAGAGTTCAGGCTGTGGGCATGGGACCTGCCTGACCTTTCTGCTAAGCCTCACCTGCTTCTAGTGACTTCCTGTTCTTCTATTGCTTTGAACCTGTTTTCACTCAGAGCACATAAAATCTCACAGGTAGTCAGTTCTATCAGTTCCCACGATGCTTTTGCTCTTTTGAATCTAAACCCATATTTATTAAAACATAAAACATAGAATATAAATAAAACAATGTATATAATACATATAATAAAACATAAAACATAATATATAATTTGTGTGCACGTGTGGTGCTGGGGATGGAACCCAGAGCCCTGAGCATGCTAGACAAGTGCTCTACCACTGAACAACATACACCTCCTGCACAAGACAGACTGAAACTGTCATAATTACTTCTTTAGCTACACCTAAAATATTGGAATATATGACTACTATGTATATATGTATATTTTTAATTCATTTTTCTTTTGAAGATTTATCAAGTTTGCTTAAACTTCCATAATGTTCTGTTCTTGTTAGGGATTTTTAAAAAATGCTTTTAAACATTTGAAACAGTCCTTTCATATGGTCTGGTTTTTCTATTTTTAGTTTTGAATGGTCCTTTCGGTTGATCTCGTGAGCTTTTTCTTTCCCTGGTGCTGGGAACTGAAGCCAGGGCCTCACACAGGCTCAGCATGGGCTCGGTCACTGAGCTACACCCTTCTGCTGGACCTGGAATCACTAACTGTGGCTCCAACATCAGCAGGAGCCGTGCACCCTGAGAAGCTCTGCCAATCTAAGGCTGTGGAGACACAGGACAAAACTATAATGAACCCTGTGGGCTTTAGCCTGTACCTGATTAGTTTCTTTTTGTTTTTAAGAAATTTAAATTTAGAGAAAAGTTATAAAAACAGTACAGAAGGTTAACATATATCTTTGCCACAGTTTCCCCTACTAAAGTCTTGATAACCAAAGTAAGGTACCCTTCTACGAAGCTGTTAACTACATTACACTTTTTGGCTCTCCCAAATGCTTCTCTTAAGAGTCCTTTTCTGTTGTCCTTGTCCCTTGACTCCACATTTCGTTTACTCATTATGTCCTCTGTGATCTGAGTTCCTTGTGCTTTTCTATGGTGCCCAGGCTTCTCCTTTGCTTGGGTTTCATAAACAACTCCAGGCTTACCCTATTACCTTTCAAGAGGGTATGGACTTTGATCTGCTCATTTGTCTAAATTGTAGAGTCCTAATCTTTTAATTCCAAAATCAATCTGCTCTTAGTGAGTCCATCAGTTTGACTGGTGAGTAGCAGTAAAGCAGAAGAGACAGTAGAGGGTGTGGCAGAGGTAAGGTGAGTGAAAACATTTCTGCAAATCCCACACTGAATGGGATACTTTCAACTTAATTCCTGGGCAAACAAAAGTACTAGGTGTTCTCTCCAGGGACACAGCATGAGCAAACCACAAGGTCACCTGATCCAACTATTCAAGTTTTACAAATGAGAAAACTATCATGTTGCAAAGGAAATAAACAGAAAATATCACGTTGACACCAATTCATAGCATTTATTGACATTTCCATTTAAAATGCTAAGAAAGCTATAAAAATTGTAAACATGGAAATCAAACACTTGCATAAATTATTTCTAAAACTACAGCACATTAGAAAACAGTGCAGCTAATTGGAGGGTAGAAACATAACCGACAAAGAGAAGGGAGGGTTCAATTACTAAATCATATATCCATACTGAGATTTAAGTGCCCGTTTGAGACCAGCAAACTATGATTGTCAAGTTCAGGTTGCAGGATTGATGCCACAGACGGCTCCAATTTGCTCTGCACAATTTCGTACATTAATAGTCATCATCTAAAAAGGAGGGTGCAGGAAGAATCAGAACACAACCTTCAAAGAGGGGGAGATAAGTCAGCACCCCAGCCAGAGCAGCTCTGTGGAGCAACCTCTCCTGTTAATGCTCCCAGCGAGGCCCTAGGAGAGGGTAATGTCAGGAGCATTTCTACTCCACTTTGAAATGAGTCCCTGGTGCTTAGAGCAACTGAGTTAGGGACCACACCTTAGTTCCTCCTGCACCTCCCTCTTCTTTTCCCACATCTTCAGGGGGAAAAGAACAGGGTGTCTGGCTTAAATTTGGCCCTGGGGAGACAAGTTATGAATACTTGAAATCTGATGGGCACGAGAAAAGACTGCTCCAGGTAGTTCCTGAAGAAGGTTCTACATAATCAGGGACAGTGAGATTCAAATTATTCCAATTTTCAGCTCAGTCCCTTCAACCTATTCACTCTCTCTTTAAATGTTAAGAGGTTCCAGAACAGAAAAACCCTGGGGAAAGAAGGCAAAGCAAGGAGCCTGGATCATTACCTAACCTGTGAGACACAGGTCTGGACTAGCATTTATCAGACAAAGACATTCATTGCTTCTCTCACTTTCCCCACTGGTTCCTAAGTGCTCCGTGTACCCAAAGGCATTTAATATTCTTTCTCTACTTTAATGCTGTGTGTTCATAGGATAAATTGTCAAGTGTACTGTTACAAACACAAGCACGGAATTAGCACTGTACCGTGACGTTTCAGCTTTCAAGTCTTATTAATAGAGGACAAAGGTGTCCTAGTTTAAATATCAACAATCACTTCCAAAATGTCAAAAGAAACCAGAAATGTGCATACTCCTTGTTTATTGGGTGACATGTGTAAGCCTAAACATTTGATGAGTGTTACAGCACTGGCCCATAGAGGCCCCTCTACTGTTACAAGAAGAATCTCTGTAGCAGGTTGGATTCAATGTAAAAGCAAAGTTCCATGGACTATGCCCAAGAAATGTGTTTGTGCTCACGAGGCCCATCTGCAGGTTCAGAGATGGCCTTCCTCGTGCTCCTGCCTGGGCCAAATGTGGATGAGCAGACTCTGGTGATGAACTTTGGAGCCTTGCTCTGGAGGTAGAAATGACCTGGTGAAAACCTCACTAGAGCTAAAGCTAATGTGAGACGTAAGACTGGGAGAGCCCCTGGCCCCAAGCCCAGAATCTCAACCAGCCTTCCTTCCACATGTCATGCATTCCCAAGTAAGAACCCAGGATGAAAGGGCAGGAGAGGCTTCGTTAATGATTAAATTGGGAAGCACGACCAAGCGCATCCACATCGGGGGACTGCTTGCTTAATGGAGCATGTGTGAAGGCGTCACACATATGCAGTAAACACTGGCCTTGCCCTTAGGAAATGGGAGACTCATGCAGTGGAGAATGATTTGTTTCAGCCCAAAGCCTTCCAAGCACACCTTCACCTGTGGTTTGTATCACAGGCTTCCTACCCTGAAAAATCTGGTTGGCAAAAACACGCTGCTTAAAAGTCAGGTGCCACCAAGATCAGCACACATTCTGAAATTAAATAAAATTGAGAAGAAAACTTGTAGGTAGCTGTAAAAAAAAAAAAAGCCAAATGTATTTATTTATAACCTGGTATGCTCCACAAAGGACATAATATTGCTGAATGGCTGGCTATCAAGTCTGCTCTAAGCAATAACCCTCAGAGTCACTCTTATCACTATTTTCATTCTTCACATTGGACCTGCAGCAGTTTCTTGGTGCTCTCCTTTCCTTCCCCGTGCTGGAGCTCCTCCTTGTAGACCTTCACCAGCCTGGTCACTCATTTGTTCAATTACTGCAGATGTGCCTCCTTGCACTACTTCCTCTTCGGAAGCTCCCTACGCTGTCCCCATATTACAGCAGATCAGAATCAAAGTCATTTTCATGACACTACACGCCAATCTCTACATCCTCCCTCAGGCCCACTCCTTCCCAGGCCCACACTTTCCCAAGCCATTTCACCAGGTCTGGGCAACTCCCGTCTTCATCCAAGTGACTTCTACAGTTCACTTCTCCCAGATCTCAGCACTTCCAGACATGCAGCTTCCATGACTTCTTCTGCGTGCCCAATGCACTTATGTGCGTTGAATGAATGTTATGGATGTTTAAATTGTATGTGTTTTTTAAATCAATATCTTTCATCTTTTATACCCATCTGTAATATCTGAGTTAAAGCCTAAGATTTCAGAAGTCAAGACTTGAGTCTGCTGACCTGTTTGGTGTCAGACATAGCAGAAAATGAGGAGCAGAAAGATGTTTGAGATGATTTTGAAAGGCATGGGAGAAAAAGTTTAAAATAAAACAGGAATGAGGAAGATGAGTCACACCAAGCTTTCCATTTCCGGTTGCTCTGGTGTAAACCCATTCTCCGGTAGATCACAGCATATCACATAGGCCATCCCAGATCATTCACACTGAAAACATGCTACATTTTCACAGTGCTTTATGCTCCCTCCTCCAGGGATGTTTGCACACGGGATCACACCTGATTCTCACAACCAGAGATCCCAGGAGGCAGGCGGGGGAGGTCTGTACTTGAAGGTGAAGGAAGGATGAGGTTCAGAGAAGGAGCTTAACACAGTGGATTAGTGACAAAGTAGACTGCAAAAAATCACTTCTCCAAAATATCTTCTCAAAAACACTGACTCAAATTTATAATTTGTTTTACCACTAGGACTTCTAAAGCAGGAAAAAATAGACCTAAAATTTAACTTTTTTAGAGTGCTCTAATCAGTGGAACTCCAAAGCTACTCATGATCAATAGTAGGACCTCTCTTTTAAGCAAAGCACACTAAGTGACTGGAGACCCAGTGACCATGGTGTGCCCCACACAGCTAGCTCGTTCTGAGTCTAGTGACTGGTCAACCTACTGTGGCAGATGTCTAGAGGAAACAAGTACAAACCAAGTGTGCTTTTTTTTTTTAACAACAGAGTGCTGGTGATCCCACAGGGGCCTGCTCACACTGCATCACTCACCAGCAGCAGTTTGTTATGTGTCATCTTTGGTCTTGACATCAGTTTAAAGGTGTATTGGCTCTGAGAATAAAAATACAGGTAGACTCCCTTTGTGGTGGTTGGACAGGCATCAAAACTGCAGTCACGGTTACATCCTTTGCAGCACAGACCCGTTTCTGCGACAAAGAAGGTAATCACTTTTAGGACACTCTGCGTGCAAAACACTTATGACACGGAGCAGAACCAGAAGAGAAAGGGCCATTTATTCCATCTGCTGAGACAAGATTTGAATTCATTGTAAGGGGTCCATAATAAAACTCTGCTTGGGTACGTGAAAATCTTAGTACCACATTCAGGAAACCTGATTTTTTTGAGTGACATAGAAAGAGGGTCCTCCACTTTGGGAACAGTAAAGTATTAAACCAAGAACAAGAGGTAAGAAGTCAAGCCTCGAAGGGGACCTTTTCTCTCATGCAAGCTGGAACCTCTGGACACAGCCTGATGGGAGCTGCTGGCCACACTTCAACTTCCCAGAACAGACTTTGAGATTCTGGTCCTGAGATTCTACATCTACACCACAGACCTAACCAGCGTGATCCTGGAACCAACAACTACACTCTGGAGACCTGTTAAAGATGCCTCCAGGCTTTTAAAACTTATTGCAGATATGCAGATTTTAGTTAGGCAGAATCCCAAATTTACCCCATTATCTGTTGTTTAATCAAAAGTATTAGTTCATCTGCTAGAAAGAGGTCCCTAGCAGGAATCTCTTCTGTATGCATGTACATCCTTTGAGTTTCACTCAGGCACCAGACTATAGATCACTGCTGTCTTTCTGACTATCATGTGGGAAGGAGGGAAATGCTGACTCTGGGGGTACATTTTAAGTGACATGACCCCCCTCTCCCTGGCCCAAAGTGCATAACACAGTTGTAACAGTCACTCAACAAATTAATAACACAATAAAATCAGAATAAGGGGCAACTCTCCTTTTCCTCATGGTCTCAGAACTCTTCTTTACACTTCTTGATTTGTGACAAGAGGCTGAACTGGACTCAGTTCCAATTCCAGGTCTTGCACTCAGGGAATGTGATCAGTAGGGATGGATTTGTAACAACTGGGTGGATTTGTCAGAAATGATGTCTGCTTACATAAGATTTCTCATTCAGGTGTGATATGTGAGCAAATCATCAGTAAAGTGCAAGGATCTGGAGTGAGGACCCTGACAGCCTCATTCTGTAGGACTGACCTTAATCCTATGTGCGGAAGTGGGATCCACCTGCTTTTGTACGTGCCCAATTATTAAACAGGAAATACAAGTAAAGAATGTACATTTAAACTTTGATATGTATTTTGATTAACCAAATAAATAGCTCCCCCACATCCCCCAAATTTGGAATTTGTTTTTCTTTTTTTTTTCTTAGAACAAAAGGAAACCTCCAACATGTTCTTCCATTGTAAAAGCCAACATTGCTTTTCACAGACAGAAAGGTGAAGGGGTTTTTGGAGCTTTAGCACCAGAAAAGGAGGAGGAAGAACGCAGGTGATGGCTTCGTTTGGAGTCATCAGGCTCTACAATCTATCATTTGGTTTCTCACTAGTAGCTTTCTTTAAAATTCCCCAACAGTCTTAGTATTCTTGTTGCTAATATCGCTATTAAAATAAGTTCCTACGGAGGAAAACAGGGAAATCAAGCTGTTAATGAAATGTCTTCAAATCTTTCTTCTTGGAGAACAAAGCAGCAGGTGCATCGTACATGTCAGTCTGAATCCCACAGAAAAGCTTGGTTCCTTTCTGCCCTGTACCATCTACACATTTCAATCTTTTGCCTTTTAAAAGGAGACTAACTTAGTAATTTTGTTATCTTAGGTTTGTGTTTCATTTTTGTGAAGTGCTGCTGGCTTTTGGCCAAAAATACATACATTTCCATCGAACCCGAGTAGTTACCAAATGGCCAACCTAGTAAAACTATCGTGGGTTGTCGTGTGAGTTATGGCAACATCTAAAATTGCAACTTGTTCCCTTACTCGGGCAGCATGCCCAGGAGATGTTGTTCTTCTTACAAACATCCACTCAATCGATTTCCTTTTGGTCTTGCTTCCACAGGAAGCGGCTATCGGCAAACCTGTGCGGCAGGGCCCATCAGCTGTGGAAGTTCTGCATGGCGTTTTGTTTCTGGGAGAGCCGGAGCAGCTCCTCTCGGATTGCCTTGATGAGGGAAGCTGAGGAATGTCCCGGCTGGAGGTCTTCCGTGGAGCTGGTGGGGTAGCCCAGCCCAGGGCCCTGCAGCCCCCGGTGGGGCAGGTTCCCAGGAGGAGCCGAGGGCTCCCTGCCTGAAGTCCTTGGCACCTGAAATAGCGGTGAAGAAGAATACTCTTGATGTCCTAGCATGTTGGGCTGCAAAACACGGCAAATGTTAGTGCACTTACCATGTGAGGACAAGAGGGAAGATCAAGTTCAAACCAGCACCTGAAGTTCCTCTACTACCTCCCACCCACCACCTCAGCCCTCCACCAGGACCCGGCCACCTGGTCCCTCTGCCCCTGGCTGGAGAGTACACAGGTGCGTACAGGAGCTAGCCTGGGGCTGCTGGCCCATGGGAGAACAAGTAAAGAAAGCCTGGGGAGCCAGAGTAGAAGGGAGCAGAAGCACCCCAGAGAGCTCAGAGGTCAGGGAGACCAGCAGATGTGGCAGAGGGGCCACCCAGAGCCCCTTCCTCTGCCCTGGGCCCCAGAACATGTGCCTGTGAATCACACTGCGACCACAGAACCACTTTCCATCTCGGTCATCTAGTGCGGCCTCTGTGTGTGTGTGTGTGTGTGTGTGTGTGTGTGTGTGTGTGTGTCTACCATGCGCTTTCTAGAGCCTTCTCTTTAACAAGTCATCTATAGCAGACAACAGTTCTCTGATATTTGCAAAATAGAACTTGCTATTAGTTTGATATGAATGTTACATTTTTCAGTCATTTTGTTTTTCATATTTTTTTCATTGGGGAAAAAAATCTCAGGTCATTGCTTTACATCAGTGTGTGGTCAATGAACTAGATCTGTGTACTAAACGAACAAATACCACTAACAGCAAGTTATTAATGAAAAGATGGCCTCCAAAGCCCGGGATTATTTATTTCTATATTCTACTTCTCCAAATTCCAGGAAAGAAACACTTCAAAGTGAACATTTTTGGATTTGATAGGAAAACCTAAAATACTTCATGAACCTAAATTGGGTACAACGAAGGCAGAAAAAGAAAAGTGTCGACAAACTTTAAGCAAATATTTAGATCATATGTCTAACAAATATCTTTCAGGGAAAAAGCATATTCTAAAGTTACTTCCTTCCACTGAGTCATGAGCCTTTGGTCATGAGAGGAATTCAGTGTCACTGCTGAGAAGGTAGAAGTACAAAGAAAGCAAGGGTATAATGATAAAGATAAAACTAAAAGCAACAGTTTGGCTTGTGTTCTCCTTTGTTAACGTATCCTCCAAGGGTATAAAACTCTCAAGAAAAATAGAGGAGAGCACTTGTAGAAATTCTGTGACCCAATGAATGACTGGAGAGCTCAAAATGAAGACTTGTGTCTTACAATGCCCACACCAAGTGCATGTTGCAAAACCATCCATATACGGCAGTCACAGTGGAAAGAATATCAATACCCCCATGAAGTGCAAAAGGTAAGAATGTTTATAAAGCCATCACACTGAAGATGAAGTCCAGATGTGATTCCCCTTCAGGTTCAAATTTACTACTTAAAGACCTGAGACTGGCCTCAAGAAAAATCATTGCCTTTCCCAAAGGGGGAGAAAGTTTATCCACAAAAACTGCAAGCAAAAACACAGGTAAGGCAAAAATAGCAAGGGAGATTAAAGATTTTGTTAAAAAATAAGTTTTAAAAGCAGATCCTCAAAGCAATGACGTGCTTAGAGGTGAGCTGGGACCAGGCCCCAAGCCCCAGATACTCACGGCCTCTCTCCGTCCAGCGCCATCCTCCCCATAAGCAGGCCAACCTGGGCCGCCATACTGGCTGCCTCTCATGCCTGGGATTTCCACTGGCTGTGCCCCGATTCTGCTGGCGATTCCCACCTGTGTCAGGTGCTGGATCTGGGAGCCTGGAAGGAACACAGTGCCGTGAGCTGGTCAGCGTTTGCAGGGCAGGAAGTTGTTGAGGAGGACACCATCAGCTCCAACCATGGCTCCTTCCAGCACAAGCATAAGGAGCACTGTTCAAACACAGTGCCGAGGCTGCTCCGGATATGGCATTTCCTAACCAAATGGGCCGTACGCAGCTTTCCCAACCTTTATGTACAGTGTTACTCCTACTCTCCTGCCCTAAACAGAGGCCTGGGGATGAAGGCTCATATGCTGCTTGTGTCTGCTGGGCTACAGCTAGGGTGGGCTTACTGACTGGAAGAAAGGTGTGAAAGGCTTGAAGCCACAAAGACACAGAAATGAGAAATGTGGCTCCTTTGCACCTGTGGCTTTGAGATTCACAAGGAGCTGAATATATAATAATATGCTTTTTTCTTATAAGGCAATGTTATAGTTTGTATCTACACCCCAAGAGCCTCATGCCCCAGTAAGTGGGGCTTTTGCAAAGTGATTGGATAATGGGGCTGACAGCTGACCTGCTGTTAGGAGCAGGGGTGGGTGTGGAGGCGTGGCCTGGAAGGGCAGCTCTTCCCTCTTGCTCTGCTTCCTGTCTGCCACGAAGTGAGCAGCCCGCCCCCATCCCTTCTACCATGCCGCCCTGCCTTGGAGCCGCTGACACTGGATTCTACAAACTGTGACCCAAAGTCAACCTCCCCTCCTTTAAACTGAGGGTGGTGGGTATTGTGTCTCCAGACAAGAAGAGTGACTAAGCCAGGCAGGGAATATATTTATTTGAATTCAAAACATTAAAGTCCCTTATACTCACGTTGTTCCCATAACTCAGCCAAAGCACACACACCACCCCTCACTCTGTGTGGTCAGTTGAGGGGCAGTGAGGGCTGCACCAGCCAGCTCCCTGCCCCTAACTCCCCTACCCTGGGACACCTACGGCCCTGTGTAGCTCTGAAAGACAGGCGTCAAACATCTTTTCCTCCCTTGTCAACTTTTGGAATATGGAAATATCCCTACACTGCAAATTAAAGGAGGGGGGGAGGCAATCTTTACTTAATTATTTTATTTGTTGCAGTGCTGGGGATAGAACCCCCAGGGCCTTGAGCATGCCAGGCAAGCACTCTACTACTGAGCTACACCCTAAGCACTCAAAAGTGAGCCTTAAGCACTTGTGAAATAATACACTTATTTCCAAATGCTCCAAGGATCATTAGATTTATCAGCAATGTTCAGGTCCCAAGAGTTCACAGGGCTCTCCACATCCTACTCCTGCTGTCTGGTTATCAACCTCAACTAACCTACTATATTTTTAAAGCAAGAGCTCCTCGGTGATTTTATTTGGATATATAATGATAACTACAGGTCACAGAAAATTGTCTAGGCCTCTGCCACAGCAATTAACTCTACAAAGCACTGTCCATTACTGAAAATTCATGGCAGTATTAAAGCCATTTGGGCCATCAGCATTGTCTACTCAGCAGACATTGGCTGAGCAGATCTTTCGAGAAGCTGTAAACACAGCCTTGTGCTCTCCAGTGTTTCACCAGTCCAATCAACTGTGCAGGGAGAAAGCATACCTTTTGTGTTAAACCACACGTGGCTGAAATTGTAATCAGTCATGACTTTGTAACTTGCTTTGATCACTTAACCATACAGCCACAGAATTCCCCCAATTTGATGTGGAGCCCAGCAAGCCTTGACCCAGGCGGTAACTGGTGAATCTTAAATTCCTCTTTTCTGCCTTCTATGACCTCTTCATTTTAAAAAGCTGCGTAATTTATCCACTGATGCACTCACACTGGATGTCCAGGGAGCTAACAATGTTTCGCTGTTCTGAATAATTCTGGAATAAACATCTTGGCACACGTAGTTTTTCCGCAATATTTTGGATTTGGGAGTTAGGGGAATCCCATATTCCGAGAAGTGAAATTACTAAATAAATGTCTGTGAGTCCTAAGGCCAAATTATTTTCCAACATTTAATGATTTATACCACTGCTGGAGAGAATGTAATAGTAATCATAATAATGGAATCATAATACATTATTCAAAGTATTACATATGCCAGGAAGTATTCTGGGCACTTTACATCTGCTATTTTATTCAACCAGCAAAACAACTGTAGGCCATGAGTACTAATAACCCCCATCACACAGATGAGGAAACTGCAAATTTTACCACACCACATTCTTACAAAAATAATTTCATGATCATAATTGAGCCTCAGAGTTTTAATCTGTATTTTTAAAATTATTCTCAAAACTGGGCCCTTTTCTTGGCTTGTTTTTTTTTGAGGGGGGGGGGTTGTACCAGGGATTGAACTCGGGACCTTACACTTTTGAGGAGGGCAGCAGAACCACTGAGCTAAATTCCCAGCCCTCATGGCTTGCTTTTTTGTAGGGCACATGCGCACACACATGCATGCACACATTTCTTTTGTGAATTCTTTCTTACCGTCCTTTGCTCATTTGAGTTTTGAGATTTGCCTATTTGCCAATTTGTATGCACTAGTCTCTATAATAAAAACACCTCGGTCTCACAGAACACACTGAATCAGCCCGTGTCCTGGCAGCAATCCACTGGACACACACATACACACACCCCGCCGCTCCTCTGTACAACCACCTGGTTCCACACTACAAAGACACAGAGGACACTGGACCACCAGACCATGGTACTGGGTCCCACTGCTCCCAGCTCAGAGGTAGGGGCTTCTGAGCTGCTGTCCCACTGCTCCTGGTCCAGAGGAAGGAGCTTCCTGGCCACCATCCTTCCCGCTGCTCCTGGTCCAGAGGAAGGGGCTTCCTGGCCACCATCCCACCTGCTGCCCCCAGCCCAGAGGAAAGGGCTTTTGGGGCGCCTTCTGTTCTGCCGCTCCCGGCCCAGAGGAAGGGGCTTCTGGGCCACCATCCCTACCACTGCTCCTGGCCCCTGTTCTACCTCTCCCAGCTCAGAGGAGGTGATCCTCGCGGGTGCCAACAGCACCCCCCTGCCCCCCCCAGTCGAAATGAGAAAACACGTAAATAACTCTCAAAACCAGACTTCCAGATCACCTACAGCAACCCCAAAGGGAAATGAGATGGAACACTCTGATACTCAACCACCTGGACCCACTGAACTGGCAACAAAAGGGGATCTGGAAAAAATGAAATCAGAAATAATTTCTCAGATAACAGGAGAAATTGTGCCCCTAGTGCAAGATATGATTAATAAATCTAGAGAGGAGCTCAGGAACATGATGGAATCCCAACATAGGAAACAAATGGAATCCATAAAACAGATGCAAATAGATTTCCAGGACATGAAAAACTCCATAGAAAGTCTACACAGCAGAATGAGCCAATGTGAGGACAGAATTTCAGATATAGAAGATAAGATTGCAATTAATGACCAGGAAAAGAAAAATTGCTTCAAAATTATAAGGGAACACAAGAAATCAATCCAGCAAAGAAGAATAACATAAGACTGATCAGAGTCAAAGAAGAAACAGGAGACAGTGCAGATGACATAAAAAAAACTCTTCACAGAAGTAATGGCAGAAAACTTCCCAAGGAGGGGAAAAGAACTTGACATACAGATAAGTGAGGCATATAGGACTCCAAATAGCCTTGATCAAAAAAAATCTACACATAGGCATATAACTGTTAAGATTCCAGAAACTCAACAGAAGAACAAAGTTCTCCAAGCAGTCAGAGAAAAGAAACAAATCACATACAAAGGAAAGCCCATCAGAATCACAGCAGACTTCTCAACACAAACCATCAAGGCAAGAAGAGCTTGGAGTGACATATTCCAAGCCCTAAAAGAAAACAGCCTCCAACCCAGATTGATGTACCCTGCAAAACTATCTTTCAAAATGGATGGAGAAATAAGATACTTTTATGACAAAGAGCACCTTAGGAACTTCATGAATACCAAACCAGCACTCCAAAGAATTTTACACAATATCCTAGGAACAGATAGATATTCAGGATCACAACCCCAGGAAGCAAAGCAGAATGAATCCATCTGGCACAACAAGAAATTAAATGTAAAGAGGGAGAACACACAAAAAAGAAAAAGTCATGGCAATGTCAAGTCAATACATTTCAGTTATAACCATCAACGTTAATGGTCTCAATTCACCAATCAAAAGAAATAGACTGGCAGAATGGGTCAAGAAGCAAAATCCAACAATATGCTGCATACAAGAAACACACTTAATTCAAAAAGAAACTCGCAGACTGAAAGTTAAAGGGTGGAAAACAATACTCCATGCAACAGGAACCCGAAAAAAAGCAGGAGTAGCTATCCTCCTTGCAGATCAAGCAGAGTTCAAACCAACACTGATTAAGAGAGATGAAGAAGGACACTACATCCTTGTAAAGGGAAGAATCCAAGAGGAAGAGATGACAATCATAAATATCTATGCACCAAACACTAGTGTGCCCAACTATATAAAACAAATACTAATGGACATGAAAAGTCATATATGCACTAATACAATGGTAGTGGGGGACCTCAACACCCCACTGTCACAAATAGATAGATCAACTAGACAAAAAACAAGTAATGAAATACTAGAACTCAATCGAACTCTTGAACAAATGAACTTAACAGATGTTTACAGAGTCTTCCACCCCACAAAATCAGAATACACATTCTTCTCAGCTGCACATGGGTCATTCTCCAAAACAGACCACATACTCACACATAGAACATGTTTAAGTAAGTGCAAAGGAATTGAAGTTATCCCCTGTATATTATCAGACCATAGTGGGATGAAATTGGAGATCCATAGCAAAAGAAACTCAAAAAATTTCATAAACATGTGGAAATTGAACAACACACTTCTGAATAACCAATGGGTCACAGAGGAAATTAAAGAAGAAATCAGACAGTTCCTTCAATTATATGACAATGACAATACAACATATCGGAATCTGTGGGACACATTGAAAGCAGTCTTACGAGGGAAATTCATAGCAGTGAATATGAAACAGACTGCGCCAAATTAAACAACCTGATGCTGCACCTCAAGCTTCTAGAAAAAGAAGACCAGGACAAACCCAGAGCTCATATAAGGGAGGAAATTATAAAGATCAGAGGAGAAATCAATGCAATGGAGACTAAGAGAATGATACAAAAAAAAATCAATGAAGCCAAGAGTTGGTTCTTCAAAAGAATCAACAAAATTGACAAACCTTTAGCCAACCTTGTCAGAAAAAGGAAAGAAAAGGCCCAAATCCATGCAATTAGGAATGAAAAGGGTGAAATGACAACAGACCCAGCAGAAATCCAGAGGATCATCAATACCTACTTCCAGAACCTATACACCAATAAGATGGACAACACAGAAGAAATGGACAGATTCCTAGATACATATGAATTACCAAAGTTGAACGAAGAAGACCTAAAAATTCTAAACAACCCAATATCAACCAATGAAATTGAAAATGTAATTAAAAACTTACCAACTAAGAAAAGCCCGGGCCCTGATGGCTTCACTGCTGAATTCTACAAGACATTTAGAGGAACTGCTACCACTACTGTTTAAACTCTTCAATGAAATTGAAAGGGAAGCAATATTCCCAAATTCATTCCTGGAAGCAGGCATCACCTTGATCCCCAAAGCAGAGAAAGACCCAACTGAAAAAGAGAACTATAGGCCAATCTCACTAATGAACACAGATGCAAAAATCCTTAAAAAGATACTGGCAAACAGAATGCAGAAGATCATCAAGAAGATCATACACCCTGATCAAGTGGGATTCATCCCAGGGATGCAGGGATGGTTCAACATACGCTAATCAATCAATGCAATACACTATATCAATAGAGCCAAGGACAAAAACCATATGATTATCTCCATAGATGCAGAAAAAGCATTTGACAAAATCCAACATGCTTTTATGATAAAAACCCTACAAAAAATTGGAACAGATGGTCTCTACCTCAAACTGATAAAAGCCATCTATGAAAAACCAACAGCCAATATCATACTAAATGGTCAAAAAGTGAAATCCTTCACACTAAAATCAGGAACAAGACAAGGATGCCCACTAACACCACTCTTGTTCAATACAGTTCTGGAAACATTAGCCATGGCAATTAGACAAGAGAAAGAAATAAAAGGAATAAAGATAGGAAATGAAGAAGTCAAATTGTCATTATTTGCAGATGACATGATACTCTAATAGAAGACCCCAAGAACTCCACCAAAAGTCTTCTAGACTTAATAACCAAATTCAGTCAAGTAGCTTGTTATAAGGTCAACACACAAAAATCAATAGATTTCCTCTGCACTAATGACAGACTCACTGAGAGAGAAATAGGGCAAATAATTCCTTTCACAATAGCATCCAAAAAACTGAAATACCTAGGAATCATCCTAAGGAAAGAAATCAAAGACCTCTTCTCTGAAAACTATAGCACTCTGAAAAGAGACATTGATAATGATATCAGAAAATGGACAGACATCCCCTGCTCCTGGGTAGGAAGGATTAATATAGTGAAAATGGCCATACTTCCAAAACTGCTATATAGAGTTAATGCAATTCCAATTGAGATCCCAGCAGCATACTTCATGGACCTTGAGAAAACAATCCAAAAATTCATTTGGAACAAGAAGAGAACCAGAATAGCAAAAGAAATTCTAGGTAACAGAGACATGGCAGGGGGTATTATAAACCCCAACTTGAAACCATATGACAAAGCTACTGTGATAAAAACAGCATAGTACTGGCAAAGAAACAGACCTGAGGACCAGTGGAACAGATTAGAAGATGCAGAAACAATGCCAGACACACTCAGCCATCTCATCTTCAACAAAGGAGCCAAACACCCTCACTGGAGGAAAGATGGCCTCTTTAATAAATGGTGCTGGAAAACTGGCTTTCAACCTGCCAAAGATTAAAACTAGACCTATATCTCTCACCATGCACTAAACTATAATTGAAATGGATTAAAGATCTAAATATTAAAATAGAAACTCTGAACCAGTTGGAACAGAGGTTAGGTAGAACCCATGAAGACATTGGCGTAGGAAAAGATTTTATGAACAAAACCTCAGTTGCCCATGAACTAGCACAAACAATCAACAAGTGGGATCTCTTCTTATTAAAAAGCTTCTGCACAGCAAGAGAAACCACCAGGAGTGTGAAGAGACAACCCACAATATGGGAAAAAATCTTCACCTGCTCTTCCTCAGACAAAGGTCTACTATCTCAAATCTATAAAGAACTTAAAAAGATCAGACCTCCCAAATTTAAAGACCCAATCCAAAAATGGACATCTGAAATGAGCAGACATTTCTCAGACAAAGAAGTAGAAATAGCAAATAAATACATGAAAAAATGTTCAACATCACTGGTCATTCGAGAGATGCGAATGAAAACAACACTGAGATTCCACCTCACTCCAGAAAGAATGGCTGCTATCATGAAATCAACCAAGAACAAATGCTGGTGGGGCTGTGTGGAAAGAGGAACCCTGCTCCACTGCTGATGGGAGTGTAGACTGGTGCAACCACTGTGGAAATCAGTATGGAGATACCTCAAAGAACTAGGACTGGAAATCCCATTTGACCTAGCTATTCCACTGCTCAGGATCTTCCCCAAAGAATTAAAAGAATCATACCACAGTGATATACGTGTGCCCATGTTCATAGCAGCACAGTTTGTAATAGCTAAAACTTGGAAACAGCCCAAATGCCCATCAACTGGAGACTGGATCAAGAAAATGTGGTTTTTTTATAAAATGGAGTACTACTCAGCCATAAAAAATGAGAAATTAGAGACATTTATAGCTAAGTGGATGCACATTGAGGCGATACTCTTAAGTGAAATAAATAGGACACACATGAACAAATTCCGAATAGTTTCTCTGGTGTGAGAAACTGAAAGTGTAAATAAGGACTAAAATGTATAATAGGTAATGTGAAATAGGAAGAAAAGGGGCAAAGGGGAAGGAAGTGGGAGGGCTAGGGGAAAGGATAGAAGGGAATGGGATTAATATGAGAAAATGGAAAAATAGGAACAAAATCTTTGTAAATAGGGAGGAATGGAGGGGTTGAAGGGAGGGCTGGGCAAGGGTGAAAAATAAGAACCAAGAGAGACTATGTAAAGGTGCAAATTTCCAATGATGAATGTCATTATATTGTATACCTAAAATGTACCAATGATTAGAATGAATAATCGATAATGTAAAATAGGAAGAAAAGGTCCAAAGGGGTAGGGGTAGTGGGACGGGCAGGGGAAAGGAAAGAAGGGAAAGGAAAAATGATGAGAAATGGAAAAAATGGAAATAAAGTCTTTGTAAATAGGGAAGGGTGGAGGGGGTAAAGGGAGGGCTAGGAATGGGGAAAAAATAAGAACCAAGATGCATTATCCAAAGGTACAATTCCCGATGAGAAATGTAATTGTGTTGTATACCTACAATGTACCAATAAAAGAATTTAAAAATAAATAAATAAATAAATAAATAAATAAATAAATAAATACACACACACACCTCTTGCTCAGTTGGGTGTGCCACTCTGGGAGGCCAAGAAAGGAAGACTGCAAGTTTAACCCCAGGCTGGGCAATTTAGCTAGTGAGACATGGTCTCAAAAACAAAGGGCTGGGGATATATGCCTTCAAAGGTTGTGGGTTCAGGTCCCAGGACTGAAAAAAAAAAGCTCTTGGCCAAAACATGCTGTAAATTTTCCCTAGGTGCGATATTTTTTTTAGATCTATACATATTTGATAATTTTCTATAGTGAAAAATGTAATTCTAATAAATCTTAACATTTTACAATTTCATTTTTGGTTAGAAAGTATTAGATATGGTAACTTCCTCTTCAAATGGTCGATACATATAATTTCTATGTTCATCTAGACAGTTTAATTAAAAATTAATATATCTGGGCCGGGGATTTAGCTCAGTGGTTTCGCGGCCTGCTGCATAAGCACAAGGACCCGAGTTCAATCCCTGGCACCAAAAAAAAAAGATTTAAAAAATTAATATATCTGAATTTTGTTTAGTGTTTATGCTGTGCAGCGAAGTCTGAACACGCAGCCATTAACAGGAGAAACAAGACTCCATGCAAAGTACAGCACGTAGAAATTCGAGAAAGCAGCAAGCTGTCAGGATACAGGTTGCATCTGGTGGGCTACCAGACATGCAAGATACAAGAGTTTCCTAGAAGACCATAGCAGAAAAATAACAACAATTACCGCAAATTTGGTATTGGCCTAGTTTCTTGACAACATTATGTATTCTACAGAAAGTTAGACAATAGCAAAATAAATCAATTAACATGAATGGTTCCTGTCACTAAAGTATCAGTCATAATTTGTAACAGCTAAATCTTGGAAGCAACCTATATGTCCATGAACAGATGAATGAATAAAGAAAATGTGGCATTTGCACACCATGGAGCACTACTCTAACACAAAGAAGGGTGAACCTGAAGCATCTGTAGGCAAATGGATGTACCTTGAGACCAGAATGTTAAGTGAAACATGCTTAAATATCGCATGGTTTCTCTTGAGAAACCTAAAATATAAATAAAGGGCAAATAAAAGATAAATAATAGGAAGTAGGGAGACAGATTTTTCTTAAATAGGAAGGGAATCAAGAGATGGGCTGGGAGCTGGGGATTTAGCTCAGCAGTGCTGCACCTGCCTGGCAAGTGCAAGGTCTTGAGTTTGATTCCCAGTACCAAAAAAGGGGTGGGGGGCGGTTAAAAAAGAATTAAGATATGTCATGTACGTGTACCAACTCCCCACAATGAATGTGATCACTGAGTACCACAAGCATGTACTAATAAAAAATAAAGAAATGAATGAGGAAAATAAAAGTGACTTTGAGCTTTTGTAATAAAACACAGTAAGATGATATTGAACTAGGAATCATTCAAAGTATGTACAGCTGTACGAGACAGAGGAAGAACTTGGGATCTTAAACTATACAGATGTTTGTGTCCTTTCTGGTCCTAAGGATCAAATCCCAGGCCTCTGGCATACTAGGCAAGCACTCTACCACTGAGCTATGCCCTCAGCCCATACAGAGATTTCAGGAACATAGAATAGCGTTTACAGATAGAGCTTTCATAGTATCAATTACTTATGAGTTGAAGTTCTGTGACATGCAACAGTAATTTGGTATTTGGGGTACAAGACTGGACCTCAGGTGAACTGATGGGGTGACCCAGCCATCTGCTACCAAAAAGCCTCAGAGCTGGGCATGGCAGCACACACCTGTAATCCCAGCACTCTGGGAGGCTGAGGAAGGAGGATTGCAAGTTTGAGCTCAGCCTGGACAACTTAACAAGACCCTTCTCAAAGTAAAAAATAATAAACATCCTGGGGATGTAGCACAGTGCAAAGGCCCTGGTTCCATCCCTAGTACCAAAAAGAAAAAAAAAAGAAGAGCTTCAACAATTAACCTAAAATTCTCAGAGGACTCTAATTTTTTTTTCTTTCCTTTTCTTCTCATTTTCTGAAAAATACATTAATTCCTAGCCTAGCTGTCATTATTGAGGACACTGAATTCAGAAAACACTCTCCACATTCGTTTTTTCCTTTCCTAAAATTCAGAAAGTTCTTCCTTTTCACAGACATTTAAGAGTTTCAAAAACTAACAGCAGTTAATTACTGAAATGCAAATATGCTTATAACTACTTCTAAAAATCCAAAACTGAATACACAAAAAGAAATGTAATCACCACATTTTAATTGTGGGCTTTAAAAACCTGGATCTTTATATGGACTATACTGAGTACTGCACTTTTGTAAATAAGCCAAACCTCACAAAATGTTCCTCAGATTAACTAAATAAATAATTTTAGAATTTTTAAAAAACAAAATGTCTTGGGGCTGGGGATTTAGCTCAGTGGTTTAGCCAACTGCTGCGCAAGCACAAGGACCCAAGCTGGATCCCCGGTGCCAAAAAAAAAAAAGTCTTTACTGTCTGACTTTATAATCTCCATGCCAGGTTTCCTGGAAGGACGCAGAAAATACCTACCCGAAGAAGTGG
Source organism: Heterocephalus glaber (assembly GCF_053883595.1). NCBI lineage: Eukaryota > Metazoa > Chordata > Mammalia > Rodentia > Bathyergidae > Heterocephalus > Heterocephalus glaber. The sequence goes on from NW_028258153.1 coordinate 27,613,938, forward strand.
GCCATACTGCACGCAGGCAGGCGGGGCAGAGGGCGTGACTGAGCCCGAGAGGACCAGCCACTGTCCCTGCACGGAGGCGGCCTGTCCACCTCGCGATGCTGACCCTCCTTTCCACCCCAGCCCACAGCAGCGTCCCAGGTGTGGTCACAGCTCCACTGCCCCCGTACCTGTGGTGCCCCCGACGGGCCGAGGCCGGGCCACCGACGGCATCTCTTCGGAGTAGACCCCTCGGGCGGCGAAGGGGGCTTCTGCGGCTGCCTGTGGCTGCGGGGGCTCGGGGGGCGGCAGCTCGGAGGACGGCAGCAACCCAGGGCCAAAACCCGGCCTGAAGGCAAAGCACAGCGGGCATCAGGGCTCTGGGGTCCAACTGGGTTCACCCTCGCCCCTCAGAATGAAGACCACCGTCTCTGCTTAGCCAGCTTCTCTCCTGCTCCTGATCAAAGCCAAAGACAGGGAGCCTAACAAACTGCGCTCGTTAATTGAACCTACCTCTTCCTTTAAAGACAAATGTAAGGGCCGGGGATTTAGCTCAGCAGCATGGCACCTGCCGGGCAAGCACGAGGTCCTGAGTTCAGTCTCCGGTACCAAACAAACAAAAAACAGAAGTAAAATGGAATGCCGAAGGAAGGCACAGTTGAGTTCCAGGATCCGTTAACCACCAGGACTGCCCCAACTCTGAGGTTCTCAGTCCCGGCTGCACATTAACATCACCTGGGGGATTTAAAAAATACCGACGCCCACTCAGCACCCCAAAGACAAATAGAACCTCCAGTGCAACCCAGACTTTTTTGAAACTCTGTCCGATGGTCTGGCTGCCCATCAAAGCTGAAAACCAGGGTTCTAAAACAGTGTTTTCAAAATTTTTGATCTCCGAACCCTATAACATTCATAAAAATTATCGAGGAGCTGATCACAGTGCACACACCTGCAATCCCAGCTACTTAGGGGGCTGAGGCAGGAGGATTGCAAGTTCCAGCCCAGCCTTGACAACTTAAGAAGGCCCCGGTCTCAAAATAAAAAATAAAAAGGTCTGAGGATTTAGCTCAGGGGTAGAGGCCCTGGGTTCAATCTCTAGTACAAAAAAAAAAAAAAAAAAAAAATTGAGGACTCCCAAGAGCATCTGTTTATGTGTATTGTATCTATCAATATTTACTATATTAGACTGGGCGTGATGGCACATGCCTGTAATTGCAGCACTTGGGAGACTGAGGCAGGAGGATAGGTGCAAGTTCAAGGCCAGCCTGGGCTACAGAGTGTGTTCAAGGCCAGCCTGAACTATGTGGTAAGACCCTGTCTCACAAATCAAAGACAAAAATAGGGCTGGGGATTTAGCTCAGTGGTGCCACCATCTGCCTTGCAAGCACAAGGTCCTGAGTTTGATCCCCAGTACCCCCCCCAAAATTACAGTATTAGAAATTAAGCAAAATTTTAAATCTTATTTTAAAAATTAATTTAAAAATACGGGCCAGGCATGGTGGCACAAAGCTATAATCCCAGTACTCAGGAGGCTGGGGCAGGAGGATCACTGGGAGTTTGAGGCCAGCCTAGATTACATAGTGATTTCAAGGCCAGCCTGAACTACACAGGAGACCCTGTTTCAAAAAACCAAACAATCAGGGCCGGGGATTTAGCTCAGTGGTGCCGGCGCCCTCCTTGCAAGCGCAAGGTCCTGAGTTCAATCCCCAGTACCAAAAAAAAATAAATAAATAACCAAACAACAACAACAAACATGTTACATATTAATGTTAACAATTTTCATGAATTTAATTCTTCAACTCCTCTCCCCCAAAATTAGTGAAAAAATGATCCTTATATATTTCACATTCAGTCAACTGGCATTTGTTATTTTAGGAAGAAAATCTACTCTCACAGAATATGTTCTCAGAAAAGGAATATATTAACAGCCTTTTAATATAATATTAAAAAATATTTTTGTTTTTTTATACCACATCAAAACACAATGTTGAATCTAAGAAACAACATCAAGAACTTTTCATACTCTGCTACATTAAACCCACTCCTTTGTCTTGCATTTTAAATGGGATCTTTAACCCACGCATGATTTTATGGCATTTGTCAATTGGAAAATGCCAGTTCACTGAGTTGTGAAGACTTTACTGGGTATTGATACATTCCATTTCACAGTATCAAGAAATCCCATTCATTGTTGTCCCCACCTGATGTCACCTCCTGCTCACCCAGTCAAGTGTTTAAGTACTAACATGCTGCCAAGTTCATGGGGCAGATAAAAATTTCCTGAATTGATTTTTTTCCCTTGAAAGCTCAATTTTACCACGGCAACAAATACCAACTGTTGTTTTCCTTGAAGTAACAGGCTCACTTCGGTCACTTGCAAGCCAGTATCTGCCAAACTCTCAAGTCTGTACAGCAATTTTGCAAAGTGTTTGTTCAAGTAAAAATCAAGGAAGCAATTGGTTTGGTTATCTTAAGCAAGTAAGGGCTTTCCTCCAAGAATCCATACTCAGCAGAAGTGCCTTATTCAGATGGTGCTTCCTCTTTTATCACATAAAGACCTAGGACGAATAAAACCAATATTTATTTATTTATTGCAATGCAGGGAAATCAAACCCAGGGCCTTCACACTCAGCTATGTACCTAGCCCTTTTTCCTTTTTTTAATTTTGTATTTTGAGACAGGGTCTCACTAAGCCACTAAGTTGCCCAGGCTGGGTTCAACTTGGAATCTTCCAGCTTCAGCCTCCCAGAGTGCTGGGATCATAGGCATTCGTCACTATGCCCAGCTAAATTTAATAATTTTTAAGGTCATATTTATGGGAGACCAGATGGGAATAATGAGGTCTAACTGGCCTCCTCAGTGAGCACTGAGGAGGAAGAGGGCATGCAAGTGTGCTAACACACTGCAGGGAAAAGTAAAACACCTAGTTTAAGTTGTTTACCAAGAGAAGTAACATGGAGGGTGGGAGACAGATGAATCTTGCAGAGCTCTAATTGCTTGTGCCCGTGTCTGAGTGAATAAAGCTGAGGTGCACCAGTCATTTGGGGCTCTATGATGAAGGGAGACATGAGCCCTCTGGGTCCCCCTGCCCCAGATTTTAACCTGAATCTGTCTCTTTATTTTTCATCCTTGTCATCCCTTGGTCAGATTCAAGCTTGTAGGCTGGTTTCTACACATATTAACCTAACTCTGGTTATTTAAAAACTGCATTTGAGCTCAGTGGTTCCGCTGCCTGCCTCGAAAGTGAAAGGTCCAGAGTTCGATCCCCGGTACCAAAAAAAACAAAAACAAACAAACACTGCATTTGTACAGTGGTGAAGTATCCCACCACCACTCATTCGATGTGGCAGCACCATCTGGATTCCTGCAGAGGCACCAGGCTTTGACCCATCTTAGTGCAAACATCTACACTGATATAAAAGGCAAGTAAGGTCTTACCATTACTTCGAAAACAGTTTTGACCTCACAGGGCCCCTGACAGGATCTCACAGGCCCTCTAAGGGTCTGAGAACACTGCCCTCAGAATCACTCCTAAGAAGAAACTCAAGAATAAAAGATTATGTTCTATTACAGTTCTTTGCAATTAACAGATACAACCAGCTGGATAAAGATGTGGATGGATGAGCCTTCCTATACCAGAGCATTTCTCATAACGCAAAACCTAGATGATCTGATTATTCTCTAAATAAGTGCTGCTGATCAAGATGGACCCCAGAGGGGTTTCCCATCCCCAGCTGCAGATCTAGGAGCTCCTTCTTCAACCCAACCACAATCTCTAGCCCTCTCCTGCCCACACTCACATCTCTTTTATCTTCCCTGTGTGCTCCGAGTTCAGTGCAATACAAACACTCTAGAATTTTTGATGTGGGTGATCATAAAATTTATCATCCAAATCAGAACATTTCTGAAAGCAACCATTATTAATACCTAGGAGTAACTGGACTAACTAGATCATATGGTGCTTCTATGTTTTTGTTTGTTTTGCCTTTAGATGGGGGTCTCACTATGTTACCCTGGTCAGCTTGAACTCCTGGGTTCAGGAGATCCTCCTGCCTCAGTCTCCTGAGTCGCTGGGAGTGCGAATGTGTTCCTCCATGCCCAGCCTGTGTCTTTATCTGTAACTTCTGCCCTTATCGCCTAAGCTCACCTGGACACTTTTGCTTTTGTTCCTTTTGGGGCAAAGATTATGCCTGAGTAGGGGAGGAAGCAAACCCTTTTGAAATTGAGGGAAAATAAAGAAAACTACAGAAAAAGGAAGGAGAAAGCAGGCAACAATCCACTTTCGAGTGCCTTCTGGTTGGTGAAGGGCTAGTTGAGTTTGATTTCTAAGATTCATTCTTTTTCTGAAAATCCATCTTTATAATGAACCAATCATCCACTGGGTGGGTCCATCTATACTGTCTCTATTCTGTTTCAGTGGTCTGTCGACACCACATTGTCTTAACACTCTAATTTATAACATTGAGAATAGTCCAATACTGTATTCTCCTTTCTCAAAGCCTTTCTCTTGGCTATTCTCAGTCTTTTATTCCATATACATTTTAGAATCACATTGTCAGTTTCTTCAAACCATGGGGATTCTGAATGGGCTTATTTTGGGGAACCAGGTGTGGTGGCGCATGCCTGTAATCCCAGCACTCAGGAGGCTGAGGTAGGAGGATCACCGAAAGTTTGAGGCCAGCCTGGGCTACACAGTGAGCTCAAGGCCAGCCTGGACTATATAGTGAGAAGTTGTCTCAAAAAATAATCAAACAAACAAGAAAAGATCACTTTGTGAAACTGACATAAAAAATTACGAGTTCCCTATCTTTCTTTAAAGGCTTAAACATCTTCGGTTGGATTTATTTTGAGGTATTTTATATTTTTGAATCCTACTTTAAATGGTATTTTTTACTCTTAAATTTTATTTGTTGCTTATATGCAGAAATAAAAGTTTTGTAAACTGATCTTGTATCTATTTACCTTGCAATTTTGTCCTGCTAGCCATCTTAATAAATTCCCTTAATTCTATTTTCTATTTTGCTAGTTTATACTGTTTTTATTTTGCTAGTTTATACTGTTATTTTTATTAATTTTCTTCTGCTTCACTTAATTATTCTCTTTTTAACATCTTGAGATGAATGGTTACATTGTTGATTTTTAGCCATTTTTTTTTCCAAATAGATGCATTTAAGGCAACAAGTTCCTCCATACCCCCTAGAACACTGCTATAGCTGCACAACTATTGCTATTTCCCACAACATTCGATGTTTCATTTTATTATTCATTTTAGAATGTGTTACAACCTCCATTGTGATTTTTTTCAGTGTACTATAGGTTATTTAGCACAGTGCTGATATATTTGCAAAAGTACAGGGATTTTCTAAATATGCTTTATTCTTGGTTTCTAATTTAATTTCACTAGAATGAGAAAATGCACTGAATAATTTTACTTCTTTGAAATTTGTTTAGATTTTTTAAATAGTGTAAACATATAGAAAATGTTTGATTTTATTCATTCCTTCATTTATTCATTTGTTCATTCATTCATTTATTGCCATATGTTGAGGATTGGGCCCTGGTGCATGTTAGGAAAGAGCTCCACCTGAACCTTTTGCCTTAAAATTTTGTTTTATTTTACTCATTCATTTTTCTTTTTGTTTTGCTTTATCCACATGAAAGTTGTTTTGTATCATAAGAACTGTATCTTCATTTAAATGTTTGTGTATAACATTCTTTGTGCACATGATCACTAAAAACAGTGATGTGTATTCAGGACTACTTGTCAATAAATGCTATTCACTAAACATGTTACATGCTTTAAAATCTGACTTATGGCTTCAAAATCAGTAACTTTTTTAAAGCTATTGGCTCAGTACTTACTAAGGCACCATTCTGGAGAAAAGGAAACTCTGAAGGATTAAGGTTAAATTTTCCCTTTTCATTCTTACATTATTGAAATTATTTTAAAAGCAGGTATATTTTGCTGTTATGGACTCTCAATTAGATCAAGCTGATTATTCATACATTCAAATCTTCCATATCCTGCCTATGTTTTTATGTTTTTGGCAAGTCTCTAATAAGCCAAATACCATTCTTTAATCCAGTCAATGTCTGTCTTTTAATTGAAACAGTTACTATCACTCAGTGTAACTGTTTAGCATCTCATTGTACCCTTCTGTATGTTCCACCCATGCTGTGGTCCTTTTTCTCCCATTTCATGCCTCCTTTTAGATTATTTTAAAATTATTTTATTTCTCCTTATCTTATATTAAGCCCTTTTCAGCATTATTTTAGAGAATTATCCTAAAAATTATACCAGAATCCCTGACATAAAACAGTCAAGTGATACCCGCCTGTGATCCCATTACTCTGGAGGCTGAGGCAGAAAGAGGCAAGTTTAAACTCTGCCAGGGTAACATGGTGAAAAATGAAAAAGGGATGAGAATGTAGCTCAGAGTGAAGGCCCTGGGTTTAGTCCCCATACCACAAAATAAAACCAGTCTAGGGGCCAGGATTTAGCTCAGTAGTTCTGTCGCCTGCCTTGCAAGCACAAGGACCCAAGTTCGATCCCCCACACCAAAAAAATAAAAAACAAAACCAGTCTAGCATAAATTAGTACCTTTATATCTTCCCAGACAATAAACCTTATCTCCATATTTAGCATAGTAAATGTAATTACTGGAAAATCTAGATTTGACAGCTCCACTATCTGGATTCTCTATGGTTCCATTTCCTCTGTTTCTTCTGTTCAAAATCTGTACTCTTTTCCGATGCCCGGCTGTGACGTGTAAGCTTGTATGACGTCACTGCAGCAATGACGCAGGGTCCAGCGGGGGCCCCTCCTTTCCGAGGGAATTCACGCTGGTGTCAGCCAGGCAGCCGTTCCTCATCGCTGCTCCAGGCTGAGCTTCAGTCCCTGAAGGAAGTCACTGATCTCTTGAGAATCACTGTCCTCCCCAGGCACAAGGGTCCCGCTCGGAAGGGCTCCTGGATCTTGGCCTCCTGCTGCTAGCCCTACTAGGCCTTAGGGTTGAACATTTTTAGTATCTTGCCTGGTTTTTGCTGGTGTCCTCAGCAGGACAGTTGGCCTGATTTCTCCAGTCTGTCCTTACCAGAGAAGAGCTGAAATACCAACTGTTTCCCCTGCCCTTTCAGTTACATGGAGAGAGCACATGTCTCAGAGTTCTGCATATGCTTACAATGGTTAGAGACACACGTTTACAAAACTAAAAAGACAGCAGCCCGTGTGAGAGAGTCACAATATATTTTGCTCAGAAAACTTTACCTTGGCAATGGGCCAGATGGGGGAGTCATTCCGTAGTCTTCATATCTCTGGAAGAAATTCAAAATAACATGAAGATTAATATTCAGTACTTATTACAAAGTGACAACAGCAAATGTGTAAACTTTCAGGCTTGTAGGATCGACTTTCAGGACAATTATTTTCTCATTAAAACTTAGCATGTTACTGGGGCATTCTGCCATCAAGTAATGCTCTGAGTTTCAGTTGGTGAATTGGGCTACCAGGCTTTAGAAAACACAAAACCAAAGCTAGGTGTGGTGGCATCTGTAGTGCTAGCATTTAGGAGGCTGAGGCAGGAGAATCTCTTGAATCCATGCATTTTAGACCACTTCCGGCAATACAACAAGACACCATGGCTTAATCCCCAGCCCCACAAAAACAAAACAAAAAACTATACAACTACTTTGTAGCTCTTTCCTCCTTTTGTATAATATAACTAAAAATGTTAATAATAAGACAGGTTTTCTGCACCTGTTCAGCCCTCTGGGCTCCACTGCTACAAACCATCTCTTCTGCTGAGAAGTGGTATAAATGGCCACATGTAGCACAAGGGACTCCCTCACCACAGTCAACAGATCCAGCGGGTATCCAGCAGCAACTCAAACACCCCCAGAAACTAACCCATCAAAAGCTGTACCATAGCCAGGTGTGGTAGTGATTCCTATAATCCCAGCACTCTGGAGGCTGAGGCAGGAGGCTCTCAACTTCAGGCCCAGCCTGGACTACACAGCAAAACCTTCTCAAAAAAACCCAAATAACAAAAAAGTGATACCATGTTAAGAATGCTGTAAAAACAGAAAGGATGCAAAGAAACCAGTTTTTGTCAGTTTCTGACCATCTTCTGATTCCAAGGAGAGCTCTACTTCCTGCCTGTCACTTTGGTAAGGCGGCCCCAGTTCCCTCATGCAGCTTGTTTTACTTGAGTTAATCTCAACTAACCAACTACTCTTGGACTAAAACACTCCTCCCTTGAAGAAAATACACATCACGAACATTGACTGTGCTCCTTGTGAAATTACCACCTCCTAGCCCTACCATACATGGGAGTCCATGGCTGTCAATCACCATTGTGGAACCGGATATCCAGCATGGCAGTGATCAGACAGAATCCACTCAACTGCAGCCGGTTCACACCAATCGCTCGCCCACAATCAGATGGCAATGAAAACCTCCTGGAGCTCCCAGCAGAGGGAAAAGAAGCTATAAGGGATGCGGGAGAAGAGGGAGGAAAAGCAGCTTCAATTCCTTTCCAAAAGACAAGAGCAAGGGCCGGGGATTTAGCTCAGTGGTGCCACACCTGCCTCGCAAGTGCAAGGTCCTGAGTTCGATGCCCATGTACAAAAAAAAAAAAATTCCCAACAGGGAAACCTAGGACTGAATACAGATTATTCACAGTGCCCTGTGCTTTTTGGAATTTTAAAACAATTCTTAGGCATTTTTTTAAAAAATTCAAGGCTTATTACTTATCAAGATTTCTGGGGGTCTAAGTGATAGACTTACAGAAAAGAATAGAAAACAGCTGTCTGCTGTTTATATGTTGTACTAAAATTGGGTGAGATATTTCAACTTACTGTAGTCAGAAAAAAGATGTCCTGTTTCAAAAGATGGCTTGTTTTGTTTTGTTTTGGAATCATTGGTGGAGTTTCTATGACCTGGTTGCAGGAATTTACTTTGGTAGATCACACCTACGTGAGTGCTTGGGGAACAAAATTGAATCTTAAAGTTTCAATCATCGATGTCAACAAAACTCATTTTAACATATCCCTTCCTTCTTACACCATAGAAAGCACAGGCCAGTAGAGCATGAAAGGTGAGTCAAATGGTTGTAGGGTCTCGGATTGGCTTGAGGTATAGCAAGACAGGAAGGTCTGCTTATAAAAGGTCTCAGCTCAGGTGTCGTGACCCAATCACTCGAGAGGGGATTAGGCTTTACTGGGGCAAGCAGAACATCAGCAGGCTGCGGGACTCCCTGATGTCTAATCAACACCTCTCTGTTGGCAAACAGGGCCAACTGTCATCAGCTGGGACAGAAAGACCCATGTGGTAACAGAAGACACCTTGAAATCCACATTCCTGTGGGTTTTTTCTGCAGTCAGAACAAGCAAATAAAGGGTGATTAGGTTCCTCCCAGCAACAAACAGTAACTCTAGCCCCAGTCTAGCAACAAGCTGAAAGACACAGGCACAGACATTAGACACCCACAGACATGGCCCATGGGTCTGGTTTCCCACTAGGTCAAACTGCTACCATTCTCACCAAACTACATCAGGGGAACATCAAAAGTCCCCAGCGAGGAAACCACAGAATAACAATGTTTATTACAAAATCTTACTATGAATTTGAATTCATGGTTAACATAGAGGATTAAGGCATGATTGTGGGACTCTGATCCCCAACACCCAAGAAAAAGGAAAAACATAATAAAAATAAGAACACAAATTTGTCAGTAATTACTGCTAAAAAGTCATCAGCAGAAACTAAACAAGGGAGCGTACTTATGTTAGAAATGGAGAAAAGTGGGGGCCAAGGGAAAAATGGGACACTGGCAGCACAGTGGGACTCCTGCTCCTGTCCCCTTGAGAGAAGCAGGCTGTGGGGCAGTGGGGATGGCAGAGTGGGGCCAAGGAGAGAAGCGGGGGGCCAAAAGCACCAGCCACAGGCCAGCAGGACCATGCTCAGGCCTGAAGACCCTCTGGGAAACCCAGGACTAAGTGAGAGGCCCTGGGCAGGTCCTCCTTCATTCCCAGTCCTCCTATCACCCTTCCCACATGCCCAAGAGCTCAGGCCCTCAGCACCCAGCCAACTCCATACCCACCAACTCTGCGTCCCCCGCCAGCCAAGTGCAGAGCTCCAGCTCTGCCCTCCATCCAGCCCAGAGTCCTGGAGGCCCTTGAGAAGCTACGGCAAAGCTCCTGGGGAGTGTGACGCCTTGGGAAGTCAAGAGGACGCCCCACAGGCAGCAGGGTTTGCAGAGACCCCCACTCTCTTTCCCCTCCCTGTCAGTGTGTGGCCTGTCATCGTGGCGGCCACACCTCTCATCCACACATCTCCTTCCCGCCCCCCAGTGCCCTACTGCCCAACTTCTCACTGTCTACGCTGGGGTGTCTGGATGCTGGGCAAAAATACTAGAGAATTTTAACTTCACCCACTGAAATTTCATGATGGTCAATTCAACCGGGAACTCCACACTAAGAAATGATTCCTGTGCCCCTGATCTGGGAAGACAGAAGCCAAGATCTGGCTGCACAACCACAGCTTGATTTCAGCTGTATTCAAACTTCCCTTCCTCTCCCCATTGGGCTGGAAGAAATATATCCCTCACTTCCAAAGACAATTCTTCCACTGGCACTGGAGGCCATGGCGCCTTTTCCTGTGTCATCAGTCCTCCATACTGACTCAGTGCCACCAGCGATGCCACAGGGGAAGCCTCACCAACTCACTCAACTCTCTCAACTCATGTAAAGTCCACCCACACTGTCACACTAATGGAGCCACCAACTCTCACCCGCACCATCACACCAGCTTCCTGACTCCTGCCTCTGGTCTTGCACTCTGCCACCATCCTCTATCTAAAATGAGACTGATCTCTCACCAAGGCCCTACAGTGTCCAGGTGTCACCCTCGGGATGAGGGGTAGGCTCTAGGGCTTCCTGCTTGTCCTGTCCTGCCACCATGTCTCACCATGTACTGGTCATCTGGAACTGATTCCATGGCAGAGAAATCACCATAGTGATTAAGATCATGTATCCACTTGACCGGGCCACAGCATGGCTGGACAGCTGGCTACACGCTGTATCTGTGCATGTCTGGGTGGTGTTTCCAGAAGAGGTCAGCATTTGGATTGGTGGACTGAGTAAAGCAACTGGCACTCCCAGCATGGGCAGGCATCACTCAACCCATCGAGGGCCCAAATAGAATCAAAAGACCAAGAAAGGGTGGATTCATGCTCCATTTGACCTGGACTGGGACATCACATTTCTCCTGCCCTTGGAGATTCTGGCCTCAGGCTTTCAGATTTAGGCAGGAATCTGGCTCTCGGGCCTTAGGATGGCACCACCAGCCCTCCTGGCTTCCCAGTTGCAGAGATCTGGGCCTTCTCAGCCTCCACAGTCGTGTGAGCCAGTTCCTCATAACCAGTCTCTTTCTCTAGCTCACAAGTTCTCTCTCCCCCTTCCTCTTTCTCCACATACTTGCTATTGGTTCTATTTCTCTGGAGAACCCTGGACATATGAGGCACCTTTCTGGGAGGAAGTTTTTAACAGCTTTATTGAGTTATAACTGACATACAATAAACTGCACGCATTTAAAGAATACAAGCTATTCAGTTTCAACATGCCTATACCAGTGGTGGTGAATTTGTGGCACGCATGCTGCAGCGGGCTGTTTGTTATCACTGAAAGCTCTAAAAGGTTAGCCATCACTGGTCTATCCACGTGAACCATGACTACAATCAAGATAATGAACACATCCATCACCCCTGGAGCCTCCAGGTGCCCCTTCATAATCCCTCCATGCCATGCCTGTCTCTCACCCCTGCTCCAACCCTGGGCAACACTGATCTGCTGTCTATCACTGTAGATTTTTCATTTTCTACAATTGTATATAAATAGAATCATATACCATACACTCTTTTCCTTTGGTCTGGCTTTTTCCGCTCAGCCTATTTTGAGGTCCAATCGTGTTTTGTGTATGTCAAGAACTTATTCATTTTTATTATTCAGTAATATTCTATTATATGGATACAACACGTGTCCATCCATCCATCAGCGTATGAGCATTTTGGTTGTGTCCACTGTCGGTCTATTACAAACAAAGTTGTTGTGATGTACAAATACGAAAAATGTTTCATTTCTTCTGGGTAAATACTTAGGAACTAAATGGCTAGTTCATATGTTTGGTGTATGTTTAACTTTTTGAGACTGCCAAACTGGTTTTCAAAGAGCCTTTGCTAGTTTACATTCCTGCCAGCAGTTCATGAGCATTTCAGTTCCTTAGATTGTTGTCAACATTTAACGTGGTCAGTCTTTTGCATTTCAAACATTCCAACAGGTGTGCGGGTTGTTTGCATCTCACTATAATTCACTCTGCATTTCCCTAATAGACTACTGATGCTGGGCATCTCTTCATTTGCATATTTCTTATAGTCATTTGTTTATTATCTATACAGCATATCTTTTTTGGTGAAGTTTTTATTGGGCTATTTGTATAATTTGAATCTTCTTTAATTTACTGAGATTAGTTTTATGGCCCAGAATACGGTCTTTTTTAGTACAAGTTCTGTATACTGTTGAAAGATTGTACATTCTGCTCTTGTTGAGTGGAAGGCTCTATGTAAGGGAATTATTTCTTTTCTTTTCTTTTTTTAAAATTTTATTTCATTACCGCCTGTCTGTATTTTTGTTTGTTTTTGTTTTGTTTTGGTTTTCGGTACCGGGGATCGAACTCCGGTCCTTGCCCTTGCAAGGCAGGTGGCGAAAGCACTGAGCTAAATCCCCGGCCCTGTAAGGGAATTATTTCAAGTTGGTAGTATGTTTAAGTATTTGCTATCTTACAAATTTTCTGTATACTTGTTCCACTGGTTTAGAGAGAGGGAATCTGAAATCTCCAACTATAATTGTGCATTTCTTTCTACCCGTGGTTCTACTGGGTTTTGCTTCATGTATTACCAGGCACATAAATATTTAAGATATTGTGTTTTCTTGAACTGACTACTTTATTACGATGATTATTATTATGCTTGGATCTTGCTTTTTATACAGTCCAACAAGCTCTGCCCATTCATAGGGATATTTAGATCCCTATGATTATTGACAGAGCTGGAGTTAAATGAATCATTTTTGTATCTGTTTTCCATTTTTCTCATCCATTTTCTGTTCCCTTTTTCCTCTTTCTTTAGGCTTTTTTTTTTTTTTTTTCCTTTTTACACAGTATCTTGCTAAGTTGTCTGAGCTGGGCTCAAATTTTCCGTCCTCCTGCCTCAGCCTCCCAGAGTGTTGGGATTACAGGTGTGTACATGTTCAGCTTACAATTTTATTTTGACTCATTTCTTGGTTTATAAGCTAATAATACATTTTAGAGTTTATGTTACACATTTTCCCTTACCATAGTCTACCATTAGGTCCTATTATTCCACTTTATGTACAGCATGACACTAAAACAGAAACTTCAATCTCTCCCCTCTTGGCCTGTGTGCTGTTTTCATACATTTTACTTCTACATGTATTAGAAGCCCCACAATATATTGTTATTATTCTTATTTTGAAGTCAATTATCTTTTAAAAAGCTTTAAATAATGAAGAAAGTTTTTTAAAAAAATACCCACATATTTACATTTCTAGGGCTTTTCATTCATTTAAGCAGAGCCAAATCTTCCTCTAGTATCATTTTACTTCTGCTCCAGGGACTCGTTGTAACATTTCTTACAGTGCCAGTCTGTTGGTGATGTACTCTTTCAGCTTTCTATGGTGAAAAGTCTTTATATCACTTTAGTTTTTGAAAGCCGTTTTGGCTGGATATAGAATTCTAGGATGACCATTCTTTCCCTTTAGCTCTGTATGGCTTGCTCCCCCTGCACCACCACCTGGATAACAAGAATCCTGCCACCATCCTTATCTTTCTTCCACCATATATACTGTGTCCTTTTTCTCTGGCTGTTTTTAAGATCTTTAGTACTTGTCTTAAGCAACTGGATTATGATGTTTCTTGGTAGAGTTTGGTAGATGTTTCTTGTGCAGGGGGTTCATCTAGCCTAGTGGATCTGTGGATTTACAGTACCCATCAAATTTGGAGAACTTCTAGCCATTTAAAAAATACATTTCATTGTGCATATTTGAGATTTTACAACACGATGTTATATGACACACATAAATAAAATATTTTATTGTCATCCTCACGTTGTATATTAGATCACTAGATTCATTCATCCTATGTAGCTGCTACTTTGTTTGTTTGGTACCGGGGATCGAACTCAGGTCCTTGTGCTTGCACAGCAGGCAGAGAAACCACTGAGCTAAATCCCCAGCCCTTAGCTGCTACTTTGTATCCTTGGAACTACACTTCCCATTTCCTATAGTCTCCCGCCCCATAACCAGTTTTACTCTCAATCAGAATGACCTTTTTTATTTTTTTGAAGGGCATGTCATCATTTTAATGATGTAGATCTTTGGCAACAGACTATCTCCTCTGCTCCCACCACAATGTTTCTACGATGAGTGACAAATAGAAAGAAATCACAATTTCATACTAAAAATGATCAGTCTTGATTTCTCCACTAGAAACTACATGTACAGGGGGAATGAGGAGGTAAGGGAGAGGTGAGCAAGGGATGGAAAATGACCCAGATATGTTATATGCATGTACCAATTCCCCCAAACAAACCTCACTATAATGTACTGCAAATATATGCTAAGAAAAGAAAAAAATAACCTACACACACAGCTCAAGATCCCACACGCAACATCTTAAATCACAGGCCACGGCCTCATGTTCATGTTCGGAGCTAGAGTCTCATCCCCTGGCCCAGCCTTGGGCTGGCTCTGGCCTGGGCTCAGGTAATACTGACAGCCACAGGTGCTGCCCTGAGTGTCTTGAGGGCAGAGAAGAGCTTGGTGCACAAACTTGGGGGGAGGCCGACAACACCCACTCCTGAGTAGGACCTGCCCACCTGGCTCTTCCCCTAACACCATAAAAGGTAAACATTTTGAATTGATTCAGGACGTCGAGGCAGCCGTGAAAGTGCAACTAAAGACAATCACAAAAGAGGACTTCCTAAACTGCTCCAGCAGTGGTGAGGACGATGAGATAACCATGTTCAGAGCAAGAGCGAGTATTTAGAGGGGGATTAATGGCAATGTGTCTTTTACTGTAATAATTTTTTAAATGTAAACATTCACCGTATTTTTTATTATGCCTCATACTGTATTTTCTTTATCTACTCATTGACCAATGGACACTTAAGTTGTTTCCATATATTTGTTTTGTGAATAATGATACAATGATCATGGCAAGATGGTAATTGCGTCTCCTTTGGGCATATACCTATGAGAAGAACTACTAGGTGCTATGGTAGTTCTATTTTCAGTTTCTTTTGGACTCTCTGTAATAGCTATTAATCTACATTCCACCAACGGTATGCTAGGGTTCCCTTCACTCTGCATCACTGCCAACATTTCTTATCTCTTATCGTTTTGATAATGGCCATTCTAGTAAGTGTTTATCATTTTCTTGCTTCTTTGCTTTTGCTGAAGAGACTATCCTTTCCGCTTGGCTTTGACATCACACATTGTTCATTTTACCTTACTGGATTCTGATATTTTTGTTTCTGTAAATATTCCCGAGCTTTGTTTGGGTTCAGGTTTTATCCTTTGTCAAACAGAACCTAACAACTTTAGTCTAGGGCTAATTCTCCCTCTGCTGTGAGCAGAACTCTTCTGAGCACTCTACCTGATGTTCTGTGAATTATGAGATCTTCCATTCTGACTGGTGGGAAAGTCTGCTGCCATACCAAAATACCATGGGATATGTGACTTAAGCAGCTGGAAAGTCCTAAACAAATGTTTTGGCAGGGGCCAGTTCCTGTCTGGCATCCAGCAGTGCCATTACAAGGTAGAAAGGGAGTACCAGGGTTTCTTCCTCTTCACATAAGGGCAACAGTTCTTTCATCAGGGCTCCACCCTTATAGCTCATTAAGCCCTAATCACCTCCTTAAAGGCCCTGTCCCCAGTACAGTCACATGTGGGTTATGGACTCAGTATCTGACTTGGGAGGGCAACAGTTCAGTTTGCATCAAGAGCTTATTCCCAGGCCTGTATGAGGACTGTTCCCTCTACTCTTTTGGATAGTTCTTTCTCCAGTCTTATGTAGTTCCCTCACCCATGACCACTCAGCACTCAGATGACAATTCTCTGCAGATACCTTCTCAGGCATCTATCTGCTCTCCCACTTCTTGACAGTGAACTCCAGCTATCTTTCCTCCCTGGACCTTCAACTGCACCTGGGGCCCCCTTCCCTGCACAGTGACTAGAAACTCTTCCAACAGAAGCTGGGACAACTGTAGGAGTCAATTCACTTCTTAGTAACCAGCCCTTCGCTGCCTAACATTCAGGGTCATAAAGACCCATGTATTGCATCCAGTTTCTCAGGTGTTTCAGGAAGGAAGTAGCTCCAGACTCTGTTCCTCCGTGTCCTCTAGGAGTTTGTTGTCTGGTATTCTTTGATTTGTGTCTCTGCCGTGTTTTCCACTTCCTGAAATATTCTTCTTTAACTGAAAACAATTATTTATCCTTTAGACGTCCACTTGAACACCATCTTGACCAGAAAGTCCTTCCTCAACTCAAGGCCTGGGTGGGTGCTCCTTCTGTACCCTTCCAGTGCAGCACTGACCCACACTGCAGTGCAGCTACTGTGTGGGCTGCTCACATGGCCTGGCCTCCCTCGGAACCCAAGAGCTGGGGAACAGGGGCCCGTGGGGTGCACCGCATCCCAACCACCAGCGGGTTCCGCACACAGAAGGAGCTCCGTAAATATGTGTGGATGGACAAACAAGAGAAGCTTAAAGTGACCAGACAGCAGCCATCTCCACAGTTGTTTTATCACTGTTTTTGTTTTTTTCTGTATCATCCATTTCCTTGAAGATTATAAGCTACCAGTTGCCATCTTGGACTAAGATTATTGAACCAAGCTATATTTTCATATTAAAAACAGTAACTGATTAGATTGAATGGTATTTGCCCTTGCATGGTAGCAGTTACCCACACCCCAGGCATTAAGCCTCCCATACCTTGAGGGAAACAATCTACTACTAAGGACCTCCTTTGAAAATTCAAACCAATTTCAGAGATCTGAATTTTCCAAATATATATTTATTGTCATCCAATTGTACCTCAATAGAGATAACAAACTCAGAGCTACTACAGACCTTCCTCACTAATAATTTAAATTGTGACTTATTAACTTCTCTCCAGAGTTAACAAGTCATGCATTAGTTGTTCAGTTCCATTTCTTTTGAAATTAGCAAAACTCCTATGAACTTTTCTTCCTTGAGTTTCTTCTCTATGTCTTAAGAAGGTAAATTTGAAAAGACTGACTAAACATGAGAAACATAAATGATAACAGAGGCAGATGAAATGTTGAAAGGTCAGCTCCCAAATGGGAAGCTGACCTTTCCCAATGGCTGTCCTAGCGGGCTCCCAGAGCCTCATGAGGACCCTCCAGGCCCAGGTGGCCACACAAGAAGCTAAATACTGTGGACACATTCTCCACTGCTCTTTTGAGGGAGACAGAACTGAGAATGTGTTTTAAATTAACCCACCTCCACTTAAAGACAGTGCCAGGGAGCCAGGAGGATGCTTCCACAAAACCCCTCTGCACCCCTCAAAGAACAAGACAGCAATGCTGCGTAAGAGGCTGCAGCAGACATTAGAGAAGATGCTGCAAACTGAGCTCTCATTCCTTCTCCCATGCAATGGAGTTCTCAAGGGGGCAGCAACTCCACCCCCATGTCCCAAAGAGGCTGAAGAAGGGCAGTACTCACGCTGCAGGGGTTGCTGGCTATCTGTGCTGGGCTGTAGAAGGACCCCCACTGGGCAGCTCTCCTGTCTTCCCGGGATGGGGTGCTGTTCAGGGGCAGGCCGGCTGGGACCCCTGGCCCCGAGGCATTGGGGGGCTGGGTGCTGGGGGCCACGAGGGCAAAGGCGTCGTCCAGGAGGGAGTGCATGGTCTGGCGGGCCTCCTCGATGGATGGCTGGGGCGGGATGTACTGTGAGGCTGGGAAGGGGAGGCCTGGGTACCTGGCCAGCTCGGTGGAGGACGGCGGCGTCTGCACCTCAGCCGGGAGGTCAGGGTCCGACTGCAGGGGGAGACAGCAGAGGGGAGAAGCAGACATGAGTTCCTGTGGTGACTCTAAAACAACGCTCTAGGGCCAAAGTGGAGTTTAGCAATTTTCCTGACATTTAGGAAAGAGCTTATCATCAGAATTTTGAAATGACAGCTGCAAAATTTGTGTTCCATTTTAAAAGGGCTAATGCCTTGAATTAGGAAAAAAGTGGGAATAGTCAACAATTTTTTTCTAGCAAAGCTCAACTCTCTGAAACGCATTTTAGGACCTAGAAGTAACATTTCTATTGAAAGTCTAGGCACCAGAAAACATGTAAGTCTAGGCACCAGAAAACATGTTTCGAAGTAAATATCTCAAAAACAGCTGCCTGCCTCGCAAGGGCAAAGTCCCAAGTTCGATCCCCGGTACCGAAAAAAAAAAAGAGTAGTGTCTCTGGATAACATGAATCAGTAAGAAAGGTTTAAACTGTTACACACTCACTGTTTAAGAGGCAGGAATATAGGCCACAATTAAGTTTTTAAAATCTTATTTCCTGATACTATGTAACAAAAAAAATGCTGTCACAGTAATTTTTTTTCAGTTAAGACATGGTCTCACTATGTAGTCCAGCCTGGTCTTGAATTCACTATGGACCATAATAAAATATGAGACAAAACAGGAAAACAAAGCAAGAAGAGTCTGCTCAGTTTGGGTCAGGAGCATCTGCCCCCAGGGCTGGTGTTAAAGGCTTGGTCCCAACTGGAGCAACTGGGAGCAGTGGGCTATTTAAGAGATGGCCCTAGTGGAAGGTCTGTGGGTCATTCAGGGAGCCCTGAACAGGGATGTGAGATCCTGGACTTTCCTTTTGCTTCCTCACCATGATCTCAGTGCTACCAGCATGAATGTTGCCTCATCAAAGAGGCCCAAAGCAAAAGGGGACAAGTGATCAAAACCAGAACCTCTACAACTGTAAACCAACAGGAATCTTTATTCCTTATAATCTGATAACCCCGGTGTTCTGTGACAGCAACAGAAAGCTGGCTAATGCAATGTCTCTTCTGATGTCAGAGGCTCCCTGAATCCAAACTGGCAGTGACTGCGGCTGACACCTGGAAAGAGAAGTTCAGCCTGGGGGCTGGGGACCCCCTGCTTGCTGAGTGGAAGGTGGGTTCCTTCTCTCTAGGATGCTCCGCTCACAGCTGGGCCATATCAGCTCAGCTGGTTGGAGCACCAAGGGGCCAAGCAAGTCACTCCCACATCTGTCTGGGTCCATGAGTCCTCTACAAAGCAAAACCGTTCCACAAACACATCCTGAACCCGGCCAGCTGTCTGGAAACTGCTTCCTAATGATCCAACACTGTCCCATGCAAGATGAGTAATAATGCACACCAGCATGAAGAGCAGCCTCTGCTGCACTCCAACAGAAAACAAACAAGCTGGCAAACCAACAAAGGGCCCACAGACCTGTTTTGCTTGGCATACAGTCTTTATTTATTTATTGTTAGTTTGTTTTGTTTTTTTGAGATGGGGCCTTGCTATGTAGCCCAGGCTGGCCTCGAACTCATGGCAATCCTTCTGCCTGGGATCACAACCACACACACCCCCCCCCCCCAGCTACAGTCTGATTTAAAAAACAGGTAACCAGTAACTTAAAAATCTGTAAACTTCACACAAACACTCATTTATGGATTCTCCTGGGAGAATCTGAAGCTTTAGCACAACCTGGCCCTCAGACTCCCAGAGGAAAAGCTCACTACTATTGAGAGCTGCTGCCCCCTGGAGACAGGGTGGATGCACTTCTCCGCCTGCTGCGACCTCTTGTGCACCTCCAGGGCTGGCCCTGTGGGTCTGTTTCACCAAACCTGCAATATCCCAAAGGCTCCCAAGAGCTATCTGTCAGCTAGGAACTCTAAGGCCAGTCCCAAAGAGGCTTCTGATTATGATGTTGGAAGGAACCGAGCTCCTTGTCTAATAAGATGAGCAAAGAGCCCTTTTTATGCCTTCCTGGTTTTCTGGAGGAAAAGATGAAGCCTGGCTATCAGCACCACAACCTAACAATTCACAGGTGGAGAGAAGGAAACAGATCTAGAAGGACAACACCCCAACCGCAAAAGGGTTTCTCTGAAGCCAGAAGCAACGCCCAGGCAGTGGCCCCAGAGGCTGGCTATGTCTGCACCGCAAGGGTGCAAGCAGCGTGGGCACAGAAAGATTCTGTTCTCACAAACACCCAAGATCCCCGACAGCCACGGCCACTGCCAATCTTGTCCCACAGGCCACGACTTCCAAGAAAGCTCTGAAGATGGGAAGGTCAGTTCCCTCCAAGTCCCTCTGACCCTGCAACTCCTCCCAAGAAGGCCAGGGTGAGCCATAGGGTCAGGCTCCCTTTCGTTTTCTTTCTGCCTCATCATTTTCTCAGGCCAGACCATAAGAACTGGAGGCCAAGGGCTGTTAGGCATTTTTCCACATCCCAACACCTAGCACCACATTGTTAACTCATGAATGGACTCTCCAGGGTGAGAGAGGTCAAGATTTACCCAGGATCCCTAAGTCAGAATTTGAATTCCATGCTCCTGAATCCCACCTGAAAAATTCTCTTATGATTCAATGTTGTTTCCTTTGTACAGATACATGTTTATTTATCTCCTCCAGAAATAGAGATGAGCCTTTTTACTTTTAGACATCAAAGATTAGACATCTTGGTGCCTATCTGCAATACTTCATTGGCCATTATGAGAGTGATCATACATTGTGGTTTGTCCAGGACAACCTTGGTCTATGCCTGCTGCTCAGTTTAATAATTAAGACCATTCCCACTCACTTTTTCAAAAGTATCTAGCTTGGGAAGCTGGGTACACTGGCACATGCCTGTAATCCCAGCACTGGGGAAGCTGAGGCAGGAGAATGACCACAAACTCAGGCCCAGCCTGAGCTATATAGTGAATTCAAGACCACCATGAATCACATAGTGAGACCCCATCTCAAAACACCAAAATAAATAAATAAATAAAATAATCCGGCTAAACTATATCAGGGTCTGACAATTGTTTTTTCTTTTTTTTTTTTTTTGTTTAAGGACATAGGATCTTGCTGAAGTCAAACTCCTGGGCTCAAATGATCCTCCCACCACAGCTGGCCAAGTAGCTGGGATTACAGGTACATGCCACTCCACCAGCCTGACAAATTTTCTTGGTGAAGAGTCAGGCAGTAAATATTTAGGTGAGTCATACAGTCTCTGTCACAACTCCTCAACTCTAAAAGCTGCCACAGATAACATGCACACAAATAGGCAAGGCTGTCTTGCAATAAAACTTCACTATATTTACTAAAACAGGCCTGTGCTATAGCCAGAGCCCAGTTCCGAGAAGCCCAGCAATAGCTCAACAGTTTTACAAGAAAGTCTTCAAGGGGAAGAAATTTGGGGCATAGGAGTTGAGTTCAGCCTGGGCAACATGTTTCCAAAAAGTAAAATTAAATTAAAAGGGAGGGTCCAGGCCACCATGAAGGAGCCTGACGTGGGATCATCGATGAGAGACAGCAAGGGAAAACAAGTCATTCCCTACACAAATTCAACATCCAGAAGATGGAGCTCAGAAGAGCTCCTCTGAGAGAATGAGGAAGGCTGACCAAGAAGTGGAGGAGGAAGGCACACTTCTGCTTCTCCTCTTGTCAGTCCCCCCATTCCCTGCTTCGGATGGGGGACAGCTCAGCTCACTATCTTGGGGACCCAGTGGACAGCCATCCCTAGACCAAGCCAAACCCCACTGATGCTGGGACACACACTTCCCAAATCCTCGGTGGCACAAGACCAGCACCTACTGCCAGAAGTGCCATTCAGAAAGCACCGGAAATGACCCCATTCGTTCATTCTACTGAGGAGAGGAATCTCATTTCTCAACTTCTAGCTCCAGAACCCAGCAATCCTTATGAGTAGGTTTCCCAGGTCACAGTCTTTGGGACACTGGAGACACAGCGTGTTCTCAAAGGAAAGCTTATTTCTTCAGGTGATCATGATTCAGCTATATGGGGGCCATGACAGTACCGTGTTTGTTGTATTTGTAAAATGATATTAAGCGTTTTTCAGTGTTACTTGTATAATTTAGGAGAAAGACAGAAACCTCAAATAAACATCTGATTCCCTGAGCTCTGGTTAAAGTGATTATGCACAGCACAAAGCCTTCCCCAAGGAAGTGCCTTTTGCTGACTCTAGGGTGCTGCACTCTAGGGTGGCTCTGTGCCTGTCCCCAGGAGGATGGGGTCTAGGACAGCACCAGCCAGGGCTCCTGTGGTCCTCATGGCCCCTCGGGAGCCAGCTCTCTCTCTCCTCAGCCAGCCCAGGTGTGTCTTCATGCTAGCAATATCTGCCTTCAACACTTCAGACAACTGTCTGTACCCCTTTCAGTGGGGAAAAAATGTTTAATTCTATATTTCTTAATTTTCACTAAGTTCTCTCTCCCGTAAAAATTTTAAAAATACAGACATTCCTCATTTAACAACCAAGTTTCAGTCCCACAACTAGGTCATTAAATGAATTGGTCACTAAATTAGAAATTGTATATAGTGTGGACATTACAATAGTCAGAAGAAATGGTCAAAGGAAACTCCAACTTAATGATTTTGCTTTTATCTGCACAACTCTTACATGCAGTACTGTGATGTATAACAGAACATAAAACTACAGTACTGGAATGTACAGTATGATCAGCAGAAATCACACTACTGTGCTGTAGAAGCCACCAAAAGGCTGTGCTGCTGCATGCTCCCACATTGGAAGTACAAATGCAGGTCATAAGTCTGAGTAGTAACTGTCAAGTCTGAACAGCGCACCCCAAGTCCAAGCAGTCCTTACACAGGCAGGTTGTTAGATGGCGGAATACCTGTATACAAAGGCTGAGCACTCTTCAAATGAATATCTGAAATGTTCCAAACTCTGCAATTTTTTGAGCTCTGGCATGATGCTTGGTTTTGGATTTTGGGGAATTTTGGATTCTGGACTTTCAGATTAGGGATGCTCAATGTGCAAAATCTACACAAATATTCAAAAATGAAACCCAAAATCTGAAACATTTCCAGTTCCAGCACTTTGGTTAAGGATTACTAAGCCAGGCGAATGCACTCTCTTAGCATTGCAGGCAGGAGGGGGTCAAAGCTCTGAACACCTTTCCTATCACCAGGAAACCCACACAGCCATCTGACTTGGGGAGGGAAACAAACCTGGGCAGTTCTCTCTCTCCTACGTCCCACTTTGAAGGCTGAGGACAGGGCTTGCATACAGAAAGGAAAACCCGGGGTGTGTTTCCTGGGGGTCACCCCATAGACGTGGCTCCGGTCTCTGGCAGGAGTGGCCCTGGGCCCACTGGTTCTGGCATCGACAGCCCCTCACCAGCAGCCACCTGCTCTGTTCACCTGCCTCTCCATCAAGGCTATGCCCCAAGTCCCAAGGCCCACCCCACTCCCAAAGGGCCAGCACCACGCACCGGGCAGCCTATGTAGGCCGAGTTGTGCACACCGGGCGGCCGCTTGTAGGTGCCATCGCTGTCAGTGGTGATGAGCCTGTCCTTCTCAGCATCTGCCGGACAGCCATTGACCTGGTGTTTCCGCCGTGGCTTTGGGGAACGTTTTATCCGAGAGCTGCCAGGAAAAGCAGGAATTCTTTGTAAACAATAAGCCACCTCGCTGCCTGCTCATCAACTAAACACTGCATGTGTTCTGCATGCCTGCGATGTGCTGGCCACTGTGTTACACACCCTAGGTATAGGCAGTATAGCGGTCACCACCAGGGATCCAAGGATGCTCAGAGCCTGCCAAACAGACCTAGCAACATGGAGACCGGAGCAACCAGCAATCACAGCACCATGTAGGTACACAGGCATCCAGAGAAGGAAAGGTCAAGGCAGGCTCTTAATCCCAAGGTGGCCTGAGTGGGGTCCTGAAGATCAGGCAGGGCTGAGGCCAGGAAGGACAAGGCAGAAGGCTGGGAGGTGGTGGCACAGCGCCCTGCACCTCCTCCTCACTGACTTTCATAAGCACAGGCAGGACCTTCCACCTGGCCCTAGGATGCAGTAGGTCCCCCTCTGCCCTGGCCTCAGTTGGGCTCCCATGGCCTGGCCCACCTCTTCCTGGGCTCGATGAACACGGAGGGAACACTGGCTGTGGGGTCCAGGATCTTGTCAATCTGCATCTGTGCCCTGCGGTATACACGGTGCCGCTCCTTGGTGTCGCCCGAGGACAGATCATCCACCACTGGGAACTCGTAGTGGCCTCGGCGCTTGGCACGCAGTCGGATCTTGTTGCGATGGTGCTCTATCTCCGACTTGTGCCGCAGCGCGGTCTGGATCTGGGGATGAGCGGTAAGCAGTGACAGACAGGGTATTCCAGGGGGTCCTGCGGCCCACGCTGGACCTGGTGGGGATGCCTTCCTCTCCCCTCTGTGGACTTGCTGTCCCTAAGCTCGAGGGAAGCACCAAGGGAGGTGACAGGATTGGTACGGAGCTTTATTCCAGCCTAGAATCCTGGCTTCTTCCCCATATTGGGGAGAAACTCACTCTCATCTTGGCAATCAGCCAGGGACAACCCCAAAGACACACTTGTCTGATAACTAGATAAAATATGCTCTGAGAACAGAATATTTACCATACCCAATAATATTACTATTAGAGATTTTTAAAATAAGACTGACAAACCAGGTGTGATGGCACCTGCCTGTAAACCCAGCACTCAGGAGGCTGAGGCAAGAAGACCCTGCTGGAAGCCAGAGGCCAGCCTGGGCCATATAGTGAGTTCAAGGCCAGCCTGAACTACATAGCAAGACCTTGTGTCAAAAAAATCAATAAATAAAGACTGGTGTGCAAAAAAATGCATTACTGATAATTCCCTAACTTAGGGAAACAAGTTCCCTGGCACTAAAGATGGAAGCACCATTGCTGGCCATGCAGGACCTGAACCAGGTCTGCAAGATCAAGCATAAGCTGAGCAGGACCAGAGTGGACCTAAAGGCAGCAGGCTCAGGCCTCTGCCGCAGCTCCCCTCTGAGCATGTGCCTAACAGCACCTTGGCTACTATATAGTCTTTAAAAACCACGGACTGGGCCAGAGATTTAGCTCAGTGGTTCTGGTGCCTGCCTCGAAAGCGCAAGGTCCCAAGTACCAAAAAAAAAAACAAAAAAAAAAACCACAGACAATGTTTTCCATGAAGCATACTTCTTGGCAGCCTGTGCCATCTATGACCATTTGACACTGTACCTCTCATTTGTCTGTAAGCACAGACCAAATCAAAAGGGAACTTTTTTTTATTAACATGCTTTTGAATAAAAGCAAGTACCTCTTTGTTGATT
The DNA here is from genome assembly GCF_053883595.1 of Heterocephalus glaber. Classification (NCBI taxonomy): domain Eukaryota; kingdom Metazoa; phylum Chordata; class Mammalia; order Rodentia; family Bathyergidae; genus Heterocephalus; species Heterocephalus glaber. Next base: position 27,639,342 of record NW_028258153.1, read on the forward strand.
TTGTTGGTTTCTGCCACTCGGTCGGCCAGGATGGGGTGCTGCACTGGAGGGGCTGGGATGGGCTGCATGGCAATGAGCTGGATCTTACTGGGGACCTGCCGGCTGGCCTCCGAGGAGCGGGAAATCCTGTCCACATGCTCAAAGATAGAGGCCGAGGAATGTTGCTCCGTCCCGGAACTGGGCAGTCGGGGGCCTGGAACAGAGAAGCGAAACAAAAAGTCATCCTAAAGAGGCAACACTGGAGCATTTCTGAAAGAATCCTCAGATGAGGCCTCTGACCAAAAATACATCCTGACTCAAGGAGCAGAACTTTGGATTGTGAGTAACTTGTTCTGCAAGTGTTCAGCAAGATGAGCAAGCACTTCTCATAAATTTTAACATGATAAACAAGCAATGTCTTGCAATATGAATAGTACATGACATCGAATGTCACATGACCACAACTGAGCCATTGGTTCCTCCCTCCCCCTCCCTCCTTCTCTCTCTCTCTCCTTCTTCCTCTTCCTCTCTCTCTCTCTCTCCCTCTCTCAGGAGAAAAAAAAACAGATTAAAATGTATACTTAGAAATGACTAAAAAGGTAATTTTTATGTTATGTATATTTCACTATGATAATTTTTAAAGGAATAATGTATAAAAGAAGATATTTAAATGTGCAGAAAGAAAGATAAAAAAACACTTTAAAACATTAACAGAAACTGGGTCTTGGTATAATGAGTGATTTTTTTCAAGTTTCTTGCATTTTCTACCAAGAGGTTTTTCCCTAATGAGCATTAACTGTAGTAGAAATAATCCAAACAGATTTTAATTTTTTTAAAAATAGAAGAGAGAAGAAGAGGGGAATAAGCAGAAAGCTATGCAGTTGAACTGGGATCAGCTGATGTCCCAGTTTTCCTAAGCCATTGTCACCTCCTGCTTTAAAATAAATAGCCAACTGCAGGAGTCAAAGCAGTAGAAACGTTTTTTAAACAAAAGCTGAGGGCCTGGGATTTAGCTCAGTGGTCCCACCGCCTGCCTTGCAAGTGCAAGGACCCAAGTTTGATCCCCAGTAACCCCCCAAAAAACAAAAGCTGAAGTCTTAAAACCCCAAGCAAAAGTGAAAAATGCAGAAGTTTCTTTTCAGTATAAAAAAGACTAAGAGCTGGAAAAGTGATAAGAAATAGCTGATGTTTTATATAAGGAATGCACATCAGTGGTCTGTAGATTTTCGTATTTTCTCTCCATGTGAATTATAGTCACATTATCCCAAGTAATTAGAAATTATTACAATTGTGAATCTCCCACCCAGGAGGCAGCAGCAATTCTTTGCCTGTCTGTGCCACCCCAACAAGCCAGGCACTGCCAGTCCCAGAGGCAGCTCGGCACACAGCAGACAGCCTCTAAACAGAGATCATTACCTTTGCCAGATGGGCTGGCCTTGTCGACCTGAACTTCAGAAGGAGCCACAAATGTCGAACAGGGTGGCCCATTAAGCTACTGCTACTCAGCGAGGAGAAATGGATGCACACAGATTAACACTGTGTGAGTCCTGCCTGAGGGCGAGTAGGGACTTTGGATTAAAACCCCCTTTTCTGCCAGTATTAGTTTTAAAAAGCAATGGTAGAAATTTCATTACATGGTCAAGAGATCTACTGCATATCACAGTGATTACAAAGAATTGCAGTACTGCTATATCTAAAAATAGCTAAGTGAGTAGGCCTTATTCTTACCACACATAAAAAATGATAATCATGTGAGGTATCTCACATTAAACAGATTGCTAAGCCATTCTACAGTATATACATCATGTGGTAACCATAAATATATACATTTGCATCCTGTAGATTAAAATAAGCATTTAAAAAATAATCTGCTATTTAAGACCCCAAAAGGACATAATACAAGACCATATAGGATCATTTTCACCAAGCAGAAAGACAGAGGAAAGAGTACTGCTCAAATGCTTTAGCAACAAGTATTTTTAAGGAACTGTTACTGCATTATCTACAAATAAATGCAGCAAATCACATCACTACCAAGGCTGGTGGCCCACGATCACCCTCGTGAGACAGCAATCACAATTCCCTGCTGTGTTCTCTGTCCTCCACTCCTAACACAGCCCAGAAACTCAGCAAGCACTAAATGGATAATCGACTGACTGACTGCAGTCACCTCAACTCAGTTTTAAGATTTTCTCTTGGAAAGGGGTTTGGGAATCAACCTTATTGAAAAGATGAGAACTATATTTTAAAATTGTAATCAATTTAGAAATAGATGCTTCAAATTCTTCAGACACATATAACTGGGGTAGTTGATCTGGTTGTGAATATTAATTAGCTTGGCAAAGCCTTTAGCAGGTGCAAAAGTAAATTCTCACCCAAAATCCTTGAACTTGGAGTTTGCAGAATTCAAATGAATGAAGTCCTAACTACTTAAACATCAAAAACTTGCACACTCACACCCTAAGGAGAGCATAATGGAAATACCCAGCATTCTGCTGCCCTTAGCTACTTGGCACATTCCCGATGACAGAGAAGAGAAAGACAGAGGAGTCACAGTCAGGGACAGAGGCAGTGACCACAGTGCCATCCCAGCCTGTGCGGCTGCCACCACTCTGGCTGGCACACCATCTCCTCAGTCACCTCTCCTATCACATCCTCACTAAGGTGACCAATCTCACCGTGTGGCTCATCTTAATGCCCAGAACTGTGGACACGGTGGCACATGACTGCGTAATCCCTGAAGGGCTCTTGCAGGGTCATCTGGGTACATATTCAGGCCCAGTCACTTTCCAGGAACAGCTGGGCCAGGAGTAACGCACAACCTCGAATTTACCAGAACTGAAACAGCAGTCTTTTCTGAGCTTCCATCGAAGGGGTAGGAGGGAGGAGGGGCTTAAAATGCCAGATGACCTGGGACAGCTGTCAAGTCTTGCCAAGAGCCCCAGAGAGAGCTAGCTGGTGCCTGTGAAAGGTGCAACAGGACAGAGGACACTGCCGGTGCCAGGGCCACACAGAGGAGGGTGTCAGGGTGGTTCACAGCCTCCTGCCCTGAAATAATTTTTATTTCATTTTACTTGTAAAAAAATGGATTTTTATGTGAATTCTGGGATAACTCAAAAGCTGTGAGAAAAACTAAGAATCTTGTTTATACAATATTTAATGAGGTTCTATGCAAGCAATAAAGTACCTTTACAGAAGCATTAAAGCTATCTAATGCACCTTTTAAAAAGGAAACAATCTAAGGTGCACTGATACATGGAGTGAGAAAACTAGCTCTCTACACATGAAAGCAGTGCGCAGACCCTGGTATCCTTCCCCATTAGGACAGCAGCGCCTGAGTCCCCTCCCTCCTACATAGTCGGCTCTCACCCCCACGGCTGAAGTGCTTGCTACCCTGACTTCTAACTATGTGCTGAGTGACTCCTGATTGTTGTTAACTTTGCAGAACACACCGGCTTCGACACTCTCGGAAAGAGTCAAATGCAGGCACTAAAAGCAAGACATTCTCAGGCAAGCAATTAACACATACTGTGAAAACTTACTCAGACATTTCTTTCCTAAGATTAAAACTAGACTTTAATCATGTCTATCTGAAACACGGCACCTGTTACCACGGTGCTAAGTAGTTTTTAAGAGTCTGAGAAACTAGATCCAAAGAAAAAGTTCTTCCTGTCTTTTAAGAGGAGTATGTCCTTAAGATTATAAAAGAATCAGCAGGAAAGGGAGAAAGGGTCTCAAGAATGGGCAGTTCGTCCCCCCAGGAGCCTTGGGGGCTTAGGGACCTGCAAGGCCACAGGAATGTCAGGGACAGCAGAGGCCTCTGGGCTTCAGTCCAGAATCTCTTCATTTATAAAGCACAGTTCACTTGTTTGTTTCGTTTTTTTTGTACAGGGGATCAAACTCAGGACCTTGTGCTTGGCAGGCAGGTGACGCCACCACTGAGCTAAATTCCCAGCTCAGCACAGTTCACTTGTGCTGCACTTTCATACAGATGTATTTGTGATTTTTACAATGTAACCATAAAAACTGCTATTTCAAGTAAAACGCAAAGCTTTCCAATTATCTTTGCATTACTGAAACACAATCCTGAAATATAAATAGAGCTCCAGCCAATGCACCAGCTGACAGATACATTTACTTAGCAGAAAAACCGAGCTATCTTTCCCTTACTCCAAACCCGCTCCCAAGGCTAGGAAGGCCTATAGGCACAGTTGTCACAGAGCACAACTCTCATTGTAATGACCTTAAAGGGAATGAAGTTCACTTCTCACCTGGCTTACAACACCCTTTCTGACCCCAGTCCAAAGATGCTAAGCCACCTGCTCACACCACGCTGCCTGCAGGAAGACAGATCTCAGAACAGGACCACACACAGCGGTGTGGACAGAACTTTCTGAGTGCAACAGCTGTGCGCTCCTTGAACGGGATCCTAAGAAAGTCACGGTGCTGGGGCTGGGTGTTAGGACTATGGTTTCCATTCAGTTCCTCCATGTCCTTCCTGCAGGAAAATCATGTGGACTCTACACTAGGCTGAAGCGGGGCTACCAACCTTACGACGCACCTCAGTGAAGCCCAACCTCTTGCACAGTCTCTCACCCCAAAGCAGATGCCAAGGCAGTTGGTGACAACTGATGCTGAGAAATTCACATGAATACACATGAAACTCACATGCACAGCCCATTTCACAAATTAAAAAAAAAATTTAGCCTCTGAAGTGGCTTAAAACCAAGGCCTGTGGGAATCTCATGGCTGCTTTAATGTGAAGAATGAGGGATGTCACAGACCACTCTGCGGGGCACGGTGGGCTTTGCCCTCGGGAACCGCTGCCGGCGCCTTATCTCCTGCTTCCCTCTCACTGGACTCCTCACTGACGGTAGAGTCGGCATCAGAGGGGGAAACTCTGCAGACACAAAACAAAATACAAACATTAAAAACAAGAAAGAATAAAAGAAAAGAAAGAAAGAACAAAAATAGAAAGGTCACATTAATTTGGAAGTCAGCCTTCCAGGCACAACTAGTAGAGATGAGACAGTCTAAGGATCACACTAACCTAGCAATTCAACAGATGCTAGGAAACCAAGTGCCAAACTGGAGGACAGTCTCACAGCTTCCGGGGGCCCATGGCCCAGCTCTGGGCCCTGGGTCATTTCTAGACAGGTAGTCTGGGTCTAGACCAAGTCAGATCAAAAAGAATCTGGGGTTTGGGTTTGGGCTTGGTTTGGGGTTAACAGGGCCTGAGAACCCCTAGGAGCCCAGAATGGTTCTGCAGTCACCCCAAACAACTCCAGATCTTTGGAAGATGCCCACATACACAATTCTGGGGCAAGGATCCCTACTGAGATTAGAATCTTTATAAGAAAACATCAAGGGTATTGCAGTACCCAGGTCTCACCAGCACTCCCTGTACTCGGGCTCCCTGGCTTCTGTGACAGTATGAAGTGATAGAAATTCTGGGTCTCCCAGGGATACTGAGATATGCAGTCATCCCTCAGTATCATGGGGCATTGCTTTTAGGGTCCCCGTGGACACTAGAATGTGTAGATACTCAAAGACCCTCATATAAAATGTCACAGTGTTTGATAGAACCTGTGATCATCCTCTGTATTCTTTATATCATCTCCGGACTATTTACAATGTAAATACTAGTAAGTACTTGTCATACCGCTTAGGGAATAATGATGAGAAAAAAAGCCTGCATATGTTTAGTAAAGAGGCAATTTTTTTCCTGAATAGTTTTGATCCATAATCAGTGGAATCTGTGGATATGCAAGCTGAGGGTGTAAAGGGACAACTGTATACACCATGCAGATCACCAAGGTGCTGTGACTAGTGTTCACAGTAAGGTTACTAGAAGGAATGAAATACTTCACAAAAATTTACTAGCATACTAAATTATCTTTAACAACTTGATTTATTCTTAGCTTGCAAAATAAGTAACTAGCATCTCTCTCTGATTTATTTTATAATGATCATACTCTCACATCCATTACACTGTTAAAATTAGGCCAGGCCCCACAAGTAGGTTTTCTGATAAGACAGAAATCATGACATTGTTTTGAATGTTGGTTTTCCCGCATATTTTTTCTGCACTTAGCAGAAGATCAGCAGTTAAGAGTTGCAAAACTCAAAGAAAGGCCAATAATTGGAGGCTCCAGCAGCCAGAGCCTGGCCATGCTATGATCTACAGTCAGCTTCCCAAGACCTGATTCTGAACTTTGTCTTCTTCAATCTCACTCCAGTGCGTCTCACAGTTTCAGAGGGTAACAAGGGACTTCCCGGTGGTTTGGAAAATGAGTGATTCTCCTCATTGCTCTACTCCAATAGAGGGACTAGAATTAATTAGGAATGGGAAGCTGGGCAGGGAGGAGGTGGCAAGGAGTCCCGTGCAGTGTGCTAACAAAGTGACAGCACAGGCAGCTGAGAAAAACAGAGCAAACAGGAGGATGTGGTAAGGTCACCTGCAGACAGAGCAGCAAAGTCATACGCAGCAGCCAGCACCACAGGCAGGGGCACAGAAGGCGCCCCTGGCTGGGAACATGCACTGGGCCTAAAGGCACTGTCATACCTTCACAAGTGGCGACTTCTAGTCTTAAATCACACAGGAATCACACAGCCCACTCCAGTAGCTCAGCAGAGTGGGCTGAGAGCCCTTGGGTCCTTGTGTGACCCACCTACTCACCAGTCTCCCAGGCTCATGCCATTGGCCCTTGTGATATTACAAACTGACAACCTGAAAGCAAACACGTGCTCTGAGATAGAGAACAACCCAGAAAGCCCAGTAATAACCTTCCTCTGTGGCGGACGTTCTTGGAAGGGATCTTGGACTTGGGGCTTGGCACGTCTCCGTTTTCTGAGGGTGTGGTGTGGTCCTTCACAGGTCCCGGCAGTGGCGCTGGCTCGTGAATAATCAATATATCATCTTTATTGTGTTGACCCAGATGTTGCTTGGCAAAATCGAAGCCCTTTACACTAGGGATCTGCAGCTAAAACACACACACAGGCACACACAAACGAGGTGGTTAACGTGACATCTGAGGACAGTGACAAGGCATCATGTGGGTGAGCGAGAGGAGCTCATGTCTGACCCAGTACCATTCTGGCAATGCCACCAGCCCAATTCCACAAGCATCTCCAGAATGCTGTGTGTAAGGTCCTGTTTGTACCCAGAATGTGACAGATGCTTGCAAAAGATTAAACAAGAGTACAAGGATTAAATAGCAAGTCCATAACATAAAAGCTATTCCGAGACAGCAGCTGCCCTCCTGCCATAGTGGCAAATCATGTGCTGGTAACTGCAAGAGAGCAGCAGGGTGAGACTTTGGAGGAAAAGGGCACAGGAGCCAGACCTTGATGGCAGGCAGGACTTGGAAGTAAAAGGAAACTACCAAGAGCATGCTCTAGGAGATGTGATAAAAAAACTATGGTGACTATTTTAAGTTTTTAAAAATTTATTATAGAAAAGACACATTGCCATGAATTTCACTCAAAATAATCTCCCTTGCTTCAAACTCTCATTCCATTATCTTGCCACTTTCTCAAGCAGTTCTGGGCGTCCTCCTTCTTATAGTGCAGATTATTATAATCTGTACTTGAGGAGGAAGAATGCAGGGGACTCCAAATGCTAACTTCTCTGGGCAATCAGAAAACCACTTAATGTTTTTAAACATGCAGATTTGTAAGATCCAAGCAGACAAGACACAAAGGACCAGTAAGAGAGCCCAGTGATACCCCATATACATAAAACCATAGAAGCTTGAGTCCAAAATCTTAGCAATGAAGATAGGAAGAAACAGACAGCTCTGGAAAGCTGGCAGAGGAACTAGAAGCCAAACAGGAGCAAGAGTGAAAAGCCACTGGTGACCTGAAAGTTTTTGACAGGGCAGCCAGTGAGGGTGGGACAGAAAGAGAGTGTGAAGGGATGAGGGCCTGAGGGGTAAACGGCAGGTGTCACCCTAAACATGCTTAGTATGAGGTGACAGCAAAGGCCCCAAAAAGCAGCTGCACATGCAGGACAATAGCTCAGGGGACCTTCAGGCTGACAGGTGACACCAAGAGCCATCTCTCCAGAAGGTGGCAGCACAAAAGTTGGGATTTTTCCAGATTAATACAGGTCCAGAGATAAAATGTGGAAGACCATCTAACAATATGGGACTATAAAGAAGGAAAGGAAGCAAAGAGTAAAAGACAAGGTAACTTCCAAGAAACAGAAGAATTTTGAAAGTTCAAGGTAATAGAAGCCAAGGGAAGAAAGAACTTCTAGAAAGGACCAACACCAAACCCACAACCAGACCTGTGAGCTGCAACATGGACCAATGAGACAGGAAGGTGAGACAGGAAGGAAACTCGAGGTGCCCAGGGATGTGGGAACCTTTTTGTTACTAGTGCTAGGATTCAACCCAGAGGCTTGTACATGGTTAGACAGGAGCTCTACTACTGAGCTACAGCCCTGGCCATTTCTGATGATGATGATGAATAATTTCTTTAAATCCAGCTTCCAGAGCATAAGAAAATAAACTACATATTAAAAAAGCATCCCAGGGCCGGGGATTTAGGTGAGTGGTTCCACCGCCTGCCTCGCAAGTGCAAGGTCTTGAGTTCGATCCCCAGTACCAAAAAAAAAAATCATCCCAAGGGGTCACCTCAGCAGGAACACTTCTTGTAACCAAAGCCCTCCTCAGACAGTTTTTGAGGCAAAAGACAAAATCACCCAAGTCTAAGAAGTAATTTTCAACAATATAGTGCATATAAAAGCAAAAGTGTTTATTGTATTTGCATTAACTGTATCACAAATAAGTGACACTGGTGGCTTAGGTTGGTGACCCAAGGTCTTTCTGCCACCAAAACTCCAGGATGGATGGAAGAAAAGTGACCTGCAAAAATGATTTCTACCAGCAGAGGGGGACAAAATGTACCATAAAAGTAGTTTACAAAGAGTTGCTCAGAAACAAAAGGGAATACTGACTGATCACCTATATTCTCCAAGGAGATCCTGTTACTCTGCACCACGCACCCCCCAGGCCCACTCTGCAAAGGAGAAAGCTCAACCTGCCACTGTAGGAGACTGCATTACCACAGGGTGATACCAACTGGGCCCTTGGGTGAGAAAGAATCAGCGAGAGCAAAGCAGACAGGGCAGCAGTGAGAAATCTCAAAGGCACTGCCTCATCCCCTCCTGGGACAGGCCCAGCCGAGGCTCTGCACTTACCTGTCTCACTCAGAGGAGGGATGCTCAGGCCCTGCTGTGTGCCTCGCCGGGAAGCACCCGTGTGCCTTGACCTGCACGCTGGCTGGGAGGTCACCAGCCTCATATCCAAAAGCTCTGCAAGCCCTTATTCCAACAGGGGTCTCAAGTTGGGTCTTAAACCCACATTTTACATCAAAGGACAAAAGAGTGAAATTTTCAGTCCATTGCTCTATTCTACTGACATTCTTTTCATTATGGAAGGAGGGGATGATGGCAACCTTGTCATCAAAAAGAGGTTTGTGTGAGGGAGAATTAGATGAACGGCGCAAAAGGAGAAAAGAAGAATGGGAGAAAGTTCGAAAACCTGAAGATCTCAAAGAATGTCCAGAGGAGGTTTATGACCCTCGGTCTCTCTATGAAAGACTGCAGGAACAGAAACAGAGGAAGCAGCAGAAGTGTGAAGAGCAGTTCAAATTCAAAAACATGGTAAGAGGCTTAGATGAAGATGAGACCAACTTCCTTGATGAGGTTTCTCAGCAGCAGGAACTAATAGAAAAGCAACGAAGAGAAGAACTGAAAGAACTAAAGGAATACAGAAGTAATCTCAACAAGGTTGGAATCTGCAGAAAACAAGAAGGAAGTGGAGAAGAAACTGCCTACGAAACCAATAGAAACCAAGAACAAGTTCTCCCAGGCACAGCTGTTGGCAGGAGCTGTGAAGCATAAGAGCTCAGAGAGTGGCAATAGTGTGAAAAGACTGAAACCAGACTCTGACCCAGATGACAACAGTCAAGAGGCCCCATCCAGTGTATCTGTTGGAAGTACCTCCCTGAGCAGCCCGTCCATTCACTGCCCACCGTCGCTGTCTGCATCAGCATCCTCCCAGGCCTGGGAGGCTACTTGGAGAGCAGAGACTGAGTCCAGCTCAGACAGTGAAGGCACCATCAACGCCATGGGGAAGATCGTCTCCTCCATCTTCCAAACCAACGCCTTCCTGGCGGCGCCCTAGCTCCTATCCTTCCCACAGGGAGCTCCCCTAGAATGGTCAGACAGTCCGTTTTGCCTCTAGGCACTACCTCCCTCCAGAAACTCCTTTGCCACCCCCCTATGCACACCCTGACACTTTTAACCTCAACTAAAAATGTGCCAGATCACTTGTGGCCAGAACTGTGTTTGGTCTCCTTTCTGCTGTAGTGCAGATGACCAAACCAGTCCCACTGCCTCTTCCTCTCTGACTTGGTAGGGTGGGTGTAACCCGCAGAAGCTCTGCCTGAGGGGATCAGCACAGCTACCTAGCAGAGGGTGCTGCTGGGTTTTGTTGCTTTCTTGTTTTCTCTTTTTCCTTTCCCAACAGCACCAGAAGCAAGGGCAGTTGTTGCACAGGTGTTATTTAAAGTTTATTGTAGACATATGTGTTGTTCAGTTCGACTGCACTGTGGAGCATGTGGAGACAAAGCTGACCAGTGGAGAAATGGAGGACTTCCCTGGAACTAACCCCTCCGTGATGTCGTGATGTCGTGATGTCGTGATGTCGTGTGCTAAGTAAAGATAATGAAGTCCATCTGCGGGGAATGTCAGTTGACTGACACCAGCCTTCATTGCGAAGTTTGCCTTACTGTTGGCCACTCTTTTCCTCTCCATCCAACCCCATTTGTATAGGAATGGTCTGGTAATGAGCAAGCTTTTATCTTCTGCTCAGATCTTTTCTCTGCCTGGCAAATTATTTTGTTTTTGATTTTGAAATAAAAGATTTAGTTTAAGATTTTTTTTAAAACAAAGAAAGAGTGAAATTTTCCATGGTTTTTTTTTCCTGCTTTTTTGTTCTGTTTTAGTTTAGCTTATTTTTTTTGAGACAAAGACTTGCTATGTAGCCCAGGCTGGCCTCAAACTTTCGATCCTCCTGCCTCAGTGCTAGGATTATAGGTATATGTCATGGCTCCCGGCTCCATATTTACTTCTGAAAGATCAAAATCACAACTTCAAATTAAAGGAACAAATACTAGAGCTAAAATAGAACTGCATACATTCTTGAACATTTACTCAGACTTGCAGGATATTTTCATGAACGCCTTGAACCCAACTATTGAATACTGCAATACTTGTGTTCAGGCCACCTAATAAAGTCTTTTCCTCATTGTCCCTCATGGCCTCTCTCTGTTTATTTGTTATCCTGTTTACTGTAAATTTCCATAAAAATTTAACTGTACTCTTATTATATATGTGAGAATTCAGCAAGCCAGAAGCAACTCTTGAACTTCAAAAAAAACCTATTTCATAAGATCAGATGGATTCCTATCAGACTTTGACATGCTGTCCTAATTTACGGAGCACATAATTATAAATATTATTTTCACCTTGAAAAGGAATGACAAACCCACTACATAATTCTCAAGTGTCCATCTGCTAAGCCTGTTTAAGATCCATAGAAAATTAAAATTTGACACTGATTGTTCCTAGCTGATAGCAAAAACCTGAACAAGCAATTTCCAGTTTTAGGACACTGCATTGGTCCTGCTGCACCTCCTCTCAGCTCCTGAAACAAAGTGAAAGAGTAACAGACAGAATCAATGATCCTCTAACCACTGCCACCACCATTTACTAAACCTCACTGCAATCTTTCTTGGTATATTTCCAGTAAGAAAGAGCATGTCCCTAAGGACTGGGCAACAATCTCTTTTAGCACATTATGAGTTTGCTCTAACCAAATTGGAGGAGCTACAGGTTACCTCCTCAAAGCAAAGAGCAATATAAAGACACAAGCAGTACTGGCTTCTTCAGTACTGTGTGCATGGCTTATGTCTAGGCACTAAACACCTTCCCTGAGAAACTGTCAGGGCTTGTGTAGGAAACAAACAGGATGATGCACATGAAAATATGGCAAAAATGTCAGAGTACTATACAAACACAATTGGTGACTGACAGCATTATAATCGCTGTTGGGTGATGAGACCTCAAGCAGTTCAGATAAATAGCTGAGTTCTCAGGCATTAGATACAGCTATAGATATAAATTTAGATACGATAGTTTGAAAGTCAGCAACAGGATGTGACACTTGGTAGACCCTCAATAAATATTTGATGACTGAATGAACTCCAGAAAGATCAGCTGAAGCACCCAACTTACTGGATTTTATGAGATGCCAAGAAAAGATCCTATGTCATAAATGGAATATGCAAGTCCTACGGTTCACTGCTCATCCCCAACTATCATCTTTAAAAACACATCTTGTAGGCTGGGTAAGTTGCAGTCTTCTACAGCAGTAGAAATTGGGCAACTAATCTGTGTTTACAGACAAAACAAAAGCCATCTACACAAGAGAAAAAAATCTGAGCAGCACCCTCATCTCCTTTGTGGAATTCACTCATTTTCTTTCATTTCTACTTTTCTAGACCACTCTACCTAGTTTTTCCATTTCCTTTTTTTATTTTCTTTTTTTAGATCTAGAGTTAAGCCTGCCTAGCATTATTATATCCCCAGCCTCCACATGCAGAATAGGCTTCAATGAGTATTTTATAAAAGACGAGTTGAGATTAATTAGAGTCTTCAATATTCATATTAGGGCCCACTTATTTCAGAAGAAGGATGGTTCTTTTGTTCTTTCTTTCTTTCTTTCTTTCTTTCTTTCTTTCTTTCTTTCTTTCTGCAATATAACACAGACGGGACAGGCCAGATTGTCTATGCCCTGCTAAAATACATCATCCAACAAGTCAGGGAGGTCTGGGAGAACAGGTCAGCCAAGTAACAAGAGATGCCTGATGAATTCAAAAACATGTGGGCCATAAATATAATGAGAGCCAGATGGACCGAGGCACAATGAAGTCCCCAGCACTCAGGGTTAGCCTGACCCCCCTGGGAAGGAGCAGTTAAGATGACAATAGAAACCACAGCACAAATCTCAACAGTGTGTGAATAAAAATGTGCAAGCCCGTAGAGCCTGCCACTGTCAGCATTTGTTACTTGATGGGTGAAATTTGTGAAAACTCCACATGACCACCATGCTGTTTCCACTCAGAAGGTGAGGATAAGGGGAAGTTTCTGCCATCTGTCTGTCTTCAGCGTGGCGGGCAGGGGGACCCTGGTAACCCAGGGGAGGGGGCGGCACTCAAGCCTACAGCATATCACAAACAGCTGACTGAGCAAAGTGCCACTCCTGCACCCTGCACGCCGCAGTGGGAGTCACAGCAGAGCCCACAGACTCTAATAGCAGCCCTGGCTGCTGGGCTGCATCTGCAGAAGGAGAGAAGCACTCATGAGGCTCCTTGGAGCCTCAGTCTGCACTGCCTTCCAAGGGACCATTGCAAGTGAAAATGTCCCTGCAGAAAAGCCCGCGATGGCTGCCCGCTGCCCCAGCACCAGCTCCGGTCTTGGGGCCTGGACCGCCCTTCTCTGCCTGGGTGTGGGCTGTGCCCCAGCTTTCCTCAGCTACTCTGCTCCCACTGCCACCCAAGTCGCCCCCTTTACCTCTCCCCTCCTGTCCAGCAACACCTGCTCTCAGGAGACAGAGGCCTGATGTCTGCTTTTGCTAACTGGTCCTTCACCCTCACTGTCTGTCACTTCGCCTGGCTATGCTAGCTCAGAAGTTTGGCTCCTGGACATCCGTGGGCCAGGGCTCCCTCTGGCTGCCCGCAGCGCCAACCTCAGGAGCAAGCAAGGGTGCCAACCACTTAGGGGCCATGATGCCAGACCAGTGACTGGGTGTGGACTGTCCTCATCAGAAGGAACAAGTTCCACAGAGAACACCACCCCCAGCCGATGCTTCTCACGGTAAAGAGGATCCAGGCTAGGGGTTTTTAGGCAAAATTAACAATTTCTTTGAACTATAGATAAAGGAAAGACACATGGTTTTATGCGGGTTTTTTTTCTTTGTTATTTGAAATTTTAAAAAGGGCCCTGCCTCAACATATGACAAAATGGCCTCTCCCACTTAGCGTATTCCAAAAATAATCGACTCCCAGACAACCTGAAGAGGTCTCCTTCTCATTACAAGGGGAAGGGGGTGTGGATTGTAGGTCGGCAGACTTACTGCTTCCAGATGTTTGCAGCTCTGGATTTGCTAACGGATTTCAAAAAGTATCACAAGGCAGCATCAGGGTGGGGTGAGTGTGGTGGAGAGAGAAAGCAGAAAGCACAGAAACAGGGGAAGGAGGATGACAGTATCCCCACAGTGTACCCCCGGGAACAGAGCACAGGCCCTTCATGACTGCCACACAACCTCAGAAGAGGGCAGAGGAAGTAGGGAGTCTGTTCTGAAACTAAAGAAAGATCACCATTTTCTTACTGCAGACCCATGAAAAGATCTATATGGCAGGTTTCTGCACCAGCAAAACCAGACCCTGCTTCTGAAACCTGGCGAGGTCTTGCAGGGAGCTTTGTGCCAAGGACCTCAGCCGTAACCAGCTGGAAATGCGTCTGTGCAAGCTCACAGCACCTGAAGGCAAAGAACAACTCCAAGGCCTGGAAGTTCTATTCGCCACTCTGCCCAATTGACTCACAACAACCTGTGGCATGCAGAAATATTTCGGATGTAAAAGTGTGAGAAGGAACAAGTGTGGGGAACATCCTACTTTCAACCCAGAGATGCTGACCCTGGTTGTTCACTGAAGTACAGATAATGGATGGGCTTTCCCAGGGAGGGTGGATGGATGTCAAGGAATTTGGACCAGAAGAGCCCTAAACACATAATCACTGGCACTGGTTAAATGTCCCTGTAACAATATCCTTTCACCAGAACAAGAACATTTCCTAGCCTATTGTGGATTTTACTACAATGAAATTCACACTATGACTCATTCAGTATGTCAAGGACTTCTTCCATGCCATTCACTAGTGTAACAACAACACAACACCCTCAGCAGGCTATGCAAATAATAAATGAAGACAGGCAGTAAACATAGTATTCATGTATAAAATGCTTCTAATATAGCCACATGCTTGCAACTTAATCAAGATTTTGTAATTTTGGGTAAATGCATAAGGAATCACTTTTACAAACGCAAAATAAATTTTAAAATGAAACTTTTCTTCATTTGACAGGGCAAGGTTTATAATATGCAGAATTCTTCATACTGAGACAATCAACAAAATTGAAAGGTTATGAGGTGCCAATTGGTTTCATTTACAATACTAGTTTATCTCAGTTCAGTTGAGAAGAAATAGTTGTGTTATTATGTTTCTTTTTTGTAACAATCTTTTTGACTTGTCCTCTGAGTAACTACTTTGAAGATAATGATACACCGTACAACAACTATTGTTATTCTCTTACTATTTGCTTAAGAAATTTTATTTTGTTTTCATAAAATAAAAATATAAGCAGATACAAAATTAGAGAATATACATCTAATTTTGCTAATAAAATGTTAGAATCAGTAAGAATAAAAAAAGTTTCTAGGGAAATCCTTTATTCCTTATTCTTTTGCCTTTTACTTGTTTATTCTTAAACTTGCAGAGTAGAGTCCTCTAACAGTTTAGATCTGTAGTGGGTACAGGTTAATTAACACAGTAGACTACCATTTCTCGTTCCCTTGGTAAATGCACTGACTGGCATTCATGCTGGGCTAAACGTCTGCAGCTAGTAGTTCTTCTCCAGGAGACTGGCATGGTTTTGCTCACACTAGGTGATCTAGATGCTGCCTCAGAGTCAATTTCTTTGCCCGAAACCTGATGTGACAGTCAAATATTACAGAAACAGTTGAAACATACAAGTGAAAAGAGAATTGCTATTTCCACAAAACTAAATTGAATGCTTTGCAATGACACATAAAAAATGGGTTGCTAAAAAAAAAAAGCATTGCTGTCAAATTAGAGGTAGGCCAATCAACTTTTAAAAACTGGAGTGGATTGTGGAAGGAGGCATTGAAAAAAATCAAGAGAGTTTTGCACTCAGATTGCTTTG
This sequence comes from Heterocephalus glaber, assembly GCF_053883595.1. NCBI lineage: Eukaryota > Metazoa > Chordata > Mammalia > Rodentia > Bathyergidae > Heterocephalus > Heterocephalus glaber. The sequence continues at coordinate 27,655,397 of NW_028258153.1, forward strand.
CTGTTCCCTAAAGAAACCCAAATGGGAAACTGCAGCTCATACAGGATGGGTATTGTTTGTTAGGTGAAAAATCATACAGAGCTCCTCTCAGTACAGCAACACTCAGAACAAACAAACTGGGATACATTGAAAGACTGGCAAATAAATGTTCACGCCTGTATTTGAAGTTAAAATGTTTAAGGCACATATACCAATTTTTAACAATTAAGTGGTCTTGATCAAGTGGATGAGGTCTTCTAAAATGGTGAATGGGACATAAAGGAGCCATCAATGGGGAATTCTGTATGAAAGACTTAGATACATTGATCTGAGAAACTTCTCTTGGTCCCTGTTCTCTGAAAATATCCAGGAGTGAAATAGAATTCACACACAGAAAGGACAGAATCTTCAACTGACCCTCTCAAAAATAAAATCATGGTAGATCTAGAGCTCCTGGCACACCTAAGCCTTTACACACCTTCCTGTTCGTGAAATGTACAGTATTTACCACTCACTACAGAAGCACTGGGTTTGGGTAGTAGACACCGCCCTATGGTCCAGAAGGCTTCCTCAACAACCCGCTCCCCGACTTCAGTATTAAGAGCCTAGATCGCTTCTGTCCCACAAGACTGCTTGTGTGAACACCGAGAAGCTGGCCTTACCTTCTGCCGCTGCTGAATGTTGGCCACAGTGTCAGGCTGAAAGTCCAGCTTGTCTGTGCGGCACAGTTTCCAGTACAAGATGACGATGATCACTGTCACCACCAGCACTGGGATGACCACACCAACGATGAGCCACAGGTTGTTGCTCTGGGACTCCAGCGATGGCCTCTTCACCCTGTCCACAGCTGCAGAAGAGGAAGCAGAGGGTCTCAGTGATGCCTTCTAACTCACACACTGGTCTGGATGTGCCTCCTTCCAGGAGAAAGCCGGAGAGGGGCTGCCATTTCCGCTCAAGACAAGAGTATAGGTTTTACTCTCCAGATGACAGGAGATGAAATGCAGCAAACACACACAACACTAAAGGTGGCATGTGGAACACATCAGGGCCAGGATGACGTGTGAGGTATATCTGAAGGCTCGGGGCTAATTTAATGGCAAAGCTCAGTTGGTCCTGGGTTTCCTGACTTCTAGTTTATTCTACTAGTTCACCCCGAAATTCTCACTGCAGGGCGTTTCTATACCAAAGGTGGCCCTAAACAACATTGTTGTTGCTGTTGTTTTGGTACCGGGGATCAAACTCGGGTCCTTGCGCTTGCACAGCAGGCAGCGAAACCACTGAGCTAAATCCCAGGCCCAAAACAACATTGTTCAAAGCAGTTCTCCTCAAAAATGCTCACGGGGGCGCATGAGCCAAAACTAGGAGGTTTGGGAAAGGACATCCTCCCCTATCCCCAACCTCTCCTCTAAGGCCCTCACTTATCCAAAAACATTTATTAAGGGGGAGACACAGTTCTAAACACGGCAGACAAGGATGAACAAGCAGATAAACCCCTCAAGGATCACAGGTTCTGCCCAGCCATGGTGAGGCACCCTGTGATCCCAGCACTCGGGAGGCTGAGGCAGGAGGATTGTTATGAGTTTGAGGCCAGTCTGGGCTACATAGTGAGTTCAAGACCAGCCAATTGCATAGAGACTGTCACAAACAAAACAAAACAAAAAGAGCACAGGGTCTAGTGAGGGAAGGGAGAATCACTGAGGAAACAAATCATCAATGTTTTAGTGCAGAGTACTGTAGCACTGTACACCAAGAGGAACAACTAAGGCAACACAAAGTGAGCACAAAGGCAGTGGGTCATTACCACTTCAGCAGCTGGATGTTTACAGAGTCAGCACTGTCCACAGCAGCATCGATCATAGTAGCCAAAGGTGGGAACAACCCAAATGCCTATGCACAATTGAGCAGATAAACAAAACATGCAACATCCATACAGCAGATATCATCCAGCTTTTAAACGGGAAGGAAATGCCAATATACGCTACAACATGGATAAACCCTGGAAATGTTATGCTGAGCAAAAGAAGCCAGACACAAAAGGATAAATATCACATGATCCACTTCTATGAGGTACCTAAAACAGGCGAATTTATAGACACAGAAAGGACAGTGGTGACTGGGATTGGGGTACATGAGTGAAGGGGTCTTACTGAACAGGCAGTTTCTTTTGAAAGGATGGAAAACTCCAAGATGGACTGTAAGGATGGATGCAAACATTGTGAATGCAGTTCACACCACTGAACGGTGCAGTTAAAAGTGGTGAAAATGGTCGATTTTATGCGACATATATTTTACGACAAATTTTTTATATATAATCAGTCTACGGCCATACCACCCTGAACACGCCCAATGTCATCTGATCTCGGAAACCATTTTTTATACATAAGTAACGTGATCCTGAAATTTTTCTCAAGGAAGCTTCGAGGTTGGAACTGAAGTCCTAACCTATGGTTCATGGGCACTACCTTCAGCTTCTCTTCTGTGACTTACTCTGAGCCCTTGAAATACGCACTTTAATAGTAACTCCTTGAAGGCACCAATGTCAATTTTTTTTAATTAAATAAAAGAAAATCTTATTCCTTTGGACCCTGCCACTCCCAACTCACCCATACTCAGCTCTCTCATCTTTCACACCTTGGATGATCCTGCTTCCTCGCCTCTGTGCTCCCAAATTTATTTCACTGGCTCCTTGCCCACCCCTGCTCCCAGGATGGGGCCTTGTGTCCTCTGTGTCCTGGGTTCCTCCTCCCTCAGACTTGGCTTCCCATAAGGCTTAGTGCTTCTCCCATTCAGACCCAGTTGTGTAACCCAAATGTCCCTCTTTCTACCCAATCTTTTCATCCCTTATGGCTCTTTCCTAACAATACTAATCTCTCCTGTATCTAAAGTCTTTTGTTCTTCTTGTCTTTGTTTTGCAGATGGTGCCTTATTATTCTTTTAAAACACCTCTTATTACATAAATCTATCAGCTTGATACACCACACCACTTTGCACATTACTCTGGCCATGATGCCAAGTCTGCTCTGTTCAAATACATCTCAGTTATCGGGACTGTCTATACGCCTTCATCCCCTGCAATGGACCATCCCTCCCTTGGGATCCAAACGTCTCTGCCTGAAGATATAATAACTGAAAAGACTCTTGGGGCAGGTGTATGCTAAGAAAACGAGAGAGAGAGCAAGCCATCCCCATCCCACAGACTAGGAGACAGGGAAAATTACAGCAGAGAAAACAGAAGACATGGGAGAAAGTGACAAAGTGTTAAAAACTGATATTTTAAAATTTGTCTGAATTTAATTTATATTTGTAACTCAGGGCCGGGGATTTAGCTCAGTGGTTCCGCTGTCTGCCTCACAAGCACAAGGTCCCGAGTTCGATCCCCAGTACCCAAAAAAGTATATATATATATTTGTCATTCATTCGGCACAAAAATAACTGACAATATGAAAGTAGTGATGGCATCAACCAAGAAGCAGAGAGATATTATTCTTAGTTCTAACCTAATAAAACATCAGAGAGGCAGAGATGGGGGAAAGCGAGGTCTTGACACCAGTGTCCCCAAGGCACCTGGGCTGGTCCTAGTGCTGGCTGAGGCTTCCTTCTACCACCATCCCTGAAGTCCCAGGATTGTTGCCCACGTTTCTGGCATGAAACGGAAGAAGGAGGGGGTAAGACCAGGTGGGAGGAGGCTTGCAAGGCACCCATATCCTGCTGCAGCCACCCTTGTTTAAGATGCCAGCGGAGGGCAGACTCTGACAGCCAGGACTGTCACACACAGCTCGATGGCAGGCAGTGCTTTTGCTATTACTTTCTCACTGCTCTGGAACAGGCCACACTCCTGCGCCATCAGATCTCAAATACTCCAGCACTACCTGCCTAATGTGTCTCGTCCACTCTCTCCCTTCCTCTTCCATCAAATGGGGAAAGAACCTCCGGCTACCAAGGATAAGTTTGAAGCTGTCATTTTTTTCAAAACTGCTTTGTCTCCTGCACATTCTCAGTAAAGAGTTTTTCAGTACTATCAGACGCTAAGACATTTCCTGACCCCTTTATGGCTGGGAGCAAGTTTCACTGGGCTTTTACAAGGCCCATAGAGGAGACGTATCCACGGTAAAATACCAGGCTGGTTCATTAAGGTCTAGTTAGAGAAATGTGCTCTTCATGCTTCCCCTTTTCCTTCATTTTAAATGTGTATCCAAAATCTGAAAAGGTGGAAAAGAGGCACTGGGAGCAGCCACCGCCTGGCTGGCAGGCAGAAGCCAGGTCCTTTCCAACAATAATAAAAAAAGTAGCAAAATAACTCCTTCTAGACTGTGGAGCAGTGTGAGGATAGGGTGGGAGAGCAGTGGGACTGGAAAGGGCGAGGATCAAGGATTTCTTTGTGTTTGCAGACCCTGAAGGAAGCCAATAAACCCAGAGTGCCCCTCCCAGCTTCCTGTATGACTCACTGTTCCCACCAATGATTGGAACATGACACAGAGGATTTTGGAATAAAAGCAAAACAAGCACCTTATTTTACCTAAGACAAACATTTTTAAAAGAGAAATGGTACAGGCATTGGAGAAGGGAATTAAAGTTGATCCCAGCACTCAGGAGGCTGAAGCAGGAGAATCACCACCAGTTTGAGGCTAGCCTGGGCTACACAGTGAGTTCAAGGCCAGCCTGGACTAGTTGGTGAGACACTGTCTCCAAAATAAAAAAAAAGTTGATGTAAGATACAGTAACTCACTAATACTGTGGATACAAAACGGCTAGGTAGAAAATATAGCCCCACTGGCCAAGATAATAAGCAAATGAAATGTGCTTATTAAAAGAGGTCTCAGCAAATGAACTCTAACAATAGGCATCCTAGGCCAGGGGTGGTGGCTCACACCTGTAACCCCAGCAATGAGAGAGGCTGAGCCAGGAGGATCTCAAGTTCAAGTCCCTTCTGGGCAACTTAGCATGATCCTTTCTCAAAATTTAAAAAATAAAAATAAAACAAGGAATGAAGGGCAGGGGATTTAGCTCAGTGGTTCCGCCGCCTGCCTCACAAGCACAAGGACCTGAGTTCGATCCCCATTACCAAAACAAAAAAAAAACAAGGGATGAAGATGTAGCTCAGTGGCGAAGTGACCCTGGGTTTGATCCACAGAACTACCAAAAAAAAAAAACCAAACAAAGAAACCAAGCATTTTACATATAATGCCTGTTCATAAGTGTTTAAAACACAAGTCTAGTGTACACACATCAGAATACCATAACTTCACAGCTCACTGTCAGAACAATCCAGACAACACACCTCCTGAACTTACGCTGAGCAATAGTGCCTTGAATTCGGTATCCCAAGATGATGGCTGCTCTCTGGAGGTCGATCTTATTAATCAAATCAGAAGACGTGACGGCACTGAGTCTCTCTCCATCCTGATCCTCCACAAAGTAGATGAGCTGCACGGGATTGTCGTCTCCCTCCAGCCTGGACACATTCACCACCTGAGAGATCACAGGAGCCATCAGCATTGGGAAAGCTCATGTTTCCAGATGCCTTTCTTGGGCCACTTAATCCTGACTGTGTTGCCAGGAGTCATTCCAGGCCTCACAATAAGCTCCTTACACCGGCCAGAGCTCTGGATTGCCATGGCACTTGCCCTCAGTGGGAAGAGAGACCACAAGATGAAAGTTCCTCTGTGCAGAATACAAACATGCTTTGTCTGGCTCAGTGTCTTCTCTGAGACAATGGGGCCAGTGAGACATGCAGAACACAGGCTCGGCAACTCCAGGGAGTCTGGAATTGTTACCAAGGAGTTCCAACATGCTACCATGTCACGGGAGGGTGACGCTATCCTTCCACCTACAAATGGTTCCACCGAATCCATTCTTGAACCAATTAGCACTTCTTCCTCCCAAAACCTTAGAACCACTGCTATTTTGGGTAGACAGTTCTTTGGCAGAAAGAGATGTTAGCAGGATCCCTGCTCTCCACCTGCCATATGCCAGTAGCACCTGCCCCCTACCCACACAATGTGACAATCAAAATGTCTCCAGACATAATAAACCTTAGAAATTTGTGCTCTTGTGGGCCCAATAAAGCTCTGATTTACCCCAGAACTTCTGTGTGTGTGTGTGTGTGTGTGTGTGTGTTAAAGCACAGTCCTTTCACATCCATACTTAGAATCTAGTACATTTGGTATACTAAGTACTGCACGAAAACAGCATTTTATTTTATTGCCATTTCTCTTAATAACATGCAATCATTTTATTGCCCCTCTAGACTCCAGCAAAACACTGGGCTGGTGTTCTGAGAAAAGGGTCAACAAATGCTTTATCTCACACGTGCAACTGGAATTTTTGATCTGTACATTTGCTGTTGGCAAAACACAGCTGCTACTTCACTATCCATACATATTTCTGTGACACCACCCTGCACTCTGCAACAGCAACTGGACCCACCCTTGGCCATAGAAAAACTTCTGGCAATTCAACAGTTTCTTGATTTCACTGTGAACTCCTTCTTCAAGATCATGTCCCAAGATCCTTCACGACTCAGGCCTGAACTCTAAGCCCTCAAGAATGTGCCTTAGTCTTCATCCTTTGTCCTATCTTTTGCTTGGTGTTTTGAGGCCAGTTTCCCAACCACATCTACTCCCTAACCACCTACCCCACCCTACAATGTGCTGGAACAATGTGTTCTCAGCTTGGGAATGAAGCACTATCAAAGGGCTATTGGGAATTTAGGGTATGATATCTACCTGTCCCTCTACCATCTGCTGATTCATTCTATTAAAAAGTTCAGGTAAATTTAGAAAATATGGTTTCTCCTTATAGAAATTACAGCCACCTTGATTATAGACATCAGAAAGTCTCACTCCAATATCCTTTCTAGGTGATTGCGAATCAGACTCAAACCTGGAACCATGACAAGCACAATACCCCAGGGTCACCACTTTGGGTAATATTTTCAATTTCATCTTAAAAATCAGATTCCGGGGCTGGACATGTAGCTCAGTGGTAGAGCACTTGCCTCGCAGGCATGAGACCTGATCCCCAGCACCACAAAACAAGCGAGCAAAGCACAAAATTAGTTTCTGATCAAAATCACACGCTCACTATTGACATTATATGGCCCATTGGAAAAATTCTGAAAAACACATGCAAAAAAGTATAAAGAAAAAAACAAGTATTCCCTGAAATTCAACTAATGAAAGCAAACCACCATAAACATTTTGGCATCCTTCTCCCCTGGAATTCTATGTTAATTTTTGGATTATACTGCATATATCCCTCTGTAGTCTCTTTTAATTTGAGCATTTTCTTATATATCACTCACTAATTTTTTTAAAAAAACAGGCTGCATCAAACTTTTTTAAAAAGCAGGCTGCATCATATTCCAGCATGTAAGGATTTACTATTTATCCATTCCCCAAATGCTGGACACTTAAGCCAGTCTGAGATTTTCACACTGACACAGTGGGGAGCCTTGTGCTACTCTATGCAGATCCTCATCTACATCATCATGCTTGGTCACTGAGGACAGAGGGGAGCAGAACGTAGTTTGTAAGCAATCTGCCACACAGCACCTGTCACCTGGGCTGTATTTCCATCTGACAGTCTCTGAGTATGGAGTCTGATTGTGCTCTATGGTTTCTTCATGTGCATAAATTAACCATTCTCAGACCCTTAGCTCTACAAAGCCAAGGGCTGTTGAATAAGGCACAGCTTTTATAATTCATTTTAGTTTTTAGTCTTTGTTTTATGCTTATTTGCTCAATGGTTATTCTTGTGGTTATTAGTTCACACATTTCTCTAGAGTTACTATGGCTGGCAAAAGTACTACTTCAGGGGTAGCAGAGTCCAGTGCTAAGAGGGAAACATTTGGTGCAAGTGATGGCAGACAAGGGTACCAATTCTAGGCAAAACTGTCACCTTCATCCTCCCAAGGTAACTTTGGCATCTTTTTCTCCAGTGCCCCTACACCACCCACCTCCCACCCCTGCCTCCCAACCCTACCCTGCACTTCTGAGTTTCACCCTGGCCTCCTGGTTCTGAAATTCCACAGCTCTCAATACCCCATTTATTTTCCTGGCCCTCCACGTCAGCAGTAGGTAGAGAAAAAAAAAAAAGCCCTGACCTCTGGGCTTCTGTGAGTATGTGCATTTAAAATGGGTCACTTTTCAATTCAAACAAATCTGTCTTTTGCAACGGGCCTGCAATTTACCAAAGTGAAGATCCGTGGAAACAAACTGGGTTGTCAGGAGGTAGAGGGATGAAATGCTAGAACAGAGGGCAGAAAGCATCCCTCCTGGCCAGAAGTGCAATCCCAATATCCAGGAAGCTGAGGCAGGAAGATGCGGTGAGTTTGAGGCCAACCTGGGCTACATAGTGAGTTCAAGGCCAGCCTGGACTATACCAAGAGACCTATCTCAAAAAACAAAAAACAAAACAAAAACCAGCAGCCCTCTTTCCGTCTCTTAGGTCTTTTCCAGATGAGTGATTCATCTCTACAATGCCATCAGTGATACTTACCACTCCATATTTGGCTACATTTTTGATAATTAAAAAACTACTCTTTGATGAAGGTCATTCGATAGTACAGGAACCACTGACAGTTTTCCCCCTATGCTCCCTAGGGTCTAAGGCTAAAACAACCACTTTATAAGGTTAATATTTGCCTGGACTCTAGTTGACCCACATGCTGCCACATTCAGTTGCTTCCTGTCCAGATCAGAACTTCCTCTGGCATTTGCTATTTCCAGGATAAAACAGCAGGTTTTCAGTCTCTCCCTCCCCTCCTCTAAGAGACAGTACCTGTACCACGCTGTTGCCGGCAGCCACTGTGGCCCTCCTCCACACGCGCCTCCGGGCGGGCACCTCACTGAGCAGCTGGGCCAGCTTGCGCTCCATCTCTGCCTGAAACACTTCACTCTGTAGCTGCTTCTCCATGACACCCAGGAGGACTGTGGGCAACAGGGAACACATGGCACCCAAAGCAAGTTAGTGGTGGGAGGAGGCGTGAGTGTGTGTGAGTGTGTGTGTATAAAACGAATGCCCCTAGAGGAGGCATTAACATGGAGAGAAACACCACAAACAGGCCGAGGAGGGCACAGGAAGCCCTCTCCTCTCATCTGCAGCTCCCTGCTCAAAGTGTTGCACAGCCTGGTGGCCAGAAGCCCCAGGAATTCAGCCCTGGGAGCTCTGGAGCAGTGTTTACATCAGATCAAACATTTTGTCATCTGCCCTTATCTCAGAACTTCTGCAAGCAGCCTGAGTCTTTATCTTGTCTTAAAAGAGACTCATAAACTAATTTGAGGAAAGGGTGCCTGCCTATCTTCTGCTATCTGCCTTAGACAAGATCACCTACAGAGATAATCTGATTATCAGCGTGGGGGGGGGGCAGCATGCACCTTTCAGCCAGAACTACTTCCAGTCCTCTTTGAGGTACAACCATGAGAAGAAAAAGAGAGAGAGAGAGAGAGAAAGAGAGAGAGAGATATAACCACGGGCAAGTCTCTTAATCGCTATGAAAATCATTTGGAAAATGAGGTACAGGCACCATGCAAAGGGGTGGGCCCCCGCCATGGGATGTTGTGTGTTAAGTAGGAATTTGCAAGGTTTGGGAATCCCACAAGCGGTGATCGCTCCCTGAGACCAGGACTGTGCTGCTTGTGCGCTGGGCATCCGTTAGGCTTCTGGGACCAGGTCAGACCAACTTTCTCTGGAACAAGCTTGCTCTAAATAGCTGACCCGGGCCCCTGAGATGGCTTGCAAGCTATCTTGATCATCCTTATAAAGCCACACAAATAACACTTTTAGGGAAAAATAGATCTCTGCTTTTGAACCTCATCCTGCTCTGGGTCAAGAGATTGTCCTTTCCAGGGAGACTCTCCCCCACACTTGATGTATGGATTTCACAGAAGATCAATCCTTTTTTGTGCCATAACTCTATGGGACACATTCCCACAGCCCATCTGAATTCTTTTCTCATTCATTCTTTGCCAAGAATTTAAAGTACATTTTGCCCTGATTTTAGGCAACGGGAAAGGCCTGTCATTCTCAATATACCCACACAGATTTCTTATTCTTAATGTTCTCAAGACGTAAGTTCAACGTACCTGTTCTCACCCACGAGGACTTCAGTAACTGAGATAAGTTGAGCTGTGGGTACTGGAAGGCTGCACAAAGGAAAGAGTCCAGGAAGGGGAGAAATTGGTGAGAAGCAAATCAGCAACAGTCGAAAGGGCAGTGTCCTGAGGGCTCAGGGAAGTCACAACAACTGTCCTTCCCACAATGCTTTGCTCTAAGTATGGGAGGACAAAATGCCAGGTCAGTGTGAGGACTTGGACAGAGAGCAGTTTCTGAGTGTAACAGTGTCTAGGAGAGAGAGGGATAAAGAAATCAAGGCTCTTCCTCAGCCCCATCAAGGACACAGCTTCCCAGAGGGGTTACCCCCAAGTCCTGTGAACATCACTGTTCCAGAGCAGTGCGTCCAGACTCTGTCCCCTCAGAGCCCTGGGCATTCCCAGCAAGGACTTGGGGTAAAGTGACAACATGTCCTGGCCTGTCTGGTTACAGTCACAGCACACCCCTGCCGCCCAGCACACTTAGGATTTTAGCCGAACTACACTGCATTGCTGAAAGTACTAGACCCAAATGACAGCTTTATCCCTGTCTACTCTTCTATTTTACAGGTTTTTAAAATTTTATTAACAATACACTGAAAAACATTACAAATCATTAGGCCATTATGAATCATTTCCTTTCTGACAAAGAATTTGATTTCTTTTTTTTTTTTTTGGTCTCAATTTCAACTCTGGAATCTACTATTTTTGCAGTGACCACTCCCCCTTCCTCCTGCAACACCTCCAGTTGCACTGTGAATCTAACCACTTCCACCAGGATGAAAGGTTTCCTTTTCATTTATTATTTTTTATTTTTAAATTTATATGTAGTAAAATTCTCCCCTTTTGGCTTCCGGTTTTCCCTGTTTTGATGAATGCAGGCAGTCGTACACCCACCACTGCAGTGAGGACACAGGGAGTTCCATCACCCCAAAACACCCCATCAGCCTCCCCTTTTCAGTCACTTTTGCTCCCATCATCCACAGATCTGTTCTCTACCTAGAGGTTAGCCTCTTCTAGGACTGGGGTACTTTTTTGGTTTGGTTTGAGACTTTTTATTTGTTCATTTGCTTTTTTCTCTCTCTCTGTTCATTTGTTTTTTGTGGTACTAGGGATTAAACCCAGAACCTCACATGTGTCCGGCAAACACTGAGTTACACGGTCAGCCTTTTCTTTTGCTTTTTTTTTTTTCTTTTGAGACAAAGTCTTGCTAAGTTTCCCAGGCTAACTTTGAACTCAAGATCCTCCTGCTTCAGCCTCCCCAATAGCTGGGATGATAGGAGTGCCCCATCATACTTACGCTTGGAGTACTTTATAATAGCATCTCTTTACTCTCAAAAGCAAAAAGTAAAAAGAGGCACAGTGACTGAGCAAGGTTCCTAAGGCCCACCCTGGTTGGAATCTGGGAAGTTCTGATTTCATGTGATTATACTCTGGGACTTCAATCAAACACCCCCTTTAAAAGAAAGACCTCTGTGAGACCACTCTGTATGATGTTACCATGGTGGATACAAGTCTATGTGTATTTGTCCAAATCCATAGAATGTACACCGCCAAGAGTGAGCTCAACATAAAGTATGGACTCTGGTGACAGTGGCATAGGTTCACAGGCTATAACAAATGGCCACTCGGCAGGGAGCTGGTGATGGGAGAAGCTGTTAGACAGGGCCGTGGGGGACAGGGGAAATCTCCATACCTTTGGAGCACTTTTGCTGTGACCCCAAAACTGCTCTAAGACACTCTAAGATTAAAAGTATTTTTTAAAAAGAACTCCACCGACAGTAATACCCATGGCCACTTCTCCCATCCCCCAAGGGGTATGGAACTCACGTTCTGCGATCTGCAGCACCGGGTACCCCAGGTAGAAGCTGAACTCCACCACACTCAGGTTTCTGAGCACCTCGCTCACCTCTGACCCATTCAGAAATCCCTGTGCACTTCTAACAGCAAAGATGATGTTGACTGGGCCCCGCCGGGGCGCCACCCTGGAAGAGCCCATGGTGACATTCAAGACCTGAAAGAAGGAAGTAAGAAGAAGCTTCTAAAATGAAACAGTCAGCTGACAGCCTGACCACGTGGTCTCTCTCACAGGTACTCTGATCACTTTTTTTTTTAAAGGTGGTAAAGTTTTCTCAAGGAAGAGAAACTGGCTTTGTAATCTGGTTCCCTTTTACAAGACTTTCAACACTCAGCTTACTGAACTGCTTTTTGTATTAAGTGATGAACCACATACATGTATATATACTCATTCCCCCTCTGCTTCTACCTCAAATCCCACTGAAATAACAATAAATTGAATGAAGGGGGAAAATCCACAACAGCCCTGGGAATGCAAGAAAGCCAAATGTGCTGTCAAGTTTCTGGAAGATGGAAAGGACAGGATCATACTGAAATAAACCAGAACAGAGGGAAGCAAGACCAAAACATACACAGGCACAGCTGGGAGTCCCCCCAGCAGGTCCAGGAGGAACTCAGGTTGGAAGTGGGCTCCAGAGCCCAGGCCTAATTAGCATAATTAATTAAAACTCTGCAGGCCCAAGAGCTGAGTCAATCACCTCCTCCTCTTTCCCTTCCAACTGCCACACCCAGGCTGGCACAGACCTAGCAGCCACACATCTCCCAGGAGAGCTGGGAGAACTGAGGTAGGTGACCCCCTGCCCGAGGGGACTGAAAGGCTCTCATGGATCCAGATTTCAAGCAAGAGGGAGGCAGGGACAGGTAAACTCTGAGGCACACCAGGGCATGCAAGAAACAAAGAGGGAAAGAAAAGAAAGGAAGCTCTGCCCTGAAACCCTCAGCAGTGCTCACCCGCAGAGTACCTTCTTGTCCTGACCCTGGGGCAGCCCAGCCCAACACACTGCAGGGAGAAAGAAGCCCGTGCCCCTACATCCTGCCCAGTTCCCAGAGCACTGATGAGGTCTCCCATCAGGGGACAATGCTGACACAGAAATGGGCCCCATGGCTGAGGAGGAAAGCTGGACCAGCAGCCAAAATTAACATCCTGGTTCTGCATCCCTAACAAGCAACCAATCAGCAATCTCCACACATTTACAGGGAACCAACAGTTCAAGGCAAAGCACCAAGATCAATGCACAGATGGAGGACTGCAGAAAAAAACAGGTCGGAAGTGGAAGGCAGATTATTTAAAGCCCTAGTTAAGGCCCTCGAAGACTGAAGGGATCCCTGCATTATCAAAGGAAAGGCTGCAGGGAAAAAGGAGATGAGAAAAAGGGGGGAAAAATGATTACTGAAAAAAATTGAACAGAAGGATTGAATCGTGTAACGGCCACAGCAGATGACTAAATTAATGACCTGCAGGGTAGGGTGTAGAAAATCACTGAAAAATAGACAATAAAAGATGGAAAATATAAGGACAAAAATAAGAAAGGTAGAAGGCAAACCCAAAAATGCCAAAATCTAGTTAACATGCACTGCAAAAGAGGAAGCAAAAAATAAAAAATATGGGGGGGGGGGGTCAAAGATATAAAAATATCAAGTTTCCATGTGAGAATCCGTCTCCTCTGGCTCTGACTGAAGCACTGTATCCTCTTATTCCATAAAACAGGCAGAGCATCCCTTATCTGAAAATCTGAAGCTCTCCAAAATCCGAAGTTTTTTGAGTACCAGTGCGATGTTCAAAGGTTCCCAATTTTAGAGACCTTTAGATTTTTACACTGGAAGTTCAATCAATGAAGTCTATACAAATATTCCAAAAATCTAAAAACTCCCAAATCTGAAACACTTCTGGCCCTGTGCATTTCAGATATGCATTTTCATACTCAAGCTGTATGAAGACCCCAGTATGCTGGCTCATTCCCCTACTGGGTATCATTCTCTTCAAGATGTTCTTGAATTTCTGGCTTGAGGTCCTCCTCTCTTTTTTTTTTTTTTGGTACCGGGGATCAAACTCAGGTCCTTGCACTTGTGCAGCAGGCAGCAAAACCACTGAGCTAAATCACCAGCCCAAGATGTTCTTGAATTTCTGGCATGAGGTCCTCCTCTTATGGGGCCCCATCCCTGAGCTCCCTGGTTGTCAGTGGCTCTACAATCTCCATGGAGGCTCAGCACATTCATGCCATGTAGACACCATGCCATAGAAGGACATCAACCCAACCCACATGAACTAGATTTCCTCCAGTGGAGGGAATAAGGGTAAAGCACGTCGAAAATGAAGCACAAAGAACCATTTTTCTTTAAAGAACACTGCATTCTGTTCTGCATCCGGCAACATCCTCACCTGTACAGTGAGATTATACGTGCCCTGCTGGTGCTTTCTCACTTCAAACAGAGCTGTCATCAGGCCTTTCTCCAGGCGCTGGGTGAAGTTGCAGAAGCTGATATCCACACTTGGAGGCACAAACTGAAGTACTGAAAAGAAGGACAGCAATCAAAGCCCCAGGAACAAGGTGTTTCTTTTTTTTTTTTTTTTTTGGTACCGGGGATCGAACTCAGGTCCTTGAGCTTGCAAGGCAGGCGACAGAACAACTGAGCTAAATCTCCAGCCCAAAGATTTGTTTTGGCTCATGGTTTTTTGTTTTCTTTTTTTCGTACCGGAAATCGAACTCGGGTCATTGCGCTTGCGCAGCAGGCGGCGAAACCACTGAGCTAAATCCCCAGCCCCTAACAAGGTGTTTCTTAAGGATTAAAGAATGAAGAGAGAAAAGAGAACCGCACTGCAATCAACTAATTCATCCGAAGCACAAGTTTAAGTGTTATTTTTTTTTTGGTACCAGGGATTGAACTCGGGTCCTTGCACTTGCAAGGCAGGCGCCGGAAACAATGAGCTAAATCCCCGGCCCCCTAAGTGTTATATTTTAAGATAATCTTTTAAAATACATTTTTATTTTTAATTAACACATAGTAATTGTATATATTTATATATTTATTCAATATATGAATATGTTAGTGATCAGATCAGGATAACTGGCATTATCTGCAACCTCAGACATTTATCATTTATTTGTGTTGAAAATATTCAAAATCTTCTCTGTTTTGAAATATACAATTAATTGCTGTCAACCACAGTTATCCCACAGTGCCACAGAACATTAGAAGTTATTCTTCCTGTTCAACTGTACCCCTATAGCTATTAACCTTCCTCTCTCCATTACTCCTTCCCAAAGCACTTCCCAGTCTCTAATACTCACTATTCTACATTCTACTTCTTTAGGATTCGCTTGTTAGTTTCTATATATAAGTGGGCACATGGGGCTTTCTCTTCCTGACTTATTTTACATAACATAATGTCCTCCAGTTCTCTATCCATGTTGCTGCAAATGAGAGGAATTCATTCTTCTTTGCAGCTGAACAATATTCTATTGTGTATACACACTGCATTTTCTTAACCCATTCATATGTCAATGAACACCTAGGTTAGGTTGATTCCACATCTTCATTATTTGTGAACAGAGCTGCAATTCAACATGTGAGTGCAGATGCCTTTTTGACATACTGATCCCAATTCCTTTATCCAGTAGTGGAATTCCTGGTCCATGTGACAGTTTAATTTCTAGTGTTATGAGGAATTTTTTTTTTTTTTGGTACCACGGATCGAACTCGGGTCCTTGCACTTGCACAGCAGGTGGCAAAACCACTGAGCTAAATCCCCAGCCCTATTTTGAGGAATCTTAATACTGCTTTCCATAATGGCTATGCCAACTTACCTTCCCACCAACAGTGTATGAGAGTCCCCCTTTCTCCCCATCCTCGACAGCAGCGCTGGTTGTTTTGGGGGTTTTTTCACAATAACCATTCTAATGAAGGTGAGATACCTTGGTTTTGATTTGCATTTTCCTGATTAGTGATACTGAGCATTTTTCAAATATTTTTGGCCATTTTTAGGTCCTCCTCTGAGAAATATCCATTTAGGTCATTTGCCCATTTTCCAGTGGGATTACTTGAGGTTCTGCTGTTGAGTTCCTTTTTGCTGCTGAAGTTCCTTATATATTCTGGAAATGAATCCCTTGTTAGCAAATAGTCTGAAAATATTTTCTCCCATTCTGTACTCTCTTCACTCTGATAGTTTCCTTTGCTGTATAGAAGCTTTTCAGTTTAAGGTAACCCCGTTTGTCAATTTTTGCTTTTGTTGGCTATGCTTTTGTGGTCATACTTAATAAATCTTTGCCCACGGGCCAGGGATTTAGCTCAGTGGTTCTGCCGCCTGCCTTGCAAGTGCAAGGACCCAAGTTCGATCCCCGGTACCAAAAAAAAAAAAATACAATAAATCTTTGCCCAGACCAATGTCCTAAAGCATTTTCCTAATGTTTTCTTTCAGTGTTTCACAGCTTTCAGTCTCACATTCTGGTCTTTGGTCCATTTTGAGTTAATTTTTGTATACAGGAAGAGATAGAGGTCTAGTTTTTGTCTTTTGCATATGGATCCCAATTTCCCTCCTTTCTTTCCAAGAAGAGAATTTGGTCTTTTATTGACAAGACTATCCTTTCTCTAATATATGTTCTTACTTCCTTTGTCAAAAATCAGTTGGTATGTACAAATAGGTCTATTTCTCTATTCTGTTCCATTGGTGTATGTATCTCTTCTTTACACAATACCATGTGTTTCTGTTGCTATGGCTTTATAGTATGCTTTGAAGTTTGGCAATGTAATGCCTCTAGCTTTGTTGTTTCTGCACAGGATTGCTTTGGCTATCTGGGTTTTTCGTGGTTCCATGAAAATTTTAGAGGGTTTTTTTCCTATTTCTGTGAAGAATCTCAGGTATTTTGATAGGAATTACATTGAATCTGTAGATCATTTTTGATAGTATGGACACTTTGGGGGGGGATACCAGGGATCGAACTCAGGTCCTTGTGCTTGCGGGGCAGGTGGCGGCACCACTGAGCTAAATCCCCGGCCAGACATTTTACTAATTGCAATTCTCTCAATTCATGAACATAGAATACATTTCCATTTTGTGAGTGTCTTCTTCAATTTCTTTCATTTGTCTTTTGTAATTTTCACTGTAGAGATCCTTCCTTCCCTTGCTTTTAATTTATTTCTAGTAGTTTTCTGCATGGGGTTTTTGGGTTTTATTGTTGATGTTGGCAGCTATTGTGAATGAGAGTACTTTCTTGATTTCTTTCTCAGCAATTTTATTATCAGTGTATTTAAAAGTTAGTGGTTTGTATATGTTGATATTATGTCCTAAAATCTTACTGAATTGATTTGTTAATTCTAACAAGTATTTTTTGGTAGGGTCTTCAGGTTTTTCTACATATAAAACCATGTTATCTGCAGTCAGGGACATTTTTACTTCCGCCTTTCCTATCCAGATGCTCTTTATTTTGTTCTCTTGCTGTAGCTCTGCCTAAGCTTTCCAACACTTCATTGAATAAAAATGGTAAAAGTAGACATCTTTGTGTTGTTCCCAATCTTAAAGGCAAAAGTTGTAGCGTTTCTCCATTCAGTGTGACACTGCCTGTGGATGTGCATATAAAGCTTTTGTGTTGAGGTAAATTACCTTTGTATAATTTCTTGGGGATTTTGACTATGAAAGGATGCTGAATTCTATCAAATTCCTTTCTTATCTATTGTGATATTCTTCATTCTGTTAATGCGATATATTATGTTCACTGCTCTGCATGATTTGAATTATCTCATATCCCTAGGATAAATTCTACTTGATCGTGGTATATAATATTTTTTGTGTTGTTAGATTCAATTCAGTAGTTTTTGCTAAGAATATTTGCATCTATGGTCATCAGAAATACTGGTCTGTGGGCTGGGGATTTAGCTCAGCGGTGCCCTCACCTGCCTTGCAAGCTCAAGGTCCCGAGTTCGATCCCTGGTACCAAAAAAAAAAAAAAAAAAAATACTGGTCTATAGTTTTCTATTTTTGTTGTGTTCCTATATAGTTTTAGTATCAGGATCATGCTGGCTTCATAGATTGTGTTTAAAAAGTCTTCTACCCTTTTGATGCTTTGGAATAGTTTGAAAAGAACTCCTATTCTTAGAGGTTTTATAATATTCATCAGTAAAGCCGTCCAATCTTGAGCTGTTCTTTGTTGAGAAACTTTTTATTACTGATTCAAGCTCATTAGTTCTTACTAGTCTTATCAGGTTTTCTGTGTACTCATGGTTCAGTTTTGGGTGTAGGTTGTATGTGTCCAGAAATGCCTCCGTTCCTTCTAGATTTTCCAATTGATATTCTATACTTCTGTGCTATCCATTATATCACCTTTTTCATCTCTGATTTATTTGGATCTCTCCCCCACCCCTTTTTCTCTCAGTGCCTCCTCTCCCCCACCCGATTAAAGATTTGTCAAGGCAAGGCATGGTAAGAACCTGGTAAGCACATGTCAAGGGCAGGCCTGTAATCTCAGCACTTGGGAGGCTGAGGCAGGACTACTGTGAGTTCAAGGCCAGCCTGGGCTACATAGTGAGTTCAAGGCTAGACTGAACTACACAGTGAGTCACTGTCTCAAAAAACAAAATTTTTTTTGTCAAATTTGTTTATCATTAAAAAAACCAATTTTTTTCATTTCACTGATCTTTTGAAATTTTTGTCTCTATTTCATTTATTTCTGCTCTGATTTGTTCTCCCCTTGAGTTTGGTTTGTTCTTGCTTTTTCTCTAGTTGTTTGAGGTGTATTGTTAGGTTAATTTGAAATCTATTTTTTTGCTAAAGGGATTTCTTGGTATGAGCTTGTCTCAATGTTGCTCTTGCTATAACCTGTAAGTTTCTGGTATGTTATGCTATCATTTTCACTTGTTTGAAGAAGTTTTTAAATTGCCCCTTTGATTATTTCTCTGATCTACTGGTCATTCATAACAGTGTTGTTTAATTTTCATATACAGTAAAACTTTGGATTGCAAGTAACTTGTATGCATGTTGTGCACGATGAGCAAACATTTCTCGTAAAATTTGTCTTTTTCTTTTTTCATTTTACAACTTTAACTGAATCGTTCCCTTCTCTCCTGACCTGAGAAGTCTGCTGTTACTGTAATGGGAATTCCCTTGTATATGACTTGACACTTCTGTTGTTTTTTAGAATTTTTGCTTTGCCTTATACCTTTGGCAGTTTGACTATAATATGCCTGAGAGAATCTTTCTAAGGACTCTATGAGGGGGTCCTTTGATATTTTGGACCTAGATAGCTATATTTTTGCCAAGATCTGGAACATCTTCAGCAATATTCCACTGAATTGGCTTTTCTATGTCTTTTTTCTCCTCTCCTTCTTTGGAACCCAATCATGTGAATGTTTGCACACGCCATTCGTCCCATATGTCTCGAAGGCTTCTTTCATTTTTTAAAATTGTTTTGATCTGACTGGGTTATTTCAAAAAAACCTATCTTCAAGCTCAGAAATTTTTTCTTATGCCTGATCCATTCTGCTGTTGAAGATCTCAACTGTATTTTTTAATTTCACTCATTGTGTTCTTTAGTTCTGTGACCTGTTTCATTCTTTTTTATGATACTTAACTTCCTGCTGAATTTCCCATTCTTATTTGTCTTCCTAATTTCACTGAATTGTTTCTATCCTATTAAGTTTCCTTAAAATGATTATTTTGAATTCTTTTTCAGGCAATTCACTGATTTCTTTTTCTTTAGGGTCTACGGTCTACTGCCACAGAGTATTCCTTTTTGGGGGGGGGTACCGGGGATCAAACTCGGGACCTTGCGCTTGCAAGGCAGGTGCTGGAACCACTGCGCTAAATCCCCGGCCCTCACAGAGTATTCCTTTGAAGGTATCATTTTACATTTCTTTTTCATGCTTGGTACAACCCTACATTGATGTTTGTGTGTCTGGCAGATCTGTTGCCTCTATCAATTGTACAGGATGGCTTTTCTAATGAATGACTTTTTTCTGGCAATGTGTCCTAGGGTGTTTGTTGGAAAAGTCATGTGGCTTTGGCTCCAGGTAGGCCTTTTAATGCAGTGTCTGTGTAGCTTCTTCAGCTATAATCAACATTAGCAACATCTTCAGATGTCTCGGTGACCTAGGCTCAGGGGTTGGGGGGGTTGCACTACCAGCTGTGAGGCAGGTGTCAGGTCCCACAGATTGGACAAGGACAAGGCCACCCCAGGGGTCCGAGGTGGATGTACTGCAGCGTGCTACTAGTGGATCAGTGTCTGAAGCCATACAGGAGTCCGAATGCACTGGTGGCACTCCATGGGGGCACCTGTCAGGGTCCTGGGGCTGCAAGAGTGACCAACAGGGCCTCTGAGGGCCAATGTGCTCAGGTTGGGCTGACTGTCTCCTGCCTGTCTGCTTCTCAGGGCTGCAGTGGGACATGTTTCTGAGAGTCTGATCAACTGCTTTCTGGGTTGTCAAGATACAGGCAGGGCTGCCCAGTGGATTTGAGCCCAGGGTGGGTCATAGTCTAGGTGTCATCTCATGGACATGCAGAAAGCCAACTCTGTACCAAATTAATACAGGCAATATGAAGATGACAGGCATTGTTTTAAAATGGAAAAATAGCTAGGATAAGAATCTAACCATTACAAGACACAACTGACAAACACTCGAAATAAGCAATGAATTCTTGCACATTTATGGTGAAACGACATGGTATCTGTCATTGCCATAAAACATACTTGCATCTTTAAAAACAAAAGTTTGTGGGAGAGAGATGGAACAAAGCTGGTAAAATCTTGATTAGTTCCTAAGCTTTGTAATGAGCCCACGGGAGAGCAATGTTATTCTACTTTTGTATGTTTTTGCAATAAAGTACAGTATGATAAGTGCAGTCTGATAAAAGTGCAGTGTGATAAGGAACTACTGTTAGCTTTAGGGGGCATGATATGGTGGACAGGTGTGTGTGTGAGTGTGTGTGTACAGGCCTTATCCTTTAGAGGCATAAGCTGAAGTATTTCTGAATGAGATAATACGTTGCCTGAGAGTCACTGAAAGTAACATAATGGGGGGAAGAAGATGAGATGCAGAGGTAATGAGTCTGGCTAGAGGTTGAAAACTGCTGGAATCATATAGTGGGTACACGATGGTTCATTAACCTATTCTCTGTACTTTTATATATCTTTGAATTTTTCCATAACTATAAAGTTTAGTGTTTTAATTACATAGTTAAGTCAGGTATGATGGCACACAGGAATTCAAGGCCTGCCTGGACAACATAGAAAAACTTTGTCTTAAAGAATAAAATTTAAAAACAATCCTTGATTTAAAAAAATATATAGATATAGATACAGATATAGATATACAAAATAAAATTCTACTTACAAATCACAACTGCTATGGTCAGTTCTCACCTGTTTGAACTTGGAACTTGGACTCAGGCACCAGGAATGAAGGCTTCACAGACAGGATTAAAGGAGTTTGGTCCCTCACGAGTTTACTATTGATGAGGACATTAATGACCGATATTGCCGTGTATACAAAAGGACCGGATGTTACCAGAAAAGTGAAGTCAGTGAACAGTTCATAAACCTAGGGAAATAAAATATACAAAAGACAATTCAAACTTAAAGGAAGTCGTGTTAAGAGAGAATAATAATAAATTAAGTTTTAAAATGTATCAGTAGTTTCGGGCCGGGGATTTAGCTCAGTGGTTCCACCGCCTGCCTCACAAGTGCAAGGTCCTGAGTTCAATCCCCGGTACCAAAAAAAAGAAACAAAAATGTATCAGTAGTTTAAATGAAAAGGTACTGCTTCATATACAATCAACATTTTACTTTGAGCTATTCTTTTCATGTTCTTTCAACCTTCTCAAAAACAGCACAAAGTCACAAAAACAGCAAGAAAGAGATGCAGGTAATATGAACTGAACAATGACTTATGGAGAATTCAGGTGGCTGCTGTGTTTAACCCACACAGAAAGAAGCACTTACTCTATTGGGTGTCACCACCCAAAATAAATATAATAGGAGCCACTTATGCAATTTTCAAATTTTTACCAGCCACATTAAAAAACCTATGAATGGGTAAAATTAACCCATTAGTGCATCTGAAACAGCATTAAACTTGTAGTCAATTCAAAAAGTATGGGTGAAATGTTTTACATTTTTCATGCATTTTAAAAATCTAGTGTATATTTTACACTGGCAGCACATCTCAATTCAGCTGAGCCCTATTTCATGTGCTCCACAGCCACTGCAGCTCACAGCTCTGGTAATGGACAGTGCAGGTCCAGATAAGCATGGTTCCCTGAGTCCATCTGAGACAGGGCCTCCATCACAGGGTCCATATAAAAGATGTGCAAGGCGGGCATGGTGGCACACACCTGTAATCCCAGCACTTGGGAGGCTGAGGCAGGAAGGTCATCATGAGTTTGAGGCCAGCCTGGGCCATATAAGTTCACAGCCAGCCTGAACTACACAAAGGGAGACCCTGTCTCAAAATCTAAAAAAAAAAAAATGATGTGCAAATCCATCTCTATCCCACTTAGTGTATAAAAAGATGCAAATGTCTCTAAAATCTAGTTTAAACTTGAAATCTAAACTCAAATCCAAGTCCTTTAATATGAATCAAGGAAAGCAAAATTCTCATGGGCATCACCCCAAAACTGATGCCTCTGGTCTGAGAGCTCTTTGTTCCAACTTTGTCAATGAATTCCCCCCCACCCACCAGGGACTAAACCCGGCCCTGTCTGGAACCAGGAAAGGCTTCTCTGACAAAAATGAGTGCAGAACCAGAGCAGGGGCAGCAATGAGGCAGGAGAGGGGAAAGTGAAGGATTCTTCAGCATTGTCACCTGCCGACAGACTCACACCAGACCCAGGCCGCCGCCAGGCTTCAGGACTTACCTGCAGCTCCACAGCTCTCCTGAAGTGCACCTTCAGCACCTCCTTGATGGCTGTGATGATGTACTCCTGAACGGCTCTTCTGGCCAGCACTGCAAATCCAAGCCAACCACCAATCACACGTTAGTGTCATTCTGTGTCAAAGTATGTGAGAAGCCCCCCCAATCACTTTCTCAAATAAGGTCCAACTGCAGACAGGACAGAGGTGAAGGACCTAACTGCCACTAACTCCCCACAGAGGTACGCGGGGGCACCAAGGTTGCAGGGAAGCTGCACAGGCATCAGCTCAACGTGCCAGGTAACTCTCTGCCCTGGGGGGTGAGATCAGAAGGCAGCTGCCTGAGCCAGCAAGGGGAGAAAGAGCTTCTGATTCTCATTTTTATGAGCAATGAAAAAATACCAGGTTGTCTTCAGGCTGTGGCCCTAACTGCAAAACACAAGGTTTTAAAAGCTATCAGAAGTAATACTTCAAGGCCAAGTAATACTTCAACAAAACTAGCCACCTTCCTCCACAAAAGGCGGGCTCCTACACTAGCTTTTCAAAGAAGCTGTAGAGTGCTGATCACTAATAATGGGGAAAAATATTTTTTCAAATTGTCTTATTTGGGAGTTTTATGCAAGAAATAAAATAAAATGTTTTCTAACTCTGTTTCATTTTATTCATATCTAAAAAGTTTCATTTAAAAATCTGTACTATGCTGGGTGTGGTGGTGCATGCCTGTAATCCCAGCACTCAGAAGGCTGAGACAGGAGGATCGCTGTGAATTTTAAACCAGCCTGGGATACACAGTGAATTCAAGGCCATCCTGAACTACATAGTGAGACTCTGTCTCAAAAACAAAAAAAAAATCTGTACTGATGAGTGTCTGTTGCTAACCAGTGTTTAATATGCTCACCCTTCTTTTCCCTATTTTTCTTCCCCTCCTCTTCCCTCCACCTTCCATAATGTAGAATTAGAATACATTTTAATATTATTACTCAGTTTTTCATTTCCTGTCATATTCTTTTTTTTTTTTTTTTTTTGGTACCAGGGATTGAACTCGGGTCCTTGCGCTTGCACAGCAGGCGGCCAAACCACTGAGCTAAATCCCCAGCCCCTCCTGTCATATTCTTCATTCTTTAAAAAAAGATAGGTTCAAGTTACACTTGGTTATTTTTCTAATGAATCAGTGACCTGGATATGAAAAAGGTGGGATGTATCACTTCCTGAAACCACAAGATCATCTGAACAAACCCATCGCCCCAGCCACCTCTTTGGGTCACACCAAGGCCAACTCAGCCTGGCCTTTATAGGCTCCAAGGGGACGAGGCTGTGCCATGGCTTTAAAGCAAAAGGCAAACTGCGCAAGAAGGAAAAGGGAAGCGTGAAAAGAAAGATACTTGAATTAAGGATGAAAATGAAGAGGTAGGGAACAGAAGGAAGGACAAAGGGGAGAGAGGAATGAAGAAAGAAACGGTCTCAAGGGCCGGGGATTTAGCTCAGTGGTTTCGCTGCCTGCTGCGCAAGCTCAAGGACCCAAGTTCGATCCCCCATACCAAACAAAAAAGAAAGGGTCTCAAGAACTCTCAGAATGGAGAGTCAGAAAGAGAAGGACCCTAAAGAGGAAAGCAAGAAGTATGTCTTGCAAGTAGCCCCACACAGCTGAAGGTAAAGTTATCCAAAGGTATCCACTCAGGACATCCAAGCACCGCCCTAAAGTGCCCCTTGAGCCCCGCACTATAATTGCCACCTTCTCTAGTTAATATGAGGAAGATATAAAACCCCAACACTAGCATATAAGGCCCCAAGTCTCCAGAAACTCCTACAGACAGTTTTCCAACTGTCATCGGTGTAGGGCCGAGACATCCTAGGCCAGCAGCACCTGCAGTGCCCCCACTTTAACCCAGAGCTCTGTGAAGAAGAATCATCTCCACCCTCTCTCCCTCTGGACTTCCTCACTGATGGATGACTACCAAAAGAAAGCAACCGAGGTCCCATAAGCAGGGACTGGAGATGAGCCCGTATGTCCGCTGGTCAGATGCGTTAAGTGAGCAAGAGTAGGCTCCTATCTCCTCTCCAATAGCAGGGGGCACCCTGGCGCCTATGCTCAGCCCGGCACAGCTGCCAAACCGTGACATGTACACTCACAGGAGTGAATGTGAAAGCTGTTAAAAATATAGATACCTAATATTAAGGGGCGCCAAATGTCATTCAATGCATATCATATATAAAGTTACATTTGGGCTAGAGGTGTAGTTCAGCGGTAGAGTGCTTGCCTAGCATGCATGAGGCCCTAGGTTTAATCCCAATACTACAAAAATAAAATTAAATTGATACTGCATGATATCTGATATTCTTAGAGATACTTCTTAAATAGAAAAATTCTAAAAGACACAATATTACAACTGTAAGTATCACAGACTCTCAGAAGCTTTCAGTAACTTCTAACAAGGTCCTTATAAGCAACCACTTAATAGCTACTTTGTAATAGCTTTGTTCAAAATGGGAAGAGAAGTAGCCAGTCTGTGAGAAACTCTTCTACCTCTCCCCAGACAGACTAACCCTGCAGACTCAAGTTCATCCTTTTGTTCCAAGCTCCCTTCCTAACCTAATCAGCTACCCCTCCCATGACCTGGTCTAACATCCAGCCATACTGCTGTCCCCCCCCCCCCCCCCCCCGTTTGGAGGACACTGTCCCTCCACCTAGATGACAATGCTTTCCTCCTACTTTAACATGGACTCCGATCTCACCTTCTCAGGCACCCTGAGGCAACTTTGCTGTCACCACAGATAGTGAGAAAATAGGGTCCCGGCCTCCCTGCTGGGTCTAAGACTACGTCCTGCTCTTGGCTCTGCCCCTCACAGCCTCCACAAGCACCTCAGGCAATCAAATCTGCCTCACGAATGACAAAGGCTCCTGTGGGGTGGGGGGGCGGTAGCACTCAGAGGGTGGGAGCAAAGGCTCCAGGCCCACTCTCAGCACAGAGACAGAGACCAAGCCTGCTCTTCTCCCTCCCTCTCTCCCTTCTCATCCACTCCACTCTGCTGCTCCTTACTTCTGCCATCTTCTCCTCATTCATTTCTGCCCCCCTCCCAAGCTAACACACGGCCCCTTGCCAATGTTAGGCTGCAGGTGAGCTCACAAGACACCATGTACCTCCAAGGAGCTTCTTATGGAGGAAAACTCGGGGACCAATCAAGTGGGCCACAGTCATAGGACGGCACCCTGCAGAGGAGTCCCTAAGAACAAGCGCATCCCATCTTTTATGCAAACACGGGTTATGAGTTCCAAAGGCAAAGACCCTGCCAAACATTTCTACAGCTCCCTCAAATCGTGTATTTGTTCTTTCTTGCAACTACAAAGTGATATGTAATATTGTGTGGGTACTTCCAAGGCTCCGGGACCTTGGCTAAATATTTCATATGCAGTGATAGATTTAAATCTTTACAGTAACCAACGAAGCAGTGCCTCGGTCATCTTTAATAGCTGAGGAAACAGAAGCTAAGTAACCATCTGGGAGGCCCCAGGAGGGGCAGAGGAGGGGAATCACTTTTCTGGATTCAATGAGTCCTGCAGCAGCATCTAAACCCAGATGGGCTGTCCCAAAAGCACCTGAGGGATTCCCCAGCCCAGAGAGGTGATCAGAAGTAAAGCCTTACCAGTTGTGATCAGATAGGCATCAGGGACGGTAATGTCACACACGTAGGGCGGCTTGGCAGTGACCAGTGCTGGAGTACCAAGTGTCGCTTCTCGGGTAGCAGTATTCATGGGATGGAGAGATGGCAGGGGAGGCACCGTGCTGCTCTCCTGGGGACTCTGACTTGCAGTGTGGCCACTGAGGGCACCGTCCACGGTGTCACCAGCGCTGGAGGTACTCAACTCAGGGGAGGTGTTCCAAGGTGAACCTGTGGGTGCAAAGGAGGGACCCACAACGGCTGGCTCTGTGGGCAGAGGTGAGGGGCTCAGCTCCAAGACAACAGAGGACGCTGAGGACAGGTACATGTCCATCATCGAGGCTGCACTGGTCGGAATGAGTCTGGAGGAAGAGGGTAAGATGGAGGTGTGGTCACCTGTAGCTCTGACAGAGTCATCGGAAGGTGTCAGAGCTAAGGACAGAGAAGACTCAGTTAAAACAGGTGTCAAGTAGAAAGCTATTGATGGTGACAGGAAAGGAGTCTCGGCAGTCAGGATGTCCAGGGTGGGCTCAGAGCCAGCGGGCACCAGTGTGGTGACTGCAGATTCACGGGGAATGAATGAAAACCCCAAATCGGAGGTAGTTTCGGTGAAAGCTGAGGTAAAATGAGCTTCAGAATCCAACAGGGAAACTGTGGAGGCTTCAGCAAACTTGGGAGACTCGGATGGGAAGCTTGAGAGTGGTGACATTTCAGAGTGATCGGGAAGAAAAGTGACTGTTTTTAAAGAAAGGTCTGAACTTGGCAAGAGCTGAGAAAACTCAAAGTTTGTGCAATTCGTGACAGGAAGCTGAGGTGACTGCCAGTTGACAGAGTCAGACAACATGAACGTCTGCACCAAAGAAGAAAAGGACTGAGACATGGAGGGTGACAGGTCCCTTGGCATTGGAGAGGGAGAAGCAAGAACTTCTGAAGATGAGGGGGCCAGGCTGCTGAATTCCAGTGGTGGAGTTGAGTAAAAGCTAGATACAAAATCCAAAAGACTCCGAGTTTCATGTTCAAAAGCATGGCCAGGTTCTTGAGTAGAGAGAAGTGAAGACGTTCCTGCAGGAACCCAGCTATAAGAGGTGGAGAGATTCTGGTGTGTGGTGGCAAGTGATGGGGGGGTTTTGTTGGCCACGACGGAGAAAGAAGAATCGAGGGAGACGCTGGTCATGACTGAGGAAAACTCTGCGGTCACCAAGGACAGCACTGCTTCAGCAGCCACGGAAGAAGAGATAGAAGCAGGATCGGGCGACACTGGTGCAGTCAGGTGGCCATGGGGAAGGGACCCCTGGGTGTTGGTAATGCTGCTCACACACACCTCAGCTGACAGACTGCTGCTTGCTTCTGAGATCCTCACAAGTCTGGAAGAAAGGGAGATGACAGGCCTGGCGGGGGGAAATGTATTAAATTCTTGGGGATCTTCCTCAAAATCAGAGAAGTCCATGCCCACGCTGCTCCATGGAGAGAGGCTGCTCACTTGCAGTGTGGCCGCTGACAGGGTCTCGGCCCCATCCCCTGATCCCACATCTCCCTCCACGACACTTGTGGCCAGAACATGCTGAGGGGAGACCAGGGTACAGGACGCACACCAGGCGTATGGTCTAGGGGAGGACAGCGGGCTCTGGACACGTGTGTCATCCATACCACTGGGGACCAGAGCGCGGACAGGCAATTCTGATGCTTCGCTGGCTTTGCCAGGAGGAAAGGGGTGAAAGGGAACATCAGCTGATTGAGTGGAAAAGGAGGCAGAACCAAGAGGAGTTGAAAAAGCCGAATGTGTGCTGCGGAAAGCAAGGGCTTCATGTGACACAGTGACAATGGGAGATGCTCCTAGAGAGACGGCTTCTTCCAGGGGTGGATTCAAAGCAGTGGTCACATCCGAGTCTCTCTCTGTGCTTATGGCCAGGACTTCATCTGGGGGCTTGGAGGCCTCCGCCAAGGGGACAGATGCCTGTTGAGTCAGGGCACCGCCTGATAGCAGAGACACCAGAGACCAGGAGCTGAGACCAAGGGATTCTGGGCCCTCTGTCACTGAAGCCACAATCTCTAGTGGGGTCCTACTTGATGACTGGCTGTATGTTTCTGTAGGATAAAGCACCAAATTCCTACTAGGAGTTGGAATTATGCCCTCAGAGGTGGGAAAAGCCGACCACAAAGTGCCAAAGTGACCAGGGGACTGAACATATGTCGATGGTTGTTGCACTGTGTTCTGCCAGCCTGACGTCACCTCTTCATGCTGTAAAGAAATGGTAGGTAGCGATGGAGTGAGTACAGGCTCGGGTATTTCTCCGGGCAGCTCTGGTGGGCTGGCTGTGACGTAGGACAAGGGGGAAACCATCCGTGAAGAGGTCCAGTGGGCATCTGGCAAAAAGTTATCCATGTCATCATCGCCAACAGCCACCTCGTTACTTGTCACTGACCCGTAATTAGCCATAAAGATGCCATGATCCACTGTACTTTGGGTCTGTTTCTCATGGTTTAAAAAAGTCGTATCAAAAGTAGTGGCAGATGGAGAGGATATGACAAGGAGAGACCTGCTGGGCAGGGACCCTGGAGCAGTCTCTGTTAAGGCCACATGTGCAGCGCTGAGCGTGGTGCTCGTCTCCAGCGGGAACTCCATGGAGGATAAAGAAAGGTTGTGCTGTTCCAAGGAGAGCTTGTCTAGCAAGAAAAGCAAAGCTGGGTTAGCTGAGTGAAATGAAAATCACATGGCTAACATCTGGTTGCAGGTGTCAAAATACATTCATTCAACAAACATCCATTCACTATAAATATCCACAACTCCTAGTTAGAAGTTAAACAACTAGTCGGAGGCCAAGCATTGCCAGACTGACCAAGAGAACTACATCCACAAATAGTCATAAACTTGAGCACTGCCTTCGCTCAAGCTTGTATGTTTATGCACACACCTGCATACTTTGATCTCTTACTTTCTAACAGTGTACATTCAGACCCACAAAACAAGAGAAGGCAGAAAATAGGAGGCCCTAGAAGATTATCTGGACAGTTCTCTCTTATTTATCCTACCAGGAAAGAGAAGTTAGGGAAGAGCAATAAACCAACCGCAAGATCACTCACACAGCAGAGAGAAAATGTGGATATAAGACAGACTCTGATTTCTTTCTCAGGACAGGCTCCTGAGAAGGGCACAGGATGACTCTCGTCAGCATCACTGACACCCTCGTAAGGGATCCACAGTCCCCTGGATAAAGGAAGTGTGGCATCTATACACCAGGCAGTACCACCCTGCCATCAAGAAGGATAAACTGGAGTTATGTGGAGGAAAAGGGCTGCACCTTGAGATCAGAATGCCACGTGAAATAAACCAGACACACAAGCTTAAATATCGCATGGTTTCTCACACATGAGAAAGAAAGATAGATAGGGAATAGGAAGATAGATCTTTTGCAAAAGGGAAGGGGACCAAAACATGGAGAGAGGGGAAAAGGAGGAGAGAAGAAGGGGAAGAAAAAAGAATTGAGATGTGTTATGTACACATGCCAACTCCCCACGAGGAATATGATCATTATGTACTGCAAACATGAACTAATAAAAAAATATTTTTAATAAAATTGGGGAAAAAAGAGGTCAGCAGTTCCCAGCTGTGCCCCCAGACAGCTTCGGGAAACAGACAGGGCCTCCTCCCTCCACACTCTGCAGCTGGGTCAGTGTCCCCAGCCATCTATCTGTCACCACACCCACTGAGACTTACCAGCTGCTCAGCAAGGACAGGGGTGGTTTTACTTATCTTCCTGGTGCCCAGCACAGTGAATGACATATGGTAGGAACTCGATAAGTACCTGCTCCATGAAGGAATGAAGGTGTCTGAGGACAGTGAGCTCTGATAAGTGCCTAAGCATCCCCTCCCCTGTGCACACTCTCCTCGCCTTTGTCCTTGGGAGAGCTGTCATCATGTGAAATGCCCAGGTGCTTCCACCTGTCACTCAGAGATCCTGCTGGGGAAAGCAGGACAGGTGATGGCTCAGAGCTTGCTGAAGGCCCAGAGCTCCGCTTCCTGTCCACTATAGCACAGGGACAGGGTGAAGCAACACCTTAGACTCATCCCAGCTGGGTGTGAAGAGCACAGGGACGATCTTCAAGTTGTTCCACCTCATGACCGGCACCATCAAAAAGGGTAAAAGGGGGCACACCCACAAGGGGAGCAGCAAAGGAAGATGATTGCAGGTGGCAATAAGCCAGGACAATGGTGCAGGGCAGCCTCCCTCGCTGCTCGCCCAGGGAAGCAGCTGCTGACACCTCTCTTACACTTCAGCCCCTGAAACACAGACAATTTCTATTGCTCAAGCCCAGAACAGAAAAGGTCTATCAATCTTGATTTGGTGCAGCAATTATACAAAGAGTCTCCCCATATTTAGAAATAGATTTATTTGTGTGGTCCTGATAAGTATATGCTTAGAAGCCTAATTTAAAGCAAACTAGGTCTCCAATGTCTTTCAGAGGTAACATTAATTGTTCTCAGCCCAAGGAAAGTGGCTCATGCCTATAGTCCCAGCTGCTAGGAAGGCTGAGGCACGAGAATCACATGAGCCCAAAAGTTTAAGACCAGCATGGACAGCATAGTGAGACCCTGTCTCAGAAAAAAAAAAATCCACAGCTAAAGTTTTTTTTTCTATTTTTGGTACCAGGGATCGAACTCAGGTCCTTAGGTTGCAAGGCAGGCGATGGAACCACTGAGCTGAATCCCCGGCCGGCCCTCTGCAGCTAAAGTTTTAACAAATACAACCACAGAATTAAAACTTTGCAAAACGATAGGTCTCCCACCACCTCAGCAGCTATTATGTATGGTAGCTGCCCTCTTCCTATTGTGCCTTGTCCCCTCCCCTGTGTGACATCACGCCAAGATGGTTGCTCCCACCAAAGAACAAACCCTTCTTCCCAGCATGCCCCTGTTCCCATCTAGAGAGTAACCTAATACTTGCTCACCGCCTACCACCTAGTGACATCACCAGCTCCTCCATTCCCTAGCCACTGCCTCACTCAACCTCACCTCAGCTCCTACAAGCCCCACCCCTGCTCCTATAAAAGGCATTTGCTGTCCTGGCCATATTGCTTTTGTCTCTCCTTTGTTCAGAGGTAGCCCAGCAGATCTGTTCCCCTAATAAAGGCTTGTTGTGGCCTATCTGGTTTGGTTTTCAGCCCTTTTACCTGACACAAAACACACAGAGAAATAAGGTACCATGAATAAAAGTCAAGAAAAACTCCATGAAAAAGTCAAAAGAAACTACATAAGCAGTCTCGCATCTATGGACTTCAGATATTGTAATTACGGGATATATTTTTAAAATATGTTTAATTCAGCTAGGCAAGATGATGCATGCCTGTAATTCCAGTACTCAGAGAGGCTGAGGCAGGAGGATCGAAACTCTGAGCCCATCCTGGACAACTTAGCAACTTAGTGAGATCCCTGCCTCAAAAAGGAAAGAGACAGGACTGAGGATTTAGCTCAGTGGTTCCGCCGCCTGCCTCGCAAGCACAAGGTCCTGCGTTCGATCCCTGGTACCAAAAAAAAAAAGAGAGAGAGAAAGGGAAAGAAAGGGGGAGGGGCAGGAGGAAGGAAGGGAGGGTGGGCTGGGGATGTAGTTTAGTGTGAAGGCCCTGGATTCAATTCCTAGTACCACAAAAAAAAGAAAAAAAAAGAAGAAAGATAAGTTTAATTCATTTAAAATAAAGCAGGAACTGAAAACATTAGTAATGAGTCAGAAACCATGAAAACTAGCCAGAAATATTTTAAAGAAAAACAAAAAATTTAGAAATAAAAAATATTATAATCAAACCTCAACATACATGTAAAAACGACAATTTAGACATAGCTAAAGTGAGACTTAATGAACTGAGGGACACATACAAAGAAATTACTCAGAATGGGGCACAGAGACACAAAGAGATGCAAAACATTTAAAAAGAGACACCCAGGGCTCAGGATTTAGCTCAGTGGTTCCACTGCCTGCCTCACAAGCGCAAGGTCCCAAGTTCAATCCCTGGTACCAAAAAAAAAAGAGACACCCAGAGACACAGAAGATAGAATGAGATAATACATGAGATCAAACATTTGGTCAAAGTTTTAGGAAAAAGTAATAAAAGGACTAGAGACAATATTCAAAGAAATAGTGCTGCCTGGTGTGGTGGTGCACACCTATAATCCCAGCACTTGAGAGGTTAAGGCAGGAGGATTGCTATAAATTTGAGGCCAGCCTGGGTCACCCTGCCTCAAAATAAAACAAAGAGTGCTAAGAATTTTCTAAAATTATGAAGAGACTTGAATGCATCAATTCCGGAAGGCCAAGAAATCCCTAGCAAGGTAAATTTTTTCAAACCCCATCTACAAATATGATCCCATACCGCATTACTGACAAAGACAATGGTAAAGGGGATGAATAAACAAACAGGTTATGACTTCACACAACCAGAAACCAGATGATAATGGAACAAAAGCTTCAAAGTGCTGAGGAAAAATGTCTGACATCTTTGAACAACTGTCAAGAAGATACATAAAATAATATTTTCAGATAAAGGGAAAGTGGTTAAACCCACCAGTCTCTCAACGAAGGAGTTTCTAAACAAAGACATCTTTTAAGAGGAGGAGAACTGGCCCAGACGCAAGGTCTGGGAAAAAGGAACAGAAAATAAATAAATGACAAACATATGGTAAACTCAACAAACACTGATGGTATAAATTAGAAATAATATTCCTGTGTGCTCTGTGAGTTCACAGGAGGCATATGCTATAAAACTAAAACAGGACAACTGCACGGAAGCTGAAAGAGGAACAGTAGAGATATCTGTAACCCACCTGCAGAGATGGAAACCAAGAGCTAAGACAACACTCTGGGAGACTGAGGCAGGAGGAACACAAGTTTGAGCCCAGCCCAGGCAACTTAGCAAGATCTTTTCTCAAAAAAAACAACAAAAAAAATCCAGGGCTCCTCTCTGAGGCTCAGCCAAGCGGCGTGAAGCTCCTCGGCTGCGTTCCTGTTCCTGCCCACTGCATAGTGAGGTCCCAGGAGCGGCTTGGAGCCCCACCACCATCCAGTGCTCCGCTTAGCTGTGCAGGCACCTGCAAGGCCCAGTTCCATCCCCCCCACCCCACCTTCCGGCTCTTCTGCTACGTGGTCCCACACTACAGAGGCACAGGGGATTATACTTCACATAGTTAAATGTGATAGATTAATAACTACCACAAATTGTCATTTTCTAACCTGCACTTGATGTTATGGTATTGCTGATTGTAACATTTGGCCTAACATGTTGTGGTTGATCTAATCAGTTTTCCTTCCTGGTATAAGGAAAATAAAATAGTCTCAGAGTCATTAGAGCCTCAAAACCTGAACACAAGCTATATCTGGAAGATACCTCTGAAAAGCAATCATTCCATAAGAGTTTTAAACACAAGCAACAAAGATACCTACATTAAGCAATTTTGAAATATCAACCCAGGAATTAAACCAAGGACAGTACCAAAAACAAAAATGAGAAGACATTTAGGCAAGGCACAAATGCAGGCTTCCACGCCACAAAAAGGAAATTCTGGGGGAAATGAGGTGGAAAAATCTGATAATCAACCACCTGGACACCCTGAACTGATAACACAAGAAGTAACAAAGCAGATACATGAGGCTCTAGAAAAATTCAAAGCAGAGATAATCTCCCAGATATCCACAGAGATGGTGAGCAGAGTGAAAGACATGATTAGAGGCTCTAGAGCAGAAACCGATAAGAAAATAGATGAGATCAGAAACATGCTGGAAGCCATGAATGTCCAGCATAAGAAAGAAATGGAAACCATGATTGCCCAACATAAGAAAAAAATGGAATCCATGAAACAGACTCAAACAGATATTCAGGAGATTAAAAACTCCATTGAAAGCATGCAGAGCAGACTAAGAGAATCTGAAGACAGAAGATCAGATATAGAAGACAGGATTGCAGTTAAGGACCATGAAAACAGAGATTTCTTAAAGATAGTAAGGGATCATGAGAAATCAATCCAACAGCTGCTAGATGATGCAAAGAAGAATAACATAAGATTCATAGGAGTCCATAAAAAACAGGACAAAGTACAATTGACATAAAAAAACTGTTCACAGAAGTAATAGTAGAAAACTTCCCAGACAGAGGTGGAGAATTGGACACACAGATAAGTGAGACATATAGAACTTCACCCAGCCATGATCAAAAAAATCTACACCTAGACATATAATAGTCAAGATCCCACAAACCCAACAGAAGAACAAAATTCTACAGGCAGTTAGAGAAAAGAAACAAATCACCTACAAAGGAAAGTCCATCAGAATCACAGCAGATTTCTCAACACAAACTCTCAAATCAAGGAGAGCCTGGAGTGAAGTATTTCAAGGCCTAAAAGAAAATAATTTCCAACCTAGACTGTTGTATCCAGCAAAATTATCTTTCAAAATCAATGGGGAAATTAGATACTTTCACGACAAAGAACATCTGAGAAATTTCATGAACACCAAACCAGCACTCCAAACAATTTTCTGCAATATCCTAGAAAAAGACAATGAAGGTCACAACTCCATGAGGCCCAACAGACTGAAGCCACCAGGCAAGGCAAGAAACTAAAAGGAAAGGGGGAAAAATAAGAAAAGAGCCAACAACAATAAAACATCATGACAAGAATGAGTCAATATCTCTCAATTATAACTATCAATGTTAACGGCCTCAATTCACCAATCAAAAGAAACAGACTGACAGAATGGATTAAGAAGCAAAACCCAGCAATATGCTGTATACAAGAAACACACCTAACTCAAAAGGAAATTCATAGACTGAAAGTAAAAGGATGCAAAATGGCTCTCCACGTGACAAGAACCCAGAAAAAAGCAGGGGTAGCAATCTTATTTACAGACAAAGTAGATTTCAAACCAAAACTAATTAAGAGAGACAAAGATGGTCACTACATCCTTGTGAAGGGAACAATCCAAGAGGAAGAGATGACAATCCTGAATATTTATGCACCAAATACGAATACCCCCAACTATACAAAACAAATATTAATGGACATTAAAAACCAAATAAACAATAACATAATTGTAGTGGGGGACCTGAACACCCCTCTATCACAAATAGACAGATCATCTAGGAAAAAAATTAACAATGAAATTCTAGAACTAATCCAAGCTACTGAACAAATGGACTTAATAGATGTTTATAGAGTGTTCCACCCCACAAAATCAGAATACACATTCCTTTCAGCAGCACATGGGTCATTCCCCAAAATAGATCACATACTAGCTTATAGGGCAAATCTAAGTAAATGTAAAGGAATTCAAGTTATCCTCTGTATATTATCAGACCATAGTGCAATAAAATTGGAGATCAATAACATAAACCGCAAAACACCGACAAACACATGAAAATTGAATAACACTCTCCTGAACAACCAGTGGGTCACAGAGGAAATTAAAGAAGTAATGAGACAGTTTCTACAAGTAAATGATAATGCCAGTGCAACATACAGGAATCTGTGGAACACAATGAAAGCAGTTCTATGTGGGAAATTCGTAACAGTGAATGCCCATATTAGGACAACAGAGAGAAATCAGTTAAATAACCTAATGCAGAACCTCAAGCGCCTAGAAAAAGAAGAGCATAACAAACACAAAGCTCATACAAGAAAGGAAATTATAAAGATAAGAGCAGAAATCGATGCAATGGAGACTAAGAGAATGATACAAAAAAATCAATGAATCTAAGAGCTGGTTTTTTGAAAGAATAAATAAAATTGATAAACCTTTAGCCAACCTTATCAAAAAAAAGGAAAGAAAAGGCTCAAATCCATGCAATCAAAAATGAAAAAGGTGAAGTCACAACAGATCCAGGAGAAATCCAAAGCATCATTAATACCTACTTTGAGAAACTGTACTCCAATAAAATGGAAAACACAGAAGAAATGGACAGATTCCTAGATACATATGAATTACCAAAGTTAAATGAAGAAGATATAGAAATTCTAAACACCCCAATTACAATGAGTGAAATTGAAAATGTAATAAAAACTTTACCAATAAAGAAAAGCCCAGGTCCTGATGGCTTCACTGCTGAATTCTACAAGACGTTTAAAGAAGAACTATCGCCATTACTCTTTAAACTCATCAAGGAAATTGAAAGGGAAACAAAGCTTCCAAATTCTTTCCTGGAAGTGTTACTTTGATTCCAAAAGCAGGGAAAGACCCAACCCAAAACGAGAACTACAGACCAATCTCCCTAATGAACATAGATGCAAAAATTCTCAACAAGATACTGGCAAACAGAATATAGAGTGTCATCAAGAAGATCATACACCCTGACCAAGTCGGATTTATCCCAGGGATGCAAGGATGGTTCAACATCCTTAAATCAATAAATGTAATACACTATATTAACAGAGTCAAGGACAAAAACCATATGATCATCTCAATAGATGCAGAAAAGGCATTTGACAAAATCCAACACCCATTCATGATAAAAACCCTACAGAAAATTGGAGTAGAAGGTCTTTATCTCAACCTGATTAAGACTATCTATGAAAAACCAACAGCCAACATCATACTAAATGGTTAAAAACTGAAAACTTTCACGCTAAAATCAGGAAAAAGACAAGGATGCCCACTATCACCACTCCTGTTCAATATTGTTCTGGAAACATTAGCCATAGCAATTAGACAAGAGAAAGAAATAAAAGGAATAAAGATAGGAAAGGAAGAAGTTAAACTGTCATTATTTGCTGATGATATGGTACTTTACATAGAAGACCCAAAAAACTGGGTCAAAAGTCTTCTAGACCTAATTGACAGATTCAGTAGAGTAGCTGCTTATAAGGTCAACACTCAAAAAACAATAGCCTTCTTATACGCAAATAGCAGACCCATTGAGGGAGAAATTCGGGAAATAATTCCTTTTAAAATAGCATCAAAAAAAATGAAATATCTAGGAATCAACCTAACAAAGGAACCACAAGACCTCTACACTGAAAACTACAGCACTCTGAAGAAGGAGATCAAAGAGGATATAAGAAAATGGAAAGACATCCCTTGTTCCTAGGTAGGAAGAATCAATATAGTGAAAATGGCCATACTTCCAAAACTACTATATAGATTTAATGCAATACCGATTGAAATTCCAACAATATACTTCACAGAACTAGAGAAAACAATCCAAAAATTCATTTGGAACCAGAAGAAACCTAGATTAGCCAAAGCAATTCTAGGCAACAGAGACATGGCTGGGGATATCACAATCCCCAACTTGAAATTATACTACAAAGCTATTGTCATAAAAACAGCATGGTCTGGCAAAAAAACAGACCCTAGGATCAGTGGAATAGATTAGAAGATGGAGAATCAACTCCAGACATATTTAGCCACCTCATCTTTGACAAAGGAGGCAACTGCCCTCATTGGAGAAAAGATAGCCTTGTTCAGTAGATGGTGTTGGAAAAACTGGATTTCAACCTGCCAAAAATTAAAACTAGACCCATACCTATCATGGTGCACTAAACTAAGATTGAAGTGGATTAAAGAGCTAAATATCAAGACAGAAACAGTAAACTTGCTGGAAGATAAGTTAGGTAGAACTCTCAATGACATCGGCATAGGAAAAGACTTCATGAACAAAACTTCAGCAGCACAGGAGCTAACACAAAGAATCAACAACTGGGATCTCATCTTATTAAAAAGCTTCTAGGGCTGGGGATTTAGCTCAGTGGTTTCACCGCCTGCTGCGCAAGAGCAAAGACCCGAGTTCGATCCCCAGTACCAAAAAAAAAAAAAAATGCAAAAAAGCTTCTGCACTGCAAGAGAAACCACCAACAGAGCTAAGAGACAACCTACAATATGGGAAGAAATTTTTAGCAGCTGTACCGCAGACAAAGGTCTACTATCTAGAATATATAAAGAATTGAAAAAAATCAGACCCCCCAAATTCAAAGACCCAATTCAAAAATGGGCATCTGAAATGAACAGACATTTCTTAGACAAAGAAGTAAAAATGGCAAATAAATATATGAAAAAATGTTCAACATCACTGGTCATTTGAGAGATGCAGATGAAAACAACACTGAGATTCCACCTCACCCCACAAAGAATGGCTATCAAGAAATCAATAACAAATGCTGGCAGGGGTGTGGAGAGAAAGGAACCCTTCTCCACTGTTGGTGGGAGTGCAGACTGGTGCAATCACTGTGGAAATCCATATGGAGATATCTCAAAGAACTAGGACTGAAAGTCCCATTTGACCCAGCTATTCTCCTACTGGGTATCTTCCCCAAAGAATTAAAAGAATCATCCCACAGCGATATATGTGCACCTATGTTTATAGCAGCACAGTTTGTAATAGCTAAGGTTTGGAAACAGCCCAAGTGCCCATCAACTGGAAACTGGATAAAGAAGATGTGGGGTTTTTTTATAAAATGGAGTACTACTCAGCCATAAAGAACGAGAAACTAGAGTCATTTATAGCTAAATGGATGCATATTGAAGCCATACTCTTAAGTGAAATAAATAGGACACACATGTGTAAATACTGAATAGTTTCTCCAGTGTGAGAAACTGAAAGTGTAAATGAGGATGAAAATGATTAAAATGAATAATTGATAATTTGAAATAGGAAAAGGTCCAAAGGGGTAGTGGTGGGGGGAGGGGAAGGGGAAAGGGAAGAAGGGAAAGGAAAAATTATGAAAAAGCAAAAAAAAATGGAAACAAAGTCTATGTAAATGGGGAAGGGTGGTGGGGGTGAAGGGCACACAGGTAATGGGGGAAAAAAGAACTAAGATACATCATGTTCAGGTACAAACACCCAATGATAAATGTAAATGTACTGTATACCTAAAATGTACCAATTAATATATAAATAATAAATAATAAAAAAAACCAACAACAAAAACATGGCTGGGAATGTAGGTCAGTGTGAAGGCCATAGGGTCAAACCCGAGGACAATAAATAAATAAATAAATAAATGCACACTAAGACAAAATTCTGTGAATAGTTTATAAACATTAAAATTTGTAACTATTTCCTCCTATAAATTCCATTTTTCTAACTGATTCCCTTAGAAACTGAAAGTCACAAACATAAATCAAATATAAACTGGTTTTGTTTTGGGGGAGTGTTGTTTCGCTTTGTTTTGTTTTGTGGTATTGAGGACTGACCTATGTCCTTCACACTGAGCTATGTCCTCAGTTCCTTTTTAATTTTTTTGAATTTTGTGACAGCACCCAGCTAAGTCTCTAAATTGTTACTGGGCTCAAATTTACAACCCTCCTGCCTCAGCCTCCCTGAGTGTTGAGATTACAAGCATGTGTCACCACACCCAGCTGTAAACTGCTTATTGTAAAGTGTCATACTCCTTTCTCTATGGTATCATTTTTTTTTTTTAATGAAAACACAGGCCAGAGTCCTAGGATTGTAGAGGCCCTGGGTTCAATACCTAGCAAAAAAGACAAAATAATATAACATAGGGGCCAAGGATTTAGCTCAGTGGTGCCACGGTCCCGAGACCAATCCCCGGTATCAAAAAAAAAAAAAAACCACCATAAAAGGAGACCATTTGGTAAATAGTAATTTTAAGTTGTTTCATAGCAGCATTATTAATAAGCATGTGTTGTCTTCCATATACCTGACTCTAGGATTCCTTGTCCACATGCTTTTATGACAGGACACATTCCAGATAAAAGAGATCATAAACCAAGGTAAAATAGCAGCTGCTCTTTTTCCTCACCAGTGGTTGAAAAGTCGCACATTTAAGAAGTAATAAAAACCCTGATTCTGTCCAACTGTGTGGCATATAAATTGGAAGGTTTTCCTAAGGATAAACCATCGTATTTGTCTGTTTTTAAATTGTTCAGATATTCTGAGATAATTTGCCTTGAAATACAAGTGCTGAACAGGGTCCCTTTTAAAATGAATCAGAAACTCACTTTCAAGTGAACTAAAAGACTGCAAGAGGTAAAATAAAAAGAAAAGCAATGTTTAGTGGCTTATTTATGAACCCAAAGATCTGGTATAAATAAGAATAAAATCAACCTGCCCTCAAGCACAAGGAACATGGAGGGCAAAGTGGTCAAAAGGACAAAAAAAGAAAATCACTCTGACTAGAAAAGCACAGGAACAAAAACTCGATATTGAGAAATGGAAGGCTTGTCAACCAGGATGCTTTTTCCTTTCTTCCTGCCAAGCCCCGGGGGACGGACAACAGCTCAAAGGGACAGCAGCTGCAATGCCATAGGGAATTACTTCTGTAGTTAATTCAGGAGGAGGTTAGAAGCCCCAGGTGAGTCTCTCTCTGAGCATAAAAGACACCAGGGACTCTCAGTTCAAGCCCTGGGGATCAATTTCCAAGCTCTACACATTAGATCACAGAAGAATGAAAGGTTCTGTCTTTGACAACAGAGAGTTTCTCAGACAGTGACACGCCTACAAATGACGTGGGGACCTGGCAAAAACGCAGATGCTGTCCTGCAGCACCGTAGGGAGGAGGCCTGGGCTTCCGCTTTGCTTCCAGCTGAGCTCAATCTGCAACCCTAGCGCCTCTCCTTGGCCTGCACGTACTTGTGGCGCCACCACGGGCTTGGCTGCGCCTTGTGTCCCAGCCGGGAACTGCCTGCGTGCCCTCACCGCCACACCATGCCAGTTTATAGTGATTAAAAATCAGCAAGGAAAACGCCAGCTGTCACCCTGACAATCACACAGGCGAGAGCATCTTTTTAAGTCATAACCCTTTCTGTAGCTCTTCTCTGAATACAGCAGTCAGCCATGGAATCACGGACTTCTCAAGCTAAATGAATCCCTTCAAGACCCCAGCAAGACCCCTCCTGGTCTAAATGCGCTCGAGAGCATTTAAGCGGGGCAGGGAGAAGCTGGCCTACAGAGACAGGCTCATGTTCTCAATGCTTGAATGCTCTTCACATCATGCCAGGTTTTGTCAAATTAGTCCATCTTATTTAAACTGGTGGCAAAGAAAGTAAATTGAAAATATGCTAAGTGAAGTTACATTATAATTGAGTTGAAAGTACATGCTAAATTCAGTTA
This sequence comes from Heterocephalus glaber, assembly GCF_053883595.1. Lineage (NCBI taxonomy): Eukaryota > Metazoa > Chordata > Mammalia > Rodentia > Bathyergidae > Heterocephalus > Heterocephalus glaber. The sequence goes on from NW_028258153.1 coordinate 27,696,867, forward strand.
CCAAAAGCCACAAGACATACATTTTGGACTGTGTGGCCCCAATGCCCACCTGGAGACAGCTCAGGGCTGCAGCTAAGGATGCTGGGAAAATAGGACATCCCCCAGAGCTCGGCTTGGAGAACCCAGGAAAAAGCATTCAAACGTCTCTAAGACCTTTCATCTGAATGGAACTACTATTTTTGCTTCTTTGCCAAACTGCGGAGTTTTCAAAGCATGATGAGTCATCTCAACTCTCAGTGGATATTAAAGCTACAAAATGAGACACACACTCCCACCGTAGAATTTTTAAGAGTTTAAAAACAAAAGTAGTCAGATAATTAAATTGCTGCCCAATTTGGCAAATCTTTAGCAGCTTTTATTCTTCTTCTAGTTCTCAGATTGTTTTAAGGGAGACTTTTAATACCATTACTAAAACTGCTCTTCTCTTACTCCTACCTTTCATTTTCTCCTTGATTTAGAAAATGTTGTTTTCCCTTTCTTTCTCCAACCCAAACGTACACCACTATCTATTTATTTATTTATTTATTTATTTTTCCCATTAACTTTATTGGTACATTTTAGGTATACAATACAGTTACATTCATCATTGGGATCTTGTACCATTACATGAGTCTCTTGGTTCTTATTTTTTTTTTCCCCTTCTCTTGCCCTCCCTTCACCCCCTCCACCCTTCCCTATTTGCAAAGACCTTGTTTCCATTTTTTTCCTCTTCTCATATTTTTTTCTTTCCCTTCTTTCCCTTCCCCTAACCCTCCCAATTCCCCTTCTCTTTTAGACCTTTTCTTCCTGTTACACAATATCAGTTATACATTTTTTAAATTACAATATTAAGATCTAGGAGACATTACCACAGATTTTAAAGAATTTAAAAGGATATAGAAAGCATATTTCAAAAATCTTTTTTGAAATAAATTTGACAACTTCTAAGAAGTAACTTAGAAGACAAATTAATGAAACTAACTCTGGAGGAAATAGAAAATTTGAATAGCACCTATTAAAGAAAGTATATTCCTAGCTTGAAAACCTACCTATATGACAACAGCAGGCTCATAAACATTTTAACTGATAAATTATATCAAAAAATTAAAGCAGAAAAAAGAAGGAACACTTCTCCCCTCATCTTAGGAACTCAACATTGTGCTAATCCTAAAATTGGATAAAGATAATAGAAGAAAAAAGTATGAACATAGATAGAAATTTGTTTAACAAAACAAACTCTTAGAAGTCAGATCTGGCAGGATGCAGAAAGTGGTTTTGTTATAGGGATGGCAGTGTTGGTTCAGCATTGGAAGATCCACCCCCAAAAGTCATCATTTTAACAGAGGAAAGGAAAAAGCCATATGATCCTGTCACTAGTTGTAGAAAAAGTATTGGACCAAATTCTACAGCTGTTCATGGTAAAAGCTATCAGGAGACTAGAAGTAGAACAGAAACTTCTCAACAGATCAAAGACATGTACTCCATACTTCCAGCGAGAACACCTTGTATGAATGGAGAAGATACAATGCTTTCTCCTTAAGGTGGGGAACAAGGGCAGATATGCTTACTCTTTATCTGTCCATTAAACTTTGAAACCTAGGCCCCACTAAAATAGTTTGGCAATAAAATGACACAACTAGGATAGGATTGGCACAGCAGAAGCAAAATCTTCATATGTAGATGAAATGATCATCTGCAGAGAAAATACTAAGAAATCTCTAGGAGCCCCTAGAAATTGTATTTGAATTTAGCAGGATTAGAAAACACAAGGTATATATAAAAATTCAGGTCTGTGTATACTTGCTATAAATGAAGAACTAGATATTGAAATTTAAAAGTTATGTAAGAGTACAAAGGACCCAGAAAAGCCAAAAACAAAAACAAAAACAGTGTTGGAAGACATTTAGCACCCAATTTTAAGACTTCTTCTAAAGCTACAGTAATCAAGGCAGTGTTGGTGTAAGGAAAGACATATATAGATCACTGGAATAAAACAGAGAATCTAGAAAAAGAACCACACATATATGGTCCACTGAGTTTTGAAAGATTATTTAACATGAGCATTTTATAGAATATAAACTCGATTCGAGAGCCGAGGAAGAGACAGTGTCTTCAGCAAACGGCACTAGAACACCTGGTATCCGTATATAAAAAATTAACCTCAACCCTTTTTTTCCATACATGAAAATAACTTGAAGGGATCTATGAACCTAAATAAGAAAGCCTAAAAGTATAAAACTTTAAGAAGAAATTATAAGGGAAAATATTTATGAATTCAGAGTAGGCAAGAACTACCTAGGATACAAAAAACATGATGTATAAAAGAAAAAAATTGATGAGATTCCATTAAAATTTAGAACTTTAAATGACATCATTAAAATGAAAAGTAGTCCTTAAACAGACCATATTTACAATGCATATAACCTATGACCAGAATATACAAAGAATTCTTAGAGCTCATTAATAGACAACCCAATTAAAATGTAAACATAAGATGATACATAGCCAGTAGAGCACAACGAATGCTGTGCAACTCTAGAATCAGAAAAATACTAATCAATACAATAATAAGATTGAATTATACACTCATTAGGGAGATGAAGTCAAAAGTTTGAAAAGCCTTGTCATGACTTTTTCTTTTTGTTGGATTCTCCCCCTTTGCGTTTAATTTGTCACACCCAATGGATTCATTCTGCTGGGTTTCCTGGGGTCGTGATCCTCATTGTCTTTTCCTAGGGTATTGTCTAAAATTTTGTGGAGTGCTGGTTTGGTATTCATGAAGTTCCTGAGGTGCTCTTTATCATGAAAGTATCTTATTTCTCCATCCATTTTGAAAGATAGTTTTGCAGGGTACATCAATCTGGGTTGGAGGCTGTTTTCCTTTAGGGCTTGAAATACATCACTCCAAGCTCTTCTTGCCTTGAGGGTTTGCATTGAGAAGTCTGCTGTGATTCTGATGGGCTTTCCTTTGTATGTGATTTGTTTCTTTTCTCTCACTGCTTGGAGAATTTTATTCTTCTGTTGGATTTCTGGAATCCTAACTATTATATGCCTATGTGTAGATCTTTTTTGATTAAGGCTAGCTGGAGTCCTATATGCCTCACTTATCTGTATGTCAAGTTCTTTTCCCCTCCTTGGGAAGTTTTCTGCCATCACTTCTGTGAACAGTTTTTTTATGTCATCTGCTCTCTCTCCTCTTTCTTCATTGACTCTAATCAGTCTTATGTTATTCTTCTTTGCATCATCTAGCAGCTGCTGGATTGATTTGTGTTCCCTTACAATTTTAAAGCAATTTTTCTTTTCCTCCTCACTAACTGCAATCTTATCTTCTATATGTGAAATTCTATCCTCACATTGGTTCATTCTGCTGTGCAGACTTTCGATGGAGTTTTTAATCTCTTGGAAGTCTGTTTGTATCTGTTTTATGGATTCCATTTGTTTCCTATGTTGGGATTCCATCATATTCCTCAGATCCTCTATTTTTTTTATCTGTGTCCTCTCTAGATTTATTAATCATGTCTTGCACCATGAGCAAAATCTTTGCTGTTATCTGAGTAATTATTTCTGATTTCATTTTTCCCAGATCCTCTTTTGTTGCCAGTTCAGAGAGTCCAGGTGGTTGAGTATCAGAGTGTTCCATCTCGTTTCCCTTTAGGGTTGCTGTAGGTGATCCGGAAGTCTGTTTTTGAGGCTTGTTTATGTGTCTTCTCATTTCCATGGGGCGGCGGGGGGGGAGGGGTGTGCTTCTGGTGCCCACGCGGCTCACCTTCTCTGCCCTAGGAGCTTGGGATGGCAGCGGGGGAGCTTCTTTCCGGGTGCTGGGACTGGCTCAGCTTCTCTGCCCTAGGAGCTTGGGATGGCGGTGGGGGAGTTACCTTCTGGGTGCTGGGACTGGCTCAGCTTTTCTGCCCTAGGAGCCTGGGATGGAGGCGGGGAATTTCCTTCCGGGTGCTGGGACCAACTGAGCTTCACTGCCCTCGGAGCCTGGGATGGAGGCAGGGAGCTTCCTTCCAGGTGCTGGGACCAGCTGAGCTTCACTGCCCTAGGAGCCTGGGATGGTGGTGGGGGAGCTTCCTTCCAGGAGCTGGGACTGGCTCACCCTCTCTGCCCTAGGAGCCTGGGATGGAGGCGGGGAGCTTCTTTCTGGGTGCTCCGTACACCACTATCCTTCTACTAGCTTACGCTCTCCTCCAACTTGTACTAGCTGTGTTGCTGTCAAATATCAAGGAGATAAGAAATGCTATTTAGAACATATATGTGTTCTATAAACATAGATACAGATATCAAAAATAGTGATTTTTAGTTTGTTATAGTAAAAAACATGTCATTAATCCCCTTCAAAATATTCCACCTTGCTTCAAACACACTTATCCCATCATTCTTGATACTTTCTGAAGCTATTCTGGAAGTTCTCTTCCATGAGTGTCTTTAGCTGCACTGTCATCCAATATTAATTCAAGATGTTTACCTTTCATGGTCATTTTGACTTTGGGAAAGAGCCAGAAGTTACATACTCAGTACCAGATCTGATGAATACAGTGGCTTAAGGACACACCACATTTTTATGAATCCACCTTTCCACTAGATGACCCTCAGCAGTGTCATTCATTGTATTTTTGATCACACCATGTATAGATACTCATGAAAGAAGACTTCCAGAATTACTTCAGAAAGTAGCAAGAACAACGGGATAAGTGTGTTTGAGGCAAGGAAGAGTACTTTGAGGGGAATTAATGGCATTTATTGTAATAATTTTTATTTAAGTACACACCATGTTTTTCTATCACCCCTTGTATATGTCAGCTTTATAGGTAATACAAAGAAAACCTGAGTACCTGTGACCTGGGTGAAGAAAAACCGTATTACCCTTGCCTGTAATATCCCCACTGCACCCCTTTCTCATCACGTTCCCCTCCCACTGAGGTAACTGCTACTTTCAATTCTGTATTTCTCATACACTTTCTTTTCATTATACTCTTAATGTCTGTATGTTTTCAAATTTAATCAAAATGCACTTACATTATAGATAGTCTGTTGTGATTTATTTTTATCACTCCATATTGTTTCTTTGACTCATCTTTTTTTTCCCATGCAGCTATAATTCTTTTACGTTCACTTCGACATGAATTCCACCATAACAGACCACAATGTATTTATCTATCTACTGTAGGTGGACAGTTGAACTACTGCCAATTTTTATTACAGACACGTCTGATATAAAATTTTTTACCCATATTCTGGTGCACACATACGTGTATGTAAAGTTCGTACACGTGTGTTTGTACATAGATATGTATGTCTGAGAATGGAATGCTCGGTTACCGGATATGTTCATTTTCAATTTTACTAAATAATGCTAAATAATTTTTACATTAGCAGTAGTTGAACCAATATATACTCCCACTAGCAATATACGAGAGCTTGGTTACTCCAAATCCTCAACAACACCCGATAACCCCAGACTTACACATGCTTGCCGATCTGGCTGGTGTGAAACTTTACATCTTAACTTGCATTGCCCCGGTTACAACAGGTAGCAACCCTTTCCCCTCTGACAGCAGCTGTGTTGCCTCTCCTCGTGTCTTGTCAGTTTTACTGCACAGTATTCTATTGGGTTGTCTGTCATTTTCCCTTGGCTTTCAAGAGATTCACAGTATATTTTGGACCCTAATAACCTATGTCAGTTACAACCTACCCTGGTTTGCAGCTTGTTGCTTGATTCCCTTTATGGTACCTTTTGGTCTCAATTTCAATACTGTCAAATTTATCAATGTTTTATATTATTGTTGGAGATTCAGGTGTGTGAATCTTAAAATGGAAGGTTCCCAAAAAATTGACCCCAATATTTTAAGTTCACAACTATTTAAATACTTTGTTTTGAAATCTTCCTTTGTTTCTTGACTTTTACTAAGTTATGGACATCACAAATGCATCCAATCACCCTATTTCACAACTGAGTCAACCAGGAGGCACTAAGATACAGCAGAAACTACAGGCCATGAGTACTTAGACCTCGAGGGTCACCCTGGCCCACCCTGGGCTCCTTGATTGCAGGCCTCGGACTAGAGCTGCTGACTCCACTTCCCTGGGCCTCAGGTGTGCTTTCTGCTAATAAGATTCAGGGTGTTGGGCTGGGGATTTAGCTCAGTGGTTTCACCGCCTGCTGTGCAAGCGCAAAGACCCAAGTTCGATCCCCATCCCCAGTACCAAAAAAAAAAAAAAAAGATTCAGGGTGCCAGAAAAGTATAGCCTGCAAAATGGATGTTGAAGTTTGACAAGGAGAGAAATATGATCCTTTGCATGTCCTATCGGGTTTTCTCAGAATCCTCCCATGTTCACAGGGAACAACTCTGGCTGCATAAGCAGGAGGACAGCAGAAGGTCCACAGAATGTACCATAGGCTCTGGCTCAAACAGCCGTCATGCACAGAGCAGGGCTGGGCAGCTGAGAAGCCAGCCGGGTCTTGCGCAGGGAGATTCCTGACATAGCCCAGCTGAGTGTGGCCAGTACAGCTGCCAGCCTAACTCCAATGCACCCTCGAGACCCAGGTCCAGGTGGGGCTGTCAGCTGGCCAAGCCCAACTGACATGAGGCATTGCCCCATCCATCCTGTGGCCCTCTGACATCACACAATGAGATTCCTCAGAGAGGAAAGAACAGCTCCCCAAGGACAAATGGCCACTCCATCAGTAGCTGGCAAGGCTTGGTTTAGGTGAGAACAACCTGGCTAACAGCAAGCAGAGCTCTTCAGCATGGGCACAACACAGTCCCAGCCTGAGCAATTGATAATGGGCCACCAAAAACAGAACTGGGCACTGCTCAACCCCTACTTGCCCAGCGACCCTGGAGAAGCCCCTTGTGCTGTCATAACTTCCGTTTCCTCCTACCAGAGATGGGGCCCAGGCAATGGACAGTGACCTCACTGGAACCTGAAGAGAACTTAAAATTCAGCAAACAATGATGGCAATCAAACTATACTAAAATAATGGTACTGCAAAGGTTTTTTTTGTTTTTGGTTCCCGGGGAATAAACTGAGGACCTTGTGCTTGCAAGGCTGGTGGCAGAACCACTGAGCTAAATCCCCCGCCCCTGCAAAGTATTTTTTTTTTAATTCCTACTATTACAGTTAAAACATCGACATAGGCTTATGTTGGGATTTAAGGACTCTTTAAAAGCTTTTCTTATTTTAGGAGATAAGAATATTAAAATGTTGGTTCAATTCAAGGTGCAGTGTATTTACTGGAAGATGTTGTTTTGCTCTGTTTGGTTTTATTGTTTCCTAAACAAAATGCAATCCTCTCTTACCAACCTGGAAAGCAAGACTGTCAGCACTTTAAGTAACCAAAACAAACTAAATACTCAATTCACTAAGAACAAAGGCAAAAAAAAAAGTTCTCTGCCAGCCATCTGTTTCTAAAATAATTTAATTCAAAACACAGTCCCACAACAACAGGGAAAAGGACACCATGAGCTTCAAGATAATCTTCTGTCTCCAATTACACTCAGAGCTGGGTGCACACGACATGCCATGGCCAAGAATGAGGACGAGCTTTCCCTCCGGACCCAGGAAAGCAGCACTCATTTCCACACCGGTGTGCTGGCCTGCAGCAGCACCACGAGGAGCCGAGCCGTCCCTGCCTCCCTGGGTGGGTGTGATTCCAGCCGACAGTAAACAGCTTAGCTCAGGCTTAATACCCTAATTCAGCTCCACATGAAGCTTTGCCTTGCTATCAAAGGAACAGGAGGCCCAAAAGAGAGGGCTCACTCCAGCTGGAGGCACCTGTAGGGACAGAGGCCCCTATCTGAACAATGGGAGATGTAGTATTTGCGTAACAACCACGGTTTCCATTTGGCTCAGGAGTGTGAGGATGTCGGCAGACAACGGGAACCACAGAAGATTTTGAGAAAAGTAGCCTTTTAAGCATCATTATCCTGTAGAAAAATCTACCTGGAGGGAAAAGGAGAAACCAAGCACTCTCTATGCTATGCACAGATGCACAGCCCTGGGGCAAGGAGTGAGATGGGGAAGGTTAGGTAGACCTTGAGGCGATGGGGCAGCAGAGGACAGTCCGAGGTGTCTGAGGCCCAGCACGGTGGGCGTGCACCTGTCTTCTCAGCTGCCCAGGAGGTAGAGGTGGGAGGATTGCTTGAGCCCAGGAGTTCCAGTCCAGCCTGGACAACACAGCAAGGCCCCACCTCTAAAAATACAAAGTGACTTAGGGTCACAGTTTCAGCTCCCCACCAGATAACTCCACTGAGCAGCTGAAAAAAAAACCTATCCTCCTCCAAAGGCCCATCTGTGACTCACACACAGCTGGGACCTTCCACCTCGGGCTACTCCCCTCCCTGCCTTCCTGCTGACACAGCCTCATCTGGGTCCTGACGACAACGACTCCTCGGAACCCTTCCACCAGTCCACAGGAAACAGCTTTCTGGGTGCTGAGTGAGGAGGTGGCAAGGTGTTCAAGACCACAGATTCACCCTGAGAATTGTTCTGAACTGGGAGAGCCACACACAGTCCTTCACCAGGGTATGAATCCCACCCACAAAAAGCAGTGACACCTGCAGCATGCAAGACCCCACCAGTGCTGAGTCACTCACTAGAGGTATATGATGTCTCCCGTGCACCCTGACCCCTACAGCTGGAGGACAAGGGACACTGGGCTGACAAATGCTATAACTACCCCAGCTCTCGTGGGTGGTGTGTGTCCCTCTCCACAGCCACCCCTCACTCCACACTCTGTATCCTCCTCTGTCCCGTCCCATCCACCTGGGGGTTTCCAGCATGCACATCCGATCAGTCCATCTCTGTATGTCTATGACTCATCCAAAGGAAGAAGAGAAATAACTTATCAAGTCATCCCATTCTTAAAATCCTTCATTGGTTCCTAACAGCCTTCAGAAATCCCAAGCCCTCAGCAGATGGACAGGCCCTCCTCGCCCACTGTCTGTTGGGACCATGTCCCCCACAGCCCACCCACACTCCCACCACTCAACACACTCCAACCACCACGCTTCAGCAGATGCTGTTCCTCTACCAGACCCTCCTTCTTCCCCAACTCCAGTCACACCCAGACTCCCACTGGCACTTTTCTCATCAAACCTAAGTTGTTTTCTGGGTTTGCTCCTCTGCCTCCCCTCAAAGACTGGGCGTCCCTTGAAGGAGGCCAGTATCTTCCATCAGTCTGTCTCCCACATCCAGCCCAAAGCTGAATGCAGCCTTCCATCCCTAAGTCTAACACTTCCCTCCCAACCATGGAAGCTAAGTGCAGGGTCTGTGGAGCCGACCAACTGGGGAGGGTCCTGTTTGTGAATCTCACAGTGAAGAGGGGACAGGTAGGAATTATTCATTGAGATCTCCATGGAGACAAGCAAGATCAGGCAAGGATGAGGAGCCAGGAAGACAGAGGGTGTGTGTGCGGATGGGCCTGTGCAGGAAAGAGCCTAGTGGATGTGGAAATGGCCAGCACGAGGAGTCGGGCATGACGGGGCTGGTGTGGAAGACAGGGAGCCAGCTTGTGGCTGGAAATATGATGCAGTGATTCTAGTGCTCAGGAGAGCAATTTGGGTCAATGACATGGGTGGGTCATTATCTGTAGAGATAACTGAAGTCAAAGGGCACCATCAAGGGAGGGAGGGGAAGCACTTGTGACTTCCAAGCCCTACAATGACACATTCATGTGAAGGTGTTGTGCCACAGCTGACGGTAGGGGACAACTTTAGCAATCATACTGTTGTGCTCTGAATGCTCCCCAGAACTCCTATGTCAAAACCTAACCTCCCACTAGGTGACTGAATTAAGGGCAGGACTTTGCAAGGTGGTGAGGTGACAACTGTGCAGATCCATGTTCCTATACAGGAGGCCACAGGGAGCTCAGTCACCCCTGCTGCCTCATAAGGATGCACGGAAGGGCCCTCAATGAGAAATGAGTCCTCCAAGGGTCTCGATCCTCCATGACCTAACCCCAGAATGTTGAGCAATAAATTCCTATTGTGTATAAATGACCAACTCAAAGGTACTTCAATATAGCAGCCCAAACAGACTGGGGCACATACAAAATCAGGTGCTACTTGTAAATACTTCTAAGATGCAACTCAGTTGAGCACACAAATTATTCTCATCTTTATTTAATTATTTCTGTTCACTGTCAGTCTTTCCCAGATCCCCTCTTCTGCCTGCTCATTGGTATGAAATGCTGACTGATTCGCAATTATCCAAACGTTAACTCTCTAAGCATCTTCAATTATGCCTTCTCTTGGTTTATCTGAGGGCTCCTTGGGACTCCAAAATGAGGACTAGCAAGTCATTCACATAAATACTAATTTGCCAAGAAACTAAGCACATCAAGTGTATCAGTAACCCGAAAGCCAAAAGGTGTGAAGGGTCCCACATGTATTTTTACTAGTTACAGGAAGATGTTTTAACGCTGCCAATAAACCAATTTTGATGTTTTTAACTTTTTATTATGAAATGTTCAGATATATGAGACAGCTGAAAGACCAGAACCCATTACCCAGCTTCAGCAGCACCAACTTTTTGTTTTTGGTACCAGGGATCAAACTCCAGACCTTGCACTTGCCAGGCAGGTGTGGCGCCACTGAGCTCAATCCCTGGCCCTCTACCAACTTTTTTAAAAACAAAAGTAAAGCAAATCCCAGACATCACTGATCACTCCAATAAATACTTCTGTATCTTTGAAAATGACCTTAAAAAATCATAACCACAGCCGGGCACGGTGGCACATGCCTGTCATCACAGCACTTGGGAAGTTGAGACAGGGATCCCAGTGAGGTCAAAGCCAGCATGGGCTACATAGAAAGATCCTGCCTCAAAAAAAATAAATAAATGAACACAGGGCCAGGGATGTAGCTCAGTGGCACAGCACCTGCCTGGCAAGTGCAAGATCCTGAGTTTGATCCCCAATACCAAAAAAATTAAAAAATAAATAATAAATAAAAAGAGAGAGAGAGAGAGGCTTCATCAGATTCAGGATCAATGCTTTGACAAGAACACTTTCTAGGTGGTCCTTTACCTTGCTATGGCATCACTCACAGAAGGTGCCTCATTTCTAGCTTTGCCACTTTGAGTGACCCTGAATTGATGAGGGATTTAGGTGGTGACAGCCGCCCCATTCCTTAGAAGGCTGCTGTCCACCTTGCACCTACTAATGATGAAGAGTCTCTCCCACCACTGCTGACATCTGGCATTTCACTGGGGAGGTTGAGGTCTTGTAACTGTATTAGTGAAAGATACTCCAACGCACAAAAATATAATTATAGAAAGAATAATAATTATTTGGTGTCTGAAAGAATAACATGTTTGTGTGTGTTTTAGAACATTGTCTAAATTGCCTGATTAGGAATTCAATACAAAGTTGCTCATGTCTATATTCTTCGTAAAAAGATTATAGATAGGGCCAGGGATTTAGCTCAGTGGTTCTGCCGCCTGCCTCACAAGTGCAAGGTCCTGAGTTCAATCCCCAGTACCAAAAAAGAAAAAAAAAAGATTATAGATAAATCACTGGGTCTGTAAATATCTTAAAGCACACTCTCTCTCTCTCTCTCTCTCTCTCTCTGTCTCTCTCTCTCTCTCTCTCTCCCTCTCTCTCTCTGTCTCTGTCTCTCTCTCTCTTTCTCTCTCTCTCTCTCTGTTCCTGACAGCAAATGAAGAAGAAAGCAGATCTTTGAAATTATGACACATTTGAAAAAGGAGAGGAGGAAGTAGAAATGTTAGAATATTTCCAAACCAGTACATTTATTTTAGTCCCTTTCCAAAGGATAGATTAATGAAGTGCTAAAATAACCTTCAAACACTATGGCTAAAAAGTTTCAATTTCTTTTTTTCCAAACCCCTTAATGAGTTTCTAAAAAGAAATGGCCCAAAGAATCTGAGTCCTTTTCTTCCCTATCTCATACTTACAGAAGTGCCAATGTGCAATAGAACACCTGTGTGAACAAAAGGAAGAACCTCCTCCCACCTCCAAAATCAGAGTCCAGTTAATGCCTTCCACGTAATCATTTAATGGCCTGGGAAAGCCTCTATTCAGGAACACCCAGCAACACAAGCAGAGCTGGGGAGGGAAATCAGGCTCAGAAGCAACTTTCAGGATGAACTTCTTCAACAAAGAAATCGGGCTACAAAGGGATTCTTAACCCAGGTAACATGGAATAAGTCAATCAATATAAATACTTTTTTTAAAAAAGAAATGAACATCACAATGAATGCCACTCAATTATATGCTTAAAAATGATCCACTGGTACATTTTATGTTATATATATATATTTTTGCCACCTGTAAAAAATACTGCAATGGTCAATTTCGAGATGTGCAGGCTGAGGGGTGTGGGGGACGGACACCACCACTGCTCAGTCAGCACTGGGCTCCCTTAGCCTTCTCACGGCATTGGTGGAGAAACCAAGGCTCCAAAAGATTCAGTCACTTGTTCAAGTCCCACAAACAGCAAGTGGTGGACCCAGGATTTGAACCCAGATCCATCTGCTGCCAAACCCCTCATTCTGACCACAGCACCCACTGTCAGGAGCACAAAGAACCACAGGTATATGGGGATGGGAGGGCTGAGCATTTTCAAGGGAAATTTCCATATTATCACTCGTTTTTCTCTTGGGTGGGGGGTTTGAGACTAGATCTTGCTATGCAGTTCAGGCTAGCCTTTAATGTAGCCCAAACTGGCTCCAAACTCACTGCAATCCTCCCGCCTCAGCCTCCCGAGTGCTGAGATTATAAGGGTGAGCCACCATACCCGGTTTAGATTATCATTCTTAAATAGGCATGCACAAAATCTTCATGATTACAAGGTAACAAAAGAATTCTAGATATTAAAAACAGCTTCACGATTTGAAAACTACACTCCTGGCATCTCAGCACAGGATTGAACACTAACCCTGCAGGGACAGGACCGTAAGTGGGTGCTGCCACAGGAGGATCCCGGCCTCGGTTAAGGAGTCTTAGGTCCAACCCAGGACTAGCAAAAAGATAGACAAGAGGAGCAGGAACCTTTCCAGGGACTGATAATGTTCAGTACCTCACCTGCAAGGGTGAACTGGAAATTGGTCTGGAAGCATTAAAACTCACCTGCCATCCTCAACCACCAGTTAATAGCTGCCTGGGGCCTCACAGAACATTTGGACAATCAACATGGGTTCTTGCTCCACAGGAGGAAGCTCAGGCAGCTTGCTGGACCCATAAGAAACAGGGAGCCAGGCATGGTAACACACCCCTGTAATCCCAGCACTCAGGAGGCCCAAGCAGGAAGATCACCATGAGTTCAAGGCCAGCCTGGGCTACACAGTGAGTTCAAGGCCAGCCTGAACTACATAGTGAGACCCTGTCTCAAAAACAAAAGAAAGGTTCCTTTCTCCCCACACCCCCGCCAGCATTTGTTATTAGATGATTTCTTAATAGCAGCCATTCTTTCTGGGGTGAGGTGGAACCTCACTGTTGTTTTCATCTGCATCTCTCGAATAACCAGTGATGTTGAACATTTTTTCATATATTTATTTGCTGCTTTTACTTCTTTGTCTGAGAAATATCTGTTCATTTCAGATGCCCATTTTTTAATTCGGTCTTTGAATTTGGGGGGTCTTTTTTTTTTCACTTCTTTATATATTCTATATAGTCATCCTTTGTCTAAGGTACAGTTGCTGAAAATTTTTTCCCACGTTGTAGATTGTCTGTTAGCTCTGTTGGGGGTTTCTCTTGCAGTGCAGAAGCTTTTTAATAAGATAAGATCCCAGTTGTTGATTCTTTTTGCAAGTTCCCGTGCCACTGAGGTTTTGTTCATAAAGTCTTTTCCTACACCAATATCTTCAAGAGTTCTACCTAACTTATCTTCCAGCAAATTTAGTGTTTCTGTCTTAATATTTAGATCTTTAATCCACTTCGATCTTAACTTAGTACATGGTGATAGGCATGGGTCAAGTTTTAATCTTAGGCAGGTTGAAATCCAGTTTTTCCAACACCATTTATTAAATAGGCTATCTTTCCTCCAATGAGGATGGTTGGCTCCTTTGTCAAAGATGAGGTGCCTGAGCATATCTGTAATTGTTTCTGCATCTTCTAATCTATTCCACTGATCCTCAGGTCTGTTTCTTTGCCAATACCATGCTGTTTTTATCACAGTAGCTTTGTAGTATAGTTTCAAGTTGGGGATTGTAATACCCCCAGCCATATCTCTGTTGCCTAAAATTTCTTTTGCTATTCTAGGTTTCTTCTGGTTCCAAATGAATTTTTGGATTGTTTTCTCTAATTCTGTGAAATATATTGTTGGAATTTCAATCAGGACTGCATTAAACCTATATAATAGTTTTGGGAGTATGGTCATTTTCACTATATTGGTCTTCCTATCCAGGAACAAGGGATGTCTTTCCATTTTCTTATATCCTCCTCAATCTCCTTTTTCAAAGTGCTATAGTGTTCAGTGCAGAGGTCTTTTGCTTACTTTGTTAGATTGACTACTAGATATTTCATTTTTTTGGATGCTATTGTAAAAGGAATTATTTCCCTAATTTCTCTCTCAGTGAATCTATTATTTGTATAAAAAGGCTAATTTTTTTTGAGTGTTGACCTTATATCCAGCTACTCTACTGAATCTGTCAATTAAGTCTAGAAGTCTTTTGGCAGAGTATTTTGAGTCTTCTATGTAAAGTATCATATCATCAGCAAATAATGAGTTTAACTTCTTCCTTTCCTCTTTTTATTCCTTTTATTTCTTTCTTTTCTAATTGCTGTGGCTAATGTTTCAAGAACAATATTGAACAATACTGAATATTGAATATTGTCTTGTTCCTGATTTTAGTGTGAAAGTTTTCAGTTTTTGACCATTTAGTCTGATGTTGGCTGTTGGTTTTTCATAGATAGCCTTAATCAAGTTGAGATAAAGACCTTCTATTCCAATTTTCTGTAGGGTTTTTATCATGAATGGGTGTTGGATTTTGTCAAATGCCTTTTCTGCATCTATTGAGATGATCATATGGTTTTTGTCCTTAACTCTGTTAATATAGTGTATTACGTTTATTGATTTACGACTGTTGAACCATCCTTGCATCCCTGGGATAAATACGACTTGGTCAGGGTGTGTGATCTTCTTGATGACCCTTTGTATTCTGTTTGCCAGTATCTTGTTGATGATTTTTGCATCAATATTCATTAGGGAGATTGGCCTGTAGTTTTCTTTTCGGGTTGTCTTTCCCTGGTTTTGGAATCAAAGTAATACTTGCTTCCAGGAATGAATTTGGAAGCTTTGCTTCCTTTTCAATTTCCTTGATGAGTTTAAAGAGTAATGGTGATAGTTCTTCTTTAAATGTCTTGTAGAATTCAGCAGTGAAGCCATCAGGACCTGGGCTTTTCTTTATTGGTAAATTTTTTATTACATTTTCAATTTCACTCATTGTAATTGGGGTGTTTAGAATTTCTATATCTTCTTCATTTAACTTTGGTAATTTGTATGTATCTAGGAATCTGTCCATTTCTTCTGTGTTTTCCATTTTATTAGAGTGCAGGTTCTCAAAGTAAGTATTGATGATGCTTTGGATTTCTCCTGGATCTGTTGTGACTTCACCTTTTTCATTTTTGATTGCATGGATTTGAGCCTTTGCTTTCCTTTTTTTGATAAAATTGGCTAAGGGTTTATCAATTTCATTTACTCTTTTGAAAAACCAACTCTTTGATTCATTAATATTTTTGTATCATTCTCTTAGTCTCCATTGCATTGATTTCTGCTCTGATCTTTATAATTTCCTGTCTTGTATGAGCTTTGGGTTTCTTATGCTCTTCTTTGGGTTTGTTATGCTCTTCTAACCCTTCTCCATTGTTGGTGGGAGTGCAGACTGGTGCGACCTCTGTGGAAATCAGTATGGAGATACCTCAAAGAATTAGGCTTAGTGGTCCCATTCGACCCAGCTATCCCCCTGCTGGGTATCTTCACAAAAGAATTAAAAGAATCTTACCACAGCGATATATGTGCACCCATGTTTATAGCTGCACAGTTCGTAATAGCAAAAGCTTGGAAACAGCCCAAGTACCCATTAACTGGAAACTGGATAAAGAAGATGTGGGTTTTTTTATAAAATGGAATACTACTCAGCCATAAAGAACCAGAAACTAGAGACATTTATAGCTAAATGGATGCATACTGAGGCCATCCTCTTAAGTGAAATAAATAGGACACACATGTAAATACAGAATAGTTTCTCTAGTGTGAGAAACTGAAAGTGTAATTAAGATACACACGGATGAAATGGCCTAATAACACATTTCTCGGATTGTGTTTCCATCACGTGTCATATGACTGTATCAAAATTTAAATTAGGGAGAAGATTGGCTTATATGGAGTCTGATAACTAACTGGAGTTTTTTTCCAGATCATATTTGTTCAATGTTGGTTTTGGGGACCTTTCTGAAACAAATCACATCCTCTGGTGTCTTGTTGGTGCTTGAGATGCTTTTTAAAGTTATATGGAAAAATGTTTAAGTGCTTTTCACTTTTGTTTTGTTTGAGTTCTACTGTATTTGAATATAATTGTAGTTTTTTCCCCCTTGCATTGTTCTTCTTTGAATGGTTTTAATTTTTTGTTTGTGTGTGTGTTTGATAATAAAGTTTTTTTTTAAAAAAAAGAAAGAAACAGGGTTACACTCACTGACCTCCTTAGCTGGGACACTGATGATGATGGTGGCTCCACAGTACTCACTTTGTGCCTGGATCCTTGCCAAGCACCCCTCAAGTTACACAGGTGCCTAGTGGAGACGCAGTTACTACCAGGGTTGCACAATGGGGCAGGCAGGAAGGAGAGCTTTGGCACCCCAGGCCTGGCTGCCTGGGCTGTCTCCATCCAGCACCTGCCCAGCTCAGGTGCATCGCACAAAACCAGCTCTGTTATTAAGAAAATACCACCCATTGGAATGATTTTTAGTATCCTTTTTAATTCTTTAGATTGATAAATAAAACTAGATATTTATGATGTACAACATGATGTTTTGATATATGTACAGATTGCAGAATGGCTAAATCAAGCTAATCAAGCTCATGTAATTATAGTGGAGTTTTGTTTTGCTTTTTGGCACTGAGATTGAACTCAGGGCCTTCGCACTTAATAGTTTTTTATTTTGAGACAGAGTCTCCTTGAATTGTTCAGTTGCCCAGGCTGGGCAACTTGCAATCCTCCTGCCTCAGCCTGCCAGAGTGCTGGAATCACAGGAGTGTGCCATCATGCCCAGCTAACTGCTGTTTTAAAGTCTACCCAGTGCATTTTTCAAGACTACACTATATTGTTCTAACTATAGTCACTATGTTGTACAATGGGTCTCTTGAATTTATTGCTCATGTCTAAGAGAAACTGTATACCCTTTGACCAACATTTCCCTATTCCATCCCCAGCATTAAATAACTTCTAACTTAAAATTGACATAACTGTCAATAAGCACACAAAAAGATATTCAGCATCATTCACCATTAGGGAAATGCAAAGCCATAATAAAATGCCAAATCATATCCAGAGGGTATCCATATTTAAAGAAAAAATGGAAAGTAAGTAAGCATTCCACAGTAAGTCCACTGTGGAAAAGAGTTTGGTGGTCTCTCAACAAGTTAAACATAAAATTATCATACAATCCAACAATTCTACTCCTAGGTACATACCCCAAAACACTGGAAACAGGAGTTCAAACAAAAACCTGTATGTGAATGTTCACAGAAACACTATTCACAGTAGCTATCACACAGAAGCAATCCAAATGCCTACAGACTAATGCATGAGCAAAGTGCGGAACATCTACACAATGCAGTGGTATTCAACCCTAAAAAAGAATGCAAGAGTGATACACACTTCACCAGAGGAACCTTGAAACTGTTATGCTAAGTGAAAGGCAGACACATACATACCCATGTGCACACAAACAATCTGTATTGTGGGAGTTTATATGAAATAGCCAGGAGAGGGGACCTATGAAGACAAAAAACTGATTAGTGACTGCCAGGCACAGGAGGTGGGGAGACCTAGATGGAGGTGACGGGTGCACAATATTATGAATGTGCCTGATGCCACTGATCTGTACACTTTAGCATGATGAAAGTGTTAAGTTTTACGCATATTTTACCAAAATGAAATTAAGGGCAGCCAATTGAGGGGCTCAGATATAAAATGGTACAAATCAAACATCCTTCTCCTACTTAAATTGGGTGGGCTATTATTTCTCTAAAGCTGACTCTGCTGTCCGTACAGTATTTCTCAGAGGGATCCTGCTCTCTCAGTCACCTGAAGAGCTCTTAAAACTATGGATTTCCAGGCCTCTCTCTGCCCAGACTCTCTGAGGACAGTCAGGAATGTGGATTTTAAGTCTTTCCCTAGGCGTTAGGGACAGCACCATCCAAGGTGTCCATCCCTGTCTTTGCAGCCCCTTGCGCGGCATCTGGAAAGGCCAGTCCTAAGCACACCTCCTCATTAATGCCCCAGCCATGCAGGATGACAGCTGCTATCTAGGCACCAGCCCCAAGCTGCTGGCAGCTGCTGTAGTCGGCTCCCCGCGCACTCTGCAATCTTTGTAATCCACCCATTAATTTTATGTATTTACAGCTGGAAGTCAATCGTGCCGTGTTGCCCAAAGACTCTGACTGGGTTCCAGTTACCTCCACTTGGAAACAGTTTGCTAGCAAGTTTGTGTCCAGCCATAGTAAAATGAGCCTTTAGCGTCTTTCAAGAATACAATACTTTGACATTAACTATAGTGATCACTTTTTAAGTAATATTATAAAAGGTTGATTTTTTTGTATCATGTGGCAGAATAAAAATACATCCACAGTCTAGGTCAGTAGCAAGTTTAACAAAGAATGTGTTTAGCTGGATCCGCCGTCTGAGTTCACCAGTCCCCTCCCTTCCCTTACCCCAGTCCCTCCATCCTTCACCAGCCTCTCCCCTGTGCCTGACTTATCCACCTCTCATCTTCTCCTTCCCTCGAATGGTTTAATGTACCATAATATGAAACTTAATAATATACTATAGCCATTGTTACATTTACTGAGTGAGGCTTTTTATTCTCTGCTTTTAAACACTGGTTATAATTTGTTCCTCTAAAAAAAAAAAATGGTTTTCTGCTGTGTGTAAGTCTGAGTTGATTTCTCCAGAGGAACCAGTGGCCTTTAAAAGAAAAAGACTCTTGATTACTGAGGCTATTTAAACAAGAAACACAGGGCATCTTCAGTGAGAATCTGAAACCACTCCACTGTCATGGTACAAACACTCTTTCTTTTGCTTGGCTATAGGAAGAGGAAGAAAAAGTCTCTCACGGAGCAAAGATATTCTACAACAGAACTTCAACTGAAAAAAAAAGAACTTCAACTTTAAAAAGAAAAAAAAAAGGCTTAATAGCAGTTCTAAATGGAGAGATCTGGATAGTCCCAGGTCTTTAGATTCCTGCCCCCACACACTATTGGTAACACTCCCCCCAACAACACACACACACACACACACACACACACATCCTTTACCCCACCCCACATTTAAATGGCCATGGAGGTGACAATGCCCAGATGAGAACCTCTCCAGCATTCTTCATTGGGACAACCTGGAGAGACAGAATGTGTGGGACAGGTAAACAACCCTCATCCCACTGCCAACTGGTACAGAAAAACCATAGCAGTCCATTCACTTGGATTTTATCTATCAATACGTTCACACCAAGCAGGAGGGAAGAAAAGCAGACTCACAACCCCTTCCACACTCAACTCGCCATTTTTAAATCCATTTGTATACAATCATTGTTCATCCAGTTGAGTTGCTCATGAAATTTGTGGCCCCGTGTTGGCCAATTTCCCCAAGATGAAATATTTTAAAAAATAAGCTACCACGGAAAATGATGAAAGTCGACTCATTAAACATGGATGGTAACTCGAATTTATTTACTGCCCACTGAATGCTAAGTTGTGTGCTAAGCACTTTTTGCAACTCAAATCACTTAAATTGCCCCCAACAACTCATTTACAAGTGAGAAAGGAAGTGAAGGCCAATTGCACGTTAGTAGGAGGTGGAATGGGACTTGTACACACTCCTCCTCCCTCCGGAAGCTCAGGAAGTGGTCACCAAACACTTTATTGTAATTCTCAAGCACACTCCACATAGATACTTCATTTAAAAACCATACAGTCGGGGCCAGGGATTTAGCTCAGTGGTTCCGGCACCTGCCTTGCAAGCACAAAGTCCCGAGTTCGATCCCCGGTACCAAAAAAACCACAAAACTATACAGTCTATTGTTTTCATATTGGTGATCTTATAATCATACACAAAAGCAAATTTCAAAGTAATGAAATAAACCTGCAATAAACAACCTCATAATTACACTTGTTAACATCTGGAGAGGAAAGAAGTCAAACTTATCTGAGGGTCCTTGAGAATAAGTGTAGATGCAAACTATTCTTTCCATTGTCCTGATGATGTTACATCACATCTGATTAGGTGGTCTCAAGGGACTTGTGTCCCCACAACAAGACATGGTCATGTCCTAGACCCAGTGTCTCAGAATGCGACCTCATTTAGAAAGAGGCTATGCATAGAGGCAATCAAGTTAAAGAGAAGCCATTAAAGTGGCCCTGATCCACTAGGACTGGGGTCCTCATAAACAGGGGGATGTGGACTTACACAGCAGGAAGATGATGTGAAGACAGGAAGAAGGGAGCGGTGTAGCTGCAGTGATACAGCTACAGGCCGAGAGACACCAAGAATTGCCAGCAAATACCAGAAGCCAGGGGAGGCAAAAAAGGATTCCTTCTCCCTTAGAGCCATAGGGGAAGTATGGCCACACTGACACCATGGTTCAGGGCTTCTGGCCCCCAAAACTGAGCAAATAAACTTCTGGCGCTTTAAGCCACCCAGTCTGTGATCTCTATTACACAGCTGTAGCTTACTAATACAGGGACTGTCACTGTTTTTAGGCATAGTTTGGCCAATAGCTGGGAGTGGGAGTAAGAGCGCTGGCATTTCTTATTCCCTTGTCTCTCCACGGTTAGCACTATCTTCAAGACACAAATCTCCACACCCTCAAAAAGTCATTTTAAGCCATTTGTCCACCTAGGGAAATTTTGTTAATACAAAACTTCAAATTATTTAAGTAATGTGAAAATCCACTTAATGGAGCACTCATCATCTCCATCCATCCCAGGTGACACTGAAGGACAACAAACAAGTGACAAATGCATAGTCAACCCCTCCACATCATGGGACTTCTGTTTGTCCTCAGGATACACTGCTCTCCATACGTGGCACGAAAACCCTGTTGTACACAGACCAGCTGACGGTATGAGGCCCAACCCACATATTAGTTATTAGTAAAACCTTTTTTTTCCTGGTTTTTTAGCCAGGGTCTCCTTTTGTAGTTCAGGCTGGTCCTGAACTCACTATGTAGCCCAGGGTGACCTCAAACTCTCAGCGGTCCTCCTGCCTCAGCCCCCCAAGTGCTGGGATTACAGGTGTGTGCCACAACACCTGGCAGTAAAACTTAATTTTTATTTTTATAATACAAAGCAGATACTTTACAAAGTACAGAGAAGTTCTGTTTTCTTCCACACCCCACTGCAGAGACCAAAAGCCTCTTCTGCTGCCACAGTTGGACCTGAAGGTCCTCATTAACAACAACTGAGACAGGCCAATCAATTCCGCTAGAATCGCTTCTCGGCCTTTTGGCTAAGATCAAGTGCAACTCTTGGCTACAAAAGTGAGGTCATCCAGGCTCAGGGCCAGTACTTCTTTACTAAGTGTCTACGGGGGTCCAAGAAGACTGCTAGGTGCCACAAAAAACATAAAAGGAAAAGACAAGGAACGTGTAAATTCTTGTGGTGACAATTAAGTGCAGTTGCAAGAGCAACAGGACTTCCCAGAACCATGTGACAGGCACTACAAGAAGGGCTCCCTCGGTGAGCAGGACAGAGGTCAGTACCAAAGGACTCCAGGACCTGCAGAGCAGCTGTGATGCCCGAAGGCCCAGGCAGGGAGCAGAGGAGGACATGGAAGCTCGAGACCTCAGCCCTGAGAAAACTCCAAGGCACAGGCATCAGCAGCATGCGCTCCTTGGAGTCCTCCTACCTAGACAATCTCAGGAGACTCCTAGACACAGGGCTGTCAGAGCCAGGGTGGGAGAGACCCAGGAGGAAACCAAAGGGCAACCTTCAAGACAGAGGACAGCACACTACACTGCTGTCATTCCCAAGGAAACTCCTAGTTGTTAAGTGTTGGCAACTGTTTATGTCTAGATGTTGCCCCAAAGCCTCATGAAGTCTTAGATTGGGCTTTTTTAGAGGTGGCTGATCTAGAGCGTGTGACTGATTCATGGTACACTGCCAGGATCGAGGGCACTAGGATTAAGGGTGTGAGTGCTACCCATACTAAGTAGTCTGGATAAGATAAAAGAGATAGAAAGACACTGATAAATTCCCTTGCTTCCTTTTGCTTTCTTCTGCTGCCATGAACTGTTGCCCCTCAGCCATGTGCCACCCTGCCTTGGAGCCAGCCAAGTATGCACTGAAACCTCTTCAAACTGTGAGCTAATAAACCCTTCCTGCATTTAACTTTGTGTGTCGAATATATTATCTCAGCAACGAGAGAAAAGAAACTAAGACAGTGACAGTGCCAACAATAAAACACAAGCCTGCAGGCCCACTTCTCCAGGCTATCTGGAAGGAACAGTACTAAGCCAGTGATGGCGAACCTTTTAGAACTTTCCATGATACAAACAGCCCACTGCAGCACTCGAGCCATAGGTTTGCCACCACTGTACTAGGCCATGTTGGCCTGGAGGTAAAGGGTCCCCAAGTCACCTAACTAGATTTTGTTTATGCCTGAATGCAGAGCTCAGGAGCACCAAGGACCTCAAGGGGTCACAGGATTGTTATGACTTGATAGGAACTCGGACACCCAGGGTTGCCCACACCAAGCCAAGCAACCACACCTAATGCTACCCCAGCAGAGGACCAGAGCAGCTTAGCGACCAGGAGCAGTGAACATCCCTGACTTCAAAAGACTGTGCTAAGCATCACCTTCCCAATGAATGCCACATTTTCAAGTAGACAGCTGTGGCCTTCTTCCTTCCAGATTGCACAAGAACAAGTTGCCTCAGCAAACAAAGCCAACACTACAGTGGTCTTCACTGCGTTAAACTTTGTGGATGACACGACTACACACACTAATGCAAAATTTCCACTGTTAGAAACCAGGACAGTCCTTACCCAGGGGGATGGAACAATGGGAAGGGGACACAAGGCTGGTGGGGGGGGGGGGGTCTGAGGGGTAGGTGATGATCTTTCTGGATCTCAGAATTGTTTGCAGCTGTAATCAGTCTGTGGAATTCCTCAAAATGCATCCTTATGAGTACTTTTATGTGCGTGTGTGTGTGTATTCCAATTTTAAAGTTGCAAATTAATTTATATATGTATACTTCAAAAGCTAAATTTCACCTAGAATAGCAAAAGCAATTCTAGACAACAGAGACATGACAGGGGGTATCACAATCCCCAACTTGAAACTATACTACAAAGCTACTGTGATAAAAACAGCATGGTACTGGCAAAGAAACAGACCTGATGATCAGTGGAATAGATTAGAAGATGCAGAAACAACTCCAGACATACTCAGCTACCTCATCTTTGACAAAGGAACCAACCATACTCACTGGAGGTAAGATAGCCTATTTAATAAACGGTGTTGGAAAAACTGGATTTCAACCTTCCAAAGATTAAAACTAGACCCCTTTTGGGCCAGGGATTTAGCTCAGTGGTTATGCCCCTGCCTTGCAAGCGCAAGAACCTGAGTTCGATTCCCAGTACCAAAAAAAAAAAAAAAAAAAAAAAAACTAGACCCCTTTCACCATGCACTAAACTAAAATCGAAGTGGATTAAAGATCTAAATATTAAAACAGAAACATTAAACTTACTGGAAGATAAATTAGGTAGAACTCTTGAAGACCTTGGCATAGGAAAAGACTTTATGAACAAATCCTCAGTAGCAGGGGAACTAGCACAAAGTATCAACAACTGGGATCTCATCTTATTAAAAAGCTTCTGCACTGCAAGAGAAACCACCAACAGAACTAAGAGACAACCTACGATGTGGAAAAAAATTTTACCAGCTGTTCCTCAGACAAAGGTCTACTATCTAGAATATATTAAGAATTCAAAAAAATCAGACCCTCTAAATATAAAGACCCAATTCAAAAATGGGCATCTGAAATGAACAGACATTTCTCAAAAAAGTAAAAGTAGCAAATAAACATATGGAAAAATGTTCAACATCACTGGTCATTCAAGAGATGCAGATGAAAACAACGCTGAGATTCCACCTCACCCCAGAAAGAATGGCTGTTATCAAAAAATCAACCAATAACAAATGCTGGCAGGGTTGTGGGGAGAAAGGAACCCTTCTCCATTGTTGGTGGGAGTGCAGACTGATGCAACCACTGTGGAACTCAATATGGAGATACCTCAAACAACTAGGATTAGGGGCCCAGGGATTTAGCTCAGTGGTTTTGCCGCCTGCTGTACAAGCACAAGGACCTGAGTTCGATCCCAGGTACCCAAAAAAAAAAAACCCAACTAGGACCAGAGGTCCCATTTGACCCAGCTATTCCTCTGCTGGGTATCTTCCCAAAATAATTAAAAGAATCATACCACAGTGATATATGCATATCCATGTTTATGGCAGCACAGTTTGTAATAGCTAAAACAGCCCAGTTGCCCATCAACTGGAGACTGGATAAAGATGTGGTTTTTTTATAAAATGGAATACTACTCAGCCATAAAGAATGAGAAAGTAGAGGCATTTATAGCTAAATGGACACATACTGAGGACAAACTCTTAAGTGAAATAAATAGGACACACAAGTATAAAGACCAAATAGTTTCTCTGGTGTGAAAAACTGAAAGTGTAAATCAGGTTCAAAATGTATAACTAATAAAGTGAAATAGGAAGAAAAGGTCTAAAGGAGTAGGAGAAGTGAGAGGGGTAGGGAAAAGAAGGAAAAAGAAAAAATATGAGAAAAGGAAAAATGGAAACAAAGTCTTTGTAAATAGGGTGCACAGTTCATCAAATTCTCTCTCCTGCTTCGCTGAAGCCCCCTGCACCACCTCATTTGAGGTCCCCACCCCCGCCCTGGTTGCTCACACTGCCCCCTCCCTCTGTGTCATAGCTTCGTGCCCAAGGTCAGGTCCAGGGCTCCCTCCCTGACCCGCACACCTTCCCTTCTAAGTCTCACAGAAGGTAGGGTCCATCCACATCCTTGTGTGTCACTTTCCTCGGGGTCTTCCCTCTCGCCTTCTAACCTAGACCTCTTCTCTCCTGCCAGCTACCACCCCCACCCCGGGCGCTATTCCTCTTCTCCCTTCTCTAGGAGTCCCTTGAATGTCCAACCCGGTGGGCCACGCCCCTTTGCCTTGCAAAGAGGTCTGCAGGTGCAGGCTAGCCTCGGGAACTGCTCCATCTGCCTCTGCAGCTCACTGACCCGCTCCCAGATGGAACAGCTGCACCAGCCTGTGGCATCCACACACTGGGCAGATGAGAGTGCCTGCTTTTCCCCAAAACTACTGATCAAAGCAAACACAGATTTTAATAACATGCCCAAAATTTAATTATTCCTCTAGGATCATTCAGGGATAATCTTGAGTTCAAAAAATGCTGATTTGCCAAATACCCTTAAACCGATGGAAATTCTCTCACTACGATGAGTAAACTGCATGAGGAAAATCCACAATGTACACATCTGCACTTCATGGGTGGATGGTAACATGCCACCTTTATAAATATTATAGAACACAACTATTTTGCTTAAACCCCACCATCGGGAGCCAGTGCATAACAATGTGTATAGAAAGAATGACCTAAGAAACGGGTAGGAATCCCCACAAATACTGGTTGATCAATCTCATCCTCCATCTTTCCTTCTAGAAACACATGTCTCCCAGGCGGTTACATAGATTAAATGAGACGATACAGGAAAGAGCCAACCATGGCTACAGATCAGAAGCATCTTTACTGGTGCCAAGATCCCACCCCAAGAGATTCTGACTCACAGGGTATGGCCTGAAATTTTAAACCATCCCTGGTGATTCTACTGCGTACAAGGTCAAGAGCCACCAGACTGATATAGGATGACCTTTCAAAAACCATGCCATCTGTTAAAGTAATTATTAATAATATGGCTTGGGCTGGGGATTTAGCTCAGTGGTTCCGCTGCCTGCCTCACAAGTGCAAGGACCCGAGTTCGATCCCCAGTACCTACCAAAAAAAAAAACAAAAACAATATGGCTTACAAAAATAACAATTCAGGATTCTAGGCCTAAAAAACATTAGTCACAAAAAAATTTGGCTAAGACAAGTGAGCATTTCAATAATCAGGAACCCTAAGGGGAAACAGTCTGAGGGCACATAAAAAGAAACATTCATTCTTGCTCCTGCTCTTCTCACTTAGTAAAATGCACTTCTCAGTAATAAACTGAGGAGATCACGTAAGTGATATTCACGAAGGTCTCATAATTAAACAAGAGGAGCTGTAAACTGCTGATGTGAATTCCCAGAGCCTGACACTCTCTCTGATCAGCTGCCAATATAATAAGTCACTCAGGGGTCTTCTTTAGCAAAATACTTATACTCTAAACCAAAACTGTATTTTGTCACATTGAAACTTACACTTGGCACAGAGACACTAGCTCTTGCTCTCATGACTTCTGTTACTTTGTGATCATGTGGAGAACATACTAAGGAAGAATTCTAGAAGGTCCTAGAAGGTTCTAGAAGGCCCTTCAAACACGGGTGACCTGTAATGAGTGGAAGCCCTCAGAAAGTCACATTCAAATAAGCAGAAAAGGAGAGGCCTTGTGGAAAATAAGGAGGGAGCAAGTCTAGAGTGAATATTTATGTGGAGACCAAGAGTCACAACAGGAATAACAGGATTAGGCATAAAGACAAATGAGTCAGCTTCCTTTAAAATGAGAAGTGATCAAACTTTACAGCTCTAGAGTTCTGCTCAGAATCACTCTTGTTTTGAAAGGCACTACATCTCTATTTTCTTCCAAGTATAATAGTATTAGAAAAAAAAAATCATGAAAGTAAAGCGTTCTTTTAAAACATTTTTAAAACAAAGAGTCATCCACATACAGGAAGCATGGCTAAAAAAAACAAACATGGGCCGGGGATTTAGCTCAGTGGTTCCAGCACCTGCCTCAAAAGCACAAGGACCCAAGTTCAATCCTCAGTGCCAAAAAAAAAAAGAAAACCAAGCTGAAAAAGACTTACAGTGAAAAAAATATAAAAGGAAATACAAGTACACTAAAATGAAGAAATCTGTCATAAAAAAGAAGAGACACTACAGGAAATGTGTAAAAATTCAAAAGGGAAAGACGTGTGAGCCACATTCTAGGAAGAGACTCACCGGTAATTTAGGAATTTTTAAGAAATAAAAATGTAAAACTTCCTGCAATGTCTATAAACCTTCCCATCCATCTTCCACATAAAACAAATATACACACAAAGCAAATGAAACAAGCACTTCATCCATTCTAAGACTTTTCCACTTTTTTTTTTGAAACAGAGTCTCACTGTGTAGTTCAGACTGGCCTTGAACTCATGATGATCCTCCTGCCTCAACCTCCCAAGTGTTGGGATTACAGGCATAAGCTACCACACCAGGCCTTTTTATTTTTCATATTTTAATGTATCTAAAACCAAAATGAATTTGCAATCAAGGAGGGGGTCACAGGTTGAATGGCAGTAGTAGTTTTCTTTGTGATTTTTCTCAGAGGTACAGGAAACAAAGTGTCTCACATTGTCAACTGTACCTTAGCCTCAATAAGATTTATCAGGAATCCCCAGTAACAGCACTGCAACCTGACCCTGGCCTCCACAGGTTGGGCCTCTTCCGTCAATGAACCAAGAATCAAGTCAAAACACAACAAAAATTTAACCGTGTCTGTACTAAATACAGACACTTTTCCTGATTATCATTCCCTAAACAACACCGCATAACAACTAACCGACACAGCATTAACTTTGTGTTAGGTGTTGTTAACTCATCTAGAGACATTAAATTAGACTGGAGGATGCGGGTAGTTTAGCATCCCAGGGGTCCTGGGCTCAATCCCTTGTGGACCCCAAGGACGACAGTTCATGTGCACTCTGACAGCAAGGGGCTGATGACACGGCGAGGGAAGTCCTCTGCAGAGAAGTTAGATCACTCATAATGAAAACCAGCTCCCATTAGGAACAAAGGAATGGAGCAGAGGACAATGCTAAATGGCTGTGAGGAGGACAGTGTTAGTGCACTTGAACACTATCAGTAAAACTAAAGGCTGGACTTGGCTGAATTTAAAGGAACCTGAGCAGACACTGCCCCCTTTTGAGGAGGCCGGAACCTGGTACAAGATCTGGGGGAGACCTGTGTGCCACAGGCACTGATGGTCTCAGACTGGGAGGCAGGGACAGAGGTGGCAGTAGAGTAGAGAGAAAAGCTGAGGAACATTCAGTCCCTGATCTGGTACTGCTCATACATATTCTGGTAGTGAGAACAGAAGGAAAAGTAAGTCACTGTAATTCACCAGAGCCAAAGGGCGGAAACAACCCACATGTCCACCCATGGATGAATGGATAAACAAAATGTGGCTCGTACATACAGTGGAATACTATGCAGCCTTACAAAGGAAGGAAATTGTGGCTCATCTACAGTAAAGATGAACCTTAAGGATCTGTTAAGTGAATTGAGCAGTCACAAAGAACATGATTCTCCTGATCTGGGGACCACAGGAGACAAATTCATGCAAAAGGAAGTAGAAGGGTGGTTTCCAGGACCTGGGGTTAGGAAAGGACCTACTTCTTAATGGATACAAAGTTTCAGCTTCACAAGATGAAAAGGGTTCTGGAGGCTGACTGCACAGTAACATGAAAGCATTTAACACTACTGAACCCTATACTTAAAAATGGTTATGAGGGCAAATTTTATGCCATTTGTACTTTACTACAATTTTAGAAATCAAGTAATCACTGTAATTTAAGTTGGGAACAGTTAGAATAGAGACACTAAATACAGCTGTGGCACAAAGGAGGGTCAGGAAGAGACACTTCACAAAGGAACGACGGCGTGGCTAGGCTGTCACAGATGGGCAGATGTGCATTCTGGGCCTTCCAGAGAAGAGCCCTGTGTTCCTCCAGCTCTGGTTCTTTTGCACCAAGTTATATTATCAGTCCTCAGGGAACAACAACAAGGCTGCTGTGTTCCCACTCCTGGTGCAGCAAGATTCCCAAAGCCACTGCTGTGATTTGATCTGAAATCTTCCCAAGAGGCTCATGGGTTGGAAGATGATTGGCTCATCAATGGATTAATCCATTGATGCCTTCCTAGCTGAATGGGCTGTAGGAGGCGGGACCCAGCTGGGGGAGTAGGTCGCTGGGGGCAGGGCCATGGAGGGTATATCTGTCTCTCTAGCTCCTCCCCTGCTCGCTCACTCTCTCTCTCCCTCCCTCCCTCCCTCCCTCCCTCTCTCTCTCTGCTTCTGGCCCTGATGAGGTGAGCAGCGTTCCTCTACCACACCCTTCCATCATCATGTTCCTGCCTTGGAACCAGCTAGCCACTCTGAAACTGTGAGCCCAAATAAATCCTTTCTCCTTTAAATTGTGTCAGGTATTTGTCACAGTGACAAAAATCTGTCTAGGACAGCCATCCACCAGGCTCTGGCTGTTCAAAGGTGTTCAGAGGGTAGCAATCCTTTATGGGTAGATATACATTCATACATGAGAGAGGAAGCAGACAAAAACCTGAAAGGAGGACTGAGAAAAACAACCGTCTGACCAGATGTTTGCTTTCCAGAAAATTACTGAACTATACAAACTATAAATCTATTTCTAAAATCCCAACACATGGCATATTTTCAAATAGTTATTCTGGAATTCTGGATTCCACACATACAGGGCATTTTTTAAGTTTATCCTTTTTGACTCAGTTATTCTCCTTCTGGAAAACTAACCATGCACAAAAAGATTAATCATAGCATTGCACAGAATGGCATGAATGAGGACCAATAAAGATGCCAAATAATTAAGGAATAGCTTAGAAATCCTACTCTACAAATAAATATTATGCTTTTATTAAAAATGTTTAAAATATAGAAAATATTTCCAATATAATGAAAACTGCAAGATGTAAAATTCTATGAATAGTATGATCTCATTTTTACAAAAAAGTCTTAAAAAAAGTTATCTATTATGTATGAATATATGTATTCTTTTTAAAACTAAGATGCATATCAAACTGACTTAAATATTAAATGACCAAAACCCTCCAACTTTGAAGCTGAAGAAGGCTGCAGTGGAACAACTTTAACAGGGTTGTGGCATTTCCTTTCCTTTATAAAACATGCTCAGCAAACTGCACCAGTTAACTACAGTTTGGTAAATTGTTATGTTCACAATTATGACATCTGCAATGTTTTATAAAGTAACTAATTTAATTTAAAAAAAGATGTATATCAAACTGTATGAAACGCTTATGAGGTATGATCAAAATGAATGAATGAATGTAATCCAAATGAGCAGTGAATGTTTAATTTCTTTTAACTTTATTACAGTAAAAGACATTACCATGAATCTTCTAAAAACTTCCCCCTCACTTATAACACACTTATCCCATCATTCTTGCCATTTTCTGAAGCAGTTTTGAAATCCTCATTTGTGAGTATCTTCAGTTGCACTGTTGCAGCTGCCTTGATGTCCTGAATGGATTCAAAACGTTTACCTTCCTTGGTCATTTTGACTTTGAGAAAGACTCAGAAGTTCCACGGTGCCAAATCCATGAATAAAGTGGATAAGAGCATACCACAACGTTTGTATCTGACAGAAATTGCCATAGATATTTTGGATTGATTCAGGACATTGACAGCCACAAAGAGACACTCGTGAAAGAGAATTTCCAGAACTGCTTTAGAAAGTGGCCAGAACAATGGGATAAGTGTGGTCAAAGCAAGAGGGAGTATTTTGAAGAGAAATTAATGGCAGGGACCTGGGATTTAGCTCAGTGGTTCCACCACCTGCCTCGAAAGCACAAGGACCAGAGTTCAATCCCCAGTTACCAAAAAAAAAAAAAAGAGAAAGTAATGGCAACATGTATTTTCTGTGAAACCTTTTTAAACTTTTAATTTAAATACTCACCATAGTTTTTTATCATACCTCATACTGCTGGGTGGTAGAAATAAAGATGGTTATTCTCTTCTAACTACATTTCCATGTTATTCAAAGTATCTATAAATGAGTAACATTTATAGTCATAGACTTTATAAATTTTTTCATCTCAACAGAAAGAATCAACAGGCAGGGGTGCTTGTTCAGTGCTGATCGGTTAGAATGACTGCTAATCTCCCACAGGGTATTGCATTCCTCAGCTAAGTCTAGGGAAAAGATGTAGCTTTGAGATCCAAATATGTGAAGGTGACTCCTGAAACCAAGAGAGTGACCAAGATCTAAAGAAAAAAAGCTGCTGTGAACAGGGCTCTAAAGAAGGAGTCAGGAGGAGAAAGCAGGCAAGAGACAGTGGCAGACAATGGGAGCCCCGCTTTACAATGCCTATTACAGGTCCAGGAAGAAGCCACAGCCACCCTGAATTCATCACCAAGTCATTGCTTGTTCTGGTTCATTCCATGGTTCATGGAGTCATTTAACCATTCAGTCGTTCATTCCCAGGACCATTCCTCCCTTCACTCATCCATTTAACACTTCCCCAAGTGTTCATGGAGGACCCACTCTGAGCCAGAC
Organism: Heterocephalus glaber; assembly: GCF_053883595.1. NCBI lineage: Eukaryota > Metazoa > Chordata > Mammalia > Rodentia > Bathyergidae > Heterocephalus > Heterocephalus glaber. The sequence goes on from NW_028258153.1 coordinate 27,728,628, forward strand.
ACAGTGCTGGCTGGTGAGGACATGAAATGAAGAAGGTGAGATCTCCAGCGCTCAAGAAGTTTCTGATCTAGCTAGGAACAACTGTAACACAGCAGTCAGCACTATGACGGGTGCACATGGACAGAGGCCTCTAGACCATTCTGGGAGGCCTTCCTGGAGGAGGCGGCACATGGGCTGAGATTTTGAGGGAGGAGTAGATTTGGGAAAATGAGGAGGAGAAAGGGTGTTGTGAGAAGAAGAAACAGTATGTGCGAAGCACACAGGCATAAAACAGAGTTCTCTCTGTGAGAAACAGCCTTACGTCCAGAGAAGCATGGAAGAGAAGAGACGAGAAATGCAACAGAAAAGGCAGAAGAGGCTGTTCCACCCATCCATGCAGACAGAGGAAAATGAAGACTGAATAAATCAGAGATGCCACCATCTGCGACATCACATTGTCCTGATCAGACGAACTTAGTGAACATGATGGCAAGACCCATAGCCAGGGGGCCCCTCAGGAAGAACACAAGCAGAACCCAAACCCCGCTGCAATCCCAGGCAACTACTGTGTCAAAGCATGGAACTGTGAGCACAAGTGGTGTCCCATGGTCATTTGCTGGCACCTCATGGCCTCTATTGTCCCCCTATTCTTTCTCCTTGATCCATCCTCTTATTCTCAGCCTTCCTTCCTGTCCAAGCACCCACACATTCGGTTGAGTCAATGAGTCTGCAGTTACTATGCATGCATGATCTTGTATAACTACATGGGCATCTCTATATACACTGCTATTAACCCATAGCTTTGTGGGCCAGGGATTTAGCTCAGTGGTTCCTCCACCTGTCTCACAAGCACAAGGACCAGAGTTTGATCCCCAGTACCAAAAAAAAAAAAAAAAAACACAGCCTTGTTCACACCCTATTTTTGTCTTCAGTGTTGGGGATGGAAGCCAGGACCCTGCACATGCTAGGTAAGTGCTCCACACCCAGCCCCACTCCCAGGCCCCAGTCCATACTTCCTTATGTTTTCCTGTGTCTTTGCAATTTATACTTCTCTTGAGAATGTATGTTCCTCTGTGAATGTCACGCTCTGGATGCATGCATGATACCTATGACTAGGCTGTCCACATGTCCATGTGCTGACCGCACAGTGAACATGTGACCTACAGGCCATGGGAATACACACCTGCCTGCCACCCTGCCCTGGCCTTGCTCTGGGGAATACTCCCTCCCCCACAGCACATGATCGAGGTACCAATGTCACTTAAGATGCCCACTCCCTCCTGGCCACGGGATAAGGACCTTTCTCAATTCCAGATTTCTCTCCATAATTTTAATCTTAGAATAATAAAAAGGTTGCAATTCTCCAGTTAGCTAGGCCCTAATGGAACTGTTTTCAACTCTTACAGCTGAATCCTGAGGCTGCAGGCCCTGGGGCATCTTGTCAGAGCCACAAAAGTAGAAACTGATACATATACATATATGAATTTGACATAACTTTCCAGCTGTAAAACTCTATGATTTAAGAGCTATTTAACAGTCTCTCACATACTTTCCATGACAGTAGTGCCTGCAATTGTCATTTCAAACCCTACTTCTCTCCCCCAGCTCGGTGTCTTGCTGTTGTTCTACTTTCCCACATCAGTGACTCCTCTCCCCAGCCTGGAGAGATAGGTTTCATCCTTACAGTGGACAGCAGATGCTTCCCCAGGATCCCTCAGCCACAACCCAAGATAATCCAAGCAAACTAGATGGCTCGGGAACTATCCTGTTCAGGCAGGTGCACACATCCCACAACTCAGAAGATACAGATTTGCTTTTGCATTGTGGCCAAGAGTTCTCGTGTGTAATTTTTTAACAAAACAACCTTAATACTATTTTAAAAATCAGGTGCATATTATAAAATCAATTCCTTTCCTCATGACAATTAACCAAACACTAAAAATAAAAGACTACCACAAATCATGACCATAAACAATTAGAAAAGACTTCAAGACTTGAAGCTTCAAGAGTACCTTGAATAATAAAAGGTCAAAAAAAAGTCTGGGGTGTCCAGGCAGGGAGACTCCTGGTGCTTTTTTTCCCCCCATGTATAATGAAAATGCTGCTTTTAGGGGGCTCCTGGAGAAAACCTTATGACACACAGATGATCCTAGTGGCTAGATAGAAAACAACTCCATCAGACTCTTGCCCTGGGCTGCAGGAACGCTGTGGATCAGCCCCATTATCACCTTCTCTCCCTGGCACAGGGCTGCTGAACCCTGCAGCTGAACCCCCCAGAGGCCAAGGGAGGTGCCTCTCCCAGGCCGCAGACACCCAACAATCCTTCTCTAGCTTCCTATTCTATTCCTTCTTCCATAAGTCTCAAACACTAGAATTATGAACCACAGACTGCAACCTGTCCCAGCCCCAAAGTGATGACCAAAAGGAAAACAGAGGCTACTGGATGTCCACTTCCGCAACAGCAGCCTCCTCCACCCCCTTACCTGTATCCGCCCACACCTGTACCCATCACTCCCTCCTTCCCCTGTGCCAATGAAAGAAGCACTATTCCTCCTGACCAGGGCACTCTGTGGTCTCACCCCTCCTCTCTATGCCACAAGCTGTGTGTACTAAGGCGACTTACTTCGTCTCCCCTGTCTATCAGTTTCCTCATCTGTGTGGGGTTACTAATTGCATCTGATCAACAGGGCTGTCTTCAGGAGTAAGTGACTTGATATAATTAATGTGAGTTAAGTGCCTAGGGGAATGCTTGGCATATGCTAAGTGTGTGTCCCATTTCAGTTAGCTATTGCTACGCCTACTGCTATCATTTCTCCCTCTAAGAACTTTCTCCGGTAGTGGAATCTTTCTAATATCTTTAATTATTCTGTGCCTGTGGTAGCCAATCTCTAAAAGTGACCATCATCAAATCACAAGTGCATGCTCCTCCACCCATCCGTGGGTAGCTCCTATTCCCTCCCCACTTCCTAATCCGGAGGGCTTTGTGATTTGCTGTGACTGACAGAATGCAGCAGAGGTAATGTTCTTGTTGCTTCTTTCCTTTCATTTTGTTTTGTTTTGTTGTGTTGTGTTTTGAGACAGGGTCTTGCCATGTAATTCAGGCTGACCTCGAATTTACAGAGATCCTCCTGCCTTAGCCTCCCAAGTGCTGGGATTACAGTCCTTTGCCACCACCCCCTGCTCATTGTTTCCTTCAAAAACTGTCAAGCCCATGATCTGAAGAGGATTAGCAACTTCTGCTTCATCTCCCTTGGAAGCCAGCTGCCCAAAAGGAAGCCATTTTCCCTGGGATCACTGAGATGTGGGGAAACCCAAGACACTAGACGTGAAGGGAACCGCCTCAGGCCTCACAGCCCAATGCTGGGCCCAGCCCGACACAGCCTGGTGAGAGAAACCCCAGCCACATTTCATGGAGCAGGCCCAAATTCCTGACCCATGGAATCATGAGAAATAATAAATCATTATTGTTTTAAGTCATTCAGTTTGGGGGTCATTTGTTAGGCAGAAATAAATAACAGAAGCCATGTTCTGCTTTGGCACTAACAGAAAGTTCTAGCTTACAATCCCTCTTAAACCAAAGTATTGCTCCAAGTTTTCTGATCCTACCTCTACCACAGTTACTCCTGCCCTGCAGCCCCTACCATAGCAGCCGGCATAGTGCTGGATGAGCTGGCACACAGTTCCTGCAGTACCACGCTTATCTCAGCCTCCCAACATCTAGCACAGTGCTCAGCACAGGGTAGGGAGCACTCAACAAATGTCAGCTTGCCAGGCTTGGTGGTGCCCACCTGTATTCCTAGTCATTGGGAGGCTGAGGCAGAAGATTCGCCAAAAGTTCGAGGCCAACCTGGGCTACATAGTGAGTTCAAGACCAGTTTGAACTACGTGACAAGGCCCTGTCTCAAAAAAATTCTTTAAAAATTAAAACAAACGTCAGCTGAATGATCCATTCACGGGAGCTCCACACAAGTGTCTGCCTGCAGCACATATCCTGCCACTGGATAATGCAAGACCAAGATGGAAGAACAAAACAATGGATCCAGGTAAGCACAATTCCCAGGCCAAGACAAAATGCAAAAGGTACAAGGAAGGTGACCGGAAAGACCAGCGTGGGCGAGTCAGAAGCCACTGGCTGAACGGAAGCCACTGTGATTCGGGCATTGTTCCTGCGACATCAGTCCTTTATCCTGCCTGATGGAGTATGCATCCTATAGGCAAATCCTGTTCTCTTATGGGAAGCTGAGCACTGCATGGGAAGAGGGCACACAGGAACCAGGAGGTTGTCAATGACTCAAGTCAAGATAAGCTGCAATGAAAAAAACCAGCATGGGGCAGATTTAAGACTTCTGGAAATTATTCAGAAGACTGAACTTTAACACCAGATCCAGGCAAGAACTCACAGCATTAATACATCATGTTTTATAAAGAACCAAGGGGGCCGGGAATTTAGCTCAGTGGTTTCACCGCCTGCTGTGCAAGCGCAAGGACCCAAGTTCAATCCCTGGTACAAAAAAAAAAAAAAGAACCAAGAAAGCTCCAGGGCATAGAAAGCAGGTGAATCAGGACTGCTTGTTGCATGGGCTGGATTTTGAACAAGATACTTATGGGAGGCATTAACTTCCTCCCACCAAAATTTCAACATTAATGAGCAATTGATTTTAAACGAGTGGCACACGCTAATTTATTAACAAAGAAGATATATTACAACCACACACTTTCATGTCAAGAACAAAGCACAGAGAAACAGTACCATCAAAACAAAGCAGAAATGTTATCAAAACCACAAGGATATAATGCAGGATATGGTAAAGGAGGAAATTCGGTAAGAAAATGTCATGCAGTATTACAAAGAATATTACCCTCTCTAGTGCAGGAAATGGAACATGGCTTGTGTCTAGATGTCCCCTCAAAGCCTAGGTGGGGCTTTTCAGAGGTGGCTGGATCTAGAGTGTACAACTCTGGGACTGATTTATGGTGCAATGCTAGGATCAAGGGCACCAGGATGAAGGGTGTGAGTGCTACCCACCCTAAGTAGCCTGGATCGGATATAAGGGATAGAAAGAGATGTGGTTGGTCATCCCTTGCTTGCTTTGCTACCTTCTGCCCACCATGAACTGTTTCTCCTCTGCAATGCCTGTCTGCCATGCCACCCTGCCTTGGTGCCAGCCAAGTATGGACTGAAACCTCTACAAACTGTGAGCTAAATAAACCTTTCCTCCCTTAACTTTGGGTGTAGGTATTTGTCCCAGCAACAAGAAAAGTAATTAAGACATGGCTCACAGCATGAATTTTAACTTTTTTTTTTTTCTGGTACTGGGGAGTGAACTCAGGACCTTGGGCTTGTGAGGTAGGCATGGTGCCACTGTGCTAAATGCCTGGCCCAAATTTTAACTTCTTGAAATTCTTATTTTTAAAATGTTTAAGACATCGCTTCTCGGCCTTTTGGCTAAGATCAAGCGTAAAATGTTTAAGACAAAATGACACCTGCCCACTGACAATGCTGGAGCTCTGGAAGCCCTCTTTGTTCATTTCTTTTAACCAAAGCTTGGGCCACACTGGGTGTGACTTCAGTCCACACTTCTGCCTTAGGCAGGTGTCTGGCCAAGGGCCACAGACAGCTCCCACTGTGACTGTCCACAGAGCTCGGTGAAACAATTTTATGGCACAGATAACAGACTCCCCCTCTACCCCAGACCAGAGGAGCCCTGGGTGGGGGTGCACACATCTGCCCTGAGTCAGGAGAACTCATACTAGCTGTGTGGTGGTAAGCAAAGCTAGTGCACCTCTCTGGGCTTTATTTTCTTCATAGGTAAAATGGGCATCATGGTGAAACCTATGTCATAGAGTTGTTGTACAGAATAAACTAGAGACACCACGCCTCACCCAACGTTTGGCGCATGGCACATGCTTGGACTCTATCCTTGTGGGAGTGTTTTTCTTCCCAAATCATCCCTGAGATGCCTGTAGAAAAGGCAGAGAAAGAAGTGGAAAGGGGAGCTCAATCGAAGGTGCAAATGCCATTCAACGATCAAAGAAATCCCACAGTTAAGGAGATATTTCTCACCTATGAGCTTGGCAAAGACAATAAAAATCAGTAACAGGCAACATTACAGCAGGTGGAAGCAAAACTGGCACTCTGATTCATTGCTAGAAAGAATATAGATCGCTTCAAACCTTTCTAAAAAGCAATTTGGCAAAATATATCAAAATTTAAGATCTGCATCCCGCCTAGTCCAGCAATTCTATATCTGGGACTTTATCCTATGGAAATAATTAGAAAAGTGTGGAAAGATGTGTTTGCAAGGATGTTCTTGCAGCAAAAGTCGAAAGCAAAGCAAGTATCATCCACTAACGGGGAACTAGCTAAATGAGGTACAGAGCATCCAATGAAAACACGATGTGGATCTCTATTTCCTGACAACATAAAGACTCCGTGACAAAGTGTGAAGGGGAAAAAAAGCGAGCCGCCAAACAACTTCCAGAATCCAATACTCTCAATTTGTGGGCATGCATGTGGATATACACGCATATGTGTGAAAAGTCTGAAAAGGGAGGCGACAAAATGTCACAGCAGTTACCGCTCAGTGGTAGGATTTGAGGTGATTTTTGCTTTCAATTTTATACCTTTTCTGTACCATGTGAATTCCTTCACATTTTTAGTCTCACTGCATCACCCTAATAGAAACCCTCCTATCATCCTGCACCCCCCGCTGCTGGGAACGCTGTTCCTCCAAATACCTAGTAGGCTCACCCCCTTAACTCCTTCAAATCTTAGTTTAGAGGTCATGGTTTGAGGCTAAACCCAACTGTTGTGTGAAGTCCTAACCCCGAGAGCCTCAGAATATGGCCTTATGTGGAAAAAGGGCCATGGCATCTGAGTTAGGGTGGGGCTGTACAGAAGTAAGGCGGACCCCTCATCCCATGGGACTGTCCTTATAAAAGGGGAAAATTTAAGCTGCCACACACCAGGAGGAAACCTCATCCCTGCCACATACCAGGAGCTCCAGAAGCCCAGAGAGGACCAGACTCAACCCTCCCCTCCCTTCAGTGGGAGCAAGGTCGTGCCTCAGACCAAAGAACTAGGAGATAGCAACTTGTCTCATAAGCCATTCCTGGTGGTGCTTTGTTAAGGAAGCCCTAGAAAATTAACACAGCCACCTCTCAATGGGGCTCCTTAGCCGCCCAGATTAAAACTGCAAACCCTCGGCCAGGGATTTAGCTCAGTGGTTCCACTGCCTGCCTCAAAAGTGCAAGGTCCCAAGTTCGATCCCTGATACCAAAAAAAAAAAACAACTGCAAACCCTCAGTCCCACACAGCTTCTCTGCTCTGTCTCCTCCTGGCACCTACACCTCATAAAATACCGCAGAGTCAACTCTGCTCGCGGGTGTACCCCAAGGGCCCAGCACAGGGTGGGATTTGGGGAAGATTGGCTGCATAAATGGGCAAACGGCATCAAGGAAAACAGATAAAGCTGGCGCTGCTGGAGCCAACAGGCTAGCGGAGGGAGACAGAGAACAAGCAGACAGAGAGCACAGGTAAGGCCACAACCAGTGTTCTGGGGGAAAACAAAGTGGACAGGACCTTAGGAATGGTGGAGGTTGTTCCTACTTTGTAAAAACAGGACTAGGGAATGCCTGCTAATATGAAATGTGACCAGAGACCTGAAGGAAAGGGAGGAGCCGTGTAGATAAAATCTGAGATAGAATATTCTAGACATGGAGAACAGCCAGTACTAATTACTACAATGAATGCGTACCATTTTTATAACCAGGAAAAAACAAGCAAGTGATTGTGACCATCAAAAACGCGTACAAATATTTAAAAGCCCAATTCTAAGGGGTAGGAAGAAGAATCTGATTCTACAAATTCTTCAGACTTTGCTCAACTAAGGAGGCTGAGGCGAGACGATCACTTGCACCCAGGAGTTCAAGGCCAGCCTGAGCAACCAAGCAAGACCCAGGCCTCCAAAACAGAAAGACCAACTGCTCATCCTGTACTTGGACTCTGGTTGTAAACTCCAACCTCTTTTCCCCTTTCTCCACTGTCTTTCCTGGCCCAGTCTCCAGCAAAGGTCTGTCCAGGAGGAAAAAAAGAAATCCCTCAACAATGCAAGGACTGAGGCAAGGTGAGGCCCCACAAGGAGAGGGAAAGGCAGTGCTCGGGTGCAAAGGCCCGGACATCGTTGTTGGTGCCACGGAGCCAAAGGCAACTATTGTGGCCCCTGTTCTGGCCATCAGTTGCTAACCTGCCCACGCCCCACGCGCTCAGACCTGGCCTGTGCCCTCTGCCAAGTGTCCCTCCATCCCAGCCTGTCACCTGCCTCCCCCACCAGGTCCAAGGCCAACACCAGTGCTACGCTGCTGCCCTGCACCCAGACCCCCCGAGGCTCCCGGCTCCCCTGATGATCATTCCTGCTACCCTGCCAGCTGGTTCCCAGCCCACCAGTTGTTGTTTTTGCAAACAATTGTGATTAAAGAAACATAAAATGTACCATCTCTTAAGCACACAACTCGGTAGTGGTGAATACATCCACACTGTTGTACAACCGATCTCCTGAACTCTTCACCTTGACGAAATGAAACTCTGTACCACTAAGCACCTCTCCACCTCCTCTCCAGCACTCCTGGAAGTAGAAACATACACCATGTGTCCTTTACAATGGCGTATGTCACTCAGCACAATGTCCTCAAGGTCCATCCGTGTTTGGCATGCATCAGAATCTCCTTCCTTTTTAAGGTACATTTCCCTCTCCATGGCCAGACCACGTCCTCTTATCCCTTGGCCCATGAAGGGACACCTGCTCGCTTCCTGGATGCCTGGGTGTCCCCATAATCCTTGGTTGCTAACCACTCTGCATGCTGCCAAAATCAGCTCAGGGACAGCAGGACCAGACCAGAGGCCACAGACAAGCTCAGCTCTGTGAGGGAACTCAGAGCAGGAGCAGCAATTCAAGCACATCGAGCCGGACACCAGCCCAGCTCTGAGTCTGCTTCTGCACCCATACTCAGTTTTCTCACTTGAAATCTGGGCTGGATTTTCACAAGTTAAGGGCTCTCCACTCATTTGATAGTAGCCGAACTCTTTGAAACGCACCAAACCTCAATCAAGGAGAAACTGCTGAGACCAGAGTTTCTCAAAACTTAATGTGTCTACTACACCTCACCTAGAGAGTTTTTAAAGGCAAAATTCATCCAGAAGAGCTGGGGAGGGGCCTGCGCATCTCCCCTCCTGATAAATTCTTGGAGATGCGTGTCTAGGGACCATACTAGCAATGGCAAAGCCCTAACCACTTCCACCAGCTCGCACCTGTCTTCTAAGCTTTGCCAGTCTTCCCCATCCACCCCACCCCACCCCACCCTACCACACCCCCGTCACCCTAAGCCGGCTCTGTAACATCTTTGTTTTGTACGTTTCAGGCTCCCTACTTTGCAAGCTCCCAGCCGCATGTACCCAGCACTTTAAAGCAGCCCTTCAGACTGTCTGGCTCCAAAGTTAATCCCAGTGCCCAGCTTACTCAGTGATGAAGGGCTCCTTACACAGGCCCAAACAAGAGGCCCAAGAACAAAGCAGCCAAGCAGAGGACAGGTTCCAAATGATTGCCCTGGACAACCAGGACCACTGTCGCCGGCTCGTTTTTCAGCAAGGCTCTGGGCCATGCAAGGCTGCTAGAGGGGCAAGCACAGCGGCCCCTGGCCTGCTACCAAGACCAACTTCCCAACTCCAACTGGGCTGGTGCCACTCCCCGAGTCGCCTCCTCTCCTCACTCTCCTCTGGAAACCAGCTGTGATCACTCCAGCTCCCAATTCCCCTCCCAACCGCTCTCCACAACAGTCACTGATCCTCAATGCACTGGCCCCGGAACACGCCACTGTGTCTCTTCTGTCTTCCTCCTTTCTATATGAACCCCTCCACTCCTGCCTGGATCCCACCCCTTCCAAACCCAAGAAACACCTCCTGCCTCCCCTTCCAGCAACATCTGTCTCCTCCAGCCCCACCAGACTGCCTTTCCTCCCTGCACAGGGGCCTCCACCTTGCCACGGTTCCCTTGACCATCCCTAGCTCACTACTGTTCTTTCTTCCTTAAGCACACATGACGCCCCAGTCAGTGGCCACCAACCCTCTGAAGGTCTGGACACTTAGGGATCTCCTCAGGGCCACATCTGCCATTGCAAACCCACCACTAGGGACCACCGTCTGCTGCTAGACCACCATCTGGTTGCAGAACTCAGAGTCCACACCCACCCCTTACCCCTCTTGCTGGGAAGATCCTGTTGACCCTGCCTTGTTCATTACCCAAGACCAAAACCAGAGAGGATCCACCTCTGAAAGCTCAAACACCAGCATACCTATCCCTCCAGCCCTCTTCCTCCTCCCTCCTCACACACCTGCCCAGGGTCTCACCTGGGCCTGCTTTCTCCCAGTCCTTCTCCCATCATTACTTCCTTCCTCCTTCAGCCTGGACCCCACACAGTGCCATCCAGAGCATCTCTTGACAGCTCTCTCAATTCCCGCCAGTTTGTCCCATGGCCTCTATGATTCCCCAACCCTGAGTCAAGCTAGTCCCTCACTCACCTGTGCCCAGCCACCTAGAACGTCAAGTACTGCAGGACGCAGTCACATGCCCTGCGCCTGGCACTGCCACCACCTCCCACCACCTTAGACTACACCCCCAACCAGTGCCCTCCAATTCCTTCTCCCAATATCATCTCTCCCTGCCCCTTCTTATGCGATCCTGATGCCCGCATTAACTCCCTGCTTTTGATAAATCACCCATCAGTGACTTTACTCTTAAACTTTCAGCCACTGTCTCTACTGATTCACTCTTGAAGCCTATACACATGACTAAATCTATAATGTTTCAAAACTTAAATGAATCCCATGCCACTAGCAATATACTATAGCAGTGATGGTGAACCTTTTAGAGCTTTCAAAGATAACAAACAGCTGGCTGTGGCACATGTGCCATAGGTTTGCCACCACTGGCCTACAGGAAGTACCAAATCTCTCCATGCATAGGAATAACTTAAGGTGCCTGTTGAACACTACAAAAATGCAAATCCTCAGGTGTCAGTAGATCGATCTTGACCAGAAGGTGATGTTGATCAGGTGGCCCTTGGGACATCCTTCAAGAAACAGGATTTTGGTAGTGGTCTCACCTAATGCGCACAAGGCCTTGGGTTGCATCCTCAGGGGAAGGGGAGGGGCCAAAGAGTTTGGCAGAACAGCAGCTGACATGGTGGGTCACCCCCATGTAAAGGTCTCCCCAGCCACTGGCTTTCACAACACTTTCGTCACAGTGGTTGATGTCATTTAGGGACTCCTTTTTGCTTCCCTGCTCCTTAATGTGAGCCTCCTGGGGCTTGTCCTGAATGAGTTCCCCCCAGCTCTATGCGCCCACCCTCAGTCATGTCTTCCATGTCTAGAACTTCAGGTACCATCAAAAACACCATGTGACAAACATTTTGAAGTGCTCAACCTGGGGTGGATGAATGAATGGATGAATGGACAAGATAGCCCAATTAACAGCAGGTAGAAATGAGCACCGGTGAATAGAAAAGGTGCCACTATGTGTTGATAGGCAAAGGACAAAAAGACACACAAATGACCAAGAGGTGCATGGGGAAACATTCAGCACCACTAATGGTTAGAGAAATGCAAATGAAAACTACAATACGCTATCACTGCACAGCTGTTAGAACAGCTTTTATCAGTGCTTGATGAAGCCGCTGTGATGAGCACTGGCCCTTCCCTTGCTGGATCTTGGGGAAGCTGGGAAGGATGGGAGATGGGGAAGGGGATGTTCAGTCTAGTGTGTGTTTACAAACAGGCATGGAATATTTCAGTACCCTAACCAGCCAGATGTTCATAATGAGTACAGAGACTAAAAATCAGGCCAGGTCTAGAGAAACGTTCAGTTCTGAAGTTGCCTGCTCCAATGGAGTAGGGCTCCTGCATACTATTCTCACTGGTTCTGTCCCAAAGGTGGGTGAAGCTCCATGTCTCTGAGCATCTGGGTTAGCTCCAGAGTTAGTCCTGGCCAACCCAGGCTCCTGTACCTAACTCTGCTGAGTCCCAAAAGGCTGGAAATGGAGGTCTAGTGCTTCAACTTGAGTTATGCATGTGATATCACCCAGGGATCCTGTCAAATGCACATCCTGATTCAGAAAGTCCAGAGTGGGGTCTGGGAGTCTCATTTTCTAGCTTGCAGGCAGTGATGATGATCAGGTGTGTGGACCACACTGAGGACAGCAATGTTAGCATTTCACTACCGAGAAGTAATGCCTAAAGCTAGAAGTCACAGCACTGACTCACCTAAAGCATTATCAAAAGAGATGGGAGAGAGCCGGGGATTTAGCTCAGTGGTTCAGCTGCCTGCCTCGCAAGCACAAGGACCCAAGTTCAATCCCTGGTACCAAAAAAAAACTGGGGGCCAGGGATTTAGCTCAGCAGTTCCACCGCCTGTCTCGAAAGCACAAGGACCCAAGTTAGATCCCCGGTACCAAAAAACAAAAAAAGAGAGATGGGGGAAAAAGAAGAGAGAAAGAGAAAAAAAAGAAGACTGAAGACAAAGGATGCTGGGGTGGAGACACAGGAAGGAAGAAGTGACAAGGATTTTTAAAAGAAGAGTGGAATTCAATGGCAAGAATAAATTGTCTTCAGGAAGCCATCGGCCTAGAACATTCATCGGGCAAAGCAACGTCACAAAAATCCTCTAGAAAGAGGACACTGCTGCCCATAGCAACTGTATCCTTAGGTACTCAAGCTGGGGGCCCTACATAAAGGCCAAAAGGGAATCAGCTATCTCACTTACTCCCTCTCACACTACTGGGGAAATCCAGGATAAAGCAACCTGTCCATGCCACAGAATAAGTTACGGGTGGAAATGTGCACACTCAGGTTTTCTAATTCACCATCCAACAAGTCCTGCTGCTAGAGCGCACACCATGAGTGCCAGATGAAAAGTGGGTGGTCACAACTTGAAAATAGATGAGATCAGCTAGAACAGCATCTTCCTATCTGAGAAAATCCACCTAGTGTAATTACCACAACAGTAATTAGCTGCCTCTATCACCCAGGGCGCTGATAGAAAACCCTGGCTCCTGTCCCTCGGCACTTTTAACAACTCCCTGGCAGGTGCTGTTTCCAAACCTGGGGAGGAGGCACTTCCTAGTAAGGACTGCAGCAGCTGTGCCCAGGGGCCAGGAGGGAGGACTGAAGTGCCCTGGGCCTTTCCACTCACAACCCAAAGAAGTTCCAGCCAATGGGAGAAAACCAAAATGACCTCAATAGAGTGAACGTATATCCACTGCTCAAACAGTGAAAAGACAATGACAAGATATTAAAGGTGCAGCTCCAAAATACTCTTGAGTTTCAGGTAACTGAGTTTACAGTATCTAGATCAACAGCTCTAAATTATAAAGTGCCTAAAAATGAGCTGTGAACTTGTTCAAATGAAAACTCCTCAGGAACTACTACCAAAGACTCGAATTTAGGAAACTTTAGGGTACCGGTGAGACCCAGGAATCTAAGTTCTTAACAAGCACCCCCAGGCCCAAAAGGTGCTGATGCAGAAGGTCTGCAGACCATACTTTCTGAACAGTATCTAAGTCTTTTTTTATGGGATACTAAAGCACTCACAAAGTATAATAAATACTCACCTCAAAATGGCCAATAAGAGAACAATACACAAAGAATAAAAATTTAACACGACATAAGCACAAATGCAATGAAAAAAATTATAAAAAGAAAAACTAAACAGCAGGTTTTGCTAATCAAAATAACCAAAAACTTCTATACTTCAAAATTATGTAAAATTTAAAATCCACTGGAAAGGACAAAAATATAACAAATAGAAGGAGCAATGGCTGCTATCCATATACTATATAAAGATTTAACTATATATACACATATACTGTAACTGACAAATGAACAAAAAACCCAGAAAATTCACAGAATACAAACACAAAATTAAAACTATTCAATGCTAAAGTAATAAAAAGGTACAAATTAAAACAATGTATTACCAATTCATTTCACAAGATTTTAAAAATAATATTCAATGCGGACAATGATGGAAGGCAACTGCATAAACCCCAAGGGTTCAGCAATACAGGTTTCAAAAAACTGAACAACGACATCTTGACACCTACTAGGCGCCCAACACTCTGAACAAAGCATGCAGAAATCCATCCGGTGAGCCTGACAATTTAATCCCATCCTCACTCCCCTCCTACAAATATGTATTTTATTTGTTTTGTTGGGGTTTTTTCGGTACCAGGGATCGAACTCAGGTCCTTGCACTTGCAAGGCAGGCGGCGGAACCACTGAGGTAAATCTCCAGCCCACAAATATGTATTTTAAAAGACCCATACACATAGAAAAAATACAGTCCAATCTATGTAGCTATTCATCACAGCATTATTTATAACAGATCCAAAAAGCTAGAAATAAAAAGTCATTAAATGGGCTGAGGATTTAGCTCAGTGGCACCATGCCTGCCTCACAAGCGCAAGGTCCTGAGCTCAATCCCCAGTACCAAAAGAAAAGTCATTAAATGGTTGGCATAGAAATTGTTGTCTAATAATATGTAATAAATAGGGAAATGCTTAAATTAAATATAGAGTGAAAAAGTAGTAAATATAATGGTGCATATAACTTGATTCTTTTTTAATGTTAACCAAAAAAAGACTATTTTCAGAGTTATGTGCTCTGGGTTATGGATAACTTTTCTCCATACCTTGCAGTAATTTCCAAATTCTGCAGAGCTATCAATTTCATGATGACTGATTTTTAAAGAGACTTCGCTCTGAACAAGTTGATGGAATGGACACTATTCTCTCTTGTTACATTGTGGATGGCTGGCTGCCTAAAAGCACCACATCCAAAACAAAGTCCAAAGTACTGCAAGTTGCTTCCACAACAGTGAACAGTCAAGACCAAACTTGTAAACGTTTTTTTTTAAAAAAAAAAAAAAAAAAGGAAAGAAAGAGCACATTCAAAATGCTGAATGGAATAAAAATAGACAAGAAATCAATACAACATAGAAATTTAACTAAAGGTTGCAATAAGGGGACTGTCTGGAAAGTAGACTCTACTAACTCCTGCTGAAGAGACAGAGGACAGACAGGGCAGCCCAGGACAGGACTGAGCCACGCCACCTTCCAACACTGCTTGAGTTCCTCATCCACTACCCAGGACAGGCCTCACTGTGCAAACCAGGGGCCCAAACCACAAATCAGTGAAGTGGTGGCATCTCTGCTTGCATGACATCAGCTCTACAATGGAAAGATAATCTCACATCTCCAGGTTAAATATTTGATTGTGGATAAAGGCAAAGCAGAAAAGGGCTTCTAAGGAAGAGAAAATAACCAAGTATGGGGGTGCACATCTGTAATCCCAGCACTCTGAAAGGCTGAGGCAGGAAGATCACAAATTTGAGCCTAGCCAGGCAATTTGTCGACTTAGTGAGATCTTGTCTCAAGAATTAGAAATTTTAAAAGGATTGCCAGATATAGTGGTGCACGCCTGTAATCCCAGCACTCAGGACACTAAGGCAGGAGGATCACAGAGAGTTTGAGGCCAGGCTGGACTACATACCAAGACACTGTCTCAAAAACAAACAAAGGGTCAGGGAATTTAGCTCAGCAGCACCACGCCTGCCTTGCAAGTGCAAGGTCCTGAGTTCGATCCCCAGTATGGCCCCCAAAAAAATTTCTTTTAAAGGGCTATGTAGCTAAGTGCAAAGGGCCTGGGTTCCATCCTGAATACTACAAAAAGAGAGTATGAGTTAGGACAGGTCCAGTCAAGTTTTTGTTTTGTTTTGTTTCTTCTGGTACCAGGGATTGAACTCGGGTCCTTGCACTTGCACAGCAGGTGGTAAAACCACTGAGCTAAATCCCCGACCAGTCAAGTTTCAATTTATCAGAAGAGCTTGTATTCCCACTTCTGTAGAACATCCAGGTGGTCACATATGTGGGTGGAGAAGCTGCAGAGGCTCCAGGCTTAGTGTATCAAAATCTGGACCAACTCCACAGAAACTCCTGAAGCCTCAGACTCCTCTTCTGTAAAATGGGGCTAGTGACTCCTAACTCCTAATATGACTGCTTTCCATACATAAAATCTAGCACTCAGCACACAGGACACTCCTTGGCAAATGTAAACAGTTCATTTGCTGTGTTCCATGACAGAGGAATCCACGAGCATCTCAGCCTCCTAAATATCTGAGATTGCAGAATGGACTTTCCTTTTTTTTTTTTGGTACTGGGGGTCGAACTCGGGTCCTTGCTCTTTCAAGGCAAGTGGCAGAACCACTGAGCTAAATCCCCGGCCCTGGACTTTCCTTATTGATGAAAGCCAAGAGCACACTTCAGGATCATCCCTCCTCTTCTGAACACACCAGCTTGTAGCTCACCCGGGTGGGACTGAGACCGGAGGTGCTAGGTTGGCCAACATTGTCCGCACTAGCTGTATGCTGCCTCAAAGAGACCTGCTCTGTCAACTCCAGCTCCAGTGTGGCTCCCTGTGGCAGCATTCCACCCAATTAGATGACATCTTTGTGGAGGCTTCAGGTGGGGACTTGTCTGTGCGTCCAGAATAGGGGATGTAGTAAAGCGATGCTTCAGCACAGACCAGCCTGTGACCTTGAGCAAGTCACTTCTCTACCTCAGTTTCCCCTTTAGCAACCAGCATAGTCCATTCTGTCATCCCTAAAGTCCCCTCCTGGGCTCCCATTGTACGGTCCCCTGCATGACAGTGGTTCCAGTGCTAACAATCAGGCCCAAGGGCCACCTTCAAATGTGTTCCACCTCCATGTAAAGCCACTTGGCAGTCCTCTGGCCCGCTCCCACGAGAAGGGAGGATTCTGAGTGGCTCTCCAGCTTCCTGTGTTCTGTGTGCAGCTGCTCCCCACCCTAACTGCTCTTCCACCTTCCTTTTTCCACCCACAAAGTGGTCCAGTGTGTGCGTCTGGGGCCATCACAGGCGAGCGGTGAGTGTGTCCACTGAGACAGGGTCTCCAGGCCAGCCCGTGTGTATGCTCCGGGTGGACAAATAAACAGGACAGAGATGCAATATGAATCCCATCATTTCCTCAACAAACAAAACCCACCCACATGCTTCTTCATAAATCCTGCCTCTGAGCTCCATGCCGATGAACAGTCCCTAAACTGCATCTATGATAAAAACCCTCACTCCTTTCATGCCCTGACTCTTAAGAATCAAAATATTTTCACACTGCAACGTACTAATAATGCCTCTGCTGAAGTAATATCAATAGCGGTTTCCCTGGAAAGACCCACGGCCAGTGCGCTTTCCAAGAGATTTTCTTTGAATGTTCTTTGTGTCCCGGCGCACTGGGGAACCCGGCCGTCCCGCCTGCATCTGGAGGACGCTGGGGGCTCAGGGCCAGGCAATGCTGTCTCAAAGCCCACCGCGAAAGGACCCCTTCGCCCGGACAATCAAGTACCCCCAAAACACTCGGCACGCCACATCCATCTGGCCATGCACAGACAACCCAAGGGCCCGCACGCTGCAGGAAAATCGAGGCACATTCTGAGCCGAAGCCCCAGACCCGCCTCGGGCTCCAGGGTCCACGGGAAGGTGGCTCTGCAGACCGCTGGCAACGCTGGCCAGAATCCGCTCCCTCCTTTTCCTTTCATTTATTCCTCTCCTCCATGCCTTTATTTGCTGGGCCCAAGAAGAATGGGAAAACCATCTCCAGAAAGCAGGGCGAGGGGAGCCGTGGAGAATAAAAGACGCTGGGCGGGGAGAGCTGGGCTGGAAAGCAACCAGCGGCAGAGGCAGGGAGGTCCCGTAGGGCTTACCTGGGGCGCACGAGGCCGGCCTGGCCAGCAGCAGCAGCCACAGGCCGGGGAGCAGCAGCCGGGGGCGGCGAAGGGCGGGAGGCCCGGGAAGAGGCGCGACCCCGGCGCGGGGCTTCGGCTCCATGGCCCCGCGGTCCCGGCCGCGCCCCGGCCCGGCCTCGGCTCAGCGGCGCGCTCAACCCGGGCGGCTCAGGGCTCGGCGGGGACGGGGCGCCCGAGAGGCGCGCGGCGAGTGGGGGCCGGAACCGGGCCGGCCGCTCCGCCCCCTCGGAGCCTTGGAGCCGCTGCCCGGCAACGCGCGGCCCGGCGCGGGGCGGCGAGCACCCCCTCCCGGCCGCCCGGCGCCAGCCGCCCGCGGGGCCCCCGCCTCCCAGCCTCCGCCTCCGCCTCCGCCTCTGCCTCCCGGAGCGGGGGCAGCAAGCAGGGCCGGCGGGGCGGCAGGTGTGCGGCGCCGGGCTGCGGGGCCTTCCTGAGCGCCCACGCGCACGGCTCTGCGGGCCTCAGCGCGGCCACCCGGGGAGCTGGGTCGTCGGGGAGCACCCTTTGGCAAGTGGCCACTGAGCGCAATTGAGGTGGCGCTGGAGAGACGCCCGGCACATGCAGGCCTTTTCCAGGGACCTCAGCACCCACGGGAGGTGGAGAAGTCAGCATGGCGGGGTGGGGGGTAGAGTTTCTGGGAGGAAATGAAGAAGGCAGCTGACATTTATGGGTACCTACTGTGTGCCAGGCTTCTAACTGAAGACCCTCGTGGTGGGAAGATCATGCAATCCAGAACTAGCAGTTTAGGAGGGTTGTAGCCTGTTGGAGACTTTGCACCAGCCAGGATCCTAAACCTGTGTATGGGGAACACTTTTATAGGCAGTGGAAAATGAATTCACAGGGACCAAAGGATCATACTTGCTCTAAGACGGGTTCCCCTGATAAGCCCAGAGAAGGACCACACAGCCCAAGCTATCCACCCAGGCCAGAAAATTAGCAAGAGCTTCTCTTCAGAATAAGACAGGTGGAGCCAGGGATTTAGCTCAGGAGCGCCATGTCTGCCTTGACAGTGCGAGGTACTGAGTTCACTCCCAGGTATCGAGAAAAGAAAAAAAGACAGGTAAACCGGGCCTGGTGGCACACACCTGTAATCCTAGAACTTGGGAGGCTGAGGCAGTAGGATCACCGCGTGTTTGAGGCCCATTTGAACTACATACTGAGACCCTGTCTAAAAAAAAAAAAAGACAGGCAACTGTTGTAAGCATCTGTTAGTTTCAAGGAAATGAGAATAAAAGTTACAGATAGCTTTTATTCATGTCCCTAATTTTTGTGATTTATTATGCCACCTTTCAGAGACAGCTCTTGTCCTCAGCAATCACTCCACTGTTCCCACTATGCTTCACCCTCCAAAGAGAGTTTTCCTACCTTGTGTCCAGGCATGTCCTTAGTGACATACCTAAGTGGAAACACTGCTTGTCAGAGAATCGGATCCCTGGATACCATGGCCCTATGTCTGGGCCCTTTTGTTCATGGCTTTTATGTTCTTTGACCTTGTCGAATAAAAACACCTCACTTGGGCCGGGGATTTAGCTCAGTGGTTTCGCCGTCTGCTGCGCAAGTGCAAGGACCCGAGTTCACTCCTCAGTACCAAATAAATAAATAAATAATAAATAAATAAATAAATAATAAATAAATAAATAAATAAAAACACCTCACTTGACCACAAACTACTGCGTTGGGCCATTCCTAACTTGTTTAGTCCTGTTATGTTACACACCCACTCCCCAGTGAAAAGCTGCGTCCTTCCAGATTCACCCTCGGCCTCTAATAAGCGCCCACCTACCTGGACTTCAGGGTGTCGAAGGTAGGAGCCCCCCAGCTCACCATTCCCAGCCAACTTGGGGACATTTGGAAATGAAAATAAAAATAGCAACTTTGAGCCAATGGAAGTGATTCCTGAGCAGTACTTTATAAAGATGGGGCAATCCCTAAGGTCTCTCTCATGGCAGGAAACTGTGACCTCTGTTGGGAGTTAGAGCACTCAGTGTCTAGGAAAAGGCCTCCCGGGCCTCAGCTGGTGTAACAGTGCAGTCCAAGAGTGAATGAGTGTCCGAGGGTGCATATGCAGGCTCCCACACCTGTTCCACGTGTGGACACCCATGGGTCTAGGAGAAGTGATTAGGGCAAAGCCTTAGGGCATTCGTATCAAATTCCACAAGTAAATTGGGTGAATACTGCTGAGCACCTACTATGACCTCTTATCTAAGAAGATAAAAGAATCCATTTTGGGGTTATCTCATCCAATTCTTGTTTATGGAAAAACAAGCTCAGAGGTGAGCTTCTTTCCCTAAAACTCAACCCCATGTGCGATTCTCACCTCCTGTGTCCCTGCTACACCACACAACACCAGGGCAGGGGAGAAGCACCTGGCTACTGTGCAGGCTGCCAGGCTGGTTCCGTGTGAGAGCTAGGATCTGCCCCACCCCCAGATCTAAGCAAAACCAGCCCCACTCTGGGCCTCTTCCAGCTCCTTGGAGGAGGAGTCTTAGAGGCCAAGGGATACCTCCTCGGGACCCAGCTTCCCACACTTGAGTGCCCAGGACCCAGAAGTCTCCGACTCTTTAGCCCAGGCCTTGTTTCTGGAGCTCATACGGCCTCTTCTCAGGTCTGTCCTCCCAAGGATGGACAACAGCTGATGTGTGTGGTCCCCCAGGGTGGCCAAGGAGGCATGGCAGAACTTCCGGTTAGGGTTGCACAGAAGCAAGGAGGAGAAGGAGGGAGGAGAAGGTCAGGCCCACTCCAAGTTCACACAGCAACCTGACTGCCACAGAAGGAGTCTCCACTTCTGCCTCTGAGCCCGGCCTGCCAAGTGGTTATGAAGGGCTCATTAGGGGAAGGAGCTGGACACAAGTTATTGCTAGCTCAGCCATACCTTGCTGATTGTACACAATGTGGTGTGTGGGCTTCCTTTTGTACTCCTGACCCAGGCTTCTCTCTCCTTAGGGGTGGGCCTGGATATGGATGGGAGGGAGAACTGACAAATTGAACAGCTGGAGAACATCTGGAAGGCACAAAGCATGATGCTGAGAGCTACAGACCAGGAATCTGGACAGCTAAGTTCTGCCTTGCAAAAGTGTATGAACTTGGGCCAAAGGCCTAGCCCTACTCTCAAACCTCAACCTTCCTTACTTGATGATGGGTTTGAAATGTCTACCTTACCTAGCGGTGGGTTGCTGTAAGAGCTGTAGAAAATAAGCCAGGTATGGTGGCACATACCTATTATCCCAGCACTTGGGAGGCTAAGGCAGGAGATGGCTGTGAGTTCAAGGCCAGCCTGTGCTACATACTGAGTTCAAGGCCAGCCTGAATTGCATAGCAAGACCCTATCTCCAAAAACTCAACATTATAACAATAATTGTACAAAATAAAGATCCATAAAGGTCATTCATTATATTTCACGAATATTTCCTGAGCACCTACTATAAGCTAGGATCTGTGCACAGTGGGGGTACAACAAAAGGAAGGCATTTCCCTATGTGTAGGGCCTGGTAATAAATAGCTGATGACAGCTGTTTGGAGACTAATAAGGGGAAAGGTGTGAGAGGAGGGGCAGCAATATCACGTGAACTAGGGCTGGGGAATCAGCTCAGTGGTTCTGCTGCCTGCCTCGCAAGTGCAAGGTCCCGAGTTCGATCCCCAGTACCAGAAAAACAATATCATGTGAACCAGAGCAGTCAAGGATGACCACTTCAGCCAGGTGACACTGAGCCAGGGCATTGACTGCGAAAAGGGTGCCAGACAGAAGGGACAACTGCAAGAGGAGGAAGCAATGAAAATAAAGCACCCAGAAAATCCTCACTGAGCCCCTGCTGAGTAAATGCCCCCCCCCAGTGCTGAGTGATGAGCAGGATCAATTAGTTACAGTTTTTTCGAAGAGTTTACAATCTTACAGAGAAAATATAATTTTAAAAAAAACTATAGGGCTGGGGATGTAGCTCAGTGGCCGTTGTGCCTGTCTGGCAAGGTCCTGAGTTCCTCCAGGAGGGAAGCAACTGTGTTACACAGCAGGACATAATGTCAGAAAGAAATTACAAAGTGTTGGAAGGAGGAAGCAGTCATGTTTGGAGGGCTCAAGAAGAGCTGCAGGGTGATGTCACCTAGGAGCTCACCTTAGGGGGTCCTCAAAGAATGAGAGGGATTGGGAGGACTAAAGATATTCAGGGTGGGGTTTGAACACACACAAAGGCGAGGCCAGTGAGAGTCTGCTACCTAGTGTCTCAGAAGGCATTAGAGTCACCTGGACTCCAGAAAACAAAAGCCCCATGTCCATACTAGGAACAATTAAATACAAACCTCTGCAACCCTCCCTTTAGAAAGCTCCTCAGGGTTTTGATCTATGGTCAGGGATAGAAACTATGTAGCTAGAAGCTTAACTCAGCCTTTCTGTAAAGCGGGAAGACAGTACTTAAGAAATGTGTGATAGAGAAGGGAAAAGCTAGGACAGAGCAAGAAGGCCTTAAATAGGGACTGAAGGGTCAGGACTTAATTTTGTAGGCAATGAAATATCAGTAAAAATCTTTCTGAGCTATTATTAGAACTAAGCACAAGAAAGATTACTCCATTAACAATGTACAAGATGATTTGGAAAAGAGAAATGACTGCAGTGGGGAGATCAATTAGGAAAAGATCTTAACCCTAGATGCATGAAGTATCAAGGATCCTAATATTTTCCACATCAAAAATTCCATACCGGTGGGAGTCTACCGTGGAGGCTAAGGAGGACCACTTGGCCTTCTCTATCAAAATTTAAAATCAGTTCACCATTTGGCCCAGAAAGTCTACTTCAACATACATATGCTTTTTTATTCTTCCTCTTCTTTTTTTACCTTTTTAAGGGTTTTATTTATTTATTTATTTCAGGGTGGGTTTTTTTGTTTTGCTTTGTTTTTTGAGATAACGTCTCACTATATAGCTCAGGCTGGCCTTGAAGTTACTATGTAGCCTAGGCTGGCCTTGAACTTGCAGCAATCCTCCTGCCTCAACAGGCATGCACCACTACATCCAGTTTAATTTTTCTTTTCTTTCTAAGTAAGGTTTAATTCAGCCAGATAAAATCAACCAGATTACTGAGTCAGTGAAATTTCACCTTTTTAAAATGTTCAGTAAGTTTGATAAACCTATTAAATTTTACAACCACCACTATATACTAGATGTCTAAAACACTTTATCTATCCCCCTAACACAACCCCCCAATTACTGCCAACCACGGATCCCATTCTGTTTCTACAGCTTTGTTTTCCCCAGAATTTCATATAAATGGAATCCTACTGTGTGTAGCCTTTTGAGTCTGGTTTATTTCACTTAGCCTAGTGTCCTAGATTCATATACATTGTTGTATGTATCAGTAATTTGTTCCTTTCTATTGCTTAGTAGTATTCCATTGAATGGATATATCACAATTTGTTTATCTACTTCACCAATTGAAGGACATTGGGTTGTTTCCTGGTTGTTGTTTGTTTGTTTGCCATAATGAATAATGCTGCTAAAACTACCTTTAGAAGAACTGCTAGATTGTCTGGTAAATGTATATTTAACTTTATAAGAAACTTCCAAACTATCTTCCAAAGTAGGATATATTTTACATTCCCACTAGCAATGAATAAAAAGTCCTACTTGTTCTACATCCTTGTTAATACTTGGTTTTGTTAGTCTTTTTAACCAACTCAATTCCAGGAGCTGTGTAGTGAGAGCTCATGGTGGTCTTATTTGCATTTTCTTGGTGACCACTGATATGGTTGTCAATTTTCATGTGTTTATGTGCCACTGACTTATTTGCTTGGAATCTGGAGACTTGAAGGGTCAATTAAAATCTTTTCCACATTTAGTATCTGGATTATTTTCTTATTACCAAGTTAAGTAATTTTATATATTCTTTTTTGGGGGGTGCCGGGGATCAAACTGAGAACTTTGTGCTTGTGAGGCAGGTGCAGTGCCAGTGAGCTAAATCTCCAGCCAATTTTATATATTCTTAAGAGAATCTTTTTATCAGACGTCTTTTTTGCAAATATTATATCCTAGTCCATACCTTGTCTTTTCATTCTTTTCATGGTATATTTCAAAGAACAAAATATTTAAACTTTGATTAAAACCAATTATTTATTT
The DNA here is from genome assembly GCF_053883595.1 of Heterocephalus glaber. Classification (NCBI taxonomy): domain Eukaryota; kingdom Metazoa; phylum Chordata; class Mammalia; order Rodentia; family Bathyergidae; genus Heterocephalus; species Heterocephalus glaber. The sequence goes on from NW_028258153.1 coordinate 27,752,571, forward strand.
CTTTATCATTTTTAGGAGCCTGGATTAGGAGAAAGGATGAAACACTGAGAACTGAATGTGTCAGCTGTGATGCACTAGGCCATCTCCCAGCCCTGGAACACAAAGGCACGAGCCATGGTGGAGAGGTGCTGGGGCTTGGGCAGTGTGTTGGGAGGGCTAAAGATCCAGGTGGGAAAACCATTTGAACAGGGTTAGTACCTAAAGATATGAGAGTGTGTCACTATGCCTCAAAAGAGAGACGAGAAGGAAAGAAAAAAGGACCCAGGAGAGGTTCCCAAGAAAAGACTTTACTTTTGGGAAAACTGAAGAGGCATTGTTGAAAAAGATGGAGAACAATTCAGATAGAAAGCAAAGAATTCAATGCAAATGTGATATTGTCAAAGTCCTGGGAAGAAGTTTTGAAGTGAAAGGACTGGTCAATATCAAGGACAACATGCTCAAGAATACCTTTGGGACTTGATTCTGTTGTTAAAAAGAGATTTTTCTCTATGTTCTCATTTATTTCACTTAGCATATAGTCCTCTAGGTTCATCCATGTTGTCACAACTGACAGACTTTCTTTTTATAACGAAATAGTATTCTGTTAATATGCACATTTTCTTTATCCATCCACCTGTTGATGGACTCAGGTTGCTTTCCCACCTTGGTCATCAATCATGAATAGTGCTACAATGAGCACAAGCACACAGATGTCTCAGACATTCTGACAACCTGCTTCAGGTATACACCCAGGAGTGCCACTGTTGCGTCAGGTGATAGTTCTGTTTATTTGGTATTTTTGTTGTTGTTGTTTCCCTGTTGTTTTTTAGGAACCTCCATACTGTAATGGTACCTTGGTTCATGAACTCAATTCTCTCCACCATTCTGGTCACAGACCAAACTGGACAAGAACCAAACCAAATTTCCCCATAAGGTCAATATTGAACCTAACCACTGAATTTGATTTGGTTCTCATTCAACTCAGTTTGTGACCAGAATCATGGAAAAAATCCAGTTTGTGAACCAAGGTACATCGTAGGTGAAGGTGGAAACCAAAAAGAAGAGGTGAGAAAGTGGGCAGGTTGGGAAGTAGTGAAGGCCACAGAGACTAATATGTAGCAGACTTAAGACATATTTTAGGATAGACAAGATTTAGGAGGTTGTCCAGAGACACTAAGAGAATAAAATGCAAGAGAGATATCATCAATGGAGCAAGTTCTCAGAGCTAAGAGGAGACAGAACCAAGAGCAACATGTAATTCTTTTGAAAAGGCACAGTCAGCAGTCCACTATCCAGTGTCAAGAGAAGGGCTTGATAAAAGTACAGTACAGGAACAAGAGGCAACGCTGTACTTCTGAAATAGCAAATGAACACACATAGGAAGGATAGGAGGTTAAGTGGGGGGAAATACTAATATAAACAAATAGCTCGTGAATAATATAAAACATGTTTGGCTGAGAAGGAATTGTGCAAATTTTAAACTTGTCATATTAGGATAATGAGATTCTGGACATTCTTTGCTTTGATGATGTTATTATATTTATCTTTTCAGTTAAAAAAATGTTTAGAAGGCAATGCCTTCTAAAGAAGAAGAGAGAAAAGAGAAACGAATCAAGGCCAAGAACTTTGATGATCTCCAGAGGGATTTCTCCCTTTACCGTCATCATCCCAGTGTTAGATGGCAGGATTGAGATGATAAATATGAAAATCCAAGAAGGGAATGGATGGGTGTGAGCTACAGTAGGTGGGGAAGGTGTCACCAAGTACTTGGGACTTAAACTGGGTCTTGAATAACAGACACAATGGGTGACTTTCATTAAAGGAAGGAAAGAGGGAGCACTGTACAGAAGCCAAAGGTAATGAGAGAAATGGACAGAGCATGGCATAGGACAGGGCCACTTTACTGGAAGAAAAGCTATCTGGAAGAATTTGGGGACAAAACTGCGAATAATGTCAGATTTGGACCTGCCATAACCTAAACTAAGTAACTACCTCAGTTTACCCTGGCCCTTAGGGAGGACTTTCTATCAAAAGGGAATCCAGCAAGGAAAGAGACATCGTCAGAGTGCCTGTGCCTACAGGCACAATGATCAAAACCAATGTCCTTCCTTGGAGGGATGGGCAGGAGGTGCCTGCCACTCTCCCACAGCTTGGTAGCAATGATGGCGAGTGAGAATGTTCCAGAGGAGGTTCCAAGCCCGGCCTCTCTGCCTGTTGCTGCACCCCCACCCCTGCCCCGCGCCAATGGACAAGCTGTCACACAGCAACCGCCCCAGTCCTCTGCCCACACTCCCTGTGGCCATCTCCTCCTCCAGCCCCAAACCCACAGCAGCTCGCTGAAGCCTGACATCTACAGTAGCATCCCAGAAACAGCTGGTGAGAGCTATTTTAGGATCACTCTCAGACTCTGGCTTTCCACTAACTCCAACTCACATATGACAGTGTTCTAAAACTCAGAGGCTCTGGCTCAAGCTCAGAGTGGGAATAATGATAATAATCTAGTGCAGTTCCTGGCTCTTCCATCCTGTCCTAAATTCAGATCAAGCACAGGAATATGAAGCCAAAGCCAGACAAGGTACAGATCTGTGCTCACTGCCTTGATTCTCTAGAAATCCCTTCTCACCCAACCTCCTGGAGCCGCCCTCCCTAGGACAGACATCTCTGCTCTTGAGTCTCCTGGAGTTGTGGGCATCACTCCTCCAGGAAGTCTTCCCTCATCTCCCCACGGCTCTGCTTGTTGCCTTCTCCTGCACAAGTCCCTAAGACACCTCTGCCACTGCACTGACCACATGGAATTAAGTCTTCATGTGTTTGCTTGCCCTGTAGACTGTAAGTCCTCCAAGGGCAAAGACCTTCCTGTTTACCTCTTCCTCCCCCAGTACTTGGCAGGCCATAGAGCCCCATGAGTGTTTGCGGAATGAATAAATAGCAACACAAGAACAAAGCTCCAAGCTGGTCTCTTCTCTCACCTGACCCCAGAAGGAGTGAATTACCCCAAGAAGAGCATGAGGTTGTCCTAGTTCTTTGGTACCAGGCCCAGAAGGGGGACACCTTGGAGTCTGCTTCTCCATCTTTGCACTGACAGAGTAACTTCTCAAACTTCAAAGTAGGTCAAGAAATGCTGGATTCCTCTGTCATGCACTATGAAACACCACCCAGAGACTGCTTGAAAAACGTAAAAGGCTGCTTCAGACATGACATTGGCTTGGCCTTCCACAGAGCTCGGTAAGCTGCCCTGGTTGGCACCAGCAAACATAAATTAAATTTAGTGGACTGAGGCTGTTGACAGAAATAGAGCAGGAATACAATCTCTGCCCTTTAGGAAATGACATTCCTCAAGCAATAAAACATGCTTGAAAATTGAATTTTACTTATAATATACAAAATTGAATAGACTCTGGATGACAATTGTGAGAAGTTGGATGATAAAATTGTCTGCCCACAAACAACTCTCTCTGAGGACTCATGCACTTTGAAGGGAAAAGTAAGAAATTTCTAGATCAGTACCGTTTAGAAGAACTTCCTGTGATGGTGGAACTGCTCTATAAGTCTGAGCTCTGTAAGGAAGTAGCCTCCAGCCCCAAATGATTCTCAAGCATTCGAAGTGTGGCTAGTACAACTGGGAAACTGAATTTTTAAAGGAATTTAATTTTAATCTAAATTTAAATATCCACAGGTGGCCAGTGGCTACCATATTGGACAACATAGCTCTAGATCATGGAAAAAAAAATGTGAGAAATGTCCCAGTAATCCAAGTAGAAAAACTGGAAACTCATAACACACTATGCATCTAATACAGTAATTGGCCTCAAGTTAAATAACAATAATTATTGTTCTGTACTGGAGTTTTATTTAAAAATTTGTATAACTTGCCAGGGATTTAGCTCAGTGGCACTGCAGTTGCCTCACAAGCACAAGGTCATGAGTTCGATCCCCAGTACCAAAAAAAAAAATTTATAACTATGTTCATAAATGAAATTGGCTTCTAATAGAATTTTTAAGGAATCTTCCTTATCAGGATTAAGAATAGTACCATTTAACTCACAGATTTAATTTGAGATCATGCCATCTTTCTAATTTTTCTAAAGAGAACTTTAATTTTTTATCAAACATTGTAGAAAAAGCATAATATAAAGAGAAGCAAAATTGTGAGCATTAAAATTACCTGTAATCTCACTACTGCCAAAGAAGCATAATTAATATCAGATGTATGCTTGTGCCAGACTACTCTTCAAATGCATAAATTCATACATATACATGAACACAAAATACTGATAAAAAAGGATCCAACTGTGTATAAAATTTTGTTTTAATCAAGAATATATTATAAACATCTTTTCACCTTAATAAATCATATTTCTACAACATAACTTGTAATAATTGCATTGTATTCCATGGTATGAACCTGTCATAAACTCTTTTTTTTTTTTTTTGGTACTGGGGATCGAACTCAGGACCTTGCACTTGCGAGGCAGGCACTGGAATCACTGAGCTAAATCCCCAGCCCCTGTCATAAACTCTTTAGTGAATTCCCTAATGGACATTTAGGTGGTTTCTAATATCTTACCTTTTAAGTAATGCTGCATTAAGCATTGTACTGCGCGGGATTTTTTTATCTTTTTCTTTTTTCTTTTCCAGTTCTGGGGATGCCAATGGGAGACACCATTGGCCAAACCATTGGTTTGAGGAGAAAAGGGAGATCAGGGTACTAACTTCCCTAGCTCCCTCCCTGAAGGACTGTGGGTTGGCTGGGCCCTTGAACTAAAGAGCACCACACCTGCTTGGAGATTCTGTCTTATGGATACTCTCTCTGGGTTCCTGTAACAGCTCCCTCCCCTGTCACAGTCCTGCCCAGGTGGCCCATGGCCCCACTGTTGGGTCACCCCAGAGTACTCTGCCATCTTTGTCTGTTTTCCTCAACCCTGCCCATGCCTTTATCAACAATGTCCTCCATTAAATTCTCCTCACTTTTTCAGTTTAAGTGTGCCACCTGTTTCCTCCCAGGACCCAAACAAATATAAACATCTTGACACATTTTTTTATTATCACATGATTAATTTCTGAATGCAGGATTATTTAATCATAAGACATGCACATTTTAAGGACCTATACAACACAGCTAATTTGTCTTCCAATACACCCCTCCTCCAGCAGTGTGTGAGCTTGTCGGCCTGGGAAGGCCCTCTGTCCAACTGGGAATTACTGTTGTTTCTCTTCATCTTTTTTTGTGGGTGTTTTTTTTTTGGTACTGGGGATCGAACTTGGGTCCTTGTGCTTGCAGGGTAGGCAGCAGAACCACTGAGCTAAATCCCCAGCCCCTATTTTGGGTTTTTTTTTGGGGGGGAGGGCGGTTCAGTACCGGGGATCGAACTCTGGTCCTTGCGCTTGCGCAGCAGGTGGTGAAACCACTGAGCTAAATCCCCAGCCCTGTTTTTTTGTGTTTAGAAACCTTTCTGTAATACAGAGATCATCCCATCTCTGAAAGTATGTCAGGGACGGGGAGACAAATTGTGAATAGCTACAGTCTGCTTGCTGGTTCTTGCATAACTTTTTCAGTGTTTTTGTCTGCTGTTAGCAGACAATAGGCATTCATTACAATTTTTGCTGATTTCATCTGACCCATTTGTTGAGGCGGCCTTCTCTTCTCTTCATGCACTCCAAAAGGTAAACAGATTTTGTGTCCCAGTGCTCCTTGGGGGTTCTTGTCCCTCTGGATTTCAACTGTCTTCATTATCCTGTGACCACATTTCTTTTATGGACCCTAAATTGTATTTATGATTTTGTAGATTATCTTTTTTTTATTCCTTTGTGACTTCCTTCCTTTGTAACAGGGGCTGGGCTGACATTCAAATCCTGATTTACTTTTTGAAAAGGTGATTAAATCTTAAGAATATTTTTATAAAAAAAAAAGCTGTAGTCAACTGCAAATTCAATATGCATGTGATTACCAATGGAAGAAATTGAAACGCTGCCTCTCACATGTAATATGGAAAAGTATGAATATTGTAGAGCCATATAAATAGTTTTGTAGAACTGAATGTTCCACAGCTGCCACATGCACTTGAAGGAAATGCTACAACATTTGTGAGTCTGTCCAGAACTACTGATTAGACACAAGGGAAGTAGAGAAAAAGGACACTGGAAACAACTGGGGGGATGATTTCATTTTGCAATGCTTTTTTTTTTCTTCCAGTACTGGAGATTGAACTCAGGACCTTGCACTTAACAAGGCATGTGCGGTGCCACTGAGCTAAATCACAGCCCTCATTTTGCAATGCTATCTGAAAGGCAGGACTTGATGAGTTAGTTTGATTTTGCTAAATTATGTTTCCACCATCGACATCCTCTACAAAGCCTCAACCACGGGCTTGCAGAGCAGTCAGATGCAGTCACCTTTGGTTCTGAGGACATGGCAGAGACGTGGAAAAGCAGCTCTCTGCGGCCCAAGGGTGTTAATTATGAGCAGAGACAGCTCAGCAACGCAGAGGCCCAGGGCAAGGGTGCCTCCTTCCCGAGTCTAAGGGCAACATTGATCTGGCTCAAGTCTGTTTTGATAATTACATGAGGTGGGAGACCTATAGGGTTTCTCATAGTATTTGTCTTACAGTAAAGCTGCAAGAAGTGAAAGCTACCTAAATTACAAATATAATGATTTCCATTCCTCTGGCTTATTTGGATCACAAGATATAAAATAATTCAATTTGAGCCAGATGTGGTGGCACACACTTGTAATCCCAGCACTTGGGAAGCTGAGGCAGGAGGATCATCATGAGTTCAAGGCCAGCCAGGGCTACATAGTAAGATCAAGGGCAGACTGAACTCCATAGCAAGACCCTGTCTCAAAAAAAAAAAAATTGGGGCCTAGGGATGCAGCTCAATGGTAGATTATGTGTTTAATATGCACAAGGCCCTAGGCTGAATCCTCAACATTGTATGTGTGTACACATGCACATGTGATTATCATATATATTCAGATTGTGTGCAATTATAATCAATATATATTCAGGTTTCTTCTGATACTATTTAATAGGACCCTAGAGATAGATAATACATACAGATAATAACTTTTTATAGTCTACTTGTATTTTCCATGACAGTCCTGCTAGCACCATTTACTTTTTAAAAAATTAATTAATTTTTTGGGGGGGGTTGAAACAGGGTCTTGCTATGTAGTTCAGGCTGGCCTTTTACTCACTATTTGTTCCAGGCTGGCCTTGAATTTGCAGTAATCCTCCTGTCTCAGCCTCCTCTTGAATGCTGGGATTACAGGTGTGCGCCACCATACTCAGTTCCTGGGTATATTTTTAAATTTTAGGCTGAACTGATTTTTTGTTTCCAATTTTAAGAAATGGGTCTCTAGGGCCAGGGATTTAGCTCAGTGGTTTCAGTGCCTGCCTTGCAAGCACAAGGTCCCGAGTTTGATCCCCAGTACCAAAAAGAAAAGAAATGGGTCTCTATTACAACCCTGATTAAGTCCATTACTTCCTCAGAAATTCCTTTTTTAAAAAATTTTTTTAAATTATATATTAATTGGTAAATTTTAGGTATACAATGCATTTACATTTATCATTGGGTGTTTATACCTGAACATGATGTATCTTAGTTCTTATTTTTTCCCCCATTACCTATGTGCCCTTCACCCCCACCACCCTTCCCTATTTACACAGACTTTGTTTCCATTTTAGAAATTCCTTTTAATATTTAGTTGCATTTATGTGCTCTGCGGCCTGGGTCAGTAATTTTGCTGGTAATATCATAACCCTCTTACTTAATCCTTCTGTATTTTGAATTTGATTTTTCAATTAACCTTGGGCATTGCTGACTGACTATAGTGTAGATTTGATTATATCATTTTAGACACAAAACAAGTATTATCTTTTTTGTTGTTTTGTTGTTGTTGTTTTGTTTTGTTTTGTTTTGGTACCGGGGAATGAACTCGGGTCCTTGGCAAAACAAGTATTATCTTAATCCCCATAACACTTACAAATGCATTGAAGTAGTTTTCATCTTAATCTGCTTTCTTTCAGTATTTTCACAAGACATCAAGCAGCTCTAACATTCTGCTTGGAATCTGTATTTCTACAGTTGACTTTGCTCCTCATCTCTTTGTGCTATAACTTTTAAAATTAATTGTAGGCTTTTCCTCTTTTCCTCATTATTTTTTGAATAATTCTTCTCCTGACTTTTTTTTTCCAGTTCTGGGGACGGAACTCCAGCCTTAAACTACATGTCCAGCCTCACCTGATTTTTGAGGTTAAATGTTTAGATTTAGATGATTTTGTTAATATTTTGTCATTTCCAACATATACTACCAAAAAAGCTAGAACTCTTAGGTTACCCACTGTGCCTTAGAAACAAGCTGAGAAAATGTAAATTTATATTTAGGACATCAACTATTTTAGAAATGCTTAATTCGTGAATTACCTTGACATTAAAAGATAACAAAAGCAAAATCATTAATATATTGACATTCTCAATGACATACTATTTATGTTTTTGGTTTTTCTTTTGTACCGGGGATCAAACTCAGGACCTTGAGCTTGTGAGGCAGGCAGCGGAACCACTGAGCTAAATCCCCATCCTTATGTTGGTTTTTTGAGACAGAGTCACTCTATGTAGTCCAAGTTGGCCTTGAACTCATGGAGATCTTTCTGCCTTAGCCTCCTGAGTGCTAGGATTACAGCCATGCACCATGGCTGCCTGGCAGTATCTTTATTTATAAGTATTTTTTAAGTTAAATGAACTATGAACCACAAAGCGAAATATAGCAGTTAGCTTCATTTGGTGAGACAAAAGGTTTCAAGGAAAATGTTTTTAGTTCTTTTCTCTTTAAAAAAAAAAAGCCTTAGTTTCCTAAATATTGCAACAGATGAGAACTCACTTCTTGTGCACTCCCTTGGAAAGGATTCTTTTCCAACTGGTAACTTCCACCAGCAAACAGCTATCAGCGTGGTTAGACTGAGATGAACCTCTGTGTCTTGCTCATGAATTTCCAATTCATCACACTCGGTAGGCAGTGATTACCAGCATACCTACAATTTTGGTACCATGTCATTTAAAAAAATTTTTATTGTGTTATCAAAGCCACAAATTCAAGTAACTCTTTGAAAAATCAAGTAGCCCCACAAGCACTTAACAAACATGCGTATTTTAATTCTCCATCACGGTTTCTGATCCATGCCTAGCACCCCCGGAGTCTCCTCAGCCAGACTGCTGAAATGTTCTCATCTCAGCTCTTCTGATTGAGCGGACAACATTCTAGATACCATAATCCAGTCACAGGATTATCAGTCCCAAGTGATTTGAACACTTCCATGCCTATTTTGATTTCATTTGCTCCTCATAGGCTTTCTGAATATACAAAGTATTTCTATTCTATGTGATGTGATATATTCATGTTTCCCATGGTTGTAAATACATTGTCATAAATATCGAACATCACTTTCTTATTCTTGGAGTATATTCAGAGTGTCGCTGTCTTCCCTGAACCTGGTTCTACTTTCCCTTTTGCATAATGTGTTTACTTTCTCACTGATACTCCAGACTCGTTCATCAGCATTTCTTCTACCCCAGTGCACCCTCCCACCCTTCCATTCCCATGCTAGCTCTCGGTCTCTGGTTTATCCAGAAAGCAGATGTTGCTGTCTCTCTCCCCCACACAGTTTTCTTGGGCAAACACTTACCTTCCTCCCTCAGAACTGTTAACTGTATAACAGTTATATGTCTCAGATACAACACATGGCATCTCTTGCTTCAGACGATTTAGTCCCTATACAATCTTAACATGAATTTCATTTTCTGGGAACAGATTTAGGCCAATTTCACAGATGGCAAAATCGCTCACAGGAATTCCACGATCCATCCAAAGTTACACGATAAACTGAGACAGAGACAGACCAAAACTTGGACCCCAGGCCTGTGCTTATGTGTGTAAGACCTATTCCCCCTACCCGCTTACGGTGCAAGTACAAGCTTGCACTGCGCTGTGGAAGTTGGCTTTCCTTTGTCTTTACCAAGTCTGCCCTGCCAAGAGTGACAAGTAAAAGTGTACACAAACCCCTGGAAGCTGAAGGATTCTCATGGTTCTACCAGATTTTGGTTTGATTCTTCGAACTCAAAAAATCTTCAATCTATGTCCACCTGAAGTTAAAGAATTTGCTAATAAATTTCTATCAGTACCATTGAAAGTAGCTATTTCCCTCAATTTTCACCAGAACTGAGAGGTATTTTGGTTTTGCTGTGTGGTATTGAATGGAGCTGAGAATTTAACCCAGGGCCTCACACCTGCTAGGCAAGCACTCTACCACTGAGCCACACCCTGGACCTGAGAGAGATTTATTCTTAGTTCTATAAGGAGTTATTCTATGAACTCATGTGGAAACCTTTTATTGTTTTTCTTTACCCCATTAAAAATATTAAGAATGTTGAGGCTGGGGATTTAGCTCAATGGCACCACACCTGCCTTGCAAGCACAAGGTCCTGTGTCTGATTTTTGGTACCAGGGATCGAACTTGGGACCTTCGCTTGCGAGGCAGGCGCCGGAACTGAGCTAAATCCCCAGCCCTCCCTACCTCTTTTTTGAAGGAAGAAGGGGGAAAGTGTGTAGAATGATATCAGGATGCCAAAGCAATGAAATGCAGTAGGCATTTGTTTTGCTAAATCCTCATCATGTATTGGGTAAGTTTGCCTCAGGTGAGGTTGCATTAGTCAGCTTTTTGTTGCTGTGATAAAATACGTGAGAAAATCCACTGGGCTCAAGTGATTTTCCTGCCTCAGGCTCCCAACTAACTGAAAATACAGGTGCATGTCATTGTACCCAGCCAAACTCCTTTTCTTTCTTTGGAATTGCTTTTTATAGCTTGCAGCTAAAACTGAACTAGGCAGTACACAACCAGGACATTGTTCATTCTTGTTTTCTAATCTGATTAAAATAGTAAAATTTAAAATATATACACACTTATGTATTTGATTGCTAGGTGGATTAGTCAGTTTTCTGTTACTGTAATGAGATATCTGGTTTTTGTTTTATTTGTTTGTTTTTTGGTGACAGAGTCTCACTACATAGCTCAAACTCTCAGCAATCGTCCTGCCTCAGCCTCCCTAGTGCTGGGATTATATACAACCTCATAAAGCAAAGAGATTTATTTAGCTCATAGATCTGGAGGATCGAGGTATCAGTATCAGCTCAAATCTGGTGAAGGCCCCAACCCAATGGCCCCATGTCCACAGTAGCACGTGTAAGAGGAAGAGATTACACCTGCCAGGCAAGAAGCCAGGAAGAGACCAGGGCTCACAATCCCTCGGAAGGACAAGGACGTCCCACCAGGCCCCCCAGGGCTCCACATCATTTGCCGACGCTGCCACCCTGCAGACCAAGCTTCCCACAAAGGGACCCTTCAGGACGGATGCATGCTACATCCAGACTATCGAAGTACATTCAGCCCAGTCTCAGGCACTGTGTTTCAGATGTGCTGTTCAGCTTTTTTCTTGTTATTGGCTTGATTGCTCCTTGTATTTTCATGAGGCAAATCACACTTGATTTTATCTGGCTTTCTATAATAACTTAGGAAGTGGCATCCTTTTTAAAGTTATCCTTAAGGTCATCAAATATATTCTTAAATGTATATAACTCCGTTTATTGAAGCCAAAACAATATTTTTAAAATTCCTTTCTGTGTACATGAAAACGTTTTGTGAGCTTTTGCTTTCCTAATACATGCACACACATATGCACGCACACACACACATGCACACACACACATGCACATACACCCCTCCCAGGCTCTGCTTACCCTGTCAGGGATTATAAACCCTCACCATAAGGCTTCAGCCTGCCTCCTCTTCACCGAAAGCCTCTGTTGCTGATGAAAGGCGGCTGCAGAGGTCCCAGCTCCACTCCACACCCTGGAAACCCCTCAGTTCCAGACAAATGCGCAGAGGTGGTCATCCTGGCCTATGCTACACCCTGGCTGCAGGACGGTTTCCTCTGCCACTCACCCGGCTCTGTCTGAATTAGGTGCCCAGTGCTGGTTCAGGTTCCCCCAGGAGAAAGCATAACTCCACAGTATTTCTGTTGACCTCCACTGACAATACACTGGAGTGTTTGCCACATCTTGTCTGAGGCAAAAAAGCAAAACATCAGACACAATTCCACAGCATCCTGACAGAACTCCTCCCAAGGGAGCCTATAGCTTCCCCAAGAATGTCAAGTGGGTAACCCTCATCTCAGTCCATTTTTCTGTTGCTAATAACACAATACCACAGATTAAGCAAATTATATAAAGTTAGTTTGGGCTCCGGCTCTGGTTCACGGTTGAGTGGTAGCATGTGGTGGCCTTCTGGTTGGCAGAATCCTGAGGTAGCACAGGGCGTCACATGGCAAGAAGGTGAGGGAGACCCAGCCAAGTTGGCTTTCATAGTAGACTCTCTCTCCAGGTAACCCATCAACCCATGAACCGCCAGTCCACAAACCGCAAGAACGGGATAACCCACTCCTGAGTGCAGAGCTCGAATCAGCATTTTTTAAAAAACCAACACAGGGTCTTGTTATGCTGATCAGACTAGCCTCAAATTCAAGACACTCTGCTTCAGCCTCTAAGTAACTGGGATTAGAGGCATGTGCTGCTACACCCAGCACGAAATCACCTCTTAAAGGTCCCACCTGATGCCAATTCTTAATATCGCACAATGGGGATTAAATCTCAAAACATGAGTTTCTCAGAGGGGACTAACCATATTCAAACCATAACAACTGCACTGTTAAACACACAGCCCCTTTCTGTGGGTGCCATCCTCTCCACGACATTAAGCTTGGCACGTGACCTGCAGTGCCACTCCACGGAGGGTTAAACATGCCCACTCTGTCAAATGCAGGGTGGCCACACAACCTGCTTTGATGAACGAAATGAGAACAAGGCTCTACAAGCCTGTAGTGGCCCTCAGCTAGTCCAGACAGGACCTGTCAACCTAGGTCCCAAGGAGAAAATGACAGGCGTCAACGCTGAAACCAACCGTGGTGAACACATAAGAAATGCACTGTTCTAGCTGTGGGACTTGGGCATCGTGTACTGTTGCATCTGGAGCCATCTCTCCACCATGTGTGAGAGCTGAAGGTTGTAGGGCTCTGACTCAGACAGGCCTCAACATTCTTCGATATTACCTGCACAGGAGGAGGCACAAAGCAGCTGTGCCGTCAGAGTTGTGCTGGGGTGGAGTCCATCAGCCCAACACCTTACGATGCATTCTGCCCATGAAACCCACAGCCTCCCCTCCCAGTGTCTTATTTCCAAAGCAGGAGCCATCACAGCTGCTGGTTACTCATGTGGAGATCAGGAATCCCAGAGTGCATGGCAAAGCACCTGACTCCCTGCACCTGTCTCCCCTCCTAGGAGGGGGTGGCTCAGGCTGAGTTTGCACCGGGACTTGGGGCTGGAGATACAAAGACTAAAAGAAGCAAGCAAGACACAGGTGTTGAGGCCCAACTCCTAGTGAGGCTGAGGGGCACCATGAACATAAAGAAACAGATCAATAAGGAAAAGCCCAGGTCAGCTGCTTTATGACAGCACCTGCCTATGTTTTCTGGCTTGATTTTATGGAAAAATATTCCTAATAAATAACAGAAAGAAATTTAAAACATAATGACACATTATTTTTAAAATAAAAATATGACAAGTCCATATACAAAAATCCCAAAAACTTAGAATAAAATTCATAACTTGACATATATCAAATTACTATATACATACATAAAATATAACAAATTTTATTAATGCTTGAAAGGATGTATACCAAGTAGGAAAAATATACTTTAAAAAAATACATAATATAGTTAGGTAGAGTTTATCTCAGGAATTGAAAGATGTTTCAATATTATGAAAACCTTCAATATAAGCAATCATATTAGGTGACTTAAATGACAAAAAATGTGAATATATCAAAAGATACCAATTCATTTTATCAAGCTTTTAGCTTCCAACAAATAGATGTTATTTCTCTTATTTTAAAAAAGAACAATTAACTTCATACGTAATGAAGAAATATCAAATATTTTATCACATTTTGTATTTAACACAAAATAGAAATGCATAAGAAAAATCATTTTCAGTTGATTTTATATTTAGAAAAAACCAAATAGGCCATTAACAACTATTATCAAAAAATAAATACTTTAAAAATCAACTAAAATACAGATTCCTATACTGAGCAACAATAGAGATACGTAACATTCAAGAAGGAATTAACATAATAAGGAATTTATAAAACCTAGACAAAAATAAAAACAAAGGAAAATGGGCTGCTGTACCACCCCCTCCTCCAGCGCACAAGAGGTGAGCTGTTCCCAGCGCCCAGGAGGAGGCTTCCGGGCCCCCGGTACCACGCCCTCCCCCAGCACACAGGAGGTGAGCTGCACGCCCCCCACCCCGGTCAAAATGAGAAGATGTGTGAACAAGTCTCAAAACCAGACTTCCAGATCACCTAAAGCAACCCCAAAGGGAAATGAGATGGAACACTCTGATACTCAACCACCTGGATTCCCTGAACTGGCAACAAAAGAGGATCTGGAAAAAATAAAATCAGAAATAATTTCTCAGATAACAGCAGAGATTGTGCCCATAGTGTAAGACATGATTAATAAATCCAGAGAAGACACAGATAAAAAAATAGAGGATCTGAGGAACACGATGGAATCCCAACATAGGAAACAAATGGAATCCATAAAACAGATGCAAACAGATTTCCTGGAGATTAAAAACTCCACTGAAAGCTTACACAGCAGAATGAGCCAATGTGAGGACAGAATTTCAGATATAAAAGATAAGATTGCAATTAGTGACCAGGAAAAGAAAAATTGCTTTAAAATAGTAAGGGACGAGAAATCAATCCAGCAGCTACTAGACAATGCAAAGAAGAATAACATAAGACTGATCAGAGTCAGTGAAGAAACTGGAGAGAGTGCAGATGACATACAAAAAACTGTTTATAGAAGTGATGGCAGAAAACTTCCCAAGCAGGGGAAAAGAACTTGATATACAGATAAGTGAGGCATATAGGACTCCAAATAGCCTTGATCAAAAAAAATCTACACATAGACATATAATTGTTGATTCCAGAAACCCAAGAGAAGAACAAAATTCTACAAGCACTTAAGAGAAAAGAAACAAATCACATACAAAGGAAAGCCCATCAGAATCACAGCAGACTTCTCAATACAAACCCTCAAGGCTAGAAGAGCTTGGAGTGATATATTTCAAGCTCTAAAGGAAACAACCTCCAACCCAGATTGATGTACCCTGCAAAACTATCATTCAAAATTGATGGTGAAGTAAGATACTTTCATGACAAAGAGCACCTCAGGAACTTCATGAATATCAAACCAGCACTCGAAAAACTTTTAAACAATATCCTAGGAAAAGACAATGAGGATCACAACCCCAGGAAGCCCAGCAGAATCAATCCATTGGGCGTGACAAGAAATTAAATGCAAAGGGGGAGAATCCAACAAAAAGAAAAGGTCATGACAATGATAAGTCAATACATATCTGTACTGGCTATTTATCATCTTCTTATGTCTACTTTTTAATTGAGTTATCTATTAATGAGCTGTAAGAGTTCTTTATATATTCTGGTCTTAGGTTATATGCATTATAAATATGGTCTGTTTGACTACTTTTCATTTTCTTAATGATGTCATTTAAAGTTCTAAATTTTTATGGAATCTCATTTATCAATTTTTCTTTTACACATCATGTTTTTTGTAGCCTAGGAAATTCTTGCCTACCCTAAATTCATGAACATTTTCCTTTGTAATTTCCTCTTAACGTTTTATAGTTTTAGTGTTTCATATTTAGGTTCATAGATCCTTTCAAGTTATTTTATGTATGGAAATGAAGGATTGAGGTTAATTTTTTACATATGGATATCAGGTATTCTAGTACCATTTGCTGAAAACACTATCTTTTCCTCTGCTCTTGAATTGAGTTTATGTTCTATAAAATGTTAATGTTAAATTATGAGAAAAGAGAAAGAAAAAACAAATGGAAACAAAGTATGTAAATAGGGAAGGATTTAGGGGTGAAGGGCGCACAGGTAATGGGGAAAAAATGAGAACCAAGATACATTATGTACAGGTACAAGCATCCAAAGATAAATGTAAACGTATTGTATACCTAAAATGTACCAATAAAAATTTAAGAAAAAAAAAGTTAATGTTAAATAATCTTTCAAAACTCACTAGGCCATATATATGTGGTTCTATTTCTAGATTCTCTGTTTTATTCCATTGATCTAAATGTCTTTCCTTAAGCCAACACTGCCTTGATTACTGTAGCTGTAGAGGAAGTCTTAAAATTAGGTAATAAATGTCTTCCAACACTGTTTTTTGTTTCTCTTTACTTTTCTAGGTCCTTTGTACTCCTACATAACTTTTAAATTTCAATATCCAATTCTTCATTTATAGCAAGTATACATACACCTGAATTTTTATATATACCTTGTGTTTTCTAATCCTGCTAAATTCAAGTACAAGTTCTAGGGGCTCCTAGAGATTTCTCAGTATTTTCTCTGTAGACGATCATTTCATCTACATATAAAGATTTTGCTTCTACCTTGCCAATTCTATCCTAATTGTGTTATTTTATTGCCAGACTATTTTGGTTTGGGCCTATGTCTCAAAGTTTAATGGACAGATGAAGAGTAGGCATATCTGCCCTTGTTCCTCACCTTAGGGAGAAAGCATTGTATCTTTTCCATTCATATAAGGCGTTTTTGCTGGAAGTCTGGAGTACATGGCTTATCTGTTGAGAAGGTTCTGTTCTACTTCTAGTCTCCTGATAGCTTTTACCATGAACAGCTGTAGAATTTAGTCCAGTACTTTTTCTGCAACTACTGACAGGATCATATGGCTTTTTCCTTTCCTCTGTTAAAATGATAACTTATGGGTGTGGATCTTCCAATGCTGAACAAACACTGCCATCCCTACAATAAAACCACTTTCTACATACTGCCAAAAAAACCCCAAACAAACAAAAGAACAAAGGAAAATGAAAAAAAAAAAAAGACACATCAATAATGAAGAGACTTAATCCATAATGGAATAATTAGTTGTAAGTCTTAAAGAGTTAATTTTAGGGCTGGGGATTTAGCTCAGTGGTTCTGGTGCCTGCCTTGCAAGCACAAGGTCCTGAGTTTGATCTCCGGTACCAAAAAAAAAAAAGATTTAATTTTAGATCAAGACAATCAAACTGAAGCAATGAAAAAGATTTTTACCTTATATAATACACTCATTAGGAGAAAAAAGATTTTTGAATATTAAAAAAGTGGAAGTAGAAGACCAAAAAACAATATACTTATTCAAACAAATTCAAATACAAAGTTTAATTCACTATGTGGCAAAAAACATGGGCCAGGGATTTAGCTCAGTGGTTCCGCCGCCTGCCTCAAAACCGCAAGGTCCTGATTTCATTCCCTGGTGCCAAAAAAAAAAAAAAAAAAAGTCTCTTACTTCCAAGTGTTAGAATTACCAAGAAGAATAGGTAATGTTTTTGCTCAAAGCTAGGGTATGAAAACAGAAAGCACCAAAGTATAATGTAGCAAGTACGGTGCTAGCACTGTACAACCTCTGTATGAGTCACCTTGCTAGGGGTCTGGAAAGGCTAGCCAGTATTTTGAAGATTATAATTTTGCCAGATATTGAGACAGGCAGAGAGAAGTAGGAATGGCACTTATAAAAGAGGGTCCATCATTCACATATACAGAGTCACAAGACAAAGCAGCACATTCCCAAAATTCCAAGAGGGTCAATACAATAATACTGGTGCACATTTTAATAGCACAATTAAAAGTGAGTATTTTAAAATCAGAAACTTCCTCATAAAAATCCAGATTTCTGGCTTCTCTAGAAAAGTCAGACAATACAACAAAATGGAAACCTATTCCTGGAAACCAGGAGGAGGGGCCCCTGTTAGATATTAGATGCTGTAGCATTTCCTTGTTCCCATTTCTGTTCCATTCAGTCTTACTTCAGGCACGTACCTCACCTTTCTGGTCCCTGTAGGATTTGAGTTTATGACTCTTGCCCTACACAATGGAGACCAATGAATCAACAGGAAAAAAGCAGTATGATTAGGTTTGGTTTCAAAAGATCAAGCAGACAGCTGGATGGAAGGCAGGAGAAGAGAAGGATAACACTGAGACCCAGGAAATCCACAAACCCTTATCTTACTGAAACTGAGGCCAGCTACCACCTCCTACAAAAACTTCCCACAGCAGAAAATGTGAAACACTGAGTTAGGCACTGGTTAGGGTATATCAGAGAGCATGGGGTAAACCAAAGAGGAAGGGAAGCTGAGCCTTAAGGGTATTTTCATTCTTACTGGTAGTTTGGTAATGACCAAGGGTGCCTCGGTCAGCCACCCCACTTCCTGGGGGCCTGTCCTCCTGAACTGGATAACTAATCAGGGACAAGAACAGGGCCAGGGATATAGCTCGGTGGTGTAGCACCTGGCTGGCAAGCACAAGGCCCTGAATTTGATTCCTGGTACAAAAAAAAAAAAAGAACAGCGTAAGGAAATAATGATATTGGTTTTGAGATTTGCAGAACTGAGAAGCACAGATTAGATAGGGATTATACACACCACTGGCTTCGAGGAGATGCCCACCTATGTGAGCACCCATCGACTGCCTTTAAAAACTATACCATCCCTAAAGAGCTTCCCAGCAAGCCAGGCTACGTGAGTCCCCTGTCTTCCAGTCTCGGCTGGCTTCCTCCCCTTCAGCACCTTATCTCTCAACTTAACTGCCGGTGCTGGGGCGAGCAGCAGACTTGGTTTGGGAACCAAAAGGGCAGATAAGGGTAAGCATTTGAGAAGTTTCTTGGGGCGCAAAACCCTCCTCAAACCCTGGGTAACCAATCTGACACAATGAGTAGGAGAAACGTACAGGACAGTTTGCTGTTTTTTGGTTTGTCATTAGCCAAATGTCTCGATGCTGGTAGCATGCAAAAGAATAGGAAACAAAAGGTGAAAGAATATTGTAGGAAAATCAGTATTTCAATCTAGAATATTCAAATTTGTAGTCTTGATCAAGACCTGCACCTTTGCCTCACAAGCCCAGTAAACAGCCGAAGAAAACACCTCTGGCTCTAAAATGTAATTCTCTAATGGATGCATCAAGAGAGGAAAGTAAAAGAAAGAAACAGAGGAATGATGACATAAAATAATTTTACAAACCAAATACCAATACAATCAAAATAAAATGGAATATTACAGAATCAAATGAAATATTGCAACAAAGATTATAGAGGGCCAATAACTTCATACACAAGAACACAATTGTAAAAAGATATATAAAAAGAACACAATAATGTAAAATTCCACCAAGTCTTTCAATGTAAAGGACAAACGTCTCTACCCTATACAGATTCCATTAAAGGTTTAGAATTGCCAGGGATTTAGCTCAGTGATCCCTGGTACCAAAAAAAAAAAAGGTTTAGAATGACTTACAACAAAAAATATACACAGTAAAATGATAAAGTGTAAATAATAATAATAATGTGAAGATACTGATCAAAAATGTTAGCACCAGAGCTGGGGGAGGGGGTGCAGCCCAGTGGTAACGCACTGATTCCTAGTGCTGTAAAAAAATAAAAAGCATCAGAAAAAATCAGAACTAGAAAGAAAAACAAAGGAGGAGGAAAAGGAGGAGACAGAGGAAAAGGATGAGGAGAAGGAAGAGGAGGAAGAACAAAATATGCAGAACATGAAGGCTTTCAGAAATACTGTTGTTGACAACCAAAGGAAAAAGATCACCAGTAATTGCATGACTGTTACTGTCCACTAGGAGAAAACACACGCTCACTTTGAAAAGGACAGTTTTACACTCTTTCTTGCAACAGAAAAGAACATTTCATGATAAAATTTCTCTAAATTATATAAACCCAGTTGTACAAAAACTCACTATACTGTCCCTGCTTCTTAAATTTCACATCATTACAGCACAGTTAATTTTTTTAAAAAGTACTTTATCCAATGATATTTGAGACTATTACAACAATAAGCACAGTAGAGTATTTCAACATCAGCTGCACTGTGGCACCCTCAGTACAAACACATCTCCGTGTAGCCAGATGCAGACTGCAGGGTATGTGGGCAGAGAGGAAGGAGGTAGAAGTTGGCGCAACACAGGTGAAGTATGTAGATTTCTGAGGATCCATCCCCACCCACAAAAAGAACAGATACAATGTGGAGGAAGGGATGACCTACCCTTCCTTACAACTACAGCAGGTGGGCTTTGGTAAAAGCTCCATTAAAGATGACAAGTGGAAAAGTGAGGTAGAAATCTCTGAGAGGCCCAAGACTATTTACTCTGTGGTGTTGGCTGAGGATGGACCCCCAAAATGTGGCTTTCCCAGGCATGGTACAGTTGCCCCCCTTCTGTGGATATTAAAGGGCAGCCCACATCAGCACTCAGGGAGACTCAGCAATAAAAGGCCCTGTGTGGAATCCATCAGATACATACGGAACGCAGTTGCACACAATATTATTACGAAGATAGTGTTAGTTAGCACCCATAAGCTAAGCAAAAGTAAAGAACGGTTTCAATACTGTGCAGATTTTATAAAAAGTTATATTTAAAGGGCCGGGGATTTAGCTCAGTGGTCTGGCCGCCTGCCTCACAAGCACAAGGTCCGGAGTTCAATCCCCAGTACCAAAAAAAATAAAAGAAGTTATGTTTAAAATTGGTTGGAATTGAATCATGCCAGAATAAGGGAGGTAGTTAAAATATGATATGTTAATGTGTATGTGCAAAACACAAGGTTATATATAAATGTGAATAAAGACAGAAAGATGCTTATGAAACAGCTAAGTAAAAACTTGTGTACAAAGTCTACACACCCTACGATTATCACAATGGAAACCATCCGTGTGTGTGGATGGCGGGACCAGAGGTCTGGGGAAACCAGCCCTGTGAAACTCATCCACCAGGCTGGAGAAGCTGCACCCTGAGGCTTTGCAGTCAGATTTTACCCTCTTTTTTGTCTGCTCTGCATCCAATCTCATCCCCAAACACCCATTCGCGATTCTCCCCTCCCAATACATGTTCTCGCCCTTCCACCTCTAGGAGGTGAGGTACGTATCATCACAAGCATCAGCAAAGGGCTCCAGGATAGATGGTCTCGAACAGGCCCAGCAGAAGCCTTGCTTTCAAATCTTCCCAGATGGACGGTGCTTCTCCCTGCTTCGGGGCCCTTTAGGGGTTACCTGGGCAGGGCCTCGTGGCTGCCTGAGCTGCGACAGGGACAGGAGGTTGGGTTTCTGCAGCCCCAGATGTGCAGGCTTCTTGTTTCTCAGGGCTCTGTGCACACTCAGGGGCAGCAGCTGAGTCATCTAAGAGGAAGAAGAAAGGGATGAGCTTTCCAAAGACAGCCTGTTCTCACCCCATGTCTCATTTTACTCACACAAGACTCCCTACGCCCTGGGCTTAGTTTATGACCTCTGGATTAAAACACATAATTGACATATTTATTTATTATGATTGATATATTGAAAATGTAACAATAGCAAGCAGAAAGTCACTTTTGTACTTGGGAGAGACTCACTAAACAAGACCACATGATGACAGTGGCAGCCCCCGACACAGAATTAGGGTCCCTGCCCCCACTGAGGCATCCCTCAATAGCCACAGACACTGGTCTACACAAAGCCCTCCCCAACTTCAAATCTAAGTCTACCACTAACATCCCAGCACAAGAGAACTCTGTTAAGAGCTTAGAGCCTTTGACTTTGGTAAGTTAGTTTTCTTTTTTGTTGTTGTTTTTTTGAGACAAGGTCTTGCTGCCAGTTCAGGGTGGCCTCAAACTCACTGTGATTCTCCTGCCTCAGCCTCCCAAGTGCTGGGATTACAGGCGTGCATCACCACACTGGCTGAAGGTAGTTTAGTTTTCTTGACAGCAATTCTCCTAAACCTACCACTCACAGATTTTCAGCCATGAGAAAATTTAATAAGTAATTAAAAGAACACCAAACTACACTTTGTAAGCCTTAAAAAATGTCATAGGGTGCGAATGTACCTCATAGAGTAGCATGTGTCTTGCATGCTCAAGGCCCTGGGTTCAGTCCCCATCACACACACACACACACACACACACACACACACACACACAGAGCAATATAAGAAGATATTATGATGTTGCACAAAGTGAATATTTAAGATACTAGACTAATGCTATTTGAAACACAGATTAGTATTTGCATAGGAACAGCACTAAAGTGTCTACAGTAAAATAATTGCTGTGGATTACAGTGAGGAGAATCATATTCAATTTTTATTTCTAGTCTCTATTTAACAAGTTTTTCAGTAACGTGGTTGAAATTAGTTAAAAGAGAAAAAAGCACCAGGTGTCACAGTGCACACCTGTAATCCTGGCACTCTGGGAGGCTGAGCCAGAAGGACTGTATGCTCTGCTTCATCTTAGGCGACTTAGCAAGACCCTGTCTCAAAATTAAAAAAGGGCTGGGGGGCCGGGGATTTAGCTCTGTGGTTTCACCGCCTGCTGCGCAAGCACAAGGACCTGCGTTCGATCCCCGGTACAAAAAAAAAAAAAAAAAAGGGCTGGGGAGGTAGCTTAGTGCAAAGGCCTTGCATTCCTCAGTCCCCCCTCAAAAAAACTTTAATAAAAGAAAGCCATCACTCCCTTACCCTCATATTGCCAGCTGCTACCCCATCTCCCTTCCCTTTTCCCAGCTGTTCAAACTGTCCCACCTGCTTCCTGACCTCCAAACTGCCCAGGAGCTACACTGTTCAAACATTTAGGCAGAGTCTGTAAACTGGTGGGGTCTTCCCTTCTTTGGTTAGAACCACGATTCTATGTAACAAAATGTTGACTTTTCCATGCTTTCCACAGACAAAGCTGCAGTTAACACAGGAAGTCCTTTGTCCTCGGACTTGAGCAGCATCTCAAAACCACCTCACTGTGGACCACACCATCTACCTCAGCCATGCCCACCTTTATGTTCAAGCCTCTCGTGCAGCCTCTCATGCTTGTAGGCAGCAATGATCTGAAAATTCACAAGACTTGGGATGCTCAGCCCTTGGTCCTGCAGCAGATTCAGGGCAGTGGCATGAATGAGCTGATGGGACCGCTTGCAGGTCTGGAGTCTGCACTCCCCCCTAACAAAGGCTCTGCAGACGTGGAATTTGTTGCACTTGTCCTTGAGGTTGCAGTAACCGTAGATGGGGTCACCGCCTTTGTTGTACAGCAGACAGACCTGTAGGAAAGGAGGCAGCATTTGAAAGCCAGCTCTCACTTTATCTTTCAATCCAATAAACTACAGCTGGGGCCGGGGATTTAGCTCAGTGGTTCTGGCACCTGCCTCGAAAGCACAAGGCCCCCAGTTTGATCGCTGGTACCGAAAAAATAAAAAAATAAACTACAGCTTCTCTAGTTAAAGTGGACATTAAATGGCATCCTTTTTATTAATGTTTTAATTGACACATGTTTATGGCTTACAGCAGCATTTTGATACACACCTGCCATGTGTATACATTGTGGATACACAGCAGATTGGGGTCACCGGGACATCTGTCAGCTCAGACATACTCAAGTGTGAGTTTTTAAAATATGGTGCATGTTTAAATTTTTAAATTAAGCAGGGTATGGTGGCGCATGTTGGGAGGCTGAGGCAAGAGGATAGCAGTGAGTTTGAGGCCAGCCTGGGCTACATAGGAAGACCCTGTCTCAAAAAAAAAAAAAATTATTACAGTAAAAGACACATTGCTCCAATTGAAATTCCAACAATATATTTCACAGAACTAGAGAAAACAATCCAAAAATTCATTTGGAACCAGAAGAAACCTAGAATAGCAAAAGAAATTTTAGGCAACAGAGATATGGCTGGGGGTATTACAATCTCCAACTTGAAACTATACTACAAAGCTACTGTGATAAAAACAGTATGGTATTGGCAAAGAAACAGACCTGAGGATCAGTGGAATCGATTAGAAGATGCTGAAACAACTCCAGATATGCTCAGGCACCTCATCTTTGACAAAGGAGCCAACCATCCTCATTGGAGGAAAGATAGCCTATTTAATAAATGGTGTTGGAAAAACTGGATTTCAACCTGCCTAAGATTAAAACTTGACCCATGCCTATCACCATGTACTAAATTAAGATCGAAGTGGATTAAAGATCTAAATATTAAGACAGAAACACTAAATTTGCTGGAAGATAAGTTAGGTAGAACTCTTGAAGACATTGGTATAGGAAAAGATTTAATGAACAAAATCTCAGTGGCATGGGAACTTGCACAAAGAATCAACAACTGGGATCTTATCTTATTAAAAAGCTTCTGCACTGCAAGAGAAACCACCAACAGAGCTAAGAGACAACCTACAATGTGGGAAAAAATTTTCAGCAACTATACCTCAGAGGACTATTATCTAGAATACATAAAGAACTGAAAAAAATCAGACCTCCCCAAATTCAAAGACTCAATTCAAAAATGGGCATCTGAAATGAATATACATTTCTCAGACAAAGAAGTAAAAGCAGCAAATAAATACATGAAAAAATGTTCAACATCACTGGTTATTCGAGAGATGCAGATGAAAACAACACTGAGATTCCACCTCACCCCACAAAGAATGGCTCCTATTAAGAAATCATCCAATAACAAATGCTGGCGGGGGTGTGGGGAGAAAGGAACCCCTCTCCATTGTTTGTGGGAGTGCAGACTGGTCCAACCTCTGTGGAAATCAGTATGGAGATACCTCAAAGAATTAGGCTTAGAGGTCCCATTTGACCCAGCTATCCCCCTGCTGGGTATCTTCCCAAAAGAATTAAAAGAATCATACGAGTGATATATGTGCACCCATGTTTACAGTGGCACAGTTCGTAATAGCTAAAGCTTCGAAACAGCTCAAGTGCCCATCAACTGGAAACTGGATAAAGAAGACATGGTTTTTTTTATAAAATGAAGTACTACTCAGCCATAAAGAACCAGCAACTAGAGACATCTATAGCTAAATGGATGCATACTGAGGCCATCCTCTTAAGTGAAATAAATAGGACACACAGGTGTAAATACAGAATAGTTTCTCTAGTGTGAGAAACTGAAAGTGTAATTAAGGATACACACAGGTGAAATGGCCTGATAACATATTTCTCAGATTGTGTTTCCATCGCGTGTCATATGACTGTATCGAAATTTAAATTAGGGAGAAGTTTGGCTTATATGGAGTCTGCTAACTAACTGGAGTTTTTTTCCAGACCACTATTTGTTCAATGTTGGTTTTGGGGACCTCTCTGAAACAAATCACATCCTCTGGTGTCTTGTTGGTGCTTGAGATGCTTTTTTAACTTATACAGAAAAATATTTAAGTGCTTTTCAGTTTTGTATTGGTTGAGTTCCACTGTATTTGAATATTATTGTAGTTTTTTTCCCCTTGCATTGTTCTTCTTTGAATGGTTTTAATTTTTGTTTTGTGTGTTTGATAATGAAGTTACAGAAAAAAGACACATTGCCATTAATTCCCTTGAAAATATTCCCCCTTCCTTCAAACAAACTTATCCCATGATTCTTGCCAATTTTTGAAACAGTTCTGGAAGTACTCTTTCATATATCTTTAATTGTGCTCTCTTGGCTGCCTTGAATCAATTCAAAACGTTTACTTTTTTTTCCCCTCTGGTACTGGGGATCGAACTCAGGACCTTGCACTTGCGAGGCAGGCTAAATTCCCAGCCCCAAAACGTTTACTTTTTATGATCATTTGACTGGAGGAGAGCCGGAAGTCTCATGGTGATAGATCTGGTGAATAAGGTATATGAGGACCCACTGTAATGTTTTTATGATTCTACTTTCTGCTGAATGGCACTCAGCAGCAGCATTCACTGTATTTTTTTTTATCATACCTGCTAAAGACACTCAGTCAAGAGGACTTTCAGAACTGGTTTAAAAAGTGATGAATGGGGTGCAGTGGTGCACACTTGTAATCCCAGGACTTGAGAAGCTGAGGCAGGAGGATTTGCATGAGCTCAAGGCCAGCCTGGGCTACATAGTGACTTGAAGGTCAGCCTGAACTACATAAAAAGGCTGTGTCCCAATAAATCAAAGAAAGAGAGAAAAAGAGAGAGGGAAGGAGGGAAGGAGGGAGGGAGGGGATAGAGGATAGAGGGAGAGAGAAAGGGAACAAGGACGATGAAATAAGTGTTAGTGTGAGACCAGAATGACTCCATTTTGTCCAAAATGGAGCAGTCTCCTTTGTTCTTTCAAATTAATGATTAAATGTGCTTAATCTGGGACAAAAGACATGATCTGTAACTCAAGATTCCTAAGCTCATGACTCAGCCATCTGTTTGCCCTAGAAACAAATGTCCCGGGCCCACTATCTATAGGACAATCTGTTAATGTGCTGACTGTCCACACAAGGTGGTCATGACCATGAGTCAAGATGTCTGCTGACCATCAGTACGTGACAGTAGACCACTAACCTTTGTCCCCATTTTTCTTGTAAAAACCTATACGTAATCCCCTTCAACCCCCAATGAGCCTAGCCAATCAAAATTCTACACTTATACTTGCTAAATGTTAACCAATCATATGGCTGCTAATGACCGAAGCTTGCTGTAATCTCAATAAAAACCCTGCTAATTTGGAACTCGGGGCTCTCAATCTAGATCCGCTGTGTCGGTGACAACTGAGAGTCCCTGCTTAAGCTTGAATAAACGACCCTCGTGTGCTTACATCGGAAACGGCCTCCTGGTGGTCTTTGGGACTTTGCAATCTGGGCACAACATTAGAAGTAAAGGGGAATACCTGAATCAATGACAATATATCTCTTACTGTAAGAAATTTCTTTTAAAATTTAAATGTCCAAGGGCCGGGGATTTAGCTCAGTGGTTCCGGCGCCTGCCTCACAAGCACAAGGTCCCGAGTTCGATCCCCAATACCAAAAAATAAATAAATAAAATAAAATTTAAATGTCCATCATGTATTTCGATCATACCTAGTACACCCTAGTAATTTCTTATGTCAGGGACATTCAAAATCTTCTTAGCTATTTTGAAACATTTAATTAGTTGTTGTCCAGCACAGCTGCCCTACTGCGCTACAGAACATCGGCAGTGAGCCTTCACAGCCAACTGCGTTCCTTGCATCCCTGAACAGTAACCAGCCTCTCTCCGTCTCCCTCTCCTCTACCAGTCCCAGGCTCTGGGACATCGCACTGTCCACTGTAAACTCCTATTCTCTCCTTCTTTAGATGAACTTTAGCTCACACATAGAAGAGAGAACATGCGGTGTTTTGTCTTTCTGGGTCTGACTTGCTCAACGTAATGTCCTCCAGTTCTAGACATCCTGCTGCAAATGACAGGTTATTCTTTTTTATAGCTGAATAATGTTCTTCTGTGTAAATATAGTGCATTTTCTTTTCCATTCATCCATCAGTGCACACCTAGGTCAACTCCGTATACTGGCTATTGTGAATAAAGCTGCAGTACACATGTGGGTGGAGGTGTCTCTTTGACACACTAACTTTAGTTTCTTTATATACACCCAATAATAGGATTGCTGGGCCATACAGTAGTTTTTGTTTGTTTGTTCTTTTTGAGAAATTGCCATACTGTTTTCCATAAGGGTTATACTAATTTGCACTCCCACCAACTACATATGGGAGTTCCTCTTTCTTTGAACCTTCAAGGGCATTTGTTATTTTTTGACAATAGCCATTCTAATCAGGCTGAGGAGATACCTCAAGGTGATCTTGATTTGCATTTCCCTAATGTAAATGGTATCTTCTGATCACCGATGGCTGTTAAAATCTTGGGGAGAAAGGCTAATGGCTAATGCAGAGTACTAACGGCTCCCATCTCCATCACTTCAGCTGCTGTGGCACTGGCTGCTAACAATTCACAGCTGCCCCTCTGGGGCCTTAGCCCCTAAGGCGACCTGCTCTCCTCCCTAAAGCCAATGAAGGACTTTTGTGGATGCACAAAAGGCTGGCCCCTGCCTTAGGCTCCAGCAGTTCTTGAGTGCAGTTTTTACCCCACAGCCAACTCAAGGCCAGACTTTACCTTCCTTGTAGACTTTCCTTCCCTATATCCTGCTTCTCTCTCTCCCTGCCAGGTTTCTCTGAAGAGCCTTCCCTCAGTGAATCACATAAACCTAACCCTCACCTCAGGCTTTACCTCCAATTAAAGCAACCTCCACAGGGAGCACTAACAAATCACTTCTGATCTAGGCAAGGGTCATGAGGAACAGCTACCATGAACTGGTCTGCGCCAGGCATGCCAAGGACATCTGCACAGGGGACTTCATAATGACACAGCAGGCTGTCCTCTCGAAACAACCTCACTCCCCAGAAAGATGGTGTCTTGTATGAGAAACCCAAAGTCTAAACGGAACAGATGTTAGGAAGCAGGAAGAACCTGTTCAATTGGAAAGGGGACCAAGGGATGGGAGAGGGGGAAGAGAAGTAAGGAAAAAAGGTTTTTTAAAGACAGAATGGAAAGAAAAAATGGAAAACAGAGCTTATTTTTTGGTACCAAGGATCCAACTCAGGACCTTGCGCTTTCGAGGCAGGCAGCGGCACCACTGAGCTAAATCCCCGGCCCAAAAACAGCTTTTGTAAATGGGGAGAAAAAGAAAGGCTGAAGGGAGGGGTGGGGAATGGGGAAAAAAGAATTCAGATATACCATGTACACATATAAACTCCCCATGATGAATGTGATCATTACATACGGCAAAAATATACTAGTAAAAAAATAAAATGAAAATGAAAACATAAAAAGGCTGAGTATGTAGCTGAATGTGAAGGACCTGGGTTCAATACCCAGTACCACCACCACCACAAAAATATCTATCCATCTATCTTATCTACCTATCTATACACTCACACACATACATGACTTTAAAATTATAAAGCATCTTGGAAAAATAAAATTCAATCTCTGCTTCCCATCTACCAAAAAAAAAAAGATGGCGAGAGAGAGCTATGTCTCCTGATGTGATACAACAGGAAATGGCAATTGTCTAGGTTTTGCCATAAAAATCTGACATTCCCAAAAGTCTCTCAGTCCCAGGCAAATGGGGATGTTTAGTCACCCTAACAATGCACCACCTTAAAAAAAATTATTGCTATAGGGCTGGGGATTTAGCTCAGTGGTTCTGCCACCTGCCTTGCAAGCTCAAGAACCCGAGTTCGATCCCCGGTACCAAAAAAAAAAAAAACTATTCTAAAAAAATGATTGCTATAAAATCAGGCAAAGCCTCTAGATCATCTAATGAAATATTCAGGTGGTAGCAGTGTTAAATGATATGACAACTATGTCATATGTGACAAGTATTAAATGAAACAAGAATGCAGTTGGTGAAATCTAAAATGTTGGCAATTTCACAGAACAAAGATAACCTCCTTTAAAACCAAATCACATTCCATCTATAATTGTGGTGCCAATTTTCCAAAACAAACTCTTAATTTTAATGTAATTTCAACCCTTCTATGAAGTAGTTTTAGGAATTTAAGTGAGCTAGAGCTTATCTGAAAAAGAAAACAACAGATTAAGCAAACAGAAAATGAAGAGAAATGGGCATAGGGACTTACATAGTAAAATATAAACTATTTTCATTAAGTAGCAGATTCATTCAAGAATATACAGAAGGGGCTGGGGATGTAGCTTAGTGGCACTGCACCTGTCTGTCAAGGGCAAAGTACTGACTTTGATCCCTGGTATGTGTGTGCGTGTCTGTCTGTGAGTGCTGATATACAGAAGATCAAGGAGAATAGGTCCTAAACCTAGCAAAATGATAATAATCTATTCCTTAGAGATCTCTTAGAACTCGAGGGAGGAAGAGGGAGATGTAGGTTAAAGGGTACAAAGTTTCAGTTAGGATGGATCAGTTCAGGAGACTTAATGTACAGTACGATGAGTACAGTTAATTAAAACATACTATATACTGTATTTGAACACTAACATAGATATTAAATGTCTTCATTACTCAAAAAAAGAAATACCAATGAGGTGATGGAAATATGAGTATGATATAAACATGTATCAAAACATCACATTGTCCACCATAAACAAACAATTCTTATTTGTCAATTATCCTTCAATAAAGAAAAAATATTTGATAGTACTCGATGATAAAATCATATAAGCATGATGGGTTTTTGTTATTTTGTTGTTGTTCTGTGCTGTGAACTGAACCCAGGGCCTTCATGCTGAGATGCATCCCCACCCCTTCTTTTTTTTTATTTTTGAAGACAAAGTCTTGCTAAGTCACTAAATTGCTGGGCTGGAACTTGGCAATCCTCCTGCCTCTGTCTCCCAGGGCTGGGATTACAGGTGTGCACCATCTCATCCAGCCAACTTGATACTTTCTTTTGAAAGTATTGAGACAAATGCTTTGGGATGCATTTATTTGATACTGTTATTTTTTAAAGTATTCATAACTATTCTGGCTATTTCTTCTTTTTTAAAAATTCATTAAGTTTATTGGTACATTTTAGATATACAATATGATGACATTCATCATTGGGAATTTGTACCTTTACATGATGTATCTTGGTTATTTTTTTTCCCCATTCCCCTGCCCTCCCTTCAACCCCTCCATCCCTTCCTATTTACAAAGACTGTTTCCGTTTTTTTCCTGTTCTCATATTTTTTCCTTTCTCTTCTTTCCTTTCCCTTACCCCTCCCACTTTCCCTTTGGACCTTTTCTTCCTATTTCACATTATCTATTATACATTTTGATCCTCATTTACACTTTCACACCAGAGAAACTATTCAGTATTTACACTTGTGTGTCCTATTTATTTCACTTAAGAGTATTGCCTCACTGTGTACCCATTTAGCTATAAATGTCTCTAGTTTCTCATTCTTTATGGCTGAGTAGTACTCCATTTTATTAAAAAAACCACATCTTCTTTATCCAGTCTCCAGTTGATGGGCACTTGGGCTGCTTCCAAGTTTTAGCTATTACAGACTGTGCTGTTATGAACATGGGTACAGATATATCACTATGGTATGATTCTTTCAATTCTTTTGGGAAGATACCCAGCAGGGGAATAGCTGGGTCAAATGGGACCTCTAATCCTAGATTTTTGAGGTGTCTCCATACTGTCTTCTTGAATCAGTTTTAATGAGCTGTAATTTCTAGAATCGTGTCCATGTCATCTAGGTTTTCAAATGTGCCAGTATAATATTCTATATATTGTCCCTTATCGTCTTTTTTTAGTGTACTGTTCTTTAGGGAAACGGTGAAAGGAATCATCAAGCCCTTTCAAAAAAGAGTCTAAGTCCTTGGTATCTAAGTGGCTACGATTTGTGCCACACAACCACAGAGGCCCAACTGATGGAGCCAGCACTGGGCTCCTATTGTAAGGGCTCACAGAACCCTGGAGAAGCTCAATAGAAAGTCTGGACCCAGAATACTTGAGTTGAAGCCACAAAGAAAATGATGCAATGGGTTTGAAAATATAAAACTGTTACAATTCTGTAAATCTAGAAATATCATGAAATTAAAAGGCAAATAGCCTGCCCCAGCCTTGTGGTGGCTGCCACCCTCCTGACTCTTCCTGCTAATAACCTGGTGCAGCTGCTGCTTGGATGTACTCTCCACAACACGCTGGAATACATGGGGCTCCCAGCCATGACCTCCCAGCCAAACCTGGCTGCAAAGCTAGAAGAAATTTACCAAGGAAGGTGTCAAGAAGAGACTTCCTGGCTTGGCTCCCAAGATTCTGCTGCCACCAGAGTGGCCTCTGCCATTAGCACCAAGGTGAGAGTCACATCTCCAATCTTATGACTTCCTTCCCTTTTGAACCCTGCCACACCTTTGAACGGGAGTCTCATCTCTATCCTCCCTCCCCCCACCCCTCTTCTGGCAACCTGGGAATGTCTATAATAAAATCATGGTGCTAGATTAGAAAATGCCACTTTTAATTGGTAGTCTCATAATATCTCTTGAGATTCTTACTATTTTGCTTAAAAAATTCTTTGAGGACGCCTAAGCAGAAAGAAACGTGCTAATTTTCCCATCATAGTAATCATACTGAGTATTTTTCTTTTTTTTTGGTTTTTTTTTTTTTGGTACCGGGGATCGAACTCGGGTCCTTGCGCTTGCACAGAAGGCGGCGGAACCACTGAGCTAAATCCCCGTCCCTATACTGAGTATTTTTAAAAATATCTAACACTAAGTCATATTGTTTCAAAGCAGTTACATTTAAGATCGAAAGCCACAAAGTAAATGAAGAAAATACTTGCAACAAAAGCAGATAGGAGAGTGGCTTCTTGGCGACTCACCTCAGGTAAAAGGCAGGGGTCGTTCTGCAAAAGCAGAACCCGGAGCTGGGCTTCGTTGAGGCCAAAAAGCCCGTGGTTTTTCAGAACTTGGATGTTGACCGGGGTGTGGATATCGTGGGAAAGGGCGCAGGTGGACCTAGAAGAACACAAAGCTCCGTACCAGAAGCCGGCCAGGGAGGGGCCCGCTCTCCGCTGACTTGAGAAGGTGAACGATAGGTAATCAGAAAGCTGGTAGGTAATCAGAAAGCTGGACTGAAGCAGCTCCTTTCCCAGGGTCACTTCCATGTTCCACGCTCTAAAGCTAAGCGTCCCCCCACACCCAGTCACACACCCCTCCCCGTCACCTGCCCTGACCCAGGCCCCAGGGTGGGCAGCACAGTGGGCCCCAAGGCGCCTCTGGCATCACCACAGCACCTTGTTCCCCCTGACCCAGGCCCTGGTTTCCTAGGATCAGACACAGTATATAGCCTCTCCTGTAAAACTCCGGGGTTCCAAAGGTCCATGAAACTCTCAAGATCCTCAGATGTTCCTTCGAGGAGTACTCTGAATATGTGAACTCAGAAGTCACAGATTTAACCCGGTGGCCTGGAAA
The DNA here is from genome assembly GCF_053883595.1 of Heterocephalus glaber. Taxonomy (NCBI): domain Eukaryota; kingdom Metazoa; phylum Chordata; class Mammalia; order Rodentia; family Bathyergidae; genus Heterocephalus; species Heterocephalus glaber. The sequence continues at coordinate 27,785,440 of NW_028258153.1, forward strand.
CTCCGGGACAGGGATAGCAATTTTCGTGGGGTGAGGGGGTTATTAAGAAACCTCAGTGGATTGGCTGGGCGTGAAGGCACACGCCTGCAATCCGAGCCCTCGGGAGGCCGAGGCAGGTTCGAGGGCAGCCTAGGCTACACAGAGAGACCGGTCTCAAAAAATATGTATAGACCATATGCATATGCAGGGGGAGCCTCGGTGGCAGCCTGAGGCCCCTTCCAGCCTGTCCCTCCTGGTGGCCGCCCCCTGGCGCCCCGCGTCCCGCGCCCCTCACCAGCAGTCCCGGTGCGGGCACTTGCCCAGTATGTGCCGGCGGCAGAAGTGCAGCTGGTCGCAGGCCTGGCACTCGCCGCGCTGGTAGCGGGCGCACAGGCGCGCGGAGGACACGGCCACCACCCTGCAGGCCCGGGCGCCGCCTGCCTCGACCTCCACGTCCTGCAGCAGGAAGCGCTCGGGCCCGGCGCGCTGCAGCAAGTCCCCGAGCCGCGCCGGCGACAGCTCCACGTGGCCGCGCAGGTCCTGCAGCAGCATGCGGCCGCCGTGCGCGCACAGCACCTTGGTGAGGAACGAGCAGACCGTGGACTCCGCCATGGCCCGGCCGCAGGAGGCTCCGCCCCGCCACGTCCGCGCCCCGCCGCCAGCGCCCGGGGTGGGCAGGGCCAGGCCGGCGGGGCGGGAGCGACGGGCCGCCTGAACACGGGTCCGAGCCGGGACAGCTTTGTGCGCGACCGCGCGGGGCGGGGCGAGGTGCAGCGAGATGAGTGCTCACCCTGAGGACTGCGTAGAGCCGGAGTCTCAGAAGACAGCGAAGCAACTGAGGTCGTCGGTGGCACTGCGAAGTCTGCGAAGAAGATGAGTCGGGCAAGGTGGCACGGGACCTTTAGGTGGCTGGCGGGAGATGGTCATTAGCAGGGTGGCCACAGACCACGTGTGGTCACTGCGAGCTTTCCAGCCGTGGTCGGTCCCAATTCAGATGTGGTGTAAATGGGAAACACGCACACTGGATTTGTTAGGTTAATTAAAAAAAAAAAAATCTCAGCAATTGTATGTGAATCACTTGGACACTATTGGGGATATATATTTGGTTGAATAGTTAGGACAATTTCATCTTTTTTTTTTTTTCGGTACTAGAGATCGAATCCAGGACCTTGTACTTGCAAGGCAGGCATGGCGCCCCCTGAGCTATATCCCTGGCCCTCATCTATTTTTGTGTGTGTGTAACAATAAGACAATTTTATTTTGTTGTATTTTGTGATACTAGAGGTGGAAACCGGGCCTCGTGCAAGCTCTCCACCACTGAGCTGCATCCCCAGCCCAGAACATGTGAATTATACATGTTGACGTGTACATGTGCTAAGCATATATGTCATTTGTGCCCAACAGCATGCTTGTTTTGTTTTGTTTTTGTTTTTTGAGACAGGGTCTTGCTATGTACTTTGGGTTGGCCTTGAACTCAGTCTGGTATCAAAGTAACAGCGATCCTCCCACCTCATCCTCCCAAGTGCAGACATGCACCACCACACCGGCCACAGCATCTTCGTTTAATGACAGACTACAAAGATGGATAAGGTCTGGGGGGCCAAAGCCAGCCTTGCTGGTATCTCACAAGGTGCTCCTGAGTACTGAATGACTCAGTATCCAGTCCTGTAAAGAAGCTAGAGAGGGGCCAGGGATTTAGCTCAGTGGTTCAGGTGCCTGCCTCACAAGTGCAAGGACCCAAGTTCGATCCCCGGTACCAAAAAAAAAAAAAAAAAAAAATGAAGCTAGAGAGAAGGCAGCTGCTCAGATGCTGGAAGACTGACAGGCTAAGAAACATGGATGTGTATCCGTGGACTTTGGGAAGTCACTGAAGAAGGCTCTTCAGCTGACGAGTGGCATGTGCTCTGCCTGGTGTGTACACAGAGTTCTCCTTTGTGTCATTCAGTTCTGGGCTCAGTGTGTTCTCAGCAAGGCTTTCTGACTTCCCTGGAGGTAGGTTCCCCACCTCCGCTTGGAAGAGGTCTGTGATGTTTGTAGCATTCAGGTTCATGAAAGCAGGAATCTGCTTAGTCTGGGCCATCACTGTATCCCCACCATCTAAAAAAGTGTCTGATAAGGAGATGGATCTTTTGCAGATGGGAAGGGGACTAAGAGAAGGAGGGATGGAGGATAAAGGAGATGTAAAAAGAATTAAGATTCATTATGTACATGTACCAATTCTTCATGATGAATGTAATCACTACTGCAAACATGTAATCAAAGTACATTTTTTTTTAAAAAATCACAAACTCTTTAAAAAAATAAAAAAAGTGTTTGGCCATACTGTGACCAGTGTGTTTTTTTGGCTAATTTATTTCATGGTGCTAAGAATCAGACCCAAGGCCTTGTGCATGCTAGACAAGTGCTGTACCACTGAGCTATAAACCCTGGCAAGATAGTTTACAGAGACCCCTGGCAGCAATAAGAGAATGGGTTTCTAGAAAGCAAGACCAAGATAGGGAATAACAGAAATGAAGCAGGCTTTGAAGGACTAGAAGCCCAGTTTTTACTGTGCTGTGTCTGGAGTAGACAATCCATGAAGGGTGCTTAGTACACGGTTGCATTTCATATACCAGCCTAGACTTTAAGGGAGATGAGAAAGGAAGGGCCACAGATTTGACACAGGTCCTAATCAGAGGATTAGGTCATTAAAGCTGTGAAAACTGATAGATCACCCTGCAAAAATGAAGTAAGAGAAGGTGGGAGATAGAATCCTGGAGAAAATGAAGGAGGAGGTGGAAGAGAAGAATCAGAAGGAAAGTGGCAATGGCCAGTGTCCCTTTGGCACTCGGCATTTTACCCAGACTCTCTGCCGTGGTCTTTTCCAGCAGAAAGAGCCAGCTTGCCAGCAATAGGGAGAAGCTGAGACTCCCAAGGAGACCCTACCTCAGCCAATGACATTAGGGAATTGGTAGTGTGGCAGTCCACTTGGATGGCTGGGGTTGGCATAAGATTATTTTAAACTAAAGACATTTGAGATTCAACGGTTGCAGAAAGAAACCATTTCCTTATCGTACTAAAAGCAGAAGCTTCTGGGAATGAGGCTACATGGGTCTCCTGTGTGGGCAGTTTTATAGCAGTGAAGGGAAAAAAGGGAGAAGATACCCCTGAGTCTGCATAAACAAGCACTATCTCTGACTTCACCTCTCCTTTGTTCCCCTAGAAAGCCATTTGTTCTTCCCATAGAAGCCATTCTACCCCTTCTTTCTCCCCCAACTAAGCTATACATAAATCTTCATCTTCAGCTGTTTGGGGGAGTCACTGCTGTGTGCTCCATAAGGACACGAATAAACTGGTTTTGTTTTTTTCCCTCTTAATATCAGTTAAATTTACACACACACCTACTGAACCTAAGAAGATACAAGAAGTTTCCTCCTCAGGAGTGGATAAATAGTCCAGCTTATTATTCCTTCATGAAACAACCAGGAAGTTGGAGTCCATGCTTTCCAGAAGTTCCTCAGTGGGATTGAGTCCCAGTTGCCCATGCCCACAACTTGCTGATTAGCTCTTCCTGTGCTGTCTTACTCCTTTCCGTGACTGTCCTCCTTGTTCCCTACCAGTGTTTTGGATTCATCTTCCAAATAAACTGTTTGCTTCTGACAGAACCCAGCCTAAGAGACAGACAGAGAAAAAGGTTAGAGAAAAGTGAATGTCAGGTGCAGGAGTGCCAAGCTGAGGACCAAGCCTTAATTCAACATGGCCATTAGGGAACATCTCTGATGCAAACTATTGCATGTCTGACAGCTGAAGTCTGGGATCAATTAGCTCATTCATGAGGAAACTTGCAGAGGAGGGAAAAAGAAAAGATCCGGGGCCGGGGATTTAGCTCAGTGGTTCTGCCACCTGCATCGCAAGCACAAGGTCCTGAGTTCGATCCCTGGTACCAAAAAAAAAAAAAAGATCCCAGAACAGACTACTGGGGAATTTGGAGTTTGGGGGGAAAAAAGTGGAGGCCAGTCAGGTTCACAAGGGAAAGGAAAAGAGAAGCAGGTCGAGATTGGAGGTGGCATTTTAGGATTAAAGCTTTAGGGTTTAAGCAGTTCCTTAAAAATTCCCCTGCTGCTCCAGTTCTGAAGCTCCTGCTCCTGCTCAGGCCTACTTCTGTAGCACAGACTTTGAATAAATCACACCGGGAACTTACACTGGTATTACTTATAAATTCATCCCATCTATCCTTAATCTTCTAAACAAAATCTGCCCGCTATATCCCTGCTCTTTTAAAGCCAGGTAAGTCCTCTGTCATAGCCCCAGTGGCCCTGCACACACTCCTCCCACTTGGCATCCACTGCCTTTCATGGTGGTTATCTTTACAGTATCTAAGTGGGGACAGGAAGCAGTAGCTATTTAGCTTTGCTTCCTTCTACCAGAAACCAGATAATGGTAGATTTTACTGGAAACCTGGTGTGATGAAAAATCAAAACAAGCATGTACATAGAAAAATAATTTATCAAGGCCCTCAAATATCTGCTCATGCATGATTTGGTGCATTTTTGTGTATTTGAATGCAGGTGTTCGGACAGAAATTGGTTTGCTGCGTCTTACTTTATACTGTGGTCCAAATCAAACGATAGTTTTACCTTCACTTTATCAAATCCATACTGCCGTATCTGTTGCCCCCCCCATGCTTTCTCCATTCAAAGCTCTGTGATTTAAAAAGAATGTGTGTCCCAGTACCAAAAAAATAAAAAAAATAAAAAGAATATGTAGAGACCTGGCTGATTGGATAATTCTGCTGATAACCATTTATGCTTTTAACTTTTGTTAAAGTGTGGCCCTTCGCAAGCGAAGGTCCCGAGTTTGATCCCTGGTACCAAAAAAAGAAAAAAAGTATAGCCCTGTTGCCAACCCTGGCACAGAAGCGGGGGGCATGTGAGCAGCTGGCAGCCTTCAAATATGCACCAGCCAACTGTAGGCTTCTCCATCATCTCTTCAGTGGGCTAAAGACTATTGCTCCTTGCTCATCAAATCCTGCAATGATGTCTTAGTCACTTTCCTAGTGGCTGATACACGATACCCAACACTCACAACATAAAGGAGGAGATGGCTATGTGGCTTACAGTTTCAGAGGTTTCAGTCCATGGTTAGCAGGCTCAAATGCAGAAAGACTATGGTGGAACAGCATGGGCAGAGGAAAGCTGCTTATGTCATGATGGCCAGGAAGCAGAGATAGGAGAAGCCAAAGAGATATACTCCTCTAGGTTACAACCCCAGTGACCCAGCTCTAACCAGACCTGTCCTCCTAACAGCAAGTCAGCTATAGTACCCCCATGACCCAGTCACCTTCCAAACACCCTGCCTCTGAGCACAAGAGAGTGTTGGGGGTCATCCTTGATCTAAACCTTAACAAGTGATAAAACTCATTGCCTCTTCTCCCCTTTGAATAAACTGGAATCTGCAGTTGATTATCTTGCTGGAGTTACTGACAAATACAGCAAATAAAGGCAACAGAACAGAATTAGTTTTTTTTTTTTAATTGACTAGTCTCAAATTAAGCAAACCAGGAAGTAATACAACTTGATCACTAAAACATAAATAGTTAAGCTTAATAATTCCACAGGCTTTAGCAAGGCACCAGCGTAGGAAGAACACAGCTAGCCTGGGTGTTGGGCGTAACAAAAAAAGTAAGACAGATCAAACTGGCTCTTGTGCTTACATTCTAATACAGAAAGTAAACCACTTCAAATTGTATAGATACTTGAAGAAATCAAGGCACAAAGCATTTTAAAAACTGGGGGTTTGGGAGGCAAGGATCTCAGCTATGGAAATAACAATTGAGTTATCTAAGGATGCTAGATATGAACTATATCAGTGGTTCTCACAGTAGTATATTAGAAAGTGATGGGTCGTGACTGGTTTCGTGATAACTGAGGACCATCCCATCGCTAAATAGATGCAGCCGGAGATCACAGATGTCCTACAGCGTGTGGATCAGTCCCACACAACGAAGAATTATTCTGCACCCTGTACGACTGTCTAATGTCCTGTTGGACATTTAGGTAGGACCTACAACTCGTCTGAGAGAATAGAATTCATGTGTTCCTTCTGAGACAATTTGTAATTCGTCCTGTTATTATTTCAGTTAAGGTAATTCCGCCCTTTCCTTTACCATAGACAGATGAGGCATCTGATCTGTTATGACTCACCCTAATGCTGGTTTTCATTCTAGTGTCACCCATACCTCTAATATTTCATTTTTCTGTATACAGGCAAAAACTCCTGATCGACTTTTAAGCCCAAAACTATTCATTGTAAGGGTAAACATCTGTCTATGTCATGGCTTATAGCGTAGTCATGCCTGAGCATTTACATAATAAAATTCTTTTTTTTTTTTTTTTTTGGTACCGGGGATCAAACTCGGAACCTTGCGCTTTCGAGACAGGCGCCGGACCCACTGAGCTAAATCCCCGGCCCTTCATTTTATTTTCATTACAAAGTTTGCCTCTACTACAACAGGATTAGAGCATTCAATTAATTTTTAAAGAAATTCCTTTATGTAAGTAGATGATATTATCTATGAATCATCTCAGGACAGAAAGGGGATGATACTACAAAATATCTGCTCTGAAAAGGATGACTAGGCCTGTAAGGTTTTGGCTGCTGTGTTGGGGCTGAGGGCGGGGGCGCTACTAGCATTTAGCATGTGAGAGCCAGATATACTGAATGCTCTGCAATACACTGGACAGCTTCTAACAATAAGAAATTATTCTGCGCCCTATACGAATTTTGAATGTCTCACCTGACATTCATGTAAGACACACAGCTCGTCTGCAAGAATATATTCCCTAATTTTGTTTCGACATTTTCTTACATAATATCTGTATTTCCATGAAGGTTATTTCGTTCTTTCTCCTATATACACATTATCATCATATGCAAGTAAGTGGTTGTATCACTAGTCTATCTTCTAATGTCCACTCATTCCCCCGTTTTATTCATTTTCCTATGCTTCTTTAAATAATAACTTCTGATCTACTTTCAAGTTCACATTCATCATAAGTAGGTATAAGCATATGGCTTCTTCATGCTTAATAGTACTGTAATATTGTGCCCAAGTTATGTACCTTTTATTTCCCTTTTATGTTAATATTAGTTTGTTTTAATTTTTAATTTACTCTTAGAATCATGTGTAGGTAAAGCATATTACCTTTCAATTGCATTTTGAGGATAATAAAGTATATCTTGCAAAGTATTTGTTATTTTTTTAAAAGGCAGACACCCTGAGAACCACTGAACTAGGTAGGTAGGAAGGGTACCAAGAAATGCCAGGAAGTTAAGAGTGCATTGTGCAGAAGAAAATAAATGACAGAGGGGTCGGGAAGGGAAAGATCATTTTGGGGCTATGATCATGGTTTTGAACTTTATCCAAAAGATGTGATCTTGGGTTGGGTTCACAACCCCATTAAGTAAAATTATAAACTGCCATTAAGTGGAAAACAGATTAGAAGGGGACAAAAAGATATGTAAGAAGCAAAACTGGACTTGGGAGCAACTTAAATGTATATGAAGAGGAAAGCAAGAAGTAAGGGTGACTCTGCAGTTCTGCTTGAGCAGAATGGATCCAGGGATAGTATTTACTCAGGGGAGGATGGGTTCCTTTGAGGGAGGCAAATAGAGATCTCCATTTTGGACCACAGATGCCTGGGAAATATCCAACTAGAGGTGCCTCCTGGTCAGCCAGAAACAGCTGTGTACATTATACCTCTACAGTGCAAGGATCAAAGACAAAAAATGGAAACTACTAGGAGAAAAAAAATGAATAAGAAGAATCATTTGTGGTAAGCTCCCAGAAAATAACTATACTCTTTTTTAAAAAGTCTACATTTAGGGCCGGGGATTTAGCTCAGTAGTTCCACTGCCTGCCTTGCATGCACAAGGACCCGAGTTCAATCACCGGTACCAAAAAAAAAAAAAAAGTCTACATTTGTTACTGATGGAGAACTGTGAAGCTTTTTGTACTGACCTAAAATCTGACTAATATAAAATCAACTGTAATGCCAATTAATTATTTGTAACATGTCTACTAGAAGGAACTCTAGTAGGAAATTTTGGCAATAGTTTGGAAGGTAGAAAGAGGAAAACTGGAAGGAAAAACCTAATTCACAATAAGGAAGGAAATATTGGTTCAGGCACTATAGTAGCTTTAAAAACTATGACAATTCCACAAAGTCCATTGTATTTACACAAATAAGTCCCTGGCAGGCACGAGGCCTATTTGGGACACTGTTCCCTTTGTTCTGATTCTGTGCTCACCGGAAAGCAAATCTCTCCTCCATAGGAGGCCCATCCTCCTGTAGAGACAGCCTTGCCGCTAATTTCTTAGCAAGCCTCATCTACCATGCAAACGACCACTATAGCACTTGAATTTATGCTTATATGATTCTGGCTACTACAACTCATTTCTCCTAAAACACAGACACTTTCCTGAAACCCTGACCTAGAAGAAAAAAAAAGCTTTCTCTGTCATTAGATTAATTAGAATATAAATGTCTATTTTGCCATAATTATCTAAAGAACCCAAATGCACAATTAACTCCAGTTGGTGGCCTGAGTCATACTTGGTGGCTCTTATGACTGCAATACAAAAAGAGCCAACCCTTTGGAGTCTGTCTCGTAAAGAAGTGTGGAAATAGAGATGAGCTCCCAAATCGACCTCTTCGCATGGTGAGATACAGTGCTGAAGTGATGGCTACAACAGCATTGACAGTCAGCCTTTCGACTTTTCAGCTTAGCGTGTGCCTACACACTTTTTCCCCAGCTTTTCACAATTTCCCACCCAAGGCGGGACCACCTCTTGTTCCCATTTCAATAGGCATTATTAGTTTACTCTCAAACTTTCCAAATTGATTTTTTTTAAATTGAACTTAAACAAAACCATTTTACTCAGTAAACTCAAAGAGTAAATGAGAGAAAATGGTTAGCATAAGTATGCAAAATTTAGAAACCGGCCTCGATCAGTTACAGCCAAGACAGTGCAAACATTCCAACACACTGAAGTCATTAAGAGAGCTTTTAAAAAATACTACTGCTTGGCTTTCACCCAAGGAGTGATTTAACTAGGAAGGTGTACAACTGCAGCATTGGAATTGTTGTACAGCAAAGTTTGAGAATTATTGATTTAAGACACTAGGTAACTTAGAGAGAAAATAGAAAAGTCTAACCATTATCTAGGGCGATTTGGTCCTCTATGTGAGCAGAATGGTTATGGCATCCCAGATGATGCCGCCTTTATCCTCTCTAGCTAATCACACAGGCCTTCTCTCTGTCTGGCTCACTATATTCAATCAAGTATGCTGGGTAAACCTGATCATTGCGGAAGATGACAAAAACAGAGGGATTGAGCATTGTATCCACACAGCTGTTGTACGGCGGAGGAGGGCTCACGAACGTCATATTTCCCTCAATAAAATCTCCTGCCAAGACTCGGGCTACGAACATAACGATGTTTCTGGCATCATATAGGCAATTTTTGTGGGAATAGATGGCATCCTTTGAGAAGTGATTTCCTAGAAATAATCAGAAAAAGAAAAAGCTTGAGAATTGTTATAAAAGAATTATTATGGTTTATAAGATTACTTACAGAGACTCAGACAACAGAGACTAAGCATATGTCAACAATACTGACATTTATAAATCTCCTTTAAAAAAATGTACCGGGCACGGGATTTAGCTCAGTGGCGTTGCGCCTGTCTTGCAAGCGCAAGGTCTTGAGTTCAATCAACCCTAACCAAAAAAATTTTAAATTTTTAAAATATTTAAAAATGTATCCAGAAGTACACTTAAATAATGCAGACAAGCCCATGGAAATGGCAGGGACACAAAGCAAGCCACTGGGTACACTGATCATGCAGTGACAGCACAGCAGCACAATCTGGGCAACTTGGGCAGAAGAAGTTGAATGAGTTGAGTTGGAACTGATGAGCCAAAGATGTTCCACAGGAAAGGCCAAGTCACAATGCATACATTTTAAGGCACAAAGGCCATTTACTACTGATAGGAAGATCCTGGAAAATGTCAAGGGGAAAGATGGGCAAGGAACTGACCCTAACCAAGCTTTCCAAAGACAGCTGATGCACAATCCTTTAACTTCAAAACACCCCAGATAACCATGGAGCTTTCCAGAGTTGGCAGATACACAAGTTCTTGGCATATGAAAGTCTCCTATTTATACTTTTCTCACTGCCAAATGCTTTTCTGCCATTTTAAAGGAAATGCAAATTCTGATTTCTATGTAAGATGAATTATTTTTCTTTGTAATAACAAATGCTTAATACATTTCCATTTATTATGTTCGTTATCGTCTTTTTAATAGATGTTTAAACTCCAGAAACATGGCTTATTGTGAATAGATCAGATACTGGGTATTCTGGGTGAATGATTTTGTACTGTATTGAAATGAAAAACAAGAAAGCTACGATTTGAATGTTGAATGTCCCTGATGGGTTTAAACTCTTAAGGCTTGGTTCCTGGAGTGGCACAATTGGGAGGTGGTGGCATCCAGGAGATGGAGCCTACAGGGAGCCTCTTAGGTCCCGGGGGGTGGAGATGGGACCTTGAAGGGGACTGTGACATCCCCCATTCCCCCAGCCTGTGCTGCAGGTAGAGACAGGATTGTTTTGGCACCGCCCTCTGTTCTCACCAGAATGAAGCCGATGCAGGGGCCATACTTTCGAACTTCAAAAACCACCAACTGAATAACCCATGTCTTGTTAAGATAGTTCCCTGGTCATTGTAAATGCAAACCTGAATAACACACTAGCTGAACTATCATGTCTAGCCCCATTCCTTTTCCCCAGACAGTTAACAGCTAGGTAGAAATTTTTTCCAACTGTTTGTATACATTCACATACATAAATATGCATGTGTACTCCAGAATCATATTATGTTAATTTATTTGTTCACGAAAATATTGTACTATATGAACAGTTCTACACATGAGAAACTGACCAGTTTAAATTTCACGTGTCATGTGTCACTTAAGATAGTTACCCCATAGCCTCCAAACATATCTGATAAGTTTCAGTAATGCATTTAAACTTAATAAACTTATGAAATTCTCACCACATCATTCTGCAGCACAAAACCTTTCATTAACTTCCCTTGTCCTTGGTCAAGCCTGAACTCTTTACTGCATGGCCATCTCTCGCAGGGCTTGTTCCTGTCTATACACTGACCCTATGAGGCAGGTGAATCCTCCCATATCCCTTTCTTGGGACCATCTCTGGATCTGGGTTACAGCTGCCCTATTCCTCTACAGCAGCTGTACATTTGCATAATTTAATTAATTATGGAAAATTATTTGTTTGAGCCCATGTTTAACTTGTTCACCACTGTGTGCCCAGCATCTGGTGTACAGAAGGCACTCACAATGTTAGCTGAATGACTAATTTCTTGCTTTTTGAGATTGCTTGGGGGGCTGAGGATTTAGCTCAGTGGTGCTGCCTCCTACCTCGAAGCACAAGGTCCCGAGTTCGATTCCCGGAACCCAAAAAAAAAGAGATTGCTTGTACATTTAATCTTACTTATGAGTTGGACCCACTAAGCTATTATTTACCCCCTAAATATGAACAATTCTTTCTTGCATTTTTGTTTATTTGCTTGTTTTGTTAAGAGTTGCATTCAAGGGGCCAGGGATTTAGTAGCTCAGTGGTGCCACAGCTGCCTTGCAAGCACAAGGTCCTGAGTTCAATCCCTGGTACCGGGGGTGGCGGGGGGGGAGTTGGGTTACATGTAGGTGTTTAAGAACAAAAAGAAACAGGCAGGGCCGGGGATTTAGCTCAGTGGTTCCCACGCCTGCCTTGAAAGCGCAAGGTCACAAGTCCGATCCCCAATACCAAAAAAAAAAGAAATAGGTGTAAAGATTTTGTATGTGGGCAGACTTGGGAGACTCCAAGTTCCAGGTGACCCAGTGTGGCTGAGATGGGGAGAGACCTCCAACAGCATGGATTAGGATCAGGCAGAGCATTGCCAGTGAATAGCAATGGCAGGCAACGTCGCCCACAGATGGAACAGTTTGCAAGCAAAAGATAGGAGCAACGCTAAGGCCCAGCTCTTGAGCCCCAAGTCAACCGTGCCATTCTAATTTGGGTAATTTGACATAAATATGTTACTTTGACCTTATTTTCTCTCCATGACTACTCAATCCTGGATGTGCTGGTTAATACAAGATAATTACATACACTCTTAATGAAGCAAGTACAAACCTTTTCCATATTTGTTTTCGTGAGTTCCATGTAAGTTCCACATAAAATTATTTGCACAGATAGAATCCACGTGGGTGCGGCTTGTTGCATAAAATAGGAGTCTTTCCCTTTTCTCTGTCATGTTCAGTCGCCTCCTAATAGAGGAAACGTGAGACCAAGAATATTAACACCAAGAACATTCCTCTCCCATGCTAGTTGATGACACTAGTCCCAACTGAAGTACAATCATCTTAAAATTTTCTCCCATCCACTTTCAAAATGGAAAACCATTTTGAAACCACAACTGTAAAGTAATACATTTATGAAAACATTTCAGTGGTAGACACAGAATCATTGAAATTTTAAAAAAACTCTTAGAACAGATAGGAACTAATCCTTCCAAATATTATGTAAGGGAATCATATAATGTGGTCACCAACCTTTCAAAAGAATTCAAGAGCTCTGGATTATGGATCTTCTTTATCTTTTCGATCTTGAAATTTTTCATGGACTCTTTGAAATTATCCCTTATGGTGGCATATTCCAAAGACTGGTTATCGAGATCTAGCAACTAAGAAAGTTTAAAAATATATAATTGAGAAGTGAGAAACACTGAAAGTGTGCTGTGCCCACATGTATAGCCTCCTATGCCATGAGTATCACTGCCAGTTCTCAGACAGCAGGTGGGAGGGTCGGGCTTACATCTGTCCACATCTGGCCATTCATTCCAGTAATGAATCCAACAGGCAGTGGGCCTGTCCATTTAGGCTGACTCAAAGCTAACAAAGCATTATGCAAAGGGAGGGCCCCTGCATTATCAGTACAGTATGACAAGCTTCTTGCCTAAAATTCCAAAACCAGTGCAGTGGCAGAGGAACTGGATGTCCCCATGGAGTCTAAGCAGACTGGCCTGCACAGAAACTGGAGCAAGATGAAGAGGCAAAATGACCTAGGAATGGTCTTGCCCCATCCAGGGCAGGGCACAAAGGGAGCACATTGAGCCAAGTCACTTTTACTCTCACTCATGAAAATAGAGGTTCGGCCATCTATCTCTCAGGGTTGTCCTGAGGATCTGCCCATGTGTGGCCAGGTGCAGCTAAACCCCAAGGCAAACCATATTTTCACTGCCTTTGAATCCCAATCCTAGAGTTGTACAGAAGCAATTCATTCATTCCAATAAAGAAACAGGAATATTTCTATCAATGTACTTTTCCTAGACTTAAAGAATTCACCCACTAGTCAAGTAAAAACCAAGTACCTTGTATCCACTTGAAGTGGGAGAGAGGACATCCCACTGAGGAACAAATGTTGAGCCAACAGCCTCTGGTGGGGTGTGCACAGGCTGAGGACTGGAAGCAGAGAACTGCACCCGCTGAGGACTGTAGACCAAGAGAACAACATTTCACTTGCGCCCTGTTGCATCTGCCCAAGTAACTTTCCATCCTTGACTTCCAGCCAGGAAGACAAGGTCTCCTCCTAGAAAAATCCAGCACTTATTTCTGTATTTTTCTCAGAATCACATCCTTGCATATTTGTGGTATTGATGTACCAGTAATCACGCTTTTAAAAAAATCCAGTAACTCATAGCACTGATGCTTTATCTTTCTGCTCAACTTTCAGAGGTTCTAATCTGTTATCATGGAGCAAGCATGCTTTACAGCTGCTTTGTGGAATAATAAGACATTTGAGTATAGTGGTGATATGGGGGGAAGAAACTGTCTTTTCCTGTATGGTATGAACTATATTTCATACACGAGGAAAAATTCTTTTTAGATGACTCACAGCTAATAATTGTAACAGAATCTAGAGAATTAGAAAACCACCATTTTGTAACACTTAGTAAGGTACTGAACCTAAACAGTGATCATCAATAAATACTGTGACCACTAAATGACATTAGATGTAACACTAGGACAACTGGATCTTCTGTACCTCCTTAAGAAGATGTGACCCAAAGTATACCCCTTACAAAGTATTCTTGACCAAAGTTAGTTACATTTTGAAATTGGGAAATTCTATAGATTAAATCACTTGGTTTCTTTAAAAAAATAATAAATCATGAAAAAAAGTGGAGGAACAAAACTAATACATTAAAAGCTGAAGAGACAAATCAAATGCAATGCACAGACCCTATTTGGATACTGACTAGAAGAGATCAACTCTGAAAAGTCATTTATAAGACAATTTAAAAAACAGGGCACAGCTGCACAAGTGCAAGGACCCGAGTTCGATCCCCGGTATGAAAAAAAACAAAAATACAAAAAAACAGGGCACAAATGGTGTAAAAGGATATGAAGGAATTACTGTCACTTTTCTTAGCTGGGTTAAGGGTATTGTATAACATTTTTTACACTCCTTATCTGTTCAAGACACCTAAAATTTTTACAGGGAAATTACACACATGTGGAATACACAAAAATATTGCAGCAAAGGAAAAAATTAAGAGTTGATAGAAAAGATGAAACAAGATGGTAAAATAATGAGTTGTTGAAGTCAGATGTTAGCTACATAACAGTTTATCATACAATCCTCTCTACTGTTGTTGATGTTGAAATTTACCATGATCAAAGCAATTCCATTAAAAAAATAAATGCCTTCAGGAACAAATTGTTTAAAGATTTCCCTTGTGGGGCCAGGGATTTAGCTCAGTGGTTCCGCCACCTGCCTCTCAAGTGCAAGGTCCTGAGTTTGATCCCTGGTCAAAAAAAAAAAAAAAAAAGATTCCCCTTGTGTAAAATGAAGACTCTTTTGGAATGAGAAAGATTGGCCTTGATTTATCTGTATTTTTATACTTGGATTTCCCTTGAGACCATAATGTTGAGTGAAATAAATCAGACACACAAGCTTAATTACTGCATGGTTTTTCTTTCATGAGAAACTCAAAGCATAAATAAATCAAAGAGCAAAATAAACAGTAGATAGTAGGAACTAGAGAGACAGATCTTTTGCAAATGGGAAGAGGTCCAAGAGTTGAAGGAAGGGAAGTGGAAGGATATGTAAAAATAATTAAGATCCCTTACATACATGGACCAACGTTGCATGAGGAATGTGAGCACTATGTACTGCAAACATGGACTAATAAAATTTTTTTAAAAAGAAACAACCAGCAGCTATGTCTCCTCTAGGCTGGAAGCAGCACCATGAAAGCTTATTCCCTGCATGACCCTCATGGACACTGTTTCTCAATTCATTTTCCTCCACAGCTTTCTATTTCATGTCACTCTATGCCACACATGATACAAATGACTTCAAGAGCTTTGAGAAGCTGTAACTGGGTGCAGGAGAAGATAGGAAGGGTTTTGCTAGAAGTGACATTTACATGACTACTGCAGACATGCATCAGTGAAGGATGGGATACATTCTGAGAAATGCATTGTTAGGTGAGTTGGTTGTGTGAAGCTTGTGAAGACTAGACTTACACAAGCCTAGGTGTATAGTGTACTACACACCTAGCTGATGGGATTCCCGGAACATCAATATGTAGCACACGAATGCACTCTAAGCTACCAGAATAGGGTAAGTGAACCAAGGGAATTCCGTCTCACTAGAGGGCAAAGAAGTCAAAGGACAGTCACGAGTAAGGTAAAGTGGCATCAGAGCTGGGTCATAAAAGATGCTGGGTTCATAAGAATGGGGAGGAATGTTCCTGGAGGGTAGAGACAATCCTGGGCAGCTGTGACATATGTAAATGACCAAGACAGGGAATGGATGAACTATAGGACATATTTGGAAGTACTCCAAACCAATTTCTTCTCCTCTAAATAAATGGGTACCAAAAGAAACACCCAGGATGGAGACAAGAAAGGCAACAACCCTTCTAGTTTCTGCTGTCCAAAAAGGTGAAAGTACGGCCTTCCTAGTTGAGATTACATGGGTATACGTGAACTGTTAAAAAACCAAAATTATCAGCCTTTTAAAAAATATAAAGTGTGTTGCCTTACGGAAACATAATTTATGGAAAAATTTTGCCAAGACATCTTGTAAGAGCCACTGTAGTGAGTAAGAAGCAGCTGCTACAATCCCATTAGTACCAGGCCTCTTTACTCTGCCCCCCAACACTTGTCAGGAACTGAAGTAAAGTCATGTTTTGCTTAACCACAGGGATACAAACTGAGAAACTATAAATAGGTGATCTCATTATTTGCAGTCATCATAGGGTATAATGTATTCACACACACTTAGCCTGCTACAATGTCCCCAGGCAGCACAATTCTACAGCACCATTGCCATTTATGTGGTCAGTATTGACCAGAACGTGAGGCAGTGCATGACTTATACACTGTCTTAGCCATCAGTATGCAAGCTTCATGCACCAGGTGTGACCAAAATATATATGCTTAAATTAAAATTATTCATTATAGTGAAAGACACATTGCCATTAACCAACAGAGCATAACACTGGGTTCCATAGACCCATCTTTTGCATTTCTACTGAAAATTTTTACTTTAGTGTAATAGTGGCCGGCTGCGCATCTCAGTACCTTTGCCTGAGGGATACAAGAAGCAATCTTTGTGTTTACCCACTTGGCACGACAAAAGGCAAAGTTAGGTGTGCACCTGTGCAAAAGTGTCAAACTGGGATTTACACAAACATTATGCTCTGCCTAACAGGCTTTGTGTATGTTTACCTGAGCCTCACAGAGGGTATAATACATCCACACCTCTCTAGGATTTGTTTTTCAAAAACTTTTCTTTTGATTTTTCTGATAGAAGTACCCCAATTCAGTACAATGGCACATGAAAAACCACATTTGCAAGTTTTGGAGGATGCTGAAAGTGAATCATCAGATTACTCATGCATGGATGATGATGATGATCCTATAGTAAAATACATGCTTTTATAACAGAAGAGTGGTGTGAATGTAGGATGATGATGATGATAATGATGATGATAATGATGATGATGATGACTTTGATGTTGGCCATGTATCCTAAGTTCCTGTGACAGTGAAATGGAGCAAGAATCAACTCTGGGAATGCAGACCTCCTTGGTTCATATGATGAAGAAAACAGAAGAGTACATGTTTGACTAGTTGAAATGTTGCAAAATGGTCGCACACCCAAATGGAACAATCCAATATTAGAACTAGGTCCCAAAATATAGTGAGGGTCTTGGTAGGGGTGAAACATATTGGATAATGCCAGCACTCTCATTCAATGTTGGAAACTGTAACAGACGAAATGCTACAAGATGCTGTGAAATACACAAAAGCTGCAATACAAGTAAAACGTTCTGTATGCACCAATAGCCATATTAAAAAATGTATTTATTATGACACGTCACTAGATGAACTGAAAGCATTCATATAAGTCTCTTGTACTTAGCTGCAATTTCTCATGGTAATTGCAGGGATGTAAAACACTTATGGAAAAGTGATGGGCCAAAATATGGCATAAAAATGTATGCCCTTGTAGATGCGAAGACTTATTATGCTTTCAATTTAAAAATTTATCCTGTAGCTCAGCTATCAGGTCCTTATTTGCATAGTAATATACTGAATGATGTGAACAGACTAGTTCCACCCACTCCTAAACTAGTCAGAATGTGACATTCAACAATTGGTTACCAGTTTCTGTTTTCATAATCACATATCACTTGAAGAAAAAAAAAAAAATCCAACCCCAAAAATGTTTATGTACAATGTAGATTTTTATTAAAAGTTTTGGAAACAGGCAAAGTTACAGTGAATCTCCCATAGCAAAATTTCCTTTTAAATTCCCCTTTACGATAAATTGGTACAACTAAGTCAATTAAAAATAAAATAAAACTTTAAAAACTCCTTTAAGCCAGGCTAGTGATGCATGCCTGTAATCCCAACACTCAGGAGACTGAGGCAGGAGGATTGCCATGAGTTTAAGGCCACCCTGGACTACATAGTGAATTTGAGGCCAGCCTGAACTATATAGTGAGACCCTATCTCAAAACAAAACAAAATGGGGCTGGGGATTTAGTTCAGTGGTTCCACCGCCTGCCTTGCAAGCGCAAGGTCCCGAGAGTTCAATCCCCGGTATCCAAAAAAACCCCACAAAAAACAAAACCCTTTAATCAGTTTGATGTCTCTCCAAAACCTTTATTCAGGCAGCTACCTCATCCTTGTCTGTCTCTCTCTCTCTCTCTCTCTCTCATTTCATTCACTATAAATCATACACAACCAAAGACACAAGAAAGGATCCAAAGCAAAACAAAAATTCTAGTGCATTTGATGATTTCTTAGGCATTCCCCCTTAATCCAGCCATCCACAGCTGGAGAAGCTAAGGCCTAGAGTATTTAAGAGATGGATATAAAATACCCCGTGAGTCAGAGGCACACACATGGCCTGACATGTATGTGTGGCCTGTGTTTTCCAGTGCTGGGGATGGAAACCCAGGGCCTCATGCATGCTAGGCAGCGCACCACTTCTGAGCTACAGCCCACACACGCCCCTGCCCCGGTCAGCCACAGAACCCTGCTTAACAGCCATCTCATTCAAAGATAATGCAAAAGGAAACTGCAGTGCCACGCAAGCAGGAACTTCTCAAGAACACCGGATCCAGAAGTAAGAATGACGCGATGAGATAAGGACACGAACATCTCGGACCTCTGCAGCTATCAGGGCTGCAGAACACTTACTCTGGCCCCCTTCTCATCTGCTCCACATCCCGCGCAGAAACAAATTCTGGCCTTCGGACAACATTCTTCTGAGTCTTGGAAGCTATGTTTGTCTGAATCATCCCTTTACACAAAAAATAAAACAAACAAGAATCAAGAATCATTCTAGAAAATGACTCATGTTTCAGAGGCTATTTGTTCTGCAAATGTTTATGACTGAGTTGTAGTGTGTGAGTTTGGATGAAAACTGCTCATGATAAGACATGTATAATCCCCACTGCTGATTCAAAGATTCAGAAGGCAAAGTAGCAAATGAACATTGAAGAATAAACCCAATGTTGAAATCAAAGTTGGACAGTAAAAGAGGAGAACTGGGATACCGGATAATCAGACATCATGCATGCAGATGGCCCCAAACCAGAAAGTAGTGATTATGGGTTGGCACGTGTTAGCCAAATGTTTGGACATCAAGTATGAAATGTCATTTCCAATTCATGCATGTTGTTGGCCTGAATCCAAACTGTGCCAATGATCCTTTTAAGAAGTAAATCACGCTGGGCACAATGACACATACTTGTAATCCCAGCACTCAGGAGGCTGAGGCAGGAGGATGGCTGCGAGTTCAAGGCCACCCTGGGCCACGTATTGAATTCAAAGCCAGCCTGAACTGCATAGCGAAACCCTGTTATTTTGCATTGCTAGTAAGAGCATAAAATGTCACAACCACTCTGGAAAATAGTTTGGTATTGTCGTATAAAGTTAAATGTGCTACTATATGATCCAGCAGTGCCACTCCTGGGTATTTAAAGATTAATGAAAACCTATATCTACACAGAGACTTCAGAAGAATGTTCACAGCTACTTTATTCTAATAACCAAAAAGTACCTAAATGCCCATCAACTGATGAATAGATATGAAAATGATAATATATCTTTATATGGAATATTACTCAGCAACAAAAACTGTTACACATGCCACAACATAGATGAATCGGAAAACCATTATTCTGAGTGAAAGACGCCAGCTAGTGCAGAATACACACTGTAAGAGTCTATTTATATGAAGTTCTAGAAAAGGCAAAAGTGATTTAGAGGACGTAAAGCAAATCAGCCATAGCTTGTCCCAGAAGTAGAGGATGAGGGCAGGGGTAGAGCAGAAACCACTTGTAGAGAGGCAGGAGGAAACATTTTGCATTGATAGAAATGTTCTACATCTAGATTAGGGTGGTGACATGCATCTGCCAATACTCAACCAGCGACACACTTGAAATGGATGCATTTCACTGTAACACTTAAGCCTCACTGAAGGTGATTCGTAACAAAACAAACAGGACAGCAAATCTCTCCATGCCTTCTGTGTTAAAACAAAACAAAACAAAAACCCAGGTTTCTATCTCTGCTTGCAGATCTCTCTGCTCCGTGAAACACCAAGCTTCTCTACACCAACAGCCGGGACTCTGCCAGCCCTCCCCATGGGCCCAGGCTGCTGCCCATCCCAAATCCTCCTCCCATCAACATGGGTGCTCTCCACCGTCTCCTCCATTCTCTGGGTACTTCATCAGATTGTTTTGCCAAGTTACCTTCCAAAAGAGTTGGTATAATGGTCCTTAAAAGCTACATTACTCTCTGGGTTTGAGCCCCAGCACCACCAAAAGAAAGCTACATTACCTCTCAGCACCCTGGGAGGCTGAGGCAGGAGGATTACAAGTGTGAGCCCAGCCTGGGAAATTTAGTGATTTAGTGAGACCTTCTCTCAAAGTAAAAAATTTTAAAAGGGCTGGGGATGTAGCTCAGTGAAGAAATCCTGGGTTCAATCCCCAGTACCACCACCACCACCACCACAAAAAAAAAAAAAGCTACAGTACTGAACACAAAGTGGTACAGGATTTAAATTTCAGGTACCATGTGGGACACACAGGGCCTGAGAAAAGTCTCACTTCTGCCAAAACACCCACCCTGACCAGTCCTGGAGTCCTGGAGTCCCTGACCCCAGGCATGGAATGTCCTAGGATTGTGCCTATGGGACAGCACTTTCAGAGGGAGGGCAGCTCCTGCTCTGCTTTGCTACTAAACACAGCAGAGAAGTCAGTGGAAGCTAAGCAGAAGATCTTTCTCAACTGCTTCAAATTAATACTGCAGAAGGCAAAGTGCTATAGTCAATGTGATGGATAAAACTATTGGCCTAGATGAGGAAGCCTAAAAGGAAGAGCAAGTTTTTAAAGCTCTGAAGGTACCCAAAGCCTCATGACCTCCACTGCATTCTCCAGCGCCTGAAAAGTCAGCTGCCTCCTGGAGAATCAGCTTAAGCCACGAGAGTGGAAGTAGCCCCCGGAGCTACTTCCGGTCATCCTCTGCTTTTCCAGGTGAGGGAGCTGGGGCAGGACAGGACAGGCGTCCTTCCCCAGGGGTACAGCAATATCTGTCAGAGCCGGGGCTCTGAACACAGGCCTGACAGCCACGACTGCTCACCCTGCTAAATGAGCCCTCACCTGGGCGCTATATTCCAGTGACACATGACACTGACAAACACTGCTCACAAGACTCACCTTGGAAACTCAGCTCGTAGTTCCTAGTACCTGCCTGAAATGGCACAACTCCCCTGGGACACTTCTGAAAGAAAGACTCCAGGTAGGAAGAGTCAATGTTGGAACCTGGCTGGTTGTTGCTCTAATTAAAAAAAAAAAAAAAAAGTGAAGACATCATCAGGGTAGGCCTTTAAGAAACCTTGACAGTTGTATCTTACATAGTCTGATTTCAGCCATCGAGTTTTTTAGGGGGAGCTTTTTGACACAAGGTCTTGCTATGTCGTCCAGGCTGGCCTTGAACTTGCAGCAATCTCCCTACTTCAGTCTCCCGAGTGCTGGGATCACAGGCATGAACCACCACACGTGGCTTTCAACCTTGGGGTTTGAACAGGAGTACATTTTGCCTCCCAAGTCAGGTTATAAGGGCTTCCAGGTGGGCGCCATGGCAGAGCCTCTTCCGGTCCTCTCCAGCAGGTACCTGAGAGCATGCACTTTATCCTACAACAACTAACCACACTTGGTAAGTGACTGAAAAATGTAGCTGTTTACAATGTTCTTCTTATATCTGCCATAAAATATGAGGCAAATGGACAGAGCACCTTGCATGGCCCCTGGTGTGATGCCTCCATGCCCCTGCTTGGTAACAGGACCCAACACTCAACTTCTGCAAGAATCAGAACCTCGAAGGCTATTTTAGCTCAGCACTTTTAGAGTTGTAGTGAAGGCCAAGTTAAGGAAGACCTTCAGTTTCTTGTCTAATCTCCAACAGGTGTGCTGGCCTTCAAACATAAACAACCTAACCTTTCCCTCTACCCCCAACCAAAGTAAGTAAATAATCAAGCCTCCAGCCGGTCAACTATAGTGGACATGATCTTGGAATACAAAGCAAAGTAAAATAAATAGGAAGTGGGGTGATTTTTTTCAAATGGCAAGGGAACAAAAGATGGAGGGAGGCAAGAGGTAGGGGAGGGTAAGGAGATGAAAAGAAAAAGAATTAGCTCAGTGGTCCCGGCGCCTGCCTCAAAAGCGCAAGGTCCCAAGTTCGATCCCCGGTACCAAAAAAAAAAAAATTGGGAGGAAAAAAATGGAGACAGAGTTTCTGCAAATGGGAAGGAGCCCAAGATACAGAAGGAGCAGGGAGAGAGAGGAAGGGTAGGGGCTGAAACAATAATTAAGATGTGTTATGTACACACACCGACTCCTTCTGGTGAATGTAATCATCATGTGCTGCAAACATGGATTAATAAAAATAAAAATGTATTAAAAAGTGTTTTAATTTTTAAAAATGAAAATGAACTTGGGCTTGCCATTGACAGGGGCTAGGATAGAAGGAGTGAGGGATAGTCAAAAAAACAAAGTTCTAAAACTCTCACATTTCAAGGCATCCATGAAGGATCTGAAATCAGAACTGGTGAGTAAAGGGAAGGATGTTGATCTAGCGCCCGAGCAGGGTATGTCCCCATTGCACTCCACCCTACAGCAAGGGCAGCAGACCAGAGCCGACTGGATGTGAGGCCCTAACAACAGGGGTTCTCCATATTTCAAGGTGGCGAAACACTTGTTTCTCATGAACTAGACTGGAGGGGACAATGCCAGCAAGATCCTGGTGGCATCTATTCTGGGGAGGGGCTCAATATTCCAGACTCTCCAGCTTTCCACTGCACCCATGCCCACCTCTCCCCAAGGGACTTGCCTTCTGGCTTTCCAGAATGACAGCATCCAAGGAAAATGTCCTGGATGCAGACGAGCCTGAGCTGGTCTCCTTCATCTGCAGAGGAGCATGGCTGGAGGAGCAGAGAAGCTGCGTTCAAACATTTGCACACAGGGAGAAGCAGATTAAAGCAGACTGTGTTGCAGGGGTTAGACCAGGAAAAAGAATGTAAGACTTTGGCAGAACTTTCTAACCTACAGCACCTGACAAGTTGTGCCAGAAAGGTGTCTGCTGCCAGGGAAGACTGGGAGAGAGATGGCAGCCATGGTTGGCTGAGGCCTGCTCTTTTACCTGCCTTCTCCAGGCCCAAAGAACAGCCGATACCTGTGGGCTTAGGGGTTTCTCGTCCCTGCAGCTGAAGACTTGTATCCATTCCCTGCCCACTCAGCTCTATAGAACCTACCCGGTTCCTGGTCTTACATGTCACAGCCTTTCAAATTCTGACATCCCTGAGATCTGGTTCAAGATTATAATACAGAGGAAGTGGGCAAAGGGTTTGGGGCTCCACATTTCAACAACTCCAAGATGCTATCAATGCTGCTGGTTTGTGAACATCACTTTGACTAGAAAGGCTCTAGGGTCTAGACTGAAGTTGTTTCTAGAACATTCTACAGTGGTAGAGATGTTCTCTGTGCTCATATGACTGTGAGGGGGGAGGCAAAATCTTACCTCTACTCTCTCAGTGTTTCTCACCTGAGTCTGAGAATTAAACTGACTTAAGGTGAATCAAGAGGAGAAAAGTATACAAACTTATGTCACCCAAGTTTTGCATGGCAGGAACCCTCATGAGGAAATGAAGACAAGACCCAAAGACACAAACCGAGCAGGAAGTTACAAAAATGTGACAGGGAAAGGATGAACTAGGGCAGTTAACTGGATGGAGAGGTGTCCAGGACAAGAAAGATTTGTCTAATGGAGTGTGTCTATGCAGATTTCCCTCAGCCGTGGTGTCCTGCCCTTGGCCATAAGAACAAGGCTGCTGGATACAGGGAGGGTGTCTCTCACTTCATAATTTCACCCTCTGTTTTTAAGAAATAGAAAGAAGATCAGAGTAATCTTCTTGCACCTGCTGTTTTTCAAGTGCCTATAACTCAAAATAGTCAATGTGCCAGAGTGGCTTATTTTTAACTCCTTCAGTTGCCTAGCTATATGAGGCTATACCAACCTGTGGAACTGAATCGTTGATTTTATTTAAGTTTAAAATGAAATAGCCACATGAGGCTATGGATTGCCACACCGGACAGTACAGGACTGGAAAGTCATCAATTGACTGGGCATCTGCACAGCCCCCACAGCTCCACTCTGAGCTTCCTGGCCTGGTCTTCACACTGCACATGCTATGTCTGGCTCACAGTTTGTAGAGGTTTCAGTCCATAGTCAGCTGACTGCAGGCAGGGTGGCATGGCAGAGGGGTACGGCAGAGGAGAAACAGTCCATGGCAGGCAGAAAGCAGCAAAAGCAGCAAGCAGCAAGTGGCCACAGCAGCCCCCTCTCTGTCCCTTATATTCTATCCAGGTTACACACCCTTAGGGCAGGTAGCACTCACACCCAGGTGAGCTTTCCCATTGTCCACACCCACAACTATGCCAAACCAATCAGTGGACTCATTTAATCATCACACGCCCTTGATCCCAGCATCACACACTCTAGATTCAGAAGCCTCTGAAAAGCCCCACCTAGGACTGCCTGAGGCTTTGACGGGACATCTAGACACAAGCCATAACACCACTGATAGGCTTTTGTTTTGGTTTGTTTGGGGTTTTTTGTTTTTCATTTGTTGATTTGGTCCTTGGGACCCGATGAATACAAACATTTCCCAACTTTTCTCTTTACCTTACTGAAAATTGCAAGGACTTGACATAAGAACCATTGAGATCTGTAGTTTTTTGTTTATTTGTTAGTTGGTTGGTTGGGTTTTAGCAGTACTAAGGATTGAATCCAGGGTCTTCACACTGAGCTACCTCCCAGGCCTTTATTTTTTTATTTTATTTATTTTTTTATTTTGAGACAGGGTCTCACTAAATTGCCCAGGCTGGTCCTGAGCTTGTGACCTTCCTGCCTCAGCCTCCCACAGTGCAGGGATTACAGACATATGCCATCATAGTTAAAAAACCACAGCTAGGGCCAGGGATTTTGCTCAGTGGTTCGTCGCCTGCCCCGAAAGTGCAAAAACCCGAATTCCATCCCCGGTACCAAAAAACAAACAAACAAACAAAAAAACCCACAGCTAATTAAGTTGAGTTTCTAGTCTCACAGGTGCTGACAGACTCACTTCTTCAGAACTGTACTTGGACATCACCCTTGCCTTGACCATCAACGTCATCAGCACTGACTCAGGCTCCGCACTGCATCCCATTTCAACAGGGCAGCTCTGCTTTGCAGCTCTAGGTTCTTGGAAAGGGAATTTGATAAAATCTGCTGCTCCAACAGTTTGAAAGACTGTGCTACCGAGAAGATGGGAAGACTGTTTATCTCAAGTACCCTACTCCCCAGCATGCCTTGTCCCCTCTATGAGATCCACAGGAGACACTGCGCCCTGAGGTGCAGCAGGGCTTCTCACAAACCACGTCTGTTTGCTTTGGCAGCCAGCAAGGCTGCTCAGAGCCCAACCCATGGGCCATGGATGTTGACTACGGAAGACCTTATACCACTATATCCTGCCCTTCCTTTATCTTCGGCTTCATCTTAACCTCCTGCTTTTACTTTCTCTTTTTTATCACTCTGATTTCATCACCTACTTAATCAATCTCTCTCTCCCCTCTTGCTTTCTTCCACTCTATTTTATCCTAAGAATCAAAGGAAGGGGCACTCACACAGAGAGACAGCAGCTGGCTTCTCTAAACTTCTATCCCCTATTCCTAGTCCCCCGTGGGTCAACCTAAAATCTTCTACCTCAGTCCTTCAAATCCAAACTGACTGAATACTGGTGATCACCTACACCAGACGTTTCATTGCTTGAACAAATTTATACGTCCCCTGGTACAATCAAGCACCCCATCCTCTCTATTGGTCTAACTTTGCTCTCTCACCCTCTTTTGATGGCTATGATGGTTTAGATCTAAAATGGTCCCCAAAAGTCTCACCTGTTCACAGGTGGAGCTTCTGGAGGGTGACTGATTCACAGGGGTGCTCTATACTCCAGTGGATTCACCCATTAATGAGTTGCTTATAGCCAAGTGTGCTGTCAAAAGGTGGTACCTGGTTGGAGGTGGTCACTGGAGGTGTGACCTGGAAGGGTATGTTCTCATCCCTGGCTCCTCCCTTCTCTCTCTGCTTCTGGCCACCATGGGCTGTGCAGCTTTCCTCCATTATGGCCTTCTACCTTGCCATTTCTGCCTTGGAGCTAACCAACCATGGACAGAACCCTCTGAAACTGTGAGCTAAAATAAACCTCTTCTGGTGGTTCCACCACCTGCCTTGCAAGAGCTAGGTCCCGAGTTCGATCCCTAAGACAAACAACAAACAAACAAACAAAAACCCCAAATAAAATAAAGCTATTCTGTTGGTTATGGACATTGAGAATTTTGACTCAGGGATAGGCTCAAATCTCTGTGATTTTTTTTTTTTTTTGGAGAGGTGGTTGATCCAAGGTCTCACTATGTAGTTCAGACTAGCCTTGAACTCCCTATGTGGCCCAGTCTGCCCTTGAACACAGTGAGTTCCTCCTGCCTCAGTCTCCCAAGTGCTGGGATTACTGATATGCACCATCATTACTGGCTCAACATTCATTATTTTTGTTGTTGTTGTTGTTGTTTGGTACCAGGGATGAACTCGGGACCTTGCACTTTCAAGGCAGGCGGCAGAACCACTGAGCTAAATCCCCGACCCAACATTCATTATTAATACACAGCTATCTCAAGGTTCTGCCCTATCTCTGATAGTGAGGAAAGAGGGTCATATAGCCAACTCATGTCTAAAGAGGTTCCTTAAAAATAATTAGTAATGGGCCAGGGATTTAGCTCAGTGATGCCGATGCCTGCCTAGGAAGCTCAAAGTCCTGAGTTCAATCCCTGGTAACAAAAAATAAAAAAATAATTAGTAAGCAGAACAGGGCAGCACACACCTATAATCTCACCGTTCTGGGAGGTTGAGACACGGGGATTGCAAACTGGAGCCTAGCCTGGCAACTTAGCAAGATCCTGGCTCAAAATGAAAATTACTATAAGGGCTGGGGATGTAACTCAATGCATAGGACTTGGGTTGAATCCCCAGGACCAGTAAAAGTTTTGGTTTCTAATTACAAGTGGAGACTACACTTGCTGAAAAAATGTAAACAAACAAACAAAAAGTTCCTCCTTACTTCAAATATTTTATATGTTCTTTTTTTTTTTTTGGTACCGGGGATTGAACTCAGGACCTTGTGCTTGCAAGACAGATGCAGTGCCACTGAGCTAAATCTCCAGCCCTTCAAATATTTTATTAATAGGTTTTTCTTTTTAAATTGGCAAGTTTAACCAAGGGCCTCCCACAAGGAAGAATGGTACTCACCCCTTTTCCATACTGGATCCATTCACCAGATTCATTCTCCCAATACCAAATCCATTTGGTGGTGAAGACAGTACTGGCCTGGTTCATGCCAGATGAAGGGGAGGAGATGCGTCGAATGGGCTTAAGAGCATAAGTCATTTTCTGGAAATCAAGTATGTGATTTTCTATCGAAAGGCTGAGAGACAGAAAATGTAAAAGTAACACAATCATTCTTTGATATCCACTTTCTATGGTCTACTCTTCCCTAACAATTGTGCAGAATTAATATTTTAGGACTGAAAAGAATTTTTAAGTTTTCTTTCCTTTGTTTTTGGGGCTGGAAATCAAGTCCTAACTTTTATGGGTATTACACATAAAAGAAACGGAAATACAGAGACATAATGTAACTTGCCTACATCACATAGTTAAGGGTGTTACAAAATGTACTGTTTCTTCAAAATATGTTCCCAAATAAAACTGTCCACAAAACAACTGATTGGCTCAATGTTAGAAAGCAAGTTAGAAACTCACATTAGATCAGTTTTTAAAATTATTTTTGTGTGTTTGTGTGTGCTGGAAATTGAACTCAGGACCTTGTGCTTGCCAGGCAGGCACAGCACCACTGATCTACATCCCTAGCCTTAAATTATGTATTATTATTTGACTAGTTACCAAAGTGTACTCTGAGGCTCTTTGAGAAAACTGGCAAGTCAAAGTTATTTTCATAATAATATTAACACATTATTTGCCTTTTTTGCTTTCTTACTGTCATTATTGCATAAGTTTTCTGGAGGCTACACAAAATACAATTTCACAATAGATTGAATAAAGAACTGCTCATCTTCTATTAAGGCAGATATTAAAGAGATGTCCAAAAATATAAACCTATGACACACTTCTCCATAACTCTTTTTGTTTTGGAGAACAGTCATTGTTACGGTTATCTACATGAAGGTATATAATTATATACACATAGTTACATAGAAATGTTACTTATGTTAATATGTAATGAATGTGTTGTTGTCTTTAAGTGGATGGTTAAATATTTAATTTTTCTTAGCTTTAATTTTTTTTTGTTTGGTACTTGCAAGGCAGGCTCGGTGCCACTTCGATAAATCCCCGGCCCTCAGCTTTAATTATTAATATGATAAATCCTGATATCTACAATTCACATAAACAGGAAGTCTTTGAGATCCTCTGTATACTTTAAGAGTGTTGGGCCAGGGATGTAGCTCAGTGGCGTCACCCTGCCTGGAAAGCCCAAGATCCTTAGTTCAATCCCTGGTTCCCCAAAAAGCGTGTTGAGGGGTCCCAAGGCAAGAAGGTTTGAGGATTACTGCTCTAGGTAAGATATCTTAGATGAGAGGATCTCAGTCAGGTTGATTTTTTTTTTTTTTTTTGGTACTGGGGATCGAACTCAGGTCTTTGAGCTTGCGCAGCAGGCAGCGAAACCACTGAGCTAAATCCCCAGCCAGTCAGGTTGATTTTTGACCCCAGGGAACATGTGACAATATCAAAGGACAACTTGGGGTGGGATAGGGAGGGTGGTACTTACTGGAATTCAGGATAGAGGCCTAGAATTCCACCAACCAGTCCCCCACAGCAAGTAATTATCTGGCCCCAAAGGTCAACACAGAGTTTCCAAATTGAGAAACTACTGTATTCTGTATTTACCAGGTGGGGGAGGGGGGCGGGGTGGATAGAAAGGCTAGAAATGCGAGGACAGCTGATACTGCCCTCTACTGACGGAATGCAGCAACACACAATCTGCATTAGTTTACTAAAATCTGCATAGGATGAATAATATGCATATATCACCCTCCCGGCCCCATATAGAATTTCCTTGTAAAATAAGGATGCATCCCATATTCCTGCACATCGTAAGTAAATATGGTCAGGCAAATATCATTATTTCAGCCCCCACAGGAGCAGAAATATAAGGTATCCTCTTAGACACTTTGAGAATAAAGAGCCAGCATAAGGGAGGTAGAAAATGCTAATGCACACAACAAATTTCTGCACTAGAATTGATGGAATTGCTCAAAGCATATTTAACAATTACTAAATTAAGCCGAAGGCTCATTTGTTCTAAATCCTTCAGTGTTTTTAAGGTCCTGTGATGAGTTGAGAAGATCATGAAGTGACCTTGCACTATGCTTTTCTGCATGACTCACTGATAGAGAGCAACTAAACAAATACTCATGCCACTGTTAATGTACTTGACGCAGAATCCTTAGAGGCAGCCAGATGGTGGCCCCGTAAGCCTACTGCTATGCTTTCTTCTGACGACATGGATCTCGTAACCCAGAGTGCAGTTACCAACTCACACATGGCTCCTGGGGTTACAATAGGCCTTCTCAATCTTCTCCATGTCCTCCAAGTCCTTCCAGGTGTGCGACATCAACACCTGCCACCGGTAGGGCAGGGGAAAGTGGATTTTGCTGCAGTCACCTACGAACACAGACAGAAGATCTGCATGGCCATTCGGGGGATTATGATCCATTCAACCAAGGTCATTGTGGATTTTCCGTCAGGGCTGCCCTCCCCACCATGCTGTTACTGCTCATGCTGCTTGCTTTCTGCTTGCTGTGCCCCATGCTCACCATTCAGGATGCTTTATTACTCACAGAAACGAATCAGGAAACAGAAACTCCCCATTCCCTACAGAGTCACTTTACCCATATGGAAATCCAAGCTATTTCTAAACTATAGTTAGCCTTTGTGCACCCTCCCCATCCCCAAGGGAGTATAGTAAGACAAAGTGCTCTCCAGCACAGGCAACCACTTACATTTCTTTGAAACCTGGATCTAAAATTCATCTCTTCCAAAGTGATTTCCCCAACTAATCTCCCTCTATTCTCCTCTGACCTGTATTTTGTATTCCCAAAGGCAGCATTCAAAAATATAGTTTGGGCTTGATACTATGCATGATATTATGCATCATATTATATATTATGTATCATATTATACATGATATTTATTTATTTTGTGCAGTTTTTTGTGGGTGTCTTGATGTCCTACCTTAATTATAAACATTAAAGAAAACTCTGCTTCATTGATTAGCTTATATCCCCTTGCACAACTAGTATGGGGCTGGGCACACTGAAGATAGTCATTAAATGAATGTTTGCTGGATAAGGAATCAGTCTTACAAGCCCATAATTCAAAACTGCCAAAAATAGCTCTGTTTTTCAAACTTATTTCAAATGTTCAAAACATGTGCAACTACTTTAAAATAAAAAGCCATCATCACAGGGAAACCCACAGAATGTGCACTCCTTGAGACTTGGCTGATCAAAAGAATGGAAGCACTCATCATAATCCACACCTCACACCCTACTAGAATGGAGGGGAAGAAATGGGAGAAGAGAGGAAGGGAGGTGAGGGGGGGAAGAATGTGTACTGAAGGGAACCTGTCCACTTTGCTGGTGAAAATGACAAATGGTCCAGCCAATATGGAAAATGGTATATGCAAAAACTAAATATAGAATTACCACATGACCCACCAATTCTACATCTGGGTATTTACCCTAAATACATGAAAGCAGCCCTTAAGCATATACTGCCGTGCCTATGTTCACAGCAGCATTATTCACAGTGACCAAAAGGTAGAGGCTTATAGAGAGTTTATATTACTCACTGTTAGGCTGACAACGGTTATGCAGATAATCGACACAAATTCCCTCTGGGCCAAGATTACCCATCCTAGATGTGGTATTTGTAATATCAGATATGGAATCTATAAAACAAAAGAGGAGGGCCGGGAATTTAGCTCAGTGGTTCAGGCACCTGCCTTGAAAGCGCAAGGTCCCAAGTCCAATCCCCAGCACCAAAAGAAAAAAAAAAAAGAGGATGCATGTATGCTGATCTTCACATTTAAATAAAAAATGAAAACTAATGGTCTCATAACAGGGAGGATATCAAAGTTCAAGAAAACTCCTGGGATTCATGGCTTGTTCCTGAAGGCCCAGAGAACCCCTCCATAAAATGAAACAGGGACAGTAGGGCCACATGCAAGTTATGTTTATTCCTTAAACTAGAGCCTAATTATTTCAGTTCTCAATAAAGGTAGCACTTACTGAATGTTGTTCTCCTAGCAGGCCTCCCTGTCTTTCTCACTAGTGCTAAGCAAACCTCCTACCCCTACCCCTACCCCTAAAGGAAGAGCTGATGGCCATGCCACTCTGCTGTTGACTGGAGACATGGGGGTCCCCTTTGAGAAACCTACACCGAGTGAGGTTCGGGGTCCTGCTCGAGAGCACATTGGCAGAGCTAACAGAAGCCCGGGCCGAGTTCTGACTCTCAATCTCATAGCTCCAGCTCTGTTGCCTGAGGAAGGAGACTGAGGCAGCCTGTGGACTTGTGCGGGGACAGAGGTTTCCTCAGCAGTGGCTTCTTACATTCTGACTTCCAGAACAGAATGCATCCCCCACTCATGACTGCTGTTTTTAAGCCAAAACTAGTAGCATTATCCACAGACAAGTTTCATCCATATGACCAGAGCCATCTGGTGCATTGTAGACAGATTTACCAGCTCAAAAGGTTTCCCCTCTGTACTTACCATTCAGAAATGCCACTCTAGCATCATCACTGGCAATGCTGCCAATGTGGAGATCCCGGGGAGTGGCTCTGCTGTCCTGATAACTTGATAGTGCCATTTCTCTCTGGGCTGTCTTTCCAAAATTCATGTTCATGGCCACTCCATCAGCATTCCTACTGAAAATAGGGATTCGCTGGATGTCTTGAGATCCACTCTTATCCTTGACATTCATGTGGTCTGATGAAAGCATTCCCACCACCTTTCTGGAGTTTAAGGCTTTGAGTGTTTGTGTAGAATCAAGAGGAAAACTAGGGACAGCTTGACTTGGAAAAAACTCACTCTCCTTCCCAGTGCCTTGAGCATTCAGCCAGGATGGGGAGCCCTTCTGGTTAGAGGCTGGTGTTGAATTAGAGGCAAGATGGCTTTGATTGCTATGAAAGAGGCCATCTGGAATGCCATTCTCTAAGAATCTCTGGCTTGTTCCCACTTGACCTGGTCTTCCAAGACCAGCAGCCTTAGATGAGACTGAGGAAGGCTGGGTGCAATCTGGAGTCTCCAGAAACTCGAACTTGTGGATGAGGTCATCCATAGGGTCGTCCTCCAGGGAGGCCCTACTGTCAGTGCCATCCGGACTGGGAGTGCCTGACTTGTGAGCTGAGGCAGAAGGAAGGAACTCCTTGATGTCCTGAGAGACTCGGTCTCTACTCTTGCTTCTCCCTCTAGCTGCCCTAGCTCTACGGTGCACAGGAGCTGAAAAGAGAAAACAAAACCAGAATAAAAACTAGACTTCACAGGATTAAAGTCTGCCACCATTTCTCCTCTTTGCTTTCCAGCCTTGCCATCCAAATTCTATCAAATGACTCGTCCTAATCGGGTGCATGAAAATCTTGTGGAAGGGTGGTTCCGATGAAGCAGCAGTAGGAATCCTACATGCAGGGCATGTAGCAGGGACCAGACTTCCAGGGCCTGGGATTAGTGGTGCAACCTGGTACTCACCTGCTTCTCTCCTGAGACTCAGGGGCACCCCCTCACCCTGAACCTGCAGGCGGGGCTATCCACTTCCCCTGGTCCCAAGTTAACTTTCACTGCTATGGTGAATGAGGAGATGGAGTAAGGAAAATTAGGAAGACTTCTCCAAAAACCACTTAGATTTTGTCCGTATTGTAACATAGCTGTACTTGACCATCTAAGTATTCACAATACTTAAAATGAATAGAAAATGAAACCACATTCTCAAGGTATGATTTCATTTAAACTAGAAGTTTTCCAGATTGCTTCATGTAGTTCCCCAACACCCAAGCTTAATACTCAAGTCAAAATGAACAAAGCAGTGGCCTTTCTACAATCAGAATGACTCATGCCTGTTTGGAAGCAGGAAGGAAGGGGTGAGTGTGTGTGTGCATGGAGTACATGTATGAGGCTGATTGGGGGAGAGATGTGGAAGATGCACACGGCTGTGTTTGAGGCATGGTGCATCTGTCAGGCCTGTCTGTGTGCTCACAAAGAGTGCATGTGTGTGTGCACCATGCACGTTGTGCTACTGGGGGAGGAGTTCTTTTCCGGCCAAACCTAGGGGGCAACAGTAACATAGGAAAAGCAAAAATCTTGCTGTCAACAAAATGGTTAACTCAGTAGAGGAACTAGAAATGATAATACAGATCTCTCTCATACACGATTAATTTACATTGTGAAACTACACCACAAATGGTCCCTCCAGATATCCCCTGTTCAGAGCCATGTGGTGTGGGAGAAGAGCATGGTATGGACTCTGAACACGCAGACTCTGCTCCTCTCTAGGGAAGCCTAAAAACATGACTGATCATTCATCACACTACCCTTCATTCTTCTAAAAGCTGCCTGCGATAAAGGTTGCTTAAAATTTCTGAGTCTTATCTTCCTTACCTTATAAGTGAGGCTAATTAATAATATAACTGTATTTCTGCATGGTTTTAAGGTGAGAAATAATGATATTTTGGTTAAAGTCTCTTGTAAACTACAAACCATTTGATAAATGTAAGGGCAGTATAATTATTCATCTCCTTTTGTTTTGTTTTGTTTCTTCTCATGGGGGCCTCACTGCGTTGCCTAGCCTGGTCTCCTGAGCTCCAATGATCCCCTCTCCTCAGCCTCCTGTGTGGCTGGGACTAGAGGTGTGCACCACCATGACCAACTCAGTCATTACTTTTCACATCTTAGAACCGTGTGATCTCTACTTCATAAAATCTCCTCTTCTACATCCACTTTATAAAGACATTAAAAATTTTGCAGGGCTGGGGATTTAGCTCAGTGACACCATGTTTGCCTCAAAAGCACAAGGTCCTGAGTTCAAACCCTGGTACCGCAAAAAAAAAAAAAAAAAAAAAAAAGGCAATGAAAGCCACTATATATAAAATAAGGAAATATTTAAGAAATGGTACCACTTCACACCTATCAGGATGCCCATTATAAAAACAAAATCAGAAAATGACAATGGAGGAAGAGGATGTGGAGAAGTTTGAACCCTTGTACATGGCTGGTAGAAATGCAAAATAGTAAAACAGTATGCCAGCTCCAGATACAATTAAACATGGAATTACCATACAATCCAGCGATCCCGTTTCTGATTACATTCCCAAAAGAACTGAAAGCAGGGTCTCAATGACATATTTATACACCCATGTTTATAGTAGCATTATTCCCAAGAGCCAAAATGTAGAAAATTTTACCAGGTATGGTGGCACACACCTGTAATCCCAAAAGCTGGTAGGAGGATCTCTGTGAGTTCAAGGCCAGCCTGGGCAACAAAATAAGTTCAAAGCCAGCTGGAACTATATAATGAGACTCTCTGTCTCAAAAAACAAAACAAGGGCTGGGGATTTAGCTCAGTGGTTCCACTGCCTGCCTTGCAAGGGCAAGGACCTGAGTTCAATCCCTGGTACAAAAACAACAACAACAAACAAACAAACTGACAAAAAAAAAAAGAAGAAGAAAAACCCAAAATGTAGAAAATCCCAAATGTCCATCAAAAATGATCACATAGGGCCAGGGATTTAGCTCAGTGGTTTCACTGCCTGTCACGCAAGCACAAAGACCTGAGTTCGATCCCCAAAAAACCAAAAAAACAAAACAAAAATGGAAACAGTCAAATAAGCAAAATATGGTGTATCCATCCAATAGACTATTATTTAGCCATAAAAAAGGAAGGAAATTCTGACATATGCTACAGTGTGAGGACCTTATGGCAAAGAAAGGAAGAAAACAGGGGCCAGGGATTTAGCTCAGTGGTTTCGCCGCCTGCTGTGCAAGCGCAAGGACCTGACTTCGATTCCTGGTAACCAAAAACAAAGAAAGGAAGAAATCAAATTATCATTATTTGCAGATGACATGATCCTCTACATAGAATACCCAAAAACTCCACCAAAAGGCGCTTAGAATAAATAAACAAATTTAGTAATTTACCAGGATACAAAATCAGCACCCTAAATCAATAATGTTCCTACACACTAATAATGAACCCACTGAGAAAGAAATTTGAAAAAAAAATCACTCACAATAACACCAAGAAAAATTAAATACTTAGGAATTAACCTAACTAAGGAAGGGCCAGGGAGTTAGCTCAGTGGCACTATGCCTGCCTTGCAAGCACAAGGTCCTGAGTTCGAGCTCTGGTACCGAAAAGAAAAAAAAAACCTAAGGAAGTGAAAAGGCGATACAATGAAAACTACAGTACTTCGAAAAAGGAAATTGAAGAAGACATCAGAAAAGGGAAAAATATCTTCTGTTTCTAGATAGATAGAACCAATATAGTAAAAAATCTCTGTATTTCCAAAATTGATACACAGATTTAACACAATCAAAATACCCACAGCATTCTTCACAGACCTGGAGAAACAATCCTAAAATTCACATGGAACCCGAGAAGACCCAGAACAGCAAAAGCAATCCTGGGTAGCGAGGGCATAATGGGAGGACTCATAATCCCAGACCTGAAGTTGTGTTACAAAGCTAAGTATAAAGGCAGCATGGCATTGGCATAAAAACAGAGTTGTGGATCAGTGAAACAGAATAGAGGATGCAGAAACAGCCCCAGGCACACTCAGCTATTTATCTCTGACAAAGGGGCAAAATCATACACTGAAAGAGAAACAGCCTCTTTGGGGCCAGGGATTTAGTTCAGTGGTTCCCCCACCTGCCTTGCAAGCGCAAGGTCCCGAGTTCAATCCCCAGTACCAAAAAAAAAGAAAAACAGCCCCTTTAATAAAGGGTGTTGGGAAAACGGGCTTTCCACGGGCACAAGACTGAATCTAGACCCATATCTTTCACCATATACTAAACTAAAATAAAAATGGATCAAAAAACAATTTTTTTGAAAACAGGGTCTCACTCTGTAGTTTAAACTGGTCTTGAACTCACTCTGTAGCCTAGGATAGCCTCAAACTCATAGCAATCCTCCTGCCTCAGCCTCCTAAGTACTGGGATTACAGACATGCAACACCATGCTTGGCTAAAGAACTAAATGTTAAAACAGAAACACTTCACCTGCTGAAAAGCAAAATAGGTAAAATCCTTAGTCATAGGCATAGGTGAGGACTTTCTGAACAGAGCCCCAGTTGCACAGGAAATAGTACCGAGAATAAACAAATTGGATCATATCAAATTAAAAAGGTTCAGCACAGCAAAAGAAACAACGAATAGTGTGAAAAGAAAACTTACAGAATGGGAAAAAGATGTTGTCAGCTATTTCTTGGACATAGGACTAATATCCAGAATATATAAAAAGTCAAAAAAATTAGGCCACCCACAATAAAAGACCCAATCAAAAAATAGGCAACTGAAATGAATACACCCTTCACAAAAGAAGGGAAAATGGCCAATACATACATAAAGAAATGTTCAACATCGCTGGCTATTAGAGAAATGCAAATTTAAAAAACACTGAAATTCCATCTTACCCAAGAAAGAATGTCTAATTATCAAGAAATCAAGGTTGGGTGTAGTGGTACACACCTATAATCTCAGCACTTTGGGAGGCTGAGGCAGGAGGATCGCCATGAGTTCAAGACCAGCTTGGGCTCCATAGTGAGTTCAAGCCCAGCCTGAACTACAGACCAAGACCCTGTCTCAAAAGAAAAAAGCCCACCAAGAAATCAAATAACAAATGTTGGGCCAGGGATTTAGCTCAGTGGTTTCACCACCTGCTGCACAAGCACAAGGACCCGAGTTCAATCCCTGGTACCAAAAAACCAAAAACAAATAATGACAAATGCTGGCGTAGAGGGTCAAAAGGAACCCTTCTACATTTTTGGTGGGAATGTAAACTAGAACAACCACTATGGAAATAAGTATGGAGATTCCTCAAAAAAACTAAAATTAGAAATTCCATTTGATCCAAGTTATTCCCCTTCTAGGTATCTTCCCAAAAGAATTAAAGATATCATATTATAGTGATACATACAC
The DNA here is from genome assembly GCF_053883595.1 of Heterocephalus glaber. Taxonomy (NCBI): domain Eukaryota; kingdom Metazoa; phylum Chordata; class Mammalia; order Rodentia; family Bathyergidae; genus Heterocephalus; species Heterocephalus glaber. Next base: position 27,822,906 of record NW_028258153.1, read on the forward strand.
ATTCATGTGTATAGCAGCACAATTCTTTGTTTTTGTTTTTTTTTTTTGGTACCGGGGATCGAACTAACAATTCTTAATAACTAAATATTGGAAGCAGCCTATTTGTTCATCAACAGATAAATGGATAAAGAAAATGTGCCATTTATAAACAATGGAGTACTACTCTCCATAAAGATGAATTCATGTGTAGAAAAATAGATGCACCTTTAAACCATAAAGTTAAGTAAAATAAATCAGACACACAAGCTTAAATATCACATGGTTTCTCTCATAAGAGACCCAAATTATAAATACAGAGCAAAGTAAAAGACATAGATAATATGAAATAGGGAGATAGATATTTCATAAAAGGGAAGGAGATCAAGAGATAGAGGGAGGCAAGTAGGAAAGGGAAAGAGGATGAAAAAAGGAACTAAGATGTGTTATGTACATGTACCAATTCCACACAAGGAATGTAAACATTATATACTACAAACATGTACTAATTTTTAAAAATTATTCTTATTTATTTATTTATTTTTGAGACAGGGTCTGGCTATGTAGTTCAGGCTGGCCTTGAACTCACTGTAGCCCCGGCTGGCCTCAAACCTATGACGATCCTCCTGCCTCGGCCTCCCAAGTGCTGGTATTACATGGGTGCACCACTCTGCCCAGGTAAAAGAAGTTTTTAATAAACTAAAATATTAGTGTGTCCTCATTCACCCTATTCACCAGATCTGGCATTGTATAACTTCTGGTTCTTCCCCAAAGTCAAAATGACCATGAAAGTAAACATTGTGAATCAATCCAGAACACTGAGGTAGCCACAACAGCACACCTAAAGACACTTATAAAAGAGGACTTCCAGAACTGCTTCAGAAAGTGGCAAGAATGATGGGACAAGTGTGTTTGAAGATGCTGTTTTTCCTTTCCTTGTGATTTCCCTTCATTTAAAAGTTCATGCAATTCAATGTCGGAAGCACTTACTTTTGGACCCAGGAGGGTTCCTCCGCATATGCTTATTGTTGCAGATATCCTGGATGTTCTGGACCACAGCTGGGCTCAGTCCATGATCTCTCATGATGGCCAGCACCTTTCTGTCCATCAGGTTGTGGGATCTGAGGCAGTTGGGGTAACTACAGTTCCCCCGAGTGAAGTGTTCACAGATGTGGAGTCTTTCACATGGTGGCTGCTGGTTACAGATCTGTTTTCGACCCTCTCCTTTGTAACTTTTGCATATCTACAGAAGAAACAAGCAGAGAAAAAAACACCTCCTTGTATCTGCCACACACTCATTCAAGAAGGTTTAAGTACACAAAAATTTCTACAGCAAACAAATATACAAAGGGGAAAAAAATGTATTGCAGAATATTTGATAAAATGCACTCAACTGATGATTAATTTGGGGGCAGAAGATGTCTACACAATAAATAAAAGATAGTGGGGAACCTGATTAATCCTTGGGAGAATATGAGTCACAAGCCCAGCCACAAACAGGATGCAAAATGAGCTCTATATTATAAAGGCATCCAAAAAGTAAGGTCTAGTTTGCAATTAAAAGGTGTGTCTTATAGGCAACTGTTTGGGAATTTAGAATTTGGTTTCTGCCAAGGAGAATGTGAAGTTTCTCAAATGATCTTCTATTTTATCTAAATGGATGTATCTACATATCTAGCTCTACAGAGATACAGTTCCTTCTGAAAGGTAGAATTCTGCCACTGAGGCCCAATTACAGGATAGGATGCAGGACTAAAAGATGCATTTTTTTTTCTGGTACCGGGGATGGAACTAGGAACCTTGCGCTTTCGAGGCAGGCAGAAATCCCCAGCCCTAAAAGATGCCTTTTTAAAGTCTTAGGGCCTAGCAGCAGCTGGGTGATCAAGAGACCTACTCAGTTTCTGTTTCCTTTCTTCTAACAAGAGGAAAACATTTATTTGGCTGGTTCACCTGAACACATGGTTAAGCAGACTAACGAAACGTGTGATGGTGCTGTGCAAGAAATAAGGTACTGTATACATCTTCGAACCATAAATGAGGAAACCAATATGATTCGTAAAAAAAACTGAGCTTCAGGCATTTTAAAGATAAAAACATTCATAAGTTATCTTCAAAGACTCTCTGTAGACCAGATCAACATGGTTCCCATGATTTGTCTATGTGGTAAAGACATGAATCCATCGCCGGGGATTTAGCTCAGTGGTGCCTGGCAAGTGCAAGGTCCTGAGTTTGATCCCTGGTACCAGGAAAAAAAAAAAAAAGACATGAATCCAAACTCCAGAAACAATGACTTAGCTATATAAGATAGCTTCTAAAGCCAGATTCAAGTAGATAAAATTGCTGTGGAGTTTACTATTCAGATTCTAGACTCTAGACCATCGGTTCTCAAAGTGTGGTCCCAGAACTAAGCGCTATCACCACCACTGGGTCATTTGTTAGAATCCAGAAGCAGCAGTAGTGGGGCCTACGAATCTGTGCTTTAACAATCCTCCAAAGTATTTTTATTTATTTAATTTTTTTTTTTTTTTTTTTTTTTTTTTTTTGCGAGGGAGGTGGTGGAACCACTGAACTAAATCCCTGGCCCTCTCCAAAGTATTCTGATGCATGCTCAAGTTGGAGAACCAGTGTCCTGGAAAATAATCCACAACTTCACAAATGATCCTTTGGTTAATACTAATGCTAATGTTGAAGCAAGATGGTGGCTGCCTCAATTCAGCTAAATGAAGTAATTTCTTCCTTTAATAAGCACATTTTAGTTTTACAACTTTACATACAAGTTTGCCTGATGTTTTTATGTTCTTATAGGTCAGTGATGGCAAACCTTTTAAAGCTTTCCATGGTACAAACAACCCGCTGCACCACACGTGGCATAGGTTCGCCACCACTGTCATAGGTCAAGGCTGAGTGGAAAGGTGTGACTATTTTAAGTTTTGGGTTTTTTTTAAGGGTAGGGAGTATTCTTGTCCACTGCTGCCTTTAGCACTTAACCCAGCGTCTCAGGCTGGTGGTCATTTCTAAATCTTAATCGAAAGAATGCAAAACAAACAACAAATACAGTGATGCAGGAAGGGCTCAATGCAGGAAGGGCTCAATGCCTTGTCAAAGGTCACAGGTAGTTAAAGGGAGAGCTGGGAGGACTGAGAACATTACCCTGTGGTCCTCTCAGGCCCCTGTCCACCCAACCCCTACTCACAGTTTTTCTACACTCCTTCTTGCATGTAACTGAGCTCCTCTCTCCTCTTATCACCTCTGATAAAAATCCAAATCATGAAAACAACAGTGCTAATCTGCAGGAATAATTCTTCCCTTCTCAGAGAACCAACCTGAACCAAGTCTTTTTAAATTACCTGAAATCTGGTTGACCTCCCCCCCAAACCCCCAAGGTAAATACTCCTCAAAAGACCCCTTGCTCAGCATTTCCTAAGATAAACTGATGCTGATGATACTAACTAATGCTGACTACATTACTCAGCTCCTCACACCCCTAGCTCAGGAAACAGCAAGTCTCCCAGCCAGGGATTCTTCACTCTGACTAGTGGTAAATGGAAATTCTGTTATTAGCTAAAAAGAAGCTTCTGGGAGAAGCGACCCACCCAATCTGTTAAGCATGGGTGGGGACCTTGGGTGACATTGCTTCCTCTCTGTTTTGTTTTTTTGGCTGTTTTTTGGTACTGGGGATCAAACTCGGAACCTTGTGCTTTCGAGGCAGATGGCAGAACCACGGTGCTAAGTCCCCGGCACACACGCTCTCTGTTTGATAAACATCAGATGAGATCATTTTCCTAAGGGACCTTCTCAGTGTTTCCATCAATGGGCTCTATAGGACCCCCTGGGAAACACCATTTTCTCTTAGTTCCTATTCCCAAGCTCCTCTGCAGAGAAGGGAACAGCTGCTGCTCCCAGATACTCTGATAACTGGATAAGTGTATGTCCCCACGTGAGGAGGAGTCCTTGGTGCTTCTGAAGCACTCAGACCCAATGAGTGACCTTTTTAAGGCTCCAGTTGACACCACATGAAAGGTGGGCCACAATTTATTACTAAAGTGTCATAGCAAGTCTTTCCCTAGTTGTCATTCCCTCTCACAAAAGGAAAAGGAAAGATGCTGCTGTTTATAAAGGAGACCTTCCTTTAATACGGTTGGTGTGTAAGGCATTCTCCACATGCTGGAAGCTGTGGGGGACTAGACTGGCACCCAGATACCCCAAAACAAGACTTCTAAACCTTGGTTTCCTGGAGAGAGAACTACAGAGGAATACATAGACTTGAGAGAGGAAATAGAATATGTCCCTCCCAAAATTCGTATAGGCTACCTTGTATTCATATCTCTCCTAAAGTGCCCAACTCAAAATCACCTCTTATGTCCTAAGGTCTTTTAAGTGGTTAGAGAAATACACTGAGTTGAGAATAAAAGTGTTTAATCCTCAAGAGGTCTCCAGCAGCTATCTTGTCATGTATAAAAGGGCATCCGAGGGCCAGAGATTTAGCTTAGTGGTTCCACTGACTGCCTTACAAGTGCAAGGTCCCAAGTTCGGTCCCCAGTACCAAAAAAATTTTTTAAATAAATAAATAAAAATAAAAGGGCCGGGGATTTAGCTCAGTGGTTCCGGCGCCTGCTGCGCAAGCACAAGGACCCAAGTTCGATCTCCGGTACCAAAAATAAATAAATAAATAAATAAATAAATAAATAAATAAAAGAGCATCCGAGGGCCGGGGATGTAGTTCAGTGGCACCACACCTGCCTCACAAGTGCAAGGTCCTGAGTTTGATTCCCCATATAAGTAAATAAATAAATAAATGGGCATCTGGACTCCAGCCTTGCAGCTGGGCCAGCACTCAGGAGGCTGAGGCGGGAGGATCACTGCAAGGTCGAGGCCAGCCAGGGCTACATAGTGAGTTTAAGACCAGCCTGAAAGACAGTGAGACCCTGTCTCAAAGAAAAAAAAATATTATATATATATGTGTGTGTGTGTGTATATACATATATGTATATATGGAATTTGAATTCCACCCTTACTCACATGATCCCCATCTGTTATGGCTCATGTTTTAATGTCCTCTCAAAGCCTCATGTGGTCATAGGTTGGGTTTTTCAGAGGTGGCTGGATCTAGAGTGTGTGACACTAGGCTCAGAGGCACTAGGATTAAGGGTGTGAGTGCTAACTGCCCTAAGTAGTCTGGATAAGATAAAAGGGGCAGAAAGACACTGTTAAGGTCCCTTGCTTGCTTCCTTTTGCTGTCTTCTGCTTCCCTTGAACTGTCTCCTCTGCAATGCCCCTCTGCCAAGCCACCCTGCCTTCGAGCGGGCCGATTATGGACTGAAACCTCTACAAACTGTGAGCTAAATAAACCTTTCCCCCCTTTAACTTTGGGTGTCAGGTGTTTTGTCTCACCAATGAGAGAAAAGTAACTAAGACACCATCCCTCCCAGCCACTCCATACGGGATGTGTCCCTCTGCCTCTCTTTCAGTATGAGGCTAACATCTTCACATTCAAGGGTTTTTCTCAGACTGGATTTATGCTTTAAACCACATCTTCTGATTGTAAGTCTCTATGCCTATCTAGATGAGACTTATTCACCATTGTTCCGATTTTTCTTCTAGTAACAAAAGTTAACAAGGTTTAGAAAGATATATATAGTCACCCAGCCAGAATCACCATTTCCCAGCCTTCCTTTCAGCTAACCGTGACCATGTGAAAAGCTATAGCCAATGAAACATGAGCAGATGTGCTATATACGATGTCAGTGCAACTTCTTTTAAAAAGGAAATGGTTTATCTTCCCCTTCCTCTCTATACTCCAATCGGTTTGGCTAGAAAATGGTGACAAATGAGATCACCCTTGTATCTGAAGATAGAAGCCAGATTTTTTTTTTTTTTTTTTGCAGAACTGGGGATTGAACTCAGGACCTTGCATTTGCCAGGCAGGGTCAGTGCCACTGAGCCCTGGAAGCCACATGTTGAAGATAACAGATCTGACCTACTGGCCCGAGTGCCTGGATGATCCAGCTGCCTGCTCACCCAGGTTGCCTGCTTGCCCACATGGAGACAAGTAAAAGACTACAGAGTACATATTCTAGGCTTTTCAGGCCATTCTGTCTCTGCTGCAACTACCCAACCTGTCCTGATAGTGTAAAAGCAGTCACAGACAGTACATAAACAAATAGGCGTGGCTGCATTCCAATGAACCCTTATCTATAAAAACAGGTGGCAGGCCTTGAGCTAGACTGCTGACTCCTCATCTAGCCTATCTAGTGGTAGGGAAATAAAAGTATAGTTTATTTCACCATACTGTGGGGTGGATGGGAGAGTCTGTTAAAACAGCTGAGCCTGTACCCTCATCTTCCCTACCACCTGTCAAACTTCAATTCAAAGGCGACCCCTTCCAAGAGGCCACCCTGATGTAAAGCATCAATTAACCCTACAACTATTATGTCAAGGGGTCACCCTTCCCCACCCAGGGGCTCCCTAGCAGCCAAGCAGTAGAGTCATCCAGATTTAAATACTTATCCATCCTCAAGTAGGAGGGAAACTGCTGGAATCTCTTACATCACTCAGCAACAGCCTTGACCGCCAATTGCAGAACCCTGCTCCTGACTTCAAGTTTTCTCTGCTCCTAAACCAACACACCAATGATACAATGGTACCCATAATGCTCTCCGTGCTGTGTAAACAGGAATCATAACACTTACCTCGGGCATAAAAAATGGGTCACTTTGGAGAAGCAGCACCGCTAGTTGCTCTTGGTTTAGTCCAGAGAGTTCATGATTTTTCAGGACTTGGAAATTTTTTTCTGAGAGAACATCATGAGAATATTTGCATAAGTTCCTAGAAGAAAATATGACTATTGTCATGTTTCCACTTCACAGAGGAAAACAAAATCGTCCATAAAATGTTCACTCAGCAAAGATCAATGCACGTATCCCTTGTTAACTTATAAAGTTGGGCCTACTCAAAGAATACTATTTTGTTTTGTTTTGTTTTGACACAGGGTCTCACTATGTAGTTCAAGCTGGGCTTGAATTCACTACATAACCCAGGCTGGCCTCAAACTCATGGTGATTCTCTTGCCTCAGCCTCCTGAGTTCTGGGATTACAGGTATGCAGCACCATACCTGGCCCAAAGAATACAATTTAAAAAGATGCATTTCTGACTGATGTGGTGAATGAGTGCTCTCCTGGGCCAGGCCTAAGATATGCCAAACTAAATAAATAAATAAATGACAAAAAAAGGATAAAGCACAGAAAAGGAAAAAAAGATACATTTATGAAGCAGATAGATCAAGAGAAGGACGTATTTTCTTCAAAAATTATACACATATACACACACAATTGACTTTAATTATTGCAATACTTCTTTGAACATTATCTCCCCTAGTCTGAGAAATGATTGCCCATTGAGAAATTAAAGTCAGTAAGACAATTCCCTTTACTTAACATTTTAATTACACAAAATTATTCACTGCCATATTTTCTCTGAGTTTTATACCAGTGTATACCTTTATATTTGTGACTATAAAGGAATGGAAGCAAACTCTTAATTGTATATTCAAACTACAGAAAAAGATGGAAAGCCTCCTCCATTTTAGGACATTAATGACTTAGGTCAATACTGTCCAATAGAACTTTCTATGATGATGGAGTTCTTCTATGCAATTTGAGCTTTGGGGGAGGGAGGGAAGAGGATGTAAAAAACATTAAGATGTGTCAAGTCCATGTGTTAACTCCCCACAATGAACGTAATCATTATGTACTGCAAACATGGACTAATAAAATTTTTTTATAGATTTGAGTTTTCCAACATGGAAGCCATATATGACAGCCGAATACTTGATTTATCACTTTGAAGTCTGAGCACTGATTTAGCTTGAGAAATCCTGATAGTTCTGTTATCAATGTCAACATAGCACAATCACTCTACTTTTTAATTTATATATCCTACATATGATATCGCCAAAGTTCCTGGGTTTAACAGTTATTAATAAGATGGCATATTAATTTGTTCTAGTTGCACAATCATTACCAAATTGGCAGGCAGGCTAATGGCCAGGTTTTTCACTACATAAACACTGGCTACAATGATCTTTGTACAATAACCTTTCTTCTTTTACATTTTCTTGAGATTTATTCCCTTGGGAATATTGCTTCAAAGGACACAGTAATTCTCTTGGCAGCTTGTGTTTCATTTTGACCTACTGTACATACCGGCAATCTGGTAGTGTGTTTCTTACTCCACCAGCACATTAACACTGACTTTCGTCACTTTTGCTACTTCAGTGGGTATAAAATAAACTTATGCTTTTATTAATTCATGCTTCTATTATTAGCAAGAAGGAAATATTCCCCAAATGTTGGCCTGATCTTTTTTAAAAAATATATTACTATTTGTTCATATCCTTTAAGTATTTATCTAACCAGGCATGGTGGTGTATGCTTATAATCTAGCACTCAGGAGACTGAGGCAGAAGGATCACCATGAGTTTGAGGCCAGCCTGGGGCTACATACTTAGTTAAAGGTGAGCTTGATGGGGCCGGGGATTTAGTTCAGTGGTTTCACCGCCTGCTGTACAAGTATAAGGGCTCAAGCTTGAACCCCAGTAATTACACACACACACAAAAAAGGCAAGCTTGAACTACATATTGAGACTCATCTCAAAACAAACAAAAAATAACTGTTCATCTAATGGAGAAAAGGTACTGACCTACAGATTTTTAATTGTTCTTTACGTTTTTTAAAATATTAATCTTTATCAGCCTTGTTTATTACAAACAATTTTTTATTTTTTCCTTTTTTCAATCAAGAATTGATCAAGTTTATTACTGAATATATGTTCAGGGCCTTACAGTTTAGGTACTATTAAATAGTAAATAGTACATGCAAAATTAATTCATCCTCCACAGATAGATAACTATACCATTTTGTCTCACTTCAAGAGTTATTTTCAATACTCTTTAAAACTTCTTACTATGACAAATGATGTCAGATGAACACATAAAACACATAAGTTCAAAAAAACCCAAGTTTTATACCTTTCTCAATAACAACTATGAAATATGATTTTTCTCATTGTTTTTCTAGACTACTGTATGTTAACCTTTTACCAAGTTTACAACTATCAGAATCCATACTATGTTTTTTTATCAAACTCTTTGGTTTTAAATCTCATACCATATATATAGAGAGAGAGAGAGAGAGAGAGAGAGAGAGAGTACCGGGGATCGAACTCAGGTCCTTGCGGTTGCACAACAGGCAGCAAAACCCCTGAGCTAAATCCCCAGCCCTTACACCATATGATTTAAAAGTCCTTTATGTCACATTTTAAATATTAACAGAGTAATTTATGATATATTGGCTTATACCTTTTCAAAAACTCTTTAGTGTGCTTAACTATGATTTTCTCTATAAAAATCTTATTAGAGGGCCGGGGATTTAGTACAGTGGTTCTGCTGCCTGCCTTGCAAGCGCAAGGTCCCAAGTTCGATCCCCGGTACCAAGAAAAAAAAAATCTTATTAGAGATTATCAATTTCCACAAAATAGCACAATGGGAATCTTATTCCTGTTAACTTCATGAATTACATTGCATATTAAGTATGTAATATCCTAACCATGTTAAATCTTCTGCTTCCCATTTATTCAAGCCTTTTATTTTATTTTCAATTAGAATTACTCTTTTAATAGTTGGTGCTCACTTCCCAAATACAAAACATTATCTGTTGCTAGTATTATTTTTCAGTTGTTTGTCACTGGAAAACAGAAATACAAAATGATTTTTTTTTTTTTTTTGATACCGGGGATCGAACTCAGGTCCTTGAGCTTGCAAGGCAGGTGGCAGAACCACTGAGCTAAATCCCTAGCCCAAAATGATTTTATTGAAACTAGCAATTTTGCAAAAATGTAAACATTTAGGCAAAAGTTATTCTCTTTAAAAGTCACGTACACAAATGTTGCCTATGTGTAAAATGTATCTGAAACCCTCTGGAAGTGCCTTCAAACTTAGCAGAAGAATCTCTTGAGAGTTCAAGGTTCTGTGGCTCGGCCTCCGGGACAACCTCTGTCCTAGCCATTCTCCGAGCCCAGCCCCCTCCTGGCTTTCTTCACCAGGGACCTTGGCTTTGAAGTGTCTCTGGCCTCCTCGATAAGGCTGGCCTCAGCTCTACTGCCTTTTGAGTTCTGCTCTGTGGTTTCAGACAACTGCTCCCACCAGTCCCCACCATCCAGAATCCTCAGGAGCGGGGATAAGGGCACCCTATCATTCATCCCCCAGCCCCAAGAAGAGGGGATCTGAAGACTCTTACAATGGGAAAGGCCCTCTAAAGTTACCCAAATCAGAAATTCCTCCCACTCTAGCGTGACCAGATGTGTAAGACCTGATTTCCCACGAGGCATCACTGTTTCATGGCCACTGTCTTTAATGTTCTTGTTGATGTTGTTCTCAAAATGACCTCCCTGAAACACCACACACGGACAGCTTCTGCCCTCGGCTCTGAGATGTCTGACAGCTGTAATGGGAAGGAATAAGCAATCTTTGCTTTCCCTTTGGCTCCTGTTCACACATCCTAGACTTGGAGCAAAGCCAAAAGCACCTCTGCAGATCACAGGAAATGCAGGATAGTAAGTGCTAAGGCATGTCACTTCCAAGGTCCCTCAAGTCACCACTTTCGCTAAGTAACTAATGGCAGCCAGGCGGCCTAATGGGGACATTTCTGCAGGAACCTCAAGGAGCAAGGCTTCTCCAAGCCCAACCAAAGTAGTCATGTCCAGAGGAGGTGTGCTAGCCGGGTTCCTGTTGCCTATTTGACAGCCTGGTTTACTTCTCATTTCTCACCTCAGCCCTCAGGCAAACTACTTACTCCTCCACAACCTATGGTGCTCACATTGCTCAAACTGCAAGGTCTGCCTCTATTTATCCTTGGCCTGGCCCCGCCCTGCCCACCCCATTCCACAGACCTCTCCCAGCTGCTTCTTAGAATCATCCTCTCCATCCTAATTTCAGCACATTGATCAGTCACAAGGACAGGGTACTCTGTGCTCTGCTTCTATGTGGGCGGAAGTACAGAAACTAATGTTACACATTTACTGAACTTCACAACTGTTACTTCATTCCGTAGTCACAATATTCCTACTTTGGGAAACTGAGGCCCAATAAAATGAAAATTCAAGGGTAACTCAGATAAGAGGAAGATCTGCTCATTGAATCCAGATCTCAAAAAACAAAACAAAAAAAAACCCTAATCTGGAAAACCCAAAACTCTTCCAAACCATAAAGAGAAAAAAACGGCATTCTGGATTATTGAAGCCACTGTTCCTCATTATTTTTTTTTTTGTACCGGGGATCGAACTCAGGTCCTTCCCCTTTCGAGGCAGGTGGCAGAACCACTGAGCTAAATCCCCGGCCCTGTTCCTTATTATTAAATTGAAAATTGACAGCAGAGTAGAAGCAGTGTACACAGGAGTGTACATCTTGGTATAGTCTTGGGATAGTACGTAAACAAATGCGATGCCCCAGTGATGCTCTGGGTAAACTGTTAAGTGGTTAAAGCAGCTGAAGCTTCCTTCTCACTTTCTTCTGATTATTTTGTCCCAGCTCAGGTGCCTAATATTGACTGATAAACTTACATCAGGAAATGGGGTGAACGTTTGGCCTCCTGGGGTTTTCTAAACGACAGCTTCTCCAAGTGTGTGTGGTCAGGTATCAGGTTCTCACCCCTCCCCCCTCCGCACCCTACTTTTACGGGGGGGGCCAGGATGGGGGGAGGGGTGAGAGGGGAAGGAGGAGGTTGGAGAAGGGTAGGGGAGCGTGGGAGGGAGGGGAAGGGTGCCCCAAAAGGGAATGTCATTAGCAAACTAGAGACCAGTGGCTGGGGGCTACTTCAAAAGCAAAGAAGATGTGATTTTTTTTCCCCTCTTGATTTCTTGGTCATTATCTGTAGGTAATATTCAAAAAGCTTGTGGTTTCAAACTTTAGCTCAAGAGAATATAACACCTAAGTGGGCTAATAAGGCCCAGGGCCCATACAAAGTTCAGACCATTGGTGAGGGATTGGAAAAACCTCAAGGTCTCAAACTAAAGGGAGCCATCTACCTGCAAAGTAAACAGGACACTACTTCTCTCCAAAGCAGGTAAGCACAGCCCATTTTATTTGTACAATCAATGACCTCAAAGGAAAGAAAGGCTATTCCTTGAAAGACCCAGTTATCTTTTTTTGGTTTTGTGGTACCGGGGATCGAACTCGAGACCTTGTGCTTACGAGGCAGGTGGCATCACCACTGAGCTAAATCCCCGGCCCGACCCAGTTAATCTTTATATAAAGTAACCTGAGACCTCACCGTGTTAGACTTGGCTTTCCTTAACAATAACATAGGATCACTGTAGGCATGGGGGGAAAACAGGGAGAATCCTGGCTCCTTGCCTGCTGCTCATTAAAAACATGATTTGTGGTTTTTTTCCTGGGATGATCAGGGACTTAAAAGCCATTTTTGCTATAAATCATGACTTCATTTGGGCCTACAGATGCCCAATAAATAACTAAAAGCAGAACAAAGTTTTACTTTCATTTTCTATCCTTTGTTATTGTAAATTTTAGGTCAAATCTCTTCCTAGCTCTGCATACACAGACATGTTAATCATTTAGGGGATTTCTGTCTAAAAGTTGGCAAAGGAAGATTGATTAGACCTGAATATACAGGATCTCATCTCCCTTCAAGACAGGACACCCAGAGAAGAAGTTTAGAGGGGCATTCGGATGCATCCAGAATCCTGAGACTCCCACAGATAGATACCATTTCCTCAGCCAGAAGGATTCCAGAGCTAAAACACCAGACTGACAAAACTACAGTATCAAGTTGACCCCGCCCATCACCTAATCCTCGAATGCTAGCCTCCTGACTATGTGGGTGGGCCAGTCTGAGCCCCTATATCAAAGCGTACCCCCTCCAGCTACCTAAGCTGGAGTCCTTTCCTCTCTTCCCTCCAACTTTCCAATTGTAGTAAAGCTTTTTCCCTCTGTAGATTTCTGCTCAGTTTTAATTTCCATTTCTACAAAAGCAAGAACCTTTGCTAGCCAATGACAGACCTAACAGGTCCAGGTGATTCTTGAGCTTTTAATATGCACCAGAATCATCTAGAAGGTTTCTTAGAACACCTAAGGCAGGGCCCCTCCCAGAGTTTCAGAATCAGCAGGTCTTCGTGTGGGGGACAAGACTTTGCATTTCTAATGCGCTCCCAAGATGACCCTGCAGGTGCTTTCCTGTGAACACACTAAGAGTGTCTGGTTCAAGGCCACCTCCCAGTTTAGTACTGTGTGTCCCCAAGGAAACAATAGGCCCTACAGAAGGTTGCTTACAGCCACTAGAACGCTCCACCTCCCAGTCCAAAAAAAAGAGAACTAACCTACAAACCATTACGAGATGCCCAGGACAAGGCAAATATTTGCAGAGTGCCGTATGTGTGGGATCAGATAAACTTCAAGCAAACTAGTTAGTCAGTATAGGAAATGGTAACTTCAAAAAGGAGCAAAGATGGCCTTGAAAGAGGCAGAATTGTCTTGCAGAAATCTGGGGCCAGAAGCCTAAAAACAAATGACATTTTCACTTTTCCCTTCCAGCCATGGAACAAAATGTTATTTAACCCAGGCTGTGAGTTCTCTCCCCTGCCCCGGGTGTGTTCTAAACAGCCATCCTGCACGCCGGTTCCCATCCCCAATACTAATCAACTGGAGAGCGTTTAAAAATACCTAAACCTGGCCACACCCGTAGAGATAGGCTTAATTTGTGTGCAATGGAACCCAGGTGATTCTAATGCGTAGGCAGGGCTGAAAATTGCAGCTTGGGCTTGTCTCACTCAAGTCTGGGTTAGGCTCCTGAGCTCTTGCGCTTCACACACCAGTAAACACACATACCAGTGAACACAGGGCCAATTTGGAAGGAGGGCAAAAACAAAGTAACTGGACGGCCAGAGTGTGTGTGTGTGTGTCTCTCTCTCTCTCTCTCTCTCTCTTTCTTCTGACATTAATTTGAATTGAAATACTCCTTCCCTTCTTCCCCTCTGCCCCCACTGGGCCCCTCTGTTGCTGACACTTCAGGGGATTGATAAAAACAAAGAGACAGTTGATCTGTATAGAAAACAGGAAACAGCTCACCATACTATAAACTAGGTAGAAAAAGAACCAGGATGTGTGAAAGATAAAAATCTAAACATTGATCTAAAGAGTAATATATTAACAATCGAAAACAACCCTAATGAAATATTATTTGAAAGCCACAGACTCCTGTTTTCTTATATTTGATGTTCAAGCTTAAATTGCCTTGTTACTGAGGGTGGGGATGGTTCACTGAATCTGGAACTCCCAGGGTGGACAGAGAGAGAACAGTGAGCAAGGTAACAGTCAATGCTGGAGAAGAGAAAAAGGGGAGTTGAAAGAACAGGTTGGCTTTTCCCAGAACACATTAGGCACAAAGAATGGCAGAGCCGGAAGCTGAACGTGACTGCAGGCCTCAGCCTAAGGAAGGGAATAAACCAAGTTGCTGCAAGACTGTAAAGGGCAAAAAGGTTTCTGGTCCACATCTGAAGAGTAGCAAGTGGGGGAGAGGCCCAGCACCCATGCATATTATACAGTTGTATCAAGAGGGGGACAAACAGCACTGGTGGCACCAAACATCATCTCTCTGTTGTTGCAGACAGCCCTCCAGTCTTGACATTTCCCTAATGCCAGAAGTTAGTAATTTGCAAACTTTGTTGCCCACTGCAGTCTCCTTCAGGCTTTTTCAAACTCTCCCTGTCCAAAAAAAAAATCTCCCTGTCCAGTGCACACCCCAAGGACATCAGAATGTCTAGGGTGGAGCTTGAACCTGACAGACGCAGAGTTGAACCAGCAGGGACTCGAGGAGGGGCCAGGGAGCCCTCAGAGGGGTACCTGCGCCTGCAAACCAACCGTGAGCAAGGGTGTCTGTGTTTATGAGGTGCCCCCTTGTTGACTGCTTCTGTAAGACCCAAGAGATTGAAAAGGGAAATAACCTGTGGGGAACGAACGAAAAAGTGCTGAGCACTGTTGTGCATTTATATGAAGACAAAGCTAGTAAGTGATAGATCCAAGAATGTGGGGCAAGAGGAAGCCCAAACGAGAGTTGCAGTGAGAAGCTCAGCTGGCCCCCAAAAAGCTCTTGTAAGATCCAGAGGACAAAAACCTGAGCAAGTGCCTGTTTCAAGCCTAGCCACCTGGACTGGAGGCAATAGACCTTCACTATGATTAGAAAAAGACTTCCAGGCATTTATCAGGGAATGGAAACAGCCTCTTTTGACTCCCCCACTGGCTTTATTAAGATATAAATGGCATAGAATAAATTGTACATATTTAAAGTGTACAATTTGATACCTCTTGACATATTTATAAACCTATGACAATATTATCACAACCAAAATAATGAATATATCTATGACTCCACATTTTCTCATGTCCTGTGTAATCCCTTCCTCTTTCCTTTCCCTGTTTATCCCTGTCTCAGGAAACTATTTATTTGTTTTCTGTCATAGTAGGTTAGTTTGTATTTTCTAGAATCTTATTTAATCAAAATCACACATTTTTGGGGGCGGGGAGAGGCTGGTCTCTTACTCAGAATAACTGAGATTCATTCACGTTGTTATATGTATTGATGCTTTTTCATCTTTATTGCTGAGCAAAAATCCATTGTATGGACATTCTATAATGTATTTATCCATGAAAATAATGATGGGCTTTTTAAATTACGGTAGCAAAATTTTAACTCCATTTTTTATGTAAATGTCTATGATTTTACCTACCATATAATATACTTTGTTATGGGCTGAATTATCTCCTCCCAAAATTCATTCTTGAAGCATAAAACCCTAATAGTTGAAAATATGGCCTTTAACACAGTTCGTAATAGCTAAAGCTTGGAAACAGCCCAAGTGCCCATCAACTGGAACCTGGATAAAGATTTTTTTTTTATAAAATGGAGTATTACTCAGCCATAAAGAACGAGAAACTAGAGACACGTATAGCTAAATGGATGCATACTGAGGCCATACTCTTAAGTGAAATAAATAGGACACACATGTGTAAATACCGAATAGTATCTCTAGTGTGAGAAACAAAGTGTAAATAAGGATTAAAACAAATAATTGATAATTTGAAATAGGAAGAAAAGGTTCAAAGGGGTAGGGGAAGTGGGAGGGGAAGGGGAAAGGAAAGAAGGGAAAGGAAAAATTATGAGAAAAGAAAAAAATGGAGGGGCTGGGGATTTAGCTCAGTGGTTCCAGTGCCTGCCTCGAAAGCACAAGGTCCCAAGTTCGATCCCCGGTACCAAAAAAAAGAAAAAAAATGGAAACAAAGTCTATGTAAATAGAGAAGGGTGGAGGGGGTGAAGGCCGCACAGGTAATGGGGAAAAAATAAGAACCAAGATACATCATGTACAGGTACAAGCACCCAATGATAAATGTAAACATATTGTATACCTAAAAGGTACCAATAAAAGAATTTAAGAAAAAAGAAAAAAAAAGAATGTCTAGGGCAAGGAGTGAGGCAGCATTATTGTTTGTTTTGTTTTGGTTTGGTTTGGTTTGGTTTTCAAGGTTTCCCAAGTGATTCCAATGTAAAGCAAAATGTGAGAAGCACTGGTCTAAATCCACATCAGTACTAGGAAAAAGCACAGGAAGTGAAGAGAGTAAAGGACAGGAAGTAATGGCAGGACTGCCAAAATCTGGAAGATTACAGAAAGTAGGTCACACAAGCCTCCTCTCCTGTCACATGCCTCCTCCCCACCCATATTTCCCAACATAAATTCCTCAATAAAATAAAAACTAAGATGAACTAGACAGAAAGATTAACTACTTAACAGTATTTGAGGATTTAGCTCAGTGGGACCACACCTGCCTCAAAAGTGCAAGGTCCTGAGTTCTATATCTGGTACCAAAAAAAAAAATTACTATATTACTATATTTGAGGATTCCTTTTAGAGAGAAAAAGGAAAGCACCTCTGGAAGAATGAACCTTGCAACATAAAGTATGTGCTTAATAATATTTGTGGATGGATGGCTAAATACCAAAGCATCCTATGTCTTCTGGCTATGTCACATAAAAGGCAAAGGCATGTCACTTTAACCTTTAAGAAAGCAATACTTTCTCATCTTTTGTTCACTCAACACTAAAGAATTCATTTCTCTTTTCCTCCCTCTAGCTTGGAAGCCACATAAAACAGTCTGCAGTGTGCCAGCAACTGCATCTATGGCTTCTGTTTGTTTCTGAAAGTGTGCTCTGGACCCCTGAAAAAGAATCTTTCAGCAGGACAGTTAAAAGGCAGGTTCCCACACTCAAGCCCACCCATACTGGAACCAGAACTTTGGAGGTGTGGCTCAGGAATCTGCATTTCAGCAAGCTTTTTGATGAGATTCAGAGGCATACAGAAGTTTGAGAAGTACAATTCCAAAGCTAAGTACTTACACAGCAGATGCTGACCAAAACAGTCCAGGATGTGGTGAAAAAATGCCACAACTCTTTATTTATTTTTGGTATCGGGGATTGAACTCAGGTCCTTGCGCTTGTGCAGCAGGCGGCGCAACCACTGAGCTAAATCCCCGGCCCCATATTTTTTTAATCTAAGACAGTAGAAAATTACTGCCTGAGGTGACAGGGCTGAAGGAGTGCAGATTAACTGGTTAATTAAGAAGGAGTACAAGAAAACTTTCAGAGCTGATGAAAATGTTCTGAATCTTTTAATTATCACTGGTCTTGGTTCTCTGGGCATAACCTTTTGTCATGGCTCTTTACACTGTACACTTTAAATGGATATATTACATAGAAGTCATTTTATTGTATATATGTTGATTTTAAAATTTAAAAACATAAAAATTAAATAATACGCAAATTGAGTTGTGCATCATATGATTTTAAAATCAATGTATACATATTAGGCCCTCTGTATTGGTAGGTTTCATGACTGTAGATTCAACCCAGAATAGGTAGAAAATATTGGAAAAAAGTTGCATATGTACTGAATAAGTACAGATTTTTGTCATTATTTCCTGAATGATATAGTATAACAACTATTAAGGGCCGGGGATTTAGCTCAGTGGTTCCGGCGCCTGCCTCAAAAGCGCAAGGTCCCGAGTTCGATCCCTGGTATCAAAAAAAACAACACACACAATATAGTATAACAACTATTTACACAGCATTTGCATTGTATTGGGTGCCACCTGTAATCCAGAGATAATTTATAGTGGGAGGATATGCATAGGTTATATGTTAATACTAAACCATTCTGTATAAGAAATTAGAGCATCCAGGGGATCTTAGAATGAATTCCCCCAGGGAAACAGGGATGCATGTTCATGCTCAAAATTGTTCTCTCCTGGCAAAAGTGAGCTATGTCTTAATCTGGTGCCACGAGTTAGTCTAAGTTTTCTCTGGACAGAAAACAAAAGATCATAAAATGGGTCTCTACTCCCTTCCCTTAACCCAAGTTCAGCTCACTACTCCAACCTGATTAAACTGATTTCTAATTTTTCATGGGGCCTGAAATCTTAGGCCCTCCTAGAATCTTTTACGCCTTTTCCAAATACCTATTAATGGGCCAAGTCTATTAAAGCAGCCTGTAGATAAAAATCAGATTCCTGTTTGGAAGTAAACATGGTTAGGAAGCAAATTAGAACCATTTCATGGAAGGAAGACAAATCTATACTTGTTTTAAACATTTTTCTCATCTCTGTGTTATGTAAAAAGTAGAAGGCATTTTGCTGTCATTTGCTGTCAGTGTCTCCTAGAAACATGTGTCCCTCTGTGTGACCATGTATAGATACTGAAGAAACGACTTTACATAACTAATAAAGATGAGTTGCTACTACGTGGGGTTAGGGCTAGGGTTTGTCAGTAGGGGCATTATCAGTGTGTATCACACTACCTTACCATACTTTTCTAATGAAAATATGTACTTTAGCACAACAGAAGCCACCTGTGCATCTTAGTAGCCATGCTGGGGGAATACAGGAAGCAATCTTTGTGTTCACCTATTTAGTATGAAAAACAGCAAGGTGTGTGCATGTGTGTCAAAGTGTCAGCAGGTGAGTTTTACCCATGTAAAGTGCCGTGTTACATTTTTGTGTATTTACAATTTTTTATTACATGTTTTCTTTCAATTTTTCTTGTAGAATTAGCCCGATTCAGTACAATATCACATGAAAATCTGCTTTTACAATTTTGGGAGGAGGTTGAAAGTCAGTCATCAAGTGATGCAGGTATGGATGATGACTTGGATCATGTAAACCAAAGAGGTGAGCAGGAGATTTAGCTCAGTGGTTTCGCCGCCTGCTGCGCAAGTGCAAGGACCCGAGTTCGATCCCCGGTACCAAAAAAAAAAACAAAACAAAGAGGTTATGACAGTGAAACAGAGCAAGATATGACAGAAAAGTACAGAATGAAGACCTTGATTAAGATGAGGAAGAAAACAGTAATGTAAATCAATATTTGACTAGTCAAAATGCTACAAAATGGTCACATACATATGAATGATCCAACATTAGAACAAGGTTAGAAAATGTTATTAGAAGGGAAGAAAAAAAAGAAAATGTTACTAGGTTCTTGCTAGGGACAGAAACCTATTGGACAGAATGCCAACATTGCAATTCAGTGTTGGAAATTGTAATGGATGATATGCTACAAGATGTTTTGAAATACACTAACAAGAAAATAGAAGTAAAACATTCTATATCCATCAACAGCAATACAAAGCTATTTTTCATGACACCTCACTATCTGAACTAAAAGCCTTCTTAGCAAGACTTTATCATTCTAATCATCAGAATCTAAAGGATTTATAGAGAAGTGACAGATGTGGCATTGAGATTTTTAGAACAATAATGACACTCAAGAGATTTGGTTTCCTTCAAAATTGACTACGTTTTAATGACAAAAAGATTCGCAAAAAAAGAAAAAACTTGACAATTTGGCTGCTATTCACTCATTTTTTTGATAGCTTTACTTCGAATTGTCAAGCAATTTATACTCCATCTGAAGACATGATGATTGGCAAACAATTTGCCTCATTTCATTGTTGTTGAAGCTTTTGGCAATATATGCCAAATAATCCTTCTAAATGTGGTATAAAAATATAAGCCCTGGTAGATGCAAAAATATTTTACACCTTAATTTAAAAATGTATCCTGGAAGGGCCAGGGATTTAGCTCAGTGGTTCCACCACCTGCCTTGAGAGCACAAGATCCCGAGTTCAATCCCTGGTACCAAAAAGAAAAATTTATCCTGGAACTCAGCCACCAGGTCTTTATTTGTGCAGTAATAAACCGTATGATGTTGTGAACAGGCTTGTTGCACCTATTTCAAAAAGTAACCCAAATGTCACATTCAACAATTGGTTCATGAGTTACCCATTGATGTTACACTTGCTAAAAAGAAACACCAGTTGACCAACACAGAAACTATTCCAAAGAACAAAGCCAAGATTCCTGGAAAAAATGTTGCAGGTTCATAATAGAGAAATGCATAGTACAATCTCTGGATTTCAGAAAGACATAACATTGGCCTCCTCTGTGGTGAAGAAAAACAAAGTAATATTGATACTGTCAATGTTACAGCATGATGGTAAGATTGGTAGAGAGGCCAGGCATGATGGCACACACCTGTAATCCCAGCATTCAGGAGGCTGAGGCAGAAGGATCCTGTGAGTTCAAGGTCACCCTATGCTACATAGTGAGTTCCAGGCTGGCCTGGACTACATAGCAAGACCCTGTCTCCAAAAAAAAAAAAAAAAAAAAAAAGACTGATAGTGAATCCTCAACACAAATGAAGCCAGAAATGGTCACATTTTACAACAAAATGAAAGGCAGAGTAGATACTGTTGATGGAGTTATGCAGCAACAATGATGTCAGCCAAAACACAAAGTGTTGGCCAATGATTGTCTCTTACCCTATCCTAAACATGTCAGGCATATAGTTTCATAGTTTACAAAGAAAATAACAAGCAAAAATATCACAGAAATTTTCTTACAAGATTGGGATTGGAAGTGATAAATGATCAATTACTGCAGAGGAAGAACAGTATGTATCTGCCCAAAGAACTCCTCAAAAGAATTCTGGAGCAGACCGGTGAACAGTCAGGTAAACCATCACAAGACCCCCCTAAGAAAAGAGGAAGACCAGCAAGATATCAAGTGTGTCCTACCAAAGAAGACAGGAAAACAAAACACACGTGCTATCAGTGTAAGGGATAATTGTGTATGGAACATGCTGTTGTCCTATGTGAAGACTGCTCAGGTGTAATAATTGAAGCAAAGATCTTTTCTATGGTAGAGTTTTGTTTGTATTTCATTGTAGTTCACATAGGAATTCTGCTTTTTTTTTAGACTTTGTAAGCAGGTAAACAGTTGATGTTGAAAATGTTGATGTTTAGTCTAAACACTCATTACATATTAAAATTTTAATTTCTTTTTTCCAACTTAATTTCCAACTTAGTTTTCCAACTTTAATTTCTTTTTTCGAACTCAGGACCTTGTGCTTGCTTGCCAGGCAGGTGCAGCACCACTGAGTTACATCCCTGGCCCTAAAAATTTAATATTTTAGTTTATTAATATTTCATTTTCCTGTTAAGTACACTTTGTTTAATATAATAAAACTCATAAAACTAAAATTAATAATTCATCAATAGATGGGGCCGGGGATTTAGCTCAGTGGTTTCAGCGCCTGCCTCGCAAGCACAAGGTCCCGAGTTCGATCTCCGGTACCAAAAAAAAAAAAAATTCATCAATACAAATACTCATTAAAAATAAACATAGACATCACACAACCTCCATAATGTGCCTTTCAAAAAATTTGCCATTATGCCCTGAAGGTTCTATAAGTATCTATTCTGTCATTGAATACTTTAAGGAACACTCCAGACACTGAAGTCAAATTTGATCAAACTGAAGCTAAATAAATGAAGCAAATCTGGAATGAGAATAGAAATTCCCAAACGATTCTCATGGAGTGCACCCCCTTGTGTCATGAGCTGTAGAGTATAGCATGTCCCTGAGGCCACCAGCCTGACAACGTGACTCCATGGACAGAAGACAAATTAGTAACACAAGAAGCTTCCGTTCCAGGTAAACCTCTCCTGCACAAATACACACTGACAAGGTGGGAATGCACAAAAAAAATGCAGACTTTGAAAACATACTTACTGAAGGAAGCAGATCCAAAGGGCCATATATTCCTTGACTTCATTTATGGGAAATGTTCGGCATAGGCAAATGAATAGAAACTGAAAGTAGATTAGAGGTTGCTAGGGGCTAGAGAAAGGAGAAAATGAAGAGGGACTACAAATGGGTGCCAAGATTCTTTTTGGGGTGAAAATGTTCTGGAATTTGATGGTGGTGATAGTGGCACAACATCATGAATATGCTTATTGACAGAATTTTACACTTTGAAATGATTTTAGCTATAGCTTAAAATGGCAAAAAGAAAAAGGAAAGGAAAGGAATTACATACAAAAATAAATTTGGCACTAAGATAACCCAAAGAGTAAAACGAAAATAAGCATCAAGTAAGTTAAACTTAAAAACACGAGTACCTAAAGTCATACAGAACCATACTATATAAAGAACTAAGACAACATTGAGATTCAATTTTATATTCTTTGTATTGACACAACTTTTTAAAGGCTGAAGATATCACTTGGCAAGAATATGAAGCAAGGGAATGTTCATATCTGGTGGGAGTATAACTTGGCAAACACACTTTGAAAAACAATCCAGTACCATACAACTTAAGGTAAGTATTCAAATTCCTCTACGAGAGACACATACACAAAGAAACACACCAAAATATTCAACAAAATATTCAAAGCATCTTGGCTTAATAACAAAAAAAATTTTTAAATAATACCAATTTTTAAAATGAGAAGGAAGTGGATCAATTGGCCACATTCACACAAAAGAAAGCTACAAATTTCAGTGAATCATAGTCATCCCTCTCAAATTTGTAAGGCCCACAGCAAGCCTATAAATGGAGGCCCAAGTACAGATGTCTAAATATTTCACAATTAAAAATCAAGCTAAGAGGGCCGGGGATTTAGCTCAGTGGTTCCGCCGCTTGCCTTGCAAGTGCAAGGACCCGAGTTCGATCCCCGGTACCAAAAACAAAAAAACCAAAAAACCAAAAAAAAAAAATCAAGCTAAGAAACCATTAAATAAAATATGTTCTTTCTTCCCATTGTAATGGACATACTTCTGTAATTTTCAGGATGGCCAAGTTTGAGTTTAGAATTCTTGGATTCTTCAGAGTTTTATGATAGAATACAGGATTGCAGAGGAAGCCAGCCCTGGTTCCCAACTCCACCACTCCTTTCTCTTCCCATCTGGGCTCATTCCTTCACTACTAGTGCATTCAGAGGCAATCTTAATTCAGAGGCAATCAGCCTGCCAGCCAGGATATGCAAATTCCTCTCCCCCACAGAAAGACTGGAGGAAGAAGGAAGTCACATACACAGCCCCGGAAGTGGCCCAAGAACCCAGAGCATGGTGTAAACTGGGGGAGAGGGAGGCACAGATTCTAGGTGGGCACAAATCCTTGGCACCAAGGATTCCTTGAAAAGTAGAGATACTACGAGGTAACAACCAGAAGTGAGACCTGTAAAGCCCAGTGCCCAGGGCAGAAGATAGTGGAGCAACAGAGCACTATATATTTAGGGTGGAAGCTCAGAAGCATCACTTTGAGGAAATAAAGCAAGGACAGCCGTTCCTTGGTATCTGCAGGTGACAGGTTGCAGAATTTCCTAATACCGAAATCCATCGATTCTCAGTCCCTTATATACAAGGGTGTAGTATATGCACATAACCTATACATATCCTCCCTATAATTTAAATCATCTCTAGATTACTTCATATCTAATACAATGTAAATGCTATGTAGTTATTATACTGGATTGCGTAGGGAATAAGGAAAGGAAAAAAGCCTGTACATGTTTAGTGCAGATACAATTTTTTGCCCAAATATTTTCAATCTGCAGTTGGCTGAACCCAATATGGAACCCATGGATATAGAGGG
Organism: Heterocephalus glaber; assembly: GCF_053883595.1. Classification (NCBI taxonomy): domain Eukaryota; kingdom Metazoa; phylum Chordata; class Mammalia; order Rodentia; family Bathyergidae; genus Heterocephalus; species Heterocephalus glaber. Next base: position 27,846,928 of record NW_028258153.1, read on the forward strand.
TCAACTGTATTTGCGCCTTCAGTGTTGATAACATCTACCAAGTTGGCAAAAAAAGTCCTAAATATTGTTTTACAACACACAAATAAGCAAAAATATACACATGGGGAAAAATAATGACCAAATATTGAATCGCATTTACCTCTAATTACCATCTCTAAGAAGATGATTGATGATTAATAAAGAGAATTTAGAAAGGTGTAGATATGTAGTGTTCTACTCTCTGACTGACAGGCACACAGCTTACATAATAAAAACTTTAATGGGAAAATTGTTTTGGGAGGGGTGCTGGGTTTGAACCTAGGATCTCAGGCAGACTAAGCACACACTCTACCACTCATCTACACCTTTAATTCTGATTGTCAGAATTTGGAAAAGGTGAAGGCGTGAAACCATTCAACTCAGCAATTCCACTTGGTAAGGGCCTACCCTGGGTACCCTCTTGCCATGAGCACCAGTACTTAAATGTGCAGGGTCAGAGGTCTGTAAACAAGAAAATAGAATAGGGGCCTCATTGAGTCTTCTACCTAATCCGGACTAGAAAGAGTTAAAAACAAATTTTACTAGAAAAATTCCCCTGGAAAATAATTCAAGGACAGGGGGTAGAGAAAAAAAAAGAAAAAAAACAGATAAAGAAAGGCACCAAATGGCCTTGGGACTTGCACCCAGAGAACAGAAAAAGAGCTGACAGGCAGGACAGAGAGAAAGCCAGGTGCACAAACGATAAGTCACCCCCACCTCCAATAGAATATAGGGGAAGCAAAGTGGGGGGCTGACTTTACACCTTCCACTAACATATACATAGATACACGTGTGTATTCACTCGAGAGTCACTCTATTATTCACTCTAGGGTCATCACAGGGTACAACAGATAGACACACGCCCACTTACTAACTCTAAGCTAACCACGAATAAGGCACCCCCTTGCCAACAAGCCGCCCACCCCAAAGATAAGACTTTAGAAGGGAGGTCAAGGGGGCTGGGGTTTTAGCTCAGTGGTTCTACTGCCTGCCTCACAAGTGCAAGGTCCAGAGTTCAATCCCTGGTACCAAAAAAAAGGTAGGTCAAGGACAAGTAAACAGACAGACAGAAGCTGCGTGTAGACCACCAGAAGAAATGACCATAGGAAGAGGTACCTGGAGGCCAATCCAGTTCAGTCAACTTCTGACCCCCCCATAAAAGCAGCCGGGAACAAAGGCCCACGGGTCCTTGGCCTTTCCAGACCCCCCTACCCTGATTCTTTGTTATCAGGGTAGCTGTCTTCCCCTTTCCTCCCTCTTCCTTTTCCTCTTTACAAATAAAGTATTTTCATTTTGTTAAACTTTGTCCCTCTAATTTTTTAAGGGAGCTGAGTCTGAGATCCCAGTACTCTGAGAGCAGTGGTGCTCCTGCCCCAGATTCGACAAGTGTACATTCTTGGCAGCATGGTTTGTTGTAGTGAGAAACTGAAAGTACCTCGAATACCCATCACTTGAGGACTAGGTGACTGGCTTGGGGTGTCCTATGAAGAAATACTGTTCAGCAGCTTCATTTTCATATTCAGTTCAAATGAGCCTGAGTGAGTTTGAGGCCAGCCTATCCTACACAGTGAGACCCTCCCTCAAACAAACAAAACCAAAACTAGATCCTCATGTGTCAAAATCAATAGCTCTCCGAAACACAACAATGAGTAAAAATTCTAGATCACATTAATAATACATTTTTATACAAACACAAATATATATGTGAAGAAACTGTAAAAACCAGGAAGGGCAGGATACACCCTATAATCACGAGAAGTTGCTTCTGGGGATAGAGGGAAGTGAGACTGGGAAAGACAAAAAAATATCCTGAGGCTACTATGATTTTTTAATTTCATTTAAAAGATGCAGATATGAAAAATGTAAACATTGATTCTTGAAGATGAGTTATAAATTTATCATACATCATTTTTGCAGTATTTTTATATATTCAGAGTATATATACTATGGTGCTCATTATATTATTTGTGCATTACTTTTTTTTTTTGAGACATAGTGAGCTATGTAATTCAGCCTGGCCTTGAACTCACTAGGTAGCCCAGGCTGGCCTCAAACTTGCAGCAATCCTCCTGCCTCAGCTTCCTGAGTGCTGGAATTACAGACATGCGCCACCATATGCTTCTATTTTTTTTTTCCCGAATTATGAAACTTTCCTCTTCCTATCTCCCCACGGCCACCTAGGGTTTCAATTAACCAAGGGAGAAAGACAAAAGCTTACAAACAAGGAAGGGCCCAGAGGAAACACCCACATTGGCAGAAACCACAAAGCAAGTAGAAGACACTCAGCCAGCCCACTTTAAACAGTTTATTATCTCTTTTATTTTTTTTTTAGGTACCGGGGATCGAACTTGGGACCTTGTGCTTGCGAGGCAGGCGCTGGAACCACTGAGCTAAACCACCGGCCCTAAAACTTCTTCTTTTTTTTTGGTACCGGGGATCGAACTCAGGTCTTTGCGCTTGCACAGCAGGCGGCGAAACCACTAAGCTAAATCCCCAGCCCCCACTTTAAACAGTTTAAACAGAAATCATGCTTGCAAAAAATATTAATAATTTTTTAATTAATCAAAGATCACACTTCATACAGTTAACTGAACAATGGAAGCAGCTAGTGAAAAAGTCATGCCAATCCGGACATGGTAGCACACATGTGTAATCTCAGCACTTAGGCTGAGGCACGTAGATTGCCACAAGTCCGAGGCCAGCCTGGGCTACATATGTACTTCAGCCTGAAGTACATAGCAAGACCCTGTCTCAAAAAACCAAACAAACAAAACAGAAGTCACACTGATCATATTCAAACATCAACTCTGCCAGCCACCAGCTATGAGACCTTCAGCAAATTTTTGCTCAAGTTTCATTCCATTAATATGAGACTTACAGTGCCTGCCCTCAGGGGCTATGGTAAAGACTGACTGGGACATCACCTCTAACCTGTTTTTCATGGAGCTGGGCACGTAATTTTTCTTTTTGTACTGGGTATGGAACTCAGGACCTCGCTCTTGCCAGGCAGGTGCAGTGCCACTGAGCTACATCTCCGGCCCATGGGCACATAATTACTTAATCAATAAACAGTAGTTGTTGTTTATGTCAGAATTGGGATTTGAACTAAATGTGTGGGGAATATGTTTCAGCAAAGCTAACAAATATCCAAACCGATGTACCAGAAGAAATGATTATACAACACCTAAGAATGCCCTGTTTTCGATTAAAATGTCCAGGTCAAAGTATTGTGGCAATAAATAAATCAAATGGAAACTATGGGATGAAAGAAAAATAAATGCTATAAATAATAGCACTGCAGAGGAAGTTTTATAAATCCAACAAAATGAAAATTATCTTCATGTAATCACACGAACCCTTTACTGAACTACTTGGTAACATCAGTATAGGTATTATTTAGTTAACAGATGCCACTAAGAAAGTCCTTAGACAAGTGTCAAGTTTGAGAAGACAAATTTTTTTTTTTTTTTTTGAGACAGGGTCTCACTGGGTAGTTCAGGTTGGCCTTGAACTAACTATGCGGCCCTGGAACTCACAGCTACTCTCCAGCCTCAGCCTTCCAAGTGCTAGGATTACAGGTGTGCACCACCACGCCAGGCCTTTATAAAAGTTGCTAGGCGAATCCGAGTTCAATCCCCAGTACAAAAAAAAGAAAAAAAAGTTGTTAGGGGAAGAATATTTAAAAGCATACCTGGGGGCCAGGGATTTAGCTCAGTGGTTTCGCCGCCTGCTGCGCAAGCGCAATGACCTGAGTTCAATCCCCAGCACCAAAAAAAAAAAAGCATGCCTGGAACAAAAGTATTTTCTAGACTCAGAAAAAAAAATTCTCTCCATAGGTGTTTATTAGGAAACTCTATATTATAATGGATTAAAAGTTTCTACTTCCCAAATTCAAAAGTGATATAAACACAAATCTTAAAATATATCTAAACCAGTAAATGTAAAAAATGAGATTTTTATCAATCCATTAAAAAAGTTTACTGACTTCTCTGGAGGGTCCATCCAAACTTGCACAGACAAAATAATCCCTATATTATATATAGTTTTTTAAATTACAGAAAAATGTAGGTTACCAAACTACTATGTAAGATGAAATGGTTTTGATGTTTGCAAATCAGGAAAGAAAAAAATGCCATAATAATTTTCATATAACTAAAAATGATTATAGATTGTTTGTGTAGGGTTTTTTTTCCTGAAAATACAAGTTGGATTTATAAGACAGGGAAATTTGAATATTGGTATTAGAGAATATAACATCATAATCTTTTTGGGGGTTTTTTTTTGTTTTTTTTAGCTCAGTGGTTCTGGCGCCTGCCTTGCAAGTCCAAGGTCCCGAATTCAATCCCCGGTACCAAAAAAAAACCCATAATGTTTTAAAAAACATTTAATCACTGGGCCGTGGATGTAGCTCAGCATGAGTATTTGCCTGGAAAGCAAGAGAGCCAGGGTTTGATCTCTAGCATCAAAACAAATTTTTAAAAATAAAGATGATGGTATCGTGATTATGTTAATGAAATATAATCCTAAACTGTTAGAGATAGTGAAGTAATTTTGAAGCAAATGACTGCTAGGATTCGCTTTAAAATAAAATACTGACGGAGGCAGGAGTGGGGAAGGCAGAATAAATGAAAGGAGACTGGCCATATTTTGAAAACTACTGAATCAAAATGATGGGTACAAAGGAGCCATCATTTTCCTCTCAATACTTTCAAGTATGTTGAGAAACTCCATAGAGGCCGTGTGTGGAGGCCCATAAATCTCATTTACTCAGGAGACTAAGGCAAAAAGATCGCAAGTTGGAGGACAGCCTGAGCAATTTAGCAAGATTCTGTCTCAAAATAAAATATAGAAGGGCTGGGGATTTTGCTCAGTGATAAGATGCCTTGCCTAGGATTCAACAGGCATGGGTTCGATCCTCAGTATTGCAAAAACAAAAACAAAAAGCAAACAAACTAAAAACCAGAAAAACTGAAACCTTTAAAAGAGGTCAAATCTACATGGTAAAAAATTCTTCATAACAGAACAGATAAGAACAGGAAAAGATTACAAAGTCTTCCAACTCTGTTGTCACTCCATATCGAGCTAGAATGTTCTAGAATGTGCAGGAATACACTAGAACATTCCTTCCTCTTGTGATTTACCTATTTCTTCAGTTCCCAGTGACACTGTTTCCTCCAACAACTAGAAACAGAATTTAAAATTGTCGCCTCATAACATTAAATGTTTAAATAAGGTAGCACATGCAAGTACTTTTAAAAGTTTAAGACCTTCTTCCTTCTACAGTATGTGTCTCCTTGGTGACACATGTATTGGGAGTGAGTGGAGTTTTTTGTTCAAAGTGCCCAACCAAAATTTGATGACCAGTTTGGTCACTGGGCACCAGTCAGTTTTTAAGCACCGACAAAGTGTTAAAAGTACTCTATCAAGGGCCAGGGATTTAGCTCAGTGGTTCCCTGCCTGCTTCGCAAGCGCAAGGTCCCCAGTTTGATCTACGGTACCAAAAAAAAAAAAAATGAACTTGGTTGGGACTGAAAAGATGCAAGGAAAGATAATGGCCAGAAAGAAACATTCATTAATTCAACAAAGCATTCATTTAAAAGAAGATGGGAGGGCTGGGGATTTAGCTCAGTGGTTCAGCCGCCTGCTTCACAAGGGCAAAGTCCCCAGTTCGATCCCCGGTACCAAAAAAAAAAAAAAAAAAAAAAAAATCAAAAAGAGGCTGGAGCCAGGGATTTAGCTCAGTGGTTTCACCGCCTGCTGCGCAAGCGCAAGGACCCGAGTTCGATACCAGGTACCAAAAAAAAAGGGGGGGGGACTGGAGATGTAGTTAAGTGCAAAAGCTTTGGGTTCAATCCCTAGTACTGCAAAGAAACAAAAAAGCCCAAATAAAACACACTTTTGTTTTTTGTTTTGCTGTACTGGGGACTGCGGTGGAAATCCATTGTGTGGTGGGATTCAGACGACCGGTCTAGGCATCGGACAGACATTTGGAAATCATCTTTGTAGATGAGACAGCTGAACCCAAGGGAATGAGCTGGACACATCTGTATTTAAGAGGCAAAAAAAGAACCCGTGGAGACGCAGATATAGATGCTTTGGAAATAAACAAGCTGCGTTATCTCAAATCACCTCCACCGCGTCGTCCCAGGAAGAGGTGGCCAAGGATGCGGGCCACGCAGAGACACGGGGAGGAAGGCAGGGAGACGCCACATCTTCGGTGGCCTTGGAGGGGACCATTCTGGCCCGGGGGTGCGGCTCGGCGCCCGAGATGCGCAAAGCCAGCGGTCACGGGGCGCGGAGCGGCGGGCGCGAGGGACCCAGCAGAGCCCCGCGTACGCGCGTGGAAGCGCATTGGGTGCCCACGCGGCCGGGGAGGGAGCCCCACGTCCAGGGGCAGCGGCAGCAGCCTGGGAGACTGAAGATCTTAGGGGTGGAGGATTTGGGGGTCTCCCGGTCCACAAACCTGCCTCCAACTTTTCCCTTCTCCAGGCCGTGGATAACCCAAAAGTATTTTATTCTTAGGATTCTTATGGGCGGGGAAAAGGGAACAGGGGAGCCCACTCTCTGGCAGTGTCGCCTGGGCCGCCGCGCTCCAGCAAAATCCCTGGTGCGGGGGTGGGGGGGGGACAGAGGCGGCGATTCCCCCCCCGCGCGCGCGCGCGCCTGGGCCGCCCCCTGCAGGACCCGGGGAGCCGCCCTGTCGCGCACTCACCGCTCCGACTGCGAATAGTGGCACCGGCCCAGCAGGTTGAGCTTGCAGAGGTGCAGATTGTCGCAAGAACTTCTCTCGCAGAACTTGCGACGGCAGACGCGGGCTCGAGTGGTTGCCACCACCGAGCGGGTGACGCCGGCCCTCCCCCCGGTCTCGAGCACCACGAAGCGGTCGGGCCCGGCTTCCTTGAGCACTTCCAGGAGCTGCGCCTCGGAGAGCTCGATCTTTTCGAGCAGCGCGTCCAAGCTGAGGCGGCCGCCGTGGGCGCACAGGATCTTGGTGACGAAGCAGCAGACCGTCGGGTCCGCCATGGCGCGCCGAACGCGCTCCGCGAGAATCGAAACTTAGGCGGCCCCGGGGCGGCGCCTTTCTGCAGCCGAGAGCTTTCGCTTTCCCACTCGCCTCTAGGGTCCAGAGGCCAGGTCGCACCGACCGGGTCCCGGGGTCAGATTTAAAAGTCAGCGGCCACGGCGAGCTGGTGGGAAGAAAGGGAACAGGCGCGAGCAAATCTGCGGCGACCACTTCACGGCCCGGGCAGGCGCCACTCCCTGCCTCGGTTCCCGGACAGACAAGGGTGAGGCTCCCCGCTGAGCGCCCGAAGCTGCTGAGGAGAGAAGAGGAAGTAAAAGTGATCCTGGGGCTCTGGTGGAGACTCTTATAAGCAGCCCTGGAGGAGGCGAGTGACGTGTGTCGGGGGCCACTCGAGGCGGCCTCTGGCTCTCCGCCCCACCCACTCAGAAAGAGCTCTCCCCGGGCGCTCAGCCTCCCGCGTGGGTGAATCTTTGCCACCATCCCACCGCTTCAAGATCACTTCCTCGCGGTGCACTCGAAGCAGTAACTTGAGCAAACGTACACGACCATCAGACTGAAGCCTGGTGCCACCCGTTCCCAAAATCTCGACCCCGCACCCCAGATCGCGATCTGTCTCTTACCACAGATGCCTCTTAAAGAACAGCGATGGTTTCTCTCTCTCTCTCTCTCTCTCTCTTCTTTAGTCTTCTCGCGAGCTTTTTGAAGATCCCCTTCTTGGCCCATTCTGGCCTGCCTATAGTAGCCAACTTGGGTGCCCCAAACCACTGCTTACTCCCCTGATAACAAGAATTTACAGGCGTGCAAGCTTAGACATATCCCAAGATTTCAGACCGAGCCCCTACCAGAAAAATTATTTGTAAGTGAGAACCTTAAAGCTTCAGAAGATACAGAAAGAAATCTTATCTAAAATTCTTGTATCTGACTCTTTAAAGGAGTTACAAGCTCCCCAAAACACAGCGCCACCCCCGCCCCAGTTTCCTGTGTATTTTGCCTCGACGAGAAATTGCTTCATATGCATTAGCATCAAAAAGCCGATGGAACCTTCCATACTCTCCCATTGAAAACCTAAATACTACCTTAGCCCTCCTCACTTGTTTTGTTAAATTGAAATACACAAATCTTTAATTTGGTCTATTTCATTCAAAGCTCCAGAGTGTACACGTGAAAAAACCTGGTGTTTCCTCCCCTTAATCTGTCTATTCTAAGCTAATTTGAAAGTTCCCAAACTGTGGACCCCAAGTTGGAAAAGGGAAAAGTTTTCCTCCCAACACTCAAAAAATATAACAAATGGTTCATTGACCATATAGGAATACATCTTTTCAAAAAAATAATAAAATTCATGGGCTGGGGATGCAGCTCAGAGGTAGAGTGCTTGCCAAGCAGGTGTAAGGCCCTATTAAATCCTTAATGCAATACTAACAAGTACAGTTAGAAACAATGGAACTGAGAGAATCAGTTCCCTCTATTTAATTCTAAACAGTCCCTAGGGTCATTCCTGCTTCCACTGTCCTAAGAGAGGTGGAAAATAACATAAACACAGGAGCTCTAGATGCTCTAGGCAAGACCATGGGCCTGTTGGATCTCCTAGCCTGCTCTTCAGTCACCTTCGCCCTACTCCACCTCATTACGGGTTCATAAATATGTACTACATGTCATAAATATAATTAGGAGCAGAGTGAATTGTGGGATATGCACGCACATTTAGAGATAACACAGCACCCTGACAAGCATTCCTGTCAGTCACATCTAGAGATTCAGTGGGAGGCACTTAAGGGGAGGCCACTGGCCTCTAAATTCCAAAAGCCTGCCTTTATCCAGTGCTGCTGCTGCCAGCTGTGCCTTTTCTGTTATCCTGCCACCTTTTTCTGTCTCTGCCATATCTTCTGTTGGCCCAGACTTGCCCTGAGCACAACTTCCCATGATCTTCAATAAATGTAGCTGCTTGCTACTTACAACTGGGTATACACTGGCAGTTCTTTTCTCATCGGACACAAGAGCTTAGGGCGGGCATGTAGCTGATTGGTACCACACCTGGTAAGCTCAAGCAAGGTCCTGAGTTCAATCCTCAGTACTGAAACACGCACACACACAAGAGTCTGGACTATATTGGCCTGTTCCATGGCAACAACACTAATAATAATAATAGAAATAGAAATAATAAGGTAATAGGTTAGCAAGGGTCCTTGTAATGAAAATTAAAACTGAAGTGTGAATTTGCAGCCCAAAGGTTTTAGTTAAAAGTAAGAGAAAATAAGGACGAGCAAAGCTCTGACAAAGATCAAGCTGGTCCCCTCACAGGGAAAGTAAGAGCAAAGAGGGAAAGTGTTCCAGCTCAGCTAGATGGAGGGAACACATTCTGATGTAGGGGTTCAGACTGACTCAACCGCAAATGCAGGAGGCCAGCTTTTAAGGACCCTCTGAGGTGGGTCAGGGCCAGGTTGATCATTATCTCAGGCTTGGCTTGAATCCTCCTGGCTTGAGGGATGATTCCATTCCCATGAAACAATTGATTATTTCTGCTTGGGGCAGTCTGTCATGTGAGGCTCTGCCATTCCTGGAATTCAGGTGACCACAGGCTTAGGACAATGGCTGGAGACTTCTAAGCGGTTGTTCCAGGGAGAAGATCTAGAACTGGACATTGTAAACACTGATAATCAGAAGTTCCTGTGAATCCCGGAAATTACATTCAGTGTCCTCTGTCTTGAAGGGGGAAGGCATAGGCTAGCCAAACTTTGGGCTAGTAAACTTTGTTCTGCTGACTTTGAGACAGACATTCCTTAAATGACTAACGTGTATACACAGAGCTGAGAAGAATTTGACCCAGCGTTTCACAAAATGAAGGTGAACCTTTGTTCCGCTTATAGTTACCTACTGGCCATTGTAGACCCAAGTGAAAAGTCACATGTTTTAGAAAAAAAAACAAACCCTGCTTTTAAGTCTCTGAATACCACAAAAGAAAACACAAGCAATGCTTTTAATGAGTAAGTGGTTATAGGACCAGGAGTTTGTCCTTTGTCCCTATGGTGGTCTCCAAGTAGTGACTATGTCAATAGTAATATCTAACTGCCAAATTAAAAATTCTTTGAAAATATAATGGGACTTCTCAGTGACTGGTGGAAAATGAATGACTCTCTCAGGAATAGAGTACTCTGGTAAGAAAACCAGCTAGGGCCGGGGATTTAGCTCAGTGGTTTCGCCGCCTGCTGCTCAAGCGCAAGGACCTGAGTTCGATCCCCAGTACCAAAAAAAAAAAGAAAACCAGCCAAACCTGGGGCCCATGTAGCATCATCTGACTTCTTGTTGCCTCTGGCTGATGCTTCTTTAAGCCACTTGGCCTTGTTTGTGGTCTGTCAGATTCCCAGGGACCTGGCATTATCAAGCTGACTAAGTTTAATGTGTTTATTGGCTAGCTTAGACAGTCTACTACGAACATGCGGAAGTCTAAGAAACCATCCTTGCACTCAAGGAGCATGGAGATTTGTGGCTAATGCTGTAGGAGATTCAAGAGTGCAGAGTCCTGATGAGAAAGAGTGCTTGGAAGTACAGAGAGACAGTTCCTCCAATTTGAAGTCATGGAAAGCAATCTGAGTTGTAGGACAGAAGGACAAAGAAGACATTTAGGGAATTTTTGAAATAGGTGCTGTCACAGCCCAGCTTCTCAAGAAGGAGTTACTGACATGGAATTAAGTACAGAGAGTTCCTGGGTGCAACACCGAAGTCAAGGGAGAAGGCATGATAGGACCAGGGGAGCTGTCAGACTTCCATACAAATGTGACAAAGTCTTTGCCAGCCCTCCAAGGAGCTCTGGAGCTGGAGTGCAGCCGTAGGCAGAAAAGGCGAGGCCCTTGTACCACTGGCTTACTGTCATTGGTGGGGGGCCAACAGGGACTTACAGGACTTTAGCTGGAACACTGGGACAGATCCAGAAGGAGCTAAATCTGTGGGCTATCAGCTTAGCATACTCCTGCAAGCTGAAGCTGGGCAGCAAGCCTTGGCTTGAAAGGCAACCTCAGTGACACAGTGAGCTGTAGTCTAGCTTCGCATCACATGGATCCTCTTCTGCATTTGTATGCAGGAAATAGCTCTTTCAAAACTGTTCTTCCTGTAAGGAAGCTTAGAAGAGGGAAGTTAATGGTGTGGCCCCTGCCACTGCAGCTGGTCCTCTTCACATACCTCCACTATCTATTCTAATTCCTCTCACCCTTAGCTCCAACCTCAGTGGATCTCAGCAGCTTACCAGGTTAGGTGCCTCAATCCTCATTCCTAAGGGGTCCGAGCACATTCTCCAGCCGGGGTTGCTGCTCTTGTCCATTCACAGTCATATTAGGGCAAAGGGGGACCAAGAGATACCCAAATAGATCACTGGAATTCCACACACATTCCACCCTGCCCTGTTGAGTACTTCTAGTCTTAGCTCCTTTTGCTGATCAGCATCAATTACTTCTCAAAAGATGACCATTCCTTTTCTTACGTGCTAGTGTTTGACCACAGGAGGCTCAAGCACCTAGAAGCAGCCATCATTTGTAGTCCAACTGAATCTTCCTATGTCTCTGAGCAAGTAGACCTCTGACTCTGAAGAGTCCCCAGATGTGGAAACAGGAAAGCCCAATGAGTAATTGCAGTGATGTTAAGTGGAGTAACTTGCATCTCCATACAATCTTTCCATACCCACATACTCTTTCTGGTGAGGCCATAGCACCATACTAGAATATTGTCTGACTCAAGGCATACCTCATCATGTCCCAGAGGATGTCATCATTGTAGTGTGTCACCCCATGCTACCACTTCAGCTGGATCTTTAGCCATTCCAATACTTTATCCAATAGTTGCTTCTGCATGGTGAGATATGTGATATGATCTATAGATTCCATGTTCATAGGATCAGTTTCCTCATTTCTTAAGCCAAGAAGAGTTGTCTGATCAGATACTATATGATGAGGGATTCCTGTCTTTGGATCAGGTAATCTTTAATCACTTAATCCTGATCAGCTGCCATCCATTTTCAGCTCTACCCACATATTGAGCTAACCTATCCTTAACCCAAGCTTGGTCTTCTTTCCTCCTTGTTTTGCCCTGGTGAAGCTGGGGAAAGGATTCTGGGGCAACTATAGTGAATGACAAGGAGATCTGGGTTACTTGCTCACAGTTTGCTTGTACCCTTCAATCTTGCTTGTGCTTGGTTCTAGAATGCACATATTTCATTTTATGACAGCTTTAGTACTAGTCTTGCCTGGCTTTATGACTTGATGTGTCCAACAGAACTTAGCTCACAATGGCCATTTCTTTTTTTCTTTCTTTTGTTTTTTGTTACCAGGGATCGAACTCCAGTCCTTGCACTTGCGAGGCAGGCGGCGGAAACACTGAGCTAAATCCCTGGCCCATAATGGTCATTTCTGAGTCCATCATCTGCCAAGTCCCAACAGAAGCTAAGAACTATTTTTCAAAAGAAGGAGAATCATTCACTGCAATTGGCATGATCTTGCTCCACAATCTTGAGGATCTGTATTGTGATTCTTCTATTGGTTTTTCCATAAATGCTGCACTATAAATATTTTTCACCACACCTCCAACAATATAGGCTATGCCAAAGCAGAAAGGCTGTTTGTATCATACAGCCTTGCCCTATTTTTCCTACTTTGGACCCCAGTCAGTGCTGGCAGCCTTCTGTGTAACCCAACTGCTATGGTTCGAATGTGTACTTCAAAAGTTTGTGGGCAGTAAACTTAGTCCCCAAATTCATGTGTCAATCAATGTTATTTAGAGGTGAGGCCTTTGGAAGCTGATTAAGGTTAGACCAGGTAATGACAGTAGTGCCCCCATAATGGCATTTGTGACTTTATAAGAAGAGGAAAGGAGACCTGAGCCAGCTTGCTCTGTCTTGCCATATGATGACCTGCTCCATGTTATCATATAACAAGAAGGCCCTAAAAAAAAAAAATTAACTTTAAATTTAAAAAGGAAAAGGGCTTGAGATTTAGCTCAGTGGCGTTTCGCCTGCCTTGCAAGCACAGGGTGCTGATTTCCATCACTGGAACCCTCTGCCCCAAGAAAAGGCCCTCATCAGATCACCAGATGGCCAGCGCTATGCACTTGGACTTACAAGCCACTGGAACCTTATGCTAAATAAACTTCTATCCTTGGTGAATTACTCAATCTCAGGTTGCTATGGTTTATATCTAAATGTCCCCCCAAAGCCTCACATGCTCATAGATGGGGCTCTGGAGATGTGATTGGATTGTGGGGGCATGATACTCATCAGTGGATTGTTCCATGGATGAGTTTACAGCTAAATGGGATGTTGAAGTGAAGCCTGGGTGGAGGAGGCGGGTCACTGGGGGAGTGCCCTGTAAGAGTCTATCTCCCTCCCTCCCTTTCTCCCTGATCTATGTCTACTTCCTGCTGCCATCCCATTAACTCTTTCTCCTCTGCGATGCCCTTTTGCCATGCTGCCCTGCCTTGGAGCCTGAAGACTATAGACTGAAAGCTCTACAAACTATGAGTCAAAATAAACTTTTCCTCTTTGTAAGTTGTGGATGTTGATATTGTGTCTCAGGGACAAGAAAGTAACTAAGACAGATTTTGGTACCGGAGAAGTTCAGTCATTGCTATGAAGCTACCTGATCATGTGGTTTCAGAAGCCTATGGAACTGGCTCATGAAAGTGAAAGAAGTTCAGAAAGGTTGGGAGGTGACAGCTGGAGAAGCACATACTGTAAGCCGAGCTTGTTAGGAGATTTTGGTCAGAGCTCAGAAGACCGGAATGCTGAAAATAATACAGCCAGGCTCAGAAGTTTCATTTGGGAGCAAGGACTCCATTGGCGTTGGACTCCAGGCCATGTATATATTTGGCAGAAAGTTTTTCTACGTTTTGCTCATGTCCTCAGACTTCACAGGAGACTGAGATTAAGAACATCAGACTAAATAATCTGGGAGAATAAATGTTTATATTTATTTATTTATTTGGTACCGAGGATCAAACTCGGGACCTTTTGCTTGTGAGGCAGGCAGTGGAAACACTGAGCTAAATCCCCAGACCTGGGAGAGGAAATTTTAAGGCAACCAAAACAGGCAGTGGCTTGGGTACTGTTTGGAGCTTTTAGCCAGCTCTACATTGAGAATCAAGATCAAACAGCCTAGTGGAATGATTTTAAAAGTTTTGAGTTTGTCCGGAAAGAAAGCTCCAGTAAAGTTGGGGATTGCAGAGAGGAGAGAGCTTGGTTGCTGAAAAGATTAGCATTAAAAAAGAAGTTAAGTACTTTGGAAGGGTTTAAGGGCATGTGAGGAACAATCAAGGCTTCACCCTTTGAAGACTCAAATTCATTGCGAAAGTAAAAGACTTTGATTTGAGAAGAAAGCCCCAGGGCATTCTGTTGGGTCTTTGATTTCCCAGATTTCACCTTACCTTGCTCAGAGAGGCACTCAGATGCCTCTGCAACCACTGACAAGATGCAACAGAGCTTGGATACTGTTCCAGCTGGCACCAGACCTTGGCTGGGTTTTTTGTTTGTTTGTTTGTAACTGGGATGGACCTTGCGCTTGCTTTCGGGGCAGGCGGCAGAATCTCTGAGCTAAATCCCCTGCCTGTTGGCTGGTTTTATGTACATAGAGAATGCAAGAGTTGTGGGGTCAGGGAGATTTCTACCCAGATTTCAGAAGAAGGCCTGGGAGGCCAGACAGTTTGCCCCTGAGAGGGCAGGGTGTGAAGCTGTGAGTGTGAAGCCAAAGTGCAGTGGAGAACCCAGGAACACGGAATAGCCGAGCAAAGGAGCAAGGAAGGAGCAAACCCTGCCCAAGAGAGAAGCCACAAGGAACAAAGATTAGAGATTCATAGAGGAAAGTGTTTCTGAGGAATAGAACCACTGGCAGTGCCTTAGGGGTGGAGGGTGGGTGGGCCCTGCCAAGCCTTTTGGAGTTCACACCTCACCACAACTTGCCACAGGTCCTGGACATGGGATTACGGGATTTAATATTTGCCCAGCTAGATTTCAGTCTTGGTTTAGTACCATTCCTTTCTATCCCCCTATCTTTCCTGGAATGGGAATGGGAATGTTTATCCTGTGCCTTTGTATATCATCAGTATTTAACTTCCTTTGATTTTTATAGGAGCTCACAGCTAAGTACTTTCCTTAAATCTCTAAGGAGACTGTGACTGAACTTTTCAGTTTCAGATGAAACTGTTAGGACTTTGGCAATTCATAGAGATGGACAAATGCATTTTGCATAAAGGGATGAACTTAAGTCTTTTGGGAGCCAGGGGTGAAATGTTATGATTTCTATCTAGATGTCGGCCCCCTCCCCCACCCCCAAGACTCGTGTTCATAGGTGGGACTTTGGGGGAGTTGGATCATGGAGGCGTGATACTCATCAATGGGTTAGTTCACTGATGAGTTTATAGCTAAATGTGAAACCTGGTGAGAAGAAGTGGGTTACTGGGGATGTGGCCTACAAGGGTCTATCTCCCTCCCTGCCCCCTTGATCTCTCTCTCTCTCTCTCTGCTTCCTGCACCATGCCCTGAAGGTACTTTGCCTCTGCCATGCCAGTCTACCTTGGAGCCAGCAGACTATGGACCAAAACATCTACAAACTGTGACCAAAATAAAACTTTCCTCCTTTAAGGTGTGGGTGCCAGTATTGTGTCCTAGCAGCAAGAAAGTAACCAAGACATGGGTATTTTGTTATAGCAACAGAAAATGAACTGAGGAATGTGTGCAAAAGCATCATTCTTTGGAATAGAATGTATTTCCTCAAAAACCCTAAGATTCCTAACAAGTTATATGCTTCCTTTTTTTTCCATTAAGAGATATGAGTTACAGTATTTTGTTTTTTGTTTCACAGGATATGTATTTGCACTCTGAAAACTAATGGTTCTCTAAAATTTTTAGTGAACTAGCAGATCATTAAATCTTCATAGGAGTTAGCTGGTACTCCCTGGAGCACATGTTTCATACAAATGCTTCTAGCATACTTTCCACATCCTTCTCAACCTGCTTCATCAATGCAGGGGATCAATGTAACACTATATGGGGTTACCAAACGTTCTGGTTCTCTTTGGTCTATATTATGACAGAGGACTGATGAGTGAACAAGGGTCTGTGGCAAAACTGTAAATACTCATTGTTATGGTTTAGATCTGAGGTGTCCCCCCCAAAAGCCTCATATGTTTGGAAAGTGATTGAATCATGAGAGTGTTATACTCATCAGTGGATTAGTCCACTAATGAGCCCATAGCTTAATGTGATATTAGGAGGTGGCTCTGGTCAGAAGAGGCAGTTCACTGGGAGCATGACCTGGAAGGTGTATCTCTTTCCCCAGCTCCTCCCTTTACTCTCTGCTTCCTGATCACAATGATGTAAACAGTTCTCCCCCAGGCTCTTTCACCACACTTTTTCTGTCTTGGAACCAGCCAACCATGAAAAGACCGATGCCTAAAACTGAGTCACAATAAACCTCTTTTCCTTTAAGTTTTGGGTGTTGGGTATTGTGTCTCTGTAAAGAGAAAGTAACTAACACATTCATTATATTCCATGTGAATGTGAAGTATTTCCTGATTGGGGTAAAAAAGAATGAATTCACAAAGTCATTGTCCATAAACCACACTTCAGATTGCATAAATGTGCTCTGGAGAAGATATTATGTCCAGCAGAGCAGGTGTGACTGGTACTACTACTTCCTTGCAGTAGTCTATAGTCATTCTCTAGGACCCATCCAGTTGCTTCAAGCCCACACTATCAAGTTAAATGAAGAAAAAATGGGAACCGTATTTTTTCATCCTTTAGATACTTAAGAATGGTACCATACCCCTACCCTGCAGTGTTTAATGTTGTGACTGTGCTGGCCTGGAGGGCAGAGGAATTTCATATGATCCACACAGGCTTCCCTACTACCACAGCTCCACAGGACCATAATGAATACAAGGGTTAGCCTAACTTTCTTTCTTTTTTTTTTTTTTTGGTACCAGGGATTGAACTTGGGTCCTTGTGCTTGCACAACAGGCGGCAAAACCACTGAGCTAAATCCCCGGCCCTAGCCTAACTTTCTTTCTTTTCTTTTGGTACCAGGAATGGAACTCAGGACCTTGCACTTTCAAGGCAGGAGCAGTGCCAGTGAGCTAAATCCATGGCCCAGCCTTTCAAGTAAGTCAGTCTCTACTACACATTTGAGGATTAGGGAAATGACAACCGGTGATTCCAAGGACACAAGAAATCCACCACCGTAACCTGGACTTGGTTAAGGCTCCAATTGCCTCCACTCTAATGTGGAGGCCACAAAGATCCTTCCAGTCTCTGGTCATTAGTTGACTTCTGGCACTGTGCCCAACAATCACCCAAATGTCTAGGCCTTTCTTTTTCCCAAGGGTTTCATCATTCTGGTGTTATTGATCTCTTTGGGGAGGAGGGTTGGAAGAACTATTGCAGTATGACATAGTGTTACAGGTCCTTCACCTTGAGAATGTGGCCACCTCTTAAACTCTGTGGGTTCAGGTAGGGAAACTTGGTAAGGAATTGTGACTGTTGGTTGCCTGTTCTCCATAATTTTCTGCTTATTAATTCTTGTCTTTTTCAGAGTTAAACAGCACTTTGTTGAGTACTCATCTATTTTCATCCTAGGGAAAACATTGTTCTGTTCACAGCCTCCACAGTTCTTCCCAGGTCAAGTCTGGTTGGCGACATTCTGACTTTGTCATTACAAACGTCCTTAACCTGCTGTTAAGTGCCATTTCCTGGGGTCTGTTGCATCAGGATCCTACGATCCTCACTGTTATCAGTGAGTGAAGTTTCAGGACAACTTCTATGTCCTGCAAAAAGTACCAAACTTCTTGGTGATGTGATTCCCCTCTCACTGGTACATTCCTGATGCTTGGATGAATGTGATTCCTTGGAGTCATCCCATGAGTAATAATCCTCTGGTGAGTTTTCTGACCTAACTTAATACATCTATTTCACGATGTCCACTTTTCTGAGTCCTCTATTCTTTTCATCTACTGTCCGATATAGCAATTTAGATATTTCAAATTCACTGTTTTTGTATTGTTCAGATTTCCCATAACTGGAGAAAAAAAAATACCTAACCCACACAACATAAATGAGGAGTTTAATTTTCTTTTCTTTTTTTTCTTTTTCTTTTTTTTGGTACTGGGGATTGAACTCGGGTCCTTGCACTTGTGAGGCAGAATGAGGAGTTTAATTTGGCTCAGAGTCCAGGGATTTAGCTCAGTGGTTTCACCACCTGCTGCGCAAGCACAAGGACCCGAGTTCGATCCCCGGTACCAAAAAAAAAAAAAAAACTTGTATCCTGAGAGTGTGCCCTTAAGTCAGTAAATTCTCCTGGATACAAACATATTTTCCTGCTTACTTCACAGAATAGTTTTCTTGGAATGGTAAGGTTGGAAATCAGAGTATGTATAGTAAAGAAATAGAACAATTGAGTATAGATCATTCATTTTGGAAAATTAAAAAGGAGGGGAAGTGATTAGTCATTTTCCCAATGCTGGGACAAAATACCAGACACCTATAACTTCAAGGAGGAGAGATTTATCTGGTCTGTGATTTCAGTGGGTTCGTTCCAATTTAACTGACTCCAAAGCAGAAATGGCATGGACTGAGGAAAGCTGCTCACCTTATGGCAGCTAGAAGTAGACTGAGAGAAAGGAAGGGCCAAAGACAAGAATACACCCTTCGAAGTTAAGACTCCAGTGACCCACTTCCTTCAACCAGGCCCTACACCCTAATGGTATGTTCAACTAAAAACTCATCAATGGATTAAACCACTGATGAATATAGCACTCCCATGATCCAGGCACCTTCCAAAAGCCCCACCTCTGTACACATGAGACTTTTGGGGGACACTTTTTATACAAATCATGACAGGAAGTAAGGAAAAGAAAGAGAAGAAAAAGGAAACAAAAAGAAAGGAAAAGAATATTGTTCAGGTAACCAGAAGGAGATTTTTTGTTGTGGTTTGTTAATTTGTCTGTTGTTTATTGCTCTTGGTTTTTTATTGTTATGTTTATTATGATATGGAAAATTTGGACATATGTTGTGGTTTATCTAAAATGTCCTACCCAATGTCTCCTGAGTTTAGAGGTAGGGCTTTTGAAAAGTGATTGCATCATAGGAGTGTTATATTCATCAGTACATTAATGTATTGATGAGTTCATACCTAGATGTACTGTTAGGAGGCGGGGCCTGGTTGAAGGTAGCAGGTCACTTGGGGAGAGGTGACTTAGAAGGGTGTATTCTTGTCTTTGAATCCTACCCACTGTCTCTCTCTGCTTCCTGATTGCCATGGGGTGAGCATTTCTCTGCCATGCCCTTCCACCATGCTGTTTCTGCATTGGAGCTAGCCAACCATAGACTGAACCCACTGAAACTATGAGCCAGTAAATCTTTCCTCCTTTAAATTGTAGGTATTAAGTATTTGTTCCAGCAACAAGAAAGTGACTGAAAAAAAAAAAAGAAAGTGACTGATACATATGTGAGAGTTTCAAAGAAATAAATTTGAGGAGACTGCAAAGTTGCTAAGGCATGTTGATATATCAAGCTATATAGATCAGTTGAACCACCAATTAGAGAGGAAAACAAAATACACCCAGACTATGATGTCTAAGTCACAGAAATTAAAAGCAGTTAAACATCAGAGGATTGAGTCAAATGGAATGTCCAAAGTTCATGCCAAATAGGTGTTACACCAGAGATGTAGAAGTAGAGAGAAACATTAGTCAAGTGATTGGACAAACAGGAAAGGGTGGAGATAAGGAGCAGGCACAGGGCACTCCTGAGATTGAATCTGCATAGCACCAAGTTTGCCTAGAAAGAATTGAATGGGAAAGGGTTGGAATTGTAAATAGGGGGCTAACTACAGAGTGGAGAAAGGCCAAATCCCTCTTTGAGATTAAATTTAGGCTTTGTTTTTATGGTGTTGAGATGAAGAACTTCAGGCCTGGAAGGCAAAGACAAGGCCAGCAGCAGGCTGCATCTAGGTGGTTTTTCATGGCTTGGCTTCTTCCTTGAATCTCATTCTACCCTGTATAGAATAGATTGGAAGTTGTTCTCTGAACTTGAATGTACTGGATGGCATGCTAACAGGAACACCAAGCACTGGACATTTACAATGTATTAAATGCTTTGAATAATATGAAGAATTCAATAGAATGTGGCATGCACATAGAATGGAATATTATGCAGCCACGGAAAGGAATGAAGTACTGATACATGCTAAAAGTGAGTGAACCTTGAAAACATGGTGAGTGAAAGAAGCCAAACATAGACTCATATGTTATATGATTAAATTATAGGACATGTCCAGGATAGGGATATCTGTTGAGATATAAAATAGATTAATAGTTAGTTGCCATCGGGGCCGGGGATTTAGCTCAGTGGTTTCACTGCCTGCTGTGCAAGCACAAGGACCCGAGTTCGATCCCCAGTACCAAAAAAAAATCAGTTAAATAGTTAGTTGCCAGGGCAGTGGAGGGAATGGGTAGAGACTGCTAATGAGTAAATGCTTCTGGAAAGGAGATGAGGATAATGTTCTAAAATTAGATTGTGATGATAGTTGAACAATCTTGTCAATATACTAAAAAAATCACTAAGTTGTACAATTTAAAAAGCTGAAATTTATGGTATGTAAAGTATATTTCAATTAAAAACAGTAGAAATATGAAGACTGATAATAACACCCATAATGTGCCCAGGCCCATGCTTATTGCTTTCTGAACATAATTCACTTAATTTGCACAAGCAATGGATCTACAAGGTAGGTTTTTTGTTGTTGCTGTTTTTTTGTTTGTTTGTTTGTTTGTTTGGTACTGGAGATTGAACTCAGGACCTTGTGCTTGCAAGGCAGATGGTGGAACCACTGAGCTAAATCCCCGGCCCCTGGCAGGTACTTTTTTTAAAAAATCATTTTCTTTTTAGAGAAAACTGAGGACCAGGGAGGTTAAGTAGATCACGCAGCATCAGCAAGTTAAAAGCCAACAATTGAGCCCAGGGAGTCTGTGCTGATTAAGTTAATTGTCAATTTGATTGGTTTGAGAGCCACCTAGGGTCTTATTGAAGCACAGTGGGTGTCTGGGTGGGTCAGGGAGGGATGACCTGGGGGTCTATATCTGGTCCTTGACTTCTTCCTTTCTAGCATCATTCTGACTGCTATGAAGTGAGCAGCTTTGCTCTGCCATATCATTCCACTATGATATTTTTCCTTTGAAACCAGCCAAACGTGGGCTGAAACCTCTGAAAACGTGAACCAAATTCAACTTCTCCTCCTTTAAGTTTTGGGTGTGAGGTATCTTATCCTAGCAATGGGAAAGCTGACGAATATAGAAAATTGACACTAAGAGTGGGGTCATTGCTGTGACTATTCCTAACAATTTGGTTTAGAAGCCTTTGGAACTGGTTTGTTGGGGGAATTTGGAAAGGTTTGGAGATGCTGGCTAGAGAACCCTAGAATACTGTAAGCAGAGCCTGATGGGCAAATCTGGTTGGAACTCAAAAGACCAGAAGGCTAATAGGAATGTGGGCAATAAAGGCCAAGCTCACGTGGCTTCAGTTGGGAAGGATGGTACTACTGGGAATTTGATTAGAGGCAATGGATGTTGCATTCTGGCAAAAATTTTGTCTGTATTGACTCGAGTCCTTAGACTTCATGGGGGTGAGTAGTAAACTAACTGATTTGGTGGAGGAAATTTCAAGGCAGCTCAAAATTCAGGCTGTGCCATAGCTACGGCTCCCTGCTGTTAGCCAGATACATAGTGAGAATTGGGAGCAAAAACCAGAGCAAATATATTTGAAAACTTTAAATTTTAGCCTAAAAGAGAATCATGTGAAAGTTGGTGCCAAAGATGTGGTTGCTCAAGAGACTGGCACCATTAAAAAACCAAGTATTTTGAACTGGGACAAAAAGAAAGATGTCTTGAGGACATCTCAGTAATAAGCCAGACCCAACCCATCACAAGCCCAAGGGTGCAAAAGCATAGACCTTTCATTTGAGATGAGAGCTCTTGAGCCTCACCTGCTTAAAAGGAGTATTTAGGAATTGATCCCCTAGGATTCATATTGTTGTGCCCAGATCGCGAAGTCCCCAAAGACCACCAAGGAGCTGATTCCGATGCAAACACACAAGGGTCGTTTATTCAAGCTCGAGCAGGGACTCACAACCGTCACCGGTGCAGCGGATCAGGATTGAGAGCCCCGAATTTTAAATCAGCAGGGTTTTTATTGTGGCTACAGCAAGGTTTGGGGATTTTCCATTTAGCAGTTACAAGATTGGTTGATATTTAGCAAGTATGGGGTGTACGGGGCGGGGCGGGGGGTTGAGGGGCGGCTACATGTAGATTTTATAAAAAAGGAACAATCAGCTCATTGACAGAATGTTCATGGTCAGCACATAGATAATGGGCCCGGGAGCATCTGTTTTCTGGGCAGAGGATTGAGTTAGGAGCTGTGTCCTTCTTTTATCTGTTGTCCCAGAGCAAGGACATTTTATCATTACTTTATGGGCACAAAGGAGACTAGGGGAATTGTTGACTTCAGTGAAGTGGAATTTATGTCTAGACCACTTTACTGCCTTATTCTAAGATGGAGTCAAATTTTAAAATGGAGTTATTTAGGTCTCACAATATCACCACACTCACCCATCCAGGCACTTAGAGGCCACTGCAAACATGTTCCAAAGGGGTCTGGCTACTACTTGAGCTGGCAGCAGACTGTGGCATTCTTCACATGATGCTGATATTTCAGACATTCAAAATACAAGAGCTATGGGGTTATAGAAGCTGCCACCCAGATTTCAAAAAAAGGCCTGGGAGGCCAGGCAATGTGCTCCTGAGGTGATGACTGTGAAGTTGTAGAAATGAAGCTGAAGGTGCAGTGGTGACCCTAGGAAGTTGGAAATGCCTGAAACATGGAAGATATGCTGAGGAAAGACACAAGTAGTGAGCAGAACTAGTCCAAGGAGAGGTCATGTGGGCTGAAACCAGCAAGACCATAAAGGTGAGGCTGCCCAAGCCCTTTGGAACTCATATTTTACCATAATGTGCCCTGAAAGACAGACATTGAACTACAGGGCTAAACGTTTCTCTTGGTGGGTTCTGGTCTTGCTTTGCTCCTATTGTTGTTTTCTATCCCCACTGCTCCTCCTTTTTTGTAATGGGAATGTTTACCCTGTACCATTATATATTGATATTATGTAACTTGTTTTTTGAAATTTTCAGGTATTTACAGCCAAGAGTTTACCTTGAGTCTCAAAGGAAAGACTTTGTCTTGGACTTTTGAGTAATGCTAGAACTGTTCAGACTTTGGAGAAAACATTAGAGAATTTTGATTATACATTGGACAGTTATATTATGTTAGGTGGATTTATGTCCTTGTTTTTATTTGGATATTAAAATCCAGGCCAGGCATGGTGGTACACAGCTGTAGTCCCAGCACTCGAGAGGCTGAGGGAGGAGGATTGCCATGAGTTCAAGGCCAGCCTGGGCTACATAGTGAGTTCAAGGCCAACCTGCACTTCAAAGTGAGACTCTGTCTCAAAAACAAATGAAAAACAAACAGAAAACAAAATTAAAAAACCCTTCAGGAGTTTAGCACATGTTGAAGCAGCAGAGGTAAGATTTAAACCCCACAGCACAAAAGCCTGTGTCACTTTCAGTTCTTGCTAGTGACTACCTTCAGCACAGGGGACGAAGAAAATGGGGTCACCCTAGGATCCACCACCCTAGCAGTTGCCTACCATAGGCCGGTTCCCAACTTAAGGCTCAGCAGATTGAAACACCTTGTATTTTTCCCATTACTGTGTTTATACTGCTTTTTGATTTCTCCATTACTCTTCCACCAAATAAACAATTACATTAGCAATCAAAAGTTCCAAATAATTTTTCACAGTATCCTCACATTTAACTGGTATAAATGGAAGCGTTTTGTCTTATTTGTTGTTGTTTTGTTTTGAGACAAAGTCTTGCTATGTAGTCCAGACTGGTCTTGAACTCTCAATCCTCCTGCCTCAGCCTCCCAAGTAAAGGATTACAGGTGTGTACCACCAGGCCCTGCACAAACTGTCTTTTACATATATATATTTTTTAAAGATAGATTTTGTGCTTTATTTATTCATGGTCCTTTTGAGTTGAAAGGAAAGAAGCCTTAATATTTCCAGACATACTTATGAAGGCTTTCAAGAAAATGCTTTGTCTGTAAAGGAGAGGCTGCTGATGGTAATTTGTCTCAACAGAACAAGCTGGAACTGCCACCGGAAAGTCCACAGTTGTGGTAAACTGCAAGTAGTGTTCTGGTAAATTGACATATCCACAGACATCCCCATCTGCTGTGTGAAAGCAGCTTTACCAGTAGCTGATGGAAGGTTAGAGTTCTGGTTCATGTAAGGATTGGACACAGTGTCTTGTCCAGTGCTTAAATATGGAGTTTGAGCAGCGTGCAGTGTTACTGAGGAATTCACGTTTGGAGGCAGATAGCAGTGAACTGATATGATCTGGTCCTAGGCTATACCTTTGGACAGCAGTTACTTGATGAAGGCTTTGACCCATGTAGTTTCCACCATGTGATTGAATTGGGTATGTCTGCAATGGAGCCCCAGCTGATGTAGAGGGGTAATGTGCTGAAAGGTGGAGCCTCAAATAGACTGAACATACTGGTGCTTCATTCACCAGTTTGTTATGCAGTTCCAGAGCTTCTACGACTTTTACATTCCATTCAGATAATTCAGAATGCTTCCTGTCAATCTCTTCAAGTTTTTCATCTATCATTGGACCCATCTGTTGGCAGATATCTTCCAAATCCAAGAGTTCTTGGGAATCTGGTTTTGAATCAGCTGAATCTGTAATCTGCAGCACCTGCAGGGCTCTATCCATTTTATCCTCATCTATATAAACAGGCTCAGGTTCTGGTTTCTTAATTTCCTCCACATTATCATCAATTACGTTCAATTTGTCCACATCTGCTGCTTCAGACTCTATGTTTAAATTAGTTGTCACAAAATTAGATGGGAAGAGTCCTATTCCTCTGTGATTTTCTCCTTTCCACCAATTGGCATCACTGTCATCCAAAACAATAATAATTTCACCATGTTTAAAGGTGAGTTCATTGTCCCCAGTGGCTTCAAAATCGTATAAAGTTCTCCCTTTTTGTGCAACCCTATTGTTTAACTGAATACCTGCAGATGGATATAAAGATTTTATCTCTGTGCATTGCTGTTTCTGCTCTTGCAATGATAATTAGATAGCTTTAGCTATGTCTTCGTCTTCTTTGTTTTTGTTCAATGCTATTCCATTCTTGGCAGCAGCAGAGACAGTCTGAGAACTTGCTGGAGGAAAAGTAATTCCTTCTTCTTTCATTGATTTAATGGTTGCAGATATTAGACTAAATTGAGGGTCCTTCTGAAATTCCTCTGACCATCCCACCATTGAAGATTTCAGTTTTTCACATACTTTAGGATGAGCCTTATCACAGCACATACTTCTGTTGTAAAATTACGGGAACATACTTCTGAATGAAATATCTTTCCACAGTTAGCCATACAAGCCCCAAGAAGAGTTAATGCTTGAAAAGCAACATGAGGAACCTTATGATTTACGCATTTCATTATGGCTTATAAGGCAATCTTCTGCTCCATTAGGAGTGCTTTCAACTTTGTCACATATGTCCACAATAAGACTCCAATCTTCTGTGGTGTTGTATTCATTTGTAGCTTTTTCTCCTTTGACTACTGTTTTGGGATTACATAACATACCAAAATGAGGTACTTTCAAGTCTTCACAATTAAGAGCTTTAAACTATGAAACAGGTGGCTCACTGCTAAAATGTACAGTATTTTGTGTGACTTGGGCAATTTTCAGCCATGCTTTTCTTCATTCTAAGTCCTAAAAATCTACATTGAGATATGTAACTACTGCTACAAAAATGTTTTCTTAGCCAGTTTGTCATATAGTTATCCTAATGCTCAAAGTAAGTTTTTACATCGTGTTTATCTTTTTCTCATTCGGTCATTGCAAGAGACCAATTAATATTTTGCTCCAACAAATGTGAATTGTTCTGGACTGTTGTGAGATTCTGAAGTTTTCCTCTTCATACTCTTAAGACAGAACACCTCACAGCATCTTCACAAGTGTAAAAACTTCCTGAAGCTGCACTATTCAGGACTTGAATGCATATATAAGCAATGTGAAGTAAGTTCTCCCTATTCAACGGGGATAAACTGAAGCCTCTCTTTTTGGGGAGCCCTAAACAGCAAGGTCTCCCCCATCATCTTCAAGGGGTAGAGGGAAATTACCCAGCTCTGGAAGGAGCAGTAAATTTGTTATCACCAACTCCACAGTTCAACTCCAGCGAAACCTGGCTCTTCTTACTCTAGTGCTTGGGGAAGGGAACGGCCCTTTTCAGGTCCCCAACCTCAGGCCAGCAGGAAGTGCGCCCCAGGTCCCCAGCTGGGGACCGCTGGGGCTGCCCCTAGAGTAGCCCATGGCTCCCAGAGTAACAGCGGCACCGCCCCGTCTTTTATATTGAAATAAATATTGACTTGCATGTCATTAACTAATTTCAATAAAAAGGTTGGGAGTTCTCACATGGATTTCTTTCTTTAATTTAATTTATTTTTTTGGTACCGGGGATCAAACTCGGGACCGTGCGCTGGCGAGGCAGGCGGCGGAACCACTGAGCTAAATTCTCGGCCCAGGATTTCTCTATTTTAAATTTTATTTTATGGAAAATTTCTATACAAAAATAGAATGGTATAATAAATGCACATGTACTCTTCACATACCTTCAACAATTATGTCCTGCAGGCATCTAGGTTTGCAACTTAGTAGTTTAGTCATTACTATATTTTCCTTTAGTACTTGTTAAGTCACTTTCTAAAAAGCATGAAAGTGTCAGTGGGGCCTGATGTGGTGGCACATACTTGTAAATCCCTACTACTCATGAGGCTAGAGCAGGAGGATTGCAAGTTTGAATCCAGCCTGGGTAAGTTAACAAAATCTTGTCTCAAAATAAAAACTTTTTAAATGGGCTTGGGATGTAGCCTAGCATGAGTAACGCCCTGGGTTCAATCTTCAGGACTGCTAAAAAAATAGATATTGTTTCTTTTTCTTTTTTCTTTTTTTTTTTTGTACCGGTGATCGAACTTGGGTCCTTGCGCTTGCACAGCAGGTGGCAAAACCACTGAGCTCAATCCCCAGCCCACAACTTTGTTTCTTATTCATGAACATTTGTGTGCCTCTGTTTTTTGCTTTTTCTGGCAGTGCTGAGGATTAAACCAAGGCCTTTGCACTGAGCTGCATCCCTAACATTTTTTAAATTTAAAAAAATTTTTTTTTTAAATTTTGAGACACAATCTTAAGTCACTAAATGGCCCAGTCTACACTAGAACTTGTGATTCTTCTGCCTTAACCTCCCAGAGTGCTGATATTTTTACAGGCATGTGACACCACACCAAACTTGTTATTGTCTTTTTTACACCACCAGAGTGATTCTTCAAGCTGTAATTGGGAAAGATAACTTCTTCAGCACATGCAATGCTCTATCCTCTCCTTCATAACTACAGCTATAGTTCAAAGGTCCTTTATTAGGATTCAGAGATTTAAAGCAACACCCCCAAAAGCTGGAAGTCAATGATCATTTCAACCAATTTAGCAAATTCAGGAGAGTGGTTTATCATATTATCAGCAATAATGTCTTTAAACCCTGGGGTAAGAGGCTCCTGTTCTGGGCTCTGCACTGTGACTGTACCCTGAACTAGATATGAGGCAGAGGCTGAGGGGTTCTTGCACCCTCCTCAACCATGCTGATGGCCAAGCCCATATGACTTCAAGCCTGTTACTATACCTGAGCTGTTCTCTTCCTTGGGGCTGCATCCCTTTAGGGCCATGAGAGGGTAAGAGCTGCCAGGAGAATGGGGTGACTAAAAGCTTGGACTTGTGGTCTGGGTGTCCACACACATGCACATGCTCAGGGTATGAGCTATGGCTTAAAATGAGAAGAGGTTTGTGGGCAGGGCCTAGATCTCTCTGTAACTGCCATGTGAGTAGAATTCTGAGAAGCCTGAGAATTCTAAATTGGAACCTGAGCTGCTTCATGGTAGTATATTTGTCAAGGTAGAAGGAAGGCATTTTAATAATATGCTAGGTTGATTTTTAAAATGTCAACATTTATCGGGGCATGGTGATCCACACCTGTAATCCCAGCACTTGGGGGTACTGAAGCAGGAGGATCACCATGAGTTCAAGGCCAGCCTGTGTTACAATAGGGAATTCAAGGCCAGCCTGAACTACATAGTGAGACCCTGTCTCAAAAACAAAGTCAATAAGGGCTGGGGTTTGTTTAGCTCAGTGGTTCTGCCGCCTGCCTCACAAGCGCAAGGATCTGAGTTCAATCCCTGGTACCAAAAAAAACCAAAAAAACAAAAAGCAAAGTCAATAAGGGGTTGGGGATTTAGCTCAGTGGTTCCACCACCTGCCTTGCAAGTGCAAGGTCCCGAGTTCAATCTCAGTATCAAAACAAACAAACAACAAAGTCAATATTTAGACATACAGTCTATGGTTCTTCCTTATATGATTTAATGTATATAAAATATGCAGAATAGGAAATCCATAGACACAGAAAAGAGGTTAGTGGTTGCCAAAGGTCAAGGAGAGGGAAGAATTATGAGTAACTGTGGATAGGTGTGAAGTTCCTTCTTGGCGGTAATGAAAATGTTCTATAATATTTCAAGTGCTAATTAGTTATAACTCTTCATCACAGCAGGATGTTATAACTAATTTTGTTTTAAATATTCCCAAAATAGGGATATTTCTGAAATTAGGAATAAAAAATATTATCACTACAGAACTGGTAAATTTGTGCAGCTCTGAAGTCTATGTCTGTGTCTCTGTATGTGTCTCTGTATATCAACATCTGTGTATACAAAAGTGTATACATCAATGAATTAAGAACCATCATTCACTCTCCAGTAGATTGAGGGGCAAGAGGAAGGACTGAGGCTGGAGTGGGAGGAGTACACAAAGGAATCTAAGAAATCATACTTGCCTTCCGTGGGCTAATAATATACTTGAGTCTCCACAGGGCTAGTTCTGGAAACTACGTAAAGTAATTCAGGCATGTAAAGTAATCCGCCACTTTGCCCCAATTGTTAGTTACTAGTAAGATGTTAGTTCTTTAGTCTGTAGTTCTGAGGGGTTGACTGGATGTCCTCTAACGTCCCTCCTAGCGCCAACATTTTATAATTCAGTTTTGTTTGTTTGGGGTTTTTTTTTGTACTGGGGATTGAACTCAGGTCCTTGCGCTTGCGAGGCAGGCGGGGGAACCACTGAGCTAAATCCCCAGCCCCGATTCAGTCATTTTTAAAGACTACCTTTGAAGCAGAAGATAAATTAATCCATCCAAGCACCAAATATTTCTTAGAGTTCCTTATTGTGTGTAGATGTATCTGAACAGGTGAGAAACTATTTTGCTGCCATTTCCGCCTCAAAAGGTCAATTCTCTCGGTTCAGCAGAAATTGTTTTCCACGCTTCCCAGACTAGCCAGACAAAGAGATCGGGTGCCAGACACACCCTGGGTTGCTATGGAGTGCAGAACGGAAGTGGTCCTTGAAAATTACTTTCCCAGGATACTTGCTCATGAAAAACAACGCCCTTCCAACTCATCGTTTCCTAAAGTAAACTCATAAACAGGAACACAACCAAACTTTCGCACTCAGCACAATGAACAATGATCTCCTGAGAGAGGAACGCCTAGTTTCCCAAAGGCAGCAGTGTTTTGGAACCAAGAAGCGCGGTGCACTGGTTCTCGGGCGAGCTCCTCTCCTAGACGGACCAGCCTCCCGCCGGGGTTGCCTTGGAAACAGAGCGCTCCGTGAGCACAGCTAATCTCCCAGGAGCGGCCTTTGCTGTCTGCAGAGGGGGCTCACAGGACCGTCGCCAAGATGGTTAGTGGCTCTGGTAGTAAGGGAGAACTTTGAGTAGGTCCCGGGACTGGGGTTTAGAGATTCCCAGCATGCTTTGGGGTAAAGTCTAGGTTTATCAACAGGGTTATCTCCCTCTCCTTCCAGTGTTCCCACGGGAGACAGGGAGGGATGCAAAGATGAATACCTTGATGCTTTCGTCCCTCCTGCTTCTCATTTGCTCACACCTGAGCTGCACGTGAGATGGAGAGCATACCAAGAGGCGACAGAAGTTACAGCAGAGCATCTCCTATAGATAAAGAAGTTGGAAGTAGCTATTTTGGCTCAGCTCAAGTATTGATGCCTTTTTAGTAAAATACCTGTTACTAAATAAAGAGAGTTTGACTCGACTTCCCTGGGGTTGTTAAGGATTTGGCTTGTAAATCGTGGGGCTGTCAATGTCATTTAAAAACTGACCATCAATCTACGGCCATACCACCCTGAACGTGCCTGATCTCGACTAAAAACTGACCATCAGAATTGGAACATACAGTTGTCTTTGTTGTTTCTTTAACAGATGCTTTCAAGGGCCAAACCTGCTGTAGGTGGGGAACCACCACAGACTAACAAAAGGAAGAAGAAAGGTAGGAAGATTCCAAAACTAGAGGAGCTACTCTCACAAAGAGATTTCACTGGAGCTCTTACTCTTTTGGAGGTAATGTCCAAAGAAGGTTGCTTCTTAGTCTGGTGAATACCAGACCATAGATGAATGCTTGGGTGAATGCTGGTTGCTATACTGTTGGAATAGGTGGGTGCATTCTAGGGCATCATAAGAAGCCTCTAGTAAATCTAGTTAGTTGCAGATTCTAGATCCAAGTTAACTGTAAACCTTATTTGTGTGTGTGTGTGTGTGTGTGTAAACCTTATTAAAGCTGAACTAAAAACAAAATGTACCAACAACAAAATAAGGACAAAAAAATGTATCTTTTTCAGGTGAGGGACACTTTGTGGTTTTTTTGAGTTTTGAAAGATTATTATTATTTTTTTAAATTAAATTCTTTTATTGGTACATTTTAGGTATACAACACAATTACATTTCTCATTGGGAATTGTACCTTTACATAATGCATCTTGGTTCTTATTTTTTCCCCATTCCTAGCCCTCCCTTCACCCCCTCCACCCTTCCCTATTTACAAAGACTTTATTTCCATTTTTTCCATTTCTCAGTGTTTTTCTTTTCCCTTCTTTCCTTTCCCCTGCCCCTCCCACTACCCCTACCCCTTTGGACCTTATCAATTATTCATTCTAATCATTGGTACATTTTAAGTATACAATATAATGACATTCATCATTGGAAATTTGCACCTTTACATAGTCTCTCTTGGTTCTTATTTTTCACCCTTGCCCAGCCCTCCCTTCAACCCCTCCAGTCCTCCCTATTTACAAAGATTTTGTTCCTATTTTTCCATTTTCTCATATTAATCCCATTCCCTTCTATCCTTTCCCCTAGCCCTCCCACTTCCTTCCCCTTTGCCTGAGGGACACTTTTGTGGTCCGGGGGAGGGCCACATTTGATTATGTCTAGCTGGTTTGGTGGCTCTAACCTAAATATATGGACCAACACTTAATATGGCATCAGTTCACATATTGCTTATCCTACCTCTTGGCCAATTTATGATGTATTCTTATGTTATAACATTTTGGACAAATTTAAGTAAGTCTATCATGGTTTTTGTTTGTTTGTTTTGGTACGGGGGATCAAACTCAGGCTCTTGCGCTTGGGAGGCAGGTGGTGGAACCACTGAGCTAAATCCCTGGCCCTATCATATTTATTTTTAAAATATTGTATCACCAAAAAATATTTCAAGTCTCTATGGCATTAGCTCTCCATCCTCCAGCCCTGTGCTTTGTGCATGCTAGGCAAGCCCTCTGCACTGAGCTACACCCCTAGTTCTAACCTTTTGAAAAGTATTGGAAGTATATCGAGGGTAGTTACTGAGATATATTTATTCATGGGCTTCCGCCTTAGAATTCTGATTCTTTTGGTCTGCGGTGATCCTCAAGAATGTGCAGTTTAGGTCATCTAAGTCAGTGATGGTGAACCTTTTAGAGCTTTCAGTGATAACAAATACCTTACTGCAACACATGTGTCTTAGTTTCTCCACCACTGGTCTAAGTGCTTCTGATGTACTGGTCCAGGGAGACTGTACTTTGAGAAACTGCTCTGTGGGAAGCACATGTTAGGGGTGTCCCAAAGGTTGAAGAGTTTAGACTGCATGGTCTGGTTGTGTTGTGCTGGCGTTATGTCTCCAAAACACTACTCCAGCCAGCCATATTACTGTGAATCTTATCAGTAATAATAGTTTAGTTAGCTTTACATAAATTTCTGTGTTTCATGTTTTGCCCTGTGTCTTACTAGGGCACTCGTATTGGGCACACTGTCCACCTCTGTTGATGTCAACTATTTTATCTTCACAGCAGGGGAGTTGACTTGGAAGGATTGAGTGCTGTTTAATATGCTTATTTTTTGTCAGTCTACTTTTTCTCTCTTTTCTTTAAGGCAATGACCACATTTTTCTTACAATGTAATCACAGATAGCCTCTGAGTTGGCAGGGAGGCTCGGCTCTATGCCTGCATTCTTAGGCAGCTTGTTGGAATTCTGTGCTACTTGGGAAGGAGAGCTACTGTGGTTTGTGGTGAGGATGAGCTCTCTTGTATCTCCAGGAAATTCATGGGGTAAATTCAGGGAGACTTCAAGAATTTCCTCAGACTCCAGGCTTTATACTCAAATTCATAGTATTTGGTGAGGAGAATAAATTCTAGTCCCAGACAATAAAAGTATCAATGGGGCTTAATCACTTTGGAGAGTAAAAAAAGTCACCTTACCATGGTGACTCAGAATTCTCTTTCAAAGTTTCAGTCTTTTTCTCTAAAACAGGACGTTTCTTTTGTTAGCTGATGAATTCATAACTCTTTGTTCATGAAGGATAAATGAAGCCAGTCTTCTGTACATCCTTAGCTCTTGCAGGCCTGGCCAGTTAGCCTGATCAAGGGTGAGAGAATGATTTCATGGTTTGTTCTCAGTGAAGGGTTACAGCCTATTAATGTATGTGTGAGTGCTCATAAGAAAGAGTGGAAGTGTGGGGTTGAATCAGTAAGCATGAAACATGGGCTTTGGAAGCAGGAGTTACTTTAGTCTCTGTCACCACACATCCTGGCTGTGTAGCCAGTTCATTGCTCAAACTCTCTTACTTTCAGTTATTTGGCTTTAAATTTTCACATAATTCTTTTTGCTCTAGAAGAATTGTTAGATAATGCAAATACTTCCTGGAGTAAGTGTCAGTAAATGAAAAACCAAATGTGAAATATTTAAACATATAAATTTCTGTGACAGAAGAGATTTCTGAGACAGTTGGAAGATACATATCTCTCTATGTAGGCTTAATTATAAAACTGTGTTGTCCTATTACTTAGCTTGGTGATCATTCGTCAGTAATTTAACATAGCATTTTTTTTAAACAGAAGCTATTCAAAGTTTTGCATGATTCTTTTTCATGAATTTTTAACCTGAAGTTCAAGCGTCATGTTGGGGAACAAGAAGAGGATACGAATTTATGGATTGGATACTGTGCTTTTCACCTGGGTGACTACAAGAGAGCTCTGGAGGTTAGTTTTTAAAAAAATCTAACAGGAGTGTGCTTAAAATGTTGTTAAACTTTGTGTTGTAATGATACTTATGGTAAAATTCAAACAATGCAGGAGAAACAATAAAGAAAAAAAATCACTCTATCTGCTTTCCCTGGGCCTATTTCTTTGTTAATGGAGGAACCTGCTGGGTTTTTTTTTAATGTATTGGTTCAGAAATTTTCCATATATGCCTCTATACCTATATCTGTATCTATATTTATGTTCCAGTGTATGAACATAAGTATCTTATTTACTTTTTTACTTTTACATAAATCCTGAATTATATTAGCACAGTGGCATGGGATTAGTATGGGACTGCACCCAGGGCTCTGTGCACCCAGGGCTCTGTGCACACCAGATGAATGTTCTACCACTTAGCTCTACCCCAGCTACATTAATATTGCTTAAGAAATCTTCAGGAGAGGAAGAATAAGCTATTTTGATTTAAAAAAAAAAAAACAAAACCTTTCGGGCCAGGGATTTAGCCCAATGGTGCCAGCACCTGCTTTGTAAGTGCAAGGTCCTGAGTTCACTCCCCAGTACCAAAAAAAAAAAAAAATTCAAGAGTCTTCTCAAAAGAATTTTACTTGATTATTTTCACATACAGGAAAGATTATATTATCTTTGTTTGTTTATTTATTTATTTATTGGTACTGGAGATTGAACTCAGGATCTTGCGCTTGCGAGACAGGCATAGTGCCACTGAACTACATCCCTGGCCCTTATTTTTATATAATCCTTATTTTTGTAAGTGTAGAAGCTTTGGAAATTATTTTCTTGGTCATTGTATACCTTACTCATCTGCAATGATTAATCCATAGGATTATTGATCTAAATAAAATGATATATGCCTTACATCAAGCAATTTTCGATTTATAAATGAAATTGCTTAAACCCTTCGCACAGATTCTTACTCTTAAGATATGTATAATCTAAGGAAGTTTAAAGAACACACATGATAAAAACAAAATGTTCAAGGCCAGGTAATGAAAAGATGAGATGAAGAACAAAAAGAACAGAATTGTTGAAGAAAAAGGGAATATGTGAAAAAGAAGGAATAAAGCCTGGGAGTATTTGTGAAAGGTATAGGACAGAAGAAAACGTAACCCATGGCCAGGGATTTAGGTCAGTGGTTCTTCCACCTGGTTCACAAGGGCAAGGACCCAAGTTCAATCCCTGGTACCAAAAAAAAAAAAAAAAAGAAAGAAAGAAAAAGAAAAAGTAACCCACATGTAGTAAGGAAAAGAAACGGGCTTCTGAGAAAGACTGATAGAAAGTGTATGGTTAAGAAATGTCCTTGGCATTTTTTCCTTGGCAGGGAAAAAAATAGCTTTTAAAATGTAAATCAAATCACCAAGGCCAAGAAACAATCAGAATGAGATGAAATGTAGAGTGTATTAAAGTTATCAGACTTTAAGTAACTAATGTATTTCTTATCTTGTGTATGCCTTTTTAAGTTAGCAAAAATAAAATATTTCCTTTGTTTTTCATTTCTACAGTTTTCTAGTCTGTATCAGTGATTAAAATGGGGGAAAAGCTGTGTGAGATTTTATGGACAGCACCCTGTCATGGTTAGGAGTGAGCTTTAGCTTCAGTATTTAACCTTTTCAGGTAAAAAATGATTGAGGAATGTGTAGGATTTCCTAAATGTGATGTTCCCCTCTCTCAGTAAGAAATCCTCTTGGATTATAGAACAATTAGTGCTTATTTCAGCAGCATTTATGCTAAAATTATAGAATTACTTTACTGGTAAAACGAGATTACTGTTTATCTATTTCAGGAATATGAAAATGCAACGAAAGAGGAAAATTGCAATCCTGAAGTCTGGGTGAACCTAGCCTGCACCTACTTTTTTCTTGGGATGTATCAACAGGCGGAAGCAGCGGGATTTAAAGGTAAAATGGACTCCTTGTTCTTGTTGTTGATGTCGTAGTTTTCTTTTCAGGTACTGGGGACTGAACCCAGGACCTTCACACTAAGCTACATCCCCAGCTCCTTTTTAAAAAATTTTGAGACAGAGTCTTACTAAGTCACTAAGTTGCCCAGGCTGGGCTAGAACTTGGGATTCCCTTGTCTCAGCCTCCCAAACTGCTGGAACTACAGACATATATAATCATGCCTGGCTAAAATGCATTCTTTTTATATCTAATAATCTTCATTTACTATAGTAAGTCATTTTGGAGATTTAAAAACTCCTTTTATTCCTTTTTATTGTTGTTGAGGAAAAAAGCCAATTGACCTTAAAAAGCTAAAAAAACCAGTAGCTTTACTCTTCAAAAACTATTGAACTTTGTCAACTTTATGTTTAAAGGAGTGTTCATCTCCCACCATCCTCTTTTCAGTGTGCTCCTGCCCAAGAAGGTACAGCCTAAAAGCAGAAGGATGAGAAAAAAGAAAAGGGCAGATGTCCTCCTTAGACCTCATCATAGTAGGAAGTGCATGCTGTCAGTAGTTAGGTGTAGCTGTTCAAGCTCTCATGGCTGTGGATTTATAGCTACTTTTCCAGTTTCCAAGATAGGAACCTAGTAATGTCAGCCTAAAGAATCCAGATGCCTTCCCATCTGCTTTCTTATTTGTTATGATAGTCATTTCAGGGGATTATACTCAAATTTACAAATAAGAATAAGGAAAAGGGGAAACATGAGAGAAAAGGTTAAGGATAATTAGAATATGAATCAAATTAAATTCAAGGAACTACAGAGAAAGTGGGCAAGGGAATGAATATTTGTGAGGAAATTTATTAGGGAAAAATGCATTCCCTAATAATGTAATATATGTACTGTGTCTCTTCTGGAAAAGATAGAACTTGAAGCCTTTCTTGATTTGTACCGAAATTGTTTCATGAATACGAATGTAGTCTTTCTTATTTTGGTCATAAGGTCCTTTAGAGTTTTTACTTTGTCTCATGTTTCTAGACCTTATCTATGCCTGAAAGTGTTAGATTCCTAAAAACGATCAGGTGGCTATCTCCATTCCCATATGTATACATTTTCTTTTTTTATGCATTGAAGTATAAATTTTTTCTGTAAAACATATACAGTATAGAATTGGGTGTTCATTATCAGAAAAATTTCCAAGAGTGCAAAGGAAATTTGGAACTTGAAAAGTGCTAACCTTTTTGCTTGGCTGCCTGTGTAAGTATGGTACATTGCTAGGCTCGAAGATCAATGGAGTAAAGCCTGGGGTAGTATTTAGGAAAATATGGCACCATAATTGTGGAAAAGGAGATTTTAGAGAAATTGAGAAAGAGTGCTAGGATGAACAGCTGAAAGAGAGTGGATTCCTGTGCCTACTGGGATGACTGTAGTTGTCTTCGGTAGTGTTTGCTTCAGTATAGAACAGCTCAGAGGGGGCTGTTATTGTAGCTCCCTGTGTGGAAGGTTGTGCTGCAGGACATAATAGAATCAGGTAAAACAAGTAGTGGGGAGGAGCAGAATCTTAGGACATTTCCCTTTTGGTTCTTTTGTTTTTGTTTTTGTTTTGGTACTGAGGATCGAACTCAGGACCTTGCACTTGCAAGGCAGGTGCAGTGCCACTGAGCTAAATCCTCCGCCCTCAGTTCTTGATGTTACTATAGGTGGAGACCAGAGTCAAACAGTATTTACTATAA
This sequence comes from Heterocephalus glaber, assembly GCF_053883595.1. NCBI lineage: Eukaryota > Metazoa > Chordata > Mammalia > Rodentia > Bathyergidae > Heterocephalus > Heterocephalus glaber. Next base: position 27,884,149 of record NW_028258153.1, read on the forward strand.
CAGACACACATCAGGGTCAGGTAGATAAGGATTTGGGGAGATTCATATGCATTTCATTTTATTCTTTCAAGGGACTAAATGCCATGAACTATTGAGTTCTTTAATAAGCAGTTTGGATCTTTTTTTCAGCTCCAAAAAGTCGACTCCAAAATCGCCTGCTCTTCCATTTGGCCCATAAGGTATTTATGTTTTCATTTCATATTTTTTGTTTTGTTTTGTTGGCACTGGGGATCGAACTCAGGACCTTGTTCTTGAGAGGCAGGCCACTGAGCTAAATCCCCAGCCCTTTTGTTTTAAAAATATCTTTCTTGCTGGATGTGGTGGCATACACCTGTAATCCCAGCACTCAGGAGGCTGAGGCAGGAGGATCACTGGGAGTTTGAGTCCAGCCTGGGCTACATAGTGAGAATCTGTCTCAAGGAGAAAAAAAACCATATATATATATGTATGGTGTTTTTTCTTCTTGTTACCAACAACAGTGAAAGATAATTAAGTAGAAATTCCTGTTAGTGGTACTTCTAGGACAAGTAGAATATGGACAAATTTTATAGTATAGGATTCTCTTGCCTTCAATATTTTTTGCCCTCTTCATTTATTCAGAAATGTTAAGTTTTAGTTCTTAGTTGAGTAGCAGTCATTTAAAAGGTTAGCGTATGTAAACTTTCCTATTACCTCTTTGGAAACAGACTCAGAGACATCTTGTTCTGAATGGCGGAAGTAAACACACAGTTTCCAGATAATTGTAGTCACCATCAAATGATTTTTAAATAATATGTTTTCAAATTATGAGTAATACACATTTATTTTGTCAAACAAAGAAAGTATAAGTAAGCTGGGCTGGGGATTTAGCTCAGTGGTTCCACTGCCTGCCTTGCAAGCACAAGGTCCTGAGTTCGATCCCCAGTACCAAAAAAAAAAAGAACCTGTATAACTAAGCAAAAGAAGAAAAAGCAAAGGAAATTATATGAACTACATTGGAAAAATGACCCCTTTAATCTTTTGGTGTAACTTCTTTTAAGGTACTTTTATATGAATCTATTTGTTTCTCTGTTCTGCAGAAAGAGATTCATGTTGGATGTGTTTTTTGTGCTGTTTTTTTTTTTTTTGGTCCCAGGGATCAAACTTGGGACCTTGCGCTTATGAGGCAGGCGGCAGAACCACTGAGCTAAATCCCTGGCCCAGTGCTCTGCTTTTTTTGTGTGTGCCTTTATACTATAAGCACATTCCTGAGTCCTTAAATAGGTTTCACACCATGATTTTTTTTTTTTGGTACCAGGGATCAAACTCGTGACCTTGCACTTGCGAGGCAGGTGGCGGAACCGCTAAGCTAAATCCCCGGGCCCCACACCATGATTTTTATATGGCTTAATAGCATTCTATTTTAAGCATCATATGTGTCATAATTTATTTAGCATGTACTAGTTAAATTATTTCTAATTTTAATTATAAAAATGTCATTTTGAACACCCTGGAAATGGACTTACTGAGTTATTGAGTATGAATAACTTTAAATCTTTTAATTACTATTTCTAGGTTGTATCGCAGAAAGTTTATCAAATCACCCACAGGCAGTATTTGAAAATAATTATTTTTGGGCCAGGGATTTAGCTCATTGGTTCTGCTGCCTGCCTCAAAAGCACAAGGACCCAAGTTCGATCCCTGGTACCAAAAAAAAAGAAAATAATTATTTTTAGTACATTTTAAATTTTTACACCGTAATTATACCTTTGTCTGTCTTTATAATTCTTTCAATTTTTACTTTACATATTTTTCAGGTTCCATCATTAAGCACACACTAATTTAGAATTTTTAGGTCTTCCTAGTAGATCAAAATATGTATTATCATGAAATGTCTTCATTTATCTCCAGAAACATTCCTCTTTGTCTTATCTGTACTATACCAACTCTTGTTTGGATAGTGTTTGTATATATCTTTTTATATTTTTATTTCTCCTTTTCTATGTCCTTGCATTAAAAGTATATCCCCTAACAACAGTATAAAAATGAGTTCTATAGGTTTTTTAGTCCTGTTAAAATCTTTATTTAAAAAAATTCTAGTGTTTGTATTTAATTAATTTACTTAGTGTATTTACTCATATGGTCAGCTGAGTAACTGCCAGGTTACTATTTATTTTCTACTTGCCCCAACTAATTCACATTCCCTTTTCTCTCCTTTCTTGTTTTCTTCTTAGATTGATTTTTTAAAATTCCGTATTTCCCCATCACTGTTTTGCTAGTTGTGCAAACTACTAATATTATTTTAGCAATTGCTGCAGCATGTATCTTTTATATATTTGTTTTGTTTGGTACCAGGGATTGAACTCAGGACCTTGGACTTGTGAGGCAGGCGTGGCACCACTGAGCTAAATCCCCAGCCCTGTATTTTTGCCAGTTTCCAGACAATTTAAGGCCACAGATGTTTTTAACTCATTTGTTCACACTCATATTTTGTATAAATCTGAAATATCCTTTGTCTCTCTTTATTTCTTTTTTTTTTATACCAGGAATTGAACTCAGGACCTTGTGCTTGCAAGGCAGGCCCTGGAACCACTGGGCTAAATCCCCGGCCTTACATATTTCTGATCTCACAAAATACTGTTATTGTTGTTTTTTGCCATCAGATTTCATTTATACTTAACCATATTTATCCTCTCTATTGCTTTTCATTTCTTTCTGCATACTTTTGTACCTATCGAGAATCATATTCATTTTCCCTCTCTCCCTCCCTCCTTCTCCTTTCCTCCCTTCCCCTCTTTCTCTCCCTCCTTCCTCATGGGCCTCATGCATGCTAGGCAACTGCTGTACCATAGAGCTACATCCACAGCCTTTTCTAAATTTTATTTTGAGATTGAATATTTCCAAGTTGCCTGGCCTGGCCTCAAATTTGTGATCCTCCTACCTTGTCTTCCTGAGTAGCAGAGATTACAGGTGTGTGCCACTGCATCTGATTTGGACTCATTCTCCTTCTGTTTGAAGAACTTCTTACATTATTTCCCTTAATGGTGATGAATTATCTCAGTTTTTGTGTAAATATGTTTTAATTTCACCATCTTTTAAAAATAATTTTTTCTGTGTATAGCATAGCATTCTATGTAGGTGGTCATTTTCCTTTAGTATTTGGAAGATGTTGCTTTATTGCTTCCTAGGTCCCATTGTCTCTACTGAGAAGTCAGCTCTCAGTCTGATTGTTGCTCCATTGAAGATGGTAGTTTTCTGATATGCATTGTTTTGGGGTTTTACACTTTTAGTAGGATGTTTCTAGATGTTCTTTTTATTTATACCACATCAGTTTCACAGTGCTTGGTTGAGGTCTTTCTCCCCCTCCTCGCCGCTTCTCTTTTTTCCTCCTCCTCTTCTGATTTGGAAAAATCTTTGGTAATTATCTCTCCAAATTTTCCTTCATCATATTCTCTTTTCTTTCCCTCTAGGGCCCTCATAATATATATAAATTTGTAGACCTTTTCATTGTGTTATAATATATGAATACTTTTCCACATTTTCTGTATATTTCCTGCAAAAATGTCTTTCACTTTACTAATCTTTCCTCGGCCATGTCTATTTATCTATTAAATCTGTTTACTTAGCTTTCAATTTCAGTTATTGTATTCTTCATTTCTAGGATTTATATTTTATATTTAACATTTCTAATTCCTTAAGTTCTCTGATTTTTAATTTAATTGTTTAAACATAGTGATGTTATTTTAAAGTTCATTTAAAAAAATTTTTTTTTAAAGTTCATATTTAATAATTCTAACAACTCTTAACTCCTGACAGCTGATTTTTGTTTTTTGGACAAATGGTCTTAATTCTGGTATGCTTAGTAATATTGCATTGAAAGCTAGCTATTGCATATAGAGATAATTTGAAGCTCTAGATAATTCTATCCTCTTCCAGAGAGGACTGATTTTTGCTTCTCTCTGGCACAAAGGGTGGGGCAAATCAATCAGTTTCTTTCAAAGATTTGACTTATTTAAAGGTGATTTTCAGTTATCCCAAGGGATGTTGTATTTCCACTTTTACTTCTGTTGCTATGGTAGCTTTCCAGGGGTCCTTACTGATAAACTTGGTGGGCTCTGGCTTCAAATTTTTGCCATTCAGCTCTTATGACTTCTCAATCTGTACTTAGCTTTCACCATCTTAGTCACCAGTTAAGAGTTGACAGATGCATTGAGAAAAAATGGAGCTGAGCATCAGCCTCCTCAATCCTCCTTTTAGTTCTTTTTGGAATCTTACTACTTCAAGTCTTCACTGCCTCAGTAGCTCTCTGATGCCTTTACACAAATTTGTAATAGTTTCCAAGATATTCTAGTTGTTCTGTGTGAGAGCATTGTATGTGAAATTACCCCTACTATTATTAGAAGTGGAAGTCTTTGATTCAATTTTAAGAAATATATTTTATTGTGATTTTCTTCTGATTATGAAAATACTGTATGTTTATTATAGTGCTTTTAGAATATAGTAAAAAAATCACACACATAAGTAAGATTTCCTATAAGTCTGCCACTTAAGAGACAGCACTGTAATATTTTTTCACTTTTTTCTTTTTTTGGTAGTGGAGATTGAACTCAGAACCTTGTGCTTGTGAGGCAGGTGGCGGCACCACTGAGCTAAATCCCCAGTTCATATTTTTTCTCTTTTCTTCTAATCTTTTTTTTGTTTTGTATCAGGGATTGAACTCAGGACCTTGTGCTTGCTAGGCAGGCAGCAGCACCACTGAGCTAAATCTCCAGCCTTTTCTTCCAATCTTTAAAAAATTTTTATCTTTTAAAAATATGAAAAAAAAAATGGGGCCAAAGATATAGCTCAGTGGCACCATACCTGCCTAGCAAGCACAAGGTCCTGAGTTCAATCCCCAGTACTGGAAAAAAAAATTGTTTGAATCCTTGTATTAGCAAATATGCATCATGATATATATGCTGTTTTATAGCCAGGTTTTTCACTTAATGGCATATCAAACAGGGCTGGGGATTTAGCTCAGTGGCACTGTGCCTGCCTTGCAAGTCCAAGGTCCTGAGTTCAATCTCCGGTACCACAAAAAAAAAAAGAGAGAGAGAGCATATCAAACGTTATAGTTCATGGGCTGAAAATGGACACAGGTAAGTTTTTTAAATAGTGTTTGAATATTTCTTATAATTAAAAATAGAGTATGTCAAAGACTTTGATGTTTGTCTTTTTTTTCCCCCATACTGGGGATCGAACTCAGAACCTTGCGCTTGAGAGGCAGGTGCAGTACCACTGAGCTAAATTCCCAGCCTGATGTTTGTCTTTTCTTGTTTTTTTTTGGTACCGGGATCGAACTCAGGTCCTTCTGGTTGCGAGGCAGGCAACAGAACCACTGAGCTAAATCTCCGGCTGTTTGTCTTTTCTTAAAAACTACAAGATTTGAAAACTCCGAATTCATATTCCTACATGCAGTGAATTGACTGAAGCTAAGTAACAGATGCCATCTTTAGATGGCACAGATTTTCTCCATTTTTATCCTAGTCCTGTGCTATGTATAACATTTGAATTTCAGGGGCCAGGGATTTAGCTCAGTGGTTACACTGCTTGCCTTGCAAGCAGAAGGACCCGAGTTCGAGCCCCAGTACCAAGAAAACCCCCCCTAAAAAAAAAACAAAGAAAAAAAAATTTGAATTTCAGACCTCACTTCTCTGCCTTGCAATTTAATGCCTTCACAGTGTTTTATCTAATAAATGTTCCATAATTCACCTAGTCATTTTCCTATTGTTGGTCATTTGGATTGGTTTCAAATTTTATTCCTAGAGAAATAGTAACATTTGAAACTTTCTCTCCCCCTGCCCTTTTTTTTTTTGCAGTGCTGCAGTTGAACCTAGGGCCTTCCCACTGATACATATCCCCAGTCTTTTAAAAAGTTTTTGTTTTGAGACAGGATATCACTAAGTTACAGAGTTGCCCTGGCTGGGCTTGAATTTGCAATCATCCTACCCCCAGCCTCCCAGAGTGCAGGGATTACAGGCATGTGCCACCACGCCCAATCCTATTTTCCTGATGTTTATTATAAGTTAACCAGAGTGCAGGCGGATAAAAAAAAAGGCTAGCCTCAATAAAAACCTTTCCAAGCTATACTTTGAACTGCAATATATCCATTTGCATCTAATTTGTCTACCACATTAGTTAATAGCTAATATTAATCACTGGACCTCTCAATGTTCCTTTTAGTTCTCTTTGGAATCTTGGTACCTCAAGTCTTGTCTACCTTGGTAGCTCTCTAATGCCTTCACACAAATTCTTAGTAGGAGAAGCTAAAATCTATATGTCATTGATGTTGATTTTTCTAACTCTACACCAAAGTGAATCTTTACATTTCTTGTCTCACATGTTTAGTTTAATGATGAGAAGAAATTGATGAACTTTCATCAAAATCTTCAGGATATCACTGAAGACCAGCTCAGTTTGGCTTCAATCCACTATATGCGGTCTCATTACCAAGAGGCAATTGATATATATAAGCGAATACTGCTGGATAACAGGTCTGTTTTTTTTTTATGCCTATCAAAATCTTTTTCATATTGTTAGTTTCTTTTGTAACTAGTTTGACTGAGGACCTAATTTCCTTTGGGTCTAGTACCATGCATTCAGATCTACTTAGTAGAAAGGACCCGAGTTCGATCCCTGGTACCAAAAAAAACCACAAAAAACCAAACAGATCTACTTAGTAGATAATCTAATGGGGTTAAGAATTCCTAGATATTATTTAGCTAAGGCCTTTTTACCTTTTTTATTATCACTCTAATGAGCCTATTTAGTATTTTTGTCTCTCAGTTGCCTGCATATCTATCTATAAATATATAATATATTGTCTATATGTTTGTGCACTATATGTATATCTGTGATTTACACATAAAATGAATGTGATTTTCTTACCATCCCATAGAAATCAGGTTTTGGCCCTGCAAGGGTACTGTTGCCCCTGTAGAAAATGTGTGGTCTAGGTATATCAACCTCAGTGATATAGTTACATTGCTATGCAGTCCAGGCTGGCCTCAAACTCACAGTGTCTTTCTGCTCCAGTTTCCCAAGTGCTGGGATTACAGGCGTGCGCCACCACACCTGGCTCACAAGATAAATTCTTAACCTTTCTTCTTTGCCTTGTCCATTTGAGCTGGACATTTCTTTCTTTCTTTCTTTTTTTTTTTTTTTGATACCAGGGATTGAACTTGGAACCTTGCACTTGCGAGGCAGGCAGCGGAACCACTGAGCTAAATCCCTGGCCCTGAGCTGGACATTTCTATGAAGCTGTGTTAAACTTTTAACCCTTAATTCTTTCCCCTAATAGGGAATACCTTGCCCTCAATGTCTATGTGGCCCTCTGCTACTACAAGCTGGATTACTATGATGTGTCTCAAGAAGTTCTGGCTGTTTATCTACAGCAAATTCCTGACAGTACCATTGCACTCAATCTGAAGGCCTGTAATCATTTTCGCCTTTACAATGGGAAAGCAGCTGAGGTAATGATGGAAACATGTTTCTAGTTGACTTAATTCCAATATGAATTCCTTTTCCAAGTTATTTACTAAGTTCTATTACCTGTAGCTCTCAAGTAATATCCCTTGGTCATTGTCAGTGTGATTCTATAAGAGCCTAACTGCATTAATATTTTTATCAGGTGTTCTAAAAATAATTTGACTTCTTAATTCTCTGTCTCATACCTTATATAATGTAGGTGATTTTTCAACCCATTTGTGCCAAAATTTGCATTTTTTTGAATTTTTGCATGAAATTCATGCGTGTTACCTAGAAAAATTCAAAGAATGAGAATTTGAAGATAAGAATTTTTATGAAAGTTGTTTCATGACATTCCAAAAATGGAACACTAGGGCCCGGGGATTTAGCTTAGTGGTTCCACCGCCTGCCCATAAGCACAAGGTCCTGAGTTCGGTCCCTGGTATCAAAAAAAAAAAAAAAAGGAACACTAGGCATAAAAGGATTAACCAGATCCTCTGTTAACTTAAATATATTTGAACCCAAATTCCTTAGCTCCTTCCTGTAAAGCATGTTGGTGGCTCTGTGGCTGAACGCCACTAACATACACCCAGTAAACACATCACACCTGGGATATCTGTCATGTCTTCTCCATCTCCATGTAACTGCCCCTAGTTCCTATCATTTATACATCCTAGACACCTCTCTTAGCAACCCCACCTCTCCTTTGCTATTGCTGTAGTCCAGGAATTCCTTAACTCTTATTTTGGTCCCTTTAATAGTTTTCCTGGCTCCGCTCAATCTTGTCCTCTCCAGTCCACCCATTGAATTTGATGTACAGGCCACACTCTCTCAGTGCCATAGCTTCACATTCGTCGCTCTCTGACATCCTTTCTTCTCTGCTCAGAACACTCTGGCTTTAAGTTTACACCAAGAGGTAAACATGGGAGATGTCTTACAAATACTTAGAAACTGCCTAACTTACAGGCACTGTGAAGAACACTTTATATCCATTATTTAATTCTCTTGACAATCCTGTTTGTAAAGGCTGTTATCACAGAGGCCAGGGATTTAGCTCAGTGACACCATACCTGCCTTGCAAGTGCAAGGTCCTGAGTTTGATCCCTGGTACTGGAAAAAATAGGAACAATTGATATAAAGGCTGTTATCTTTAATATGTTTTAAATAAAATATAATTTTAATAACATGTTACTTAACATATATATACTCTACATATGTACACATATATACATATATAAATATTGGTAGATAAATAATAGAGAGCATGTTCTTTATATATGAATGTATAGATATAAATAAATTTTTTTACATTATCCCTATGAGGGGGGCAATGTTTCAAAATTACTTTTATGGCTGTTACTTTAGTTGATATCAGAACCTACCAAAATTTAAATGTAAAATTTTTACATATGGGCTGAGGATTTAGCTCAGTGGTTTCTCCGTCTGCTACGCAAGTGCAAGGACCCGAGTTCGATCTCCGGTACCAAAAAAAAAAAAATTTTTACATATGTCAAAATTTAAAATCCTACCCTTATCCAAAAAATATTTCTAATTAGTATCATGCTACCCTTGGGTAGGGGCAGGAGAAAAGAAACCTTTTAAGCTGGGAAATTAACTATATTGAAGCAAAATTTATTGAGAAAATATAGCAGCAAGGAGCACTGTGAACAAACTTTCCTATGACTGGAGATTCAACTGCTGAGGACAGCAGTGTTTAGTAGTAGCAGAGGGAGAGTGTGGGGTAGAGAACACATTCTTAGCCTCTGCTCAGATTCATATTTTATGGCTCAAAGAGATAATTGTGGTCAGATATGGCAAAAAAATACCCATTAGTTCAATTATTTGATTGAAACTGAGTAGTCCATTGATAGGTTTTGTAAAAATACACTCTTGAGATAATAGTCATTTCAACTTGAGTCCCCTGAGTCTACCTAACTGGCTAGTATTTCCAACATCAACAGTTAATAGTAGACTTGATGTGCACTTTGATCTCTTTGGTGTTTCACATTTTGGATAACAGCAAATAAAATAAATATATTCTCATCTTTCAACCTTGAGTTGATGGAGACTTGCTAATTTTGTGAAAGGTCCAGTCTTAAATGTTTACCTTTTATTTGCTCATCTCCTAGCTGTCTGTAGTCTGTTTGGGGCAGTACGGCTAATCAATATTCTGTGGATCTGCAGCCAACTAAGTTAGGATATCAAACTGCACTTTCCAACCCCTGAAGGCATGTTTTTCCCTTAAAATAGTGTCAGTGCAGTTTACATATTGATTTTATAATGTACTCCAGGTGTAGGATCGAATTTGGCACCTTGCACTATCGAGGCAGGCAGTGGAACCACTGAGCTAAATCCCTGGCCCTAATTATGATAATCTTATTAAAGCATTTAACCAAGCATTCTTTTAGTAACCAGTAAAATAGAGTCTGTATTATGTGACTCAGTCTCCAATAAACATTAGTAGTATTCTGTTCTTCTGTAGTAAGCATGAAATAATGTACAGTGATTGACTGTACCAGGGATCAAACTCAAGACCTTGTGCTTGTGAGGCAGGCAACAGCACCACTGAGCTAAATTCCTGGCCCGTGATTGACTCTTAAAATAGTTTGAATAATTTGCCCAAGATTATACAACTAACATAACAAATGGCAAATTCAGGTCTCAAACCAATGTCTAACTGAGCTGTAGACTTAACCACTGCACATTTAGGTATATGCTTCTTTGACCTTAATACTCACATATATACACATACACACATGTATATGGATACAGTGCATGACTGTGTCATCACACTTATTATTTAGTAGTTTTCAATTGTCTTCAATTTACATAAGTTCACTGGGCATAAGGACTGGGTATTTTTTTTCCCCGGTACTAGGGATCGAACTCAGGACCTTGCGCTTATAAGATAAGTATAGAGTCACTGAGCTAAGTCTCCAGCCCAGAGCTGGGTATTTTGATATTGGTATCCCTGCCCTCACTTGCTCCTTCCTCCATCTCTTGGCCCCCCTCCCTCTTGCAAAAGTTCTATCTCTCGGGCTGGGGATTTAGCTCAGTGGTTCCGCCACCTGCCTCGCAAGCACAAAGTCCAGTGTTTGATTCCCCCTGTACCCCCCGAAAAAATTCTATCTCTCTGTTTCCTATTATCTATTTTTTTATTTTTCTTATTAATTTATTTATACTTTGAGTTTCTCATGTGAGAAAAATCCTGAGCTATTTTAGCTTGTGTGTCTAATTTATTTCACATAACATTATGGTCTCAAGGCGCATCCATTTTCCTGCAAATAACTCAAATTAATCCTTCATTATGGCAGAGTAGTACTCTGTTATATATAAATACCACATTTTCTTTATCCATTCATTCAATGATGGGCATATAGGCCACTTTGAATATTTAGTTATTATGAGTTGTGCTGCTATAAATGTGGACATCCATGTGTCACTGAATATGATATCTTTAACTCTTTTGGGAAGATTCGTAGAAGGAAACAGCTGGGTCAAATGGAATTTCTAGTTTTAGTTTTTTGAGGAATCTCCATACTGATTTCCATACTGGTTGTACTACCTTACATTTACATCAACAATGTAGAAGTGTTTCTTTTTCCTGCAACCTTGCCAGCATTGTGTTCAATCAGTATATTAGTTTAGAAGGTATGGCTATTTGGGCAGTATTGGTTCTGCCTATCCAGGAACAGAGGATATCTTTCCATTTTCTGATGTCCTGTTTGATCTCCTTTTTAGGAGTACTTTAGTTTTTGTCGTTTTACTTCCTTGGTTAGGCTAATTCATAGGTATTTAATTTTCTTAATGCTGTTGTAAATGGTATTGTTTTCTTTATTTCTTTCTCAGTGAGTTCATTATTGGTGTACCAGAACACTATTGATTTTTTCTGTTGATTTTGTATCCTGCTACATTGCTGAATTAGGTTATTTGTTTGTTTTGTTTTGTTTTTTGGTACCAGGGATCGAACTCGGGTCCTTGTGCTTGTGCAGCAGGCAGCAAAACCACTGAGCTAAATCCCCGGCCCTGAATTAGGTTATTAATTCTAGGAGTCTCTTGGTAGAATATTTTGGGCCTTCTTTGTAAAAGATCATGTTATCTGCAAATGATGATAAGTTGACTTCTTCCTTTCCTATACATATCCCTTTTATTTCTTTCTCTTGCTTAATTGCTCTGGCTAATGTTTTAGGTACTATTTTGAATAGAAGAGGTGATAGTGGACATCTTTCTCATTTCTAATTTTAGGGGGAATGCCTTTAGTTTTTCTCCATTTAGTATGATGCTGGCTATTGATTTGTCACAAATAGGTTTTATCATATTCAAGTATGATCTTTCTATACCTGTTTTCTTCAGGGTTTTTAATCATAACCTGGCATTGGATTTTGTTGAAAGCCTTTTTTGCATCTATTGACACGATCATGTGGTTTTCACCTTGCTTCTCTTAATGTGATGTATTGCATTTATTTACTTAAGGATGTTGAACCATCCTTGGATCTCTGGGATGAAACCTACTTGATCATGATGTATGATTTTTTTTCTTTGGTACTAGGAATCAAACTCAGGACCTTGCGCTTGCAAGGCAGACATGGTGCCACTGAGCTAATTCCCCTGCGAAAAAAAATGATCTTTGTGATAATGTGCTGTATTCTATTTGCTAATACCTTGTTGAGGATTTTTGTATCTATATTCATTAAGGAGATGGGCTTATAGTTTTCTTTTTCAGTTGGATCTTTATCTAGTTTTGGGATCAGGATAGTACTGGTTTCTATGAAGGAATTTGGGAGTGTTCCATCTCTTTCAATTTCTTTGAAAATCTTGAGGAGTATTGGTGATATAGCATCCTTAAAGGTTTTGTAGAATTCAGCCTGAATCCATCAGGTCCTAGGCTTTTTTTAGTTGGTAGATTCTTTATTACTGTGACAATTTCATTGCTTGTTATTGGGTTGTTAAGCATATTTACATCTTCTTGGGTTAGTTTCAGTACTGTGTGTCAGGAAATCTGACCATTTCTTCAAAATTTGCTAATTTGTTGGAATATAAATTTTTTTTTTTTTTTTTGGTACCCGGGATCGAACTCAGTTCCTTGCACTTGCACAGCAGGTGGTGAACCCACTGAGCTAAATCTCCGGCCCTGGAATATAATTTTTGTGAAGTAGTTACTATCTTCTGGATTTCGACAGTGTCTGTTGTGATTTCACCTTTTTTATTTTTTTTCATTAAGTTTATTAGTACATTTTAGGTGTACAATGTGATGACATTCATCATTCGGAATTTGTATCTTTACATGATGTATCTTGGTTCTTATTTTTTGCCCATTCCCCTGCCCTCCCTTCAACCCTTCCACCCCTCCCTATTTACAAAGAAAGACTTTGTTTCCATTTTTTCCTTTTCTAGTATTTTTTTCCTTTCCTTTCCCCTACCCCTCCCACTTCCCCTTCCCCTTTGCACCTTTTCTTCCTGATTCACATTATTTGTTATACATTTTGATTCTTATTTACATTTTTAGTTTCTCACACCAGAGAAACTACTTGGTACTTACACATGTCTGTCCTATTTATATCACTTAAGAGTATGGCCTCAATGTGCATCCATTTAACTATAAATGACTCTAGTTTCTTAAGTACTACTTAGGCATAAAGAATGAGAAACTAGAGTCATTCATAGTTAAATGGATCCACATTGAGGCCATACCTTTTTCATTTCTAATTGCATTGATGTAAGTCTTCTCTCTTTTTCTTCATGAGTCTAGCTAAGGGCTTATCTATTTTATTTATTCTAAGAAACAGCTCTTCAATCTATTGATTTGTTTTGTTTTGTTTTGTTTTTGGTAGTGGGGATTGAACTTGGAACCTTGGGCTTGCAAGGCAGGTGCCAGAACCACTGAGCTAAATCCCAGGCCCAATTCATTGATGTTTTAACTGTATTTTTAGTCTCAATTTCGTTGATTTCTACTCTCATCTTTGTAATCTCCCTCCTTAATTTTGGTTTGGGGTTGGTTCGTTGTTGTTTCTCAGATATCTTAAGATTTTTTTCATAAAGTTATTTATTTGAGCTTGCTCTGTTTTCCTAATGTCAGTATTGATTGTGATGAATTTTCCTCTTAGAACTGGCATTATAGTGACCCAGAGGATTCAGTAAGTTGTACCATCATTGTCATTAACTTCCAGAAATTTTTTAATTTCTTTGATTTCTTCTATGCCCCATTGGTTGTATAGGCACATGTTGTTGATTTTCCAGGAGCTTTTGCCTTCTAAACTGTCTTCTGTTGTTGATTTCTATTTTACTTGCACAGTGGTCTGATAGTATGCATGAGGTAATTTCAGTTATTTTGTATTTACTTAAGCAGGCTTGATGGACTATTATGTGATCTTTTTTTTTTTTTGGTACCGGGGATCAAACTCGGGACCTTATGCTTGCGAGGCAGGCACCGGAACCACTGAGCTAAATCCCCAGCCCATGTGATCTATTTTTGAAAAAGTACTATGTGCTGCTGAAAAGAATGTATACTCTGTCATAGAGGGGTAGAATACTCTGTTTATATCCATTAAGTCCTGTTAATAACAATGATGGTACTATTTAAAAAATGAAGGAGGCCACACATGGTGGTACATGCCTGTAATCTCAGCACTTAGGAGGCTGAGGAAGAAAGATTGCCACAAATTTGAGGCCAGACTGGGCTACCCAGTGAGTTCAAGGCCAGCCTGAACTACAAAGCAAGACCCTGTCTTAAAAAAACAAAACAGTGGATCTCCCTCACCCTAGACCACGAAATTGCTGAGCCAGTTTAGTTAAGCTTCTCTCAACCAAACTTCTCAAGTTAACACAATCAAACAACAATCACACTTGGGATTACAGTGGAGGCTGTCAGAACATTAAGAAACTGTGAGTTGCAGCTGCTGTTCCACTGCTCCCAGCCCAGAGGAGGTGAGCAATGTGGGCACCAACAGCACCCCCCCCACTCCGGCCAAATGAGAAGACACATTAACAAGTCTCAAAACCAGACTTCCAGATCACCTACAGCAACCCCAAAGGGAAATGAGATGGAACACTCTGATACTCAACCACCTGGACTCCCTGAACTGGCAACCAAAGAGGATCTGGAAAAAATGAAATCAGAAATAAATGCTCTGATAACAGCAGAGTTTGTGCCCATAGTGCAAGACATGATTAATAAATCTAGAGAGGACACAGATAAAAAAAAATAGAGGAGCTGAGGAACATGATGGAATCCCAACATAGGAAACAAATGGAATCCATAAAACAGATGCGAACAGATTTCCTGGAGATTAAAAATGCCATTGAAACTCTACACAGCAGAATGAGCCAATGTGAGGACAGAATTTCAGATATAGAAGATAAGATTGCAATTAGTGACCAGGAAAAGAAAAATTGCTTCAAAATTGTAAGGGACCATGAGAAATCAATCCAGCAGCTGCTAGACGATGCAAAGAAGAATAACATAAGACTGATTGGAGTCAATGAAGAAACAGGAGAGAGTGCAGATGACATAAAAAAACTGTTCACAGAAGTGATGGCAGGAAACTTCCCAAGGAGGGGAAAAGAACTTGACATACAGATAAGTGAGGCATATAGGACTACAGCTAGCCTTGATCAAAAAACATGTACACATAGGCATATAATAGGATTCCAGAAACCCAACAGAAGAACAAAATTCTAAAAGAAGTTAGAGAAAAGAAACAAATCACATACAAAGGAAAGCCCATCAGAATCACAGCAGACTTCTCAACACAAACCCTCAAGGCAAGGAGAGCTTGGAGTGACATATTCCAAGCCCCAAAGGAAAACAGCCTCCAACCTAGATTGATGTACCCTGCAAAACTATCTTTCAAAATTGATGGAGAATTAAGATACTTTATGACAAACAGCACATTAGGAACTTCATGAATACCAAACCAGCACTCAAAAAAAATGTAGACAATATCCTAGGAAAAGGCAATGAGGATCACAACCCCAGGAAGCCCACCAGAATGAATGCATGAGGCACGACAAGAATTAAAGGCAAAGGGGGAGAATCCAATAAAAAGAAAAAGTCATGACAAGGATAAGTCAATATGTATCAGTTATAACCATCAATGTTAATGGTCTCAATTCACCAATCAAAAGAAAAAGACTGGCAGAATGGGTCAAGGAGCAAGATCCAACAATATTCTGCATACAGGAAACACACTTAAAAAAGAAACTCATAGACTGAAAGTTACTCCATGTGACAGGAACCTGAAAAAAAGCAGGAGTAGCTATTCTCTTTGCAGATCAAGTGGATTTGAAATGAACACTGATTAAGAGAGACAAAGAAGGACACTACATCCATGTAAAGGGAACAGTACAACAGGAAGAGATGACAATCATAAATACATATACATCAAACACTAGTGCACACAACTATATAAAACAAATGCTAACGGACATGAAAAGTCGTATATGCACTAATATAGTAGTAGTGGGGGACCTCAATACCCTACTGTCACAAATAGATCAACAAGACAAAAAATAAGTAATGAAATACTAGAACTCAATCAAACTCTTGAACAAATGAACTTAACAGATGTTTACAGAGTGTTCCACCCCACAAAATCAGAATACACATTCCTTTCAGCTGCACACAGGTCGTTCTCCAAAATAGACCACATACTCGCTCATAGAACATGTTTAAGTAAGTGCAAAGGAATTGAAGTTATCCCCTGTATAAGACCATAGTGCGATGAAATTGGAGATCAATAGCAAAAGAAACCACAAAAATTTCATAAACACATGGAAATTGAACAACATACTTCTGAATAACCAATGGGTCACAGAGGAAATTAAAGAAGAAATCAGACAGTTCCTTCAATTAAATGACAATGACAATAAATATATCGTAATCTATGGGACACAATGAAGGCAGTCTTATAAGGGAAATTCATAGCAGTGAATACACATATTAGGAAAACAGAGTGAGCCCAATTAAACAACCTGATGCTGAACCTCAAGCTTCTAGAAAAAGAAGAGCAGAACAAACCCAAAGCTCATACAAGGGAAGAAATTATAAAGATCAGAGCAGAAGTCAATTCAATGGAGACTAAGAGAATGATACAAAAAAATCAATGAAGCCAAGCATTGGTTCTTTGAAAGAATAAACAAAATTGACAAACCCTTAGCCAACCTTATCAGAAAAAGGAAAGAAAAGGGCCAAATCCATGCAAGGGCTAGGGATTTAGCTCAGTGGTTCCAGTGCCTGCTTCAGAAGAGCAAGGTCCCGAGTTCAATCCCCGGTACCAAAAAAAAAAAAAAAAAAAAAGGTGGCCGATGATTTAGCTCAGTGGTTCTGCTGCCTGTCTCAAAAGCTCAAGGACCTGAGTTCAATCCCTGGTACCAAAAAAAAAAAAAAAAGAAAGGAATGAAAAGGATAAAATTACAACAGACTCAGCAGAAATCCAAAGGATCATCAATACCAACTTCAAGAACCTATATGCCAATAAGATGGAAAACACAGAAGAAATGGACAGATTCCTAGATACATATGAATTACCAAAGTTGAACAGAGAAGACCTAAAAATTCTAAACGACCCAATATCAATCAATTTATGAAATTGAAAACATAATTAAAAATTTACCAACTGAGAAAAGCCTGGGTCCTGATGGCTTCACCGCTGAATTCTACAAGACATTTAGAGTGGAACCACTGCCACTACTGTTTAAACTCTTCAATGAAATTGAAAGGGAAGCTATACTCCCGAATTCATTCCTGGAAGCAAGCACCACCTTGATCCCCAAAGCAGAGAAAGACCCAACCGAAAAAGAGAACTATAGGCCAATCTCACTAATGAACATAGATGCAAAAATCTTTAATAAGATACTGGCAAATAGGATGTAGAAGATCGTCAAGAAGATCATACACCCTGACCAAGTGGTATTCATCCCAGGGATGCAGGGATGGTTCAACATATGCAAATCAATCAATGTAATACACTGTATCAATATTCTTTTTTTTTAAACTAAGGATCGAACTCGGGACCTTGAGCTTGCGAGGCAGGCAGTGGAACCACTGAGCTAAATCCCTGGCCTGCATACACTATATCAATAGAGCCAAGGACAAAAACCATATCATTATCTCCATAGATGCAGAAAAAGTATTTGACAAAATCCAACACACATTTATGATAAAAAACCCTACAAAAAATTGGAATAGATGGTCTCTACCTCAATCTGATAAAAGCCATCTATGAAAAACCAACAGCCAATATCATACTAAGTGGTCAAAAACTGAAATCCTTCACATTAAAATCAGGAACAAGACAAGGATCTCCACTATCACTACTCTTGTTCAATATAGTTTTGGAAACATTAGCCATGGCAGTTAGACAAGAGAAAGATAAAAGGAATAAAGAGAGGAAATGAAGAAGTCAAATTGTCATTATTTGCAGATGACATGATACTCTAATAGAAGACCCCTAGAACGCCACCAAAAGTCTTCTAGACTTAATAACCAAATTCAGTAGTGTAGCTGGATCCAAGGTCAACACAAAAATCAATAGCTTTCCTCTACACGAATGACAGACTCACTGAAACAGAACTAGGGCAAACAATTCCTTTCACAATAGCATCCAAAAAACTGAAATACCTAGGAATCAACCTAAAGAAAGAAATAAAAGACCTCTTCTCTGAAAACTATAGCACTCTGAAAAGAGAGATTGAAGATGATATCAGAAAATGGAAAGACATCCCCTGGTCCTGGGTAGGAAGAATCAGTATAGTGAAAATGGCCATACTTCCAAAACTGCTATATAGATTCAATGCAATCCCAGTTGAAATCCCAGCAGCATACTTCACAGACCTTGAGAAAACAATCCAAAAATTTGTTTGGAACAAAAAGAGACCCAGAAAAGCAAAAGCAATTCTAGGTAACAGAGTCATGGCAGGGAGTATCACAATCCCCAAGTTGAAACTATACTACAAAGCTACTGTGATACAAACAGCATGGTACTGGCAAAGAAACAGACCTGAGGACCAGTGGAACAGATTAGAAGTTGCAGAAACAACTCCAGACACACTCAGCCATCTCTTCTTCGATAAAGGAGCCAAACACCCTCACTGGAGGAAAGATAGCCTCTTTAATAAATGGTGCTGGAATAATTGGGTTTCAACTTGCCAAAGATTAAAACTAGACCTTTATCTCTCACCATGCACTAAACTAAAATCAAAATGGATTAAAGATCTAAATATTAAAATAGAAACGCTGAACTGGCTGGACCAGAGGTTATGTAGAACTCTTGAAGACATTGGTGTAGGAAAAAATTTTATGAACAAAACCTCAGTTGCCCATGAACTAGCACAAACAATCAACAGGTGGGATCTCTTCTTATTAAAAAGCTTCTGTACAGCAAGAGTAACCACCAGCAGTGTGAAGAGACAACCCACAATGTGGGAAAAAATCATCACCTGCTCTTCCTCAGACAAAGGTCTACTATCTCAAATCTATAAAGAACTTAGAAAAATCAGACCTCCCAAATTTAAAGACCCAATCCAAAAATGGGCATCTGAAATGAACAGACATTTCTCAGACAAAGAAGTACAAATAGCAAATAAGCATATGAAAAAATGTTCAACATCACTGGTCATTCAAGAGATGCAAATGAAAACAACACTGAGATTCCACCTTACCCCAGAAAGAATGGCCGCTATCATGAAATCAACCAATAACAAATGCTGGCGGGGCTGTGGGGAAAGAGGAACACTGCTCCACTCCTGATGGGCATGTAGACTGGTGCAACCACTGTAGAAATCAGTATGGAGATACCTCAAAGAACTAGGACTGGAAGTCCCATTTGACCCCGCTATTCCCCTGCTGGGTATCTTCCCCAAAGAATTAAAAGAATCATACCACAGTGATATATGTGCACCCATGTTCATATCAGCACAATTTGTAATAGCTAAAACTTGTAAGCAACCCAAATGCCCACCAACTGGAGACTGGATAAAGAAAATGTGGGTTTTTTAAATAAAATGGAGTACTACTCAGCCATAAAAATGAGAAATTAGAGACATTTATAGCTAAATGGATGCACTTTGTGGCGATACTCTCAAGTGAAATAAACAGGACACACGTGTAAATACCGAATTGTTTCTCTAGTGTGAGAAACTGAAAGTGTAAATAAGGACTAAAAGGTATAATAGATAATGTAAAATAGGAAGAAGAGGGGTAAAGGGGAAGAGGAAGGGGGAAGGGTAGGGGAAAGGAAAGAAGGCAATGGAATTAATATGAGAAAATGAAAAAACAGGAACAAAGTCTTTGTAAATAGGGAGGGATGGAGGAGTTGAAGGGAGGCCAGGGGAAGGGGGAAAAGTAAGAACCAAGAGAGATTATGTAAAGGTGGAGATTTCCAATGATGAATGTCATTATATTGTATCCCTAAAATGTCCCAATAAAATAATATTTAAAAAAAACCAAAACAGGGATTTAGCTCATTTGTGCCATGCCTGCCTCGCAAGGTCCTGAGTTTGATTCCCGCAGGGGGCGGAGGGGCCGCAACAACCCTGCAAATGAGGGAGTATGAAAACAAGCAAGAATAGCTATCCAGCTATCATATTTTCAGACAAAGAGGGCTTCAAGACAAAATTGATTGAAAGAGGCAAAAAAGGTCAGTGTGTATTGGTTAGGGTCACAATTCTATAAAACGAGATAAAAATTATAAATATATGTGCACCAAACACCAGAAGGATCACCATGAGTTCGAGGCCAGCCTAGGCTACATAGTGAGACCTTGTCTTAAAAAACAAAAACAAAGGGGCTGGGGATTTAGCTCCGTGGTTCCAGCACCTGCCTTGCAAGCGCAAGGTCCCGAGTTTGATCCCTGGTACCAAAAGAAAACCAAAAAACAAAAACAAGGGCTGGGGATTTAGCTCAGTGGTTGGTACTGGGAATCAAACTTAAGACCTTGCACTTGTGAGGCAGGCAGTGGAACCACTGGGCTATGGCCCTCAGCAGTTTTGTTTTTTTTTAATGAAGATAGGTGTTCCAGTATTTGGTGTGTAATGTTTATAAATGTTATCTGTTCTTGTTGGATTGTTCCCTTAACTAGTATGTAGTGACCTTTGTCTCTTCTGATCAGTTTTAGCTTGAAGTTTACCGTGTCTAATATTAGAATTGCTGCCCCTGCTTGTTTTCAGGGTCCTGGTGCATGAAATGTTGTTTTCTGTCCTTTAATTTTTAGTGTATCTTTTTGGACTAGATGAATTGAATGCAACAGATTATTGGATTCTGTGTTTTGATCCAGTCTGCCAATCCATGTCTTTTAACTGGGGAGTTGAGGCCATTGAGAAATATTACTGAGATGTATTGGTTATTTACTGTCATTTTCTTCTTTATCTGTTGGTGACTCTTGTTTTTCTTTTCCTGATATTTTTTGTTGCTGTTTATCCATTAACCCCTCTAGTTTCCTCTGTGTTTTTAGCTGTGTTCATTTCATTATTTCTATCAAGAATATTCTTAAATTTTTTTTGTTTGTTTTTGGTTTTTTGTGGGGCTGGGAGGGTAAAATGCAGCAATGACCCGGAATGGTATTTCAACCTATCTGTGTGTACGAGGACAAGTGTTTATTGTTGTTAAGCAGAAATGTAAATTTTCTTATGTAATTATTAAATTTGGGCTTATTTTATTTTGTAAAATAATTTAATAAGCTAAAATAGTTTTTAGCAGCTGCAGTATAGAAGTACAAAATGTATCATAGTTTTGCTTGTTGTTGTTAAAATTATTTACACAAGATTGCTAATACTAGAAAAATAAATGGTTGCTTATTGATTAGTTTTTAGAATGTATGGAGTTGCAATCAGACATTAACTCAAAGAAAAACTGAATCAAGTCTCTTTACTAGACCTTTATAAGACCTGTCTTTCCAGAAAAAAATATCCTTTGCTCACCTATCCACATTCACACCTTATTCCTGTCATTGATTTTTGGAAGAATGTACATTTGTGAGCAACTCTTTTCATGGATGAACCACACAAAGAGTAAAATTAGATTTAAAAAAACTGAGCTCCTTGAGAACTCACTAGAATTGCAGCTACTCACATTGATCCAGGCATTGATACATTAATTTCACAAAAATCATATAAATATCCCATAGTTTATTTTGACCTCTTTTTAATGTTACAATAAAAATATTTTAAGGGGCCGGGGATTTAGCTCAGTGGTTCTGCTGCCTGCTGTGCAAGCACAAGGACCCGAGTTCGATCCCTGGTACCAAAAAAACAAAACAAACAAACAAAAATTTTTAATGAAGGTTTTTTTCTTATATACATTAATTATATATTTTATGTATGGCCCAAGTCAGTTCCTCTTTCCTCAGCATAACCCACATAAGCTGGAAGGTTGGACACCCATAGTTTCACTCCGTTATCACCTTTTCACTGAAAGACTAATTCTAGGAATCTTCAGACTTAAGTCCGGTAGTTTTCAGACTTACTGCTTAATACCATATAGGCTCAAGATGCTTAGCTTTGGCAGCACCCACTTGTAAGCCTAGCATTCAGGAGGCTGAGATAGAGGGATCATGGTGAGTTTGAGGCCAGCCTCAACTATATAGCAAGACCCTGTCTCAAGATGCTTAGCATTCATAAGTTTCATTTTCATCTGTGAAGTGTGGTAGTCATGAGGATCAAATGAAACAGCACATTAAATTCTTTGTAAACTATAAATCATTGTACAAATATGTGTTATAAGAACTATACACTTGTTATTTTCATGAGTCTCTCTACATTTCAGACAGAACTCAAAAGCTTGATGGACAGCGCTCCCTCCTCCTTTGAATTTGCTAAAGAACTCATCAAGCACAATCTGGTAAATAACGGTTTCCTGTCTTGCCTGACTTCAATCCTACCCTACTTTGGTAAACAGCACCGAGATTGGGAAGATGCAGAGGAGATGTCCCAGCAAATGTTTCCCATTCAAGGGAATGCCTCCTTATTGTGAAAGACAGAAAATGGGTTTAATGGATCATTCCCTTTCCTTAGGAAATTCCTTATTGGGAAGAATAGATATCCCATTTGGGCAGAAGCACAAGATAGTGGATATCCAAGTGTCTGGGTTTTTAGCAAAGACAAAGGAACATATCCTGTGATTTAGAATAAATGGGGGAGAGTTTCTGGCCTTTGAAGGATGGCCAAGATTTAGAGGCTTCATTTTAGTCTAGGGCATAGAGTTAGAATAAGAATAACACATGAAAACTTGCGAGCAGATTGATTTTACTGGAACAGTAGGTTTGCATTGAGAAGGAGGGGAGAGCAGAGTTAGAGCAGGGGTTAGGTATAGAGATAGTAATGATGGTGACTGCTGAATCGAAGCCCAGATGAATTGTGACTGATGACCGAGCAATGCAGTGAGATGCAGAGAAGCTGCTTTCAAGGCAGGAATCTGGGAATATTGGGCAAATTCTTTAATATTGCTTCTTCATTTCACATGGTGACAATAACTGTACCTTCTTCTTCCAATTTCTTTAGCACCACTCCTCCAAGTACCCAAAGTGAAAACCATGACTGTTAGACTCTCCCCTTCCCTTGCCTCTTCTGTGGTATCTTAGTATCTTTGTGGTCACTAAATTGCAGCAGTTCTTTCTTGGCCTTGTCTTGTGTTTATCCCATTCCTTCTCCACATCAAGCCTCCACCACTGAGGGAGTTTTATTTGCATAGCTTCTCTGATGGGCTCTGGCCTCTAACCTTTTTATTTCTAATCTGGTTTCCAAAGTGAGGCCAGATTGTTTTATGGAGAATGATGTGTTAGGAATTTAAGCTTGGACAGAAGTCAACTTCAGCTTAGGTAGAGGAGTCGTCCTAAGAGTTGCAGCACTTAAATGTGAAAGATTGAAACTTCTGAATTTCTGACAGATATTGAAGAAAGAATTAAAACAGGGAAAAATATGATTCCAAAAAAGGATTTATATTCAGGTCGCTGGAAGAAGGAAAATAAACAGAAGACACAAGAAAGGGCAGACAAGTAGAGGCACCTAGATAACGTGATGCTATTTATAGCTGCACATTTTAATCACCTTTTGAAACTGACGATGGGCGCCACCCCCGTGGATTCCTAAATATATATATATATTTTTTTTTTTTAATAGGGGGGACCAGCAGGGTCTTCCTGTGTTTCCCAAGTTGTCCTTGAATTCCTGGGCTCAGGTGATCCCCCTTCCTCAGCTTCCTGCCTAGCTGGGACTACAGGTCCACACAACCACACCTGGTCTTCCAGGGATTCTTATTTAATGGTTGAGCTGGGGCCCAGTATTTGTCTTAAAAGCTTCCCAGGTGGATACAATGTACAGCACAAGGTAAAGAAGCACTGTAAGTGTATGTGTATATGACTGGAAGGAACACATCAGATAGTAAATAGGGATTATCCTTGGAGAAGGGGATTAAAAAGAAAAGTGAGAATGTGGACATTTCTCTTTTTGCTTCTGTAATGCTATTATTTAAACTTTTCTCCCAGTGGGGGAAAAAATATGTATATATATGTCAAAACCCTGAAAAATATTGAGACAATAAAAGTAGTTGTTAAGAATATAAAATTTTGAGTCAAGAGTGATGGCACATGCCTGTAATCTCAGCACTCTGGGAGGCTGAGGCAGGAGGATCACAAGTTCAAGCCCTTCCTGACCAATTTAGCACCTTGGCAATATCCTGTCTCAAAAAAAAAAAAAATTAAAAAGACTGGAGATATGGCTCACAAGGCCCTAGGTTCAATTCCCAATAGCACACGCGTGCACGCGCACACACACACACAAATCAATTTTTGAAGTCAGAGTTGACAAATTTGAACTATCATGTAACTATCAAGTTAGTATTTGTAACTTCAGGTAAATCACTAATACTGCTGAGTTTCAGCATTCCCATATTGTAGAATAAGGAAAATAAAGTCCCTTTCTTTTTTGTTTTTTTGTTTGTTTTTATAGTCAAGATTGAACCCAGGACTTTCATACTTCAACCCTTTTAAAATTCTTTTTTTTTTAGGCATGGTCTCCGTTACCCAGGCTAGGATCGAACTAGTGATCTTCAGTTTTCCAGAGTGCTGAGATTACAAGTGTGCACAACTCCCAGCCTCTGACGTTTTTGTGAGAATTCAATTTGTATAAGGTGTCTAGCAAATACAGGTTGAGTAACCTTTATCTGAAATGCTTGGGACCAGAGATATTTTCAGGTTTTGAATGTTTGTATTTGCCTAATGAGATATCCTGGGAAAAGACCCAAGTCTAAATATGAAATCCACTTGTGTTTCTACACTTGATCTTAGCCAAAAGGCCGAGAAGCAATTCTACTTGTGTTTCTTATGTACTACATACATATGGCCTGCAAGTAATTTACCTATTTTTAGTGAGCCTGAATTTTGACTGCAACCTGTCACATGAAATCATGTGTGGACTTTTCAGCCCTGAAAACGTTTCAGATTTTGGAGGATTTTGGATTTTCAGATTAGAGATGCATTTAGTAAGTGATGCTGTTGTTGTCATCTTGTAGACAACAGTCTCAGAACTGCAAGAAGATAGAAAAGTCCTTTGAATTTGGTTACAGGGGCTAATCTGTGGTTTGTGACAGTAAATTGATTAGTAAACTGACAGCCACAGGCAGTTTCTTGGGAGGTTGAAGGGTGGGAAGAAATTAGAAGCAGTAAGCCACGTACTTTTGAAGTGTAGCATTGAAAGAAAGGAGAAAAATAGTGCACTATCCAGAGGGAACAGGGGCCAAGTAGAAGATTTTTCAGGAGAACACAAATGCTTGTGTGTAGTCTAAGATGAAAAGTAGGATCAGTGCTTCAGAAGATTAAAGATACAGTAATGAATGAAACAAGGTCTAGATAGAATTAGAAGTCATGGGATCAAGAAGATAGGTGAAGGAATTAACTGGCAAAAGAAGGGGATACTGCAAAGAGGAACTAAAAAATATGATCAAATAGATATTTTGAGGTAGAAAGAAGAAATTGTGTAGTTCATGCCTGATGGCCTTGATTTCTATGTATTTATTTGTGAAACAGCTACTAGGTGCCAGATACCATCCTGGGCTCTAGAAATACAACAGCATGCAAAACTAATTGTCCTAGCCAGTCATGGTGGTGCACACCTGTAATCCCAGAACTCGGGAGGCTGAGGCAGGAGAATCACTTCAAGTTCAAGGCCAGCTTGGGCTACATAGTGAATTCAAGGCCAGCCTGAACTATATAGTGAGACCTTGTGTCAAAAAAACAAAAAAAAGAGAAAAAACAAAACAAAACAAAACCCAATCGTCCTTTCATGGATTTTTAGTTTTCCATTATAGCATGTATTATCACCTGACCACATATCACTTGTGTGGTGGCAGAGAAGCCTAATGCTCAGTAGAGCAGCAGGCATAGAGTAGGTGTTCATGAATGCTCACCAAATTAATGAAGCCAAATATTACCCGGTGTGTGGTACATATTGAGCCCACTGTAACTCATTTCATCCTTGGAAGTAGACATGACGGATGCCACGGAGAAATGAACAGGTAGGCCCAGAAAGGCTGTGTGCATCCTGTCATGGAGGGTTTTTGGTTTGTTTTGTAGTGCTGAGAACGAAATCATCATGGAGCTTTTCTTGTCCATATAGAAAAGAATTTCATTAATTATTGGATACTTTAAGAGTTTTCTGGGCTAGGAATATGGCTAAAAGGTACAGCAGTTGCCTAGCATGTACAGTGGCATATTTGGGGATGTTTAATCTCTGAACAGCTTGCTTAAATTTTTAAATCTGTAATACTTACAAAGATGTTTTTTGGTTTTTGGGATTTTTTTTTGGATTTTTTTTTTTTTTTTTGGTACCAGGGATTGAACTCTGGTCCTTGTGCTTGCACAGCAGGCAGTGAAACCACTGAGCTAAATCCCCAGCCCGAAAGATGTATTTTTAACAAGTTCATAGGACAGTTTCAAACCTTAGCAAAATAATAATAATGATAGTAATAAAATTTTCTGCCGTTCTTATGAAGAGAAAAGGAATGTGTACAATAAGAATTATGTCTTTATTCTGTTTGTTTCTTTCTAGTGTTTGTGTGTGTGTGTGTGTGTGGTACTAGGGATTGAACTCAGGACCTCAGGACCTTGCACTTTTGAAGCAGGCACGGCACCGCTGAGCTAAATCCCTGGCCTGCTTTTTGGCTGTTTTGAGATAGGGTCTTGCTATGTAGCCCAGGCTGGCCTCAAACTCACAGCAATCCTCCTGCCTCAGCCTCTCAAGTGCTGGGATTATAGGTGTGTGCCACCATGCCCAGCTTTTATTCTGTTTCTTATACTTACCATAATTTAGATAAGTTTTCTTTCAATGAGATCAAGTATATGTGGGGTTATAAAAAATATATTCCGTCGCCTGCCTTGAAAGTGCAAGGACCCGAGTTCAATCCCCGGTACCAAAAAAAAAAAATATATATATATATATATATATATATATATATATATATTTTCATCCTTTCAAAAATAACTGGGTAATGACCATATTAGTCAGGATTCTGGAGCTTGTAGTATACAACAAAGGCAAAATTCTTTGCTATGTGGAGTTTATATTTTGGTGGATGTAATATGAACAGGGGAGTGAGGAAATCCGGAGCAAAATGAAGCAATGTGCTAGATATAGTGGCACAGGTCTGTAATTCCAGCTACTTGTGAGGCGGAGGCAGGAGGACCACAAGTTCAAGACCTGTCTGAGCAACTGTCATAATAAAAAAAAAGTCTAGAAATGGAGCCAAATGTTTCCCAGAGCTATTTTAGTTGGATATCGTGAATCCAGTTATCTGTGGCAGCCCTTTAAACCTTTCCACTAATAAAATATACACACTTATTGTGGCAGTAACACAGTCTCTCTGTCTCTAGGTTGTTTTCCGAGGGGGTGAAGGGGCTTTGCAGGTTTTACCTCCCCTGGTAGATGTCATTCCTGAAGCGAGGCTGAACTTGGTGATTTATTACCTACGTCAGGGTAAGAAGAAATGTCATGGTCTTATGATTATGGCATATTTGGGGATGTTTAATCTCTGATTGAACAACTTGCTTAACTTTTAAAATCTATAATATTTACAAAGATGTATTTTCAACAAGTTCATAGGATAGAACAAACTTCTTGGTGATTACATGTTGTGACTTTTCTCTTTATCTTCTTTCCTCTTATGTTGCTACCTACCTCTTCTCCCCCTCTCTATTTTTCTGCCCTTTTCCTTTTGATTTTTCCATTGTTTTCTTCCCTTTGTAGTTCTTTTTCTAGTTTCCCCTTATAGGTAATGTACACCCACATTATGTGTGTTTGTGTGGTTTTTTGAGACAAGGTCTCTCTATGTAATTTAGGCTGACTTGAACTCCCTATGTAGCCCAGGCTGGCCTTGAACTCATGGTGATCCTCATGTCTTAGTATCCTGTGTGCTGGGATTCCAGGCACCATAACCGGATCATTTTCTTGTCTTTTAAAAGAATTTTTTAAATTTTTAAAAAATTTTTGGAACTGGGGATTTGCCTCAGTGGTTCCTCTGCCTGCCTCACAAGTGCAAGGTCCCGAGTTCAATCCGTGGTACCAAAAATAAATAAATAAATAAATTTTTGGTACTGGGGATCAAATTCAGGACCTCATGCTTGCTAAGCTAAATCCCTGGCCCTCTTGTCTTTTATTTTATTTTATTTTTTTGGTACTGGGGATTGAACTCGGGACCTTGCGCTTGGGAGGCAGGCAGCAGAACCACTGAGCTAAATCCCCGGCCTGTCTTTTATTTTTAATCATCACCTTCTTCTATTGGCTACAGTTGTCTGGCTTTTTATTTCTTTGTATCCCAGACATCTTATAAGAAGTGCTATGATTCAAAGAGAATGTGATATTTATTGCCCTTGAGAGAGATTAAAGTCGTTAGCCACATGCCGAAAGCAGCTTTTCTAACAGTGAGCCGTTCAGGGCAGTAGCTGTCAGACTGACAGTGTGGGCTGCAAGACAACATGCTCCTCATTGCAGAAAATGCATTTATTGGGCCGGGGATTTAGCTCAGTGGTTTCGCCGACTGCTGCACAAGCGCAAGGACCCGAGTTCGATCCCCAGTACCAAAAAAACAAAAAAAAGAAAGAAAAAAGAAAATGCATTTATTAAAATGAAAACATGAATTTGCAAACAGTCCTATTGATAGATAAACAAAAAGAACTGTGCTTTTGGAAAAGAATTTAAGAGTCTGTATATTTTATAAGTTAATTTTATTATGAAAAATTTTTTAACAGACAAAAACATGTATTATTTGTTTTTTGGTTTTTTTGGTACTGGGGATTGAACTCGGGTCCTTGCACTTGCACAGCAGGCAGCAAAACCACTGAGCTAAATCCCCAGCCCAAAAACATATAATAAACACCTAAATATGAACCACACATTCAATAATTCAAGGTACTGCTAATTGTTTAATTCACCATCACTTTTTTTATTCAAATCCTGACTTTATGTCATTTTACTCCTATATACTTGATATCTTTTTTTTTTTAAGTTATTCATTTTCTGGGCCAGGGATTTAGCTCAATGGTTTCGCTGCCTGTTGCACAAGCACAAGGACCCGAGTTCGATCCCCAGTACCAAAAAAAAAAAAAAAAGTTATTCATTTTCTTGTCTAAATACAATGCCAGTGACTTATCTAGCCCATATTCTTAGTTTGTTTAGCTATCTTCACAGCTTATCTGAATTTTCTAAAGGTATTTCATGATCTTTAGGATAACTATGCAACACTGAACTTGATGGAGAATTAGAGGACAGATAAAACAGATCATGTTTCTGTGGGGTGTGTGTGTAGCAGTACTGGGAATCAAACCCATGGCATTGCACATACTGGACAAAGCTTTTTACCACAAGCTACATCCCCAACTCTATTTTCTGTGAATATTTGTTTGTTTGTTTGTTTGGTACCGGGGATTGAACTCTGGTCCTTGCGCTTGCAGAGCAGGCGGCTGAACCACTGAGCTAAATCCCCGGCCCTTCTGTGAATATTTGAATATTGAAGGATCATTTTGGGGACTGCTTTAGAAAGCTTTGCTGAAATACCGACTACTGTAACTCTTAGTTCTTGTTTCAGATGATGTACAGGAAGCTTATAACTTAATTAAGGATCTGGAACCTACTACCCCCCAGGTAATTGAGAATGTTGAACAAGTATAGTGGGAAGTGCATGTTAGAGAAGGTCCTGCTTGTGGGACCTCAGGGAAGGCCATATGTATTGACACAGGCATGTTCTGTGTGACTGCTCAGGCTCTGATGTGGTGAGACTCCCTCATGCACAGTTGGTTCCTCCAAAAGACCAAAGATGGAAAATATGAAAATCTAGAATTCAGGTGAAAATGCCCAGGCGGATATCTTATCTTACTAGTATACTTGCCTAGAACTTGTCTTCTTCCCCATTGTCTACCCTTGCAGGCAGGGACTAGGCCTGTATGGTATCTCTGACACTGTGGTCTCTAAGTACACATCAGGCATTCCCTTTATTCAGTGACAGACTGGAGGAAGATGTTTCCAGACCCGATGGAGTCTCAGCAAATATATTTCTCAAGTGTGTTAAAACCTTCAGCATCTTTTGAGAATTTACAAATATGGTGAATTCTGTTCTTCGGCCGTTTGCCTGCTGGAAACAAAAGTCTCCTAATTCATTCAAGCCACACAGGGAACAAAGAAAAGTAACTCAACAGATGAAGTACTGGGTTGATACACGGGATGAACTAGGAAGTTAGCTTACAGCTCCCATTCCCCTTAACCCATCAGTGGTGTTGTGTTTTCCAGGAGTACATCCTCAAAGGAGTGGTCAACGCAGCCCTTGGCCAGGAAATGGGTTCGGTGAGTATGGAACCACTGCTATTCTATACCATGTTTCCAAAAGTAATTTTTGCTATAAAAGACAAAATAGGGCTTATTTTCAGGGGATATCTTATTTTTTCGTGTATAATAAGCTACATTTATTCATTTTTATATAAAAGCAATATTTGGGCCAGGGATTTAGCTCAGTGGTTCTGCCGCCTGCCCTCGCAAGCGCAAAGACCCGGGTTCGATCCCTGGTACAAAAAATAAATAAATAAATAAAATCAATCTTTATTTATGTATAAAACTGCCTTTATTCAAATACAGTCATATCATCTGGAACATCATCATACTTCTCCCAACCCTGAATTCTGGCCTGAATTTCTTGTGACTCCATTTCCCATAGAACCATTGGCATCAATCTCGCATGTCCAGCAACAGGGCTCTCCTTAAATGAGTGCTTCTCGTCCATGTAGCCTGCTCGAAGTGCATTGGTACAACACACGATGTACTGAATTACAAAGATTCGTATTAGACACAACCACGTCCATTCATTATCAAGTGCGCACATTATTCGTGCCTTGTGTCTACACTCTCTGATTGGTCATTCGGCAGAAAGTCTTAAGTTCATCTATTTACAAAAGCGTTTACCTCTTATCCAAAGGTACCCACTTAAATATTTACAAATACTTAATTATAATTTATATTATCATTTAAGTATTAATGTCAATAATATTTATATTTAATTATATATTAATATTATTTTATAATTCAATACGTTTGTCATATGTTTCAACAGGTGTACAAAATGGGTCCATCCAGCTGATGATCTTAATTCTTATTTTGGGAGTAGTGCTTATGTTATGAGCATCCTGAAAAATCATGCTAGGGTTTACTTTCTAGTTAGGTCTTATTTTCAGGGAAATATGGTAGCATACAAAGTTATAGATGTGTGGAAAAGACCAAAATGTATTTAAAAGTACAAATAGGCTTTTCTGTAGTTCCTTTTATTTCTCCAAGTCCTCCAATCCAGGTCCCTCTTTAAAAAAAGAATTCTGTTGTTTAAAAGCAAGAAAAAAAACCCCCTCAAACCTTTAACCCTAAAAATTACTGCTTTGTTTTAAAAGATAACCTGTTTTTATATAGTGCTTATATTTAATAAACAAAAGGATCATTGTGCAACTTTATTCTAATTTCCAGTGATTTTTTTTTTTTTTTTTTGGTGCTGGGGATCGAACTCGGGTCCTTGCACTTGTGAGGCAGGTGGCAGAACCACTGAGCTAAATCCCCAGCCCTGCAGTGATATTTAAAACCTTGCTCATCTGTGAGCTTTAATTTTTGCATGTATAAAATGGAAGAAATTGTTGCTCTCGGTACCTTTTCTTTTTCTTTAGATACTGGGGATTGAACCCAAGGCCTTGCGCATGCTATGTATGTAACTCTACCACTGAGCTATACCCCCATCTCCTCTAAGACAGCTTTTTATAAATGAAACACTGTCTAACATTAGGCTCTTATCCATGTTAATATGACATAGTAAGTTCTTTATCTATTGAACCTACACCCTTCATAGTGAGCTACAACTCCAGCCTTTTTTTATTTTTTGGTACCGGCGATCGAACTCGAGTCCTTGCGCTTGTGCAGCAGGCAGCGAAACCACTGAGCTAAATCCCTGGCCCAAGCCCTTTTTTATTTTTTATTTTGAGACACTGTCTAGCTAAGTTGCTAAGTTGCCCAGGCTGGGAATAAATCTTTTTATCTCTGGTTCACTCTATAATGCCTTATAGCAGATAGGCAGTAAATACTTATTGCATAAATACATGACTTTGGGCCAGGGATTTAGCTCAGTGGTTCCGGCGCCTGCCTGGTAAACGCAAGGTCCCGAGTTTGAGCCCTGATACAAAAAAAAAAAAAAAATTCAAACAAAAATAAATACATGAGTTTAATAAATACTTCTTGTACCCCTAGCTCCTGTACCAGTTCTAATATATTGTAAAAAGCATTAAATATTTATTGAATGAATGAGTAAATGTATTAATTTATTTAATGTAGATACTTTTAGGATACAATTTGTGGATTTGATTTTGTTCCCTTCCGCCTGACCCTGCATAACTTTTCATTCTGTTTCAGGTTACCATTGTCTAATCGCTTATGCTAATAACAATTAGCATTGTTTGGGGCATGATTTAAAACAAAAAGCATGTTAAATTCTGACATGGAGAACCATGATAGTTTTGCCTTATTCCTCTATGTCAGCTCTGTTCTCTTTTTCAGAGGGATCATATGAAAATTGCCCAGCAGTTCTTCCAGTTGGTGGGCGGATCTGCAAGTGAATGCGGTATGTCTGAGATCAGTACTCACGGCCGACCGTCCTGACCAGTGAAGCTTGATTCCCATCTAGGCATGTCCATATGTTAGCTCCACATTATGAAGTGGGAGTGAAAAGTCAGAGAAGGCCTTAGGTCTTGGATTAGGTCTTCTGAACATCTCTGCTAAAATGGAACAGGAGAATAAATTTACTCTTCAATTCATGAGAATTTTAAAAATTTGAATCAGTTTTAGACATGAAATATTAGTTTTTATTGAATTTTCAACAGCTTGTGCATTAAGCTTTTTTCACATTGCAGGTGTTTTTTTCCAGAGGGTCATTTGCCTTTAATCTTTGCCCACGGTATTTTTTTTTCCTACATAAAAGTTAAAAAGTCGTATTTAAGTTTACCTTTTCCATAATTATTTTGTACTTATGGATACCAAGCTTAGAAACTGCCGGTTATATAATATTCACACATATTTCCCAGTAGTGACTTTGTGACTTCATTGTTTTAATTGTTAAAGTATTGATTTCATCAGTCAAGACTCAGTGTAAAATTTGTGAAAGCTATAAAAGGCCAATGTGAGCTGATATGGCTGCCTCTACTAGTTGTCTGTGGTTAGCAGCTCTTCTGATTAAGTATTTATGTTGAACTGATTGTTTAATATTTTTATCACCCCCAGATATTCACAAATGTTTTACCAACACCATTTATTGAATAGTATTTTCTTTTTTTTTTAGACAGGGTCCCACTTTGTAGTTCAGATTGGCCTTGAACTCACTATGTAGCCCAGACTGGCCTTGAACTTGTAGCAATCCTACTGCCTCACACTCCCAAGCTCAGGGATTACAGGTGTGCACCACCACACCTAGCTTGGATATTGTTTTCTTTCCGTATTTCATTGGATCATACAACAAAAATGTATTCCAGTATGGGGCCAGGGATTTAGCTCAGTGGTTTCGCTGCCTGCTGTGCAAGCGCAAGGACCCGATCCTGGTACCAAAAAAACAAAACAAAAACAAACAACAAGCAAAAAAATGTATGCCGGTATATAGCAGTAAATAAGAAAAATCCCTTCCCTTGTAGAGGTTCCATTTAGTAGGACAGACAGACTGGGAATGGAGTGTATTACTCTGTAGCATAACAGACTGTTATCTGAACGGGGAAGGCCTGTGTCAGGGGTTGAGGTACTGGTCCCCTGTAACTTCAAACAGGAGGCTGACCTCAGGCAGAAAGGTGGATCTGGATCAGAACCAGCTGGTTCTATGGAATATTATTTCCCATTTGAGAGTGCTGCTAGGTTGTCTTAGACAAGTGAGGGGAGAAATCAAGTCACATGAAGGAGTGTGTGGATATTGGAGTCGGATGAAAGCATTGAAACCTTGCAGAGAGATACGGGCATGCTGTTGTGAGTGTACAGTGGGGTGTATGTTCGCTGGAGAGATTATCAGCCACTGTGGAGTACAGTAACCTCCATTATGCTGGGCATTAATCCCCTAAATGGAATCTGCAATTTTGGAATCTAAAATACTACCTTGGAGGGCTGGGGATTTAGTTCAGTGGCACTGTGCCTACCTTGCAACTGCAAGGTCCTGAGTTCAATCCCCGGTACAAAAAATAAATAAATAAGTAAATAAAATAGTATCTTACAACGCCTGTAATCCTGGCACTTGGGAGGCTGAGGCAGGAGGATCGCTTTGAGTTCAAGGCCAGGCTGGACAACAAAGGAGACTTTATCTCAAAAAATAAATAGGGCCGGGGATTTAGCTCAGTGGTTTTGCCACCTGCTTCACAAGCGCAAGGACCCAAGTTCGATCCCGATACCAAAAATAAATAAAAATAAATAAACAAATAAGTAAATCTTGGCATACATTACTATCACTGAATTATAAAATAATTTAAATCTCAATTTAAGAGAATTTTAGTTTCATGAATGATCATGGTTTCTTTTCCTCCTCCATTTCAGATACAATACCAGGGAGGCAGTGTATGGCTTCCTGTTTCTTCCTGCTTAAGCAATTTGATGATGTCTTGATTTATCTCAACTCATTTAAGGTTAGCTTAGAATTGTCTATGAGTTTGTGCATGAAATAATGTATATAATGTGTGAGAAGTTAAACTTTTACAGATAACACTTTTTTCTCTGTTGCCATTAGTGGCATCAAGGAATTAATCTGCTTTCTTATGATTATTTTTATGTTTATTCAGTAAAACTAATGGTTTTATATTTTATTTGTTAATCCTCAATGGGACCTGGCCTTGGGATGTTTTTCAGAGTTACTTCTATAATGATGACATCTTTAATTTTAATTATGCCCAAGCCAAAGCTGCAACGGGCAATACCAGTGAGGGTGAAGAGGTGAGCACCTACTTTTATTTTATTCATCTTTTACTTAAAGGATTATACTAGGGTACCTACTTTTGAAGGCATTTGAATGTTTCTATCTAAAAGCATCCTTATCTTTTTCTCACTTAAATAAAATGGTAAAGGGTAAAGGATTATTAGAGATTTCTTTGTTCTTAGGTTACATTAAAAACTATAATAAAAATACACATGTGGATTTTATAACTAAATGTTTACCCTTTTTTGATAACTTTTATGGATTATACAAGGGGTGATCAAAGTATACAGTGAAAGTTTGATCCCCGGTACAAAAAAAAATACAGTGAATATTTAAATTTAAAAATGTATTGTAGTGAAAGACACATTAGCATTAACCCCCCTCAAAACAGTCCCTGTTGCTTCAAACACACTTCTACCTCATCATTCTTGAAGCAGTTCTGGAACTCATCTTTATGAGTGTCTTTACAAGGGTATGATCAAAAATATGGTGAAGCCAGTTGCTAAGTGCTATCCAACAGAAGATCATCTACCTTACTGACTGCGTCTGGCACCATGTGACTTCTGGCTCTTCCCCAAAGTCAAAATGACCATGAAAGGTAAACATTTTGAATTGATTCAGGACATCGAGGCAGCCATGACAGCACAACTAAAGACATTCACCAAAAGAGAACTCTAGAACTGCTCCAGAAAGTGGTGAGATGCTGGCATTAATGCGTTTGAAATGAGCAGGAAGATTTTGAGGGGAATTGACAGCACTATGCTTTTACTGTAATCAACTTTTTAAAATTTAAGCATCCACTGTATTTTTTGCTTATGCCTTGAATATAAATCATACTCATATAATCAGTACCCAGATGATGAAACAATAGTAAAAACCCCATATCTCCTTTTTAAGTCAGTCTCACTCCCCTGGATAACCCCTATCCTGACTTCAAACTTTATAGATCGATTTGTTTGAATTTTTAAAAATAATTCAACTTAACTCTACAATTCAGTTTTGTTGTTAATCTCTAAGGCTACAGTGATCATCAGGCAAGCTGGTAATTATTACAAAACCATCCTCACGTTTATTCCCTTTCTTGCCTCTTGTCACAGGTGTTCCTCTTGATCCAAAATGAGAAGTTGAAAAATGATTACATTTACCTCAGTTGGTTAGCTCGCTGCTGTGAGTCTTCTTTTAAACGTTACAACAGAAATCCTCTTTTCTTTCTTGTTGCATGACCTGTTTGAAAATTACACTGTTTTTTAATCTTTGTATTTTTTTCTACACAATGAGTAAGCACTGAGGTGAGACTTGTTAATGCTATTGCTAAGTGTTGCTGTCTTAGTTACTTTCTAATCCCTAGGACACAATACCCAACACCCACAACTTAAAGCAACCGAGGCTGATTTTAGTACACATTTTCAGCGCCTGATCAGCTGGCTCAAAGGCAGAAAGGGTGGTAACGGGCCTGGGCAGAGGACAGCTGCTCAGCCCATGATGGCCAGGAAGGAGAGAGAGGGGAGAGGGAGATGCTTTCCCAGGTCACCCCCCAGTCACTTACCTCTTCTGAGCAGGCCCCACCTCCTAACTGCACCTCCAGCTATGGTTTGACCAGTGGATCGATCAGTCCACTGAGGAGTACAGTGCCCCACGAACAGTCACCTTCCAAAAGCCACCTCTGAGACCTGAGGCTCTGGGGGACATTTAGATCCAAACCATAGCAGTTGTCATGTCAGTGTGTTGTGTGAGTTTACTCTGTGATTGGTTTCACCATTCAGCATTGACCTTCCTGGTACAGGCCTGAAAGATGTCAAGTTCTTTTGGCTTTGTTCAACTTTCTAGGCTTGCAGTGTACACTGTTGTTTCTGAAATGATACTGTTGTGTTGATTTTGCTTTTTCACCTTTCACACCTGAAACATGGAAAAATGTCCTTTTTTTGTATATTATAGCCAATAATCTTTTCTGTCTTTCTCTATCATTGTGTTGTCTTGCTCCTTGTTTTCACTCAGATTTACATTTTTCACTTTTTTTGGCAGGGGGGTTTGAGACAGGGTCTCTCTATGTAGTCCAGGCTGGCATTGAACTCACTATGTAGCCCAGGCTGGCCTCAAACTCCTGGCAATCCTCCTGCCTCAGCCTCCTGAGTGCTGGGGTTACAGGCATGTGCCACCACATCCAGCTTTTCACTAAGTTTTTGTAGCCACAGGAAAATTTTAACAGTTAGGTATTCTATATGAGGCTGAAATTATGAGTAAAATTAAATGATGATAGTTGTCTCTTTTAAGCAGATTGGCAAAGTGGAAAACTGCTAGAAACCATCCCAATCTAAAAGACATAATTAAGTGAATCTTAACAATTTTAGGGAGGGTAGAATTCTGGTAGGGAGCTAGCTGAATGCCAGCACTGCCAGCTTTCCACAAAAGAGGTATTCTGCCATTACTTTATATATTTGGGCTATAGATTCATTCAAAGAAGGACGAGGTGCAGAAGTGATTTCCTAAAAGACACCTTAAAACATTGTTTCTTTTTCTAGATATCATGAATAAGAAACCAAGACTAGCCTGGGAACTTTATCTCAAGATGGAAACCTCTGGCGAGTCCTTTAGTCTCTTACAGCTCATTGCTAATGACTGTTACAAGGTGAGTGTGGTAAAAGGAAGATTGGAGATCAGCAGCATATTGATGCATTCATTGGCTAAATATCATGTTATAGAAAAGTGTCCTAGAGACTGTTGATGAAATTTCTATAGTGATATCAGAAATGTTGGGCCGGGGATTTAGCTCAGTGGTTGCGCCGCCTGCCTTGCAAGTGGAAGGATCTGAGTTTGATCCCCGGTACCAAAAAAAGAAAAAAAAAAAAAAAAGAAATGTCGTCCATTTTATGAATTAAGTGAACTCAGAAATGAGCGGTATTTCAGAGTTTTACATGTATATGAAATAATGATATAAAAAAAAGTTTCAGATTTCTTAAAGGTTCTGAATTTTTAGGTACTATCCAGGTACAGGTATTCATTTGGTGGTTGGAAATTTGGATCTGAAACTCAAGAAAGGTATCTCTTGGCATCTAGAGACATAATTGGAAATCATTGCCAACATTTAAGTAATAATTGAAGCTCTCAAAAACAGTGAGATTTGGGGCGGGGGATGTAGCTCAGTGGTACCACACCTGCCTGGCAAGCTGCAAGGTACTGAGTTCAATCCCTGGTACCA
This sequence comes from Heterocephalus glaber, assembly GCF_053883595.1. NCBI lineage: Eukaryota > Metazoa > Chordata > Mammalia > Rodentia > Bathyergidae > Heterocephalus > Heterocephalus glaber. Next base: position 27,922,242 of record NW_028258153.1, read on the forward strand.
AAAAAAAAAAAAGTGAGATTTACCAAGTTAAGAAGTATAGTGAGAAGAATTGTCAGCCAAACCTTGAGGAATACTAAGGTATAAATGCCAGACCAAAAAGACAAAGGAACCAGATAAAAATAATAAACAGTCATGTTTATCAAAGGACTAGCGTGTGTGTGTGTGTGTGTGTGTGTGTGTGTGTGTGTGTGTGTGTGTGTGTGTATGGGATGGGAGAACAATGTGGGGATCAGGTAGAGTCAAAAAGACAGGAATAGTGTTGGAGCTCATCATATAAATTAAAAGCTTTTCTTAAAAGCCTCAAATTCTGGAAATTCCTATTTTGGGATATTTCATCTTGTCAAAAAGACAGGAAAATGTTGAGTAAAGAGAGGCTAGTGTTAAGTTGTCAGCAGCAGCTCATTTTAAAGTGAATTACTACCAGAAAGAAAAGTGAATCGCCATCAATAAAAACGTGACAATGACAATTTAACATAAGTTGGTGGCTGGCAGTGCTATTAAGTAAGGTTGGGGAGGCAGAGGGAGAGAAAACATGAAAAGACAGGAAATGGTTTCAATTTTAGATGTATTAAATCTGAAGTGTCTTTGGGGGTGCCCGGCAGAGATGATCCAAGTGAGACCCTGGGGTGAGCCCAGAGCTGAGCGTTTCATGTGAGGAATCAGAATTGAAGATGCAGTTGTAGAAGTCAGTAGTAGTGATGATAATAGTTATTGCAGTGATGGTGCCAGAGAGAAAGATTCGCTCTTAAGTGGGATGAGGAACCATGTGAAATAGCAGTATTTAAGGGATAGAAATAAAAGAATAAATGAAAGAGAAAGAAGAACTGAGATGAAAGAAAAGAATCAGGAATACCTATAGTCCCAGCACTTGGAAGACTGAGGCAGGAGGACTGCTTGAGCCAGGGAGTTGGAAACCAGCCCAGGAAACATAGTGAGACCTTGTCTCAAAAAACAAAAAAAGTATCCAAAAAATCAGGAAAGGAAAAAATTCATTTATCTTCTTCTTGTCCCTATTTATCAAAAGCCAAGGAAAGGAAAAGTCAAATTCTACTGCTAGATAGAGGTGCACAAGGACTGGAAGACAGTAGCAGGTAGAGAGGAGTCTGATCAGAAAGCAGACATAGCCCATGAAACAGACCACAGCCTTAAAAATTTTGTGTTTCACAGGCCGGGGATTTAGCTCAATGGTTCTGCCACCTGCCTTGCAAGTGCAAAGTCCTAAGTTCAATCCCCAGTACCAAAAAAAAAAGAATCAAAAAATTTTGTTTCAGGACAAAAAAAAATGTATTGCTAACCTAAAAGAAAAACCAGCATTTAGAGTGAGGGTAGATGGAAAGTTCATTACCTTTTAGAACCATGAGTAAAAGTATTTGTAGGTTGAGGAAAAGGAGCCATTGAACAGGGACAAAAAAGTTTCACACAACAAAGCAGGGTATTTTTTTTTTTGGTACCGGGCATCGAACTCAGGACCTTTTGCCTACAAGGCAGGCCCCAGAACCACTGAGCTAAATCCCTGGCAGGAGGGCATTTTTGATGGAGGAAAGCACCAGGGGAGCTGATGAGGGGGTAGGGTTAAAATTAAAGGAAGATAACCTCTTTGAAAGACAGCTTGGCACTATCAGGAGTCTCAGTGTTCCTACAAGCACCTGCTGGTTTGGTGATTCATGCTTACATACAACTCAGCGACTGCACTGCTACAAATTTATCTCAGGGAAATGGAAACTTGTATCTATGCAAATATACAAATGCTAATAGCATAAATTTTAATACACAAATGTTACTAGCAGCTCTATTTGTAACAGCCTAAAACTGGAAGCAATCAAAGTCTTTCAGTGTAAAGTTATATTCACGGATAAGATTGATTATGGGAAAGAAATAGCAGAGAAAAGTTATGTATAGATGGTTAGAGAGGTCAAAGCCCAGCATTCTTGTCCTCCTTTTGCAGGGGGTGTGCACCCACATCTTTCTCCAGCTGCAAATTGTAGAGTTCTGTGTGAGATGTACTCATCCAGGAAAAACAGAGACAATAGGAGGGAAAGGGAGAATTAAGCCTTAACATGTAAATCCCTGCATTAAATATAAATGGTCTAAATTCCCAATAAAAAGAGATACTGAGGTTGGGCCTGGTGATACATGCCTATAATCCTGGCACTCTAGGAGGCTGAGGGAGGAGGATCACAAGTTTGAGCCCAGCCTGGGAAACTTAATGACTTAGCAAGACCCTGTCTCAAAATAAAAAATAAAAAATGTGGCTGGGGATATAGCTCAGTGGCATCACCCTGCCTTGCAAGTGCAAGATGCTGAGTACCACCACCACCAAAAAAAAAAAAAAAGACACAATAGATTAAAAAAAGACTAAACTATGTGCTTTCTGTAAGAAATTCACTTTATATATGAGATATGATCAACATGTAATATGTATATGTACCAGTTCCCCAAGATGAATGTAAATATTGGATATGGCAAATATATACTATACTAATAAAAAATTTACAAAACAAATGTAAGGATGTAGATCAGTCAAAAATAAAAGGATGGAAAAAATATGCCATAAAAGGGATTGGTAGTTTCTTCAAATACACACTATGCTTTTATTCAGGGAAATGGAAACCTATATCCACACAAACTCCCAAATGTTAACAGCGGCTTTATTTATAATAGCCTCAAATTGGAAAAAAAAATTATTCCGGTATGTGAGTGGTTAAACAAACTTGTTGGGTATGAAATACTACTCAGTGATAAAAAGAAACCGTGGTGAGCAGTCTGGCACCATTTCCTGACGTGTGATGCTGATTAACTTTTAAGCCTCCCCCTGCCCCTTCCCGGGGGCCCCACATCTGGACAAAATGATAAGAAAGCCCAAGGGCTGCTGTCTTTAGTGCTGTTTGGTGATCAAAGCACACAAGCCCTGCCCTAGCGCTAGCCAGGGCGAAGGATGCCAGGCCCTGTCCCTGCATTCTCACACCATGCTGGACACACTTGGGAAGCCTGCTCTGCTCTCTAGGTACTTCCGTTATGGAGCTAAGGAAACCTCTTCCCCTTGGGGTGTAGGTGGGATCGTCAGTCTCAACATCCAAAGCAAACTGGCAAGGGCGGGGGAGGGGGGTCCCTGCTGCTTTTGCAGGGTGACTGTAACGGGGGAAACTGTGGATACAGTAACTTGGGTTAACAAGGACTTCATGCTGAGTGAAAGAAGCCTGTCTCGACAGGCATGGTGGCACAGGCCTGGAATCCCAGCAACTCAGGAAGCTAAACCAGAAGGTCCCCAAGTTCAAGGCCAACCCGGGCACCTTGGAGAGATCCTGTCTCAAAATAAAATAGGTGGGGGCTGGGATGTGGGTCAGTTTAGAGCATCCCTGGGTTTAATCCCCAGTACCACCCCCAAAAGTCAGTCTCAAAGGGCCCCAGGCTGTTTGATTTCCTATATATGACATTCTTGACAAAATTATAGAGATAGCAAATTAGTGGTTGATAGAGAAGAGGGCTGGTAAGCAGGGAAGGGTGTACATGTGACCATGAGGGTAACAAGAAAAATCGCTGTAGTGATGAAATAGTTCTGTGTCTTGGTAGTGGCTGTGCTTAAATGAATGATGTGATGAAATGGACAGGATGTCAACACAGTAACAATGTCAGTCTCCCAGTTTTGATTTTGATATAGCTTGTAATTCAATCAACCGACCAATTAGAGCAATATAGACGCATCTTACAGATGTAATGTTGGTTCAGACAAATGCCAAAAGACGGGGCTGGGGTGTAGATCAGTGGTAGAGCACATGCCTTGCATACATGAGGTTCCAGGTTCAGTCCCCGGCACCTCCAGCCTCTTATATCTAAGCATCCACCTACAGCCCTTGTCCAAGGCTGAGTCTAACAAACAACATGGCAAAAGAATATTTGCAGAATTATTTCATATAGATAAAAATCTGAGAGGCAAAATTCAATTATACTTTTAAAGATGTATAGCTGTATAAAACTACAAAGAAATCAAAGAATTAATGACCATAAAAATGAGAGCAGAAGTTACCTCTGCGTGGAGCAGGAGGGGATTACGTTCTATAAGTGGTACATGGAGAACTTGTTTTGCCCAGTGTCTTGATCTGGGTGGTAGATACACTTGTATTCACATTATATTTAGTCACACATCATGTGTGTATGTTTCATGCACCATTTTATACGTGTGTTCTTTTATGATAAAAAAAAATTTAGTACATAGGTAGAAGGATTGACCTAAAAGAATAAATACACTTTTTCTTGTGAGATACACAGGAAGAAGAGGACAGATGAGGTATTATTTGAACTGAAAGAAAGAAAGTTGTGTTTTCCCTGTGAGGTATAGAATAAAGCTAAGCTAAGAATATGAGAAGTCTTAAGGAAATTGCCAAATATTTCGAAAAACAGTTAACAGGAATAGAGAAGTAACTAAACCATACTGAGCGAAGAGTGTTACCCACCCATCAAGTTGGAGATGTAAGTGAAATTGGTAGCAGTGTGCATTTCTGATTGGCAGTCAGGAAAAGCTCATCTAGGCAGAATGTACTGGTCTTCAGCATGTTCTCTGAAGCCAAGGAAATTACTGTAGTAGTATATTTGGGAAAGATATGTTAAAATGAATCTAAGAGATTTAGTCTAGTATACATCTAGGCATTCTGAGAATTTAGGAACAAGATCAGGAAGTGTATGCACTGTTGAGGTGAACATGACCAGATTGTCATAAGATGAATGAATGATAGCAGTCATCTAAAAAGAATATATCGAATGGGGCCAGGGATGTAACTCAGTGGTTCTGCTGCCTGCCTCGCAAGTGCAAGGTCCCGAGTTCGATCCCCGGTACCCAAAAAAAAAGAATATATTGAAGAGATTTGAAAACTTCCTAGTTCAAATTGTCCTCAAAATTAGAATATAATTAGAAGAAACAACAAATGTGTTGCCAACGCCGTAACTTGACTACGTGTAGGAAAAATGTTATACTGTGAAAACTGAGTGAAGGTTATCTGGTTTAAATTGAACCTGTGTTCTCAGACCATGATTTTCTTGTTTTAGGAATTGAAATTTATCTGACTTGCTAACTCAAGAGTTGTCATTGCCCATCTACTTACTTCTTCCAGTTCTGTTTCATGTTATCTGTTTAATTTTATTCTGTCCAATATTCTGACAACCAGTACTATGACAACACTATCTTTTATGCAGATGGGCCAGTTTTACTATTCAGCCAAAGCTTTTGATGTCCTGGAGAGGCTGGACCCCAACCCTGAATACTGGGAAGGCAAAAGGGGTGCGTGTGTGGGCATTTTCCAGATGATCCTAGCTGGGAGAGAACCCAAGTAAGCAAACATAAGGGAGATGATTCATTTGTTGGTGTGTGAGGGAAAAATAATTGGTTGCTTGGATAATATCTTCTGAAAGCTCAAAATTATAATGCTGTTTTATAATGATGAAAAAAATGTGAAGGTGTTAAGTTTTTCTATTGGGCCATTTTCCTACAAAAAGTATCTTATTTTTAAAAAATTCATTAAGTTTATTGGTACATTTTAGATATACAATATGATGACATTCATCATTGGGAATTTGTACCTTTACATGATACATCTTGGTTCTTATTTTTTTCCCCCTTCCCCTGCCTTCCCTTCCACCCCTCCAGCCCTCCTTATTTACAAAGACTTTGTTTCCATTTTTTCCTTTTACATATTTACTCCTTTCCTTTTCCCTCCCCCTTCCACTTCCCCTTCCCCTTTCGCCCTTATATTCCTATTTCACAATATGTCTTCTACATTTTGATCCTTATTTACACTTTCAGTTTCTCACACCGGAGAAACTATTTGGTATTTACACATGTATTTATTTATTCATAAAAAGTATTTATTTCATAAAAAGTATCTTATTTTTATAGAGTCAAATCATTCTAAATCATCCATACCTTGTGTATGCATGTGTAAGCCACGACTCTCAACTCTAAGGGCAAGATATAGATTTGTTCCCAGATGAATGGCCATTTTGACAAACATCTTGCCCATTGGCTCTTTTACATTAGGCCTCAAACAATAGGAATGGAGGAATGTGGTTAATAATTGTTTTTCTTCTGCTTCTTATATTCTAGGGAATGCTCAGATATTAGAGTACGTGAAATCATTGGTTTATAACTCCATCTCAATAGAAATTAAAACACTTAAAACTAAATTTGGTGTTCTAAAAATAACTTGATGGGCTGTTTTTGTTACTAATATGAATAGGAAATATAGGGCCCAGGGATTTAGCTCAGTGGTTCTGCCACCTGACCCACAGGTGCAAGGTCCCGAGTTCGATCCCCGGTACCAAAAAAATAAAATAAAATTTTAAAAAATGAATAGGAAATGTGATGATTTTATAAGCAAATAATCTATGAAAAATTACTTCCTGCCTTAAATCTATTTCCAGTCCTAAAAAAAAGGTTTGAAAGCATTTGGTCAAGTGAAAGATGTTGGTTATGGGTTTAAAAGAAGTAGAAAAACAAGAAGACTGTAGGGTGTAGATTCATAGGCAGTCACCTTTTGATTTGGTAAAGGATTAGGGACTTTCACCATGCATCACTTAAAATAGAAGTTTATGTTTGAGTTAGTTAAAACATAATGCTGTGTATCTGCCTAATCTTAGTCCATCATTCTCTTCTCTTCTGTATTTATTAATGCGTTTGGGCCTTTTTTAACCAAATTTCTTGAAGAAATCATCCATTCCTCTGGGTTTGTAAAATTTTACAGACATAGTACTAATACCTAAATTAAAGTGATTACCACCTTAAATAAAGGGGAAATCCAAGCCTCTGACAAATTAAGTGACTTGTTAACAGTGGAACTAGAATTTGAATTGAACTCCCTGAATTTAAATCCTGGATATATGCTTTCTACCCTGTCATGCAAAATAAGTGTAGAAATGGGAATATTTAGATCATCTCAGGAGAACACAAAGATTAATAGTATGCATAGAGGTAATATAGATAAGCAAGGAAAATTTGGGTAGATAAGGAGGATTTAACAGAATTTCCATTTTACTGTGCTAATGGGGTAGAAGCTAGGAAGTTTGTCATTGGTTTATGAATACACAGTGGGGGAGTCTTTTTTTTTTTGGTAACGGGGATCAAACTTGGGATCTTCCGCTTTCGAGGCAAGCAGCGGAACCACTGAACTAAATCCCAGCCCAGGAGGCATCTATTATAACAAATCCCCTAGTAAGTAGCACAGTATGAAGTTAGGAGTTTATTTTGTTTATTTTCATTTCTTTATTGAAACACTTTGTCCTTTCATATCTTTTCCTCAGAGAGACCCTCCGAGAAGTGCTCCATTTACTGAGAAGCACGGGTAACACCCAAGTAGAGTATATCATCCGAATCATGAAGAAATGGGCCAAAGAAAACAGAGTACCTGTCTAAAATAGCTCGAGAGACCCAGTGCTAAGAACTAGCTTCCGTGTTGATGTAAAATTGGAAATCACTTTCCTCAAGTTGAAAGAAGGCCTCGAGACAGTGACTGACTTGCTTAGACCTAACCCTGCCTCAACAAAGCACCGGGTCTGTGCTGTGGCCCTGGATGATCACACTAGCAATAAGACTTTGGACTTATCCGGTGCCTTCCAGAAATACTCGAGTATTCTTACGTAATTTACTGACTTTATGGAGAACAATGTAGCCTTTTTTTTCTTTTCATGATAACATTTCATGACATTTTCTCCCAGCTGCAATAACAATGTCTTTGATGCTCAAGAAGCACTTTCATCCTGCTGTCTTACTTTTAACCATCTCTGCACATTTTCCCCTTCTAGTGGGGATTCCATAAAAGGTTTTATGAAATATCTCTGAGTCCTGGGAGAACAAAGATTTTAACCAGCTGTGGGACTCTGAGAACAGAAGGAGCTCCTGTGTCAGACTATCCAGTCATTAATAGATAACAGGCTTGTAGGATTACTGATTCAGTGCTTAAACTCTTGGCATAACAACGTGTGGCAGTGTAGCAAGATGAGCACGGGAAATTTTTTTAAAGTGAGGGCTGTGGATGTAGCTCAGTGGTAGAACATTTGCCTAGCATGCACAAGGACCTGGGTTCAATCCCCAGTACAGGAAAAAGAAAGTGAGTATTATGGAAAAAATGTTTGTGTTGTGCCTTGGTACATATTCAAGCAAAAAAGTATATAAATCTCATTAGCCACTTCTCCATTATATTTTAGATAACAAAGCAGGTTATGGTTTTTCTTAATGTATCTACTGAATAAACATCATTTTGAAACCAGGCTATCAAGGGAAGAGAACAAACAGTGCCAGAAATAATTGGAGGCACTGAAGTTGGAAGAATTCTCATAAGCACTACATTTGTTTGCCCCTTTTCTCCAACATCTCACTGTGGCTGGGAGAGTTGCATAGAAAGGAGATGGGAACACAGCAAGCGTTACAGCAGCCTAGGAGAGGAGACCAGAGATTGCAAGTAGCCTTTACCTCTGGATGGTTGTGAGAGGCTCTCTCAGCTTGGCTCAGGACGACTGGTTTTCCTATCTCTTGTTAGACTCAGATCTAATCAGGCTAGAGCACAAATCAAATGAAACTGGCCCAAATAACTGAATCCTAAGAAACAGAGCTACGTCATTTTTCATATGCCAAAGCTTCTCTGTTTCATTATGCCGAGGCTAAATTTTCAATAATAACTGGTTGTAAGCATCAAAGGTACTAGGTGGGTCAGATCTGGGCAGAACTTGCTATCATTTTTTTGAATCATTCTGGCCTAAAATATTTGGAAACACAGTAGTGGAAACAACAGATTGAAACTTCTCAGTAGCTTTTGGCAATTAAATTTGTCTTCCAGGGAATTGCTGTTAATTTCAAGCTTCCTGAACTTGAAAAGCTTTCCCATTGATGGTGATTTACTTCTAAATAAGCTTTCACTGAATTTAATGCTCAGGATTCTACCAGATATTTTCCTCTGTCTTGGGGAAATGCCCGCATGTTCCAAACACAGCAGTGTTAGGATTGAGCCAGAAGCATAAAGACCAGTGTAAACGGAAGTAGCACCCAATTGTGTTAAGGTAACTACTTGTGGAGCATCTTGACAGCGCCTCACGATACACGGCTGCTTTCGTCATATGTGATGTAGGAGAGAGGAAGGTCCAGGCTTAGGAATGTAGTGTAATGTGTACAGTTTAGAGCACCAATGTACTATTTATAGGCCATAACATATATTACTTACAAATGGGAAAAAATCTTTTACAATTATTTTTGTACCTCCAAAGAATTAGTATATACCACTGTATTATATTCAAATTAAAGTTTATTATTTGGTTCTTATCATGGTATTCTGTTGGATGTGATGAGTGGGGGCCTTGGGCATGTCTTGTGCCATCTCTTTTCTTTCCTGACCCTCCATGAAGGGTGTCAGCCTCACATGTTACTGTTTACAATAGAGGAGAGTAGATATTCCCTAGCAAACCCTTTCCCCTAAGAGGCTGGTGGTCCTGCTGAATCATAGTAGGCTTGGCACATTGCTGAGTTATACTCCACTCAGAAGCTATATGTTCAGTGCACAATACACGATAGAAACCTCTCAAATACTTGACTGAATAAATATATAATTATGGTAGAACAAGGGACTTGTGAAATCTGACCTCGTGTGTTCTGGTGCCCATCTAATTATTGTTTTGTTGTGGGCTAAGCATAAGCAGGTTGCCAGGGGTGCTGAGATAAAGTAAAACACAGCCCTGGCCCCTAAGGAAGTCAGTCTAACAGAAGCACATAGGCCATTCAACACAGGTGGGATTGGTATCATCAACCAGAGCAAAGTGCTGAGAGAGAAAATAAGGCAGCTGGATGTTTGTACCTGTGTGACTGGAACAGCTCCTGCCTCGTTTTGCAGAAGGCGTCAGAATACATCCCATAGCTCAGTGGCGGGCAAGACGCACAAGCTCTGCCACACTACAGACAGCCAAGTGCACAGAAGCCAAGAGACTGCCGTCCTCCAGGGCTGAGTATGCTTGAAAGGCTGCAGGCAAGCGGCTTATATCATAGTGATTTAGATCTGCTTTTCTAAGGGAAAAATGAACTAGTAATTTACTACTTCCTAGTTCCTATATGCAGGACTCTCAATGTGACTTAGACAAGAAATCATCTTTCTTTTCATCTTCATTCTCTAACATATTTCTACACTGAGGTTTATATATGTGCAGTATAATAATGCTCAAACAGTAGTCCTCCCTATTCACTGATGGTCCCAGAGCAGCAGAGCTAGGGGCCTAGTGGTGCACCTGGAGCCTACCTTAATTCTAGAATATGCAAATGTAAGAGAGGACACAACAAATGCTCAATGAATGGCATCGGCTGATCTGCATTGAGTGTGCATAGACAAGTTCGCACATCTATTAGCAGCAAAACTTTCTCTGAACAAAATCTGAATGTCCAGTATACACCTGGGGGCTGCTCTGATGATTGAGGCACAGGAGGAGAGAAGGAGACACCCTTAGGCACCTGATAGGGTAACCCAATTTACAGACCTTGGATGTAGGAAGTAAGTACTCTGCTAGGTGAAGCTCAGGTGAGAGGGCATTAACTGGGTACATTCTTTCTAATTTATCATATTTTGGGCACATTCATATATACTTGGTGGCTGACATATCCTGCTGTGTTCCAGAAAGGATTTGAGGTATGTTATCAAAATATATCTAACAACATCAATAGACAGAAGGCCTTTAAGGGCACGAGGGAAGTTAATACACAAAGGTATTATACCAGAATTATTTTTTTGTTTTTGTTTTTTGGGGGGTACTGGGGATTGAACTCTGGTCCTTGCGCTTGCGCAGCAGATGGCGAAACCACTGAGCTAAATCCCCGGCCCTATGCCAGAATTATTAAAGATGGACTTGAGGTTCATCTTCAAGCTTCGTGTAAACCACAGCAAAGGTGAAAAACAACCAGATACAAAGTTCATAATCCATCCACGTGAATGAACTACCGAGAGGAAGAAAAAACTTAGGGTTTCAGTGAGCTCTGATTGCTCATGGGTTTCTGAACTGGTTTTCTGCACTAAACTTGGTCACAACTATCAAAAAATTTCAAGGGAATTTTTTGTTTCTAAACATGTACAGGTCTTTCCTACTGATAGTTGGACAGTTAAATAATCATACTTGTCCTTCTGTTGCTTTTTGTTTGTTTTGTTTTGTTTTGGTACCGGGGATCGAACTTGGGACCCTGAGCTTGCGAGGCAGGCGCCGGAACCACTGAGCTAAATCCCCGGCCCCATGTTTTTAATTTTCTCTATAAACATATAATTAGTTATATTCTGCCACTGTTTAACTGAGGAGTAATTAATATGGTAGAGCAAAGTAGCCATTCAAGTTTTAAAAATTAACATCACGTTAGGATGAAAATACAGTTAACAATGGCCTGAAGAATAAATTGCAAGGTACTTTAAAAGTATTGAGATAATGGGATGGCTTATATATTTACTGAGAAATTAAAAAGGGGAAATGCTGTGGAGCAAGTTAAATAATAAAAAGCTGCATGGGAGAAGAGAATCTTATAGCAAAACTGAAAGTACAGGGCTGGGTGTGGTGGCACATGGCTGCAATCCCAGCTCTTGGGAGGCTGAGGCAGGATTGGCATGAGTTTGAGGCCAGCATGGGCTACACAGTGAGTTCAGGGCCATCCTGAACAACATAATGGGACTCTGTCTCAACAAAAACAAAAAACAAACAAACAAACAAACAAAAACCAAAAACTTGAAGTACAATATAGAATTTAACTAAGGAAAGAATAAATTATATCAGAAGGTAATAACATAAAGCTATGAGTGAAATTTAGGTGTTTAATCATAACTTTACTGTTCTAGCCTTTATTTGCATATAGAGATTAATTTGTTCTTTGAAAAACAGCATGGCTTTAACTTGTCAACTTCTTTCACACTACAACTTGGCAATTCCAATACACTCTTGCCATATACCCATGAGACATTCTTGTTCATCAGGAAATGTATACAAGAATGATCCTCTCAGAACCATTCCGAGGAAAAACATGGGAGAACAACTCACATACCCACAGATAGGCGAGTGGATAAACAAACTCAGGAAAAGTCAGAATGGAACATTACCCAAAATAAATTGCAGTGACAACATGAATGGATCTTAGTGATATATTGGTTATGCCTATATTGAAGACAACTGAAATATGAACATACATTTCAAAGGACAGCCGGGGAACAATGACCATAGGTAGGATGGGGGAGCCGAGAGCAGCAGGAAAACAAGGCCACAAAAATAGGTACAGATTATCAGTAAATTCTAATTTTCATGTGGATGGTGAGTTATAGGGTATATTCCTGAATAAACTAGGAATAACTATACAATTAAACTGTAAACAGTCAATACGAGAGGACTAAGGATGACTGAGTCAAAAAAATAAAAAATAAAAAAGGATGACTGAGTCTCAAACAAAAGATTAGGACCAAACTAATCCTGTGCACTTGAGGCTAAACAGCATTACAAAATACGTATTAGAAATACTTCTAGGGCTAGGGATTTAGCTCAGTGGTTCTGCCGCCTGCCTCGCAAGCGCAAGGACCCGAGTTCGATCCCCAGTACCAAAAAAAAAAAAAGAAATACTTCTAAATGGAAATGTGATTATCTTCTACTAGTAGAATTGGGTAGCTGTGTATTTTCATATTTTGTACAATAATTTTTTTTTTTGGTACCAGGGATCGAACTCGGGTCCTTGCACTTGCAAGGCAGGCAGTGGAACCACTGAGCTAAATCCCTGGCCCTTGTACAATAAATATTGATACTTATCAGGAAAATGCCATGAAATTTTTACAAACTATTTTTAAATAGAAGAAACTTTCACTTTACACCTACAAAATAATTCCTTCACCTCCTCTAACTTCTGGTCTTTAATTCGAATTTCCCCCATCGTCTTCAGACAGCTTCCTAGAATTAGGATCCAAACTATTGCATTTAGCTCTTGTGTCCCTTACACCGGTTTTTTAAAAAGGACATCCCTTTCCCACTTTTTCCCAAGCCACTGGTTTGGTGGGGAAACTGGGTCATCTCTTGTGGAATGCCCCACATTCTGAATTTGGTTAAATGCAGCCTCAGAAAATTGTAGAACTTGTTCCTGTATCACTCACAATGCCTTTGAACTTGTAGTTAGGTCTAAAGGGTTAAGTGGATCCAAGTTCTGTTACTGTATGTACCCTGCCTACTGTGCAGGGTCAGGGATTTACAGGCCCACCGTAGTGAGGCTAAGTGGTCAGAGCTGGCACAGAGTCTGTCTGATCCCTCCCACCCCTCTGCTGCAGTGCTTGCCTTCAGGATTTCATCTGATGGCTTTGAAAGCCAAGAGGCTCATACTGACACCCAGCGTTTCCTTCAGGGGTGCAAAATGGTGACTTTCTACCCTACTGACTAAAATTCAACAATTCTAGAACATTTAATTATTAGATTACAAACCAGTTTATTCTGGAAAGGTGGGGAAAGAGAAAACTCTTATAATAATTTTCAAAGAAGTGAATGGGCACCCGATCATCCTCCAAAAGTAATGGTGAGGCTTGCTTCCATACACAGGCTGGGCAAGTGTGCTACCACTGACCCGCACCCCCACCCCTGAGACATGCTTTTGCTTTTCGGTATCATAATGAAACCATGGGTTGTTATGTATATCAATTAATTGCAAACACTATGTATTTTCATACTTGAGTTGTCCAATCTTTCTGTTTGTTTGTTTGGTTGGTTTTTTTTGAGGCAGGGTCCAACTATGTACTTCAGGCTGGCCTTGAACTCACTATGTAGCCCAGGATGGCCTGGAACTCACAGTGATCCTCCTGCCTCAGCCTCCCAAGTACTGGGGTTATAGGTGCACACCACCATGCCTGGCAAGTTGTCCAATGTTAGGCCAACAGGAATTCTTTTAAATTGGCTCCTGTTCGGGCCGGGGATTTAGCTCAGTGGTTTCGCCACCTGCTGTGCAAGCACAAGGACCTGAGTTTGATCTCTGGTACCCCCCCCCAAAAAAATTGGCTCCTGTGAACTTTAAAAATTGTTTTAAATTGTGAAAAAATACACAAAACCTAAAATTTGCCATCTTAACCATTTTAAGTATATTCAGTGGTATTAAGCACATTCACATTGCAATTTTTATGTATATTTATTTTTATTTATTCTTCATCTATATTTAGTGCATGTTTTAGAACTCCATGAGGTTATCAAGTAACTAAAACTTATAATATGAAAAGCTTTTAATGAAGACTTTTTAAATAGTTATCAATCTTTTCTTTTTCTAACTTTACTGAGGTATAATTGACAAGTACAATAATATAAAATTAAAGTGTACAAAGCAATGATGTGATACAAATATAAATGATGAGCACAATCAAGTTAGTTAACACTATCACTTCACCTAGTTACCAGGTGTGTGTGTGTATGCAGTGAAAACACTTGAGACTCAGTCTCTTAACAAATTTCAAGTATACATAATTATTAACTATACTATATATTAGGTCTCCAGAACTTAATCCTCATACAACTGAAAGTTTATACTCTTTGACCAATATCTCTCCATTTGCCCCTCCTCCCCGCACTTGGCAACCATCGTTCGACTCCGTTCCTATTAACTCAACTTTTTTGGATTCCATATACAAGTGAGATGATATAGTAATTGTCTTTATCTGGTTTATTTCACTTAGGATAGTTCCCTTCAGACTCAGCCATGTTGTTGCACATGGCAGGATTTCTCTTTTTATTGATGACTATTATACCATTGTGTGCATGCATATGCTACACACAGACATCACAGTTTGTTTGTTTGTTTGTTTGTTTTCAAAATCTCAGTTTATTTACTCATCTATTGATGGATGCTTCAGTTATTTCCATGTCTTAGTTATTGTGAATAATGAATGCTGCAGAGAACATTAGTGCAGATATCTCTTCAACCTACTTATTTCATTTCTTTTAGACACACTCAGGAGTAGGGTTGGTAGATCATGTAGTAGTTCTATTTTTAATTTTTTGAGGGACCATCATAATGTTTCCCATAATGGCTGTACCAAGTTATACTCCTACCAACAGTCTACAAATGCTCCCTCTCTCCCATGTCCTTCCCAACACTTATCTCTTTTTGTTATTTCTTTAAATAAGGACCATCCTAACAGGGGTGAGATGCTATCTCATTGTTGTTTTGATAGATTCACACTGTTGTGCAAGCAATGGCCAGAACAATCTGTACACTCATTGCTGTGAACCCACATGACTCCGTCAATCACTTCCTTGCTCTCTCTCTGAACCACTTTATGGCGGGCTTATCTCATTCCTTTTCTACCTTGGACTAGAATCCTTCATGCTTCTGAGGAAAGATAAGGGTTCATATTGATTTTTAATCTAGTCTTTCTTACCTGTGTCTTTCCATTCGTCTCTCACTCTGGCACTTACTTGAGCCTAGCAATCCAAGCCCCAAGTGAGGAACTTTAAAAATGTTATGTGATAAGATAGTCAGCCTCATTAGAAGTCAAAGATATGCAACTCTAGTTTGTAAATATTAAAAATTTGAAAATAACCAACTGAAAGGAGGAAAGAGATAGGAAGCAAACCTCTCATGCACCAATCATATGAAAATAAATAGGTACTAGGTTTGCTTGGCAAGCAGTTTGGTAAATATGTCAAAGTGTTGAATAATCTTTGACCCATCATTTCCAGATCTAGCAATTTATTCTGAGGAAATCATAGGAAACTTGCTTAAAGCTATATGTAGGCCCAATGTTGAAGACTGAAATACTGTTTATCATAATGTACAAGAGAAACAGCCAGGGCTGGGGATTTAGCTCAGTGCTGCCTTGAAAGCGCAAGGTCCTGAGTTTGATCCCTGATACTAAAGGAAAAAAAAAAAGAGAGAAACAACCAGAGAGTGGCTGCTCACCAACATAGCCCTACCTCACATGGACATAGTAGGTGCTCTATGAATATTCATTAAGCAAACTAACCTATGAATCTCCAGGAACAAGATGTTCATTAAATCAACACGGGTACAACTTTTTTTTGGGGGGGGGGGGGTACCAGGGATTGAACTTGGGACCTTACGTTTGCATGGCAGGTGGTAGAACCACTGAGCTAAATCCCCAGCCCCAATGCAGGTACAACTTTGCAATATAATACTTTGCAATCACGAAAAAGTGCTACAGTAGATTTATTATGTGATGACTGGTGGCCAGAATAATGATCCCCTAAAGAAACCCCAGAATCTATGAGTATGTGCAGCTAGCTACATACAAAGGAGAATTAAGGTTGCAGATAGAACTAAAGTTGCTAATCAGCTGGCCTTAAAATAGGGAGCTGAGCCTGGATTATCCCAGTGGGTCCAGAGTAATCAAAGATCCTTAAAAGTGAAAGAAAGACCAACCCAGCCAGGGCTACTGCCTTCTTCTTTTTTTTAACAGAGTCTCACTATGTAGCCCAGGCTGGCCTCGAACCCACAGGAATCTTCCTTCCTTAGCCTTCTGAGTGCTGGGATTACAGGTATTTGCCACCACATCCACCAGGCTCCAGGTTTTAAAATGAGGGGAGGGGACCACACACCAAGCAATTGGGCTCCCCCTAAAACTGGGCAGGGGAAGGGTATGCATCCTCCCACAGCTCCCAGAAAGGGAGGTGGCCCAGCCACCTTGACTGTGACCGGGTTGGACCCATTTTCAAACTTGTGATTTACAGACTGTGACAAATTTGTGTTGCCACGATTCATTAAATTGGTGGTCGGCTGGGTGTGTTGGCACACGCCTGTAATCCCAACACTCAGGAAGTTGAGGCAGGAGGATTGCTGGAAATTTGAGGCCAGCCTGGGCTACATAGTGAGTTCAAGGCCAGTCAGAACTACATAGTGAGACCCTGTCAAAAAACCCAAAAACAATAACGACAAAAAACACAGGGATGAGTTTAAAAAGTAGGTTGCAAGGTAACATTATGGTGTTGCTGTGATTTAAATCTATCACCCTAAATCAGTGTTGGAAACCTCCCCCCACCTCAACAGTGTTGGCAGTGGAGCTTTGAGGGGTTTATGTGGGAAGTGCCCAGGGCAGAGCCTCAGGGATGGGTTAATGCCACCATTGAAAGTGCTGTGGGGAGTGGCTTCGCTCTGTCTTCCCTTTAAGTCCTCACCAGATGCTGACTTGGACTCCCAGCCTGTAGGACTGAGAGGAGTTGGGCTTCTGTTGTAAATTACCCAGTGTGAGGTTTCCTGTGGTTGCACCAAAAAGACGGAGGTGTGATTCCGCCTCCTGTGTGTGTGTGTTCATCGTGCTGAGAAAGATGCATAGAAGTTACACTTAGCCTCTAATTAATGATCATGCATTTATCTAATAGTGCCTGAAAAATAAGGCTTTGCTTTCTTTCTTACTAATCCAAGACTAGAAGTAGGTGGTTACTGGTCCGGGCTCAGTGGAAAGGGGAAATGGGCAGGACATGGGTGTGCAGGTCCCCTGAACCCACAGCAGGGCAGACTTGGGCCAGAACCGAGTTCACCTCCTGGCCCCCTGCTCCAGAGCAGGGCTAATGCCCTTCCTTGTCTCTGTGTCGAGACCCCCCGCTGTGTCTCACAGTTCTCAAAATAGCTGAGGAATCCCCAGTGTGTCACCTTCGGGAATGGCCCGGTCTTTCAGCAATGACTGGGGAAATATTAAAATACATGCATATGGGCTGGGGATTTAGCTCAGTGGTGCTGCCACCTGCCTCAAAAGTGCAAGGTCCCTAGTTCGATCCCTGGTATGAAAAAAAAAAATATATATATATATGTATATATATATATATACACACATATGCATAGAATGGTCATTTTATTTGACTATTCACTTGCCTACAGACTATAATAGTCATATTTAATAGGCTATTCACTTGCCAAAACTCATGGGACTGTCCACTGAAGATAGATGACTCTTTAAAAATAACAATTAAAAAAATAAACCTCAGCTTTAATTTCATACTCACTGTGTATGATCACAAGTACTATTAGAGGCATGGTGGTGCACGCCTGTAACCCCAGCACTCAGGAGGCTGAAGCAGGAGGATCGCTTCGCCTTTGAGGCCAGTTTGAGAGGACATGAGACTTCGCAACTGCAGCTCTGGACAGGATAACATAAACCGTGATGCGGGTAAGAATTCTGAGGGGAAACGTTTCCGACTAGACACTGTGGTTTGGTTATATAGCAGAACAAATATCTTTTCAGACACGTATATAACATAAACATATTTCCTGAATAATATATTCCATCAAAAATAAGAGAACAAACCAAGGAAAGAAGAAGACCTGTTACATAAGAAAGAGGCTTCAACTTCAGCAAGAGGGGACGGAAACGGCCTGCAGCATGGTAGGGATACACTTCAACACCAGTGAGACACTTCCAGACACAACACCAGGCTCCAAGATGGACCTCTTCAAGATTAAATATAAAAAACAACAACAACAAAAAGATGAAATATATAGCTGGGTGTGGTGGTGCACGCCTGTAATCCCAGCAGGTGGGAGGCTGAGGCAAGAGGATCACAATGAGATTGAGGCCAGCCTGGGCTACATAGTGAGACCCTATCTCAAAAAAAAAAAAGAAAAAAAAAAGATTGAATACACAGAATGATGGGCCGGGGATTTAGCTCAGTGGTGCCGCTGCCTGCCTCACAAGCGCAAGGTCCCAAGTTCAATCCCCAGTACCAAAAAAAAAAAAAAAACAAAAACGTAGAATGCCTCATTTATTAATATATCAAGAGCAGCGTTAGGTGAGAGTTTGGAGATGTTAACCTAAGCAGAAGGGACAAGGTCCAGGAAAGGAAAAATACTCATACTTCAAGACTCAGCTGTAAAAAGTATGGGTATAAAATTGTAAGAATTGAATACTGATTCAATCAAAAAAATGTTTTCTGGGCTGGGGATTTAGCTCAGTGGTGCCGCTGCCTGCCTCGAAAGTGCAAGGTCCTGAGTTCAATCTCCAGTACCAAAAAAATTAAAAAAATAAAGAAATTTTTTTTTTTTATCTTTTCTGGTAAGAGGAATTGAACTCAGGATTTTGCGCTTGAGAGATAGGCACAGCACCACTGAGCGAAATCCCGGCCCTTATTTTGTTTTTTTGACACAGGGTCTTGCTATGTAGTTTAGGCTAGCCTTGAACTCACAGTGCTCTCCTGCCTTGGCCTAAGGAGTGCTGGGATTATAGGCATGTGCCACTACACCTGGGATTTTTTTTTTCCCCATTAAGTTTATTGGTACATTTTAGGTATAAAATACAGCTACATTCATCATTGGGATCTTGTACCATTACATGAGTATCTTGGTTCTTATTCTTTTCCCCTTCTCCTGCCCTCCCTTCACCCCCTCCACCCTTCCCTATTTGAAAAGACTATTTTTCCTTTTCTCATATTTTTTCTTTTCCCTTCTTTCCTTTCCCCTACCCCACCTACTTCCTTTACTCCTTTATACTTTTCTTCCTCTTACACAATATCAATTATACATTTTTTAAATTACAATATCAAGATCTAGAAGACATTACCACAGATTTTACAGAATTTAAAAGGATATAGAAACCATATTACAAAAATATTTTTTGAAATAAATTGAACAACTTCTAAGAGGTTTGGGAGACAAATTAATGAAACTGACTCTGGATGAAATATAAAATTTGAATAGCACCTATTAAAGAAAGTATATTTCTAGCTTGAAAACCTACCTATATGACAACAACAGGCTCATAAACATTTTAACTGATAAATTATATCAAAATTTAAAGCAGAAAGAAAAAGCCATATGATCCTGTCAGTAGTTGGAGAAAAAGTATTGGACTAAATTCTACAGCTGTTCATGGTAAAAGCTATCAGGAGACTAGAAGCAGAACAGAAACTTCTCAACAGATAAAAGACATGTACTCCATACTTCCAGGGAAAATGCCTTATATGAATGGAGAAGATACAATGCTTTCTCCCTATAGTGGGGAACAAGGGCAGATATGCCTACTCTTCATCTGTCCATTAAACTTTGAAACATAGGCCCAAACCAAAATAGTCTGGCAATAAAGTGACACAATTAGGATAGGATTGGCAAGGTAGAAAATCTTGCACCATGAGCAAAATCTTTGCTGTTATCTGAGTAATTATTTCTGATTTCATTTTTCCCAGATCCTCTTTTGTTGCCAGTTCAGAGAGTCCAGGTGGTTAAGTATCAGAGTGTTCCATCTCGTTTCCCTTTGGGGTTGCTGTAGGTGATCCAGAAGTCTGTTTTTGAGGCTTGTTTACGTGTCTTCTCATTTCCGGGGGGGGGGGTTGCTTCTGGCGCCCACGCAGCTCACCTTCTCTGCCCTAGGAGCTTGGGATGGTGGTGGGGGAGCTTCTTTCCGAGTGCTGGGACCAACTCATCTTCTCTGCCCTAGGAGCCTAGGATGGTGGCAGGAGAGCTTCCTTCCGGGTGCTGGGACTGGCTCACCTTCTCTGAAATAAAATCTTTATATGTAGATGAAATGATCATCTACAGAGAAAATACTAAGAAATCTCAAGGAGCCCCTAGAACTTGTATTTGAATTTAGCAGGATTAGAAAACACAAGGTATATATAAAAATTCAGGTTTATGTATACTTGCTATAAATAAGAATTGGATATTGAAATTTAAAAGTTATGTAGGAGTACAAAGAACCTAGAAAAGTAAAAAGAAAAATAAAGCAGTGTTGGAAGACATTTAGTACCTAATATTAAGAGTTCCTCTAAAGCTACAGTAATCAAGGCAGTGTTGGTATAAGGAAAGACATATAGATCGTTGGAATAAAATGGAGAATCTAGAAATAGAACCACACATATATGGCCCAGTGAGATTATTTTTTTGTTGTTTTTTTTGGTACCAGGGATCGAACTTCGGTCCTTGTGCTTGCAGAGCAGGCGGCGGAACCACTGAACTAAATCCCAGGCCCCGGTCCAGTGAGTTTTGAAAGATTATTTAACATTGACATTGAATCAGCCCGCTGCAGAAAGGCAGGTCTGTGCACGCCCTACCGAGGTCCTGAGTCACGCGGAAGACGCCGAATCACCCCACTGCAGACAGGCAGGTCTGCCCATACCCTACCGAGGTCCCCAGTCCCGCGGAACACGCCGAATCAGCCCGCTACAGACAGGCAGGTCTGTGCACGCCCTACCAAGGTCCTGAGTCGCACAGAAGACACCTAATCACCCCGCGGCAGACAGGCATCCACCTGATTCCACAATACAAAGACGCAGAGGACACCAGACCACCAGACCAAGGTACTGAGTCCCACTGCTCCTGGTCCAGAGGAAGGGGCTTCCCGGTCATCATCCCTCCCACTGCTGCCAGCCCAGAGGAAAGGGCTTTTGGGCCACCTTCTGTCCCGCTGCTCCTGGCCCAGAGGAAGGGGCTTCTGAGCCACCATCCCACTGCTCCTGGTCCAGAGGAAGGGGTTTCCCAGCCACCATCCCTCTGGCTGCTCCCAGTCCACAGGAAAGGGCTTTTGGGTCACCATCCCTACCGCTGCTCCCGGCCCCTGTCCCACCTCACCCAGCTCAGAGGAGGTAATCCGTGCAGGCGCTAGCAGCCCTCCACCCCAGTCAAAATGAGAAAACACGTAAATAAGTCTCAAAACCAGACTTCCAGATCACCTACAGCAACCCCAAAGGGAAATGAGATGGAACACTCTGATACTCAACCACCTGGACCCACTGAACTGGCAACAAAAGGGGATCTGGAAAAAATGAAATCAGAAATAATTTCTCAGATAACAGGAGAAATTGTGCCCCTAGTGCAAGATATGATTAATAAATCTAGAGAGGAGCTCAGGAACATGATGGAATCCCAACATAAGAAACAAATGGAATCCATAAAATAGATGCAAATAGATTTCCAGGACATGAAAAACTCCATTGAAAGTCTACACAGCAGAATGAGCCAATGTGAGGACAGAATTTCAGATATAGAAGATAAGATTGCAATTAGTGACCAGGAAAAGAAAAATTGCTTCAAAATTATAAGGGAACATGAGAAATCAATCCAGCAGCTTCTAGATGATGCAAAAAAAGAATAACATAAGACTGATTGGGCTCAATGAAGAAACAGGAGAGAGTGGAGATGACATAAAAAACCTCTTCACAGAAATAATGGCAGAAAACTTCCCAAGCAGGGGAAAAGATCTGGACATACAGATAAGTGAGGCATATAGGACTCCAAACAGCCTTGATCAAAAAAAATCTACACATAGGCATATAATAGTTAGGATTCCAGAAACACAACAGAAGAACAAAGTTCTCCAAGCAGTCAGAGAAAAGAAACAAATCACATACAAAGGAAAGCCCATCAGAATCACAGCTGACTTCTCCACACAAACCATCAAGGCAAGAAGAGCTTGGAGTGACACATTCCAAGCCCTAAAGGAAAACAGCCTCCAACCCAGATTGATGTACCCTGCAAAACTATCTTTCAAAATTGATGGAGAAATAAGATACTTTCATGACAAAGAGCATCTTAGGAACTTCATGAATACCAAACCAGCACTCCAAAGAATTTTACACAATAGCCTAGGAACAGACATTGAGGATCCCAACCCCAGGAAGCAAAGCAGAATGAACCCATCTGGCATAACAAGAAATTAAATGGAAAGGGGGAGAACCCAACAAAGAGAAAAAGTCATGGCAATGACAAGGCAATACGTTTCAGTTATAACCATCAACGTTAATGGTCTCAATTCACCAATCAAAAGAAATAGACTGGCAGAATGGGTCAAGAAGCAAAATCCAACAATATGCTGCATACAAGAAACACACTTAATTCAAAAGGAAACTCATAGACTGAAAGTTAAAGGGTGGAAAACAATACTCCATGCAACAGGAACCCGAAAAAAAGCAGGAGTAGCTATCCTCTTGGCAGATCAAGTAGATTTCAAACCAACACTGACTAAGAGAGACAAAGAAGGACATTACATCCTTGTAAAGGGAAGAATCCAAGAGGAAGAGATGACAATCATAAATATCTATGCACCAAACACTAGTGCACCCAACTATATAAAACAAATACTAACAGACATGAAAAGTCATATATGCACTAATACAATTGTAGTGGGGGACCTCAACACCCCACTGTCACAAATAGATAGATCAACTAGACTAAAAATAAGTAATGAAATACTAGAACTCAATCAAACTCTTGAACAAATGAACTTAACAGATGTTTACAGAGTCTTCCACCCCACAAAATCAGAATACACATTCTTCTCAGCTGCACATCGGTCATTCTCAAAGATAGACCAGATACTCACACATAGAACATGTTTAAGTAAGTGCAAAGGAATTGAAGTTATCCCCTGTACATTATCAGACCATAGTGGGATGAAATTGGAGATCCATAGCAAAAGAAACTCAAAAAAATTCATAAACATGTGGAAATTGAACAACACACTTCTGAATAACCAATGGGCCACAGAGGAAATTAAAGAAGAAATCAAACAGTTCCTTCAATTAAATGACAATGACAATACAACATATCGGAATCTATGGGACACAATGAAAGCTGTCCTACGAGGGAAATTCATAGCAGTGAATAGGCATATTAGGAAAACAGAACGAGCCCAATTAAACAACCTGATGCTGAACCTCAAGCTTCTAGAAAAAGAAGACCAGGACAACCCAAAACCTCATACAAGGGAAGAAATTATAAAGATCAGAGGAGAAATCAATGCAATGGAGACTAAAAGAATGATACAAAAAATCAATGAGGCCAAGAGTTGGTTCTTCAAAAGAATCAACAAAATTGACAAACCTTTATCCAACCTTGTCAGAAAAAGGAAAGAAAAGGCCCAAATCCATGCAATTAGGAATGAAAAGGGTGAAATGACAACAGACCCAGCAGAAATCCAGAGGATCATCAATACCTACTTCCATAACCTATATGCCAATAAGATGGACAACACAGAAGAAATGGACAGATTCCTAGATACATATGAATTACCAAAGTTGAACGAAGAAAACCTAAAAATTCTGAACAACCCAATATCAACCAATGAAATTGAAAATGTAATTTAAAACTTATCAATTAAGAAAAGCCCAGGCCCTGATGGCTTCACTGCTGAATTCTAAAAGACATTTAGAGAGGAACTGCTGCCACTACTGTTTAAACTCTTCAATGAAATTGAAAGGGAAGCAATACTCCCAAATTCATTCCTGGAAGCAAGCATCACCTTGATCCCCAAAGCAGAGAAAGACTCAACTGAAAAAGAGAACTATAGGCCAATCTCACTAATGAACATAGATGCAAAAATCCTTAATAAGATACTGGCAAACAGAATGCAGAAGATCATCAAGCAGATCATACACCCTGATAAAGTGGGATTCATCCCAGGGATGCAGGGATGCTTCAATATACGAAAATCAATTAATGTAATACACTATATCAATAGAGCCAAGGACAAAAACCATATGATTATCTCCATAGACGCAGAAAAAGCATTTGACAAAATCCAACATGCATTTATGATAAAAACCCTCCAAAAAATTGGAATAGATGGTCTCTACCTCAAACTGATAGAAGCCATCTATGAAAAACCAACAGCCAATATCATACTAAATGGTCAAAAACTGAAATCCTTCACACTAAAATCAGGAACAAGACAAGGATGTCCACCATCACCACTCTTGTTCAATATAGTTCTGGAAACATCAGCCACAGCAATTAGACAAGAGAAAGAAATAAAAGGAATGAAGATAGGAAATGAAGAAGTCAAATTGTCATTATTTGCAGATGACATGATACTCTATATAGAAGATCCCAAGAACTCCACCAAAAGTCTTCTAGACTTAATAACCAAATTCAGTCAAGTAGCTGGTTACAAGGTTAACACACAAAAATCAATAGCATTCCTCTACACCAATGACAGACTCACTGAGAGAGAAATAGGGCAAATAATTCCTTTCACAATAGCATCCAAAAAACTGAAATACCTAGGAATCATCCTAACAAAAGAAATCAAAGACCTCTTCTCTGAAAACTATGGCATTCTGAAAAGAGAGATTGAAGATGATATCAGAAAATGGACAGACATCCCCTGCTCCTGGGTAGGAAGGATTAATATAGTGAAAATGGCCATACTTCCAAAACTGCTATATTGATTTAATGCAATTCCAATTGAGATCCCAGCAGCATACTTCATAGCAGACCTCAAGAAAAAAATTCAACAATTCATTTGGAGCAAGAAGAGACCCAGAATAGCAAAAGCAATTCTAGGTAACAGAGACATGGCAGGGGGTATCACAATCCCCAACCTGCAACTATACTACAAAGCTACTGTGATAAAAACAGCATGGTACTGGCAAAGAAACAGACTTGAGGACCAGTGGAACAGATTAGAAGATGCAGAAACAACGCCAGACACACTCAGCCATCTCATCTCCAACAAAGGAGCCAAACACCCTCACTGGAGGAAAGATAGCCTCTTTAATAAATGGTGCTGGAAAAATTGGGCTTCAACTTGCCAAAGATTAAAACTAGACCTATATCTCTCACCATGCACTAAACTAAAATCAAAATGGATTAAAGATCTAAATATTAAAATAGAAACTCTGAACCAGTTGGAACAGAGGTTAGGTAGAACCCTTGAAGACATCAGTGTAGGAAAAGATTTTATGAACAAAACCTCAGTTGCCCATGAACTAGCACAAACAATCAACAAATGGGATCTCTTCTTATTAAAAAGCTTCTGCACAGCAAGAGAAACCACCAGCAGTGTGAAGAGACAACCCACAATGTGGGAAAAAATCTTCACCTGCTCTTCCTCAGACAAACGTCTACTATCTCGAATCTATAAAGAACTTAAAAAGATCAGACCTCCCAAATTGAAAGACCCAATCCAAAAATGGGCATCTGAAATGAACAGACATTTCTCAGACAAAGAAGTAGAAATAGCAAATAAATACATGAAAAAATGTTCAACATCACTGGTCATTTGAGAGATGCAAATGAAAACAACACTGAGATTCCACTTCACTCCAGAAAGAATGGCTGCTATCATGAAATCAACCAATAACCAATGCTGGCAGGGCTGTGGGGAAAGAGGAACCCTGCTCCACTGCTGGTGGGAGTGTAGACTGGTGCAACCACTGTGGAAATCAGTATGGAGATAGCTCAAAGAACTAGGACTGGAAGTCCCATTTGACCCCGCTATTCCACTGCTGGGGATCTTCCCCGAAGAATTAAAAGAATCATACCACAGTGATATATGTGCACCCATGTTCATAGCAGCGTAGTTTGTAATAGCTAAAACTTGGAAACAGCCCAAATGCCCATCAACTGGAGACTGGATCAAGAAAATGTGGGTTTTTTTATAAAATGGAGTACTACTCAGCCATAAAAAATGAGAAATTAGAGACATTTATAGCTAAGTGGATGCACACTGAGGCAATACTCTTAAGTGAAATAAATAGGACACACATGTAAATACCGAATAGTTTCTCTGGTGTGAGAAACTGAAAGTGTAAATAAGGACTAAATGTATAATAGGTAATGTGAAATAGGAAGAAAAGGGGCAAAGGGGAAGGAAGTGGGAGGGCTAGGGGAAAGGATAGAAAGGAATGGGATTAATATGAGAAAATGGAAAAATAGGAACAAAATCTTTGTAAATAGGGAGGACTGGAGGGGTTGAAGGGAGGGCTGGGCAAGGGTGAAAAAATAAGAACCAAGAGAGAATATGTAAAGGTGCAAATTTCCAACAATGAATGTCATTATATTGTATACCTAAAATGTACCAATGATTAGAATGAATAATTGATAATGTAAAATAGGAAGAAAAGGTCCAAAGGTGTAGGGGTAGTGGGAGGGGCAGGGGAAAGGAAAGAAGGGAAAGGAAAAATGATGAGAAATGGAAAAAATGGAAATAAAGTCTTTGTAAATAGGGAAGGGTGGAGGGCATGAAGGGAGGGCTAGGAATGGGGAAAAAGTAAGAACCAAGATGCATTATGTAAAGGTACAATTCCCAATGAGAAATGTAATTGTGTTGTATACCTACAATGTACCAATAAAAGAATTTAATACAAAAAAAAGAATAAAGAATAAATGGAACAAATAAGAGAAAAAAATAAAGTACTTATATTGTTAAAAAAATTAACATTTTATAGAACATAAACTCAATTCAAGAGCAGAGGAAAAGATAGTGCTTTCAGCAAATGGCACTAGAACACCTGATATCTGTACATAAAAAATTAACCTCAACCCTTTATTTCCATACATAAAAATAACTTGAAAGGATCTATGAACCTAAATATAAAAGACTAAAACTATAAAACTTTAAGAAGAAATTATAAGGGAAAATGTTTATGAATTTAGGGTAGGCAAGAATTTCCTAGGATATAAAAAACATGATGTATAAAAGAAAAAAATTGATAAATGAGATTCCATCAAAATTTAGAACTTTAAATGACATCATTAAGAAAATGAAAAGTAGTCCTTAAACAGGCCATATTTATAATGCATATAACCTATGATCAGAATATATAAAGAACTCTTACAGCTCATTAATAGACAATCCAATTAAAAAGTAGACACAAGAAGATGATAAAAGGCCAGTACTGCACAAGGAAAGGTGTGCAACACTAGAATCAGAAAAATACTAATCAGTACAATAACAAGATTGAATTATACACCCATTAGGAAGATGAAGTTCATGACTTTTTGTTTTTATTGGATTCTCCCCCTTTACAGTTAATTTTTGTCACACCTGATGGATTCTTCTTTTCTTTTTTTTTGGTACCAGGGATTGAACTCGGGTCCTTGCACTTGCGCAGCAGGCAGCGAAACCACTGAGCTAAATCCCTGGCCCCTAGCACCCAATGGATTCATTCTGCTGTGCTTCCTGGGGTTGTGATCCTCAATGTCTGCTCCTAGGATATTATCTAAAATTTTTTGGAGTGCTGGTTTGCTATTCATGAAGTTCCTAAGGTGCTCTTTGTCATGAAAATATCTTATTTCTCCATCCATTTTGAAAGATAGTTTTGCAGGTTACATCAATCTGGGTTGGAGGCTGTTTTCCTTTAGGGCTTGGAATGTGTCACTCCAAGCTCTTCTTGCCTTGATGGTTTGTGTGGAGAAGTCAGCTGTGATTCTGATGGGCTTTCCTTTGTATGTGATTTGTTTCTTTTCTCTAACTGCTTGTAGAACTTTCTCCTTGTGTTGTGTTTCTGGAATCCTAACTATTATATGCCTATGTGTAGATTTTTTTTGATCAAGGCTGTTTGGAGTCCTATATGCCTCACTTATCTGTATGTCAAGTTCTTTTCCCTTGCTTGGGAAGTTTTTTGCCATTACTTCTGTGAACAGGTTTTTTTGTTTGTTTGTTTGTTTGTTTGTTTGGTACCAGGGATCGAACTCGGGTCCTTGCGCTTGCAAGGCAGGTGACAGAACCACTGAGCTAAATCCCCGGCCCAATGTTAACAGTTTTTTTATGTCATCTGGATGCTCTCCTGTTTCTTTATTGACTCCAGTCAGTCTTATGTTATTCTTCTTTGCATCGTCTAGCAGCTGCTGGATTGATTTCTCGTGGTCCCTTACAATTTTGAAGCAATTTTTCTTTTCCTGATCACTAACTGCAATCTTATCTTCTATATCTGAAATTCTGTCCTCACATTGGCTCATTCTGCTGTGTAGACTTTCAATGGCATTTTTAATCTCCTGGAAATCTGTTTGTATTTGTTTTATGGATTGCATTCGTTTCCTATGTTGGGATTCCATTGTGTTCCTCAGCTCCTCTATTTTTTTTATCTGTGTCCTCTCTAGATTTATTAATCATGTCTTGTACTATGGGCACAAACTCTGCTGTTATCAGAGCATTTATATCTGATTTCATTTTTTCCAGATCCTCTTTGGTTGCTAGTTCAGGGAGTCTAGGTGGTTGAGTATCAGATTGTTCCATCTCATTTCCCTTTGGGGTTGCTGTAGGTGAACCGGAAGTCTGTTTTTGAGATTTGTTTATGCATCTTCTCATTTCAAGAGCAATTATTTCTGATTTCATTTTTTCCAGATCCTCTTTTGTTGCTAGTTCAGGGAGTCCATGTGGTTGAGTATCAGAGTGTTCCATCTCATTTCCCTTTGGGGTTGCTGTAGGTGAACTGGAAGTCTGGTTTTGAGACTTGTTTACGTGTCTTCTTATTTCGACTGGGGGTGGGTGCTGCTCACAGCCATGCAGCTCACCTCCTCTGGGCTGGGAGCGGCAGAATGGCGGCCCAGAAGTCCCCTCCTCTGGGCTGGGGGCGGATCCCAGTTGTTGATTCTTTGTGCTAGTTCCTGTGCTACTGAGGTTTTGTTCATAAAGTCTTTTCCTATGCCAATGTCTTCAAGAGTTCTACCTAACTTATCTTCCAGCAAGTTTAGTGTTTCTGTCTTAATATTTAAATCTTTAATCCACTTTGATCTTAGTTTAGTGCATGGTGATAGGTATGAGTCTACTTTTAATCTGTGGCAGGTTGAAATTCAGTTTTTTCAACACCATTTATTAAATAGGCTATCTTTCCTCCAACAAGGGTGGTTGACTCCTTTGTCAAAGATGAGGTGGCTGAGTATGTCTGAAGTTGTTTCTGCATTTTCTAATCTATTCCACTGATCCTCAGGTCTGTTTCTTTGCCAGTACCATGCTGTTTTTATCAGAGCAACTTTGTAGCATAGTTTCAATTTCAGGATTGTGATACCCCCAGCCATGTCTCGATATCAATTTTTTTCACTATCAATCTTATCATTGCCAGGTGTGGTGGTGCATGCCTGTAATCACAGCACTTGGGAAGCTGAGGCAGGAGGACTGCAGTGAGTTCAAGGCCACCCAGGGCTACATATTGACTTTGAGTTCAGCCTGAACTACATAGTGAGAACCTGTCTCAAAAATAAAAAAATTTATCATGCTATCACTATTACTTTGTTTTTCTTCATATAGGAGCCTTATGTTATGTCTTTTTGAAATCCAGAGATTGTGTTATACATTTCTCTATTGTGAAACTTGCAACATTTTTTCAGGAATTTCGGCTTTGTTCTTTGAAATAGTTCCTGTGCTGGTCAACTGGTGTCTTTTTAGCAAATTTAACATCAGTGGGTAACTCATGAACCAACTGTTGAATGTGACATTTGGGTTACTTTTTAAAATAGGTGCCACAAATCTGTTCACAACATCATACGGTTTATTACTGTACAAATAAAGACCTGATGACTAAGTTCCAGGATAAATTTCTAAATTCAAGGTGTAAAATGTCTTCACATCTACCAATGCAAATGTTTTTATGCCATATTTAGAAGGTTTATTTGGCATACATTATCAAAAGCTTCAACAACCACAAAATAATGCAAGTTGTCAATTGTCATGTATTCAGATGGTGTATAAATCACTTGACGGTTCAAAAAAAAACTTTCAAAAAGTGAGTGAATAGGAGCCAAATTGTTGAATTTTTTTTTTTTTGCCAAGTCTTTTTGTTGTCAAAACATAGGCAATTTTGAAGGAAATCAAATCTCTTGCATGTGATTACTATTCTAAAAATCTCAGTGCCACATCTGTCATTCACCATAGATTCTGACAATTAGAATAATAAAGTCCTGCTGTGAAGGCTTTTAGTTCAGATAGTGAAGTCAAGGTAAATATATCTTTGAGTATTACTATAGATGCCTAGTGTTTCAACTATATTTCGTTATTAGTGTATTTCAAAACATCTTGTTTTACATCCTATATTACAAACAATTTCCAACTTTGAATTACAGTGTTGGCATTCCATCCAATAGGTTTCAGTCTTGGCAAGAATCTGATAACGTATTCTGACCTAGTTCTCATGTTGGATCATTCATGTATACATGACTATTTTGTAGCATTTTGACTAGTCAAATATTTATTTACATTATTGTTTTCTTCCTCATCTGAATCAAGGTCTTCATTCTGTACTTCTCTGTCATATCTTGCTCCATCTCACTGTCACAACTTCTTTGGCTTACATGATCCAAGTCATCATCCATAGCTGAATCATCTGATGACTCACTTTCAACCTCCTCCTAAAGTTGTAAAAGTGGATTTTCATGTGATATTGTACTGAATTGTGCTAATTCTATAAGAAAAAAATTTTTAAATGTGATAAAAATTATAAATACACAAAAACGTACATAGCACTTAATGTGGGTAAAACCTATTTACACTTTGACACATGCACACACCTTACTGTTTGTCTTACCAAGTGGGTGAACACAAAGATTACTTCCTGTATTCCCCCAGCACAGCTACTGAGATGCATAGCCAGCTACTGTTATACTAAGGTACATATTTTTATTAGAAAAATATGGTCAGGGTTTTTTTTACCCACTATAATGCCCCTTATTAAGACAACATCTTGCTTTGTGGTGCAGGCTGGTCTTAAACTTACTATGTAGCCAAGGCTGGCCTTGAATTCATAGCAATCCTCCTGCCTCAGCCTCCTGAGTGCTGGGATTACAGGCAAGCCCCACCATGCCCATCTTTCAACCAAAAATTGATCCAACTGCATTAGGAAGATGGGAAGTGTCCATGTGTATGTGGGGTGTGTGTGCTAAATCCTCATATATTTTTGCAATATAATAAATGCAATAATTTAGACATAAATATCTAAATTTAGTTCTGGGAAATGGGAGCATGAGCAAAATAAAACATCACAGAGATGAGCTGTAATTTGTGGAAAACACTTTGTTCTGGGGCAGAGAAGGCATCACTGTGAACAGCTCCCAGCTGCTTATCCAACAAGACAGAGAGAGGAGCACATGGGTGACTCTGAGTCAAGAGGTGAATGTTTGCTAGGTAGGCACCTGGCCAAGGGGCCCCTGCATGCATATTCATCAGAACAGCTGCTCTAGGAGCAGGAAGAGCAGACCAAACACACAACACAGCTTAGAGTCTATGGAAAATCCATACAGGGAACAAAGAAAAGGCACAAGAAAATCAAGTTATATATATATATATAAGTTTATATGTTTTATATATTTTTTCTAGCGACATATATATATATACATATCGCTAGAAATTGATGACTGGAGAATTGGAGTACAAAAGTGAAAGCTGGAAAAAAGGAAAGAAAAAAATTTTTAAAAAGAAGGAAAAAAGAGTGAAAGATGTAACCAAATATTTTACACTGATAGAAAGGTAGAAAGTAGTATTAGTACATTAATTATATTTAGGATATCATTTGAAGGTGATACATCTCAGCTAAGTGTATTTTATTTTATTTATTTTATTTTTATTTTTATTGTTTGTAATAGCATTTGTTTATAAAACATATTAAAAGACTGGTTAGTAATTTAGTCTTGGGGTTTCTTTTAAAATGGAGAATAGGGGAACTAGTTAGGAGTTCACAAAGAATATTTCTGCATGATATGTTGACTCTAAATTCAAAAGACAATACCACATCAATCCTATAAACTATATTATGAATTCCTTATTTAAGGTATTGGTTAACATTTTTTAAAAATCCTCATTTCTTTAATAAGTACTATAAATGGTTCTTGAAAGCCAATTGTAGACATGGTATACTCAGTCCAACTTGTTGGGGTCTGGAGGCTCATTTTTATGTGACTATCCAATTTAGAGTTAAATGGCGTTACGAAAAAATTAAAGTCATGTGCAGGATAATCAATTCCTTAAATGATAAAGCTTCCAAGCTCCCATCATTCTGGTTCCCCTTCTTTTCACTTTCATTTACATAGTCCTTTCTCTTAAAGAAGCAAAAAAATACATAAGTTCACCAAAATTCTGAAAGTCAGTTTGTACAGCAGTGAATGAAGAGTAGCTTTGGAAAAAAAAAAAAAAAAAAAAAGAGTAGCTTTGGCCTTTGAAATTACAGTCCCTGTCATCACAGATATTTTCTTCATTCTGGGTCAAGGCGAGGTAAAACAGGAAGAATAAGATTCCCAAATGCAGAGTCTTGAGTTATGAAGTATCCAGATGAATGTGCGTGAGCATGCTGCAAGGGTGCCTTCTGTTGGGCTGCAATACGCTGCTGCTCAGCATGATCCCGGAAGTCCTTATTAAGAGAGGGCCTTGAGAGCGCAATGCTAGCTCCAGGATGATTTGTTGAAGATTGGTTCTGCATAAGTAATTTTCTTTTTCCTTTGTCCAGTTCTGCCAAAATTGCAACTCTATTTTTGTTTTGAAAACCTTGTCCTGAAGAATTTGCTGCCATCTTCCTATTTTGTTTCAATCGTGCTCAGTTGCAAATGATCAGCCCTTTATCATTACCTAGGACAGGAGGGCGCTCTGGGGTCCGCACTGTCAGATCGCGGCGGTCCAGACGGCCAGCTAAGTGTATTTTACAACACCAAGTTAAACTCGAAGTATAGAAAACAGAAAATAGGGCCAGGGATTTAGCTCAGTGATTCCGGCGCCTGCCTCGCAAGCGCAAGGTCCCGAGTTCAATCCCCGGTACCAAAAAAAAAAAAAAAAAAAAGAAAACAGAAAATAATTTCATCATTGGGCATTATAGACAATATCCCACAGTTTAAAACGATCTCATTACAACAAATATCTAAACCGGTCAAATGATGAGAAGTACTATACGCAAAACAAAGCAAGTAAATAATTTCGTGGGGGAGTTTTTAAAGATTTAAAGAAGAAAAAATGATGTAATGTGAGAGATCTATGCTTAAATACACCTCTCATGTCAAAAATGTAAATGGACTTAACTCACCTATTAAATAGATTGGCAGATTGGATCACAAAGCAAAATCGAACTCTGGGCTGTTTGCTCTCAGAACAAAACGATGCATAAATATTAACAATAAAATGATGGGCAATGGAGCAATAGTGGAAGTGCAAATAAAAAGAGAGAAGGTGTCATAATCAAGCAAGGTGAATCCAAGTCAAAATCATTAAGCACGTCCAAGGGCCGGGGATTTAGCTCAGTGGTTTTGCTGCCTGCTGCGCAAGCTCAAGGACTGCGCAAGTTCAATCCCCGGTACCAAACAAACAAACAAAAACCATTAAGCATGTCAAAGAAACATACTTTGAATGATAAAGTGTCCATTTCACAATGAAGATATAACAGTCATAAGTATGCAAAAAAAAATCTTTAGAAAAAAATAGCTTTAGTATTCAAATAAAAAAAGTGATAAGAGTTACAAGGACAGTAGTAGCAGAAGATTGCAGTCCATGGGCCAGGAATTTAGCTCAGTGGCACTGCACCTGCCTTGCAAGTGCAAGATCGTAAGTTCGATCCAAAGCACCAAAAAAGAAAAAAAAGAAAAAGAACATTGCAGTACCTGACAGGTGACATCTTTTAAAAAGTATAAATAAACCTTGAGGGTAATTTAAATATCACAAATAGTGAGGAATAGATTGTTAATCTGACTATGCCTTGAAAACAAAAAATAGACTTCCCTTCCAAGGTCCCACAGACCATTCACTAAAACTATACATCGGACCACAAAGAAAATAATATCAGATGCTTATATACTGTACATCAGCCTCTTGTCTAAGCATTTCACATCATTAACTCAATCTCAATAATTTTTCAAAGTATGTGTACTATTACCTCCATTTTGGCACATTGAAAAAGGAAACCACAGAATGCTTAAATCATTTGTGCCAAGGTTGCACAGTGCTAGTAAACAGTGGAAATGGAGTTTGACTCAGATGACCTAGTTCCTGCCCTGTGGTCCTTTTTTTTTCTTTTTGAGGAAGGGTCTTGCTATACAGCTCAGGCTGGCCTTGAACTCACAGTGATCCTCCTGCCTCAGCCTCCTGAGTGGTGGGATCACAGGTGTGTCACACCTCACCCAGCTTCCAAGCTGTGCTCTTAACTGCAAGGCCAGAGACACTCTTCAATAAAGTCTTGGCAATAGAATCTTTGTGGGTATCTCCTAATCATAGTGCCATAAAATTAGAGATTAATAGTAAAACCAGAAAATTAAGTACCCTGCCATCCAACACAATTTGATTTTCAATACTTTGAGTGGAACTCAGAGCCTTGCACATGCTAGGCCTATCACTGAACTACATCCACAGCCCCTAAGTGAATTTTTTAAAAAAGAAAAGAAAAGAAAATCAAGTTGCCAACTAACCAAACAAACAACAAACCCAGACAAAAAAATTTTAAATTTTTGGGTAAAATAGAAAAATCCAAAATAGATTAAAGCCCAGAAGACAAATTGTTTGAATTCCTCTAATAAACAAGAACACCAGACATAGCGGTACATGCCCCTAAACTCAGAACTCAGGAGATTGAAGCAGGCAGATCACAGTGAGTTCAAGGCCAGCCTGAACTACATAGCAAGACCTTGTCTCAAAACATTAAATAAGGGTTGAGGATTTAGCTCACTGGTGCTGCACCTGCCTCACAAGCGCAAGGTCCTGAGTTCAATACCCATACCAAAAAAAAAAAAATCAAATAAATAAATACATAAACAAGAAAAAGACTGACTTACAGGTCTTATAAACAAGTAAAAACAGCATTGAAATGAACATAAGGACTCCATAAATAAAAACTAATATATCCTGAAATTAATGAATTTTAGAATAGAAAAATATTACTGATAAGTATGTAGTATAAATGGTTGTTTCAAACAAATAAAATAGATGACAGGCCAGGGATTTAGCTCCGTGGTCCCACTGCCTGCCTGGCAAGCACAAGGTCCCGAGTTCGATCTCTGGTACCAAAAAAAAGATGAGCCTTATCTAACTGATATAGGAGATAGAACGTGGTAAAGCTGGCTGGGGAAGTGAGATAGACCTGTCATTCACAAGATCCCAGGGCAACACAAGGACCCGTACGTAGAACTGAGTTCCCAGATGTGGACAGCATAAAAGAAGAGCGACCATCATGGAAAGCCACTATCATGGGTTTCCACAATAGCAGTGTACTTTTTTTTTTCTGTTACTGGGGATCGAACTCAGGACCTTGCACTTGTGCAGCAGGCACCAGGACCACTGAGTTAAATCCCCAGCCCCTAGCAGTGTACTTTTTTACTTTGGCTTTTATCCCCTTTTTCAGCCCAAGTTTGCTCTGCAGAGATGGTTTCTTCCATACCCATTTACCCTGCACTTTTCAAATAAATGTCACTGGTTTTGGCTTGTCTCATCTAATTCTTTGTTTGAGGCAAGAAGAACCTGGAATGCTTGATTAGAGAGCCATTTCTAAAGGAACCTCCCTAGAACATAACCAACCATGTATGTGCACATGTGTTAAAACATAGAAGTTCAGCTGGGCATGGTGGTGCGCACCTGTAATCCCAGCACTCTGGAGTCTGAGTCAAAAAGATTGCCATGAGTTCAAGGCCAGCCTGGTCACATAGTGAGACCCTGTCTAAAAATATACAAAAGTTAAACTGAGCATGGTGGTGCATGCCTGTAATCCCAGCACTTAGGAAGCTGAAGCAGAAGGATTGCTATGAGTTCAAGGCCAGCCTGGGCTGCATAGTGAGTTCAAGGCCAGCCTGAGCTATGTAGTGAAATCTTGTCTCAAAAAATAAAACAAAACAAAATACAAAAAAACCCAAAAAAGCATAAAAATTCAAAATTATACAGCTCTTGGGTAAATTCTTAGCAGTGGAAATACTGATTAAAGACTATGTACATTGGTACTTTTGACACATATTGGAGAGTTGCTGTATATGGAGGTTATTCCAGTTTATGTCTCCACCATCAATGAATGAAAATGATTGTTTCCCCATATCCTCAGAAATACATCAACTTTTAAAAATATTTGTCAGCCCGCTGTAGACAGGCAGGTCTGTGGACGCTGTAGCAACGTCACGAGCCGCGCCGAACACACCGAATCAGCCTGCGCCCCGGCAGCAATCCAGTGGACACCTCCCCCCGCCCCACAGCCACCCGGTTCCACACTACAAAGACGCAGAGGTCACCGGACCACCAGACCACTGTACTAGGTAAATTGGAGTCATCTTCACCTCCCACCAGGACCGGGACTATCTTCAGGGGAAGGGCAGCTGAAACCTGCAGTACAACTCTGCAGAGTTCAACCCTACAGGAGGACAGGGAGCTCAACTTGGGACTTGCAGCCAGAAATCTGTCTGGATCTCATGGGTCTGCGACTAGCTTGCTGAGACTCATTGACTTACATCTGCACACTGCAACCCACGTTTTCTATTGTGACAGCAGAGACATACCCTGAAAGAGGCCCTTCATCTTCATGGTTATTTTTTATTTCCAAAATTAGTTCTATTATTTTGGGTTTTTTCTCTTTTCTTTTGCTCCTCTTATCTTTAATTTTTTTCCCTACTCTTTGCAAATATTTGTTTTTCTCTCCTTTTTTTCTTTTCTTTTCTCTTTCCTTTCTCTCTCTCTTACCCTCACTCTCTTGCTCTCCCACATTGTTCATCTTCTCTTTTTGTCCCTGTTTTGGTCCTCATTCGGAGTTCTTCTTTATTTTCCTATTATTTTCTTTTTCCTTCTCACCTGTGTCCTCTGACCACACTGCTAACCTTCTCCTATCCTTCTTCCCATCTGCCCCTCCCTCCCCAACCACTTCTAACTCCCCATCACAAAGGGTAAAGTTGTTATATTGAAGAGTTTATTCATTATATGTTGGGTTGGTCCTCGATCTTGATTTGTCACACAGCTAAAGGTGAAAGATCAATAACTACCACAAAATGTCATTTTCAAAGATGTACTTGATGCAATGGTGTTGCTGATTGCATCACTTGGGCTAGGGTGTTGGTATTGATCTAGTCAATGAACCTTCCTAGTATAAGGAAAATGAGATAGCCTTAGAGTCATAAGAGACTCAAAACTTAAAGACCAGCTATATCTGGAAGACACTTCTGAGAGGCAATCATTCCATAAGGGTTCTAATTACAAGCAACAAAGATACCTACAATAAGCAATTTCAAACTATCAACTCAGGAGTTAAACCAAGGACAGTACCAAATCAAAAATGAGAAGACATTTAAGTAAGGCACAAACTCAGACTTCCACCCGACCAAGGGTAAATCCTGGGGGAAATGAGATGGAAAAGTCCCATAACCAACCACCTGGATACCCTGAACTGATAGCACAGGAAGTAACAAAACAGATGAATGAGGCTCTAGAAAAATTCAAAGCAGAAATAATCTCCCAGATATCCACAGAGATGGTGAGCAGAGTGAAAGACATGATTAGAGGATCTAGAACAGAAACAGATAAAAAAATAGATGAGCTCAGAAACATGCTGGAAGCCATGAATACCCAGCATAAGAAAGAAATGGAAACCATGATCGCCCAGCATAAGAAAGAAATGGAATCCATGAAACAGATTCAAACAGATATTCAGGAGATTAAAAACTCCATTGGAAGTATGCACAGCAGATTAAGGGAATCTGAAAATAGAATATCAGATATAGAAGACAGGATCGTGGTTAGAGACCATGAAAATAGAGATTTCTTAAAAATAGTAAGGGACCACGAGAAATCAATCCAGCAACTGCAAGATGATGTAAAGAAGAATAATATAAGACTGATAGGAGTGCATGAAAAAACAAGAGAAAGCACAATTGACATAAAAAAAACTGTTCACAGAAGTCATAGTGGAAAACTTCCCAGACAGAGGTAAAGAATTGGACATACAGATAAGTGAGGCATATAGAACTCCAACTAGCCATGATCAAAAAAAATCTACATCTAGACATATAATAGTCAAGATCCCAGAAACCCAACAGAAGAACAAAATCCTACAAGCAGTTAGAGAAAAGAAACAAATCACCTACAAAGGAAAGCCCATCAGAATCACAGCAGACTTCTCAACACAAACCCTCAAATCAAGGAGAGCCTGGAGTGAAGTATTTCAAGCCCTAAAAGAAAATAACTTCCAAACTAGACTGTTGTATCCTGCAAAATTATCTTTCAAAATTGATGGGGAAATTAGATACTTCCACGACAAAGAACACATGAGAAATTTCATGAACACCAAACCAGCACTACAAGCAATTCTAAACAATATCCTAGAAAAAAGCGATGAAGGTCATAACTCCATGAGGCCCAACAGAGGGAAGCCACCGGGCAAGGTAAGACACTAAAGGGAAAGGGGGAAAAAATTAAAAAAAAAGAAATAAAAGTATTTGTCAGCCTGATATATGAAAAATAGTATCCCAGGATAGTTTTTTTTAAATGTTTATAGCTTTTTGTTTTATAACAAATTAAGAATAAAAATAAAAAGTTTTAT
Source organism: Heterocephalus glaber (assembly GCF_053883595.1). Lineage (NCBI taxonomy): Eukaryota > Metazoa > Chordata > Mammalia > Rodentia > Bathyergidae > Heterocephalus > Heterocephalus glaber. Next base: position 27,961,368 of record NW_028258153.1, read on the forward strand.
TCTTTGTTGGAACTAAAATCAGTGGGGGTTTTTTGGGACATGAAAAGAAGTTGGAAGATTTCTCCTATTATATGATTCACCACTTAAATAATATTAAATCTATAGATGCTTGGTTGAATTTCCCTATGAAACTGCCTGTTCTTTGTCCTTTTTTGGCCGGGGGGAGCCCTTACTCCTTTGGCAACATTGTAGATTTCTTCTATAGTAATTGTTCTGGATTTCCTGATTTTCTGTTCTTTCTGGAGCTGTTTTTTGTTATACCTGTCGCCCCCCCAACACACACACACCATAGGTCATAACTATGATTCACATTTTCCCCGGAAAGTATCACTTATAATTTTATTCTGCTACCTCACGCTGTAGACCTCAGTTGAATTGTCAGCCAGGCCGCTTGCCCTTTCTGGGAACAGAGTCCTGCTTCCAAGCCCATCCACCTTATCAGAAATCCTGATAACCAGACCTTATCTCACAGTTCCTTGATCTAGGAATGAACTCTGATCCAAATAAATTCAATCCTGCATCCTTCTCTTGGATTTTGTTTTTTTGTTTCATTTTTAACTTTTTGAGATAGAATCTCACTACGTAGTTCAGGCTGGCCTTGAACTTGCAGCAATCTTCCTGTCTCAGCCTCCTGAGTGCTGGGATTACAGGTGTGTGCCACCATGTGTGGCATCTTCTAATAGATTTTGGAACTAGGTATAAGGGTCTCAATGTTAATCTGGGCTGGTCTCTTTAATAAAGAAGTAAAGAAAAGTGGGAATTGAAATGAGGCCATGTTTTTAACCATATAACTTGAGGAGCAGAGAAAGCTAATCCACAGAAAGGACAGAATGAAGCACAGCTAAAAGAGAAGCAGAGGTGAGACCAAGACAGTGTGTCCTGAATCCCATGTGGCTTTTTAAATTCTTAATTCTGGTTCTGTTTCTTGGGACTTCAGTGCTTTTCTTCCCTTGGGCTCTGGAAGATAACCTAACATCTGATTTAGAACTCTCTTTTTTTCAAACTAGCTTAAATTGATTCCTTTCATAATATTTGCAAGCTAAAGCTCTAACATATTCAGCTCATCATCCTAAATCCCTGTTTCCTTCATCAAGTCTTCCATTGCCTATTCCAAATCTCTGACTTCTCTGAGTTTCCAATGTTACATTTATATATTTAGGGGAAGAGGTGAAAAAACGTTTGCCTGCCTATGCCAAAGAATACTCAAAAGTTTTTCCATCCCAAGCATGAGTGAAGTTCACACAGAAGCTCTTCATCCTCCTACTTCTGCATTGAAATCCCTACAGCTTTGCCCCATGGTTATGACCCTGTGACCCAATTGAAGAAGAAATCTATTATTTAGTATTTTGCTATTTATAGCACAATTTGCAACAATAGATTCTGCTCCAGGTGACTATTCAACATTGTGTGACAGTTCCCTCATGCAATTGGAAAACAGTTGATTGAACACAGAAAACTGGAAAACAGAAAATTGTACTTTATAAGCATTAAAAACTAGGTAGCACATAAAAGGCCCATTAATAATTTATAGTATATATAAATTGTGGTATATTTATAAATGGAACACTACACAGTAAGAAAAAAGAATGAGCTACTGATAATACACAAGAGGATGGATGATTTTAAAAACTGTCATGTTGGAAGAAAGCCAGGAGTAATATATGTGAGCTCATATTGCATGACTCCATGTGCATAAAGTTCATAAACAGGTGAAACTAACTGTGGTGACATAATTTCAGGCTGGGGGTTTCCTCAAGGGGATACTAGTTAGAAGGGGGAAGGTGAAGCTTGCTGGGGTGATGGAAATCTTATATACATTGAAATGGGTAGTGGCTGAAGAGCTGTTACGGTTTATAGCTAGCTGTCCCCCAAGGGCCTCGTGTGCTCACTGGTGGCACCTTTGGAAGGTGAGTGGATTATGAGGCTTTACAGATGACTTGCTGTTAGGAGGTGGGGTCTGGTCTGAAGGGCCAAGACACTGGGGGTGTGGCCTGGAAGGGTGTATCTTCCTCCCTAGCTCTTTCCTTCACTCTGCTTCCTGTCTGCCATGCCATGAGCAGCTTTCCTCAGCCAGGCCCCCTGTGCTATGCTGTCCTATCTTGGAGCCAGCCAACTATGGACTCAAATGTGAACCAACATAAACCTTTCCCTCCTTAAATTGTGGGGTTAGGTATTTTGTCCCGGCAACAAGGAAAGTGACTAAAACTTCAGGGGTATATATATATATATATATTTTTTTTTTGGTACCAGGGATCGAACCCAGGTCCTTGTGCTTGCAAGGCAGGCAGTGAAACCACTGAGCTAAATCCCTGGCCTGGCAAGGGGTATATTCAAAAGGAAAAATTAATCAATGTGCATTTTCTTGTTTTTTTTTTTTTTGGTACTGGGGATTGAACTCAGGTTCTTATGCTTGCGAAGGAGGCGGTGGAACCACTGAGCTAAATCCCCAGTCCAATTTTCTTGTATGTTAACAATTTCTAATTTAAATATTTAAGCAATGGTTGGTGGTGCGCTTCTGTATCCTAGCACTCTGGGAGGCTGAGGCGGAAGGATTGCCAAGTTCAAGCCCAGCCTGGGCAACTTGGTGATTTAGCAAGACTGTTTCAAAAAAATTTAAAAAGGGGTGGGAATGTAACTCAGTGTGAAGCCACTGGGTTCAATCCCCAGAACCAAATATATAGTAAGAATGCAATAATTCAGCTAGTAGGGTCCAAGGCAGAACAAGCACAGTTGAGCTATCTTTATAGTTAAACCTATGTGCCTTCCATTTATTTCTGAAAGAGGCCTGTATGGCCACTCCCCAGATCAGTTCTTAGTATTGTGAATATAATTCACATATATATACAGTGGTACCTCAGTTCATGAACTCAATTCTCTCCACAATTCTGGTTGCAAACTAAACTGGATGAGAACCAAATCAAATTTCCTTATAAGGTCAACATTGAACCTAACCATTGAATTTGATTTGGTTCCCATCCAACTCGGTTTGCCACCAGAATTGTGGAGAGAATTGAGTTCATGTGTAAATTATATATACACACAGAGAGGCAAAATGTGCTATTGCAGATTATTACTTATAGGTTATAAACTACTGCAGGCACAGCCCAGTGATACAGTGCTTGCTTAGCATACATGAGACCCTGAGTTCAGTTTCCAGCAGTGTCAAAAGAGAAAAATAAAGATGAAATCAGGGATTTGGCTCAGTGGTTCCACCACCTGCCTTGCAAGTGTAAGGTCCCAAGTTTGATCCCAGGTAAAAAAATAAATAAATAAAAATAAAAGAAGGACTGGAGAATAATAAAGACTTGAATCATAAAAAAAAATGAAAATGTTATAAACTGAATGTATTATACACAACAATATGGGTGGATCTTAAAAATAATGATTTTAAAAAGAAATAGAATTAGGGCTGGGGATTTAGCTCAGTGGTTTCGCTGCCTGCTGCTCAAGCGCAAGGACTGGAGTTCGATCCCCGGTACCAAAAAAAAAAAAAAAAAATAGAATTAGATTTATAACAAATTTACAAAGTAAATATATTTATACATTAAATAATATATAAGGTCACATACAAAGAAAAAAATTAAACCTTAGAGTTTTTATTTTAGAGTAAAAAAATGAAATGGAGAATTTCTCTCACACATACAGACAGAAAGAAAGAATAAAAAGGGCCAGAAATAGACAGTGATGATAATGGGTCACGGTTGAATATGATTAATCAATCTTTTTTTGCCTAAAATGAAAATTAAAAGAAAAGAGCAGGTATCTTAGTTACTCTTCTCATTGGTGGGACAAATACCAGACAACCATAAGTTAAAGGAAGAAAGGTTTATTTTAGCTCACAGTTCATACAGATTTCAGTCTATATTGGCTGGCTCCATGACAGAGGAGAAACAGTCCATGGCAGGGTAGGCAGAAGGCAGCAAGAGGCAAGCAACAGCAAGTCTGCCTTTTCATCCCTTTATAGTCCATACAGGCTACAAGCATATTGGTTAGTGCCATCCGCACCCAGGGTGGGGCTTCCCTTATCCACACCCACAACTATACTAAACCAATCAGTGGACAAATTTAGTACCACACATCCTTAATCCCAGTATCACACACCCTAGATCCAGTCACCTCCAAAAATCCCCACTTATGAATGCATGAGTCTTTGGGAGGACATCTACATACAAGCCACAATAATGCAACTACTCCTACTTCGTTGAAATGCTTTCCTTGTGAAAGTATGTCACTTCTCTATTTAAAATTTTCCACTGGCTTCTGGTTTCATTTGTAACAAAATCCAAACTCCTTATCCCATTCCATGACCTGGGCCCTGACTCCCATCTCATTTCATCTCCTACATCTCCACCCACCTCGTTCATTGCTCTCCAGCCTCGCTCACCTTCCTTCCTGTGCTCCTAGCTCACACCCTACCCAGCTGCCCTTGATTTTCTGTCTCTGTGATTCTCTTCCTTCGGATCTTCACAAGACATTCTGGTCTTTGTGCAAATATCATGAAGATCTGAGTCACTTAGGAGCTCACTCTCACAGGATATTTTTCCCTCCACAGGATATTTTATATAATTTTTTCTGTTTTTTGAGACAGGGTCTCACCATGTAGTTCAGACTGACTTGAACTCACTATGTAGCCCAGGCTGGTCTTGAACTCATGGTGATCCTCCTGCCTCAGCTTCTCAAGTGCTAGGATTACAGGCATGCACCACCACACCTGGCTATATAATTTTTATATGTACACACACACAACAAAAATGCCTGATCTGATCTTATAGCATAAAGTTTAATAACATGAAAAACACCTATACTTCACACTCACGAAGACTTGACTTTGGGGGTCTCCTTCATTCAACAAAATCAATTGGATTTTCCAAATTCTCACAGAAATGTACAGGTAGAGCCAGGCATAGTGGCATATACTTCAGCACTCAGGAAGCTGAAGCAGGAAGATTGCTGCATATCCAAGGCCAGTCTGGGTTACATAGACTCTGTCTCCAAAACACACACACACACACACACACACACACACACACACACACAAGAAATGCAAAGTGGATGGGCTGTACTCCTAGTCCTATTTTTTCCTTGCCTATTCAGTATCTCCTAAGTTGCACATTTACTTCAAATGAGTGACGGCAATCAGAGGATTGTGATATCAATTTTAAGTATCACAAGCAGCATTTTAAAAAACTGAAATAAACCAACTAAATTTAATAGAAAGTATCAGAATGCACCACACTAATCCTTATCTAGGACAGCTGACAGTTCAACTGTTGGCAAAGAGCAGAGATCAGGTCAGAGAATTCCTATATTTATCAGACAGACATTGTATAGCCTAATTTTATATTGTTATAACTCCCTGTGACTTATGGAATGAAGTACATGAGAATTTTTATATCCTGATAAAAAAATCCAGAATTTTCAATTGACTTGAGTGAGGAACTTTAAGTTTGTTTTGGAGAAAGGATGTCACTAACATGGTATATATGTCAACTATAATATATTACTCAAAGTAGTATAAATTGCTCTCAAAGAGATTGTTTCATTATTTTTTTAAAAAAAGGAATAAGGGGCCACAGACTTAGCTCAGTGGTTCTGCTGCCTGCCCTGCAAGCTCAAGGACCCGAGTTCGATCCCCAGTACAAAAAAAAAAAAAAAGGAATAAGAAGGTGAAAAATACACAAACATATTCAAATTTAGCTGCTGACCTGGAATTGCAAACAATGAAAATATTGAGAAAATGTCCATAATCAATGAACATTGACTATATGGCTCATTTTAAAAAGGAAAAGAACATTTCTTGCAAATAAAAGCTTAATAGCTTCAAAATTAAAACAGCATCTGAGGGCCAGGGATTTAGCTCAGTGGCATTATGCCTGCCTCGCAAGGGCAAGGTCCTAAATTCAATCCCCAGTACCAAAAGCAAAACAAAACAAAACAAAAAAACAAAACCATCTGAAAATACAGCAGGATGAAATTGTCAGCAAGTCCTTCAATTATGTTAAGAGGTAGTTATAGACATAATTTTTTTGTTCCTCCAAGGAAGGAGATCAGGGCTTCGCTGGCTGGCTGGAAAGTGGGTGTGACCAGTCAATCATGGAGACCCAGGAAGCGTGTACAGAAAGCAGTTTGCAAGCCCTGAAGCTGGGACCAATCAGAGCATTCTATCTTCACTTAGATCAAGCAGGTTCGATAGGATGGTTTAGCTCTGACCTCAGCCTGAGGAGGTGGGGATACAAAAGTTGCAGCCATTAATCTCAGTTGCCACTGTTCTCTCAGAGGCCTGTTCAGAGTGTATTTGTTTTCCTACTTTAATTGCCCTGCACTCACTCTGCAGAGCATATTTTATGGTTTCATTTATATCAAAATCCTACCTTTAATAAGACCTCTGTACTTTTTGTGCGCATCTTGACTAATTCTTTGTTCACGCCAAGAATTTAAAATCTGAAAGAAGACCATAGTACCCCACAGCCCCAGTAACAGTTGCACAAGCCTTTTTTTTTTTTTTTGGACCGAGGATCAAACTCAGGATCTTGCACTTGTGAGGCAGTGGCAACACCACTGAGCTAAATCCCCGGCTGCAGTTCCACAAATCTTAAAGACAACTTTCCCATTAAATTCAATACTGATAAAAGAAATATGATAAAAGAAATATGGCTCATATTGTGTTCAAAAACTACTTCCTCCAGAGCTCCAGATATTTATAGCTAAATGGATGCACCGTGAGACCATACTCTTAAGTGAAATAAATTAGACATGTTTAAATACCACATTGTTTCTCTGGTGTGAGAAACCAAAAGTGGAAATAAGGACAAAAATGTATAATAGATATTGGGAAATGGGAAGAAAATGTTAAAATGGGAAGGGAAACAATGGAGGAGGGAGGGAGAAAGGAAAGAAGGGACAAGAAAAAAAGTAAAAATAGAAGGAGAAAATGGAAACAAAGCTTTTGCACACGGGGGTGTTGAGGAAAGGGGAGGAATGTGAATAAAGAGGTGGGATGTATCATGTACAGGGGCAAATTCCCTATAATGAGTGTTATCATTATGTATGCCTAAAATGTACCAATAAATGTTTTTGTATTAAAAATAAATTTTTGCCGGGGATTTAGCTCAGTGGTTCCAGTGCCTGTCTTGCAAGCCCAAGGTCCTGAGTTTGATTCCCAGTACCAGATAAATAAATAAATAAAGTTTTAAAAAATTATTTCAACAAGTATGAATGGAGAAGGTGCTTATGCTTTTGTTAACAAATCAGCTAGTAACAAAAAACTATACTTCTTGATGATGGGATATCAACTCATTACCACCGAACTAAAGCCTGCCTCTGCAAGTTGTGTAAGACATTTATGCTCGATATATACAGCAAGACAATCTTCTTGAGGAAAATTTCTAGGTCAGTGAAAATTGTACAATTAATTATGGAATTTCATGCAATGGAACAGCAAATTGGTCAACAAACATGGTAGCAGTGCAAAATATTGTAAGAAACCACTAAAAACAAAAAAATAACTTAAAACACTAAATTCAAAACAAATGTATATAAGATTCATTTGAGAGGCCAGCTTGGACTACATAGTGAGTTCAAGCTCAGGCTGAACTACATAGCAAGACCCTGTCTCAAGGAAAAAAGAAAAAAGAAAGACTAATTTAAAAAGCATATGTGATTCCATTAAATTTAGTGTTTTGTGAAGAAAACAAATTATTGGAGCCTAATACTTTATTTACACAGAAAAAAAAGAGTGCCATACAAGCTTAGCTATCAGGTCAGATGAAGATTAAAGACGACCTTATTGCTAAGAAAACATGGACACACATTACTATGATTCATAACTACCTAAGCATGTGAACTAGGATTTTGAATTTTGATGCATTGAAAAATAAAATAAAAGATCAGGCTTGAAACTAGGCCAGATGTTTATGTGGCAGGTCCTAAGGTATTCTGTTGTGGAAGAAACCTATGAGTATGGCATTAACTAAAATCTTTCCTAACTTGCTTCTGTATCATTTACAGTAAGATTACATTCTACATTGTAGCATAAAATGTTTTCATATTGTATTACTCTCTTACACAGTAAAGGTAAGTATTGTGAAACTTGTATTTCAGAAACCTGTATATATATGTGTGTATACAATGGATTACAATGTAAAATCTATTTGTTACGCAACTTGCAGTTCCAAAAGTCAGAAAATACTCAGTAGTTAGAAGTCAGCCAAAGACAATGCTGGTTAACACACACCTGCAAAACAGTTTGACACAAGGACGCTAGAGTGCAGTCTTTAGGCTAAATTGTAGAGGATACTGAATATGAATATAGATATAAAGTTTATTTTGTAGGTAAGCTGTAGTGAAGCTAGAGAATGACATAATAAAATGTGTTTTAGAAACATTAATTTAGCTCCATTGCAAGACTGGCAGGAGTAGAACCTGAGAGCATTTTCTTCTGTCACTTAAGTGCTACTAAAACGGTCCAAAGTGAGAGCCTACAGGAGATGATGAAGGTAAAACATGATGCCAAAAAAAAAAAATGATGGCATTTTAGAGCTAGGAGGGACCTTTGGAATAACCGACGCCATTACTATCTTGGTGCAAGTTGGAAAGTTAACAAAAAGCAAAATATTGAACCTGCTCAGAATATCTAGGACGTTACACTAAGTGTCCTTGATTGTCTAGTTAATGCAATTAACAGAAGGTTTAGGTTTCCTTGAAGAAGTGGAGAGACCGCCCTCAAATCTACTTTCTATTGAATGAATTAAAACGGCCAGGAATTCACAACCTTTAAAATCTGAATTCCAACGACTTTACCACAAGCGTGGTAGAGCGACACTCCTCCCCACCCTTAAATAGGTCACTTAGCATTCTATCCCCAACTACCTCCATTAAAATACCACCACGCCCTCCTCACAAATTTGAATTCTGTGGATTTCAGCAGTTCGCGTGCACATTCTGTCTTCCGATGGTACGGCGCTATTGAGCTTTTCACCCCCATGTCTGCCGTGGCCAGGCGCGGCAGTCAGGAGTGGGTCTGGGACGCGAGGCGCCTGGGAGCCTTGTGAAGCTGTCTAGGGGGAAGCCTCGGGGGCGAGGCTGGTGGGAGCTGGCCTCCTCCCTTCTTCCCAGATACTTCGGGGTGTAGGGCACAGGGCGGAGGCACAGCGGCCGGAAAGGGGGGCCGAAGGGGGCGTCCCTCTCCTTTTTCCGGGTGTCCGCAAGGAGGGCGGCAGGACGGTGTCGTACGGGACCGGCGCCATGGCTAGGTCGGGCCCAGGCACACCCAGCGCTGGCCCAGGGAGAATCCAGCGCGCCTCAGTTTCCGGGTGCGAATAGGAAGCTCCTCGGGAAACCCCAGACCCCTCCCTCGGAGCAAAGGCGCAGACAGCGTCTCTGTTTCCAAGGAAACAGGCCGGTGGCGTGGCGTCACTTCCGCCGGCTTGTCTGGACTCCAGACTGTTGGGAAGAGAAGAAAACTGACACGACACTGGACGCGAGCGTTTCCTCTGTGCGCATGCGCCCGCTCAGCGGCCTGCTTCTATTTATGTGGGGGATCCAACATGGCTGCCGGAGCGACCCTGACGATGGCGGTGGAGACCATCAGAACATAGTAGCGGGGAAGGGGGCACGGTCGGCACTCACGGTGGCGTCGGCAGAGACGGTTGAGGACGCTGGAGGGCAGAAAAGCGACGGAGTGCAAAAGGAAGAGTGGGCAGGCACGCGGCGCGGCGTAGAAGAGAGCGCCGGCTCGAGCGCTAGCGGAGGGCCAGAACAGTGGGGATGGCGGAGCCGCGCCGAGTAGCGTTCATTAGCCTGTCACCGGTGAGACGGCGCGAGGCCGACTTCCCGGGCGCCGAGCGCGAGCCGGAGTACTCCTGCGATCCCCCCCGGCTGGAGCCGCAGCCGTACCGCGAGCCGGCCCGGGCGGAGCCGCCGGCCCCTCGGCCAGACGCGCAGCCCCCGCCGCGGGAGAAGCTCCTGCCCCCGCGCGAGGCCGGCCGCACCGAGCCGCCCATGGCGCTGCAGCGCGAGCCCCCGCGGCCCGAGCCGCCGCCGCCGCCGCTTCCGCCGCTGCCCCTACCGCCGCCGCCGCCGCCGCCGCGGGACCCGGCCGCCCGGGTCGAGCGGCCGCCGCGGGCGCCCAGGGAGACGGTGCGCCTGGAGCTGGTGCTCAAGGACCCCACGGACGAGAGCTGCGTGGAGTTCAGCTACCCGGAGCTGCTGCTGTGCGGAGAACAACGGGTACACAGGGGCCCTCCCCGCCTCCCCTCGCCAGGGCGCCTCCGGACCCGCCGCCTCCCTGGCTGGTTAGCAGCATGGGCGCCCCGGGCGCGTCCCGGTCACCCCGCAGGCTGGTGGGGTGGGGTTGGGTGGGGGTGCCAGGCTAGAGCGCGGCGCGGCTCGGCGCTCTGGGGTGGTCGATTCCCGTCCGGCCCCGCGCCGATCCTTTCCCTCTGCACCTTTGGAAACCTCAGATCCTCCTTTCCTTTCTGTCCCGCACACAATGTCTTGGGGCCCCGGGGCCGTGTGGCTTAGTGCTCCTTGTGGCGCTGCAGCTGTCTTTGCAGTAGAAAGGAAGCGAAAACCTTGGGGACACGCCCCCCGGACTGGAGCGAGATCGCGGCACCCCTCCTGTTCCTGCTCCTCCTCGTCACTGCTGTGCAGGGTGCCTGGGCTGCTGGGATGGGCTTGCGTGCCGGATTTTTTTTTCCCTTAATTGAAGAGGATTTAAGAGTAATTAAACATTTGCAGAGATTAAGGGTTTCAGTTTAGAAACAAGTGAATTTGTTATCTCGTTATTTTTTGCTCTCGTGTTGGTGGAATTGGTAAGCCTTTTTCAGCGTTGTTTTTGTGTGTATGTGAGGAGTTTCTTCGTATTGTCATTGAATGGGAAGGTGTCTCTACTGTTTTATTAGGCGCCTACCCATTATATGCTTGAATGTAGATCGTTAGTTTTATAAGTCCGAGTTGGAGGATATTGTACTTGGTTATTGTAATTTTTGGAGAATGATGGAAAAAAAAACCCCTTGGCTTTGACTTTTTAAAACTTTATTGAAAATACATAGGTATGCGTTGGCTGACACTCGTGAACAATGGGGATTAGGGCAGGAGTTTTGTCCTTTTTTTTTTTGTAATTGTAATTTTTGTTGTTGTGGGTTGATAATATTTGGAAATGAGTTAGAGAGATGATAGAGTAACCGTGGAAAATAAGGGAACATTGTTATTTTTAGCCAGTATGCCCTTTATTAGGCTTTGCTTTAGCATATCCGAGATTCCAGAAGTCGCTTGTTTTGTTTTCATCCTCAACTAGTTTGTAGTTGACATGAATGACTCTGTAGTAAAAAAAATAAAAAGTGTCGTGTTAACAGTGTCGCTGAATTTCGTTTATTTTGTAGCCAGCTAATCGTTTTGATCATTAGTTACAAATACTGTGTGTGGTCAAATCGTTACAGAATGATTTCAACCAAAATGAATTGGTAAGGGTAGAGACTGTTTTTTGTCATTGTCACGTAACATTTTGTTCTGTAGATTCACTTCTTTATCAATGCTGTGTAATTTTTTTCCCCAAAACAATATTGAAAATACTGGATTGGAGCATTTGGGGGGGGGGGGCGGGTACCAGGGATCGGACTCCGGACCTTGCACTTGCCAGGCAGGGGGCAGAACCACTGAGCTAAATCCCTGGCCCTGGAGCATTTTTCAAATAAATTGTATTTGATTTGCTAATCTAAGTAGGTGTGCAATTTTTGTAATTTTCATAAATTACAGATGAAAAGCATTATCTTTGCATAAAAGTAAAGAATACTAACTACTGAGTTCTTACTATATATTAGACACAATTCTAAGCAGTGTCTAATATATTACTACTGAGTTCTTACTTTATATTAGACACAATTCTAAGCAGTGTACATGGTTTATCTAGTCCAGCAGAACTTGTAAGGTAAAAACTGTTATCTCTGTTTTACAAATGAGGCTAGCACACAAATTTGGTGCTTATATTTAATTTTATTAGTACTGCTTTCCATTGTAGTAACAGTGCTTAGTAAAGCAAAATGTTTTACAATTAACTGGTACAGTTTAAATGTAGAGGATCCTGCCAAAATGAAATTAGAGGCAGTAGAAATACAAAGATCATGTTATAACCTTTATGCTGTAATGTTCATGGCATGATAAGTTAATAATAGATACGTGTCTCTTAATTATGAGAAAAATTCAGGTTGAATGTTTATTTGGACGCCCTAACTTTGTTAACTTGTTATCAGAACTACTAAAGTCATGTGGTGCTTAATGACAGAATGCTTTGTGAGAAATGTGTTAGGCGAGTATGTTTCCTACACTGACTTAGGTGGTAGAGCCTACTACACACTTAGGCTATGTGGTAGATGCTGTTGTATTTTTTTGTTTTTGTTTTTCTTTTGGTACCAGGGATCGAACTTGGGTCTTTGTGCTTGTGAGGCAGGCAGTGGAACCACTGAGCTAAATCCCTGGCCCAATGCTGTTGTATATGTGGTCTGTTGACCAAAACATTGTGTGGAGCATGATATGTTCTAGCAGAAAAATTAATTGTTTAATTTTTGTGTTTATACACACTATCAATTTAGGGATTTATTGGTCCAGTGTTTTTCATTTTCTATTCAGCCATGTATCTTAAAAAAAAAAAAGCGAAAAACAAGGTCTCACTGTATAGCCCAAGCTGGCCTTGAAATTCTCCTGCTTCAGCCTCCTGAGTGCTGGGATTATAAGCATGTACTACCACAGCAGCTGAGCCATATATCTTTTGTCATATTCTACAAAAATTTTTGTTCCATTGTTTATACACTATACCTTTGCAACAAAGATTTGCTTTATTTCTTATGATTAATGCCAGTTAATACATTTGGACATAAGAAAGTATATAAAACACCTATTTAAATAAAATTTTCTTAGTTCCATGAGAGGAAATTCTAGAAGAGAGATCAGAAAGCAAAATGTGAGCATGAGAATTAGTCTGGAAGGTGGTGATTCCTTAATTGGTTTATCTTCTGCTCACTCTGGGAAGAGTCCGTTTATTTTTAGAGAGGTAATATTTTCAAAATAGTTTAATTTTGAATTATTGCAATTGAGCAGTGACTCTTGTAGCAGGCTGAATAGAAAAGAGAAAAAATAACTTTAAATTTTGAAATAGCATCTGTCCCTGAATAAGATTGTAGTTCCAGTATCCCAACGTTGGTAGGTGCAGGGCTGTAAAAATGCATTATATGTGGATGCCATCTGTATTAGGTTGTATTAAATCAGGCCCCTTCAAAGAGCTAAATGAACAGTAAAACCCTAATTAACTGAAATGCAATTAGAATTTTTCTATCTTGATTTTATTAATGAGGAAAAGCATAATGAAATAAGCACGTTTTGACAGATATGAAGAGTGCAGCCACCTTCTAAGCTGTCAGGACATAGATGAGCTAGGCCCTGACCTTGTACTCTCCAGCACTGTGCTGTGATGGAGGTGGCTCAGGGTGGGGATGCAGCCATTGGAATCATCCTGCCCTGAAAGGTTCATGTGCTCACTATTTCTTGGAAGAAGGTGTCAGTGCATTTCAGAAATAACTTTTGCTAGTTATTTATACATGAGAAAAAAAGAAAAAAAAAAAAACCACTCTTTTAACTCTTAGTAAACCAGAAAATCAGTTTACCAGAATACCTATTTGTGAGCATGGTTAATTGAAAACTTACTGGAAATTCTGAGAAAAATAAGTGACTGAAATGTTAATATAACTATCCAATTTTAGAATCTTGTGGTCTTCATTGCTTATCATATTGCTTTTTCTTTTTTGATGGGTACTGGGGAATGAACCCAGGACCTTTGCACTGAGCTACAGCTGCAACACTTTTTAATTTTGTTTTATTTTGGGAAAAGGTCTCTCTGAGTTACCAAGATGGCCACACTGGGCTCAAATGTTTGATGAGAGGTGTGCACCACCATGTCTGGCTTCCATAGCACATATTTTGGATAAGCCATATGAAAAATCTAAAATTGGTATTAATGAGTTAAGATCAGAGAACAAAATTATTGCATCAATTTTGCATATGGGTAGCTAGTAATTTTCAGATTATTTTTTTCTGTTGAAAAAAACATAAGCCTATTTGTTTTTTGTTTTTGGTACCGGGGATCGAACTGGGGACCTTGCACTTGCGAGGTAGGTAGTGGAACCACTGAGCTAAATCCCCGGCCCAAGCCTGTTTGGTTTTGAGGAGGGGGAAGTTGTTCTTAACTAAAAGAAAAGTGAATCTGTTTCTTTAAATTTATTATGACCATTGAAAGTAAATAAGAGGGCTGGGGATTTAGCTTAGTGGTTCTGGCTTCCTGCCTCACAAGTGCAAGGTCCCCAGTTCGATCCCCGGTACCTAAATAAATAAATAAATAAAGATGAACTTTTGATGCTTATATAAAGCATATAAAATATTTTAAAACGGCATTAAAGCTGATTTTCAGTAAAAGTACAGGTCCATGTTTTTGTATTGTCCAAGTAAAGTGGGTCAGGCTGATAGTCAGACCTAGTAGTCAAACTTCACAGTGGCAGAGGAAACAGTTAATAAGAACAAAACATGGTGATCGCTCTCTGTTCTTAACATTTAGCTGCAGGTTTACCCTGGGTGGCACCCTGAACATGCCCAGTATTCCTTAGGTCCTTACCAATCTATTCCAGCTAGTTTCTTTCTTTTTGGATCATATTAATGTTTTCTATTGGTAACTCCATTTGAGATAAGGAAATCTGTAAGTTTATTATTTACTGCAATTTGAAAAATTGATTCTAAAATTAACTCCTTTAAGCCTACAGAAATACCCCTTTGTTCTAATGTTTTGTATTCATTCTTACCGTATTTTCCTGGCATATGTTTTAGACTGATCATATCTCAGCCTAAATCTAGGATGAACTGTCTCATCTTTGCCTCTTTAGCATGTTTTTCTTACCCTTCAGCCGTCAGCCAAATTATCCAGTATTTCAACTGTAAGATACTTCCATTTTTAATTATATGAAGATGCTAGCCTTCTTTTAAAATTTTTCCTTTCAAGTCAGGTTTTTGAAATTGGATAAAAATAGTTTTTTAAAAGTGGCTCCAACCCAGGCATGATGGTACACGCCTGTAATCCTCGCACTCAGGAGGCTGAGGCAGGAGAATTGCCTACAATTCAAGGCCAGTGTGGGTTACATAGTGTGTTCAAGGCCAGCCTAAACCACATAGCAAGACCTCATCTCCAGAAAAAAAAAATGTAGCTCCTTGTTTTTGGCTTTGTTTATTGAAATGTGTCTGTAAAATAGTAGACTTGAGGATGTGATTTTTCTGTTTGTTTTGGCAAATAGGTCATAAAAGTAGGATCCTAGTTCATTCTGTGTGTGTGTGTTTTAAAATATGTGTTTTACAATAAACTTTTGCTCTCCTCTGCTAGAAGGAAGCCATGGTAATGTAATCTTTTTTGCAGCTCTTCACTCCGTAACCTTTGTTTAATTAAAAATAGTATACACTGCACTCCCTGAAATGATCTCCATTGACAGGAGTCTGGTGATAGAGATGTTGATTCTGGTCTCAGCAGAATCAGGGCAGCTGAAAATACTCAGTGATAACTCATAGGAAGATGATTAAAGGTTGACTCTAATTAATAATCTGAAGATCCTTTTCCTAGCTAAAGCAGTTAATCTTTGTTAGGGAAGATGTCCAACAAAAGTCATGTGCATGTTTGTTTTTACCTAATATTCATGGTATTTTTTCCTTGTTATTTTAGATGAGGTGATTGTGTGATCATTTTGCAGGTGGGGTTAATTTGGATTGTTGAGTTCTTGGCTGGAAAACAACTGTGGAACATGTATAAGGCTGTTAAATGCAAATATTTTCTTGTTGTGAACCAGCATTGCTTTTAGTTACTTTTAATTCTTGTGGCTTGTTAGTATTGGGGAAGTTTTTGTTTTGTTTTGTTTGTTTTTTGAGACAGACTCTTTCTATGCAGTTCAGGCTGGCCTTGAGCTCACTATGTAGCCCAGGCTGGCCTTGAACTCACAATGATCCTTCTGCTTCAGCCTCCCAAGAGCTGGGATTACAGGCATGTGCCACCATGTCTGGCAGGAAAAATTGACTCTCATTATTGATTAAATTTAGGGTACTTCAACTCTGAATAAAAATATAATTGAAGTAATTATATAGTTTAATGTATTATTGAATACACATTTGATATAATACTATATATAATTATATATTCAATTATTGCTGTATAATTTGAAGACATTAGCATATAGCAGTAATAACAGTTAAAGCAATACTAATACTTTTGTTTCTTTCCCCATTCACTCTAAATCAGAAAAGGTTCTTTCGTACAGAAGACCCATTTAATGATGAGCATCAGGAGAGGCAAGAAGTGGAAATGTTGGCTAAGAAGTTTGAAATGAAATATGTGAGTATAATGAACAGTGTTCACCTAGGTAATTTTGTCCCTCTGCATTTTCTGTGCCTTGTCTTCTCACAAATTGAAGCCAAATGAGAAGTTAGGCAGTCAGATGCATCTGATAGGTTTGTGATGGCTGTAGTTCATTACAGTCCTTCATGTCCAGGAAGTTTAATATAATCATCTCCAATTCTTTTCTTTTCTTTTTTTTTTTTTTTTTTTGGTACCGGGGATCAAACTCAGGACCTTGAACTTGCAAGGCAGGTAGTAGAACCACTGAGCTAAATCCCCGGCCCCAGTGATCTCCAATTCTTGTAACAAAAATTACAGGTGACGTAATACTGACCACATTTTACATATGAGGAAACTGAGGCTCTGGGCCCAACTAAATGATCTGTGATCATGCAGTGCCAAGAGTAGGCACCATATCCAGGTGTTTCTGTCTCTAACTCAAAAAGGCCTTTATCTTAATTCCCCTGCTGTAGTAGTTCAAAGACTTTCCTGCCTCTTAGGAGTTGGAGAAAGAATGTGTGTACTATTTTTCCAGGCCCTCCAGATCAGACTTGGTCAAACTCAGCCTGAAGCTTAGGTTCATATGCAGTCTATATTCTGTCCTACGATATATTATTTTTTGTTTTAATATAAAAATAATTTTAGGGCTGGAGATTTAGCTCAGTGGTTCCGCCACCTGCCTTGCAAGCGCAAGGACCCAAGTTTGATCCCCAGCACCAACAAAAAGAAAAAAAAATAATTTTAATTATTTGGTATTAAGTTAACTTTTTTTCAAACTTTAAAAAATATGTTGATGTTAAATTGGACACACATGTTTACCACATTGTTTCTCTGATGTGAGAAACTGAATGTGGAAATAAGAACTGAGATGTATAATGGATGTTGGGAAATGGGAAGAAAATGTTCAAATGGGAAGGGGAACAAGGGAGGAGTGAGGGAGAAAGGAAAAAAGGGACAAGAAAAAACTGAAAATAGAAGGAAAAATGGAAACAAAACTTTTGTACATAGGGGAAAGGGCTTGAAAGGGGGAATGGGATAAAAATAAATAAACAAATAAATAAAAAGAAAAAAAAATATTGATGTTGTAGGAAGTCCTACTCCCCATCCTATTTATCTGATGGTTTTAACTTCTCTTAGCACTTTGCTAAAACATAACCCAGTTGAGAAGCAAGACCACATATAAATACACGAATCCCTTTTGGTTCCTTTGTGAGCTTTGAGAAGTGTCTTATAGAAGTAAGATATCAGGTCACACTAGCCCTGCCATTCATATTGTCCCCAAAATGCAAGCAGGATTGTAGTTGACACTTGCTGGCCCCTTGTGGTAATTGCGACGCCATTTGAGAGTAAGAGAAATAAATATATGAGAATAGATTGGAATTTAAGTCAGGTTTTAGGTTTACCTTGCCACCTACTAATTGTGTCCTTTGGGTGAACTTATTTAGCTTCCTTGGGCCATAGTTTTCTTACCTGTGAATTGAGAGGTTAAAGATTTTTCAAAGACCCTTCTGGTTGTATATTCTGTGACTACATAATAAATTTAGGGATGAACCTGTGTAGGTTTTAATAGGAAGAATAGCAAAAGGTGTTGCACTAATTTGTAGCTTTTATTTTTTTGGTGGGGGAGCAGGTTGAGACAGCGTCTCACTTGTAGTTCAGATTGGCCTTGAACTCACTATGTAGCCCAGGCTGATCTTGAACTCAGCAATCGTCCTGCCTCAGCCTCCCGAGTGCTAAGATTGTTTCTGGTTTTTTTTTTTTTTTTGGAACTGGGCATCGAACTGGGGTCTTTCCACTTGCAAGGCAGGCTGTGGAACCACTGAGCTAAATCCCCGGCCCTAACCTTATTGCTTTGTTTTTTTGGGGTTTTTTTTTTTGGTACCCAGGATCAAACTTGGGATCTTGTGCTTGCAGGGCAGGCGGTAGAACCACTGAGCTAAAATCCCCGGTCCCCGAGTGCTAAGATTATAGGTGTGCACCACTGTGCCCAGCTATAGCTTTTAATTTTATTTTGTTTTTTGAGGCAGGGTCTCCCTTTGTAGTTCAGGCTGGCCCTGAACTTAGTATGTAGCCCAGGCTACTCATGGCTATCCTGCCTCAGCCTCCTGGGTGCTGTGATTACAGAGGTGTGCCACCACACCCGGCAGCTGTAGCTTTTAATTACAGTATAATCTTCTGAGATTATATGGTGTGTCTCAATGTATAAACCCTAAAATACTGTATTATATACGTGTGTGTGTGTGTGTGTATATTTTTATATATATATATATATTTTTTTTTTTTTAATGGTACTCGGGATTGAACTCAGGACCTTGCGCTTTCAAGGCAGGCACAGTGCCACTGAGCTAAATTCCTGGCTGTGTGTATTTTTTAATATAAGCCATTAGTTTAATATTTTAACCAGATGTTACATTTACAAAATTTTTAAAATGCAGTCACACTTTTCCCTCTTGTGTGCCTACCTAATCTCACTTCCTAGGCATGTAACATTTGGGGTGTGTCCTTTTATTTTATTTATTTTTTCCTTTTAGAGATACTATATTATTATTCTCACATTTTATATACATATATATTCATATTTCACCCCACCCTTTTTTATACATATTACAAAATCCTATACACATTGTACTTTTTGCTTTTGGATTTACTGTATCTTGGAGGTGTTCTATTTTATTCCCCTACTTAGAATGCAAGCTCTCCCCTCCTCTCCTCTCCCTTTTTAGAGCTGTTTGCCATTTCGTTGATGGAGATACCACAGTTTATTTAACCAGTCCCTGAATGGTTCAAGTTGATTTTTAAAATTTGCTTTTATAAATAGTACTGCAATAAATCACTTTGTAAAATTTCATAAATTTTAAAGTTTATCTTCAGGACAGATTCCTGAAAGTGGAAAATTCAGGTCAAAGGATTATGTGTTGGGCCGGGGATTTAGCTCAGTGATTCCACTGCCTGCCTCGCAAGTGCAAGGACCTGAGTTTGATCCCTGGTACTAAAAAAAAAAGGATTATGTGTTTATAATTTTCCTTTTTTGAGACAGGGTCTCAAAGGCTGGCCTGGAACTCACAGTAATCCTCCTGTCCTAGCCTCCCAAGTGCTGGGATTACTGGCATCCATCAGCACATCCTGCTATAATTTTCCTATATATTAACAAATCCATTTTCCACTCACTCTAGCATATTGGTGTACCTTATTTGCCGTAAGTTATAAAAGCATGGATTAGGGGTGGGGATTTAGCTACAGTGGTGCCATCGCCTGCCTTGCAAGCGCACGGTCCCAAGTTCAGTACCCCATACCAAAAAAAAAATCATGGATTAGAATTGTCCTTTGGATACGGGAAAATTCCTAGCATACCATCCTATAAGTAATGAGTCAGTATATATGACATACTACCTGGGAATTAGCGTTGGTTCTTACTGGGGAGTTCTAGGATGGTCCCTGGAATAGTAAATTCTATGTTCTGAAACTAATACGTAAAATTGGGTTCCATACTATTTGGATATATCCAGGGTTTGCATTGTTCAGGGATAAAATGCTATTTTTGTTATAATCCAAATTAATAAGCTGTGTTTCTTTTCTACAATTTTGTTTTGCTTAGTCTTATTTCCATCCTAGAGATTTAAAATGCCCTACATCATGGAGATTTTATGTACATCAACCTAAAAGCATACTATAAGTATTCAAGCTATTTGGAACCATCTAAAAAAATTATTAGCCAAAGTGAGCTGAAGAAAGATAATTTGTCTGACTTTGAGCCATCACAAAAGATCTCTCTCAGATAGAAGTATTAGGGGTAGCAGATTCAGATGTTCTAGTAGTTGAAAATTAGTGATACCAGAATTGAGAGGAAGTAGAAAATTATAAGAAAACACTATATAGCATATTGAATTTAGGAGGTTTCCCCCTTCCATTCTGTCCCATTTTTATGGTCTATGTCCTGTTTCCTGTTATGCTGCTCTTATGCTCAGATATTCAGCAGCAGTTACTAAATGGTCTTTTTGAGGAGCTAATGTAACTGAAATACTTATTTGTACTAGATTATACTAAATTGGTTGCTGTACATAATTGTCTTTTTTTGCTGTACATAAATCTTTTTTATTTTTTATTTTTTTGCACTTTATTAAATTCTTTTATTAAAAAATATGCACATTTTTTCTATCACTTCTGAGTTGTTTGGGTTTTTTTGTTTTTTGGGGGTTTTTTTGGTACCAGGGATCGAACTCGGGTCTTTGTGCTTGCAAGGCAGGCGGCAGAACCACTGAGCTAAATCCCCAGCCCTACATAAATCTTATTACTGAATAATTTTGAAATTTCTACTACTCTGTAAGTTTTAAATTTGTCTTGTTGGTGACAGTACATACTCTGTGTTTTATACAGATAAAGTTCAAAACCAGGCAAGATTAATTTAAGATTTTCAGTGTCAGCACAGTGCTTATCCTCACATAAGAGATGGTGGTTAGTTAGTAGGAGTGGTTATGGAGGGACCTTTGTGCTAGTAATGACTTGTTTACTAATCTTGATGGGTGTTGCACAAGTGTGTTCACTTTTCTGCATATGTGTTTTAATTCATTCAAATGTTATTAAAAATAAGACAGAACATTTTGTCCTCATTTTAATTTTCCTCAATTCTAGAAGATTTTTTGTGTGTGCTAGTATCTCTTACCATCACAGAGAGCTAGCTAAGTTAAGAAAGTTGCTTTTTACCTTATCTTTAAGATGGAGTTAATCTTCAGATGATTCAAAAATCCATGTAATTTTGCTTCTCAGATTAAAATTATTTTGTTCCTATAAACTATTCATTTGGGCCATCTGAAGACATAATTAAATGATGTATGTTGCTTAGAAAACTGAAATTAAAAAAAAAAAATTGTCTTGTTTGTAACTGTTAGAAAGAAGCAGGATTAGGGCTGGGGATTTAGCTCAGTGGTGCCAAATCTGCCTTGCAAGCACAAGGTCCTGAGTTCAATCCCCAGTACCGAAAAAAAAAAATTATGGAAAGAAGCAAGATTAACTTTAAAGAGGCTCCCATGCCTTCCCCATTCCTAGTTAAGGCTCTAAACATTTAGGATAAATGTCCCAGGTTCCAACTCAGTTTCTAGGTGGCTTCTAGATGATGTATGTCTTTTTTTTTTTTTTGGTACCGGGGATTGAACTTGGGACCTTGCGCTTGCGCTTGCACGGCAGGTGGATGTATGTCTTTTTAAAGGCTATCTGTCTTCTATATCAGGGAATGAAGTTGAGTTTAATAGATATAGATTTGTTCATTTAGCCTTCTAGGATGTAGGATAGAAAATTTCTCTTGCTGAAATCTTTTACCCAGCCATCTTGAAATATTATGTGCCTAGAATTGGACACAAATGAATGAAAGCACAATACTTGGTGGCTAGCAGGGTCTCAAATTAAGACTTTGATTCTGAGGGACTCCAGGATAGAAAGACAGTATTCTGCCAGGCATTCATTAACATTCATGAATCATTAGAACTTAAATATCTACTTACCACACCATAAAGGCTTTGAATACCACCTTGCATGCTTTTCTGTGTGATTTGGAGCTCTCAGAGTCCTTGTAGCTCCATACTTATCCTTAAAAAAAGGACGGGGGAAGGGGGCCGGGGATTTAGCCCAGTGGTTTGTCGCCTGCTATACAAGCGCAAGGACCCGAGTTCGATCTCCAGTACCAAAAAGTAAAAAAAGGGATGGGGGTAGATTTGATGATATAAAAGTAATTCTGAACAGTCTTATAAATAAAACACTTAATAAAGTAATACTCATTCAAAGACAAATTATATTTTAAAATTATCTTGATTTTCTTTTGGTATGGATTATAAAACTGATTTTTGTCCATTATTGTTTTATTTTTTTTATTTTTTTTTTCCATTAAGTTTATTGGTACATTTTAGATATAAAATACAACTACATTCATCATTGGGATCTTGTACCTTTACATGACGTATCTTGGTTCTTATTTTTTTCCCCTTCCTTTGCCCTCCCTTCACCCCCTCCACCCTTCCCTATTTGCAAAGACTTTGTTTCCATTTTTTTTCGTTTTCTCATAGTTTTTCTTTTCCCTTCTTTCCTTTCCCCTACCCTTTCCACTTCCCCTATTCCTTTAGACCTTTTCTTCCTATTACACTATCAATTATACATTTTTAAAATTACAATATCAAGATCTAGAAGACATTACCACAGATTTTGCAGAATTTAAAAGGATATAGAAAGCATATTACAAAAATCTTTTTTGAAATAAATTTGACAACTTCTAAGAAGTGCGTTGGAAGACAAATTAATGAAACTGACTCTGGACAAAATATAAAATTTGAATAGCACCTATTAAAGAAAGTATATTCCTAGTTTGAAAACCTACCTAAGTGACAACAACAGGCTCATAAACATTTTAACTGATAAATTATATCAAACATTTAAAGCAGAAAAAAGAAGAAACACTTCTTTCCTCATTTTAGGAACTCAACATTGTGCTAATCCTAAAACTGGATAAAGATAATAGAAGAAAAAAGTATGAACATAGATAGAAATTTGTTTAACAAAACAAACTCTTAGAAGTCAGATCTGGCAGTATGTAGAAAGGGGTTTTACTATAGGGATGGCAGTGTTGGTTCAGCATTGTCCAGTATTGTTTTAACAAATTCCAATATTTTATTGAATCTTTTTTTTTTTGGTACCAGGGATTGAACTTGGGTCCTTGCTCTTGCAGGGCAGGCAACGGAACCACTGAGCTAAATCCCCAGCAACAATTCCAATATTTTGAAGAACTATGATTTCTGATGAGTAACTTTTTCGCAATAAATACTACTGTGTTGAGTAAAAAGAAATATAATTTTGTACTTAAAATAATTATGGATTTTTTAAAGTGTCTTCAAATACTGTACTGGTACAAGTGGATGTTATGAGAGTATTTATATTCTTTCCCTGAGTATTTTTAGAATTACATCAGCTATTCATTATTAGTTGATCATACCTGCTGAGAGGTTAGAGCTTCCTTGGGAAATTCCTAGGGTCTGCTTTTCCTCTTTTGCCTGTATGTTAGGTCTGGTTCTTTGGGTGAACTTGGTATGGCTTTGCATGAAGGGACTTGTTCGGGCAAACTTGGAAACATCACCATAAAATAAATGCTCCTTGTAAAATATGAATACCAGTGTATTTGGGGTTCTGTAGACCCACAGTATAATATTACTATACAGCCAACCTATCATAACTGCATCCATGGATTCAGCCACCTGTACTGAACATGTAAATATTTTTTTCTTGCTATCATTCTCTAAACAATATATAGTATAACCATTATTTACGTAGCATTCACATTGTATTAGATAGCTGGGGATTTAGCTCAGTGGTTCCACTGCCTGCCTCGAAAGCACAAGGTCCAGAGTTCAATCCCTGGTACCAAAAAAAAAAAAAAGTATACAGGAGAAAGTGAATAGGTTACATGCAAATGCTATGATATCTTGTATAAGCGACTTGAGCATATGTGGGTTGGGTGTTTGAGGGAACCTAGAACCATTCAAGACACTGAGGAATGAATGTGAAGTAAAAAGATAAAATAATCTTTTAAAACAAAGTGGAAGAGGGAGGGGGCCTCTTAAAGGGCAAGGAAGAATTCATAGCTCAAGCAGTAGTTTATTGTGGATACCAGTTTTAACCACTTATCATAACCTGCCCTTTTTTTTTTTTGGTACTGGGGATTGAACTCGGGTCCTTGTGCTTGTGCAGCAGGTGACAAAACCACCGAGCTAAATCCCCGGCCCAACATGCCCTTTTAATTTCACAGCTTCTTTGACCTAAATACATTTTCTTTACCCTCCTTCAGTCCCTTTGGAACTATTGAGAATCAGTATGAGGGATTTGAGGTCTCACACCCATAAGAGGTGATTATAGAAACCTGTGTAGTACTTTTGTGCTGAGGTCAGCTTGGGCCTATCTTTCTACTGATTCACACTTTACCTTTTCTGTTGGTAGGTTGAAATGGGCATAGATGTAAAGAGATGAGGTTGTGACAAGGTAGCCAAAATGGGGAAACTTTTGAGTAGGGGATGTTTGCTCAGTGGTAAGGCTGGAGTCTTTCTCAGCAGTTAGTGCCATGCTTTTTGTTCACCACGGGTGACACGCCAATTGTTGGTTTTGGTTCCCTTCACTGTTAGAGGCTGTGGAGGGTCCTGTGCTAAGCAGTGTCTTGTTTGTTTTCAGTTTCATGTTACAGTGTAATTAATTAATTGCACTGCACTGGCTTGAGACACTGACTGTCAGGTTAGGCAGGTACTGATGACTCAGTAAGTAAATACTATAGTATTTTCTGAGTCATAGTGAACTACTATCTAGATAAATGAATTAAAAGGGGGTTCTTTATTTTAAATGTAGCAAAATTCAGGGGGTTTCTTGGAAATAAATTTTGATATTTATATGATCTGTTTAATATGTAAACTGTGTAATAACAACTGCAAAGGTCCAGAAATTTGTCAGGCAACACTGATTCTACTACAGGGAGTATTTTTGCTAATGATACTGAGAAAAGAAAGTGATTCAAAATGGATCTATCCAGGAGGGAAGACCTAATAGAAACCTTTGCGGATCTGTCTTGAGCTTCTTTAGATGGAATTATAATGTTACTATGTACGTTGCTTTTTGTCAGCTGTCAAAAGTTTGATTCCAGCTTACACAATTTGCACAATTGAGTTTCAGTTTAATTAGAGAACTAAGAATTGGAGGTTAGAAAGGAGAGGTGTGTGGGCAGGGGATTTAGCTCTGTGTTGTTGTGCCTGCCTGGTAAGCACAAGATTCCGAGTTTAATCCCTAGTGGAGCAGGTGGGTAAAGAAGAGGTATAACAAGGATGGTTTTTCCAGAGGCCAGAAGGTAGAGAAAAATAGACTGAGGCTAGAAAACTTGTACTCTAATGGCCTTGATGGGGAAGAAAGGAACTGAATAGAAAATATTTTGAGTCAGGTGTGGTGCCACATATCTGTAATCCCAGCACGGTGGGAAGTTGAGACAGGAAGATTGCAAATTCTAGCCCATCTTGGGCAATTTAGTGACTTACCAAGACCAGGTCTCAAAGTAAATTTAAAAATAAATAAATAAGTGCTGAGGATATAGCTCAATGGAAAGGCCCTGACTTCAAAACCCAGTACTAGCCAGGTGTGGTGGTACATGCCTGAAGGATTGTTGTGAGTTCGAGGGCAGCTTGGACTACATAGTGAGTTCAAGGCCAGCCCAAACTACAGAGCGAGACTCTGTCTCTAAAACAAATAAACGAACAAAAAACAGAACCCAGTACTGAAAGGAAGAGGGGAAAAAGAATACTCTGGGGCTGGGGATTTAGCTCAGTGGTTCCACTGCCTGCCTTGCAAGCGTGAAGTCCCGAGTTCGATCCCCGGTGTCAAAAAAAAAAAAAAATTTTGGCAAAAAAGCTATTGATAGGTAGACCCAAGTGTGTAGCACTTTGGCTAATAGGGCAAGACTTGAGAAAGAGCTGCTTAGGTGTAGTGTGTCAAATGCAGGTTCTCCACAGCTCTGTCCCTGTGCTGGGATACAGAGTAGAACCCTGTTAGGGGAGTCTTAAAACTTTGGGGCTGAACATTTGGTGGACCAAACCTAAAAAAATAAAATTTCTTCCCGGGTGTGGTGACATGCACCTATAATCCCAGCACTCAGGAGGCTGAGGCAGCCTGAACTACACAGTGAGACCACGTTTCAAAAAAAAAAATTTCTTGAATGCACAGTACATGTACATGTACTTAATGAAAGGTGATATAATTCATGATAAGTGAACCTCTGTCTTTCCTCTGATTACCACCTAACGAGCTGCTTCCTCAGCCACGACTTGGAGGTGTGTATATGTAGGCATTTACATATTTTAAAGATTTTTTTGTGTGGGTGTTGTGTAAGAATAAGTAGATTTAAAAAATCAACTGATCATCTGTAACCCAATGCCAGGCTTACAAATATTAGTTGGATGGTTTGATGTGGATCCTTTCAGGACTTTAAAAATGCATATGTGATTATGTATGTGCTCTCTAGCACTGTTTTTTGTTTTGCTTTGCAGTACTGGGTGTTGAATGCAGGTTGTCACATGTCTGAGCAAGCACTCTTCCACCTGAGCTATAGCCTCAGCCCTTTTAAAAATTTTATTTTGAGACAGAGTCTCATTAATTCATGATAATTTGTGCAGGCGCCCCTCAAACTTGCAATCTTCCTGCCTCAGCCTCCCATGTTGGTAGGATTACAAACTTGTGCCCCAGGCCCAGCTTGCATTTTTAAAAAATTTTAATTGTGAGCTGGGGATTTAGCTCAGTATTGCCATGCCTATCTTGCAAGCACAAGGTCTGGAGTTCCTTGGTACAAAAAAAAAGATTTTAGTTGTCTGAGTACATGAATATGTTACTGTCATTAAAAACAAAGTCAGGTGATACCTACTAAGCCAAAGTCTTCATCACCACTGTTTCTAGCTATAACCCTTCTCCTTAGAATCAGTCATGGTTATCTGTTTATTATTGTATTCTTTGAGCATTTTATACTGATTGATGGGTATATAGTGTTGTGTTTTTCATAAATAAGATCATCCTATCATATAATAAGTAGCAATATATCATTTAAATGTTCTGTCCATGATTACCACCTAGGCTGATGACCTTTTCAAATCCTTAATTAACACCAATCCTGTCCTTTTTGTGAATAACGAACTATAAATAATACTTGATAACTGCTTTTATTTCCTGTATCAGAGCTTTCGGTGATAACAAACAGCCCACTGTGACACACATGCTGTAGGTTTGCCACCACTGAACTGTATTAAAAACATTCTTCTGACACATTGCTTTTAAATGATTGTTAATACTGAATGGATATGTCCTAATTTATATAACTTAGGCTTCTGTCATAGTCATGACACGGATGTGGTCCTGGTGAAGATCTTACACTTGTATAGGAACATATTTTGGGATGCATCTTGGTCAGTTAATACTGTTAGGATCAAGTAAAGCTTAACTCTTTTGTATACTTTCATTGGTAAGACACTTATTGATAGCAAGTATCTGATTATGAACTGTCAGCAACAGTCACTGTTTCTAGTAGCAGCAAATGGGTTACCTTGACTAGACATAGATGTCCCTAAATCTGATCACCTGTAAACTCTTCGCTCTTCTTCACATGTATTGTTGTGCTTATTGCCAGTTTTTTCTTTTAGTTATCCCCAGGTACATCTTATAGTCAGCTAGTCATACAGTCATGCCCAGACACACACACACACACACACACACACATGAGTGCACAAGCAGAAGTATTAGGAGAACAGAAAAAGGATCATTGAGGTTTAACTAGAGAGCATCCTGGAAAGAAGATAAAAAACTGAGGCTTGGGTCGGGGATTTAGCTCAGTGGTTTTGCCCCTTGCTGCGCAAGCACAAGGACCTGAGTTCGATCCCTGGTACCAAAAAAACCAAAAAAAACAAACAAAAAAACTGAGGCTGAGCTGGAAAGGGTGGGAGGACTTGGTAAGGAGTAACTCTGTTCCAAATGGGCAAAGCCTGAGGAAAGGCCAGCGAGTGTGTTTAGGGAGACTGGGGAGGGAGTATGAATGAATCATAGTGTTGTTGTTAGAAAACTGTAAGAAAAAAGCTGGATAGTTTGAGTCTACACGTAGAAGGTATTTAACTGGTGTCATACTAAGGATTTTTTTTTGGTACCAGGGATTGAACTCAGGACCTTGCATTTGCAAGGCAGGTGCAGTGCCACTAAGCTAAATCACTGGCCCTAAAGCTTTTAAATTTATCTTGTAAGCAGGATATGTCAGAAGCACTTTGACTAGGGGGAATGATATGAAATTGCCTTTTAGAAATAATGACTAGGTGATAATATATGGGATAAAATAGAAGAAAGAGAGGCCAATTAAATCATTCATTCTATTTAGGTGAAAAACAATGGTCGGTTTTCTAACATTGACAATTAGAATGGAAAGGAAACTGTAGATGTAAATAAGCATATAGACAAAGGCTTACAGGAAAGACTTGAAGTGGAAATAATAGTCCTGGATTGATCCCTAGCCTGTGAAAAATTCAATCGAATGCATGAATTCAGATCAGCATTACTGAAGTATAATTAATTTTCAGTGTTGAGTTTAATGGATTCTAACAGTGACATTACATGCCTATAATCTTGTAACCCTACTACAGTTATGATACAGAACCATTTCATCATCCCAAGGAGTTCCCTTGCACATCTTCATGGACAGTTTCTGCATCGACCCCTAGCCTGACAACCTCTGATTTATTTCTTGTTACTTTGCTTTCTGTTTATTTTTGTAGAGTTTCCTATAAATGAATCTTCTGCCTTCTGTGTCTGGCTTCTTTCACTTAGCAGAGTGCTTTTGAAATCTGTCCGTGTGTTGCGTGTGTTAGTAGTTCCCTCCATTGTTGAGTGCTAACAGATTAGGTACCACAATTGTTAGCATTCCCCAGATAATAGGCACTGGGTTGTGTCTGGTTTCCAGTTATGAATAAAGTAGCTCTAAACTTTGCAGTATGTTTTTGTGTGAACATATAATTTCATTTTTCTTGAATGTATGTATGTTGTCAAGACATATAGCGACTGCATGCTTGACTTTATAGGATACTACCCAGCTGTTTCCGAGAGTAACTGCATCACTTTGGTTCTCACCAGAGAGCTATGAGATAACTAGTTGCTCCACATCCTTATTTACGTTTGGTATTACTTGCTCTTTCAATTGTAGCCATTAATGGAGTTTTATGGCAGAAAAATAGAATGAACAAAATAGGAATGTCACATGGGTGAGGCTGATTTGGAGACTGTTGACAGTAGTGACACAGATTTTACTTTTAGTGGATTTGGTTTAAGAAATCTCCAGCTAAGAAAAGGACCCTGTAGGCTCTAACTTCTCTTTCAGAATTTTTCTAGACAGATGTGAATTTGAAGATTGGTCCTTCTATTTCCATTCTGACCATAAACAAGTTACTTACCCTTTCTAAGCTTTAGTATTTCCTATTTGTTAAATGTGAAATAAAAGATGATAGCATAGGCTCTAATGCGGAGTTACCGCTTGAAAAATGGTAGCTGTCATATCATCATCTCTATGGCACATAAATACTGTATATACTTATCCCCCCAGTAACTTTTGACTTTCAGATCTGCATTTTTCCTGACTGATCTGTGTTCATTCTCCATCCGGTAACTAGAGTGATTTTGTTAAACACTAACAGGGACAGGGGTTTACTTCTCGTTCTCATCTCCTTGGTGGTTTCCACAAGGGCTTAGCTCCACTTGCCTTGCCTGTGCCTGTATGTCTCAGGAAAAGTTAAAAGTTAAAAGTTCTCCTTACAACCTGCATTTTTCCTGTCTGCTGTTTTTAACTATTGTACTTACTTGTTTGTGTTTTTGTGGTGCTGGGAATTGAAGCCAGAGCACTTTGGATGAGACAAGCGCTCTACCACTGAGCTACATCCCAGCTGTAGTTATTTATTTAATCTTTCTTCTGACAACAGTATTATAGGATCCATAAAGGCTGGCATATGGTAGGTGCTCAGTAAATTCATTGACTAGATTATCCTGCTTTAAATTTCTTTTGAACAAGGACTTTTCTTACTTAAATTACTTCTGATATTTTAGCATATTGCTTTTATAGCAGATTTTTTGTTTAGTTGATTTTCAGTTGTTGACATAGTGTCTTGCTATGTAGTCCAGGCTGCCCTTGAACTCACTCTGTAGCTTAGGCTGCCCTCTAACTCATGATCCTCCTACCTCAGCCTCACAAGTGCTGGGATTATGGGCATGTCCCCCCATGCCTAGCTAGCGTATGTTTTTGGTACTGAGATTGACCCCAAGGCCACACATATGCTAACCATGTATATCAATAATGAACTCACCGAGAAAGAAATTAGGAAAACAGTACCATCAGGAAAAAAATAAATATAGTGGACCCTTGACTTAAAAACTCAATTCGTTCGCAAGGACTGGTTGTAACTCAAGTTGGTTGTAAGTCAAGACTTTTTCCCATAAGAAATAATGGAAATACCCATAATGCTTTCTGAACCTCCCAAAGCACCCATTAACTGACCTTTTCATAATAAAAAAGGGTTGTATAATGTGCATAATTTACCAAAAACACCAATAATTTTCCTTAGTGTGGTCACCAAAAAGTTATAAAATGGTCCTAGTTTACCAGAAATAACAACTTCATACTGTACTCACCATTCAAGTTGAATGGCTTGTGGGGAGAATGAAATGGAAGGTGATTATTGTTAGGAAGTAGAATCCCCTTCCATAAGAACATCAGGAATCTGGCTCTCTGGTGTCCTTTCTCTCCTTGGGAAAGTCTGTAGCCCACTAGGACTTTCTTCTGGCTCACTAGGTCTTAGCCTTTTCAGAACTAAAAACTGGTCTAAGGGGCCGGGGATTTAGCTCAGTGGTTCCGTCACTTGCCTCACAAGCACAAGGACCCGAGTTCGATCCCTGGTACCAAAAAAAACCCCAAAAAACTGGTCTAAGGTTGTCTGTTTCTTCTTTTCTTTAACACGGCTCTATAGTATGACATAACATTGTCATTAAGCAAGTGAATGCAACGAATATGCATTTATCACAGTAATATGTCTTTAACTCTTTCAGGAAGATACCTACAAGGAGAGCAGTTGGGTGGAATGGAATTTCTATTTTTAGTGTTTTGAGGAGTCTCCATGCTGATCTTCACAGTAATTGTACTAGTTTACACTCTCATGAACCACATAGGAGGGCTCATTTTCTCCCACAGCCTTGCCAACATTTGTTATTACTTGATTTCTTGATGCTGTTGTTTCTGGGGTAAGATGGAATCTCAGTGTTATTAGTCCTCTGTCCAAGGAGTAGCTGGCAAAATTATTTTCCTATTCTGTAGACTATCTCTTCACTCTGTTGGCTGTTCCCTCTGCTGTACAGAAGCTTTGTTTTTGGTACTGGGGATCAAACTCGTGACCTTGCATTTGCAAGGCAGGTGCCGGAACCACTGAGCTAAATCCCTGGTCCTGTACAGAAGCTTTTTAATTTGATAGGGTCCCATTGTCAATTCTTGGTGTTATTTCTTATGCAATTGGGATTCTGTTCAAAGTCCTTGCCTCTGCCTATGACTTCAAGAGTTTTACCTATTTTATCTTCTAGATTAAATGTTTGTTTTAATATTTAGATCTTTGATCCATTTTTAGTTTAGTACATGGTGAGAGAGATGGGTCTAGATTCAATCTTCTGCATATGGATAGCCAGCTTTCCCAGCACCATTTACTTAAAAAGCTATCTTTCTTTCAGTGTATGTTTTTGGACACTTTGTCAAAGAGCAGATAGCTGAGTGTCTGGGCTTCTGTATCTTCTGTTCTGTTCCACTAATCCACATTTCTGTTTTTGTGCCAGTACTATGTTGTTTTTATCATTGTAGCTTTGTAGTATAACTTGAAATCTGGGATTGTGATGCCTCCTGCTTTGCTCTTGTTAACCAAGATTGCTTTTGCTATTCTAGGTGTCTTCTGGTTCCAAATGAGCTTTAGGATTGTTTTCTCTAGTTCTGTAAGGAATGCTGTTGGTATTTTGATTGGGATTGCTTTAAATTTATGTAACAGTGTTGGAAGTATGGCCATTTTCACAATATACATTCTGCCTATCTAGGAACAGGGGATGTCTTTCTATTTTCTGATGTCCTCTTTGATCTCTTTATTTTAGAGTACTGTAGTTTTCATTGTAGAGGTCTTTCACTTGCCTGGGTAGGTTAATTCCTAAGTACAGTGGACTCTCCTGTGAACAACTTTGATTAGGTCTGGAGTTATAATTTTAACTTATGACCAAAGTCTTGAGTTACAGCCTGAATGCTGGTCTTTCCTGTGTGGGGTTAATTGAGAAATCCTAGGCCAGTGTCTCTCTAAGGACACTGAGATCTGCCTGGAAGAAAGTGTGGCCTAAAATTATATAGGAGAGACACTTTGAGGGCTGTGTAGAGGAGCCTGAGCCTTCAGTTGTCTCTGTAGTTGATGACATTGTCTCTATAGCAGAGTCCATAGGCTTGCAGGTGAACAGTGGTGATGTTGAGGAACTGGTGGAGGAACATTCAGAGGAATTATCTACAGAGGAACTTCAGCAACTTCTGGCTAAGCAACAGAGAATGGCAGCTGAGGAACTTTCTGAAGAGGAGGGGGAGTATCAGCAATCAGTTTAGCCAATTTCTTCTGAAATAAAGGAAATCCTGAAAAAATGGACAGAGCTGCCAACATTTGTAGAGAAGACCCACCCAGGCAGAGAAAAAGCCATGTTTATAGCAGCACAACAAATAGCTAAATCTTTGAAGCAGCCTATATGTCCCTCAGCAGATGAACAGTTAAAGAAAATGTGGTGTTTATACACAGTGGAGTACTTCTCTCCCATAAAGAAGGTTAAATTTGAGTCATTTGTAGGTAAAATGGGTGTACCTTCAGACCATAATGTTAAGTGAAGTAAATCAGATGCACAAACTTGAATATCACATGGTTTCTGTTATATGAGAAACCCAGAGCATAATTTTATTTTTGGAAACAGGGTCCTACTATGTAGCCCGGGCTGGTTTCGAACTTGCAGCAATTCTGTCTGAGCCTCCTGAGTGCTGGGATTAGAGGTGAGCACCACCACCTCAGCTCCAAAGCATAAATAACTTACAGAGCAAAATAAAAAATAAATAATAGGAAACAGGGAGATAGCTCTTTGTAGATGGGAAGGGGACCAAGAGCTGAAAGGAGGGGGAAGGAGGAGAGCAGAAGGACATGTGAAAATAACCAAGATGTGTTATGTACATGTCCCTGTTCTCCATGATGACTGTAATCATATACTTCAAACGTACTAATAAAAATTTTTAGAATATAAAAGTATTACAGAATCTTTTGGTAAAGGCTTTCAGATTGCTTTCTAAAAGAATTTAATTGATACTTTTTTTTTTGGTACCAGGGATCAAACTCAGGACCTTGGGCTTGTGAGGCGGGTGCGGTGCCACTGAGCTAAATCCCAGCCCTTGATATATTCTTATCAGCAGTATTTAAGCTATCCTATTCTCCATCCCTCCAGAATTTGCAAATTTATAATTTGATAGGTGAAATTAATATCATACTTTAATTCCGTTTATTTGATTTATCATTTCCTCTTGATTTTTTTTTTTTTTTTGGTACCAGGGATCGAACTTGGGTCCTTGTGCTTGCACAGCAGGCGGCAAATCCACTGAGCTAAATCCCCGGCCCTCTTCTTGATTTTTAACATTGCTTTTTTTATCATTTCAAAACAATACTGTTTACTAATGTTTACTTTTTTTTTATTGTTGTTCTTGGTTTTTGTTTTTTTGTTTTTGGAGGGTTTTTTTGGTACCAGGGTTCAAACTCGGGATAATGTGTACTCCTATATTCATGCCATAGCTATGCTAATTTTCATTACATAAACATATGTGACATCCCTCATTTCCTTTTTTTTTTTTTTTTTTGGTACCGGGGATCGAACTCAGGACCTTGCGCTTGTGAGGCAGGCGGTGGAACCAATCCCTGGCCCCTCCAGTTTCTTAATTAGTTTTATCTGTGAGTTTTTATACATTCCTCACTTCATCTCCCACATTCCTCTCTCAGGGTGAAACTATCCCTTATATATTTTCCTGCTTGTGTGTAACTTTTTCTCAGTAGAATAATTCCCATCCTAGAAATACCCCTTTGATTCCCTGGACTTCTGATTCTCACTGTAATTCTATAAACTAGTCTACAGGTCCCAGTTTGCAAAGCTGTAAAATAGAGACACTTAGCATGTGTGTGCATTTAGTAAGTGCGCATCCATGTTGTACATATGTATGTATATACTATGTATATGCATATGCATGTGTGTATGTTTAAGCTTGCCAACTGGTATTTCATATGAGGATTGTTGTTCTGAGGCTTTGCTCTCAGTGGCCTAATATAACAAAATAAAAGCATTGCCACCTTGTGTTGGTCCCCAGCATCTGAAACTTACCTAACTTGTAAACTCTAAAATATGAGAAAAAAGAGAGAAAGAAATGAAAACAAACCAAGCCAGCTATGTGGGATGCACCTGTTGTCCCACCTACTTGGGAGGCTGAGGCCAGAGTTCAAGGCTCTTTCTGGGAAATTTAGTGAGACCCCCCCCCCAACTCATTTTTTTTTTTCATTAACAGTAACCTATAGTTTTTTTGTTTGTTTGTTTGTTTTGGTACTGGGGATTGAACTCAGGACCTTGTGTTTGTGAGGCAGGCGGCGGCACCACTGAGCTAAATCCCCGGCCTCCAACTCATTTTTTAAAAATAAGTAAAATGTGGGACCCACTACTTTGTCACATGATACTGTTTCTCTTGTGATGGTTTAGCAATAGTGTTGTTTTCTGAAAAGCATACAGTAGAGTCATAGCTTTATGTGGGGTTAGGTTTTCAACATTGATATGTCATGTAAACACAGCATTTAGATAGAATTACTTTTGCACGTTACTCAGAAAGGGCTGGCACAGTGCTGAAAGTCCATCTTCACTATTTCCTGCCCTCTCACATTGACTGGATGGAGCAAATCACTGTTTCTTTGCATGAAAACGAGATGAAGCAGTCAGCCTTTATTTAAGAGCCATGTTTCATAAAGTGCATTTAACCATCAGAATTCAATTCCGTTGGGAAGAGTGTGCTGTGAGAATGTAGCCAAATGAGGGCAGAGATTCTCACTGCATCCCAAGCCTTCTCTGGAGCTCACTCTGGCTCTCAAGGGTAGCATGTTGGGAGGCAGCATCCTTAGTGCCATTTTCTCTCTCCTCGCCTTTCTCCTCCCCTTCCTCCTTCTCCCTGCCCCCACCCTCTCTGCCACCCTCCTATGGCTGCCCCACCAAAAGGATCTGGGTGGGGACATGTTAGAAGGAAGCTTAGATAAAATTTAGTTGACTTTTGAGTCAGTCCAAATACTCAAAATGAGACCTAGAAAGACTGAGCTAACATATGTGTTAGTACAGTAGTGCCACAGTACTGTTTAAACTACTTATGCCAAACTTTTCCCGAATCTCCATGATACATGTAACATTGTACATCTCTGACATATGGAGTTATATGGTCATCAGCCAGAGCCAAAAGGCTCTCTGTAAGGTGTGACCTGAATAATGGATCCACACCAGTGTTTTCTTTTATTTTGACACTCTTTTACTAGTTTTAAATGTTTCACAGGTTTAAATGAATGATAGACGCAGAAGAAGTTGCAAATATGGCAGACCCTGTGTCCATCACCTAGCTCCTAGTAGTAACATCTTATGTAACTGTGGTCACCAAAACTAGGGAATTGATATTGGCACAACACAACCAACTAAACAACAGTCCTTACTTGGATTTCAGCAGTTTTTGCAAGTACTCATTTTCATACATTATATGTATGTCTGTACGTGTCATTATACAATATTTAAAAATAATCTTAGCTGGGTTTGGTGGTACATGCCTATATTCCAAGCATTTTTGGAGGTTGAGGCAGGAGTATTCCAAGTTTGAGGCCACCCTGGACAATTTGACAATTTAGTGAGACCATCTCAAACAAATAAAGAATAAATTAAAAGGGCTGGGGCGCTGGGGATGTAGCTCAGTGGTTCCGCTGCCTGCCTCGCAAGTGGAAGGTCCTGAGTTCAATCCCTGGTACCAAAAATAAATAAATAAATAAATAAAAAATGGGCTGGGGATTTAGCTCAGTGGTTTCGCTGCCTGTTGCGCAAGCGCAAGGACCCGAATCCAATCCCCGGTACCAAAAAAAAAAAAAAAAAAAGGGCTGGGGATGTAGCTCAGTGTAAAAGCCCTGGGCTTAATTCCCAGTACCTCAAAAAAATATTTAAGAATAATTTTAGATTTACAGAAAAGTTAGAAAGATAATATGGAGAGATCTCATATAGTCCTTACCCTCTTCCCCTTGTTAATCTTACATTCCCGTAGTACATTTGTTGTCACCAAGAAACCAACATTGATACATTACAATTAATTAGATCCATAATTTATTTGGATTTTATTAGTTTTCTCCTAATGTCCTTTTTCAGCTTTTGGTTCCCATCCTGAGTGCCACAGCTAATTTAATCATTGTGTTTCATCTAGGCTATGGCAGTTTTTCAAAATTTCCTTCATTTTGATAATCTTGACTCTGAAGAACACTGGTCACTTATTTTGAAGACTATCCATCAGTTTGCCTTTGATACTTTCCTCGTGGCTGGGCTGGGGTTATAGGCTTTGAAAGGAAGGCCACAGAGGTGAAATAAGGGTCTGTGCCATCAACATGACCCCCACTGTTGAGTTGGCTGTCAGTGCGGGCGGATTTTCCAATGAAAAGTTCCTTGTCCCCCTTTTTTCTTCTTCGAAGCAAGTTACCAGGCAGCTTACATTCAAAGTGTGGGGAGATTTAACCTCCTGCAGGCAGTGTACCTACAGAAATGATGTGAATTCTTCTACAGGTATTTTTAAATTTTATGGAAACATCATGAATACTGAATCAGCCTAATGTATCTGTTCTTTGCAGGGTGGGAAACCCCGTAAACACCGGAAGGATCGGCTACAAGATTTAATTGATATAGGCTTTGGCTATGATGAGACAGATCCATTTATTGATAACTCAGAGGCTGTGAGTAATATACCTTTAATATAGCAGAAAATTATCTCTTTGGAATAGTAAAAATCAATGGCAAAGTAACATGTAGTTCAATAAATGTTTTTATATGAGCTTTTAAAATATTTTCTGCTTAAAAAGAAAATATTCTTATATGGGGTTGGTTTATGGTGAGTCAGTATGATACTACTATACTAGACTAGGTTTTAACACTTTTTTGTCTATACAGGGCTGCATGGTAAATATTACAGGCTTTGTGGGCCATATAGTCCCCGTCATGGCTATTCTGTTGTAGGATGAGAGCAGCCATAGATGATACATAAATGGCTGTGCCAGTGTTATAGTGAAACTTTGCTGATGGACTCTGAAATTTAAATTCATGTTTTGTTTTGTTTTTTTGGTACTGGGGATAGAACTCAGAACCTTGCACTTTTGAGGCAGGCAGCAGAACAACTGAGCTAAATCCCTGGCCCTTGTTTTTGGTTTTTTGTGTGCTGGGGATTAAACCCAGGGCAAGAACTCTACCCTGAGCCACAGCTCACAACCCGAAAATTCATATGTTGTGAAATAGTCGTCTTTGGAGTTTCTTCCCTGACGATTTATGAAATGTAGAATCCATTCCTAGCTGGCTGGACTTAAACAACCTAGCAACTGGACTTGGCTGTCAAGCTTCGTTTATGGGCCCTGTACTGAGCCATTCTTTAGGGTATGCTGTGCGCCCTTCCAGGTCCTGAGAGAACCTGGAGGTTGATTAGTAGTTTGCTCATTTTCAGACATGTGTAGTAGTTAGTAATTCCATCATCATCCCTTGCCCAAACTGAGAACAAAAGTAAATTTTAAAAAGAAGGGAAAAGAGAAGAATTTCTAACCAAATGTTAAAAACCATTGCATTACTACTGGTTCTGCAGGGTTGAAAAATATTGGAAAGTTTGTTTTAACTCAGACCTATTGAGTAAGAATTTCTGGAGGTGAAGCTTACATAAGAGATTTTTAGTGATGGGGTTACTATGGTTTTATTTTTTTTTTGGTAAAATTAATACATACTTATGATAAAATAACATGATTGTGAAGAGAGTAAAGTACCTCAAATACTTTTCCTCCCAAGAGATAAACTCTATTAAGCTTCTTGTGTAGTTGTCTAGAAATTTCCATGTAAACATATAACCTTCATTTTCTTTTTTGAAATTATGAAATGAGATTATATGTACCATATTTTAAATATTGCTTTTTTATTAAAGTACAACATACTTTACGGGGGCGGGGGATTTAGCTCAGTGGTTCCAGCGCCTGCCTTACAAACACAAGGTCCCGAGTTTGATCTCCGGTACCAAAAGAAAAAAAAAAAAACTTTATGGATATATACATATTAGCACATAGATATATTCCTTTTATATGGTTATTAGGGAGCGATGTATATCTAAATTGTTTCCTATGTTATGTGTTTACAATAAGTAGGTGAGTATTTTGTATGCATTTATCTGTTTAAGTAAATGTGTATACAGGATATTTATAGAAGACAAACATGGGTAGGATATATTTCTAGGAGTGAAATTTATTGGTCAAAAAACATTTACAAATTGGATTTTTATTTATATTTCCAAAGTTGGGCAGATGTATTTTAAAATGACTTCTAAGATGAGAACCAGAGAGTCCTGAACATTGGAGCTACTGGGTTGAGGTGAATCTGGCAAATATCTATAAAATATGGTTAATGTTTTTTTTTGAGAGAGAGAGAGGATAATACTTTTATTTTTGCATTCAAAAGTTTCATTTTAGCTGAGCATGATGGCACATCCCTGTAATCACAGCACTCAGGAGACTGAGGCAGCCTCAGCCGAAAGTTCAAGGCTGGCCTGGACCACATAGTGAAACCTTATCTCAAAACACACACAGACACACACACACACACACACACACACACACACACACACACACACACAAAACAAGTTTCATTTAAAAAGTCAGGGACCTATGTATATATTTACAAACATAAAGGTCATTTAGTTAAAAATAATTTTACAAAAGATTTAGAAGTTGCAAAAAAAGCACCAAAGTAAAATTTAACTTCTGAAAAAACAGATGATTATGAAGAGTGTATAAAAACATGAGAAATGTTTATGTTTTAAAGTTAAATGAAATAGTTCCAAAATAATTATAATTACCATTCAGCACCTTTAAGTAATCATCCTCAGCCTCACGATATGCAGTAGACGCACGTGCAGTGAAAGGAACATCACTACACATACTGCCTGCAGTGGCTAACTCTTTGTCTCATCTTTTTTGGACTACTATAGCAAGACACCTTAGAGTAGATAATTTATAAATAATAAAAATATGATTAATTTTTAAATTGTAGCATGCCTTAATACAATAGTGGTTTATTAAGTACCCTTTATCATCATTCGGATTTAACAAAAACAAAAAAACAAAACAAAACAAAATCATTCGGATTTGATCAAATCCTATAGCTCTTCCCTTGGAATCTTCTTTCTCTTTAAAAAAAAAAAAAGAAGAGGAATTTAGAACAGCTTATAAGGATTATAGTTGCACATTGATCACATAGCAAATGAATGAGGGCATGTCGTATTTTGTGGTAGATAAGGTGTGTTCTTCCATTCTAGTCCCTGTATTAGAGTAATAATCTAATCTCTGGGATTATGGTATCCTGCAATGTGCAGTGATTATTTAGTATGTACAGAAAGGGACATGTTAACTATTACACTGCCCACAAATTAGTATGTAAAAATGCTGAGAAAGCATGCCAGAAAGAGTAGTAGGAAAGTCTTTCAGCTTGATGCATACTGGCTACTCTGCCATACTCCTAAATTATTTCTGGTGTCCTGACTAGATATAGCACGTTGGCAGTTCCCCATGGAGTAAAGAAACCTTCTTGTTCCCAAAAAAGGTTGCTAGCCATGATTTGGGTTAGGGAATGTTTCAAAGAATCTTGACTGTGATTTGGAACTCTGCAGAAGTCCTAGATCAGTGATGGCAAACCCTTTAGAGCTTTTTCAGTGATAACAAACAGCCGGCTGCAGCATGCATGCGATAGGTTTTCCACCACTGCTAGATTCTAGTTCTACATTGGTTTCTAATTCACCATGTGACCAGGACCAAGTCTTTTAGCATCATTCAGTTTTCTCAGCTGTGCCTTATCTCCCAGAGCTGTTCTGAGCCTCAGATAAGGTAAGGAATGTAAACATGCTCTGAGGACCATAAAGCAAGCTATAAAGAACTGAAAGTAGTATTAATATTATATGTAAATTTTGAATTTTGAGCAGCTAAAAGCAGAACTAAGTCATGGGCATTGTATGTACTCATACTTACAAAAATAGGTTTTTAAATAAACTTTGGCCAGGTGGTACATGCCTGTAACCCCAGCACCTTGGGGCAGGAGGATCACAAGATCAAGTCTAGCTAGGGCAACTTAGTGACTTAGTAAGACCCTGTCTCAGAAAATAAAAGTCCTAGGGATTTAACTCAGGATGAACCCAAAACAAAACAAACCCTGCTTTGTTTTAGAGCAATTTTAGAATCACAGCAAAATTGAGCGGAAAGTACAGAGGGCTTGCATATACTCCCAGCCTCTGCCACACAGCCTCATTTACCATGGACATCGGCTACCACAGTGGCACCTTTGCTGCAGCTGATGAACTGCATTGAGACAGCCTTGTACCTAGAGTCCATAGCTTGCATTAGGACTCCCACTTGATGGTGTGCATTCTGCAATTTTGTACAAGTGCATTAATCTAACCTATCTACCGAGAAGCATACAGCATAGTTTCTCTTCTCTAAAAATCCTCTGTACTCTGCCTACTTATTCCTCCCACCTCATCCCTGCCCTGGCAACCACTGATCTTAACTATCTTCATAGTTTTGCCTTTTCCACAATGTCTTATATTTGAAATCATATAGTATGTGGCCTTCATAAGTATCATTTTAAATACCTGTTTTTAGTATTTAGAATATTTGAACAAAGTGTGTTTTATCCTACTTTTATAACCCCATAATTGGATTTTGTATCAATTTAGAAGGGATGGCCAGTATTTTTAAAGAAAATGAGATCAGGGCCGGGGATTTAGCTTAGTGGTTCCGCTGCCTGCCTCGCAAGTGCAAGGACCCGAGTTCGATCCCCGGTACCAAAAATAAATAAATAAATAAAAGATACAATCTATGATTTTCTATTGCTTTTTTTTTTTTTTTTTTGGTACCGGGGATCGAACTCGGGTCCTTGCACTTGCGAGGCAGGCAGCGGAACCACTAAGCTAAATCCCTGGCCCTAGATTATACCATTTTTATGGCTTGTATGTGTGCTGAGTTTTGATGTATAATGTATTCTACACTTACGTTGTAATGAAGAAAATTTGAAAGCTACAACTGTAGTAAGGATAAACTTTGTAGATACACGTTGTTAACAGTTACTAACATTTGTAGCTGGAAATAGTGGCACACACCTGCAATCCCAGCACTGAAAGGCTGAATGAAGCAAGAGAATCACCCCAAGTTCAAGGATAGCCTGGACTACATAGTGAATTCAAGGCCAGCCTGAACCACAAAATGAGACCCTGTCTCAAAACAAAACAAAACAAAAACAAAAAATGCTCTTACATTTTTAAGACAGTGAAGGTTCATGTTTCATAAGAGAAAACTGAACTAAAATGCAGGTTGTTTGCCTTTACAAGTAATTTAGAATTGTTGCCCTTAACAAATTATTGTAATCATTTTTCTAACATACACATTTTATTAATGGATATTTTACAAAATCCTAGGTTTCATGGTGGCACTTTCATACATGTGTATAACATAATGATTGTGTGTGTTGCTCCTGTCACCCTCCTGACACCTTTCCTCTTGTATAATATGCTCCCTTCTATTTCATCTTTTTTTTTTCTGGATTTCATACATTAGGGGAAACATATGACACTGAGTATTGCTTATTTTGCTTAACATGATGGTCTCCAATTGCAAATGGCATGATTTCACTTTTCTTCATGGCTGGATAGTGCTCAGTTTATACACAAGCATACCCACACACTTCCCCTTTCTTTATGTGTTCACTGTTGACAGGCACCTGGGCTGAGGCCCTATCTTGGCTATTATAAATTGTGCCACAGAAAACATGATATGCAGATGTTTCTGTGGTATGCTAACTTTTAATTCCATAGGGTATATATGAAGGAGAAGAAATACAAATGGCCAGTGATTGTGTGCAAAAATGTTAAACATTTAGCCATCTGGGAAATGAAAATCAAAACTCGTATTCTTTTTATGTGATAAACCAAACAAGCAATTATAATCCAGTCAAATGGTTCCTTATTCTTATTGATTGTATTGTTAGCTATGTTCATAATTATTTCAGAGAGAAAATTATCTGATCCCAATTTTCAGAATCATTTGCTACCGATTACTTAAAATATCTGAAAATGCTTTGAAGATTATTTTATATTTTACATTTATGCTGTCAAGTTATAAATGGTTGGAAATTTTTTTTTTGTACTGGGACTTGAACTCAGCACCTCATGCTTGCCAGGCAGGCGCTGTGCCGCTGAGCTACATCCCTGGCCTGGAAATTTTTTTTTATTAGTAATAAATACCAGGGATGAATACTAAGTTGTCCCTTTTAAATTTCACTTGCACTTTGTGAAATAATATTGTCCCTGTTTTATAACCTTAACTGCTGTTAAGTGATTTGGCTGGGACTGCCACAGCTAGTTGTTAGGAAGGGGGTCGTTCAATTGAAGCCCTCTGATTTTTAAGTTCATTGCCACTTAACACATTCCGTTTAAGTGGCTAAATGAGATATTCCTAAGAAGTTTATTCTCCTAAAGAGTGTTATGATAGAGAAAGCCCAGCAGAGTGCTGTGTAAGATGACAGACTTTGAGCACATCAGAACCACCCCGAGTTCTTGGTAATGAATGTGTTTCATGAAGAAGCTACTTGGTGTAGTGAATGGGTCGTAAGACATCCTGTGACTTTGCCATAAACATATAAAATTGCTTTGGTAGGTTACTTATAAAATGGGACTAATGTTTCCTCCTGTCTCACAAGGGAATCGTGAGGATCAAATGAGCCATTTATATGAAAATCATTGAAAACTAGAAAGCACTGTACTACTAAATGTAAACAAAGAGTACAGATATATTTATCTTATCTCATTTACACATTTTCAAAATAATACTGCAGTGTTTTCCTTTTTAATCCTTCTGACATCACTCCTTTACTTAAGGGTAGTATTGGCCCTTTTCTGTAAGATCTTCAGAGATCTTTACAGTAATTTACCAGAAGGAACCACAAGGAAGTAAGTTTCTTCCTCTTTTTTCTTCACTCATTTCATTTCTTTTTAATTCAAAAAGATTAAATTGGGTTCTCTTCTATTCTCCATACAGTATGAAGGGATTCCAGTTAATATCACAACTTTTATACTTAGCCTTAGTATTCTTATAGTAAGTAGTAGGGTAGGTATACTCCTTGCCATGGCAAAGAATATTTTCTTTAAAAAATGAAAAACATAAAAAAGAAAAAAAAAGATAAACATAAACCTCTCTAACCTCTATCTAGATTGTATAATACGAAGAACTTCAGAAGGGAGAGGGTTGGGGACCCAGGTCTCAGGTATCTTTGCAGTGTTAGATGTCCCTTTTTTTCATTCCCATGTGAACACCTTCATGTAGTTAAGTTTGGCCTTCATTTCATGTTGATTTTTTTGTCCATCTTCCAGGTGAGATCATGATAAACTTTAAAATCCAGACTTTGAGACATAGTTTGATTTAGACAGTTTGAGTCTTTTCCTCCCTACAGGGTGCCTGGCTCATTCTAGATCCTCAAGTGTATGCTTACTGAACCAAGCACATATTTTTCTATTTCCCCTTAAAAGACATTATGTTTTTTATCTTTTAAATGTTTAATAATTTATCCCCATTTAAAGGATAGAATTAAGAGAGAAAATAATTTTATTCTTCATAATCTCATGATTAAAAGTGCATACTGATATGGTAGGAAATGAAATCTGTCATCTGTTTTAACTTGTTTCCACTTGGCATCGGGACTGTTTGTCATTTAGAATAATAGCCCTAGGCTGGGCTTGTTGGTGCACACCTATAATCCAACCACATGGGAGATTGAGGCTGGAAAATCACAAGTTCAAGACCATCCTGGGCTAAGTAGTGAGTTCCAACCTAGCCAGCACTATCTATCTAGTGAGATCCTGTCTCACCAAACAGAGAATGGGGAAAAATAAATAGCAATGAGAAGAGTAATAATGGTGGTGATCCTTAACTTTTTCTCAGCAGATGATATATTTAGAATTTACTTCATTATTACAGAAATTACTTTCTTTTGGGGGAGGGTGATACTAGAGATTAAACCTAGAGCCTGTGCACTGAGCTATGTCTCCAGCCCTTTAATCATTTAACATTTTAACCTGAGTGTTCCTCGGGAAGGTGTCATTTCAACAAGTTGATTCTTGTTTGCACAAGATGTGCTCCATTTATTTATTTATTTATTTATTTATTTTATTTATTTTTTTTTTTTTATTTTGAGACAAGGTCTTGCTATGTAGTTCAGGTTGGCCTTGAACTCACTGTGGAGCCCAGACTGGCCTGGGTCTCATGGCAGTCCTCCTCCCTTCAGCCTCCCAAGTGCTGGGATTACAGCCGTGTGCTGCCGTGCCCAGCTGTGTATTATTTTATATCAACTCTTTTTGTACTTTTTTATTTAGAACGTTGTATTCGCCTTGGATGTTTGTTTCTAGTGAAATCTAATAAGTTCTGGTTATTTTCTTTTACTAATTCATGTTTATTTGTGAAAAATAACCTATAATTTTGTGCTACAATCTATAAAAACTTTTTGTAAATACATTTTATATATATATTTATATATATGTATGTGTATATATGTATGTGTATATATATGTATATATATGTGTGTGTATATATATATGTATATACATATATATAGGGGTTTTTTTTGGAACC
This sequence comes from Heterocephalus glaber, assembly GCF_053883595.1. Lineage (NCBI taxonomy): Eukaryota > Metazoa > Chordata > Mammalia > Rodentia > Bathyergidae > Heterocephalus > Heterocephalus glaber. The sequence goes on from NW_028258153.1 coordinate 28,006,347, forward strand.
GGGGATCGAATTCAGGACCTTGTGCTTGCGAGGCAGGTGTGGTGCCACTGAGCTAAATCCCCAGCCCCATTAGATATAACTTTTACACTTCTCCAGAACTCAGTGATATTCCTTTTATACAAAACAAACACATTTGGGGACACTGGGGCTGAATAGAAAGGAAATGCCAGAAGATCTACAAAAGAAAAAACTGAAAAAGAGGAACATGTTAGCATATCAGAGAGGAAAAGCCTGCTTTATTGAAATGGAAAGACAAAAAAGATGTCTCCTTATTGTCAACTATTCATAATACAGAAATAATAGAAATTGAAAAGAGGAGTGCAGACTGGTGCAACCACTGTGGAAGTCAGTCTGGAGATAGCTCAGAGAACTAGGGCTGGGGGTCCCATTTGACCCAGCTATTCCCCTGCTGGGGATCTCCCAAAAGAATTAAAAGAATCATCCCACAGTGATATATGTGCACCCATGTTCATAGAGGCACAGTTTGTAATAGCTAAAGCTTGGACACAGCCCAAGTGCCCATCAACTGGAAACTGGATAAAGAAGATGTGGTTTTTGAATAAAATGGAGTACTACTCAGCCATAAAGAATGAGAAACTAGAGACCTTTATAGCTAAATGGATGCATATTGAGGCCAAACACTTAAGTGAAATAAATAGGACATGTGTAAATACAGAATAGTTTCTCTAGTGCTAGAAAGTGAAAGTGTAAATAAGGATTAAAATGATTAAAATGAATAATTGATAATTTGGAATAGGAAGAAAAGGTCCAGAGGGGTAGGGGAAGTGGGAGGGGAGGGGAAGGGGAAAGGAAAGAAGGGAAAGGAAAAATTATGAGAAAAGGAAAAAATGGAAACAAAGTCTTTGTAAATAGGGAAGGGCGCACAGGGAATGGGGAAAAAAATAAGAACAAAGATACTTCATGTACAGGTAAAAGCACCCAATGATAAATGTAAATGTATTGGATACTTAAATGTACCAATAAAAGAATTTAAGCACTAAAATAAAATCGGGGACAAGACAAAGATGCTCACTATCACCGCTCCTGTTCAATATAGTTCTGGAAACAATAGCCAGAGTAATTAGATAAGAGAAAGAAATAAAAGGAATAAAGATAGGAAAGGAAGATGTTATTGTTTTAAAAGAATTACTCAGATTAGCAGCTTATTATTAAAAAGACAAAGTGACTGCTATTATTGGTACCTAATTTTCTATAGGACACAAGAATAAAGTGGTCAGTTATTTTTAAATCTATTCCTTAATTCCATTATCTAGTCTTTTTCTCTCAACTTCACCAATTTTATTATCAGATATACAACTCTGGATCAATGCAATGTGTGACAGAGAAGCAGTAACACAGTATGGAGCATCTGGTAGACTTCATCTTATTCCTACTTTACTACTCAAAGCAATCTAGTTAACTTTCAATAAACTTGGTTTTAAAAATTACTTTATTTTTTTTTAAAAATTATTTTAAATGGAAGTCTTCATGCCATTTTATGTACATATTTTTTAGTACTCTTGGATATTTCTCATGCTAAATCTTGAACGGCAAATAGTCACAAAAATATCATTTATGAAGTAATTACCACATTGAAAGAAGCTTTGAGGATTAACTGATGTTTTTATAATCTTTTTAGTTTATGTCTTGTGCTCACAATAACTACTTTGAAGATAATGGTACACAGTACATTAACTATTGTTATTCTATTTTTTATGAAGTTTTTTATAATTTCATAAAACGAATCTCTAATACAAAAAAATTAAAGATATTCCAGTAGTGAGTAAAGATTATAATAATTCTATGAGTGGTGTTGACAGAGTTGACCAACATCTAACAAGCTATCCTGTAATCAAAAAAGCAAGGAAAAAATATTGTTATAAAATATGTGTGCACCTTCTGGACCAAACAGTATGGAACTTGTTTGTTATTTATTTAAAACAAGGGCTTCAAAAGATCATTTACAATTAAGATTAGGTCTAATAGACCAAATAACTGAAAAATATGGAATAGGAAATGCCAACCAGGATGTCTGTTATCCGTGTCTTGCACTTAGTGGATAGACATTTTATTGAAATTATACCACCCACAGAAAAAAAAGAAAGGTCAGCACAACAGTGTAAAGTGTGATGTTCATTGAAAGACAGTAATGCGAAAAGAATTTGGAAAGAGACTAGATACTATTTTCCAGATTGTAACATTGCATTGTGTATTGAATGTTTTAAGATAAGTTAGACACAGAAAAATTACTGAGTAAATTGGATAAAATTTGTTTTCATATTTCCTGTTCTATTATAAAAATTAACAAAAAAATACACAATTTTTGGTCATCTTGTATTTAAATAATTGAACTGGTAAGTGGTTAAAAAAATTATTTTGAGGGCCGGGGATATTTAGCTCAGTGGTTCCAGCGCCTGTCTCGCAAGCGCAAGGTCCCAAGTTCGATCCCCGGTACCAAAAAAAAAAAATCCCCCAAAACAAAAAACAAACAAAAATTATTTTGAAACAGAGTCTCACAAAGTTGCTAGCTATGTTACCTGGGCTGGGCTCAAACTTGTGATTTTCCAACCTCGGTTTCCCAGAGTTCTGGGATTACAAGTATGTGCCACCACATCTCCCAGGTTATTTTTCTTTTAATATTTTAAAATTATACACTAATTTATTTCTTTCAATACTAAGGATTGAACCCTGAGCCTTGTTCATGCTAGGCAAGTGCTCTAGTGCTGAGCTACATCCCCGGCCCTTGTTTTAGAAATTCCTTTCTCATATATACCAAATAATTAGAACTAAATTTTATTCCAGATATTAACTTTTTCTAAATTTATTCTATGAACATCCTCATTGCAGTTTTCTTATTTTTAGTTTTATTTTTAATTTTAAAAAATTGTACATATTTATGAGACAAAATGTAATGCTTTGATATGTGTATATACATTTTACAGTAATTAGAATAATTAGTATATCTGTCACCTCAAACCTAGTTTTCTTTCTTTCTTTTTTTTGGTGAGAACATTTAAAATTCTCTTTTTAGCTGTTTTGAAATATACCTTATTATTAACTCTAGTCCCCTACTATGCATCAGAACTTATTTTTTGAACCCACTGATGAGCATCTTCCTTCTCCTCCCAAGCTTCTGGTGTCTACTTTCCTGTACTTCAACGTTTTTAGATTCCACCATAAAAGAGGTCATATGGTATTTGCCTCTCTGCCTGGCTTATTTCATGTAACACTGTCTTCTAGGTTCAGCTGTGTCATTGCAAATGACAAAATTTCCTGGTTTTGGAGGCTTGATAGCATTGCATTGTGTAGACATACCACGTTTTACAAATATACCCACTTATCAATGGGTACTCAGGTTGTGTCTGTATCTTGGCTGTTGTGAATAAGGTTGCAGTGAACACAGGAGTGTAGTGCATACTGTTTTACATTCCTGTGAGTCTGTACCATGAGTGGGATTGCTGGATTTGCAGTTTTCTAGTTGGTATTTAAAGATGGTGCTCTTGTGGTAGAATTTCTTTGACATATTTATAGAATTACAGATAGTAGGATATATCTGAAACTTCTTTTTAAATCTAGTACGATGAATTAGTTCCTGCTTCTCTAACAACAAAATATGGAGGCTTTTATATCAACACTGGCACTCTGCAGTTTCGTCAAGCTTCAGACACTGAAGAGGAAGATATGACAGACAATCAAAAGCACAAGCCACCCAAGGTGGGTTTATCTGACTTTACAATAGTAAAGAGAGCATTGAATTAATAAGATGTACTTTTTGAATATTACTTGTGCTACAATTGTGAATGAAAGGAAAAGTAAAATACTAACCATTGTTTAATCTGTAATTACATGCTTTAAAATAAAATGCAGATGTGGGAAAATTGGCATTTATATAATTGTAGAATTATATTTTTTAGTATTTCTCTCTTCAGATATGGTCTAATAGTCTGCTACTAGTCTGTCTGGAGTAAGGTTAAGAAATGAATAGTATCTTTAGGCAAAGATTTCCTTGTACCAGAATCCCTAAAATGTGTATTAAAAATTCAGATTTGAGGGCCTTAACCCAGATAAGTGAATCTCACTCTAGGTGAGAGTGCTCAGGGACACCAGGAACCTGGACTAGACTTTTAGCAAGTAATTCTAATGTATCTGGACATTTGATAAAAACCATTGCCGTGGGTTGGGAGCATCAAACAGGCATTGATACTCACATAAATGATGCATTTAAAAAAATTATTGGCAGGTTCCCAAAATAAAAGAAGATGATACTGAGATGAAGAAGCGGAAACGGAAGGAGGAAGGGGAAAAGGAGAAGAAGCCAAGGAAAAAAGTATCCAAACAGCTGGGGTATGTTACATTTAACCTAGTAAGGGAACTAGTGTCATAGTATCACTGTTTCTCCTTTCAGAAAGATACATATATTCACCACTAATTAATTCAATTTAGCTGGGTCTAACTTAATATAATGTTTATAAATATTAACAGTCTGTTAACTTATGTTTAATAATATGGTATATATTAATAAGAAGGCTCTGTCATCTCACTCCAAAAAGGATGGCTTTCTTCAAGAAATCATAACACACACTAGGCGTGGTTGTGCACGCCTGTGATCCCAGCACTCAGGAGGCTGAGGCAGGAGGATCACCATGAGACCCAGACCAAACTGGGCTCCATAGTGAGTTCAAGGCCTGTTGGAGGGTGATCAGTACTCCCGACTGCTTAGAAAGGGGGACAGCGAGGGCTAAAGAAAAAAAGACAATAGAGACTTGCATAATTTCAAAATATATGGGGGGCCAGGAGGTCCCAGGTGTCCCTCAGAGTGGGAAAAGACAAAGACATTCCGAGCTTGCCACTATTTATTGGCTTCATAGGGCGTATAAGATGACTCACAGGGCAGCGATAATCCTAAATTGACGAGGATCTTGCAATTGGAGGAAGTATCAGATGACGGGTGGTAGCAGTACTATGACTTAGGTCAGTGAGGAGCTTATTTTCATTAGGACAGTGAGATGAGCAAAATATTCTTACAACAGTAGGTGGGATGAGTTAAGCTGTTAAGGAATTTGTCCCTCCCCAGGTGAAACCTTTTGTATTAGGAGGTCTTCAGTTGACGAAATCTTTTTTTTTTTTTTTTGTGGTACCAGGGATTGAACTCAGGACCTTGCACTTGCAAGGCAGGCACGGTGCCACTGAGCTAAATCCCTGGCCCACTCAGCTGATGTAATCTTGCCCTTGAGTGTCACAGCATCAGGGACCATTGACACCTCAGCTGTGAGCTGTGACTGGAGGCAAAACAGAATTATGTTTCCGCATGCCATAGCTGACCCACAGGCAAGAAGACTGGGTCTGACAACCCTAATCATAATTTAATTGTGAAATGACTTTTCCCCAAAAATATGTAGAATGGCTCCCTACAAAGGCCAGTCTGAAGTACATAGCAAGACCCTGTCTAAAAAAAGCAAAGAAAGAAATCACAACAAATGCTAGAGAGCCTTGCGGGTAAAGGAAGAATGCTTCTTCATTGGTGGGAGTATAAAGTGGTGCAACCAGTATGGAAATCAGTAGGGAGGGCTGGGGGTTTAACTCAGTGGTTCAGGTGCCTGCCTCTTGAAGGGTCCCGAGTTCAATCCCTGGTACTAAAAAGAAAAAAAGAAAGAAAGAAAAAGAAATCAGTAGGGCGAGTCCCCAAAACCTGAAAATAGGGCCGGAGATTTAGCTCAGTGGTTTTGCCGCCTGCTGCACAAGCGCAAGGACCGGAGTTCGATCCCCGGTACAAAAAAAAAAAACTGAAACTAGAAATTCCATTTGACCAGCTATTCCTCTTCTGGGTATCGTCTGAAAAGAATTAAATATCATATTACAGTGATACTTGCATACTTATGTTTACAACAGCATAATTCATAATAGCTAAATCTTAGAAGAAGCCTATATGTCCTTCAATAGATGATTGGATTAAGAAAATCTATTTAGCCAGGGATTTAGCTCAGTGGTTTCGCCGCCTGCCTCGCAAGCGCAAGGACCCGTGTTCGATCCCTGGTACCAAAAAAAAAAGAAAAAAATCTATTTAGAGCCATGGATTTAGCTCAGCAGCACAGCGCCTGCCTGGCAAGTGTGAGGTCCTGAGTTTGATCCTTTGGACCAAAAAAAGAAAATCTATTTATACACAGTAGAGTAGTACTGTGCCATAAAGAAGGGTATGTCATTTGTAGGAAAATGGGTGCACCTTGAGATCATAAGGTTAAGTGAACTCGGACACAAAGGCTTGAATATTGTATGGTTTCTCTTATATGAGAAAAACATATAAATACAGTGGAAAATAAAAGGCAATAGGAAAAAGTAGTTATTGTAATCCAGTGTGATCAATGTATCTCAAAATGTACCTTGATTTAGTATAATTGTTTTATGTGTTTTATATGTTTTTTGGCCTGTCTGGCAAATGTTAATCTGTGTTTATGATAATTAACTCGATAAATACTTAAAAGCAAATATATCTGATGCTAGCAAAAAAAAAAGCTAAATAAATCAATAGGGGGTTTTTTTGGTACTGGGTATCGAACTCGGGACCTTGTGCTTGCAAGGCAGGTGGCAGAACCACTGAGCTAAATCCTGGCCCTTGTTTTGTTTTTTTAACCCAGGACCTCACACAAGCTAGGTAAGCATTCTACCACTGAGTCAGATTCCTAGCCCGTGGAATATTTTTATATTAAACCAACCATGCATTGTTTACATATAGGCTACTGCTAACCCTAAGTCTCTGGGCACCTAAGCTTAGTTTTAGTACCAAAATATTAAACAGTTTGTTCAGTAATACCAATTTTTAAACTGGTTCTTGTTGGGTAAAACATGTTAATGAGGAAAATATTCAATTAACCCATGTATACATTTGAACAGGGGATTTCTTTGTATTTTCTGATATCTTCTTCAATCTCCTTTTTCAGAGTATTATAGTTTTGATTGTGGAGGTCTCTCACTCCTTGGTTAGGTTAATTCCTAAGTATTTCATTTTTCTTGATGATATTTTAAAAGGTATTGTTTTTCTAATTTCTCTCTCCAAATTTTACTGATATGCAGAAACACTATTGATGTTTTGAGTGTTGACTTTGTCTAAGCTACCCGATTTGATTTTTTTTTGGTACCTGGGATCGAATTCAGGACATTGTGCTTACAAGGCAGGTGTGGTACCACGGAGCTAAATCCCCACCTCTCAATTTGATTATTAATTGTAAGAGTCTTTTGGTGGAGTTTTTAGGGTCCTCTGTAGAGGATCAAATCACCTGCAAATAAGGTTAATTTAACTTCTTCCTTTCCTGTTCATAATCCTTTTATTTCTTTCTTTTGCCTAATTCCTCTGCCTAATGTTTCTAGAACTATATTGAACAGGACTGGTGACAGTGAACATCCTTGTCTTGTTTCTGATTTTAGAAGGAAAGCTTTCAGCTCCTCTTATTTAATATGATGTATAGATGCCTTTTATGAGTTTGAGATAAAGATCTTCTATATCTATTTTCTTCACGAAAATAGCTTAAGGTTTCAGATATTTCCTCTTGCATGCCCCCATTCCCAACCCCCTGTATTTTAATAGTGTAACCATAAAGCTTTATTATCTTTAGACTTCTGGTACCTTGAGTATAATGTGGTGCAGAGAGGTCCTTTTTTGGTCCTGGCTATTTGGGGTTCTGTATGCCTCACTTATCTGTATGTTTGTTTCTTTCTGTGTAGTTGGGGAGTTTTCTGCCATTATTTCTGTGAATAGGTTTTTTTATGCCATTTGTGTTGTTTTTGATTTTTCATTTATTCTAATTACTCTTAGATTAATCTTCTTTGTGTCATTTAGCGTCGTCTGTTGAATCCATTTTTCATGTTCTTTTGTTGCATTTAAGATGTCTTTGAATAGTTGGTCTTTGAAGGCATCATTATCTTCTAGTTCTGAAATTTTGTTCTCTTACTGCTTGTTTCTACTGCCCATACTTTCAATATAATTTTTAATCTCTGGAATTTTTTATTAAAACTCTTTCATGGACTCTAATTCTTTGTTTTGTATCATTTTGTGTAACTCAGCTAACTTTTTATTAGTGTCTTCTGAAAGCTCCTGTATCATTTTGGTTATTACCTCCATTATCTGGTTAGTTGTATCTTCTGTGATCCCACTGAGTTCCCCTTTATCTCACCTCCTCTGTGGTCATTTCGAATAATTCAGCTTTGTGCCCTATGCTATTCTCCCTCTTGAAGCCCATTGGGATGGTTTCAGGGGAGCTGAGAGTTTTGGGAGGCATTTTGTTCCCCATTTGTTAAGTTTTTATTGTTTTTTGTCTATTTGTTTCATTTTGTGCTGAGGTTTGTGGTGGATTACATTGCAAAGACTTTGTTACTACTATAGAGATCTCTTTAGTCATTTTTAGTGATGTACTTTGGACATGGCTAACTGTAGTCCTTTGTCTCAGCCCCCAAATCTGACCACCTCAGTTAATTCAGGAGTGTGGCCCAACACCAAGTTTTCTGGGAATATACTGTAATATCATTAATGTTACAATGATAAGCTGGGTGTTGGCTTACGGAGAAGACATTATAGCAACAATTATAGTTATACTATTAAAGATATAAGGGATTGGGAATGGAGAAATGTGAGAGGAATTATCTGAAACCTTAAACTATATGATATAAAAGGAGGAGAGAGAAGTGGAAGAAACAAAGATAAAGGAACACTAATAAACAGGTAAAGATGAAGAAGAAAAAAAACAAAAAAGGAAGAAGAAAAAAAACAATATATGCAAAAGAAATTTCTCTGTGATTTTGAGAGTGTAGTCTTCTTCCAGGATCTACAGTTTGGAGCAATGTCTAAATCAAGATGTGTCCCCCTCATGCTGGTAGACAGAAAAGGCAGTCAGACCCCAGATCAGGGTTAGATACAGTCACTAGCACATAACACCAGTAGGGTAAAAGGCCAGATTGCCATGACTTTCAAATCTAGAGCAACTCAGGCTGGGCCAGACCTCTGGCCATGGAGGGTGGGATTGTGTCCTTTAGTTCAAACCCCTCAGGGGGCCACTTTCCAGCCCACTCTTTGACTGTGGCTCTTACTCAGTCACTGTGAGAATATAACACTGAAAGCCCTGAAGTGAAGCCGTCCAATGTCTGCACTGAGTCCCAGATTCAAACAATAAACTCTTCCTGGAATAGCACCCAACCAAGCACTCTCTCCAGGGATATGGTGGATGCTTAAACTAGAGTTGCTGGTGAGCTACTGCTTGTCAAAGGGCTTACAGGGAAACAGAAACCCACACTCTCCCTACAGCTCACAGTACCCTCCAGTCTATTCTGCCACTGCGTGTCTCCCTGAGGCCCTCTGGAGTCCACCACTTTCACTGTTTCTTTGTAGATTCAGTCTCCTTTTTCTGTGCATCATAAGCCAGGAGCTAGAGAGAAACTGCAGACTGTCTCTTCCCTTCTCCCTGTTGTGTTCTGTCTCTTCAATTCCTCTGTAGGTTTTAATTTTCCTGTCATATCCTTCCTGGTTCCCCAGGATTACTTCTCTCTTTTTTTCTTCCCTACATTGTTCTTTTTTAGTCTCTGGATTCCTAAACTTGGAGAGGCTACTGTTGTCACTCACTGCAGCACTATTTCCCCCTATTTAGCTATTTTTGATCCTTTTGACCTTAGGTAACATCTTTTTTTTTTTCTGGTACTGGGGATTGAACTCGGGACCTTGCACTTGCAAGGCCAGGCGCCGGAACCACTGAGCTAAATCCCCAGCCCAACCTTAGGTAACATCTTGCCAATAAAAACTAAAATAGAATTTCTCAAAACCTTAAATCAGAAGAGTAAAATTTAAGCCACATCCATAATCCCAGCACTTGGGAGGCTGAGGTAGGAGGATCGCCATGAGTTTGAGGCCATCCTGGGGCACATAATGAGTTCAGGGCCAGCCTGAACCACCAAGGGAAACCCTGCCTCAAAAAAAACAAAACAAAACAAAAAGAATAAAATTTAAAATTGCTGTTTTCCTCAACTTCTCTGGCTTTTTTGTAATGCTAAGGGAAAGACACTTTTGTGAGGTCTTCCTTTTCTGCTTAGAAGGGAATGTACCTCTGTATTTGGGGCTCTCTGTATTCAAAAGGTTGATGTAGGGATGTATTTTTCCCTCCTAAACATGGGATTATAGTCGTAATCATGACCTTGAGATAAAGAAATTACTGAGAAAATATCCATTACTAATGGGTTTCTTAAATATTCATTATTTACAAATAAACTTCAGGAACATAAACTTCAAGTAATGCCTTTTATTTAATTTATTGTTTTCTGAACTATAACTTACTCATTCCACTTTTTTTCGTTTGTTTTGTTTTGTTTTTTAGTACCAGGACTGAAACTCTGGCACCTTGCGCTTTCAAGGCAGGTGGCAGAACCACTGAGCTAAATCCCCAGCATTTTGTTTTGTTTTGTTTTGTTTTGTTTTGTTTTGTTTTGTTTTGTTTTGTTTTGTTTGGTACCAGGGATCGAATTCAGGACCTTGCACTTGCAAGGCAGGTGGTGGCACCACTGAGCTAAATCCCTGGCCCTCATTCCACATATTTTTTAAATGCTTCTGTAGCTTTGGGATTTATAATAACTCAAATGTGGGTGGACCTACCTTCAAGGTACTAATAATCTTCTAGGTTCTGTAGTAAACATAGAAACATCCAAGCTATAGGATTTAGAACAGATTTCTTAGAGAAGTGATAGCTGTGAACTACGGCTTTTCCCCATGGTTCATGTTATGGGGAAAGTTATCATTTAGACGTACACGAATCTGGTTACCTATCTAGACTAGAAAGTGAAAGGTGATCAGAAAGCAGTAGCAGTTATGCTGGTAGGCAAAGGCTCACAAATCAAAACCAGGGGATTTATATTTCTTTGGCAGTTTTTAGCCCAAACCATTTGTGCTCCCACTTTGAAGGTGAATGATAATGAACTTCTGGTTGTAAAGCAACTGTATTCTCAGCCAAAGTGCATTTCTCTATTTGGTTAATTCTTTAGGTGGCTACTTTATAGATTGACTAAAAAATGTAAACATTCTAGGGCCAGGGATTTAGCTTAGTGGTTCCGCTGCCTGCCTCACAAGCGCAAGGACCCGAGTTCAATCCCAGGTACCAAAAAAAAAAAAAAAAAAAAAGCAAACATTCTAAAATGGACAAAATGGAGTAAATTAAACTTAATATATTTTAATAAGTCTACATTCATTTTTTTTTCTTGGCTTTATTCCTTTCTTTGTCTTCACTATAATGGCCATTTACCTTTTCTAGGTAACAATTGTTGAAAAAGATGCTATCATAAAAATACAATTTAATATAAACTTGAAAAACTTTTGCTTTCACCTGTCAAGTGATTATTTTAATTCATGCCTACTTATCTTCTTGGAACATTAACCTTTAAAGTCACACATAGCCTAACTGGTCCCTTTTTTATTGACAGAGTTGTGGCTCTAAATTCACACAAGTCTGAAAAAAAGAAGAAACGTTATAAAGATTCCTGTGCTCTCGCTGCCATGATACGAAAGTTTCAGAAGGAGAAGGATGCATTAAAGAAGGAGTTTAACCCCAAAGTCCCAGGGACTTTGTCGACCTCCTCTCTGAGTAAGCCTCCCACTACTGCCACCGCACTGGGGAATGACGTCTCAGACTTAAATCTGAACAGTGCTGATCCAGACCTCCCCATTTTTGTTAGCACAAATGAACATGAACTGTTTCAGGAAGCTGAAAACGCCCTAGAGATGCTAGATAATTTGGACTTTGACAGATTACTGGATGCTGCTTCTAATGGTAGCCCCCTGTCTGAGTCAGGGGGAGAAAATGGAAACACCCCCCAGCCAACCTTCACCTCTCAGGTCATGCCCAAGGTGATACCTACGCTCCCAGAGGGTCTGCCTGTATTTCTGGAAAAACGCATCGAGGACCTCCGTGTAGTAAGTGTGACAGTTCTCTTGGTTTTTATTTGCTGCGAAACATAACAAATGCTGCTGCTTATTCTTTTTTTTTTTTTTTTTTTTTTTTTTTTGGTACTGGGGATTGAACTCAGGGCCTTGTGCTTGCGAGGCAGGCAGTGGCACCACTAAACTAAATCTCAGGCCCTCCTGCTTATTGTTATTCTCCCCCCCCCCCCCACTGGGGATCGAACTCGGGTCCTTGCGTTTGCGCAGCAGGCCACAAAACTACTGAGCTAAATCCCCACTTATTGTTATTCTTTATTTTGTTTTGTTTTGTTTTTGGTACGGGCAGTTGAACTCCCGGTCCTTGCACTTGCGCAGCAGGTGGCAAAACCACTGAGCTAAATCCCCAGCCCACTTATTGTTATTCTTAACTGTCCTCCTTCTTCTCCCCCTCCCCCTCCCCTCCCCCTCCCCCTCCCCCTCCCCTCCTCCTTTCTCTTCCCCCCACCCCCTTCCTCTTCCACCACCTCCTCCTCCACTCTTAAGCTTTAAATATCTAAATAGGGGAGCAAGAGGGCGGGGGATTTAGCTCAGTGGTTCCGCAGCCTGCCTCCCAAGTGCAAGGTCCCGAGTTTGATCCCTGGTACCAAAAATTAAAATTAAATAAATAAATAGGGGAGCAAGAAATGTATCTAATTTTCCCAACAATTGGCTCTTGAATTTTATTTATTGATTCTGTTCTTCCTGTTGTTGTTTAGTGTTTTTTCTGAGGTAGAACTAATAAGCTCCTCTATCTTTATTTTGATATCTACTTTATCAGTCCAGATTTAGAAAAAGTATTTTATAGCAATGAGATACTTAAAATACTTTTTCTAAATCCTGGACTGATAAAGTAGGTATCTCATTGCTAGTGTTTTATTTATAACCTATGTTTGCTATCATTTTTGTTGTTTCTATGCTGTTTGATTCATAAGATTTTTTGAACAGTGTCTTCATTGTGATGATTATCATTAAAGATGACCCTTTTTATCTTGTTAATGCTTTTCACCTTGACTAATTTTGTATGATTTTACTGTAGATTCCTTTCTCTTGGGTTTTTTTTTCTCTTTTTACATGATATAGCTTTAGCCTTCAGACTTATGAATTCTTTTATTTTGGCTTTTCCTCTTATAGATAACATAAAAATAAAAATTTGTCTGGTGACCTCATCTGAATTTTTTTCCTTTAATCTTCTCAACAATTCTATATATGAAGTATAGGCATACTTAAGTTGAGACATTTAAGTGGATGCAGGTTAAATATGTTGGTCAAGGCCACACAAATGATAAATAGTGGAATTAAGATTCACTGGATTCCAAAATACATCCATTTCTATTGTCCCCTGTTGCCCCATACTATAGTTTTTGTCTAGGTTTTTTTTTTTTGGTCTAGGTTTTAACATATGCAGGTGATGTGATTCAGGTTTTTCAAGATGTAACTGTTAATAGTAATACAGTAAGTTCCTGACTTACTGTTGTCTGTTTTGTTTTGTTTTGTTTGTACCAGGGATCCAGCTCAGGACCTTGTGCTTGTGAAGCAAGCAAGACGCCCCTAAGCTAAATCCCTGGCTCCTTACTGTATATTTTGAGTTGTAATCTTTCACAAGTGTACTATAAAAGACTCACTTTGTTAGATCAGGAACAAATCCAACTTACAAATGTTTCCCCAGAATGGAATTTGTGGGCCGGGGATTTAGCTCAGTGGTTTTGCTGCCTGCTACGCAAGCGCAAAGACCTGAATTTGATCCCCGATACCAAAAAAAGAATGCAGAATGGAATTTGTTCGTAAGTTGGGGACTTGCTGTATCTACTGTTAATTTACCAGCATCTGTGCTGTGTGGAGAGTGTGGTGCTACTCTGTCCCTCTTCACAAGGCCTCCTTTGCCTCTCTAGCCTCAGCTATCGTGTGGGCAGGCAGTGTTTCTCCATTTAATAGGAAACTAAATGTCAAAACGATTATGTAATTTGCCCCAGCCCATATAATTTTTAAGTGACAGAGCTCAGATTCAAACTCAGGATTTAAAGTCAGGACTGGAAACTCTGTAGCTTGTATACTGTCTTCTGTGTCATATGTCATTCATTCTGTTGTATAAACTAATTGGTTAGTGATGACTATGTTTCAGTCTCGAATGTGTCTGTTACATCTCATATCAAAAAACACCTGTCTCTGAATGTGAGGCCAATCTGGCTTCAACATCTGCCACCGCTTTGATCGCCAGGGTTGATTCGGCTGATCTGACTGGCTTGGGTAGGTGTCCCCTCCCTCACTGCTCCATGTATGTCCCTCCCGAAGCTACGAGCTCGGTGGAAGAGGGCAACCGCCCCGATAGAGGAGGACCATTTCCTCAGTTAAGGGTATATGAGTAGCTGCGCTTCCCTGCTAAGACCTCCGAACAAGCTGTCAAAAATACTATCTCTGTAGTAACCATGACAGGGTTAAAACAGCTTCTTTCTGGGCCGGGGATTTAGCTCAGCAGTTTCGCCGCCTGCTGCACAAGCCCAGGGACCCAAGTTCGATCCCTGGTACCAAAAAAAAAAACCCAGCAGCTTCTTTCTAACCCCTTAGTCAGAAATTGACAATAATAATATTCATTTTAGTTATGGGTACTGTGCATTTTCTACATTTTTCTTTGAAATATGAGACAATACTTTTTCTTTAGACTTGAATTCATCTACAGCTAAAATGCTCATGTCTGTCTGATAAGCAGTTTCTTCTTGTTCTTTTCTCACTTTGTGATACCTTTCCATATTCAACGTCTTTACCCCTTTTTGCTTGCCTTTCTTGAAGTTTAGTTTTCATTCTGACTTTTTCCCATATTTGTCTCCTACACATGCTCAGTCTTCATCTTATTGAAGAAGCATGTTTCAGAAATTCGCTTCTTGTACTTAAAGTGTATGAAGTCATCAAATAAATTGGTAGATTGACAGAATCTGCACATGGTTACCTCAAAATACTGGACCACTCTCAGTGTTTCATACTTCCTAGATCTTAAGATGAATTATTTTTTTATTTCCCCAGTAAATTTTGCCCCAAGTGATTATGGCAGAATGTCCAGGTTTTAAAACTCTGTTTCTTGTCAGCTGGTTAAAATGGAAACAAAGTGATGAAAATATTATCCTTAAACTCACTGAATTAATTTGTGATTGCCCCTTAATAATAACTTTTGGCTAGCCGGGTGTGGTGGCTGATGCCTATAATTACAGCACTCAGGAGGCTGAGGCAGGATGATCACCGTGAGCTTGAGGCTAGCCTGGGCTACAGTGAGTTCAAGGCCAGCCTGAACTACATAGCAAGACCCTGTCTCAAACCGCCCCCCTCCAAAAAAAAACCCTTTGACTAATTTTTTCACTGTTATTAGTCAGACCCCAGACTGGCTGCAGTAAGCCAGTATCTTGATGCTGGGTGGCAGCATTGCACAGTGGATACCAAGAGGCTTTGATCTGATTCCTGGATCCACAATTTACTAGCAGTTGAATTTGAGGACATTTCAACTAATCTCTTAAGGTTTAGATTCCTTGTTTGTAAGATGGAGACTAATGCCAACTTCTTAGGCTGTTATGAGTACTATATATGGTAAGTATGAAATGTATAATAGCATGTGAGAATACAAAGGTAATCATAGCTGCAATCTCATGGACCTAATTTCCATTTACTAGTCTTGTTTTTTAAATGATGGGTTGAGAACTATCAGTTGATTGTGAAGTCACTTTAGTAGGTAAAGACCAACATTTTTAACAAATGAGATAAAATAGAAATATATTGTTGCATAACATTTTTATTCGTACATATTTGTGACTATAGCATGACTTAATCTAATTTTCTGTAACTAGATCACATTAAAGCTTTTAAGGTTATAAGGTTAAAATTTCATCAAAAATTCTTACTGTATATGTTTTTACACAAAGGAAAAACACTGCAGACTTTTTAAAAGTACCATGTGCAGGGGCCAGGGATTTAGCTCAGTGGTTTCACCGCCTGCTATGCAAGCGCAAGGCCCCAAGTTCAATCCCCGGTACCAAAAAACAAAACAAAAAGTGCCATATGCATCATGAAAAGACTATTACTTTCCAGTTTCATACCTTTTATGATCTGTGGTGACAATTAAATCTAGAACTAGGCAGTATTGATATGTTATTCACATTGCTTCTCTTTTCATTTCCATAGTGGGGATTGAACCCAAGGGTCTTACCGAGCTACATCCCCATCCCTTTTATTTTATTTTATTTATTTATTTTTGGTACCAGGGATCGAACTCAGGACCTTGCGCTTACCAGGCAGGCACGGAGCACTGAGCTACATCCCCAACTCTTATTTTTCATTTTGAGACAAGATCTCACTAAGTTGACCAGGCTGGTCTCATGATCCTCCTGCCTCGGCCTCCAGAGTGGTGGATTACAGGCATGTGCCACCATGCCCATCTTCTTTGTTTCTTTTTAAATGTTGTATTTCCCTTTGCCAAACCATCAGTTAAAGGCCTTCAACAGTTGTACCACCAGTTCCATATTTTTGTACTTACTCATTACATGTTTGGTTTTTATCTTCCTCTTGGAGATTCCAACTCCTTCTGAGTTTTTTGTAGAGCATATTTAAGGTTCTCCTCACCAGCCCACCCCCTTCCAGCCATGTGTCAGCTACACATTTTAGCAGAATCGTTGGCTGTATTCTGGTCAGCAATCCTAACAGAATTCTATAGCTGTTAGTATAATACTTTTGTCAATGACTCTGTAATTTAGGATCATAGTCATGGATTCATCGTCATCTTAGGTCAAGTTAGATAGCTTACCAAATTCGTTTGCCTACTTAACATAAGTTTCCAGCTTCAACTTGAATTGATTGCATGATTTGACCTACATAAACACCTTTAACCTTTTTTTTTTTTTTTTGGTACTGGGGTTCCAACTCAGGACCTTGCTGTTGTCAGGCGGTGGAACCACTGAGCTAAATCCCCGGCCCAACACCTTTAATCTTTTGTTTTTGTTTTTTTTTGTATTAAATTCTTTTATTGGTACATTGTAGGTATACAACACAATTACATTTCTCATTGGGAATTGTACCTTTACATAAAGCATCTTGGTTCTTATTTTTTGCCCATTCCTAGCCCTCCCTTCACACCCTCCACCCTTCCCTATTTACAAAGACTTTATTTCCATTTTTTCCATTTCTCATCATTTTTTCCTTTCCCTTCTTTCCTTTCCCCTGCCCCTCCCACTACCCCTACCCCTTTGGACCGTTTCTTCCTATTTTACATTATCGATTATTCATTCTAATCATTGGTACATTTTAGGTATACAATATAATGACATTCATCATTGGAAATTTGCACCTTTACATAGTCTCTCTTGGTTCTTCTTTTTCACCCTTGCCCAGCCCTCCCTTCAACCCCTCCAGCCCTCCCTATTTATAAAGATTTTGTTCCTATTTTTCCATTTTCTCATATTAATCCCATTCCCTTCTATCCTTTCCCTTAGCCCTCCCACTTCCTTCCCCTTTGCCCCTTTTCTTCCTATTTCACATTACCTGTTATACATTTAGTCCTTATTTACACTTTCAGTTTCTTACACCAGAGAAACTATTCGGAATTTGTTCTTGTGTGTCCTATTTATTTCACTTAAGAGTATTGCCTCAGTGTGCATCCACTTAGCTATAAATGTCTCTAATTTCTCATTTTTTATGGCTAAATAGTACTCCATTTTATTAAAAAGCCACATTTTCTTTATCCAGTCTCCAGTTGATGGGCATTTGGGCTGTTTCCAAGTTTTAGCTATTACAAACTGTGCTGCTATGAGCATGGGTGCACATATATCACTGTAACACCTTTAATCTTGATGGAAATTGATCTTTTATTCTCCTGTATTCTTAGAATCACATAACTTTATCTGTGATAGACTGAACGATGGTTCCCAAAAGATGCCCATATTTCTAATCACTAGAACCTGTAAATGTTACCCTTTACAACAAAAAAGAGATGGAGGTCTCTGTAAGTGTAATTAAGCTAAGAATCTTGAGAGGAGATTCTATAATGGATCCAAAATTCAGTCCCCTGAGTCCTTAGAAGAGATGGGGGGAGGGGGTGATGTGTAGAGAGGAGAAGGCCTGTGGAGGCTGAGCCGAGCTGGGAGATGTCTGGGAGCCCTGCAGCTGCAGCCAGGAGCTGGGAGAGCATGGGCTGAGCTCCCTGCTGTAAACTTGGTGGCTTAAAACAACAGAGTCCAAAGTCAGTTTATGGGGCTGGAATCAGAGCGTCAGTGGGCTGTAGTACCTCAGTAGACAAGGGTGATCTCCCCAGAGCTGTTCCGGGCCACTGTGTTTGCAGGAGCTGCTACAAACTGACAGTGTCCACCGCTTGAGCTTGGCTCTCAGTCGCCTCTGCCTGAGTCACAGCTTATGTGTATCCTGCTGACTCGAAGTTCCCTCTCTCTCTTTTTTAATTAGATAATTCATTCAGAGTAATTGTTTCATGAGTTTTATTGATAGTCTTTCTTATGTTTCTCTAGGCTGCCAAACTTTTTGATGAAGAAGGAAGGAAAAAATTCTTTACACAGGATATGAATAATATTCTTCTGGAGTAAGTGATCTTTTCTCTTGTTACTTTCTTTTCAGGGTGGGAGGGGAACAGTACTGGCAGTTAAACCCGAGAACTTCGTACTGAGCTACATCCCCAGGTCCCCTGTTCCCTTTTGGAGACAAGGTCTCGATAAGTCAGTTGTTTTCTAGGCTGAATTCAAACTTGGAATCTTCTTGCCTCACCCTCCCAGAGTGTTGGGATTACAGGGGTTCACTACCACAGCTGGCCTTAATTTTCTTCTTTTATTAAAAAACCTTAAGAATTGCTCAGTTAAAAATGTAGTAGTCCTGTGAGATCCAGATGCTGAGTTCATGGCTGGTTCAGGCATCAGCTCTTTCCTCTCAACCTTGCTTCGTGCATGGTTAACACTTGCTTCTCAGCAAAGTAATACTTTTGTAGATATTGGACCACTTAATGATAACCAAAGCTTCTGGGAAGAAGACAGAAATTAGATTGGGAAAGAGAGGTGAAGATTGGTATATGATACAGATTCCATTTAAATTAGCAGAATTTGTATCTAGTTTAGTAATAATTTTGCACTCAGATTTAGATGCCCATGAAGCTGGCAAATAAGCTGTACTTGTTACTGTTGACTCGCAGGTTTTAACATTGGCAAGAAGAATTCAGTATACAATTGGCTGTGGGCCAAGCCAAGCAAAAAAGTGGTCATGAGGAAGCAGCACTTTTATTCCTCAGATGAAAACCACCTAATAGGATGGTTCATTGCATTAGACTCAGGGAAGGAGTGTTTCTAAGACTGTGATTCCCATCTAGTACATACTCACGAGTAAAAATGACAGATTGCTTCATTAATTCTGATTACTGTTTGTAATTAATTGTAGTCAATCCTCTTGGACTCAGAAGACATAGAATGTAGTATGTTTCTAGTGTGCCGGCAGAGGAGTTTCTCATTCCTGCTTGCCTTTACGCTAGACAGGCAGTTTCAGGCTGGGTGTGTCTAACTGGGAACTATGCACATGCTTCCTGTCTGCACCGCTGCCTTTTACTGTACCCCCTTTCTGCCCCAGACTCAACAAACAGTCCAGCTGTTACTCATCAGAACTGTCCCAGATTCCGCAGTCAGAGATCTGACTAACCCTTTTTTTTTTTTTTTCACCTGAGACCACTAAATGAACTAGATCAGCTCTTCCTCTTGCGACCGAAGGAGTTTTGTGGTTTTTTGTTCTGTTTTTTTCCTCCTCTGTAAAAGAAAACACTCTTTCTCCCCTGAGAGAGTCCAGCCCATCCTTGGGACACAGCCTCTCAGATAAGCAGCCTGTCGGCCTCCCATCATCAGGCTCCTCTGCTCACTCCCCCCGTATCTGTTGTGAAACGCTTCCTTGAGTTCTGAGGTGCTGTCCACTTCCTCTTTCACAGAAATGTGCCTCCAGGTCTCTAGCCCTTAGGGTTAGAGGTGTTGTTTTTTCTCGGTCACTTTATTATTCTCTCTTCCCACTTTTACTTTATTTTCTTTTTCCACTTTCCTGAGCACACATGCCTTACTTTTCCAATTGCTTTATAAGGGCTTTGGGATAGAAAATTAAATTATCGGGCCGGGGATGTAGCTCAGTGGTTCCGGCACCTGTCTCACAAGTGGAAGGACCTGAGTTTGATCCCCAGTACAAAAAAAAAAAAAGAAAAGAAAAGAAAATTAAATTATCGAGATAAATTGCATCTGCCTTACCATTCTTTCCTTGTGTTTGGAAGAAAAAGAGATCACTTGATTGGAATAGGAAACCCTTTTTCTTTTTATATAATTCAATTGACCTCAGTCAACAAATACACAATGTACTGACTTGATTTCCCCTCCTTACCTGAAGCTGATAGATACTGCTGAGAAAGCATGTGACTCCTCACTCATGATCCCAGTCACCCTAACAGTTCTGCTCAACATGTTGCCCTAGGCCTGCCTCCCACTCTGCCAGACACTTAAAATGAGGCCTGCCTGCCACCTCTAATTTTTTTTTTCCCTTTGGTACCAGGGATTGAAATTGGGACCTTGTGCTTGCAAGGCAGGTGCCAGAACCACTGAGCTAAATCCCCAGCCCTACCCCTGTTAGATGCTTCTTACAGAGCTCATGAAGGAACAGCGACTTTGACTCAGTATAGAGGGATTTAACAGTGAGTTTCTTTTCAGGAAGTCAACTCTTCCTATATCTGAGTTACCTCTTTGGAAACCACTGGCTTTTATAAGGCAGTCGTAGTCAGTCTGGCCTTATCTGGGCTCTCTAAATACTTGGAGTTTCTATTTTATTTTTAGCCTTAACTTCCAGTTACAAGGAAGCCTACCTAGAAGACTTTCTACCCAGAGTAGACTTACAGTAAAGATCTAACCACATAATGTTACCTAAATAATTGTTTCTATGGAGCAGTAATGACCATAGTGATTGTTTCCCATGTAGCCATCTAGTTCTTAGAGGTCTTAGACTTCTTGCCATTTTTAATTTTCTCTTTAGCTACTCTAACACCAAGAATTTTCTGTTATTGTTTCTAAGGAGCATAATTTTCCACTTTTCATTTTTTCTGAAATGTCAGTTTATCTTAGAAGTGAGTAACCCAGTGCCAGACATGGTAGCACATGTCTGTCGTCCTAGCACTTGGAAAGCCTAGGCAGGTCACTTATGAGTTCAAAGCTAGCTTCAGCTACACATAGCCTGGAATATAGAGTGAGTCCCTGTCTTAAATAAATACGTACATGGATATATACATTCATACTGACAGATACATTTGATATGATACGGTTTCTTTTATTCTCTTATTCTTCGACTGTATCTTATATTTTTGAGAAGTATTTAAGTCTGTCTGTATCTTGTCCCATAACAGAATAAAATGATTTGGACATAATTCATTGCCAAGAGCCCCATTTGATCTTGGCCTTCAAATTAACAGCTCGTCTTATCTTCCTGCAATAGCAGCTACCAGGTATAATGTCTCCCATCTAGAGAAACACCTATTATGTTTTAGTAGGTTTGTCCTGCTGAAAATTAGGTAACTGTTATAAACTGCTTTCCTGTTGGGCTAAATACCTACTTAACAATTTGTTTTTTATCTCAGAAACCTAATTTATAAGAGGAAATGGGAGCTAGAAAATTACAATATATTGAACAAACTATTAAATATATAGCTTATGTAATACAGTCACAATAAAGGAAACAAAGATGGATAAAATAGTTTTTATATACAAAAGGACCTTAACCTTCTCTGAATCTTTGCTTTTTTTCAAACACTTCTAAAAGCCAGGGATTTAGCTCAGTGGTTCCGCCGCCTGCCTCGGAAGCTCAAGGACCCAAGTTCGATCCCTGGTACCAAAAAAACCAAAAAAAACTCAAACACCTCTAAGGAATACTGTAGGAACTCAGTGAAACCATGTTGCTTTCACTTGCCAGCAGGTAGAGGAATAGTATGGTATCGCTTTGAAGAGATGAGCATTTGGTTAAAATGGAGTTCCTGTGCTTTACCTGAAAACATAGACTTTAATCTGTCATCAGAAATGCATTGTCAGCTTGTTAATGGTCACATAAATTCTGCTCCTAAGGTAGAATTAGGAGGGGAAGGAAGGAAAGAGGAAGTAGGAAGAATTAAGATGTCTTACATACATGCACCAAATCCCCGTGATGAATGTAATCATGAACTGCAAACGTACTAATAAAAATTTTTAAATTAAAAAGCTTTCCACAACATTACTCTTTATGGTCAGGAAATTTATTTCTTTGAGAAATACTGTCTAGGAATCATAACATAACTTTAAAACAAAAATCAGCTGCCTTTGCCACTTTGTTTAGGTGATATCACCTAAAAGAAAGTCTGTATTGTTTATATTTGGGGTTATTTATTTATTTATTTATTTATTTTGGTCAGCATTGAATTACAGCTACAAGACCTGGGCCCTGTCATCCGTAGCGGTGTTTACTCTCATCTTGAAGCTTTTGTGCCATGCAATAAAGAAACGCTAGTGAAACGTCTAAAGAAGTTACATCTCAACGTCCAGGTATCTGAGGTTTTATAACCTACAGAAGGAAGAGAGTTGTTTCTCTTTGGTGCCTTTGCACATGAATTGCTTAGTAGTATGTATATATATAGTTACTAACCATAGGAATTTATTAAAGATATTTTACATCCCCTGAAAAAATTTCTTCAACAATGGATAGGTTTAGCCAAGAAGTAGTGTTTCCTAAGACATAGGTTCTTGGACTGGAAAGTCAGTGGAGAAAGTGGGAGCTGACAAACATAGAATTCGTTATTTTTTTATTTTTTATTTTTTATTTTTGATACCGGGATCGAAATCAGGACCTTGTGCTTTCGAGGCAGGTGTGGGCACCACTGAGCTAAATCCCTGGCCCAAGCATAGAATTCTTTATGCAAGCATTCACTTCTTTAAGAAAATACTTTTCCCAACTGAGAAACTACAGGTTAATCAACAACTGAAATTTATTGATGTCTTAGTTTTTGTGCTTTTGCTTGGCTCCTTTAGACGTTGGCAGTTGGAACTTGCTGCCATAAATTCAAATGACAGGGCCAGGTGTGATGGTGCATGCTTATAATCCCAGCACTTGGGAGGCTGAGGCAGGAAAGTAATAAATTTTGAGATAAGGTCTTGCTAAATTGCCCGGCCTGTGTTCAGACTTGTGAGTCTCCTGCCTCAGCCTCCCAGAGTGCTAGGTTCATAGACATGAACCACTACACCCAGCTCAACACAGTTTTATCACATAGTTTATGACCCTAAATAACACTGTGTAGTTTTGCATATTTGAGCTATTTTTTCTTTTTCAGTGCAGGGGATTGAACCCAGGACTTTGCCTACACTGGGAAAGCATTCTACCACTGAGCTCTGTCTCTATCCCTTTTATTTTTTATTTTGAGGCAAGGTCTCATTGAGTTACCTAGCCAGCCTTGAATTTGTAATCTTCCTGCTTCAGCCTCCCAAGTGTCTGGGATTGCCCAGCATGGTGGCATACCCCTTTAATCCCAACATTCAGGAGGCTGTGGCAGAAGAGTCATTGCAAATTCAAGGCCAACCTGGAGTACATAGTGAGTTCAAGCCCAGCTTGAACAGCAAGAGTCTGTGTCAAAAGACCAAAAAACGGGGGCCGGGGTTTTAGCTCAGTGGTTCTGGCATCTGCCTCACAAGCGAAAGATCCTGAGTTCAATCCCTGGTACCAAAAAAAAGACCAAAAAAGAAGGGAGGGTGATATTATAACAGGTGCTTCATATTTATTAATTAAAATGCATGGAATAGGTTTAAATACTTATTAGTAATAATATTTGTGTTCTAAAAATGTTGTCTTTACCAAAAATCACATTTTAGGGCTAGGAGTATAGTTTAACAGTAGAACTCTTGCTTAGCATACACAAGGCCTTGGGTTCAATTCCCAGCACTGCAAAGACAAAACAAAAACCTTACTCCAGTGAAGAAAAGCAAAGTCTAACAATGTTTATATACCTATGATGGTGATAAAAGTATATTTTAAATAGTTACACATATTAAGTTATTTGCAAAATGAGAATGAGTTGATTAGAACTGTCAGCTGGAGGGCTAGGGATTTAGCTTAGTGTCACCCCACCTTCCTTACAAGCACAAGGTCAAGAGTTCAATCCCCAGTACCAAAAACTAAAAACTAAAAAAAAAACAAAACTGTCAGCTAGAAACCTTTTTACCCTGAACCCGTATGGATGAGTCTCCCAGTTTCCTCTTTCACTTTGGCCTTGAGCTTACATATTTGCTTGCACCATAAGTCACAGTGACAATTCCCAGGAAAACAGGATGCCAGCATCCTGCTGGTAGCTGCCCATCCCATATCACATATCCCAGGATCCAGAGCAGCCTCCTCAGTTGGTATTTCTTCCCTGTCATAGTGGGGATTAGCCTGTAGTCTACACTGAAGATTTTATTCTCTGTTTAATCATTTGTATTATAAGGTGTCATATAATTATTGGTTAAAACATGTGCCTTCAAGAATATAAAGAAACCTTATTAATAATTGTGTTAGGGCAGCAGGCAACCCCTGGGACTCTCCTTGGCTGTGAAATATGATCATCGTAATTTTATATCCAGTGTACATTATGCAGTCAGTCCTGCAGAAGAAACATTTAGATAGCTAATATTTCAAATTTGTACTCAATATCTGAAACAAATTATATCTTTCGAGAATCTGTTTATAGAATAAATTTTGTTAAGGTATATGAAAAAAACCTGTATTATTTTTTTCCTCAGGATGATCGGTTAAGAGAACCTCTGCAGAAACTGAAACTGGCTGTTAGCAATGTCATGCCTGAACAGCTGTTTAAATACCAGGAAGACTGCCAGGCGCGTAGTCAAGCTAAGTGTGCCAAGTATGTGCTGCTTCTGTCTGGGTGGGCTTTGGCGTTTGAGAATACACCTAGCTGTTAGACGTTGGCTGTAAGTGGACTTCATCCTCAAATAGAAACCCATACACACAGTTCAAATGATAAATGAAACGTTTTTTAAGTGACATATTACTTCCCACTCAGTTACTTTGGTTGCAAGGCAAAAGACTTTATCTGTTGATTTAGCGCATGGATGTGATCCAAGCAAGAGCCAGCAATGGTAGAACTTTTCACTTACTGACCATCTTGACTAGCTGGAGCTAGACACAAATATTTTGACCTAAAAGATGAGTGTCTGTACCCTTTATGATAGTTTGAAGACCTTTTACAAAGCCACTTTATAATTCATTCCAAGTTTAAAGTATTATGTGGAGAGAGCTTCTCTATTACTCTTGTCTTTTGAGTTAACATCTAAGCAAGTGAGCCAAGTATTTATGGAGCATATTATAGGCAGTGTTGGGTTAAAACTTCACTTCATAAAATATTTTTTAAAGAGCCGGGGATTTAGCTCAGCGGTTCCGGTGCCTGCCTCACAAGCGCAAGGTCCCGAGTTTGATCCCTGGTACCAAAAAAAATATATATTTTTTTTAGGTTACAAACAGATGAAGAGCGAGAAAAAAATGGATCAGAGGAAGATGATGATGAGAAACCAGGGAAACGAGTCATAGGACCAAGAAAGAAGTTCCACTGGGATGACACCATTAGGTAAGGTCTAGGCAGTCTGCACCTGTAACCAAGTACACAGTGCAGAGGTAGAGTTTCATGGAAAAAATCGGTGAATGAAAGGCTAGATTGCGAGGGACCAAAGATTAGTGTTTAGAAAAAATGTATTTGAGTGAACATTAATCTGGTCCTAATATCTAGCCTTAGTGTTACCACTTTTATTTTCATGTAATACTTCTTATACACTAATCTAATAATGGACTAAGTCATTTTGGTTTCAGAAGGAAAAGTACTCCATATCTTTTATAAACTGTCTTTCTTACCAGTGTTTCTATATCCCACATAGATAATTACCCTTTCAATCTTGGGTACACTGAATAAAAGTATCAAAGGAAATTGTTTCATGTTGGGAGGTTTATAGTGCAATGAATAATAAATGTTAGAAATCATTTACCTTTGTGTAAATATCTGAATTCTTCAGGTAATATTCTGTATTACTGCTGTCAGATTTGTGTGCTCACTTAAAAATTGATTCAAACATTAATTTTTCTCAGTATTATAGTCATATTTATATACAAATTATATAAAAATTACATAAATTGTACATATAAAATTTTTATATTTGAAACTTTTTAGATCTTTGTTATGTAACCTGGTTGAGATCAAATTGGGATGCTATGAGTTAGAGCCAAATAAAAGCCAATCTGCTGAGGATTATCTTAAATCCTTCATGGAGACAGAGGTGAAGCCCTTGTGGCCTAAGGGCTGGATGCAGGCAAGGTAAGAAAGGTGACTTCCTGGATTCTGTTTTTCCCTTTTATTATTGCTGTTATTAATGATACCCATGCACACAAATGCACATGTGACATTGATTTTGATAAGAAGTTCATGTGTTCAACATCTTATACAGTATCTCAGATGTTCTCTGCTTTGCAAACTAAAAACACTTTAAAGACAAAACAATTAGTAAAGACAGAGGCATCAAGGGAGTTGGGCATGGTGGTGCACATCTGTAGTACAGGGAGCTCGAGGCAGGAAGATCCAAGTTGGAGCCCAGCCTGGGCAACTTTGCGATTTGGCAAGACCCTGTCTCAGAAATCATTTTTTTACTGACTACCTTTTCTTTTTTAGTTTGTAAGTAGAGAAAAAGGGAGAAGGAAAGAAGGTTATTATAAACTTTAGGGAATAATGTGTAGATGAGGAACTTAATACAGGATTTAGATCATAGAAAAAGAAAGGCAGCCTTAGGTTCTATAGAATATAGAATAGTCAGTGTCTCAAATGAACTAGTCCTGTTTAAAGTCTCAAAAGTTTTAAAAGGGTAAAAATTAATAAACTTGGCTATCTCAACCCATCATCTTAAAATTGCTGCATCTTAAATCAACAGAAAGTATCTTTTCTGTTCGTCTGTTAAAAATTTTAAATAGAGGAATATAAAACTCTCTGTAAAAATAGGTTGAGTGTACCATACCATTACACTCTTTACTCGGTAAGTAATAGCCTATTGAAAATTAAGTGATTTTTAAAAATAAATAAAGCAGCCAGATGTGGTGGCACAAACCTGTAATCCCAGCTCTCAGGTGGCTGAGGCAGGAGGATCGCTACAAGTTCAAGGCCAGCCTGAACTACAAAGTGAGACCTTGTCTTAAAACAAAACCAAAAAAACCAAGTAAAGCAGTTATCATGCTCTTACCTACTATAAAAGATAATTAATTTTGTCCTTTTAATTTTCCAGAATGCTTTTTAAGGAAAGCCGAAGTGTACATAATCATCTTACTTCTGCTCCGTGAGTAAATGCAAACTACATATTTCTTCATTTATATTCACATTACAGCTTTAGTAAACAAAAATATCATGTATCAAGTGCTAGTTGAAATAGGATTTGAATGTACTCTTAGGGGATATTCACTTTTTAAAAATCATTTGACTCTTGCCTCTCAGAGTACATCTGTTGAAATAGTTCTCAGGCTATTCTCCAAAACCTCAAACCAGAAGGAACCACCTGGGTTCTGGTGTAGGGAACTGTGGAAGCAGGCAGGCTCCATGGTTTCCCTTTGCTCTCGGGCCTCTATCCTTCCAGTGTTGTTGAGCTCTTACTGACCATCTGCCTAGGTGACCTATAGCCATCTCCTGCCCTGAGCTCACCAGGACTCTTCCATACCTACCTGCCTTGGCGTAGGGAAACATGTTAGTCTACAAAAATAACCTATTCTTGCGGTATCGCCTTCTGTCAAAACTGGATATTTTGTTAGTGAAGTGAAATTTTTTTTTCCTTTCTGTGCTGGGGTTTAAATCCAGGGCCTAGCGCATACTAGGCAAGCACTCTACCACTGAGCCACATCTCCAGCCCAGTGAACTGAAAGAAAAATCTCATCCTCTTGGTGTATAGGAAAAGGGCAGTTTTGTCTGTTGTTGGATTTTTTGGTGACTGTTGGCCAACTCCACAGTTTTATTTGTACCTACAAATTAGGACTGCTCTGTAGCCTGAAAGTATAGTATTTTTTTTTTTTTGATACCTGGGAGCAAACTCAGCACCTTGCGCTTGTGAGGCATGTGGCAGAACCACTAAGCTACATCCCCGGCCCCTGCAAGTATAGTATTAAAGAATTATTAAAACATAAAATTATTGTGGCTGGGGATGCAGCTCAGTGGCACCACACCTGCCTGGCAAGCACAAGGTCCTGAGTTCAGTCACCAGTACTTGGGGAAAAAAATGTATTAAGAAAATTATTGAGTTACTGAGAATTTAGAGTGCTCTAATTCAATGTTCTGCTAAGGTATCTGATATGTATCTTTTGGGTAACATTACAAAATTTCCAGAGGGACAGAGGAGAATGGGGAAAAAAAGGAGAATAGAAAGAATATGTACCTACTGCCTAAGATGAATGTAAACATGTACAGCAAACATGTACTAACAAAAAATTTTTAATTCCTTTTCTCATAAATACTTTTTTTTTTTGGTATCAGGAATCAAATTCAGGACCTCGCGCTTGCCAGGCAGGTGCTGTGCTGCTGAGCTAAATCCCTGGCCCTCATATATACTTATAATAGATTGAATGTTTTAGTTTTTAGAAAGACTGTATCATCAAATATCTGTTGAATTGATTGTGGCTTTCAGTTATTATTCTTGGGTTTGTGTTTAGTTTTGCGATGGGATTTCACATTGCCCAGGTTGATCTTGACTTCCTGGGCTCTAGTGATCCTCCCACCTCCAGAGTAGTTGGGACTACAGGCATGAACCACTGTGCCTGGCTCTTTATTCTTGTTTTTTGGGTAGCTTGGTTTCATACATTATAGGTGTGGTTTATTGCAAGTTTACTTTGTATGTGTGTATGTATATATGACCTTTAATTTTCCTGAAATTCTAAAGCCACATATACATTATAATTCAGGTATAAATAATTCGTGCCTTTAATCCTAAAAGTGTTTATATAGGATGTTTCCCTCAGGGTTTTTTTTCCCCCGCTTTAGCAACTGGGACTATAGGTGCATGGCACTACACCTAGTTCCCCTTACCTTTTTTTTTTTTTTTTTGGTACCGGGGATCGAACTTGGGATCTTGGGCTTGTGAGGCAGCCACCGGAACCACTGAGCTAAATCCCTGACCCTCCCCTCAGCTTTTTTAAACAGCCTCATCAGTTGTGGTGGCACACACACTTGTAATCCCAGCACTCAGGAAGCTGAGGCAGGAGGATTGCCATGTGATCAAGGCCAACCTGGGTTATATAGTGAGTTTAAGGCCAGCCAGAACTACATAGTGAGACCCTTGTCTCAAAAAACAAAATAAAACCAAACAACAACAAAATCCCAGATAATAATAATAATAATAATAATAATAAAACCATGCTTCATTTTTTTTTTTTCCGGTACTGGGGATCAAACTCAGGACCTTGCACATGCAAGGCAGGTACAGTGCCACTAAGCTAAATCCCCAGCCCTAGCTTCATTATTACAACTAACAGTTTTTTAAAATTTTGTGCTAGAATATTGTAATAGGTACACATGGAGGTCTTTTGCTCTACTGGCTTTTGCTAAAAAAAGTTGAAGTTTGCTGGTTGCCTTTGTCAGTACATGTTTGAGGTAGATAATGACTACAGTAATTGTAGAGAGTTGGTACCTGTACATAACACATCTTAATTCTCTTTTTTTCCCCCATCCTCTACCCTTCCCCTCCCTCTCTGATCGGTCCAACTCTTGGTCCCCTTCCCCTTTGCAAAAGCTCTGTTTTCATCATTTTTCCCTTCAATTCTGTTTCTTTTCCTCCCTTTCCTACCCCCTACATCTCTTGTCCCCCCATCTATTTGAGAAAGGTATCCCTACTTCTTATTGTCTTCTATTCTGAGATATATCTATATATATATAGAGAGAGAGAGAGAGAGTGTTTCTCATATAAGAGAAACCATGTGATACTATTTAAGCTTGTGTGTCTGACTTATTTCACTTAATATTATGGTCTCAAGTTGTATCCATTTATCTACAAATGCCTCGAGTTTATGTTTTTTTTCTGGCAGAGTAGTACTCCATTATGTATAAATAACACATTTTCTTTTTTTTTTGTACCAGGGATCGAACTCAGGATCTTGCATTTGCCAGACAGGCACTGTGCGACTGAGCTAAATTCTCAACCTTTCAATACATTTTCTTTATCCATTTATCTGTTTATGAGGATATAGGTCATTTTTTAAGATTTAGCCATTATAAATTGTTCTGCTATAAACATGAATATGCATGTATCCTTGTGATCGGATGTCTTTAACTCTTTCAGAAAGATACCAAGAAGGGAAATATCTCATTCAAATGGAATTTCTATTTTTAGTTTTTTGAGAATGTCTACAGTGATTATACTAGTTTACATTTTCACAATGTAGAAGAGTTCCTTTTTTCCCACATCTTTGTCAGCATTTGTTATTATTTGATTTCTTTTTTTTTTTTTTTTTTTTTTTTTTTGCAGTACCAGGGATTGAACTCAGGACCTTGCGCTTGCAAGGCAGGTGCAGCACCACTGAGCTAAATCCCCGGCCCATTACTTGATTTCTTTTTTTTTTTTTTTTTTTTTTTTTGGTGCAGGCGATCAAATTTGGGACCTTACACTTGTGAGGCAGGTGGCAGAACCACTGAGCTAAATCCCCAGCGCAGAAGCTTTTTAGTTTGATATCCCATTTGTTGACTTGGTATTATTTCTTGTGCCATTGTGATTCTGTTCAGAAAGTCTTTGCTTACCCCTGTGTCTACAAGAGTTTTACCTATTTTATCTTCCAACAGATTGTTTCTGTTTTAACATTTAGATCTTTGATCCATTTTGACTTTTATTACATGGTGAGAGAAATGGGTCTAGACTTTATCTTCTGCATGTGGATAACCAGCTTTTCTAACACCATTTATTCAAGAGGCTATCTTTCCTCCAGCCTGTGCTTTTGACCCCTTTGTCAAAGATCAAAAAGTTGAATGTAGGCTGGGGATTTGCCCAGGATTGCTTTTGCTATTCTTAGCCTCTTGTTCCATATTTTAGGATTGTTTTCTCCAGTTCTGTGAGGAATGCTATTGGTATTTTGATTAGAATTGTGTTAAATCTCTATATCAGTTTCAGAAGTATGGCCATTTGGACAATATGGGTTCTGCCTGTCCAGGAACAGGGGTTATCGTTCCACTTTCTGATGTCCTGTTTGATCTCCTTTTTCAGAGTACTGAGGTTTTTGTTGTAGAGGTCTTTTATTTCCTTGGTTAGGTTAATTCCTAAGTGTTTAATTTTCTTGATGCTACTGTGAATGGTATTGTTTTCCTGATTTCTTTCTCAAAGAGTTCATTATTGCTGTACCAGAACCCTATTGATTTTTTGTGTTGATTTTGTATCCTGCTACATCGCTAAATTAAGGTATTAATTCTAAGAGTTGTCTAGTGGAATTTTTTGGGTCTTCTATAGGATCGAGTTATCTGCAGATAATGATAAGTTGACTTCTTTTCCTATACATATCCCTTGTATTTCTTTCTCTTGCTTGATTGCTTTGGCTAATGTTTCAAGTACTATATTGAACAGGATTGGTGATAGTGGACATTCTTGTCTTGTTCCCGATTTTAGAGGGAAAGTTTTCAGCTTTTTCTCATTTAATATGATGTTGTTAGTACTTCTGTCATAAATGGCTTTTATCAGATCGAGATACCCTTTTTCTTTTTTTTTTTTTTTTTTTGGTACCAGGGATCGAACTTGGGCCCTTGTACTTGTGAGGCAGGCAACAGAACCACTGAGCTAAATCCCCGGCCCTTTTTTTTTTTTTTTTTGGTACCAGGGATCAAACTCGGGACCTTGTGCTTGTGAGGCAGGCAGCGGAACCACTGAGGTAAATCCCCGGCCCAAGATACCCTTTTTCTATACCTGTTTTATTCAGGGTTTTTAATCATAAATGGGTGTTAGAGTTTATCAAAGGGTTTTTTTTCTGCATCTATTTAAAATGATCATATGATTTTTATTCTTGATTCTATTTATGTGTTGTAGTGCATTTATTTATTTAGGTACAGGGATCAGACTCAGGACCTTGAGCTTGTGAGGCAGGCGCTGTGGCACTGAGCTAAATCCCCAGCCCTGTAGTGCATTTATTGATTTGCATATGTTGAGCCAACTTGGGATGAAGCCTGTTTAGACGTGATGTATGATCTTTTTGATGAATTCTGTTTGGCAGTGGCTTGTTGAGGATTTTTGCATCTATAGACAAAATACCCAACACCTAAAGTTAAAGGAGAAAAGGTTTATTGTAGCTCACAGTTTGTAGAGATTTCACTTCATAGTTGGCTGGCTCCAAGGCAAGGTGGCACGGCTGAGGGGCACTGCAGGGAAGAAACAGTTCACAGAGGTAAAAGGAAGCAAGTAGCAAAGTAGAAAAGCAGCAGTAAGTGACAACAACAGCCCTTTTTCTGTCCTTTTTATTCTATCCTGGCTACATGCCTTCCCATTATCCACACTCAGAACTATGCCACACCAGTCAGTGGACTAATTTAGTAATCTCACACCCTTGATCCCAGCATCACACATTCTAGATACAGCCACCTCTGAAAAGCCCGCCTATAACTGCATGAGGCTTTGGGGGAACATCTAGACACAAGCTATAGCAGAGAGATTGGCATGTGGTTCTCCTTTTTGGTTGGATCTTTGTCTGGTTTCAGGATTGGGTTAATGCTACTAACTTCCAAGAATAACTGTGGGAGTATTCCTTCCCTCTCAAGGAGTATTGGCATCATCTCTTCCCTGAAGTTTTTGTATAATTCAACAGTGAATCCATCAAGTCCTGGGCTTTTTTAGTTGGTAATTTTTTTTTTTAACTTCTTCAGTTTTATTGCCTGTTACTGGATTATTCAAGATTTTATGTCTTCTTGGTTTAGTTTTCATAATTCATACATACCTAGTATCTCTCCATTTCTTCTGAGTTCTCCAGCTTTTTGGTGTACAGTTCTATGAAGTATTTGCTAATAATCTTGTGGATTTCTGCAGTGTCTGTTGTGATTCACCTTTTTCTTTTCTTTCTCTTTTTTTTTCGGTACTGGGAATCAAACTCAGGACGTTGTGCTTGCCAGGCAGGCATGGTGCCACTGAGCTACATCCCCGGCTCCTTTTTCATTTCTAATAGCACTGATTTGTGTCTTTTCTTTTATTTGGTAAGATTAGCTAAGGTTGTTTCTATTTTGTTTATTCTTTCAGAGAACTAGCTCTTCAATTCATTGATTTTTTGGTTTTTGGGGGGTTTTTTAGTCTCCGTTTCATTGATTTCTGCTCTGATAGTCATAATTCCATTTCTTATACAAGCTCTAGATTTGCATTGTCGCTTTTCTAAAGTATATCATTGGTCCAGGTATTTAGCTCTGGTTCCGCCTCCTGCCTCACAAGTGCAAAGACCTGAATTTGAACCCCAGTACCAAAAAAAAAAAAAAAAGGTATATCATTTTGTTTTTTATTTGAACTCATTTTGTTTTTCTGATATGAGTATTCAGAGCTATAAACTTCACTCTTAGGACTGCTTTCATTGTGTTCCATAAGTTGTGCTATGTTGTACTGGCGTTATAATTTAATTCTAAGAACTGTCTTATTTAATTTTTTCTGTGACCCACAGATTATTCAAGAGTATGTTGTTTAATTTCCATATGTTTGTATCATTTTTTGGTTTTTTTTGCCATTGATTTCTAGTTAAATTGTACCATGATCTGATAATATGGATTTTTTTTTCCCATTACTTAAGCATGCTATATTAAGTAGTATGAGGTCTATTTTGGAGGAAGTACCATGTGCTGCCAAAAAAAGAATACCATGTGCTGCCAAAAAAAGAACTGTATTCTGTTGTTGGGTGGAACTCTTAGTACATATCTATTAGGTTCATTTGTTCAAAGGTTTGGTGCAACTCTGATATTTCTTTGTTGATTTTTTTAATTTAGTTGATCTGTCTGTTTGTGATTGTGGGATATTGAGGTTCCCCCACTATAATTATATTGATGTTTATCTTACCTTTTATGTGCACTGCAGTTTGGTTCATATATTTTATGTCTTACTGTTAAATAATTAATTATTTAACCTATATATAGTGACCTTTGCTTCTTGATTAGCTTTGGCTTAAAGGCTACTTTGAAAATAGGATCACTAAAAAAAATAATAATAATAAAGAAAATAGGATAGGTACTCTTGCTTGTTTTTGGACTCTTACTGCATGGAATATTGTTTTCTATCCTTTGATTTTTAGACTTATGAATTTCTTTTTAGGTTAATTATGTTTCTTATATATACAGCCACTGGATTTTTTTCTTGGTCCATTCTGCTAATCTTTGTCTTTTGATTGATGAATTGAAACCATTCACATTTATAGGTACTGACTTATTCCTGTTATTGTATTATTTTCCTATTGCTCTTTTCCTTTCTTTCCCTTGTACTTAATTGCTTATCCTACCATTCATTCTATTGGACCTTTGGCATTGTTAGCATTAGCATCATTGTCTCTTCCTAGGATATCCTTGAGAATTTTTCAGAGTGTTAGTTTGGTGGTTATGAACTTCTTCAGGTGCTCTGTATCATGGAACTATCTTATTTATCCATCAATTTGAAAAGATACGTTTGCAGGGTATGTCAGTTGGAAGTTGGGCTTGAAACACTTCATTCCAGGCTCTCCTTGCCTTTAAGGTTTGTATGGAGAAGTCTGCCATAATTCTCATGGGTTTTCCTTTATACATAAATTGTTGCTTTTATCTAACACCTTTTAAGATTCTGTTCTTTTGTTGGATTTCCGGTATTTTAATTATGATGTGGTATGTAGTGGTTGGTTGGTTGGTTGGTCAGTTTGAATCTTTTATTTACTTATTTTTTTTGGTGCTGGGGATTGAACTCGGGACCTTGCACTTGTGAGGCAGGCGCCAGAACTACTGAGCTAAATCCCTGGCCCAGGTTGATTCATTTGTTTTCTGATCATGTCTATTTGGGGTTCCATATGCTCACTTAGCTGTGTGTTAAAATCTTTTTTCATGACTGGAAAGTTTTCTGCTATTGCTTCTGTAAACAGGTTGTTTGTTTGTTTTTGTACTGGGGATCGAACTCAGGACCTTGTTCTTGCCAGGCAGGCGAAGCACCACCGAACTACGTCCCCGACCTTATAAACAGGTTTTATGTGCCCTTTCTGCTGTCTTCTGTTGTTTCACTAATTCCAGTTACTTTTAGAGTAGTCTTTTTTGTGTCATCTAGAAGCTGTTTGATCCATTTTTCTTGTTCTGTTCTTGCTTTTAGGTATCTTTAATAAAGTGATCACTAACCACAGCTCTGTCTTCTAGATCTGACACTGTCCTCTCACATTGGTCACTTCTGTCCGTACATTCCATTGTATTTTTAATCCCCTGTATTTTGTTTGTTTGTTTGTTTGTTGGTACCAGGGATCGAACTCGGGTCCTTTCGTTTATGTAGCAGGCGGCAAAACCACTGAGCTAAATCCCTGGCCCTCCCCTGGATTTCTGTTTGAAACTTTTTTATAGACTCCCATTATTTTCTATGCTGGGCATTCTGTTTCACATCTGTCTTTAGCTCCACTAGATTTTTATTAGTGTCTTCTCCAGACTCACTGATTATTTGTTTCATTAGGAACACTAATATATCTTCTTTGAATTTGCCAAGCATCTTATTGATCTATTTT
The DNA here is from genome assembly GCF_053883595.1 of Heterocephalus glaber. Taxonomy (NCBI): domain Eukaryota; kingdom Metazoa; phylum Chordata; class Mammalia; order Rodentia; family Bathyergidae; genus Heterocephalus; species Heterocephalus glaber. Next base: position 28,042,006 of record NW_028258153.1, read on the forward strand.
GTTACCTCCACTGACATTTTTTGAGACATTTGTGCTGTGTAGATTTTGATTGGCTTTAAGGGAATTGGGAGTTTGAGGAGGCATTTTGTTGCCTTTTCTCGCATTTCTGATTTTTGTTTGTTTGTTTTCTATACTGTGGTTTACTGTTTAATTATAGTAGGTAGCTTTTTTGCAGAGATATCCTCTGGTCAGGCTAACTGTTGGGCTTTCCTTGTGTCCCAGGATCCAGCTACCTTCCTTCCTTCCTTCCTTCCTTCCCTCCTTCCTTCCTTCATTTATTTTGGTACTGGGGATCGAACTCAGGACCTTGCACTTGCAAGGCAGGTGCAGTGCCACTGAGCTAAATGCCCAGCCCCTACCTTCATTTGAGAGAGGAGTTTTTGGCTTCTTTGCCCTATACCCATTGTTTTGGAATGGCCCACAGTATTGTTTATCACCCCTGGGCAATCCAAATATTGGCATACAGAGATAACCATTTGACAGCAACAACTATGTCACCTTGACTACTTGGTAAAGTCTGCAACAACAATAGCATCAAATATAAACCAGATAGAACCACTCATGAACCACCCCTAACTAAAACAAGGAGAGATGGTTTTAGTATAGATACTTGGGCAACCCAGATATTGACCTACAATAAATACGACCACTGGCCCGTCCTAGATTAAGTAGCAGTGTGAGAGCTCCAGCAGACCACTGGACTCAATGTTCTCTCTGAAGGCTACACCCACCAAACCTGGTCTTCCACCGAAGATTGCATGTCCTTGATCTTCCAGGCCTGGGCTGGAGCTTCTCAGGGGATCTGTGTCTAGTCCCCACCCTTTCTGTGCCTGTCTCCTGTGGCTGTCTCTCACCCAGTCTCTACAGTAGGATACCATTTCAGTCCTGGAGTGAAATTCTCATCTGGAGTGTTGGTCTTGTACTAAGTCAGGTTGGTTGTTTGGCTGTCACCTCTGCCACCCTGTGCTGAGGAGAACCCAGGTGCAGAACAGGCTAGGATTTGGAGTTTGACCCCAATGGGCAGGACTCCTCTGCTCCTTCCCGAGCATCCAGGGAGGGGATGGCACTAATTGCCTTTATGAAGTTGTATGTTGACAATTTTAATCAAGATACTTGTTATAAATAACATTTCAACCTAGTGAAGTAAAAATATTCAAACAAGGTGAGGCATTTTAGTCTGTCAGCACTTTAATTATTCAGGAGACATTTGAGTACTTTTTCCTACTATAGAACTCACATGATTTTTTTTTTTTTTTGTACTGAGGATCAAACTCAGGACCTTGCACTTGCAAGGCAGGTGGTGGAACCACTGAGCTAAATCCTCAGCACCCCCATATGATTTTTTTAATGAAACTTTTTCACACTGGCTCCCAAAGATTCCAAGGTTCCATAGTATTTTTCTTGCCCTTTTTTTTTCTGTTATTTTGTCTTATTTATTGTTTTGTTATGTAGTACTAGGAATTGAACCTATGGCCTCACACATGGTAGGCAAATATTTTACTACTAAACTATATCCCCAGCCCTTTCTAAACTTGTATTTTTAGACAGGATCATAGTAATTTGCCCAGGCTGGCCTCAAAATTTGTAATCCTCCTGGCTCAACCTCCTAAATGGCATTTAAAAAATAATTTTCTTGGGCTGGGGATTTAGCTCAGTGGTTTCGCCGCTTGCTGTGCAAGCGCAAGGACCCGAGTTCAATCCCCAGCACCAAAAAAAAATAATAATAATAATAATTTTCTTTTTTTTTTTTTTTTTTTTGGTACCTCGGATCGAACTCGGGTCCTTGTGCTTGCACAGCAGATGGTGAAACCACTGAGCTAAATTCCCAGCCCCTAAAAAATAAAATTGTTTTTCATTTTGTTTTTTAAGCAAAATGTTATTCATACCTCCTTGTAATGATTTAATTTGAGCTTAATGTTCCTTGAAGCTGTTTTTATACAAATAACTGTAAAGTCTTACCATTCTTTGAAGTGAGTTTCCTTAGGCAGCTTTGTTAGCCTATTTTGAGTTGCTTTATATTTTATTGATTTACATTTTTAAAATCTCTATCATCTACATTTCATATTTTGTTAATTGTTTGGCATTTTCTTCAGGTTAATCTGTATTGAGACAAATATTGCTGAGTAGCCCCATATAAACCGAGTACTATACTTACGTATAGTTCCTTCTTTCAAAAGACTTTCCAAAAAGTAGAAGGAATTATTTACCCATGTAATCCTATGGTTGTGTGTTATAATTTCCCAGTGAGTGATGTAGCTGTTACTGAAATGGTCTTTATTTTAATCCTTTATCTTAGGGCAAAGAAAAAGGTGATTCCTGCACCCAAACCGAAAGTAAAGGTGAGTGTCCACAAAATCTTTTGTCAGTCATATTTGGTGAATGTTGAAATACATGCTTAAAACAAAAAGGATGTTTGTTATTTTGCAAAGATCCGTAGGTACTAAGTTGGTTGTTTTCAACTTTGTAAAAGTCCTAGAACCTTTGTATTTGCGGGACTAGAGGACTGCAGCAGTGGGAATTTGCAGGCATTAATTAAATTGTAAAGCATAACTTAATTCTGTTTAGATATACTGGATAAAATATAACAAATATCATTTAAAAACACAGCTTAGATTGCACATATATGAGGAAGTCCACAGCCAAAGCAAAGAAGGAGCTGCATGTTGATAATCTACTCTTGAAACTTTGGTTGCCCTTGGAACTCCTATCCCTCACCTTGTAGTTTCTTTTCACATTTCTTCTCAGAATATACTGTAGCAGATAGGATTTTCTTGGGCTTGAACTGATCAAAAATTGGAATAAAACCTGCATAAAGCTGGGCCTTCAAAGTATAGCATCTTTAGCAAAAGAAAGGACTAGAAAATAAAATCTACCCACTAGTAGAGAAATTAAGACATTTCCTGCCTTGGCCTCATTTCTAGATTGGAAGAAGAAAGTTGTCCCTAAAAAATTTTCCTGGTTTAGGAGCTTAGTTTTAATTACCTCCACAAGCTGAAGTAACTTAAAATTATTGGGATAATAATTACCTGGGGCAAATGGAAAAACAAATTCTCTCAATATAATGCAGCTATAGCCTAGGCTTCAGAGGCTTAGCACTTACAGAGCAGCCCACATGTGAGTTAAGGGGTGGAACTTAGAGGAGAGCACATGCTTGGCATATACAAAGCCCTGGATTCAATCCCCAGCCCACCAAAACACAAAAAAACCCAAAAAATGCATGAGCTTAACAGTCTAAAATATAGAACACATGGGCCCGGCATTCAGTGGCAATGCCTGCCTCACAAGCACAAGGTCCTGAATTCGATCCCCGGTACCACACACACAAAAAAACAGAACACATAAGGGAATGTGTTACTATGATGAGAATCAGTAAAAACAACAAACAGTAGAATTAAATCCCTAACAGAAGGGCAAGTTGTGCGTTTATTAGGTTTAAAATATAAACCTGGGCCAGGGATTTAGCTCAGTGGTTCCGGTGCCTGCCTCGCAAGGGCAAGGTCCCGAGTTCGATCCCCAGTACCAAAATAAATAAATAAAAATAAAATAAAATATAAACCAATTTTACTTAAATAGGAAATTTTAAAATGTCAAACTGGACAAAATAGATTTGAAAGAGAAGCAGATCTAACCTCTAGAATCAAAAACTATGTATAGTCATTTGAAATTTAATTTTAATAAAAGCCTTAAGGTTCCAGACTTTTCCCTACATCCTTCATCTCTTCAAACATTTCTTTTAAGGTGATGGCCAGGTTACTCTATGGCCTTTTCAACTTTTCATGCTAGAACACCAAAAGTTGTTGATTTGAATACACAATAAATAGTCCTCTTTTAGTTAGCTACTTTGCCTTCCAATCCAAATAATATTGACCCCTTCTTGCATTAGGGCTCTGTTTCAACATTTATTTATTGGTGATACTGAGATTGAACTCAGGGCCTCATACATGCTAAGCAAGTATTCTACCACTGAACTACTTGCCCAGACCTTTGACCTTATTTCTTTTTCTTTTTTTTTTTTGGTACCGGGATCAAACTCGCAACCTTGCGCTTGTGAGGCAGGCAGCGGAACCACTGAGCTAAACCCCCGGCCCCCTTTGACCTTATTTCTATCAGAATAATAAATCTAATGCTGTCTGTAAATGATTAAGTTTTGATACATGTATGGAAACCTTATTAATAGAATAATTGGGTAGGAAATTTATTAGAATTCTAATAATGGATGGATTAAGTAATATGGGGTAATAATCAGGTTTTTTGTTTGCTTGCTTCTCTGTAATTACCTTTTCCTTTTCCCAGAGTGAAAAGGATGTATTGCTGGCTTGGGAGTTTTCCTACTGTATCTTCTTTTTTGCATTGCTAGCAATGGATCCTAGGGTTGTGCATGCTAGTTGCATGCTGTACCACTGATCTCTACTCCCAGCCCCCTTGTGCTCTTTTCAATTCTTCTAAGAAAGCGCAAATAATACAGAAAAGGAGAAGAAAAAGCAAAACTATGTAGGAAATTTCTCCTTAGAGGAAGAAAAGCTCAACTTTTTGGTACACATCTCTTTTCCCTTCTTCTGGATCTCTTTCCTCTCTCTATCATCCACCTAACCAATCCTTCATTTATTGGATTAACATTCTATATAAGTGGAATAACCTGCTTTCTGACTCAATTATTTATTCTGAACAATTTTTTTTCTGCCAGTATAAGTCCACCCAGTATTTCAGGGGGTGGGTTAAATGTTGTTTTTATAAAGAAAAAATTGTTAATCAAATTATTTAAAATAGCCGTTTTATACTGATTATACCTCCAGTATTATTGTGACACATTCCCCTGCCCAATTCCATATTCTTTATGTTGATGGATTTTCATTAATCCTGTAACTGGGTGGTATGTCAAAGCAAACAAACATGTCTCATCTGCTTTACCTGTTCCTCTTAGCAGACAGTTGTGGCCTCAGTGCAATTATACCCCATACTTCTGATAGGCAGTGAAATGTTTAGTGGGTGGGGGAGGTTGTCTTAAAAGGAAAGTGTAGGAAAAAAATGCTAAGGAGTTAGAGTGTACCTGCATTCTTAACAGCTTACTTACTGTAATACCTTAGGAGGTGACGATAAAGACCCTTCCTCTCCATTCTTTCCCCACCATGCTTAAGGTAAGTGCTGTGGTTGAGGAAATGAGCATATTGCATAAGACTATAGGCTTAAGTTATTTTCAGGTAACTACTTGAAGAGATTTTGAAATGACATACAATAGTTTTTTCTTATGATTCTTAAAAATGAAATTAATCAAATATGTTTGTATTTCTCTTAAATGATTGCTTTTCAATTTGTTCCCTTTGCTTTTTGGATATTTTAAACTATAATGGCCTTACCTCTCCCTTGAATGTAAAGAAGTTGATATTTGGGGAAATAAAACAATATACTCTTAGGTATATTGTTTTAATTACTAATATTCTTCCTAGCATAAGGTTTTCCTCACAGTGGACGTTGAATAAATTCCAAATGGCTTCAACCATAATTAGTAGAAAATAAGATTTAAATATGCATCTACCAATTCAGTGCACTGGTTGCCTGAGGTGCTATCTGTGGATAGCTGCTGGTCAGGGTACTGAGAGATAGCAGTGCATAGGGGCTGAGAGCGAGGGTCAGCATCTCTACAAACCTCACCAAACCAGAAGGCCAGAGTTAATAGCAAGGCAGAGTTTCTCTTGAGGTCCAAGGGAACAAAGAGAAAAGATTCTAAAGCAGTGGTATATGTCTATAATTCCAGCTACTTGGGAGGCTGAAGCAGGAAGATTGTAAGTTGGAGACCAGCTCTAGCAATTAAGCAAGACCTTGTCTCGAAATAAAAAGAGGGCAAGGTCCTGAATTTGATCCCTGGTACCAAAAAAAATAAAAAATAAATAAAAGGGGGCGTGCCAGGCATGGTGGCACATGCCTGTAATCCCAGCACTCAGGAGGCTGAGGCAGGAGGATCCTGTGAGTTTGAGGCCATCCTGGGCTACATAGTGAGTTCAAGGCCAACCTAAACTGCATAGTGAGACTCACTCTCAAACGAGGGGAGGGAGAAGGCTCAGTGGTGGAGCAAGGGCAGGGAATGTAGACCCCCTGCCTAGTATGCAGGACGCCCTGAGTTCAGTCCCCAGTACCACAATGAAAGAGAGAAAAGTCTCTGAGGAGGTGGATTTGGAGAGAACTGAGGAACTGATCAGGTGAGCAACAGAGGTGCAGTTCATCAGCAGTGTCACTGGCTCACAGGTGTGCCTGCAACCCATTGTCAGCTGTTGTCTTAGAATGGCTTCCTAGGCGATGGCAATTCAGTATGTCAGGTACTTTTCTCCATGAAGACAGCTCAGCTCAACACTCTGTCCTCTCAAAAATTGTTTTGGTTTCAGCAGTTAGGATTTCCAGGAGAAAAAAGTTCTAATTATCATGAGAATTTCTCAGTCCTTTAAAAAATAACTTTGTATTTTTTATTAACTGTTTATATTCTTCTCCAATATGATGCTGCTTATGCTAGGAGTGTAGTCCAAAAAAGGACCAGAAAGCTCCTGTATCCTTAGTGGCTTCAGCCAGTGGTCCTTCCACGAGCTCCACCACATCCGTCGTTGCCTCTGCCAGCTCCAGCTCGACCCCAGCCCAGGAAACTATCTGCCTCGATGACTCCCTGGATGAGGACCTTGCTTTCCACTCCCCTTCACTGGATCTTGTTTCTGAAGCTTTAGCTGTCATCAACAATGGGAACAAGGGCCCAGCCATTGGCTCAAGGATAAGTGTGCCCACTCCAAAACCTCGGCCAGGACTGAGAGAAGAAAAATTAGCAAGTATCATGAGCAAGCTGCCACTGGCTACTCCCAAAAAGCTTGATTCTACTCAGACTGCACACTCATCAAGTCTTATCGCTGGTCACACAGGGCCAGTACCAAAGAAACCCCAGGATTTAGCTCATACTGGCATCTCTTCAGGCCTTATTGCTGGTTCTTCAATTCAGAACCCTAAAGTCTCCTTAGAACCTTTGCCAGCCAGGCTGCTTCAACAAGGACTCCAGAGGTCAAGCCAGATTCATGCTTCTTCCTCCTCACAGACTCATGTCTCCTCTTCTTCCCAAGCCCAAGTTGCTGCCTCCTCTCATACTCTGGGAACATCAGAGGCCCAGGATGCTTCTTCGTTAACACAAGTAACAAAGGTGCACCAGCATTCAGCTGTCCAACAGAACTATGTGTCTCCATTACAAGCCACCATTAGTAAATCACAGACCAACCCAGTGGTGAAGTTAAGTAATAATCCCCAGCTTTCCTGTTCATCCTCACTAATAAAGACTTCTGAGAAGCCACTGATGTACCGCCTTCCCTTGTCCACCCCTTCACCTGGAAATGGTTCTCAAGGCTCCCACTCCCTGGTTTCTAGGACAGCACCAAACACCACTACCTCCACTAATTATTTAGCCAAGGCTATGGTGTCACAGCTAACCACGCAGGGTTTCAAATCTCCTTTCTCAATGGCTGCATCCCCAAAACTGGCTGCGTCTCCCAAACCTGCCACATCTCCTAAACCCTTGCCCTTACCTAAACCTTCTGCCTCGCCCAAGCCCTCTCTGTCAGCTAAGCCTTCAGTATCAACTAAACTTATCTCTAAGTCCAACCCATCTCCCAAGCCTACTGTATCCCCAAGTTCCTCCAGTCCAAATGCACTAGTAGCCCAGAGTAGCCATTCCACCAGTAACAACCCAGTCCATAAACAGCCCAGTGGAATCAACATCAGTAGACAGTCTCCTACCTTGAATTTGTTGCCCTCTAATCGCACTTCAGGCCTTCCATCTACAAAACATCTTCAGGCCTCTTCAAAGCTAACAAACTCATCATCCACTGGAACTGTTGGGAAGAACAGCTTGAGTGGAACTGCAATGAACGTACCTGCCAGCAGAGGTTGCAACCTTAACTCAAGCGGAGCTAATAGGACTAGTCTATCTGGGGGAACAGGAAGTGGAACACAGGGTGCTACTAAACCGTTGTCTACTCCACACAGACCATCCTCTGCCTCAGGGTCTTCAGTGGTAACAGCCAGTGTACAGGTATGTATGTTTTAGACGTTTGTGTGCTAGGATGTAAGGTGGTGTGATCTTTCCTGTGAGTCTCTAACGAGCTTACTGTGTTTGGAAGAAGATGTACACTTTTTAACAGGCTGGTCCAGCCATGGGCTTGGAGTGTTCCTGATGTGACATCACAGTGATAGGCACACCTGTGAATAAGGTTTTCTTGGGGGGGGCCGTGGGGGGTTTTTTATCACGTTTACTGCCTTAACAATTTTTGGAAAATGCAGCTAAAGTGCATATTTTGAACTCTGTTGCTTACCAAAGTAGTAATTTATGAGTTTAGCATACATTCCCTTGTTTCCTCCCTGCTCTCCTGCCAACATTCTTATTTTTTATTTAAATTTATATATTCATGTTATTTTTCTTATCTTCTCAAATAAAATTTTTATTTTGTGTTAATTTTGTAGTTATTCATATATAGTTCTTTATGTCAAATAGTGTCGGGACTCATTTTATACCACAATTTCCTCACTCATGAATTTGTAATTTAAACTTCCTTCTCTATTAGCTGGAGTTCCCACGTAAGGAATCTTTGTAAAAAGGGTAATATGAATGTTCCTTTACCTTAGTGTTCACATACCTGAGCCTTTCTCTGCTGCCACTTGAGTATATATAGGTAGACTTCTCAATCACTAACTGTTCTACTCAGATTTCTGTAAATATTGCTCCTCTGATTCTTGCTTGATATTTAGAAAAGTCTGAGGCCATACTGATTTTTTGTTGCCTTTTATGAGTAATGTGACTTTTCTACCTAAATGCAAGTAAGCTATTTCTTTTTTCTTTGAAAATTAAGTGTCCATAAACTATGGCTAGATCTAATTTTTGTTAACTTTGTACCTAGAACATTATAATGCCTCAGACCTGGCTATTTTGCAGCTTAAGAATATTTTCTTCTATTATAGGTGTGAATATTATTTCTAAAAACATATGTCCTAGGTTTGGTTTGGTTTTGGTTTTGCTTTGTTTTGTTTATTTTTAGTTTGGGGGGACAGGGTCTTGCTCTGTAGTTCAGGGTGGCCTTGAAGCAATTATGTAGCCCAGGCTGGCTTTGAGCTGGGATTACAGGTGTGTACACCACCATGCCTGGTTTTATCCTAGGTTTTTGAGAATTCTTTGTTATTCATATATTTCATCCCACTGTCCTGTTTATCATCTTCTCTTAACTGTTCTCAGCTTTCTGCTTTGTTTGTATTGAGACATACTCAGATTTTTCCTTCACATTAATGATTTGGTTTCTTGACCTTTTCTTTTTTTCCTGGAAGCAACATATATTAACTGTAGGCAAATTTAGTGAAAAGAAAACAAAAATTGCTCATCATTCCAACCCTGTTTATAATCTGTAGGTATTTTTTTAGACTGAATTTTCAAAAAAGTGTGTTTTACCTAGTGTTGTTTTATAACCAGCTTTTTTTGTTTTGTTTTGTTTTGTTTGAGGCAGGGTCTCCCTTTGTAGTTCGGGCTGGCCCTGAACTCACTATGTAGCCCAGGCTGGCCTCGAACTCACAGCGATCCTCCTACCTCAGCCTCCCAAGTGCTGGGATTACAGGCGAGTGCCACCACGCCTGGCTAACCAGCTTTTTAAAAATGTACCATTTTATGATGTATAAGTTCTTAGGTTCTTAAATATTTCCTAAAAACATAATTTTTTTGACTTATGGACTTGTATTGTCTGAGGAAGTGCTGCCTTCTGTTTATATGGAATAGGAACGTGTAGTGGAAAGGTCCTCCCATTGCCATTGGTAGAGGTGCCCTGGTGTTCTGGCAGAGTGTAGCAGTTTATATTCAGCATGTTTGATGCCAGTCATTATTCTACTACTTACATAGACTTGGGAATGGCTTGATTCTAGTGTAGAACAAATACTTTATTTATTGAAGTCTAGGATTAACTGATATTTTACCTGTATAATTGTACTTTTATCAGAAATGAGAAAGTTAGAACCAGACATGGTGGCACATACCTGTACAGCAATTCCTACACTCTTAAGAGGCTGAGGCAGGAGGGTCAGAAGTTCAAGCTCATTTTAGGCAATTTAAGGACTTAGGACCCTCTCAAAATTTAAAAAAAAAAAAAAAAATTAAAAAGGCTGGCGATATAGCTCGGTGTGAAGCCCCTGGGTTCAAAAGTCCTAATTTTATCAGCTTTAGTTCTGTATTTTCTGTCTGTCTGTCTGTCTCTCTTGCCTCTTTTTCTGTATTTTTCATTATGAAAAAACAAGGCTTATAGTTTGCTATACCTCTGAAAAAACAGTTATAATTTTTATTTAAATATATGTGACTTCATAAGTCCATATTGAGCTAAATGTCATAACTATGGCTTTATTTGCTTTCTTTTGTTTGTTTTTTTCAGACAGGGTCTCACTATATAGTTCAGACTGGCCTTGAACTCACTATTTATATGTGGCTTGCCTCAAACTCACAGCAGTCCTCCTGCCTCAGCCTCCTGAGTGCTAGGATTATAGGCGTGTGCCACCATGACTGCTGTTTGCTTTCTTACTATAAGTTTTTTATGGTTTTTACCTGGAGTTAAAAAATTTTTTTTTTTTACTTTGCTTTGAAATTAAGGTTATATCTTCCTTCATTCTTTTTTATTTTTGGTACCAAGGATCAAACTTGGAACCTTGCGCTTTCGAGTCAGGCCCGGAACCACTGAGCTAAATCCCTGCCCCACTTCCTTCATTCTTTATCATCTCCAGACACTGTCAGTCCTATATTTTTCCCAAAGACAGACCTCTGTTTGATCATATATCTCAAAAGAATCCATCTACTGTCTAACAAATAATTGGTTTGTCAACAAGAAAGCTACATGGCAAGATCGGTGTTTCAAAGAAGCCCTCCCTCTTGGTTTTCCTCCTCTGCCAAGCGGCTTTATGATCTGGAGACCCCGGTATCCCTGCCTCCACCTGCTATTTTTTTTCTCATTGGTTAGACTAAAGGCCAGAAATTGAATAAAGTCATTTCTTCCCTTCATGGACCTAACAATTGCTTTCATACCAGCACAACATCTCCTTGAAGTCTTATCAGCTACCTTCTGGCCTCTAGCTCCTGTCCGTAGCACCCAGATGAAAGCAGATTTCCCAGCTCTGTCTGTGGAGCTTTCACCTCCTGTCTAGAAGGCATCTGCAGCTATCTACTCCTTTGCAGAATGAAAATGAGAGGTCCTTTAACAAAAGGCAGAAGTTAAAATCTCTGGGCTCCAGTCACTAGCTCTATTTACTATTTAATAACTTTCTACCCAAGAGTTTCCTCGTCTTTTCTTGCCCTTCAATTTACTAATTTTCTGGGAGTCCTGTCTTTGCTACTTTGTAATCCCAAAACCCATTCATTAATTTATGAAGTAAATGTGTATTGAGCAGGTCCAGTGTGCCAGGCTCTCTTCCAGGTGCTGTAACTAGGGATGAGCAGCCTACTTGTTGTCCTGTTCCATGGAGCAGGCTTTCTACATAGGAAAATAAAGTAAATACAAGTCGTAGACCGTGGCAAGACCTGTGAAAAAAGTACAGTAAGCAGTATAGAGAGTGATTGCTGTGAACCTAGACACAGGAAGGGGAAGGCCTCCTAAGGAGGACCCTTTTAGCCAGCCACCTGGAAATGAGAGGGACAAAGCAGCCCCCACTGGGGAGCTGCAGCATAGAGACTTGGAGGAAGGAAGAACCTGGAGGGCCTGAGGCAGCACTATGGGAAAGACCAGGACTGTCCTGAGGACCTGGGCGGCCCCAAGAGGACTCTGTTTTATTCTGTGTGCACCAAGGAAATAATGGGCATGCTCTCCAAGAGGGGAGCAATGTGGTCTGCTGGACATTTCAGAACATTACTTCGGTATTGTGGAAACAGCGTGAGATTTTAAAACATTTAATGTTCATAGGAAGAACAAGGTTTCTCTTCATATTTTCCCTGAGAAGAACAAGATTTCTTTCCATATTTTCCCTGAGAATTAAATATAGACATCATGAAAAATATTTTTGCTTATAGGGCAAAATTGTGAACTCTTTCCCTATTTCACATTGCCAGCTTCTCTATGCTCTCTGATGTTTCAGCTGAGGAACTTCCTGCTTCTGAGAGGTCTCCAGCTTGCAGCAGAGACCAGGAAGTGTAGCGAGGATGTACCTCCGAGTGGGGACTGCCTGGTGCGCGTGCGTGGGGTCCTGGTTAAGACCCACCGCTGCAGAAAGCATAGACAAGTCAAGGAGAAAGTGCCAAATGTTGGTTACTGTGTGGTATTATTTATATTGCTAATACTCATGTTACTTAATTTTAGAATTGCCGTAATTGACATTTTCCATCTAATTTAGTGCTTCAGTTATACCCTTCCAGACAAATTTTAAATTTCCCATTGTTAGCAATATTTAGGAGGGCTTCCAGTGAAACACACAGCCTTGGAGACTCTGTATTAGCCAAAGACTACAATAGAATTATGGTTTTAAAAAAAGAAGCAACTCTTGTTAATTTTTCAGCTAATACAGTATCCTTTCTATCTTCATTCAGAACATTGTTGTTGGTTTTTTGGTATCGGGGATCGAACTCGGGACCTTGAGCTTAAAAAGCAGGCGGCGGCACCACTGAGCTAAATTTCCGGCCCCAAAACATCATTATTTTTAACTTGATAATTTTTCCCTAAATGCACCCACTGTCTCAATCGCTGGTACAGTAGAACAAAAGACTGACAAATTTTAAAAGCCAGCAAGTCCAAGCATAACATGATGAAAATTTGTACTTAAGTCTAAGAGGTAGTTGTGCTTAAAAAAAGATAGGAGTCTGTGGAACTCGAGCTCCGCGTCCTCCACATGCGGCAGGAAGTGGGAAGTAGGCTGCCAGCTCCCTGCAGGAAGAAGGCGCTTGCCTGCCGGGCAGCAGCAAGGGGTGGGGCGGATGGCTCTTAGAGAGCCCGGAGCTGAGTGGTTACTCACTAAGCCCTCTACTGAGAGGGTGAGGCCAGACTCTGGTTAAAAAAACCATCGATGACAGGAGAGAAGAAGACGGAGCGAGCACTAGAGAGAGTGGCAGGACCAGCATGGAAGGTTCTGGAGAACGCCCTTGGCTTTCTGCCCAGCGACAGCACAAACCCTGAGGTGTAGAGCTATGTGCTTGGTGTGGCCCACATGTGCGGGGAAACCGGGCGTCTTTCTTGTACATTAAGAAAGCCATTGGGGCCGGAGATTTAGCTCAGTGGTTCCCCACCTGCCTTGCAAGCATAAGGTCCGGAGTTCGATCCCCATTACCCCTCCAACTCCCCCCAAAAGCAAGTCATCGATCCTTTATTAACAGGGTTTTTAAATAGAAATAACACACAAAACTAAAACTGAAAGTACCCATGTAGTATTTATTGTTGACTTTTAAAAAAATATGTAAAGAAATAAGTTTTCCTGACCAAATTTAGAACTGGAATTTTTTGGGTGGTGGTGGTGGTGGTGGTGGTGGTGGTGGTGGTGGTGGTGGTGGTGGTGGTGGTGGTGGTTGTATTTTTGAGACAGGGTCTTCCTCTGTAGTTTAGGCTGTCCTCAAACTCCCTGCCTCAGCCTCCCAAGTACTGGGATTACAGGTGTACACCACCACACCAGACTAGAATTAGAAAAGTTTGGGTTTGGAAAATAAGATTACAAAGGAATACTCATCATAGTAATATCTGTCACAGAAAACTTGATGGTAAATTTGATATCAAGTTGGATGGTATCAAATCTTTTTTTTTTTGGTACAGGGAATCAAACTTGGGACCTTGCACTTTCGAGGCAGGTGGCGGTGGCACCACTGAGCTAAATTCCCGGCCCAGATGGTATCAAATCTTAAGAAAAACATTGTTAGGTGGGACGTGGTGCCACACACCTGGAATCCCAGTACTTGGGAGGATGAGGCAGGAGGAGCACTGTGAGTCTGAGGCCAGCCTAGGCTATTTAGTGAGTTCAAGGCGAGCCTGAACTACATGATGAGACCCTTTAAAAAAAACAAAACAGAAAGAGGGTCAGGGATTTAGCTCAGTGGTTCTGGCACCTGCCTTGCAAGTGCAAGGTCCTGAGTTCGATCCTTGGTACCAAAAAAAAAGAAGGAAAGAAAAAGGAAAAAAAGAGAAAGATGGTTGTTGAGTGTGTTGACTCACACTTCTAATCCTGGCTACTTGGGGATACTTCTGGAGACTGAGGAAGAGGCTCAGAAAGGCAAGGCCAGCCTAGATGAGTAATGAGACTCCATGTCAAAACACAAAACAAAAGAAAAAAAGTTAAAACAGGCAAAAATCACTCAATTGTTGTATACGAAACTGTTGAAAGAATTAAATTAGCTTAAGGAGTATATTTAAGTAATTTCTCAGTGAAAGCTCATCAGTGTTAGTGTATTTCTGATCTAAGAAGTGCTTTTTGTTCCAAACTAGTGTTTCCAGGCCCAGGTGGAAGAGTATGAAAACACTCATTTACCTTTTACTGTAGGGAGTGTCATTTCAGAAAGGTAGTGGAATAGAAACCAGCTCTCAAGGATTAAGTAGAGACTTGATAATGTGGAAAATGGAAGCTGTCAATGAGTTTGATAATAGGAATAAAAATAAATGAGACTGTGGCTAGTAGTTGGGGAAATGTCAAGAATAGGAATGTATTTGTAAAAAGAGTAAGAGGCCTCGCAAGCACCAGGCCCTGAGTTTGATCCCTGGTGCCACCACCCCCTCAAAAAAGAGTAAGAGGTCCCTGTGTGACAAGGTAGAGAAACCGCGGAAGTGCAGTGCAAGCTAGCAGCATAAGAAGTGTTCTGCTCAGCATCAGAAAGTGGGGACAAGGGTAAGGAAGAGCATCTGCTGGTGTTAGGGTGCAGGCAGAAGCTGGGGAGTGGCTTGAAGGAGCATTCAGCCAAACGGCACCTTCAGGGATGGGACCAAGAAGGAAAAGGAAGATGACAGCATTTTCAGCATTCTCCCAGGTGACATGGCATGGAGTTATCTCCTAGCAGCTGGGTCTGTGACTAGAGCAGAAGGGGAGAGGTAGAACTGCAAGGTTAGGAATTAGGCTAAGAGAACAGCCGACTGCATGTTACACAGTTAAGGGATCTGTGATGGTGAAGAAGAGCTGAGCTTAGAAAGATTCCCTAATTTTAGTTTCACAAGATTTGTTAGAACAGGTACAAGACACAGTCTTACCACAAAAAAAAGGACACAATCTTGCATCCACGAGGATATTAAATTAAATAAATCAGTTTAGGTGAAAGACTTTCTTTCCTATTTTGACCCCTGGTTTCTGCACAGTCCACAGCAGGAGCATCATTATTGGCTAATGCCTCACCTCTGACTCTCATGACATCACCCTTGTCTGTAACAAATCAAAATGTGACTCCTTTTGGGATGCTGGGTGGCCTTGTTCCAGTGACCATGCCCTTCCAGTTTCCCTTGGAGCTACTTGGCTTCGGAACGGACACAGCTGGAGTGACAACCACCTCGGGATCTACCTCAGCCGCCTTCCATCACAGCCTCACTCAGAGTAAGTCTGGCTCTTCACTTGCACGCTGTCTAGTGGCAGAGCAGGGACGTGGGAATTGAAGAAATACAGTTATCTCATCTACAATCAAATTAGGGGCTCTGGGGGCCAGGGATTTAGCTCAGTGGTTCCGGCACTTGCCTCGAAAGTGCAAGTTCCCAAGTTCGATCCCCGGTACCAAAAAAAAAACCAAACAAATTAGGGGCTCTGGGACCGTATTTATACTTTAAAATGAACAAATGAACCATCTATACCAACTTGTATCTTAAATGAAATTTATAAGAGAAGTCAAATTGGTTGGGTTATCTACTTATACATAACCGCATTGATATGTGGAACATTTGTTAATATGTGTGTTCTAAAAAAAAAAAAAAAATGTGTGTTATAGTTTTAGAAGGCCTTTGAAGTGAAGCTTGTGGCATTGGACCAAGTATTTTAGAGCTGATCCATGAGGGCTCACATCTTAAAGATCATTGACAAATCTGTTTTCCCTTCAGATTTACTAAAGGGTTTACAGCCAGGAGCTCAGCACACAGCAACACTTTCCCACTCACCTCTGCCTACACACTTACAGCAAACATTTAATGGTAAGAAAGCTACCTCTTCCTTTATCTCTTCATTGTTTATCTTTATGAATATAAATTATACTTTTCTGAAAAGTAGAATGACAACAATTGGAAAAAACAAATGTTTATGTGATTGAATTCTCATTGGCAGCGAAGTGCTTGTAAGAGAAAGAAAATTGGTCAGTGAGGTCTTTTTGTTACATATGAAAGGATCCTTTTTTCTTTTTTCATTACCCGTCCCCGTACCAGGAATCAAACTCAGGACCTTGCACTTGCAAGGCATGCTGCTACTAAGCTACATCCCCGGCCCTGAAAGGGTCTTTTTGAAGGTGTGCACTGTATAGAAGTGATGGCTAAGAAGAGGAGTCATATAAGTTATATACAGCTACATGTGATGGTGTACACTTGTAATTCCAGCAACTCTGGGAGGCTGATGCAAGAGTGTCACAACTTCAAGTGTAGACTGGGCAACTTAAACCCTGTCTCAAAAAAGAGGAGGGAGGGGCTAGGGATTTAGCTCAGTGGTTTTGCCGCCTGCTGCGCAAGCGCAAGGACCGGAGTTCGATCCCTGGTACAAACAAACAAACAAACAAAATTTAGGCTTGAGAACACAGAAAATTTAAGTTGGGCCAGGGATTTAGCTCAGTGGTTCCAGTACCTGCCTCGAAAGTGCAAGGTCCCGAGTTCAATCCCTGGTACCAAAAAAAAAATTAAAGGGCTGGAGATGGAGCTCAATGCAAAGTCCCTGGGTTCAATCTCTAGAACTGAAGAAAAAAAAAAAGTTATATGCAGGAATTATAACTGTTTACATTTATTGAAAGTATACTAAATGCAGTTTGGTCTTGTGACAGCTTACATGGAGGAGATGATTTAATCTTTACAGTAAGCCCGGGAATGAGGTATAACAATGGATGCCCGTTACACAGATCAGAAAATTGAATCAGTGAAATAAGCAACTTGTCCAAGATAATACGCTAGTGTTTGCTCTCAGATACAAACTCAAGAAGCATGTATTCATTTTTTTTTTTTAAGTACTGGGGACTGAACCAAGGGCCTTGGACACTCTAAGCACGTGCAGTTCATTGAGCTACACTCCCAACCAGTCTGTAGTCTTCACCATTAAACTTAGCTGCCCCTTAGCAGTGATTAAATTAGCATGACCCAAATTATGCATTGCGTGGTTGCAGCCCAGCTTGCCCACTCTGAAACCGATGTTTGGAGAGTGGGCGCCATGCATGGCAGCCTCCAGGTTCCTGCTTAGACAGTAGTTGGTCTCAATAGACTGCTCATGTGCTCTTCTGGAAAACATTTTCCAAGTCTTCTGAGGAGAAATAACTTCTCAGATGCCCTCTCAACTTTGGAAGTTTACTAGTGCCTTGCTATTCTTTTTGGCCACTGCATTAAAAATAACTTTTGATCTGGTTTACCAATGACCATGGTGCAGAGATGGGGGCCTGTAGCAATCTTGAGGCCACCAATTGTCATTCATTTTCCAAAAGCCAATAGAAACAAGACGCTCTAGGATACTGTTACACAGCACGAGTACATTAACAGGTACATACCGTACATCTCAAGAAGCCAGGAGAACGGATTTTGAACGTTTTCACCACAAAGAATTGGTGAATATTTGAGAGGATAAATATGTTTAACCTTACTTGAACATTATGCAGTGTATACATGTATCATATATTACATGGTATCCCATCAATATCACAACTTTTATGTTTTTGTCAGTTAAAAATTAAAAATAGCAATAAATAAAAGTTTAAGAAGGATAAAACTGCTGTGGTAAGCTCCCTCAGATTCATCCTTGAGAGAATGAGTTTAAACCACAATTGAGCAAAATAGGCCATATAAAGTAGGCACAAACATCAGTAACTGATCTTCCTGAACTTGATTAGGCTTATAATTAATAAGAGGGCTGGGCATGGTGACGCGCCCACCTGTAATCCCCGCATTTAAGAGGCTGAGGCAGGAGGATTGCCTGGAGTTCAAGGCCAGCTGGGGCTACGTAGTGAGTTCAAGGCCAGCCTGAACTCCTAGCAAGACCCTGTCTCAAACAAAATAATAAGAGAAATTGTTCTGTAACTGAAGTGTCCTCCCTGAGTGAGGACAACTGCTGGTGGTGTGAGTCCACCTGATGACCATGTGCTCATGGGCAGAGATATGAAGGGACTCGCTGCAAGGAACTAACTGAGCAGGATCCTTGTTTGTTTGGTTTTGAGACAGGGTCTCACTGTATAGTTCAAGCTGGCCTTGAGCTCACTATCCTGCCTCAGCCTCCCAAGTGCTAGGATTATAGCTAGGTACCTCCACACCCGCTCCAGCTCTTGGGTAGATTATCTTGACAGCACTGCTATGTCATAATGAGAAAAGAAATATGACTTCCAGTCTTTTCCAAATAATTAAAGTTTAAAAGTTTAAAACTTGCTGGGAATTTAGCTCAGTGGTTCCACCACCTGCCTCGAAAGCACGAGGTCCTGAGTTCAATCTCTGGTACCAAAAAAAAAAAAGTTTTAAAACTTTTTGTTTAAAAAACACTTCACAGGGCCAGGGATTTAGTTCAGTGGTTCCACTGCCTGCCTCACAAGCACAAGGACCCGAGTTCGATTCCTGGTACCAAAAAAACCCCACTTTATAATAAGGAACAAGATACAGGGCCAGGGATTTAGCTCAGTGGTTTCACCGCCTGCTGCACAAGCACAAGGACCCGAGATCAATCCCCAGTACCAAAAAAAAAAAAGAATCAGGATACATCATGTAAAGGTACAAGTTCCCAGTGATAAATGTAAATGTATACCTAAAATGTACCAATAAAAGAATTTAAGGGAAAAAAACCACTTTATAGTATGAGACGTTGAACTTGAGAATCAGGCTTGGGTTTTTGAATTCCAGAATTGCCAATTTGAACAAGCTTCTTTCATCATTTCTCTTGCCTGTAAACTAGAGACAAGATGTTTCTAATAGACTTCTTACGGGAGTCTAATAAAAATAACTGACTGAGGGCAGGGGATTTAGCTCAGTGGTTTCACTGCCTGCTGCGCAAGCACAAGGACCCAAGTTCGATCTCTGGTACCAAAAATTAAAAAAAAAAATAAATAACTGACTGAGAGCTTCTAGCAAGGGACTTGGTATATAGTAAGAGTCCAATTAATGTTAATTCTCAATCTGGCTTACAAAGGGGGTCAGTAAGTTTTTTCAAATCAACTTTGATTACAGTACAAAAACAGCCATAGATAGGCTGGGGATTTAGCTCAGTGGCACAGCACCTGGCAAGCACAAAGTACTGGAGAAAAAAAACCAGCCATAGATAATATGTAAACAAATGAGTATGACTGAGTGCCAGTAAAACTTTATTTACACAATCAAGTGGTAGACCACATTGGGCCTTTTATTTTGCTAATCCAAAGCTTTATTGAGCAAAATCCCGTATAAAAACTCTTAACTACACCTGTAATCCCAGCCATCAGAAGGCTAAGGCAGAAGGATCATGATTTTAAGGCCAGCTTGGGCTACATAGCAAATTCAAGGCTGACCTGGATCACATAGAGAGACTCTGTCTATAAAACAAAACAAAAGAGGCTTTGAATTTAATTATATCACAGATCAAATCATTTTACTCTGTAAATGTAGATACATATTATCTTACAAATTTAAAAGCTGTAGATGTTGTCACCAAAGTTATTCTTTTAAATTTTTTTACCAGTTATTTTAATAGTGTCCTATTCATGCAACTTTTTGGGTTTTTTTTTGGTACCAGGGATCAAACTCAGGAACTTGCACTTGTGAGGCAGACAGTGAGACCACTGAGCTAAATCCCCGACCCTTATGCAACTTTTGAAATAATCTTATTTCATTGATACAGCTTTTATTCAGTTTTTCTGTGGGGTTTTTGGGGGGGGGGTTGTTTTGGTTTTGTTTTGTTTATGGTTTTCTAGAGAAATTTAGATATCACATGAGTGGGCCTGGCCATGTGCTTTATGAACCTTTTTTTCTTTTTTGGTACCAGGGATCAAACTCAGGACCCTGCACTTTCGAGTCAGGGGGCAGCACCACAGAGCTAAATCCTGGGCCCTGGCCATGTGATTTATGTGACCTCGTCCAGCCTTTAGCTTCTTACTGTACTGTGCTACAATATTTGTTCCTTTTGCCTGTGGGTCTACTGTCAGGGTCTCTTCCCTTGAAGTAGAGCCTTCCGTCTTTGGGGACTTCATCATCCTTGAACCCTGACCCTTCAGAAATTTTCCCTGTATTCTCTTAGCTCTCTAGGTCATTGGGCCCTACTCTTGCCTGCCTGAGTATTCCCTTTTCCTCTCCTCTCCCAGTGTTTCTAGGTAATTGAACTGAGATTTAAATGAAGTAATCAACACTTTCCCCATAAAAAAATGAAACAGCAGAATGTAGAGGCACCACTGTGCTAAATCCCCAGCCCACCATTGTGCCTGCCTTGCAAGCACAAGATCCTGAGTTTGATCCCTGGTACTGCAAAAAACAAAAAACAAAAAACAACAGGGTAGAAATGGAAACCATTATTCCTAGTAGCAGACTTCCTATCCCTTATACTAGGTCAGAACCAAAATGAAGATGCAGCTGGATTTTTTCACCTCCAGTGTGCTACAGTCATTTATCTGATACTTGGGAATTATGGATAACTGCTATATCACAGCCAAAAAAAAATTGAATTCCACTTAGAAGAAAATGAAACTGACCTTGTCTCCCAAAGGAATCAAAAAGTGTGGTGAGTCCCTTGGAGGTTGGAGTTGTGTCTCTGGATCCTTGGTACCCTCTCAGTAGTGGACACACTCAGCTGGGAGGTAGATGATAACAAAATTAGGACTGAAAATCAACTGAACTATAGTCACATAAGATAATAGGATTGTTGTTGAGTTTTGAATCTTCTTGTCTAATTAGCCTCTATAATACTACACAGCATGTGAAATATTAAAGTTGATCTTGGAGCTGTCTTCCACATAAAAAAGTAAAAGCTGGGGGTTTTTTGCTTTGTTTTTCTCATCTATATTTCTAACATGTCAAACCATACCAATTTAACATCTCTTTTTCTCAGATGGAGGCCAAAGTAAAGGGGACACTAAGTTACCGCGGAAATCTCAATGACTTCCCAGCGAGCAGAGACGAAATGTTTAGCTGGCTGATGGGATCTACCTGAAGGGAAAGTCCTTACGTGGTCACAGGGCTGCTGTTTCTGTCGATGTTTACATTCTCGTCCCAAGCACTGTGGTGAGGAGGAAAAGGAAAGAAAATATTACTTGAGCAATGCCAGGTGCAGGAGGAAGAAATGCTTTTGTGCAAAGTTAGTTACCTTTGGTCTTTCCTAAAGAAAGACAGATACCATGTTAACTGACTCAAAAGAGACTCAGCTGTCAAACCCACAGAAGTACAAATTTGATTTTTCCCTGGGGGAGGAGGAGGAAGTTGAGAGGATTTGGGTAAACGCCATCCATCCTGGGAGTTGGATCTGAACACTTGTAGACATAACCTCATAATAAAAGCAATAGCTCTTGAATTAGGCCAGTTCATCAGAAGTAATGATCATGTCTGTCTAAGTGGACAGCATAGCAGATTTGCCACAAATCAAGTGAATAACCTTAGGCCTGATAACAGATAGTAGCTAAAGAAATACTTAGCCTCAAACATCCTGAGGAAACTTGAATCTTTCCCAGTGTGTAGCAACTCCCATGTAAATCAGTGGACTAAAGATGCATCAGGAAATGTATTCAAGCACAGTGATATATGTTACTAAATCATCTAGATTTTTAGAAGTCAAGAAATCGAGCCTGTTACTATTAACAGACAAAACATAATGTCCCCTTTTTGTAAAAGGGTCAATTTTCATCTTCCATTTAGAAGCAGGTATTTAACTCTTTTCTTCAGGTGATTTATGCATCTGGTATTGATTGGTTACTTTTTGTTTCTAGTCTTGTTGTTAAAATGTGACTGTGTTCACATTTTTCACTTGAGAAATAGGAATCTTTGTTATTGGGCTGCTGTTTTCCTGCTCTTTGCCCTGGCAGGCCTCCCAACAAAAACTGTGAACTCCCCCCAGTTCACCTCACTTTACAACTTCACTTTCTGTTCTTTTAGCTACTGATACTTCAGGTGATTGTTAGTTATTAATAAAAACAGGTAGAAGTGTATACTACATATATTTTTTCACTGGTCATCCAAATAACATATATATATATATATATATATATTAAATTTCTGGGTTTTGGTGGCATTTTTAAGGGGAAGAATTACATTAGGATCATTATATATACAAGGATTTTCTTTATCTTCCTGTATCCATGTAGTAAAATTGTTTGGAGCATTTGTGATCTTAAAGCTTTACCAATATTTACTGGGAGTATTGATAATGTCAGTAACCCTGCAGATAGTAAGGTCCTTAGTTCCAGACCTTCCTTATGCAAATAACAGTTAACAAAGGGAGTTAAGGGGAACATTTATATTTCTGTCTGGATACATTTCGTTTTATTTTGCCTCAGCATCATTCTGGTATCTTTTGAGTTTTAAACTTGTAAATATTTTCACACTACCCAACAATTGTGTAAGCTCTTAAATGTGTAACTTTTTTCCATTTATATAAAACAGACTAACTCCCCCCAAAAACAGCATTAAACTAGTAGTAAAATTTCTTTCATATTTTCATTACATATTACCCTATACTATTAAGTTTATTCCAATAAGAGTATTAACCAGACCCTTTTTTTCTTTTATAAGCAAAAGTCCCACATCGCCTACAGGACTATAAATAACCACAGATCCATTCAGATCTGTATACCTATATTTTGACACATTGGCTTGCTTCACAGCAAAAAAAAAAAAGTAACTGAAAACTTCAGTTTTAAGAACTTGTTACTGTAAGGGAAAATGATTGCTTCAAAGGAATGGATACTAGGATGTTGCAGAGGTCTGACTTGAATTCAGTATGTTTGATTAAGATTCATTTTCTTTTCTAATTAGGGAAGCATCCTTAACTCTTTTATTGCAGAGTAGCAGACCTCTTGCGTTTGCCTTTGCTAAACCCTACCTGGGCTGGTGGAGGGAGTTTTCCTTTGGGAAGGTAGCCTTTGTTTTACTACTTCTGCCAAGAGCAAGGTCAGAGTGCATATCCACCTCTTCCTCCTGACGGGTGTACATGTATTTGTGTTTGTGTGTGTATGTGTATACACACATGTATATTCATATAAATTAATTGCTAGTATAAGTCAAAAATAATATTGTAATTTCTTAAACCCATCAGTTCTGAATCATGCTAAATGAAGATCACTGATGACTCTCTTTTGTCATCACTAGAAAAAACAGATTTATTAATTCTACCCCCCATGTCATCTTCTACTAACCAGTCACAATTCTTGAAAGCCTTTGGCTTCTGATAATATAACATGGAGAGTCTCTCTTCTCCAGGACTGCAGTCAGATCCCCGCCTCAGCACTCACCTGCCCCTTCACAAATCAGTTTACATCTGTCTCAGTCAGGATCCACCTCTTGTGTTATACAAACAGGAAATGGGTCAAAATCCTCGTCTTTCTCCATAGATAAAGTATAATCAGAGTTTCTACATGTAAATACAAGCTTATTTCTTTTCTAGATCATAACATTAAAAATGTCTGTCTTTACAGTTTTATTACTAAAACAAACAAATTGGTTATTTTTTAACACAGAGACTTGACTCATACTGTATTTTTGCACTTAAATTATGTTATTTTTAGAAATTATAGTTGGAAAGGGTATCTATAGAGCAATGTGTATTTCTAAAGAGCATTAGCAACATCCAAATCCAAAAGTAATCAGCACATTTAATTACATCCCATTCAGAGGGATTCTTGATTCAGGAAGATTAAGTT
This sequence comes from Heterocephalus glaber, assembly GCF_053883595.1. NCBI lineage: Eukaryota > Metazoa > Chordata > Mammalia > Rodentia > Bathyergidae > Heterocephalus > Heterocephalus glaber. Next base: position 28,065,956 of record NW_028258153.1, read on the forward strand.
ATTTGTTTCTGACTGTCTTATTTTGAAATTGCCTTCACTGATATATATAAGCTGTTACTGTACATACAAGTTAATCCTCAGTATTCATAAGCAATAATGGTCAGCAGAGCTGTCCTCAGTGATAGCTATGCTGGGCCTCAGTTGGAGACTGTTTGGGAGCAAAGTGTCAAGCTCATTCAGAGCCTCCAAATTAAATGCAAGCAATAATTTCCATTGTAAATGAATTGTAATTCTTTCTCATATGCTTCTGAGATCAGAGGGTAGGAAATCCTGATTTTTAAAACAGCCTGAAGAAAAGGTTTTGGGAAAAGAAATGAGATTAATCTGTAGTCACAAAACCCTGATACAGTACTTTGAGGAAATCAAGAGGATTGTGTCAGTATATTCTTTAATGCCCACCACCCCTTTGATGGATGATGTTAGCCCAAATTCCTTTATTTTGTGTCATAGACACTGAATAGGGTTTATGGGATCACCAAGGTAAGGGGAAAGTATATATTTGAATACTGTGGGTTTGACACCTGTTTGAAAACAACTTACTGGAACTGATTCTTAACCCAGGATATTCCTTTTTCCCAAAGCAGATCTAAATTGTTTACCACCCAGGAATGGAAAGGGCAGGCAGCTCTAGTCTTTCTCCTCTGGTTGCCCTCTCCCATATCCTTTTCCACCTTGACTTGGATTCAAGATATTTTCTGAAATGAAAGTTCTACTATTATTTAAACTGCCATTGATTATGAGAACTCTTTGGGATCATCTCTAGAACTCCAGTTATCTATCATATTTGCTGCTACATTTGAAAAATGAACTTTGCTCATATTGGTTGACTTTAATTTACAGTTATTTCTAGGAATTTTTGTCATATAATTTGACCCATGGATAGAATTAGAGTACTTTTATTTTAGGAGTGTACCATAAAAGCACACTGGTCCCTGTATTGTTATCATTTATGTTTTGAATTTGTTTGCTTTGTTCTTTGGTTTTTGTTTTGTTTTTCAAGTTGGAAATAGAAGAATGAAAGAATTCTATAATGAGGCCAAACTTGAGAACTTTCCCTGTATGTCAGCACTGTAATTTCTGCTGACCAGTGTTCTCAAAGGGGCACTTTGACTTTCTATTCTGCATGTATAATTTTTTTTTATTTGAGGGGGGCTTTTGATTTTGTAAAAATTAAGCAGTAGTAGATAAATGACTGATCACAAACATGTTATGCAATTTTATTTTATAAAGTTTTAAGGGAAAAGTTTAATTCTTTGTAAATAATTTCTTAGCTCTGGTAAACACTTATATTACTCTAAAACATGCTCAATTCAGGCCTTTGTCTTTGTTAAGTGCCTTTTATTTCTTTCTTTTTCCCCTCTTTTGAAACTGTTCTCAGATACACTAAGTACATTTGGTAAGTCAGGGGTTTCAAGAGGAAAAATCTCAGACTTGCCAGCGTAACATCGTGCTATAATACTCTTCCTTTCCTTTGTGTGTATGTGGGTATATGTGTAAGGCACATATGTACATATATATAAGACTAGTAGCTGCTATACCATTGCATCCTTTCTGAGCGCTGCCCTTTTGATGTTTGGGAAACTTCTGCCTTGTTTATTCCATTGCTTTTAGTTGATTAAAATGGGAAGATTGGGACATTGTCTTATCACAAGATGCTCTCTTCCCCCTGGGAATAATATCTATTTGTAGAAGTTAACCGATGTGTGTGTGTCAGTTATTACAAGTAAAATAAATTTAGTGGGTTCATTGATTATTCCTGGATATAACCCACTGCTCTGTACCCTTCAAACTTGGCATAAGTAGTCTAAAACAAAGCATTGGAATAACAAGAGTAGCTTTCAGGTTTAGTTGACAGAGCAAGGTGCATGCATTTTGGCAGGGAAGACTAAACACATGGAGGGCTAGAGTTACAACCATGGCATGGTAGCAGAATGCATCTTGGAGGAAGTTAGCAACCATGTCAGCATTTTAAAAATATCATCCGCAGGGGCCGGGGATTTAGCTCAGTGGTTTCACCGCCCGCTGCGCAAGTGCGAGGACCCAAGTGCCAACCTCAGTACCAAAAAAACATATATATATGTCATCCACATATGGTGGTACATGCCTATAGTCCCAGCACTTGGGAGGCTGAGACAGGAAGATCGCCGTGAGTTCAAGGCTTGCCTGAGCTACATAGTAAAACCTTGTCCTAAACAAACAAACAAACAAAAAGTAAAAAGTATGGTATTTTCTTCTGGAAAATGATTTGAAGAATTATATAACTGCACATCTGTTAAAACATGAATAAACTGAAGTAAAAAGACTTCAGATACTGAGGGAAACATTAATATAATCTATAACATCCTTGAGAGATCTTCAGTCTTATTTTTATTTGCCAAATAATTATATCTGATGTTACAATTCTTTAGATTTCTCCCTTGAGCAAAATAATGTAATTTTCAGTATCTAAAATTCATCTCTTTCTTGTTGAAAACAAATAGATGTGACATGTTAAGGGAGAGTAAGTTAAAGCAATCCTCAAAAGTAGTACAAATGTATTTAAAATAAACTCCCCCCCCCTTTTTTTTTGGTACCAGGGATTGAACTCGGGGCCTTGCGCTTGTGCAGCAGGCAGCAAAACCACTGAGCTAAATCCCCGGCTCAAATTACCACCTTTTAAATAAAATTTTGATTTGGAACAGGAGACTTTTGGCTAGAAGTAGAAAACAGAGGCCCCTGGTAGCAAAACTTGTCAGACAGCTGGAATAATTCCTAAATTACTATATCTAGGGGGAATATCATTTAACCTTCGTGCCTCAGATTACCCATGAGACAGTTGGGTATAATAATGTTCACCTACCTCCCAGGGATATCAGAGACTTTACTATTTCAAAAATATTGAGTTTTTCTAAAATGTCCTATGTTATTAAAATTACTATCATCAACTTCCTTCAGAGGCTGAAAAATGTTTTCCTTGTGGGTATAAAGAGCAACCTATGTTGCTCTTTATGTTTTTTTAAAAAAATCACTGGAGTTCTAATTTAGATACATATGATTTAAACATACCATGTTTGTGGTGTGATAAAATGGTTAGTTTCAGATTAACAAAATGGGATGAGAATGAAGAGACCCTAAGTTTCTTAATTATAAGTGGATTTTTTTTAGCTTTTTATGGTATTGTTTGTGTGATATTTGCCAAGATTGTGGAGCTGAAGTTAGATAAAGGTTGGATGATTGCTTGTTGGAATTGATAAATGATCCTGCAAGTTTTATCTGCCTCACTTTTCCATCTTCTTAGTCTAATTCCCTTGATATTTATTATTTGTTGGTTATGGGCAGCTAAACTTTTAACATTGTAAGAATGAGTGGGAGTCCCCTCGCCCTGTAAATGAGAGGCAGACGGCACGCTGTCCTCTAGCTCTAGGGTTCCCTGGCTCTGTCCTGAAGACCCGACCACCTACACACAGTCAGCCACTCTGCCTTGTACTTCCCGCTTCTCCAGCCCCTGAGAGTTGCCCCTCGTCTGCTCAGGCTGTAGGAGATGGGAGGGAGGAGGCGGGATTCACTACCTAGCCAGTGGTCAGGGTGGAAGGAGGTATGGTGAGGAATGAAGATCATTTCACCCATCTTCCATCCCTGAGTACTGAGTAATACATGAAATTGCCCTTTTCTCATTTTTTTCTCTTCGTTTTGTTTTTTCTTTTCTTTTTTTGTCTCCCTTTTCTCATTTAAAAGAAGAAATAGGTGCTGTAACTTTAGCTAGAGCTAATTACGGGGTGGGGGTGTGTGTGTGTGTGAATGTAAATTGTAACACATTCAGGGTCAGGGAAGAAAAAGCAAGGGGGTGAGGAACAATTACCCAGCTCAAGCAAGCTAGGAGATAGAAACCACCTGGCCTACGCAGACAAGCAGCTGGGTCCATCCCAGAGTTGAGTAAGGCCCAGTTACTCTGTAGTGATGAGATTTTTAAAAATTATTGTCTGGGTTTTTGTTGCTTTTTTCCAAATAAAGCCTTAGTTAATAGCCTCTAAATACCAGCTATGCAGATAAATATACTGTTTTCCACATTTCCCTCCTCTTCCACTTCTCAAATAACAAATGTTAGGACTTCTACCCAAAGAAATAAGACATAAGGATTTTGTTGAATGTGTGTTTGTTCCTCTAGAGAAAGTTAACAGAAGAATAAAATAGACATATTTTATGTGTTCATCTGTCCTAAAATGTGAACTTTATATTCAAAAACTTAACTACATTGATCCTTTGACAAGTGCAGAACTGTAGTAATGTCATGTGATGTCACAATGAAACCGTCCTAGTGTTCAATTTGAGAAGTTTTAGATTTTATGACAGTGTTCTGGTTTATAGAGCTGAACATGTGGTCAGACTCTAGAAACAGCTTTGAATATTAATGTTGAATCCATCCTTCATTTCCTTATCTTTATTCTTCTTCCTATTGATGTGAGCTAACTCTTCAGTTCACTGTGTCACCAGCCAGTTGCCCCACAACGAGATGAGCTGTGTATTGTTACGCTGTCTCTCACTCCCTCTTTGTGCATCTGTCCTTGTCTGCATTGGACTCCAAGGCTGAGCCTCCAATGCAGGAGACTGCTTACATCCCTGCCCCTGTCATAGGTGGGGCTGTCTAAGGAGTTTCATGAGAATGCCTTTGAATAATTTGATATTAAATTACATTTTTCTCATATTGTCCCAGAGTACCATTTGCTGGAAAGTAGTTTTTTGTGGTCTTTATTTAATTCTTCCTGTTAGAATATTTCTACTTCTCAGCCTTTGCTACACATTACCATTTCATAGTTAGTATTTAAAGTTTGAACATGCCTCCAAACTGTTACCCTAACAGGTCAAGGACACTTTTTGAAGAGTCTCTGTGTCCAAGATTTGCAGTCATCCGCGGTGTTCACTAGTGACTGGAATTTTCTTCTCTTCTCCTTTGTATGAGAAAAAAATAAATAGATTTCTTGGCGAGCAGTGTAGCTTGAGGTAGAGCACTTGCCTAGCATGCTTAAGGCCCTGGGTCCCATCCACCAAAAAACATGATTTTTCATTACTACATAATGTGATAGTAGTGCACTTTGTGGCCTCCTCCTGATATTTCAAGGTTGTTCACAAGAGATGCAGACCTTTATTAGGGGCTCTTCCTCATAATAGTCTGCCTTGCTTGTTTCATGTTTCCCCTAGCACAGATCTATTTTGAATCCTTAGTACCAATTTTATGTCCTTAGAAAACACTATACATTATCTGTTTCCATTTCACTATTATTAATATAATGCTGTTTTATCTTAAGTCTGGTTTTTAGATATTTAATAATAGAATACTAATGAAGAACCTAATTGGAACACAGATAACTATTACCCAAGGTAACTTGGAAATACTTGGTTTTGAAGTTAACAACTCCAGCTATCCTCAAAGCACATTTTAGGAATCAGCAGCAACCAAGACCAGCCAGTTGACGTTTTTCTATGTGGCAGCCTGCCCTTAACCTAGCACATCTTAGCTATCTTTATTTTCTATCTTTACAGCACAGCCTTTTTTGCTTATCTCTGCTGTTTTCAGGGGTAGTGTAGCCTCTGTCAGAAAATTGGGGTTTCTTTCCCATGGTTCCAAATTACCAAGGAGTCTCCCAATTTTGGCTAGTAGAATTATAAAGGAAAAGAAGACATTCTCCCTTGACAGAGGTATTACTGTGTTACACATTTGGAAAGTTGGCCAACTTTGATCACCTTTTTGCTAAAGTCTTGGCTGAGCCTGTATAATGAATTTCATACACCTCCTGGCACCTGTAGACAGTCAGGGCACCTTCCACCAGTAGAGCTAGGTGCCTGGCCTACAAAGAGTTTCCTGACTCGCAGCTGGTCTCCAGAGAGAAGATCCAAGCTGTTCACTGTCCCTTTGTTGACTGTCATTGAAAATTTATAGGGCCGGGGATTTAGCTCAATGGTTCCGCTGCCTGCCTTGCAAACACAAGGTCCCAAGTTCAATCCCCGGTACCAAACAAAACAAAAAAATTTATTTTTAAAAGTATCAAAAATATCATGTTGTTCTTTGAAGACAGTCCTTACATCTGAGGCTTTCTTGGGTGTTTCACTTGCTAAACTCTGTCAAACTTAAAAGAAGGGGGAAAATAAGTCTCTGGGTGATGACAAAATCATGTCCCAGATAATACATTAATGTCTGCCAAGGTAGCTAAGCAATGAGTGTTTTCTCTTTAATTATGAGCAAGAAGATTTATTTGTGGTTGTAAAGATTATTATGGAACCACAGATCTATTCGCCATAGCTAATTGGTAATCATGAGTCTGATTTCTAGCCTTGGTAAGCACATATTTCCATCTCACAGTGTGAATTTTGATAAGGGAAAGATTTTTGTTTGGTAACAGAGGAAAGGCAGCCCTTGATTACACCATAAATGTTCCATCTGCTGAGGAGCTCCTCTCCAGTTAGACAGCTCCTCCTCGTCTGTTCCACATTCACACACAGGCACCGTGTTGCAGAAGCAGTCCCAAAGGAAGGAGCCTGAGGAGCGAGTGGATAGTTCTTTAGGAGAAAGGCATGAATTCCTCGTTGCATCTGCATATACCACTTTGCTAACTTGAAGGGGATGTGCTGTATTTCAAATGTGTGACTTAATATTTTGGGATTTTTTTTCCTCCTTTAAAAACTGGACCTGAATACAAGCTTTGAGTTGATATTTGTAATAATCTCAGGACCTGAAAGATTGTAGCATTTAGTGTGTCTTAAAAATTATGTACTGTACCAGCCATGGATTTTTGTAAATATACCTGTCTCCCTTTTTTTGTATTATTTTAGTAAAAAAAAAATAAATTTAAATAAAAGGGGGTGGTGATTACATGTGTGTGGGTGTGGGTATGTATGTGCGTGTGTTTGTATAAGGCTCTTTTGAGATGAACTGGTGCTTGTTTAACTTTGGGCTCTGCTTGGAGCAGGAATATGGACAAACTGCTGCTACTGACCCTGCACTGAGCCAGTGTATCTCTGTGCTGTCTTTCCAGTGGCTGATGACTTGGGAGATCACATCTTCCCACTGCTGCCTGGCTTCGGCCTTCTCAGTTCCACACGCCCTTAATGGTCTCTAGTTTTTAGAGGACTCTTGTTACTCTTTTCTAGAGAAAAATAAGGGCAGTTAAAAAAAAAAAGTAACCAAGAAAATTCACTTATTTCCTAAAACCCTGGTGAATTTTGGGTATGTGCGAGAGCAGAAACATTCCTAAATATGGGCCTGTGAATTTAGCAAATTAACCCCATGGATATACTCCTTCAGTGCAGGGATTTTTATTTTATTCTTTTTTACTGCAACAGCCTTGCTCATATTCCAGGTGTAGCTAGCAAACTCCTGTTTTGAAGCAAGAGCCTTATTTAATTCAGTGTAGATGTTTCCTGTCTATCCTTTGTGACAGGGCCTTTTACCTGAGTGTTTTTTCTTTTTGTATGTGTTACATGTTTGTTGTATTAAATAAAGAGGAATGTACATACTGTTACTGTGTCTGTTGTATTATTGAGCAAACTTGGCTTGGCATATTCCATTCTCAACAGAGCTTGGTGTCCGTTGTCTCTAATCACACTGTGCTAGGCACTGTGGAGTAAAGAAGTAAAGGGCACAGTCTTCGGTACAGTTTCAGTTTGCGATCACTTGTGTGGTCCAGTGCCACCTGACATTGCGGTTCCAAACAGAGAGTGACGGAGCTAGGGCTGACTGGGAAGCTTGATGAGGTGGGAGGCCTCAGGGACTGACAGGAAGGCGTGAAGTCCCAGAAGCAGACTGGGAATGTGTGTCACGGGGTCCTGCCTTTGGGTAAAGTGTGTGTGTTGGATGACACTGCCAGGGTCAAGGCTGGGGAATGATCTGCAAACGTGATCATCTTTAAAAGACTTACTTGTAGAGCATTTCTACAAGAGTGTTATTAAGAGGAAAGACTAGAGGAAGAATTCAACTGTAGAAATCTAGGTAGAGGGAAGAGGATGAGAGAAAAAGCAACTTGTTAGAAAAATTGAGCAGTTTGCCATTTGTAAATACACATGTATGTGTGTGCATAGAAACTGTAGAAAGAGCCAGGTGTGGTGGCACACACCTATAATCCCAGCACTGAGGAGTCTGAGGCAGGAGGATTGCTGTGAATGAGTTCGAGGCCAGCCTGGGCTACATAGTGCTGTGTCGAGGAGAAAACAAACAAAAAACTATAGAAAGGGACAATAAACCCCAGAATATGAAGAGTGGTGGTTTGAGTGCTTTTTCCTTATTTTTCTTTTGAAGTGCATTTTCACTGTAGTGTCATAAAAATGAAAAGAATTTTTAAGTGGCATGGGGGGAGAGTGGGCTGCTAAGTGCTTTAATATTTAAGGATGGTTTTGCCAGTGTTTTTTTTTCAGAGTGTGTTCTTGTGAGTCACAGTCCTTCAGAGCACTTTAGAAACAAATCTCAAATTAAATCATTTGAGTACACTTAACTATATTTTCATCATCTCAAAGTGTATATTAACATGGAAGGTGCTGTTACCAAGGCTTTTTAAAAACCCAGAAGTAAGGCTGGGGATTTAGCTCAGTGGTTCTGCCGCCTTCCTCCCAAGCGCGAGGTCCTGAGTTTGATCCCCAGTACCAAAAAACCCAGTAGTAGCACCATATCTTGTAAATAAATATTAGATTTGCTATCATATATACTAGTTTTTTTATTATGTATATGAAAAAATAAAACGTTTTTAAAAGAAAGATTGTGGGGGCCCTGGGAATATAGCTCAGTGGTGCAGTGCCTGCCTGGCAAGTGCAAGATCCTGGTACTGAAAAAAAATAAAGATTGTGTAGGGCCAGGATGTAGCTAGTGCTTAGGCACTTAGAGTCTCGCTTAGCAAGTAGGAGGGCCCTGGGTTCTATCCCCAATGCAAGGAGATTAAAAATTGAGATATAAAATAGATAGATAGATAGATTGATTGATAGATGGATGACTCCATCCCAAGGATTTAAAGGTTTCAGAATAAGCCAGAAGTTTAGAGAACCAAGAAGGAAGTAACCAATTCTCTAGGGCTGAGCTGAAGGACACAGTTGTCCAGTAGATAGGGTTATTCAGTGCAAGGATAGCACAGTTTTTGTCACAAAGTCACAGAAGCATGAGTGTGTCAAAACCATGTTTATTTAAAATATCTTTATTGATGAATTATTTTAATTTTATGAGTTTTATTAAACAGTGCTTAACAGGAAAAATATCACAAAAATAAAGTATTGCACTTTAATATTTATTGAGTTTATAAAAAAGCATCAAAATTTTCAACATCACTGTATTTGGTGTACACAGTCTGAAAAAGAACAACAGAAATCCGGGGATTTAGCTCAGTGGTTCTGCCGCCTGCCTCACAAGCATAAAGGTCCGAGTTCGGTTCCCAGTACCAAAAAAAAAAGAACAAAGAAATAAATTCCTATATGGGGCTGGGGATTTACCTCAGTGGTTCCGCCACCTATCTTGCAAGCTCAAGGTCCCAAGTTCGATCCCCGGTACCAAAAAAAAAAATATTTTCTTTTGTAGAATACTGTTAGTATTTTCATTGTAGTTTGTATAGGAATTTTTTTTTTTTTTTTTTTTTGGTATCAGGGATCGAACTCAGGACCTTGCGCTTGCAAGCCAGGCCATGGCACCACTGAACTAAATCTCCAACCCAAAAACAAAATCTACTTCAATTATTTCACCTAAATAATATCACTAAAATAAAATATCAAATATGTAATGAGTGCTCAGAGTAGAAATCAATACTTTCATATCAGCTGTGTAGTTGCTTACAAAACCTAAAAGATAATGTCAAATTTCTACATGAACTGCAATGAAAATACCAATAGCACTTAAAAAAACATAATATTCAGGCCAGGGATTTAGCTCAGTGGTTTTGCCGCCTGCTGTGCAAGCACAAGGACCCAAGTTCAATCCCTGGTACCAAAAAAAAAAACAAACCATAATCTTCAATAGTCACATCCAAGGCAATCTGAACACGTGACAGCTGCATGGTCCATGTACACATCTCGCTTACACTGACAGCACATGTGCTTAGCTTTTCTATGTAGCAGTCTTGTCATCCCTCTTCCTGTTTTGTCAAGAGCTTCCTACTATATTGTACAACATGCACTTAGGAAAATAAGGTATCAATAAAATATCAAATGTGTAATGAGTGCTTAAAATAGACCAACATTTTCACATCAACTGTTCACTTGCTTACAAAACCTAAAAATAACATCAGAAATAAAGACCTATGTGAACTACAGTAAAAATGCCAATAGAACTCTACAACAAAAATAATCCTTGCTTCAGTTGTCACACCTGAGGCAGCCTTCACATGTGACAGCGGCATGTTCCATGCACGTCTCCACCTATACTGACAACATATGCATAGCTTTCCTTTCCTATGTGGCAGGCTATTCTTGTCACCTCTTTTTTGTCAGGAGCTTCCTACTATGTTGTACAACACCAACTTAGCAGAGAAATCAGATATCAATAAAATGTCAAATGTATAATGTGTGCTTAAAATAGACATCAACATTTCACATCAGCTGTTCACTTGCTTACAAAACCCAAAAGAGAGCATCAGAAATATGGGCTGGGGATTTAGGTCAGTGGTGCCGCTGCCTGCCTCAAAAGTGCAAGGTCCCAACTTTGATCCCCGGTACTGAAAAAAAAAAAAAAAAAGAAATAAAAACCTATGTGAACTACAATGAAAATACCAATAGAACTGTACAACAAAAATAATCTTTGCTTTGGGCTGGGGATTTAGCTCAGTGGTTCAGGTGCCTGCCTTGCAAGCACAAGGTCCCAAGTTTGATCCCAGGTTCCAAGAAAAAAAAAAAAAAAACCGCAAAAATAATCTTTGCTTCAATTGTCACACCCAGGGCAGTCTTCACATGTGAAAATTATACATTCCTTGGGGCTGGGATTTAGCTCAGTGGTTCTGCCGCCTCCCTTGAAAGCACAAGGTCCTGAGTTCAATCCCCGGTACTCCCCAAAAAAGAAAATTGTATGTTCCGTACACAAGTATTGCTTACACTGATAGCACTTTTTCGCCCCTCTCCTTTTAAGGGCACAATTGACATCTTTTTGGTTTTCCTGTTGTCCCAGTAGGTCTTTGAGATACTGTGCCTGCCTATTCATCTGTTAGCTCACCAGTGTGCTCCACAATTTTTTACATAGTTCTCTGGGCAGAAACATTTTGTTTTTCCTCTGCTACAAATGATCTCTCATGAGTTCCATCTCCAGTCCTCTAAGAAAATTCCTCCGTGGTATTGTACACTTGTTATTTTCTTTGTAAAGTATCAAACTATTTATGCCACACATGTTTAGAACTGAGTAAAACACAATAGGCCAATGCTTTGTGTTTTGAATGACATCATAGTTGCTGCATAACTCATCAACAAGATCTACTTCACCTTTGTTTTTGCTTTTTGTTTGTTTTGTTGGTTGGTTGGTTTTGTTTTTTTGAGATAGTGTCTCATTTTGCAGTTCAGGCTTTCCCTGAACTCAGTATGTAGCCTAGGCTGGCCTTGAACTCACTGTGATTCTCCTGCCTCAGCCTCCCAAAGTGCTGGGATTACAGGCATTCACCACCACACCCAAACACCTTTGGGTTTTTTTTTTTTTAATAAATTTTACTGGGGATTTAGCTCAGTGGTTCCAGTGCCTGCCTCGAAAGCACAAGGTCCTGAGTTCAATCCCCTCTACCAAAAAAAAAAAAAATTTAATAAATTTTATTTTATCCCATTCCCCCCCCTCAAGCCCCACACCTTTGGTTTTGTTAAAGAAAGTTTCCATCTCAGGCTTCCATTTTGTCAAAGTTTCCTTATCAATATTTCCATCATGGTGCAATGTTGACATCAGTGGTACCAGTTTGTTTTTCTTTGCCATATACAAAGCCAATGTAAATCTGAAATGCAAAGATTATACTATATGATTCTGTTTTGAAATTGCAACATTTCATTTGGAATTTCTGCTTTGTTCCTGTATACAGTTCCTGCCCTGGTCAACTTGTGCTCTATTAGCAAATGTAACATTGGTTGGAAACTGGTAAACCAGTTGTCAAATGTCACGTTCTGATTAATTTGGGAGATGGGAGCAACAAGTGCATTCTCAATATCATTTGGCTTATTACTATATGAATAAGGATCTGATGGCTGCATTCCAGGATTAATTTCTAAATTGAAAGCATAATAAATCTTCGCATCTACAAGGGCATAAATTTTTATGCCATATTTTGACTCATCTCTTTTCCATACTCTTTTCCATTCCTATGGTTACCATGAATAATCCGTGCTAAGTACAGCAGACCTATGAATGCTTTCAGTTCAGCTAGTGCGGTATCATAATAAATACATTTTTAATATAGTTATCGGTACATATAGAATGTTTTACTTATATTTCAGCTTTTGTGTGTTTCACAGCATCTTCTAGCATTTCATCTGTTACAGTTTGCAACAAACATTAAACGAGAATGCTGGCATTGTATCCAATACATTTCACCCCTGCCAAGACCCTCACTATATGTTCAGACCTAGTTCTAACATTGGATCATTCCATTTGGTTGTGTGACCATTTTGCAACATTGCAACTAGTCAAACATGTACTCACAATCCTGTGTTCATCATCAACCTAATCAAGGAGGTCTGCATTCCCTGTGTCTGTGTCAGCCTGTTTTTGTTCCATTTCACTGTCACAGAAACTTTGGCTTACATGGCTGAAGTCAAACTCATCATCATCATCCACCCACATCACTCTTCTGTTATGAAAATATCTGTTTTACTATGGGATCAAATTCATCATCCATGCATGAATAATCTGATGATTCACTTTTGATCCCCTCCAAAATTTACAAATATGGGTTTTCATGTGCCATTGTACTACCAGAAAAATCAAAAGAAAATTAAAAAAAAAAAAAAAAAAAAAATCCTAGGGTGGTGTGGGTGTATTATACCCTCTGTGATGCTCAGGTAAACATATGCAAAACCTGTTAGGTTTTTTTTGTTTTGTTTTGTTTTGTTTTTTGTCGTGTGGGTGTAAATCCCAGATTGACAAGTTTGCACATGTGCATACACCTTACCATTTGTCATACCAAGTGGGTAAACACAAAGATTGCTTCCTTTATCCCTCAGGGAAAGGTACTGAGATGCACAGCTGGCTACTGTTATGCTAAAGTAAAAATTTATAGTAGAAAAGTAGGGGATGTGGTTGTGAAACCCAGTATTATGCTTGTAGTGTAGGAACTGTGTAAAGCAAGAAGCATGTTTTACCCTTCTCTGTGTGGGTGTGAGATCATCTCAGACCAGAGCTTGGGTGTACATAGGAAAGTGTGCTGGTTAAGATAAGAGTACAGCCAGGTGTGGTGGTACATGCCTGTAATCCCAGCACTTGGGAAGCTAGACAGGACAATTGCCACGAGTTCAGCCTGGCTGACAAAGGTACTTTGCTTTTTACAAATTGCTCTTACATGGCCGGGGATTTAGGTCAGTGGTTTTGCCACCTGCTACACAGGCCCAAGGACCCAAGTTCAATCCCCGGTACCAAAAAAAAAAAAAAAATGCCAAAACCAAAAACCAAATTGCTCTTACAAATTTATTCTAAAGGAAAAATGGATTCACACAAACATTTATGCACACAAGTGTTCATCATGATGTTGCTCATGATAAAAATTGTGAGCAGTCTAAAGCTGTGATAGGATTGGTTATAAAAATAAAATTGATACTAAAACATTTTTAAAATAAGAAATCATGAACACATCCATATATTAAATGAAAGAGCACTTACAAATGTAAATATATGCACAGAAAAACACATAAGCGAATATTTACCCCAAAATACAAAGTGATGATATGAATGGTTTCACTTTTCCATTTATTGAAATGTATCCTCAGTTGGGGATTTAGCTCAGTGGCAGTGTGCCTGCCTCCCGAGCACAAGATCCTGCGTTCGATCCCTGGTTCCACAAAAAAAAAAAAAAAAAAAAAGACAATTACTGTTGTGGTAATCTGAATGTATTCTCTTGGGATTTTTTGTTTTTGTTTTTGTACTGAGGATTGAACTCCGGACATTGCACTTGTGAGGCAGTTGGCGGAACCACTGAGCTAAATCCCTGGCCCTGAAATGTATTCTCAATAAACATGAATAACATAAATAAGTTGCTTTTTTGTTTGTTTTTCTTTAAGAAACAAATAGTTGGTTGAAGAGAGGGAGAAAGAAATGGAAAGGAGGCCCTTCCTGTCTCATCACTGGGAGAAGGGAAAAGAAAAGAGTTTATTTCTTTTACTCAGACTTGACTAGATCTCAAAATTGGATTTGGCTTTCGGGAAGACAGATGAGCTGCTTAATTTAAAAGAAAGATGTTTTTGAAGAAATTATCCTTGCACTTGGTGAAAAAAATACATAGTATCAAGTATGTGCATGGATATATGATGGATATAGGGTGGGTGCGAAGCAAATCTCCTGCCTCCCTCTGCATTTTCCTTCCCCAGAGCAACCACTGCTTCCAGTTTCTCCAGGTCTAAGCAGGTCTGAGCAGAAGTGCCAGTCTCGGGCTGGGGATTTATCTCAGTGGTACCGCCACCTGCCTCACAAGCACAAGGTCTTGAGTTCGATCTCTGGTACCAAAAAAACAAAACAGAAGTGCCAGTCTCACTGTTGCATCTGAATCTGGCATCTGTACCCTCGATCTGTAAGCAGCACTTCGTGGATTATCTTGCAAATTAGTGCACATCAGTCTGGAGAGGTCTGCCTTGGTCTTTGCATAGAATTCCAGTTATGTTTCACTGATGGCATTTAGGTCATTCTCACAGGGAAAACCACAATATCCTTGATATACTTGCAGTCCATCCGTTTAGCAAATGGACAGGCAAAAGTTCACTCTGGCATGGACAATAAATGATCTAACCCTCTAGATTTGAAAATCAGTGTCTGAAATCTATCATTGTTTCCTATAAATACAAAGCTTTGAAAAATCCTCAAGGAAAATCTGCTGTTTAAAAGAATTTTGAAAATGAGAAATAAAGTCAGAAGAGTAAAAGCTGGTGCAGCAAGAGTCGGGTTACACTGCAGGTGAGACCATGTGATTTGAGACAGTGACAGCTCTGTCGTGCTCTGATGTGTCCTGAGTGTGGTACCTCAGAAATGAATGTGTTTCACCACTCTGTGCCTTCGTGTAGCTACTTTTTTATTGTTTCTCTGTACTTTTCCCTCTTCTGTGTCCCTGTGGTCCCTTCGCCATATCCCCATTATCATTATTCTAGTAGGGTGGCATAGTGTGAAGAGCAGACTGACATGCAACTTGAGTTCACACAGCACCACTACAAATGTCACTTTAGATGAGATGCTGAGATAGGTAACTCCCCCTGCCCTGGGGCGTGTGTTTGAACTAGAGAACAATGCAGGAAGCACCCAGCAGAGGCCCTAGCACCTACAGCTAATAGATAGAGGTGACTCTAATTGTCTCTTGTCTTTTTGATTCTTAAATTTATGCTTCCTCCTGCTCCTGTTCCCCACCCCCCCATACAGAAATGAAGCCACAGTCTTTCAGAAATCTGATTTAGTTACTGCTTTTCAAAAAATCACTTAAGGGCCAGGGATTTAGCTCAGTGGTTTCGCTGCCCACTGCGCAAGCACAAGGACCCGAGTTCAATCTCCGGTACCAAAAAAAAAAAAAATCACTTAAAACACTTTCTTCGCAGGTGTCAAATCCTTAGAAAGGAAAATCTTGATTCATGTAACCAGGTGGTTTTAGAGGTAACCCTGGTTAGTTGAAGTTTAATGTAGTGATTTCCATGATTTCCGTGTCTCAGGTCCAGCTCTGTATCTGGCCATTCAATGTCAGCGTCAGCCAGGCACTGTGCTGCATGCCTGTGGTCCCAGCCTGGGAAAATGATGAGACCCTGTCTCACAAAAATAACAAAAAGAAAAATGTATCAGCAATAAAGAAACAGTGTGAGGGTGCATAAGGAGCCCCTGATGGCCTCAGTTCTTCCTGCATACCCAAATGCTGTTGCACTTCTAAAATACATGTGAATGTGTGCTGTGTATCATTTGTTTTTACTTCACAGTACCTCCGATGCAAAGCAATACGATGGTTCTGTGCTGAAGCTCATAGCACATGGGCAACATCTGTGGGCGCAGAAACTCTGTCCCTTGAGTTGTCATGTGTCAGGCTGCTCCCCAATGTCCATCCTTTTTTGATCTATGCCTCTTAATATGTGCATCCTTCAAAGTAATATTTTGTGTGTGTATATATATATATATGATTTTAATTTATATAAATGATACTGTGCTGTAAGTTTTGCTGTTTCCTGCTTTCTTCATGTTCTTAGATTTATTCGTATTTCTGCTGCTTCCTGCTGCACTGTATTCCCTAGTATACAGCCATCAGATTTTATTCATTTTTTTAATTGTCACTTTTTTTTTGAGACAGGGTCTCACTATGTAGCCCGGGCTGGCCTTCAAATCACTTGATCCTTCTGCCTCAGCCTCCCCAGTGCTGGGATTACAGGCATGCATCACCGCACCTGGCCTAATCTACCATTTTTTAAATTCCTATTCTCCTAGGGGCTGATACCTCGTGTCTTCAATTCCTTATTGTCCCAAACAAGGCTGTGCTTAGTCATCTGTGAATTGCTTATTCATTTCCTTTGTTCATTATTCAATTGCATTTTCTGTCCTTTTGTTTGTTTTGTGAGACAGGGTCTTACCACACTGGGTTTAGATTCACAATCCTGACTCAGCCTCTTGAGCCAGTAAGTATTACAGGTGTGCACTATTGTATGCAGCTTTCCTTTAGATTTAGTAGGGGGTTTTGGTCAGTCTCATATGTGCCAGATACTTTAGTCTGTTACCTGTCTTTTAACTTCATTTGTGGCATCCTTTATTAAACAGATATCCTTACTTTTTTTTTCTTTTTAAATAGCCAAACTGATCTACTTTTGTTTTATGTGTTTTTGAGTTGGTTTATAAAATATTTCCCTATCCCTATATTGTAGATAGGTAAGTTAATTAGATATCTTGTAGCCAGGGCCAGCCCACGAGGAGCCAACGTGGAGGAGAGTCAAGGAGGCAACATGGAGGACAATCAAGACACATTCACTGAAGGCCAGCATTGTAAAAGGAGAAAAACTACCACACCTGCGTAAGATGAATAGCAGTGATCGATATTCTAAATAGGTATCAGTAACCTGGGTGGGGAACCAAGATCTTGCAAGAAATATCCCTGACCCACCCCTTAAACTGAAAATCGTTGCTCACTTGCTACGTGACTTGTTTCCCCATTTGATCCCCTTTTAATCAGTATTACCTAAGCAACTATACTTGTCATAATCTTATTGGTTGTTCATAGTTTTGTCCACCTTGTGATTTCTCATTGGATCAATATTACCTAAGCGACTACTTGCAGTCTTACTGGTTGATTATAGTTTTGTCTCACCTTGAATCCACCTCACCTCCTGGCTTTATCCCATAGAACACCTTTGAGAAGTTGGATGAGCAGGCCCTTTCCTGAAGTTGGATGAGTACCCTTTCCGGTCCCCCTTCTGACTCTCTTAGACAGAAGCTATCTTTCTCTCAATAAATTTTCCTACTCTTAACCTCCATTGTTCCTAGAATTCATTCTTCAATTTTAGAGAACACGAACTCGAGTTTCAGATACCTAGCAGGTTTGGGAGTTACGTCTCTTCCCCATATATCACCTAGACCAGATTTCCTCCTACATTTTCTTCTATTAGCTTTATAACCTTTCAAATTTTCATCTAGAATCCATCTGTTGACCACCTTGGGATTTTGTGCCAAAGAGAGGTCCAGCTTTGTTTATTTACTGAGACAATTTCCCCAATACCGTCTAGTAGGTCCTTTCCCTTAACTTGTGGTACTATTTTGTCATATGTCCAGTTCTTCTACATTCCAGGACCTGTTTCGGAGCTATACTCTGTCCATTGCACCCTTTATTTCAGCACCGTCACCATACTGTTTGTCTTATTGCAGGCTTATGGTGTGCCACGATGATCTCTCCCTCTGTGCCCTTATATATTGACTCAGGTAATTAGAAGTATTATTCTATACAAATTTTTTATAGTACTGGCATTGAATCAAGGGCTTTTGCACTGAGCTACATTCACAACCTTTTTTAAGAAAAAAATTTTAAGGGGCTGGGGATTTAGCTCAGTGGTTTTGTCACCTGCTGCGCAAGCACAAAGACCCAAGTTCAATCCCCGGTACCCCCAAAAAAAAAAAATTTTTTTTTGAGATGGTGTTTCACTAACTTTCCCAGACTGAGCTCAAACTTGCAATCCTGCCTCAGCTTCCCAGAATGAGTGATGAAATTACAGGTGGCTACCACCATGCCCAGCTTCCTATATAAATTTTATTTTATTTTTTATATATTCTTCTTTATTTTGTTTTGTTTTTGAGACAGGGTCTCACTGTGAAGTTCAGGCAGGTATTGAACTCAGGAACAGTGATGTTCCTGCCTCAGCATCTTGAGTGCTGGGTTTACAGGTGTGCACCACCATATATCAATTTTAGAATAGAATTTTCAAGTTCCGTTTTTTTTTTTTTTTTTTTTGGTACTGGGGATTGAACTCAGGACCTTGTGCTTGCAAGGCAGGCACTGCGCCACTGAACTAAATCCAAGTTCCATTTTTAAAATCCACCTGAAAACTCAATTCAGATTGAATTCACTTTGTAGAATAGTTTAGGA
This sequence comes from Heterocephalus glaber, assembly GCF_053883595.1. Classification (NCBI taxonomy): domain Eukaryota; kingdom Metazoa; phylum Chordata; class Mammalia; order Rodentia; family Bathyergidae; genus Heterocephalus; species Heterocephalus glaber. Next base: position 28,084,654 of record NW_028258153.1, read on the forward strand.
AGAATAATTGAATATGTCTTCCATTTAAAGCTTTAAAATGTTCCTTGAAAAGGTCTTATTCATATATTGATTTCTAGGGACTTTATAGTTGTGTCTTAGTCTCTATTTTCTTGTGTGTTATTACTGGTGTTAAAGCATGCCATTGGCCAGGCATGGTGGTACATGCTCATACTCTTGTCTTAGAGTATTTGAATAGTCCTTTAATATTGTGCTCATCAATAATGGTCAAAGTGACATCTTTGTTCCTTATCTCATAGGAACATTAAAATCGTGATTCCTTATTTATCTAAACTTTCTGTTTTTACTAAATGTATTTATTCTAGATATTTTGGTATAGTCTTCAGGAAGTTAAAGTTTTATACCTTTTTTGTTGTTCTTTTTATTTCTCTTAGTCCATTCTGCAGTCCTTAGTGATTCCATTCATTGTGGGGACCTGGTAGATGTAATGTACATAACACATCTTCATTCTTTTTCCTTCCCCTCCCCCCATTCTCTTGCTCAAGAAGTTAAAATTCTCTTCCTGTTGTCTGAAAACGTTCATCATTTGTGTGAGTTGAATTAGATCAAGTGCTTTCCCCATAATAATTATGTATAATCAACACGTGCAGAAAATTTCTTAGAAATATATTCATATTTTTTCTTTTATTAGTGTTTGTTTCCTGCTTTTCATATTGTTTTGTTTATATGCATCTCCTCCCTCTTATTCAGTCTTACCATTCCACATGCTATTTTGGGGGGGGGCGGTTGTGTGTGTGTGTGTGTACAGGGGATTGAACTCAGGACTTGCGCTTGTGAGGCAGGTGGCAGAATGAGTGAGCTAAATCCCTGCCCCACATATTCCTTTTTTTAAAAATTTTTAATTTTTTTTATTTTTATTTTTTTTGGTACTGAGGATCGAACTTGGGTCCTTGCGCTTGCACAGCAGGTAGTGAAACCACTGAGCTAAATCCCCGGCCCCATACTTCTTTTTTAAAAGAACTATGAATGTTATTGAGCCAGGCACAGTGGGGCATACCTGTAATCCCAGAACTCTGAGGGTTTGAGGCAAGAGAATTGCAAATTTAAATCCCACTTGGACAATTTAGTGAGACCATGCCAGGTATGATGGTGCACACCTGTAATCCCAGCACTGTCAAAGTTGAGGCAGGAATATCACCACAAGTTCGAGGCCACGTGGTGGGCCACATAGTGAGTTCAAGGCCACCCTAAACTAGATAGCAAGACTGTCTCAAAACGAATCACACAAAAAACTTTGCGAGACCTTGTCTCAAAATTTTTTTAAAAAGGGATTGGGATTAAGCTCAGTGTGAAGGCCCTGAATTCAACCCCTCGTATGTATGCAGGGAAATATATTATATGTTTTTACATATATGTTCATTATACTCACCATTTTGATATAATGTGCTTTTTTTCCTTCAATACAGGAGATCCAAGACAGAATCTTTGGACTGAACTACATCTCCAGCCCTCTTTTTTGTTTTAAATTCTGAGACAGGGTCTCACTAAATTGCAGAATTGCCTGGGTTGAGTTTGAACTGACAGTTCCGCCTCCGTCTCCCAGAGTGCTGGGATTATAGGTGTGCCCAATGATGATATTCTTTCTACCAGTATAACATCCCTCATTTTTCTTTACAGTGTGTTTGCCTTAAGATCAAATTTGATACCTCAGATACCTATATCCCAAGTAATATTCTCTGATATATGACTGTGTCACAATTTAATTACCAGTTCATCATTTGATAGACAGTTAAGGTATTTCCACCTTTGGGCTGTTATGTGTGATGGTGATGTTGACATTTGTGTGTACAAGTTTTTGTGTAGATAAATGTTTTCAGTTGTCTTGGGTGTATATTCCTGGTAAAGGAATAGCTGGGCCTTTAGGTCACTATATTTAATATTTTAAGAAACCACCAAACAGTTTTCCCACAGGAGCTAAGCCATTTTACATTCTCATCAGCATTATATGAGTTCCAATCTCTCCACCACCTCACAGGGGCTTATTTTCCATTTTTTAAATTATATCTATCCAAAGAAGATGTGTTTTTTTATGATGGAGTATTACTCTACCATAAAGAAGGATACGCTTCAGATATTTATAGCTACATGGATGGACCTTGAGACCATACTCTTAAGTGAAATAAATTGGACACACATGTTTAAATACTGCATTGTTTCTTTGATGTGAGAAACTGAATGTGGAAATAAGGACTGAGATGTATAATGGATGTTGGGAAATGGGAAGAAAGTATTCAAATGGGAAGGGGAACAAGGGAGGAGGGAGGGAGAAAGGAAAAAAGGGACAAGAAAAAAAGTGAAAATAAAAGGAAACAAAGCTTTTGTACAAAGGAGGGGAGGGGCTTGAGGGGGGAATGGGATAAAATAAAATTTATTTTAAAAATTAAATTATATCTATCCAAGGGCCAGTATGCAGCTCAGAGGTGCCATGCCTGCCTGGCAAGCACAAGGTCCTGAGTTCAATCCCTGATACTGGAAAAAAAATTATATCTATCCAAAACATAAAATAAAAATTTTATCTATCCTATTCTCACCAATATAAAGTGGTATCTCATTCTTTTGATTTATATTTTTCTAATTAACAGGGTTTTCAGGGCAGGGGATTTGGCTCAGTGGTTCCGCCGCCTGCCTCGAAAGCGCAAGGTCCCAAGTTCAATCCCTGGTACCACCAAAAAAAAAAACCCAACCAAACAGGGTTTTCAGGTACTTATTAAGTACTTAGTACATTAAGTATATTGGAATATTTCTAACTTGGAAGTATAAAATTATTGCAGGGCAGTTTTTTTAATAGCAAAACATTTATTGGTACATTTTAGGCATACTTAATGAGAACATTCATCATAGGGAATTTACACCTGTATGTGATACATGCCACCTCTTTCTTCTCATTCCCCCTTCCCTTCAAGCCCCTTCTCCTTCCTGTGTACAAAAGCTTTGTTTCCATTTTTTCCTTCTATTTTCATTTTTTTAACCCTTCCTTCCTTTCTCCCTCCCTCCTCCACTGTTCCCCTTCCCATTTGAATACTTTCTTCCCTCTTCCCAATATGTATACATTTCCCAATATACATTTCAGTACTTATTTCCATTTTCGCTTTCTTACACCAGAGAAACAATGCAGTATTTAAACATGTGTGTCCAATTTATTTCATTTAACAGTATGATCTCAAGGTCCATTCATTTAGCTATAAGTATCTGAAGCTCATTCTTCTTCACAGCAGAGTAGTACTGAATTTTTTTTTTTTTTTTTTTTTTTTTTTTGGTACCAAGGATCTAACTCGGGACCTTGCACTTGCAAGGCAGGCACCGGAACCACTGGGCTAAATCCCTGGCCCAGTACTGAATTATATTTTTTAAAAAAACAAAACATCTTTATCCACTCACCAGTTGATGGGCATCTAGGCTGTTTCCAAGATTTAGCAATTACAAACTGTGCCGCTATAAACATGGGTGTGTATATATCACTGTGGTATGATGCTTTTAATTCTTTCAGGAAGATACCAAGAAGAGGAATAGCTAGATCAAAAAGAACCTCTAGTTTTAGCGGTTTTTGAGAAATCTCCACACTGATTTCCACAGTGGTTGCACCAGTCTACACTCCCACCAACAGTGGAGAAGGGTTCCTTTTTCCCTACAGCCCCTCCAGCATTTGTTATTAATTTCTTTTTACTCTTTTTTTTTTTTTTTTTAGTACTAGGGGATCAAACTCAGGTCCTTGCGCTTGTGCAGCAGGTGGCAAAACCACTGAGCTAAATCCCCGGCCCTGTTATTAATTTCTTGATTACAACCATCTTTTCTGGAGATGGAATCTCAGCATTGTTTTAATTTGCATTTCATGAATGACCGATGATGTTGAATGTTTTTTCATGTATTTATTTGCTGTTTCTACTTCTTCATTTGAGAAGTGTCTTTTCATTTCAGATGCCCATTTTTGCATTGGGTCTTTAAATTTAGGGGGTCTGATTTTTTTTTTAGTTCTTTATATATTCTAGATAATAGTCCTTTATCTGATGAATAGCTGGTAAAAAATTTTTTCCCATACTATGGGTTGTCTTTTCACTCTGTTGGTGGTTTCTCTTGCTATGCAAAAGCTTTTTAATATGATGAGGTCCCAGTTGATTCTTTGTAGTATTTCCCATGTGGGCTGGGTTTTGTTCATGGAGTCTTTGTCTACTGCTATGTTCTCAAGCTTTTAACCTCTTCTCTCCAGGAGAGTTTTTTTTTTTTTTTTTGGTACTGGGGATTGAACTCGGGACCTTGCACTTGCAAGGCAGGTGCTGGAACCACTGAGCTAAATCCCCAGCCCTCCAGGAGAGTTTTTAGAGAGGCTTTTTGTGTTATAAACTTTTCAAGGCCCCGTGTATCTCAAAGTCTTTTGAGGGGTGCTGGTTTGAGACAGGGTCCCACTATGTAGTTCAGGCTGGTCTTGAATTCATTATGTAGCCCAAGATGGCCTCAAACTTGCAGTGATCCTCCTGCCTCAGCCTCCGGAGTGCTGGGATTACAGGGGTACATCACCACACCCAGCTTCAAAGTCTTGTTTTTGTTGCTAATTTTAAGAGGTTAGCTGAATATAATTGTTCTTTTCCTGCCTCACCTACAAGTGTAACATTATTGCCTTTTACAAAAATCTCCAGTGTCTCTGTTGGGAAGACTAATGTCAATCTAATTCTTTTTTTTTCTTTGATGTTTTTATATTTCTATATAAACCAGGTGTGGTGGCACACACCTATAATCCCAGCACTCTGGGAGGCTGAGGTGGGAGGATCCAAAATTTAAACCCAGCTCAGCCTGGGAAATTTAACAGTACTCTGGTTTGAAAATTAAAAGGTTTAGGGCCGGGGATTTAGCTCAGTGGTTTCGCTGCCTGCTGCGCAAGTGCAAGGACCCGAGTTGGATCCCCAGTACCAAAAAACAAAACAGTCTAGAGATGTAGCTCAGTCCAAAAGCCCTACGTTCAATCCCAAGCAGTACAACAAATAAATTTTTTTAAATGATAAAAAGTTCAAAAGTCTCATGGGGTACCACTGGAATAGAAGAGGAAAACGCTACACTTGGACATATTATAGTGATTTTTTTTGGTACTGGGGGTTGAACCCAGGGTCTTTGGACTAAGCTACATCCTCAGACTTTTTTAATTTTAAAATAGGGTATTGCTCAATTGCCCAGACTGGGCTGGAACTTGGGATCCTCCGGGCTCAGCCAGGAGTGCTGAGAGCACAGCACACACCACCAAGCCTGGCTCCTTTTTCCTTTTCTTCTTCTTCTTTTTTTATTTTGGGGATTGAACCCAGGGCCTTCTCAATGAGCCCTTATTATTTTTTAAATTTTTTTTAAATGTATTTTTTTGTGTGATACTGGGGATTTAACTCAGGACCTTGCATTTGCCAGGCAGGTGCGGTGCCACTGAGCTACATCCCAGCCACTTTTTAAAATTTTTAATCTTGCTAAGTTGCTAAGCTGCCCAGACTGAGTATGATCACTTTATTTTCCTTCTTACATGTATTTTCTCTCTTTCTGGGACTCATATTTTGTTTCTTTAACGTTCCTTTATGTTTCCATCTCCTGGCTTTCCAGCCGGATTTGCCGACCTCCCCTCAGCTGATCCACATTGAGATGTACTCTTCAGCCCTGGCCTTCTGGTTTTTGTCCTGTTCTTAGGGTTTGGTGGCTGCTCTCAATTTCACACCTAGCATTTTCCCTGGGTCTGTAACTGCCTGGGAGCTGCCTGTTTCTGCCAATCATCCTCGAGGATCTTTTATGTGCTGCTTTTAGATTTATAGCCTGTTTGTTCTTTTCTGGTTTGTCTTGTACGGTTCAGTTTGTTTCTTCCTGTGAATGCACTCTGGAGACATCTGGTTATTTTAGCCCATGCACTCTGCCCCCAGGTTAGCAGCTTTTCTAGTTAGTGATGTCTATGAGGGGTGAGGCAAGAGGGCTGAGAGCAGCAGCAGCCTTCCCAGGCCGGGGGCCCAGACACCAAACCAGACCTCAGGTCACACAGTGAGTCTGATGTTACCTCCTGACTGCTCTCAGGGCCAGACCTGGATGTGTGGCTGGTGATTTATTCTACAAATCCCTCCCTGTACCTTGGAGCTTTAGCTGTGGGCATCCTTTGAGGGAAGGATTTAGTGTGAGGTTGTTGTTGTTGTTGTTTGGTGTTTTTTTGAGACAGGGTTTTACTGTGTAGTTCAGGTTGGCCTTGACCTCACTATGTAGCCCAGGCTACATGGCAGTCCTCCTGCTTCAGCCTCCCAAGTGCTGGGATTATAGGCATATGCCATAACTTTCAGTTTAAAGTATGTTCTTTTTGAAGAACGTGACTTTTTGTTTTTTGGTACTGGTGATCAAACTCAGGTCCTTGTGCTTGCGAGGCAAACAGCAGAACCACTGAGTTAAATCCTCGGTCCTAAAGTATGTTCTTTTTAAAGAATCTGCTTCCTCTGAGCTCCTAGAGACATTACCAACCCAAGACCACTTCAAAGTAAACTTCCAGGGCAGGATGTCAGGGCCACACAGTAATTACAGGGAATTTCAGCTACAAATGCATAGGAGTGGCCAATGTTGGGAATTAAGGGTCCTGTAGGAGGATCCCACCCTGCCCACCACCCCAACCTGTAAATGGTATGGAAAAGTCTCTTCCTGGCAGAGTGAGAACCGGTCATTGCTGGGGGCCAGCATTACTTATTTAAGGATCTATGATCTGACACCAACCTTGCAGGAATGCAAGAGCAGTCTCACCCAGCTGCCTCCCCCTTCTGCCTCCTCTCTACTCCTGCCAGCTCAGGCAGGCTCTAGACCATGCTCGTTTCGTTCCTTCAAGTGCCAGCCAATGCTTTAAATTGTTCTGTACTGACAGATTTCTCTGCCCATCAAATTGTCCAAAATGTCAAAAACAAACATCCTATATATTTCAAAAACAAAACAAAGCCAAAAAAAAAAATCACCCTATATATTTCATATAAAACTAGTCATATCACAAAACAATAAAAATGTAAATTTAAAAGTAAAGACTGGAGGGGCCAGGGATTTACCTCAGTGGTTCTGCCGCCTGCCTCACAAGTGCAAGGTCCCGAGTTCGATCCCCGGTACCAAAAAAAAAAAAGTAAAGACTGGACATGGTGGTACAGCCTGTAATCCCAGCACTTGGGAGGCTGAAGCAGGAGGATCACTGCAAGTTTGAGGCCAGCCTGGGCTACATAGTGAGTAGTAAAAGTAAAAGTAAACTAGTCATATTAGCCAGGCTTCATGGAACACACTTGTAATCACAGCACTCTAGGAGGCTGAGGCAGGAGAATTTCAAGTTAGAGCACAGCCTGGGCAATTTTGCAACTTAGAGACTCTGTCTCAAAAAAGGCCATGGATGTAGCTCTGTGAAGGTCCTGGATTCAGTTCCCGTACCACAAAATAAGTCATAATAACATAAGATTATAATAATAATAACTACTAGTTCGCATTTAACCACGCTCACACAGCCAGGGTTATACAGGAAACTGTCCTGTGTGTCACAGGCCATCCGGTCTCCTCAAGCAGGAACGAGTGTTCCATAAGGAAGGGAGACAAAGCTTGCTGATTTCACTTACTAAAACGGGCCTCTTTTTATGTCAGTTTCACCAGAGACCCCAAAGGCTGAGGACAAAACAGTAGGCGCCGACTTCTTCCACCTTCTCAAGGGAGGAGGCCTGGATGACCTGCACCCCCGCCCAAAGGACAGGAGCAGAGGCCCAGGCTGGGAGCTGGAGGATGGGGCCCGGTGCCGGCTCCCTCTGCGCAGTCTATGAGGAGCAATCAGGGGAGGCCAGCGGCGGCCGAGGGCTGGCATCTGGAGGAGGGAGCCCAGCCGAGAGGAATCCAGCTCTCCCAGAGAAGCAGCTGCATTCAGGACCCACCACTCACACCTGGGTGCAGTCGAATCTGACATCCTCTGCCTGCCTCCCGGAGCTGGGCCAGGTCTGCAGCCGGTGGAGGGTGCAGGGAGGTGACAAGAAAGGTGACAGTCACCCTTCTCCCGCAGGTCTCCAGCTAGATGGGAGAAGTTCTAGATGAAATGCCACTTGAAGTTTTGATATGACACTGGATGAGACTTGTTGATACCTGGAAAAAGGGACTTTTGAAAGTAGTGATAATCTTAACCATGTGGTCCCTAAGAGAGCCTGGAAAAGGCGAACATTCATCCAGGCCAAGAGAGAACCTTATCGTGACTGCTGAATTATAGGAGGACTTGTGGGAAAACAAAGGTGGTTTCTGTTTGTACCTTACCTTGTTCAACAAAAGGTGGCTGGGGGCAGCAGCGCACGTCTGTAAGCCCAGTACTTTGGGAGGCTGAGGCAGGAGGATCACAAATTCAAGCCCAGCCTGAGCAACTGAGTGACTTACCAAGAACCTGTCTCAAAATAAAACTTCTTAAAGGGTTGGGGATGTATCCCAGTGTGAAGGCCTTGGGTTCCATCTCCAGTGCTGCAAAACAGAACAAAAGTTGCATCTGAGCACAGGAGCAGATCAGAGTGGCTGTTTCCTGTCCTCCAGGCTGCACAGCTCAAAAGTTTCACCTGACTGGAATTTTCCTGGTAGGCAGACTGGGCTTTTTGTTTGATTTGGGGGTGTTTTTTTTGGTACCGGGGGTCGAACTCAGGTCCTTGTGCTTGCACAGCAGGCGGTGAAACCACTGAGCTAAATCCCCGGCCCTGATTTTGGTTTTTTGAGACAGTCTCAGTCTGTAATTCGGGCTGGCTTTGAACTGTGTAGCTCAGGCTGGCCTTGAACTGCCTATGATACTCCTGCCTCAGCCTCCCAAGTCCTGGGATCACAGGTGAGGGCCACCACACCCCATCAGACTGGATGTTTTTCAAACCAAAGAAGACTGTCCTGCCCTTTCTTGCAAAAGCTGTGTGGACCACCTGCAAGTTCCTGTGGGAGAGGAAGCTCCCTGAAAGGTTGGCTACGGTGAGGAGGCCTTGCTTGTCTCTACATCCAGCAAATCCAGCTTGTTAGTAGCTATGCTTTCTTCTGAACATCACAGTGTTGTGCAATTTCTGTGCTCCAGGATGTTAGCGATGGAGTTGATTTAACAATAAGACCTTCAGGGCCGGGGATTTAGCTCAGTGGTTTCGCCGCCTGCTGCGCAAGTGCAAGGACCTGAGTTTGATCCCCGGTACCAAAAAAAAAAAAAAGAGTAAGACCTTCAAGTAGCAGAAGAATCATATAGCAGGAAGTAGCCATGAAGTTCTATACAGTACAAGCGTTTTCAAAGGTAAAATTAATCCCCGTGTTTTCTTTGACAGAAAGCCCAGCATTGCTTGCCCACTGCTCTGTCTTTGGAGGCCCAGAGGCAGCCAGCCCCCTCCCTCATCCGGTCTGCGTTACACACAGCAGCTCCATCTCCCACGCCCTGGCCTCCGGGGTTCCAGACGATACTCCCACTGGTGTTGCGTGGCTCCTGGCTGGGAGGAGAAAGCCGTGCGTGGCAAGGGCGGGCGTGGGTGCCCTGAGTCTCGCAGTGGCCTCGTAAATCAGCCGACTGGGGTTCCCGCATTAGCCGCACTGAGGTGACAGCAGCCTGGCCCCTGCGCTCCGATCTTGCGATGGCACCTGGGGTCTCCACGTGTCCCTCTGGACGCGCCCTGTCCTCGCGGCTGCCTAGCTCAGTTCTGAAAGCAGTGCATACACCTATGGGTCTCTCCAGTTTCTTTGTTGTTTCGTTTTGTTTTGCAGTACTGGGGATCGAACTCAGGACCTTGCCCTTGCAGTAGCGGCGCCACTGAGCTAAATCACCGGCCCCGAGTCTCTCCAGTTTAAAGGGATTTTTTTTTTCCTTTTAGCTATAACCAAGATATGAACTGCAGTTTTAAACTCAAGCTACAAAGACAGAAATTTGAAAATGGATGTTTAGAAATGTTTATCACTATGTGATTTTGTTGCTTGTGAAATGCCGTGTTAAATGAGGATTTTACAAAATAGCGAAACATTGAATTATGTTACTTTCAATAGTCTTTCTTTACTGAAAGTAGAACATTTTTACTGTTAATAAATAAAAGAAAAATATTTTCAAAATATTGTTTCACTTTATTTTATTTTCTCTTGTGGAGACAGTCTCCCTATGTAGCCCAGGCTGGCCTCAAACTGGCAGACATCCTCCTAAGTGCTGGGATTACAGGTATGCAGCACCAGGCCCAGTTTATTGTTTCATTTAAAAAATATTTTTCATTTCTATTTTATGCATGCTTTATACTGTACATACTACACTCATTCAGTGCCATATATACAATTTAAAAATAAATACAAAGATCTAGGGGGGAGGTACAAAATTTTCATTGATGAAGATGGACCATGAGAAAGCTGAGGAGCCCGGGAATTAGCTAAGGGGCACTGTGCCTGCCTCGCAAGCGCAGTCTTGAGTTAGATCCCTGGTACCAAAAAAAAGAAAGCTGAGGAATCCCTGCTTTTGGATACACATGCAGCACGCCACTGGTGGAAGCTCTGGCTTCACCCTGTGCCATTAGTCCTGATGCCTTCCCAGAGTCCTGCAAGCATGGCTGGGCAGCAGTCACTGCCAAAGATCAGACGGAGGAGTCTATCCAGTACCCCATTTCCCAGCATGGAGCGAGCCCAGAACTCTCTTCACACTCACAGAGCCAGAGGACAGCGTACACCTGGCCTCTCATAGTAAGGGAGGAAGTAGGTAGAATCTCTTTAGCTTAAAACATAGGCATTGTTTGCTGGGCCTAGTGGTACACGCTGGTAATCCCAACACTCTCGAGAGGCTGAAAGGTCACTGCGACTTTGAGCAAAACTCTGTCTCAATCAATCAATAAAATGTGGGCATTGCAACACTGAAAAGGTCACATCCTGCATTTGGCTCTCTGCTCAAATGTCACCTTATCAGCAAAGCCCTCCCCAAGAACCTTATGAAGCAGCTTGGCCCAATCCCATCCTGGCTTTGCTCTTTTTCTCCCCAGCACAAACCACCGCTCACCAGGCTGTGTTCTGATGTTACCTGATTGTTAGCCAGCTTCCTGCTCTGGAAAGGAAGCCCATGAATTTAGGTAGTTTAACCTACTCTTCTGTTTTTTGCTTCTCTAGCACCAGGATGAGGGTCTGAGTCATAGCAGGTGTTCAATAAAATTCATAGTATGATAAATATTCACTTTTCCAGCTTCCCTGAAGCTGGCCATGGGCATGTTACCTAAGCCAGGCCACTCAGAAGCCCCCACCCAGATCGTGACTTACAGCTAATAACTTAAGTCCGCCCATTGTTATGCCTTGTGTCTAGACATCCCCTCAAAGTCTCATGCAGTCATAGGTGGGGCTTTCTCAGGTGGCTAAATCTGGAATGTGTGATTGATTCATGGTGCAGTACTAGGATTAAGGGCATCTGATTACTAAATCAGTTCACTGATTAGTTTGGCACCGCCCTAATCCCTGGTAGCCTGGATACAATAATATAAGGGACAGAAAGAGGCTTGTCTTGCCCCTTGTTTTTTGGTTTTTTTGGTACCTGGGATCGAACTCAGGACCTTCTGGTTTTGAGGCAGGTGGTGGAACCACTGAGCTAAATCCCCAGCCCTATTGTCCCTTGTTGCTTTGCTACCTTCTGCCCACCATGAACTGTTTCTCCTCTGCCATGTGCCACACTGCCTTGGAGCTAGCTGACTATGGACCAAAACCTCTACAAACTGTGAGCTAAATAAAACTTTCCTCCTTTAACTTTGGGTGTCAGGTAATTGAGCACAGATGGAGCAGAGCAGCTGGCTAGAGCTAGGGATCTGGGTAGCAGCTTGTTCCCTGGCAGTAGCACTGTTGGCCCTGCAAGCTGCGGTAACGGCACTTGGGGATGTTTTCACTGGACCAGATCCACACAGGATTCTGGGTAAGGCTCATGGCTGTGTAGCTTCCAAGCCTGGTTTCTCGCCCTTCCAGAAAATTCTGTGGGGCATCCGGCATCCTTTTAATAAAATATCTTTTCTGCTATAAACACTTTTTCTTCTTCTCCTTCTTCTCTTTCTCCTTCTTCTCCTCCCTCTCCTCCTTCTCCTTCCTTCCTCTTTTTTTTTTTTGTGGTACCAGGGATTGAACTCAGGACCTTGCACTTGCGAGGCAGGTGCAGTGCCACTGAGCTAAATCTCCAGCTCATAAGCACTTTTTCTTGTTGCTTTTCTTTTGTGTGTGTGTGTTGTGTTTTTTTTTGGTACCGGGGATCGAACTCAGGACCTTGCACTTTCGAGGCAGGCACCAGAACCACTGAGCTAAATCCCCAGCCCTCTTTTTAAAAAAATTTTATTTAAATTTATTTTATTAAAAGGTTTTTTTTTTTGGTACCAGGGATTGAACTTGGGTCCTTGCGCTTGTGCAGCAGGTAGCAAAACCACTGAACTGAATCCCTGGCCCTCCTGTTGTTTTTCTGAAATAGGGTTTAGCTATGTAGCCCAGGTTAGCTTTGAATTCACACTGGGATTCTTCTGCCTCAGCTTCCTGAGGGCTGGGTTCAGAGATTTGGGCCACCACACCTGGCTAGTTTTTTTTAAATGTTAATGAGCTTTAGAATTATATGACCCAGGGCCAAATACTAGCTTCACCACTGACCAGTTAGTAACATTGGCTAAGTCATGAAACTGTTGTGACCTTTATGAGTAAAAACCCAAGTTGTTCCTTCTGATTATTAGCAATTAAAATGTAGAATGTTTCATAAAAAATATGAATTCACAACTTCTCTGGAAACATCTCTGAACTTTTGGTGAAACTGGAACCACATTCCTACCTGACAACAATAAGGTTATTTATTTATTTGAGATAGGATTTCACTATGCAGTTCAGGCTGGCCGTGAACTCACTAAGTAGCCCAGGATGGCCTCAAATTAGCAACGGTCCTACTGCTTCAACCTCCTGAGTGCTAGGTCTGTAGGTGTGCACCACTACACCCAGCTTGGTTTTTTATGTAGGGTTTTGAGTTTATAGCCTAACCCAACCCTAACATTAGCCCTAGCCCTAGCCCTAAATATGGTAGAACCCTAATACTGACCCAAACCCAAAGCCCGACACTAACCCTAATCCTAACTCTCTCCTAGCCTAGGGTTAGGACTAGGGCTAGATCTAGGTCTAGGCCTAGGGTTAGGCTTGGGCTTAGGGTTTTGGTTAGTGTTATGTTTAGGGCTAAGGTTAGGGCAAGGGTTAATGATAAGTTTAGGATGAGGGTTAGGGTTTGTGTTCGGGTTAGGGGGTAGTGGTACTATTAATGTTAGGGATAGGCCTAAGGTTAAGACTAGGCTTAAGGTTAGGGCTAGGATTTAGGGTTAGAGCTACGGTTAGGGTAAGACTAGGGGTAGGGTTAGAATTAAATTCAGGGTTAGAGTTAGGGCTGGGCTTAGGGCTTGAGCTAAAGTTAGGACTAAGGTTAGGGCCAGGGTTAGGTTTAGGATTAAGTCCAGGTCTATGACTAGAGATACAGTTAGCATTAATGTTAGGTTGAGGATTAGGATTAGGATTAAGGCTAGAGTGAGTTTTAGGGTCACAATTAGTGCTAGAATTAGAGTTAGATCAACAGCTAGGTTAAGGTTAGGGTTAGGGTTAGCTTTAGGGCTAGTCTTAGTTACTTTTCTTGTTTCTGGGACAAAATACCTGATAACCACAAATTAATAAAGGAGGAGAAGTTTGTTTTGGCTCACAGTTTACAGTAGCCCATGGTTGGCTGGCTCTAAGGCAGGGCAATATGGCAGAGGAGGACAGTTCAGAGCAGGGCCGGCAAGCCTCCCTTTCTCTTTCATTCAGGCTACAAGCCTCGTGGTTGGTGCCACCCACACCCACGCTGGGGCCTCTATTTTCAGTAAATGCACTCAGCCACACTCAAAACTGTGCTAAACCAATTAGTGGACTATTCCAGTAACAACACTTAATCCCTGTATCACACACCTGTGATCCAGCCTCCTCCCCAAAATCCCACCTATGAGCACATGAGACTTTAGGGGGACATCTAGGTACAAGGCACAACAGCTAGGGTTAGGTCTAAAGTTAGAGCTAGGATCATGGTTAGGGTTGGGGCTAGGTTCGAGGTTAGAGCTAAAGTTAGGGTTAGGTCTAGGTTAGGGTTAGGGTTAGGGTTAGTGCCAGGGCTAGAGATAGGGTTAAGAGCAGAGTTGGAGTGATGAGGGCGAGTGCTATGGCTAGGGCTAATGTTAGTTCTAAGTCTAGGGTTAGACTTAGGTTTAGGGTCTAAGGTTCAGTGTTAGGGTTGGCGTTAGGTTTAAGTCTAGGAAAAGCTCAGGGCTATGGCAAGTATTCCTGATAGGGATAGGTTTAGGGTTATGATTATGGTTATGGTTAAGGTTAGGGTTAGTGTTAGGGTTAAAGTGAGGGCTTGGGTTGGGATCATAGTTGAAGTTAGGGTTACCACAAGGGCTTGGTCTACAGTCAGAGCTAGGACTAGGTCTAGGGCTCAGGCTAGGGTTAGGTCCAGTTTAGGGTTAAATGAGGATTAGGATTAGCATTAAGCTTAGGTTTAGGGAGTGCACAGAGTTAGGGTTTGGTTTAGGGGTAGGGCTAGGGCTAGGGCTAAGGTTAGGGTTAGCACTAGAGCTAGAGCTAGTGTTAGGGTTACTTCTGGATTTAGGGTTAGGTTAAGGTTATGGCTAGTTCTAGGCCCAGTGCTAGGTTTAGGGTTAGAGTTAACATTAAGGTTAGGTTTAGAGGCTAGGTTAGGGCAAGTATTAGGGTCACAGTTAACATTTGTGTTAAGGTTAGGTTTAGGGCCACAGTTAGGTTTATGGTGAAGGAAAGAACTAGTACTGCAGATAGGTTTAGGTTTTGGCTCGGGGTTAGGGTTAGGGTTAGATTTAGGGTTAGGATCACAGTCTGGGTTAGGATTAACATGAAGGGTTGTGCTAGGGCCAGAGCTGGGACTAGAGCTAGGGCTAGGGTTAGGATTAGGGTCAGGCCTAGGATTAGGTTTAGGGCTCTAGTTGAAATAAGGGTTAGTCCTAGAGCTTAGGCTCAGGCTGGACTCAGATTTCAGATCAGGTCTAGGGTTAGGGTTAGAGTTAGGCTTAGGATTTCAGTTGGGGTTAATGTTAAGATCAAAGCTAGGGCTAAGGCTAGGATTAAGACTAGTTAGAATTAGGTTATGGTTAGGGCTTGTGTTAGGTTTAGGGCTAAGGGGAGAGGTAGGGTTAGCACTCAGGCTGGAGGTAAAGTTAGGATTAGGGTTAAGCTTATGATTACAGGTAGGTTTAAGGTTAGGGTTAGTGCTAATGGCAGTGTTAGGGTTTGGGTTTGGTTTGGGGGTTATGTTAGGTTTAGGTTCATGCTTAGGACTAGTGTTAGGGCTCAGGTTAGGGTTAGGCTTAGGTTTATGGCCAGTGTTATGGCTAGATTTATGGGTAGGGTTAGTCCTAGGTTTAGCATTAGGGTTAGTGTTAGGTCCAGGGCAGGCTTAGGGTTATGTTTAGGGCTCAGACTAGGACTAAGGCTGGGCTTATTTTTCAAGTTCATCACACTAGGTTCAGGGCCAATGCTAGGGCTTGGTTTAGGGTTATGTTTAGGTTTTGTGTTAGGGTTAGGACCTGTTTGGGGATAGGATTAGGGATATGGGTAGGTTAAGTCTAGGATTAGGGCTAGGGCTGGGTGCTAATGTTAGTGCTAGTATTAAGGTGAGGGCTAGGGCCGGGTTAGGGCTAGGTCCCTGGTTTAGGCTAGGGCTAAACCCAGGGGTAGAGCTAAGATTAGCCTTAGTGTTTGGGTAGGATTAGGATTAGGGTATTGTTCTAGGGATATAATTTCTTAAATCTAAAAAAGCATTTGCTAAATTGTCTCTAAGAACTTCTCAAATGATTTTCCTATTGCTATGCACACATAATTCCAAAACGCAGTGGTTGACAGCAGGCCTTCCTATTTCCTATCTCTAGTTAATTTTTGTTTCTTTTTGCTAGAGATTGGATTCACCACTTCCGATATACTAGACAAGCATTTACCATGGAGTTACATCCTCAATTCCTTGGTAATACCAACGTGTCTCAGGTTTGACTTCATTTAACTGAGCTGTGTGCTCCTTGTGATATTGGCTGGCGTGGGGTCTTCTCCCTGTGCCCCTGGGAAGGAACATTCCAGAGGGTTTACTTCACTATTGGAATTGAGTGCTGGGTGCCAGCCAGAGCTCAGCTGGGCCTCTCAGTCTTCCTCCGAATTACCTGGACAAACCAGGAAGGGAAAGTTGCTGGTGTCAAGATCCGGGGTTAGAAATCACAGAATGTCACTTTTTTTGTTATTTTTTATTTACATGACAGTTTTATTTAGTACTACCATATGCCAACATAGCTATTCCAGGTTCTGGTACCTGATGAACAAGACAGAAAAACAAAACAAAGCAAAACAATTCAAATATACACAATAAAATTAGTGTGTATTGGGGCTGGGGATTTAGCTCAGTGGTTCTGGTGCCTGTCTTGCAAGCGCAAGGTCCTGAGTTCAATTCCTGGCACCAAAAAAAAAAAAATTAGTGTGTATTCATGGAGCTTATGGTCTCATTATTTATGGTTCTAGAAGGTAATATAATATTTCTTGGGCTTTTATTTTTTTGTATATCTTTTTATTGGTACATTTTAGGTGTATAATATAATGACATTGATCATTGGAGATGTGCACCTTTACATACTCTCTTGGTTATTTTTTCCCCTTTCCCCTGCTCTCCCTTCAACCCCTCCATCCTTCCCTATTTACAAAGACTTCGTTTCCATTTTCTCATATTAATTCCATTCCCTTCTTTCCTTTCCCTTACCCCTCCCACTTCTCCCTCCCTTTTGCCCCTTTTCTTCCTATTTCACATAATCTATTATACCTTTTAGTCCTTATTTACACTTTCAGTTTCTCACACTAGAGAAACTATTCGGTATTTACATGTGTGTCCTGTTTATTTCACTTAAGAGTAACGCCCCAATATGCATCCATTTAGCTATAAATGTCTCTAATTTCTCATTTTTATGGCTGAGTAGTACTTAATTTCATTAACAAACCCCACATTTTCTTGATCCAGTCTCCAGTTGATGGGCATTTGGGCTGTTTCCAAGTTTTAGCTATTACAAATTGTGCTGCTATGAACATGGGTGCACATCTACCACTGTGGTATGATTCTTTTAATTCTTTGGGGAAGATACCAAGCAGGGGAATAGCTGGGTCAAATGGGACTTCCAGTCCTAGTTCTTTGAGGTATTTCCATACTGATTTCCACAGTGGTTGCACCAGCCTACACTCCCACCAGCAGTGGAGCAGGGTTCCTCTTTCCACACAGCCCCACCAGCATTTGTTGTTGGTTGATTTCATGATAGCAGCCATTCTTTCTGGGCTGAGGTGGAATCTCACTGCTGTTTTCATTCGCATCTCTCGAATGACCAGTGATGTTGAACATTTCATATGCTTATTTGCCATGTCTACTTCTTTGTGTGAGAAATGTCTGTTCATTTCAGATGCCCATTTTGGGATTGGGTCTCTCAATTTGGGAGGTCTGATTTTTTAAAGTTCTTTATAGATTTGAGTTAGTAGACCTTTGTCTGAGGGACCGCTGGTGAAAATTTTTTCCCACATTGTGGGTTGTCTCTTCACACTGCTGGTGGTTTCTCTTGCTGTGCAGAAGCTTTTTAGTAAAAAGAGATCCCACTTGTTGATTGATTGTGCTAGTTCACGGGCAACTGAGGTTTTGTTCATAAAGTCTTTTCCTACACCAATATCTTCAAGAGTTCTACCTAACCTCTGTTCCAGCCGGTTCAGTGTTTCTGTTTTTATATTTAGATCTTTAATTCATTTCGATTTTAGTTTAGTGCATGGTGAGAGATATAGGTCTAGTTTTAGTCTTTGGCAAGCTGAAACCCAATTTTTCCAGCACCATTTATTAAAGAGACTATCTTTCCTCCAGCGAGGGTGTTTGGCTCCTTTGTCAAAGATGAGGCAGCTGAGTGTGTCTGGAGTTGTCAGAATGTCACTTTTGCAGATTCAAGGTGGTAGGCTACCAAGGCTGAGAAAGAAACTACCAGTCGATGTAAGGGGCAACATATACTCACTGGAAGAGAGGGGGAAATTACTGGGGATACAGCTAGTAATGTATGATTGCAGTATAGCATTTTAAAACACGGGTTTCAGCCGGGCATGGTGGCGTATGCTCTGTAAACCCTGCACTTGGGAGGCTGAGGCAGGAGGACGGCTGTAAGCTCGCGGCCAGCCTGGGCTACTGAGTTCAAGGCCAGCCTGAATTACAGTGACACCCTGTCTCAAAAAACAAAAAGGAGGGGGTCAATTTAGGCGGATCCACTATGTCAAGTAGACTAAACCTCCCCTTAGGCACAAAGGAGTCACTGAGATTTTAAGCGAAGGGACAGGTCGCTGCGACTGCGAAATGATTTGTTCATGCTATGGAATAAGGTACAGAACCAGAAAACTGATCCCACATTACTTCCAATTCCTAATTAATTAATTCTTCGTGGTCCGATGTTTATTGCTGACCCGCTGATCTAATAACCTACGCGCTAGCTTTTGGAACACCTCGGGGTATGTGGAAATGGCTTCCGCGCGCTTCAACCGGAAACAGAAACTGACCGCTGTGGACGCCGCCTGACGGCCGCTGGGAGTAAAACTAAGCCCGGAAGGTCGCCACGCTGGAGGGGCCAGGGTATTTCCGGGGAAAAAACCTGACAGCGCAGAAGCTCAGAGGGCGAGTCTCCAAGGCCCGGCAAGTTCGCCCAGCGCGCTCCGCTACGCGACGTCGAGCGCACGCTCGAGGCTATTGCGCAGGCGTACGCAAAGGCGTGCGCGCGTCGGCTGAGTGTCTGGCATAGCGGTCCCGTTGGCAGGGTAAAAGCCTTCGGCGCAGGAACGCGCGCTTTCGCTCTCTAAACTACGACTCCCAGCATGCTTGCCCCTTATATCGGTGCTAGGTGTGGTATTCTAGGATAGGATAAAAAGGTTAAAAGACGATGACGCACCAAAGAGAAAAAATTGAACATGCAGTTTAAGCTTATTACCCACAGAAGCCCCAGTGGCCTAATGGATAAGGCATTGGCCTCCTAAGCCAGGGATTGTGGGTTCGAGTCCCATCTGGGGTGGTTATATCTTTTAACTTTGAATTGTGTTTCTCCCTTAACTATCGTTTGAGGTGTTACCTACTTCATTTTACCTCTTTTTAAACGGAGAGTGCATTGTAGTTTTACTAGCTGTTTGGCAGCGGTTTATGAGAATCAGAATAGTCCGTTTCCTTCCAGCCGCAGGCTCCACCAGGCTTTTGGGAAGTCAATGTGTTGGATTTTGACAGCCCTTCTAGAAATCGTTTAAAAATATCTTCACGGCATGCTCTACACCGAATCCATACCGATTCCCGCAGGCCTGCATCTCCTGAGACATGGCTGTTGGGCAGTCTTACTAAGTGACTCGGTCGGGGAAGGGCTTCTCTCCGCCTCCGGCAACACTCGACTTTCTCCTGCTTTCCCTTAATACGTCGGGGCGAGCTCAGCGTTCTATTCCTGAGGCTGCGCGAATCCAGGAAGTGGATTCCGGCTGCCGTCCAATCAGTGGGGGTACCGGAGCCCAGGTCTGACCGCGCCGGGACGCAACTAGCGGAGGGAACAGAGGGCGTTAGAGGCGCGGACGCCACAGGGCGCCAGGCTCTGGAAGGAACGAAAAACGGAAAATGGCGGCTTTAGGGTCCCCGGGGCGCACCTTGCGAGGCCTTCTGCGGGAGCTACGCTACCTGAACGCGGCTACCGGGCGACCCTATCGTGACACCGCGGCCTATCGGTACCTCATGAAGGCTTTCCGTGCTCATCGGGTACGGAAGCCGCACTGGGTGCGCCGCATCTCCGGGGGGGGGGTAAGAACAAGGGGCTGGGCGGGGCCAAGGAGCAGGGTTCTAGGGCTGCCTTGGAGGTCCACTCTACACCGAGCCGGCCCCCAACTGTAAAAACCCTTGAAATGCCAGGTACCCGGGAGGTTGAGGTAGGAGGATTGCAAGTTCGAGGCCAGCCTGGGCAATTTAGCTAGCCCTCTCGAAATAAACATTTTTCTTTTCTTTTCTTTTCTTTTTTTTTGATACCGGGAATCGAACTCGGGTCCTTGCGCTTGCAGAGCCGGCGGCAGAACCATTGAGCTAAATCCCCGCCCCGAAATAAACATTTTATAAAAGGCGGAGGGTGAAGGTCAGGGTTAGAGCGACTCCCGAGTGAATATACACATATATATGTATACGTTAGTGGAAGGTGGTGAGCACACACTGCCCGAAAGTCAGCCCCCCACTATGCTTCCCCTATATTCTATTGGAGGTGGGGGCGGCTTATCGTTTGTGGACCTGGCTTTCTCTGTCCTGCCTGTCAGCTCCCCCCCCCCCCCGCCCCGTCCTTGACTTACTTCCCAGGGGAATCTCTGTAGTAAAGTTTGTGTTTAACTCATGTAGTAAGGCTTAGCTAGAAGACCTAAGAAGGCCCTTATTCTATTGTCTCATCTACAGACCCCTGCCCCTACATAAACACATATCCTCACTGTTTTTACCCCTCTCTCACAAACTCAGAACTCAAAACTACGTAAAGCACAGATATTACACTTAACCTTGAAATTTAAGTGTGATGAAAAGAAATTAGGGTTTAGTCATTGGGCTGTGCATGGTGGTGCATGCCTGTAATCCTAGCACTAGGGAGGCTGAGGCAGGAGGATCACCTCGAGTTCAGAGCCAGTTTGAACGGCAAAGAGAAACCCTGTCTAAAAAAAAAAATCTCTGCTGGACCTGATGCAGTAGGATTCCATTAGTCAAAGGGTTCAGTGCCAGCCTAAGTAACAAGACCCCTGTGGGGGGGCGCTGGGTGTAGTGGTACATACTTGCATGTAATACTAGCACTCCGAGAGACTGAGGCAGGAGGACGGTAAATTTAAGCCCAGCTTAGGCAATTTAGCAACTTACTGAGACCCTGTTTCAAAATAAAATTAAAAATGAGAAAAAAGAGGTGGGAGGTATCGTGTACAGGTACAAATTCCCTATAATGAGTGTTATCATTATGTATAAAATGAACCAATAAATGTTTTGATATAAGCATGGAAAAAATAAAACTGAAAAAAAATTTAAAAATTGAAAAAGGGGTGGAGATGTAGCTTAGGGTGAAGGCTTAGGGTTCAATCCCCAGTATCAGAAAAAAGGCAAAAGTTATCTTTCAGACTGAGCTTGTAGCTCAGTGATAGAGCACTTAGCAAGCACAGGGCTTGGGTTCAATCCCTAGCATTAAAAAACAAAACTCTTGGGCTGGAGATTTAGCTCAGTGGTGCTGTGCCTGCCTCAAAAGGGCAAGGGCCTGAGTTCGATCCCTGGTACCAAAAACAAAACAAAACAAAAAAACTCTTATTAACTGGAGTTCAACTTCCCTCTTAAACTATTAGAGTATCTTTATAAATGAATTAAATACACACACTTTTATATTTTCTGTACAATTTACTTTTTAGAGAAAACATCTTTATGGTTAAGAAAGGAAAAGACAGTATGGGCAAGAATATGAACAGCTAGAACTTGTATATACTGTTGTTAATATAAATTGGTACAACTATGACCACTGTTTGGAGCATCTACTAAGGTAGAATATATGCCATTTAAAGGTAGGTTTACGTTTGTTTGGTTTTGGCGGGATTGAACTTGGGTCCTTGCGGTTGCAGGGCAGGTGGCTGAACCATGAGATAAATCCCCAGCCCTATAGGTAGGCTGATGGAAAGACATAGGATTAGTCACAATGACTCATGCTAAAAGAAATATAGGTAGAAAGGAGACAAGGAACATCATAACCCAAAACTGTATGTTTAAGAAGACTACAATTTCTGGGTTACAGTTGAAGTTACCCAAGGAGATCCCTATCAGCATTCCCTGGGTTAATTTAGGCACCTCTTCTTCCAGAGCTATAAATTGGCTTAGTTGAGAAAGTGAATAGTAGGGACCTTTTCCCTACTCTTACGAGAGAATTCAGAGAATGCTTAAATTGTCCATCTTAAAAACAAAACACAAACAAAAGCTAGGCTTATACTTGTGAATTCGGCTCGTACCCTCCTGGAGGGGGTGGGCAGCCTTTTCCTTGGTTTCCAGCCCCTTAGGAGAAGCACAAATGTGCAAGGTTCCAGGAAATAGCATACCTCTCTTGAGAGCACACACTCTTATTTCTTGGTGCATTTAAAAAATTCTGGATGATAAATTCCTTTATGCCTCTTAAAAATAAACAAGGGAGGGCTGGGGATTTAGCTCAGTGGTTCCACCACCTGCCTCAAAAGTGCAAGGTCCCCGAGTTTGATCCCCGATACCAAAAAAAAAATAAGGGAATCTTTGTGGGCCCATGTCTGTGACGAGGGTGTTGACAGAGGGTATGTCATTGCTGCTGTCCTAGGTCACCAGTGAGAAGCTGTGCAGAGCCCAACATGAACTGCATTTCCAGGCAGCCACCTACCTGTGCCTCCTGCGCAGCGTCCGAGAGCACCTGGCCCTTCACCAGGAGTTTCATGGCAAGGGTGAGCGGTCAGTGGAGGAGTCCGCAGGCTTGGTGGGTCTCCAGCTGCCCAGTCAGCCTGGAGGGAAGGGCTGGGAGCCATGAGTGTGGAGAGATGCTGTGGATGCCACCCTGAGGAGAGTTTCATCATTTCTACCAATATGTATTTATCATTAAATTTTTTTTTAAAGTTTAGGGATTCTGTCTTGTCATCTTGTTGACTGAATGATTAGGAGAATAAACTGGAGGTTTCATCTTAACTGTCAGTGAGTTTGCCAAACTTCTTACCTAGAGTTTATTGATGTCCTGTATCTAATTTTTTTTTTTGGAGAAAGCGTCTTGCTATGTCATTCCAGCTGAACTCTATGTAACCCAGGCTGATCTTGAACTAGTGATCCTCCTGCCTCTGCCTCCCAGAGTGCTGGAATTACAGCCAGGTGCTATCGTGTCCAGTTTTGATACACTTATAGAACTAAACTGGGTGTGGTGGCCCATGCCTATAACTCCAGCGCCCTGGGAGACTGACGCAGGAGGATCTCAAATTTGATCCCAGCCTGGTCAATTTAGTAGGAACCTGTCAGAATAAAAAAAATATCGGGGATGTTCAATCCCCAGTACAATACATAAACAAACCAACAAAACTAAGTAATAAAAGCCTATTTTTTTAAGGAATTAAAATACAGTAAACATAAAACCCCGTTTATTTTTCCCTGTCCCTCCCTCTCCTATCCTCAATACAGGTGTTAACCATTACTAGTGGTGTGATGTGCATCTTTCCACACATTTCCTGTGCATATACAACAGAATTATACATGCATATATACATACCTATAGCTCATATATACAAAGAAGAGTATACACACATGCATACACATTATAAAAATACACAAATATGAAGTGTTAAGGTCCTGGAAGGAAACATATGGTACATGCCAGTAGGGTCACCTAGGAGAGAGAAAGGGATAATAAAGATGTGGGTGGAAGTAAGTTCAGGCTGGAAGCTCTTAGGGGCTGTTGTTAACAGTGGAGAGCTGTTACCTTCCCAGGCCTGACAAGCGCTGGCCCTTAGATCCAGGAACATGGCTATGGCTGAGGTGCAGACCACAGGGAAGTCCAGGGATAGAATGGGGTAGGCACATTAACATTTTCTGCCTGAAAAGTCTCTTGCTTAAGTTGCTCTTCCTTTCCAACTCTGTTTTTGGATGAATGGTTCCACTGTGTTGGCTAACCAAGGCAAGAACTTGGGAAAGCCAGGGATGGTGGTGCACTCTGGGATGCTGAGACAGGAAGATCAAAAGTTTGACCCCAGGACCGGGGATTTAGCTCAGTGGTTCCTCCGCCTGCCTCGCAAGCACAAGGTTCCGAGTTCAATCCCTGGTACGCGCCCCCCCCCCCCCGCAAATTTTTTTTTTTGAGCCCAGCCCAGGCAATTCAGCAACTTAGGGAGAACATTTTTTTTTTTTTTTTTGCCCAAAAAGAAATTGCTGGGCAGGTTGCCACATACCTGTAATCCCAGCACTTGGGAGGCTGAAGCAAAGAGAATCTCTGGAGTTCAGGGCCAGCCTGGGTTGTATAGCAAGACCCTGTCTTGAAAAACAAAACAAACATCAAAAGGACTGGGATGTGGTTCATTGCAAAGGCCTGGAGTTCAGCACCAGTAGAGCAAAGCCAGCCAACTGATCTTGGGCATCATTTTGGAATCCTCTCTCACATTTAAGCAGCCAGCAAGCCCTGCTTCTGCAGGGGCTCCAGTCACCTGTACCTTCAGTGCCTCTGCCCTCATTCATTCCTTGACATTCTTCTGGCTGAGTTAAATTATACTAAGGGATGGAGATTTAGCTCAGTGGTTCTGTCATGAGTTTGATACCCAGTACCAATAAATAAGTCTCCTATGGCAGGTGTGGTGGCGCATGCCTATGATCCCAGTACTTTGGAGACAAGAGGTAGGAGGATCTCCGTGAGTTCAAGCCTAGCCTGGGCTACATACTGAGTTCAGGGCCAGCCTGATCTATAAAATGAGACCCTGTCTCAAAAAACCAAAAGAAATTAAAAAAAATTTTTAAAAGTCTCCTTAATGCTCCCTTTGCTTGGAACGTCCTTAATTTTGCAAAATTCTTTCTCTGAAGTGAAGCACTTCTTTATCTGTGCCATTAGGTTATGTCAGTGTTTTTCTGGAAGAAAATGCATGTTATCTTAAGGAGTGTATCTCATTCATCTTTATCATGCCCAAAGCACCTCCTAACCATGTAGCGAGCATTAGATCAGAGTTTTGCATGCATGGGTCCATTCACTAGGAGTACAATCTGAACAACAGAACTATTCATAAAGCATTCAAACCACCATCTCTTCTAAGAAATTAACATTCAAATAATAGTATTAAGAGGGCAGCATTTATTCAATTGACTGGGTCAAAGAAAAAAATGTTTCACATATATTTCTTGTTCCCTGTTGTACTTCACAGCCATAGGCTTGTAACTGGTCTCTGAGGATATTTTACATCGAGCACAAATGGATTATGATAGGTTGTTTTGATTTCCTGTTGTTATAATACTGTATTACATACATTATTTTATATCATTTTATGTTACATACACATTTTTATATATTATATGTACATTTTATATGTTATAAACATAATTTTACAGAGATCTGAGACAGAAATTGCTAATGGCAGCTGGGCATGGTGGTGCACACCTGTAGTCTCAGCACTTGGGAGGCTGAGACAGGAAGGTCACCAGGAGTTTGAGGCCACCCTGGGCTACACAGTGAGTTGAGGGCCTGCACTACAAAGCAAGACCCTGTCTCAAAAAACAAAAGTTCCTAAAGGTAAAAAATACTATGGGGTTTGAAATCATACAGATTTTGGTTTTAATCCCACCAATATAATTTAGGAGCCATGTGCTATTGGGCAGATTAGTTGACCTGATCTTATTCCAAGTGGGTGTAATAAATGACCACAGTGCATAATGAATGCCTAACAAAAAGAAAGCCTTATTTTTACCTTTTTATTCTTTTGTCATAAACTGCCACCAGTTTTCAGAAGCACAAATTATGTGTTATGGTTCAAATGATTTGCTCAGGCCATTTCTGTCCAAATACAGTATAATCAACCTGCATTTTTAAAATACAACATTTATTGGTACATTTTGGGCATTCATAATGATAACACTCATCATACGGAATTTGCATCTGTACATGGTATATATCCTGCCCCCTCTTTTTCCTCATGGCCCCCTCCCCTCCCTATGTACAAAAGTTTTGTTTCCATTTTCACTGTTTTTCTTGTCCCTTCTTCCCCTGCCCTTGTTCCCCTTCCAATTTGAACATTTTCTTCCCATTTCCCAATATCTGTTATACATTTCAGTCCTTATTTCCACTTTGTTTCTCACACCAGAGAAACAATGAGGTATTTAAACATGTGTGTCTGATTTACTTCACTTAACAGTATGATCTCAAGGTCCATCCATTTAGCTATAAATGTCTGAAGCTCATTCTTCTTTATGGCAGAGTAGTACTCCACTATAAAAAACCACATCTTTACTCACTTGTCAGTTATGATCATTTGGGCTGTTTCCAAGATTTAGCAGTTACAAACTGTGCTGCTATAAACATGGGTGTGCATATAACACTATGGTATGATCCTTTTAATTCTTTCAGGAAGATACCAAGAGGAATAGTTGGGTCAAACAGAACCTCTATTTGAGAAGGGTTCCTTTTTCCCCACAGCCCCACCAACATTTGTTATTGATTTCTTGATTATGGACATTCTTTGTGGAGTGAGATGGAATCTGAGTTGTTTTAATTTACATTTCACAAATGATCAGTGATGTTGAACATTTTTTCATATATTTATTTGTTGTTTCTACTTCATCTGAGAAGTGTCTTCATTTCAGATGCCCATTTTTGGATTGGGTCTTTAAATTTTGGGGAGGTCTGATTTTTTTGAGTTGTTTAATAGTCTAGATAATAGTCCTTTGTCTGATGAATAGCTGGTAAAAAATTTTTCCCACCCTGTGGTTTGTCTCTTCACTCTGTTGGTGGGTTCTCTTGCTGTGCAAAAGCTTTTTTTTTTTTTTTTGGTACTGGGGATTGAACTCGGGTCCTTGCACTTGCACAGCAGGCAGCGAAACCACTGAGCTAAATCCCCGGCCCCTGCAAAAGCTTTTTAATAAGATGAGGTCCCAGTTGTTGTTTCCTTGTAGTACTTCCCATGTGGGCTGGGGTTTTGTTCATGAAGTCTTTGCCTACTCTTATGTCCTCAAGCATCTACCTATTCTCTCTTCCAGCAGATTTAGTGTTTCTGTTTTAATATTTAGATCTTTGATCCATTTTGATTTTAGGTTAGTGCATGGTAAAAGATACCAGTCTAGTTTCAATGTTCAGCATGTGGAAAGCCAGTTTTTCCAGCACTATTTATTAAAGAGGCTATCTTTTGGGGCCGGGGATTTAGCTCAGTGGTTTCGCTGCCTGCTGTCAAGCGCAAGGACCCGAGTTCAATCCCCGGTACCAAAAAAAAAAAAAAAAAAAAAGAGGCTTTCTTCCCATCAAGGTGTTTGGCTCCTTTGTCAAAGATTAGGTGGCTGAGTATGTCTGGAGTTGTTTCTGCATCTTCTAGTCTGTTTCACTGATCTTCAGGTCTGTTCTTTTACCAGTACCATGCAGCAACCCCCGCAACAGGGATCGAACTCAGGACATTGCACTTGCAAAGCAGCTGCAGCACCACTGAGCTAAATCCGTGGCCCCACCACGCTGTTTTTATCACCATAGCTTTGTAGCATAATTTCAGGTCAGGGATTGTTATGCCCCCTGCCTTGCCTTTGTTGCCCAGAATTGCCTTTGCTGTTCTAGGTCTCTTCTGGTTCCAAATGAATTTTAGGATTTTTTTTCTAATTCTGTGAGATGCGCTGTTGGAATTTTGATCAGGATTGCATTAAATCTGTATAACAATTTTGGAAGTATGGCCATTTTCACTATCTTGGTTCTTCCTATCCAACATCAAGGGATATCTTTCCATTTTCTGATATCCTCTACGATCTCCTTTTTCAGAATACTGTAGTTTACAGTGTAGAGTTCTTTTACTTCCTTTCTTAGATTGATTCCTAGGTATTTTATTTTTTTGGATGCTATTGTGAAAGGGGTTCTATAATTTCTCAGAGAGTCTGTTATTCGTGTACAGGAAGGCTTTTTTTTTTTGGCTGTTGACTTTTAAATGTTGACTTTCTAACTGGGTACACCACTGAATTTGGTTATCAAATCTAAAATCTTTTGGTGGAGTTTTTGGGGTCTTCTATGTAGAGTATCCTGTCATCTGCAAATAATAATTTAACTTCTTCCTTTCCTATCCTTATTTCTTTTGTTTCTTTCTCTTGTCTAACTGCTCTGGCTAGTGTTTCCAGAACTACATTGAACAAGAACACTGGACATCCTTGTCTTGTTCCTGATTTTAGTGTGAAAGCTTTCAGATTCTGTCCATTTAGTATGATGTTGGCTGTTGTCAACCTGCATTTTTTTAAGAACCATGTAAAGATTCTGCTAAAGAATTGATTCTGGGACATGGACTTCAGGACCAGTAACTTTTCTATACCAGGAGGGTCCTCAACGAAGGAGGCCTAAGGGTTGGTACTGTGTAGCCTTGCTGTGGCTGTTGCTGTGACATGTGCTTTATCACACTGTTTGCTTTACTGTCTTTTTTACCCTTTTCCTGTAGTTTCAGTTGCTCCCTCACTGGGTTCTCTGGGTAGCAATTAAATACACTCAACATACCCTCTAAAAACAATTGCTCTGTTACAAATGCTTTTTCAGCTACTACCATCTCTTTTTTCACAAACTGAATGTATGTATTAAACAACTTGAGTGAATTATGTTCATTTACCATTTTCTTTTCTTTTCTCTTGTGCTACTGGAGATTAAAACCAGAGTTTTTGCACTAAGCTCCATCCTGCCCTATAGTTTGAGAAGGGTCTTGCTAAGTCTCCAAGTTGCCAGCATGGACTTGAACTTTCGATCCTCCTGTCTTGGCCTCCTGAGTGGCTGGGATTATAGGCTTGTGTCACTGCACTCACCTTCATTTACTATATTTTAGTCTTTTTTTTGTACCAAGGATTGAACTTGGGACCTTGCGTTTTTGAGGCAGGCGGCAGTACCACTGAGCTAAATTCTAAATCCCTGGCCCCATTTGCTATATATATATATATATATATATTTTTTTTTTTTTTTTTTTTTTTTGGTACCGGGGATCGAACTCTGGTCCTTGCTCTTGCAGCAGGCAGCGAAACCACTGAGCTAAATCCCTGGGGCCCCATTTGCTATATTTTAAAAACAAAAGTCACATCAAGGTGTACGTTACATATACCTATCTTAAGTGTTCACATCAAAGAGCTGTGACACGTGGATGTACCTGTGTGATAAATGCCCCATCAGAGCTGTGTGATAGTCTCTCCAGCTCACAAGATTCTCCAGTGCTCCTCTGCAGGTCAGCCTTTCCTGACACAGGGCCACAATATCACTGACCTGCTACTGTCACCAGAGCAGTTGGTCCCAATCTCGTATCTTATCCAAGTGTAGCCATCAAGCCTGTGGTCCTCTGCATGGTGGTCTGGCCCAGTGCACTCTCACTGATGGTGAGGTCGGTGCTCCATACAGTCTGCTGTCTGCTTATTCCTCTCAGTCACCTTCAGCCCACTCATTTCCACCCCTCCATTCCACCAGACTCCACACAGAGTGACAAATGGCTCTAGGCTGCCAATCCCAGGGGTTGCTGTTTGCTCCTTATTGTTTTCTTGGGAGCATTTGATATCACTGACCATTCCTCCTTTTTCTCTTGGCTTTGATGACACCACTCTTCTGTTTTGTTTTGTTTTTTTCCAGTCCTAAGGATTGAGCCCAGGAACACTCTACCTTTGAGCTACATCCCCAGCCTTTTTTTTTTATTATTTTGATAGAGTCTCACTAAGTTACCTAGGCAGGACTCAAACTTTCCATCCTCCTGCTTCAGCCTGAGTGCCAGGATTATAAGCATGTGCCACCATGCCTCCCTGAGGTTTTTGTATTTTTGGCACTAGGGATTGAACCCAGAGCCTTTGCACTGAGCTAGTCCAGTGCACATATCACACCAACAGCCACAGCAAGGCTACACAGTGCCAACCCTCAGGCCTCCTTCGTTGAGGACCCTCCTGGTATAGAAAAATTACTGGTCCTGCAGTCCATGTCCCAGTCCCCGACCCCCCCCCCCATTTTTTCTTGTTTGTTTTTGGTTTTTTGAGGCAGTATCTCCTTCTGTAGTTCAAACTGGCCTTGAACTCATGGTGATTACTCCTGCCTCAGCCTCCTGAGTGGTGGGATTATAGGCGTGCCCCATCACATCTTGGCTAGCCCTTTTATTTTTTGAGATGAGTCTCATGAATTTGCTAGGTTTCTGAGTCTGGGCTCAAACTTTCAACCCTCCAGCCTCAGCCTCCCAGAGTGCTGGAATTATAGGTGTGCACCACCGTGCCTACCAGGGTGAATTATTCTGGACTTTTTTTTCTCCTTAATATTCTCAGGTAATTACTAAATCAGTTCCCACCTCCTAAAAATCTTGTGTTTTGGGTGGTACTGTGGAATGAACCCAGGGAGCAATGGAATAAATAAATCTGCAGCCCTTTTTGTCTTTTGAGACAGGGTCTCTCATTTAATTGCCTGATTTGTAATCCTACCTACCTCTGCCTCCTGAGTAGCTGGGACTACAAGTATGTACCACCATGTCAGGGGCGTACCTCCTAAAAATTTCTTGAATCTTTATTGCCACTATCCAAGTCTACACTGCTTATCTCTTCCCTGAAGCACTGTCTGCCCTCTGTTCACAAGAGTCACACTCAAAAAAGAAAAGAAAAAAACAGAAAACAAACCCTAGGGATCAATGGAATGAAGGCAGTGAAAGACCTCTACAGTCAAAATTACAGCCTTCCCATGTTCATAAATTGGCAGAATAAATATTTTAAAAATGATCATGGTACTGAAATCAACCTATAGACAGAATGCAATAGGCATCAAAATTCCAATGACAATCTTTTTTTGTGTGTGACTTTTTTGTGACAGGGTCTATGTAGTTCAGGCTGGCCTCGAACTCACAGCAGTCTTCCTGTCTTAGCCTCCTGAGTGCAGGGATTACAGGCAGGCTCTACCATACTCGGCCTCCAATGACATTTTTTTACAAAACTAGAAAAAAGATTGTAAAATTCATATGGAAACACAAAAGACCCAGAATAGCCAAAGCAATCTTAAGCCAAAAGAACAAGGCAGGAGGCAGCACAATCCTGACTTCAAATTAGTCTAGGAGCAAAAACAGTATGGTACTAGCACAAAGATAGACACATAGAGCAACACAGAAAAGAGAACACATAAACAAACCCACAAGCTTACCATCGTCTGATTCTTGACAAAGGAGCCTAAGAACACAGCGGGGAGAAGACAGCCTCTTTAACAAACAGTGCTGGGAAAACTGGATGTTCATATGTAGAAAATTGAAACGGGGCACCTGTCTCTCACCCTGTATAAAAACCAATTCAAAATGGATCAGAGTCCTAGGTCTAAGACCTGACACTGAAATTGCTAGAAGAAAACGTGGCAGGACCAATTGAAGCCACAGGGACAGGCAAAGACTGAATAGGATCCCAGCATCGCAGAAAATAGCAAGAACCAACAAATGGGACTACATCAAATTAAAATGTTTTGCCTGGTGTAATGGTGCATGCCTGTAATCCCAGCACTTGGGAGGCTGAGGCAAGAAGATGATTTACTGGAGTTTGAGGCCAGCCTGGGCTCCATAGTGAGTACAAGG
Organism: Heterocephalus glaber; assembly: GCF_053883595.1. Lineage (NCBI taxonomy): Eukaryota > Metazoa > Chordata > Mammalia > Rodentia > Bathyergidae > Heterocephalus > Heterocephalus glaber. The sequence continues at coordinate 28,115,953 of NW_028258153.1, forward strand.
ACAGTCTGAACTACTCAGAGAGACCCTGCCTAAAAAAAAACAACAAAAACCATGTTTCTGTACAGAAAGGGAAACAAGTGCAGAGACACTGTACAGAATGGGGAAAAACTTAGCCGGGTACTCTGCTGACAGGATTAATATCTAGAATAGACAGAGAGCTCTAAAAACTGAACACCAAAAAAATCAAATGGGCCAATTAATGAATGGGTAAAGGAACTGAACAGACACTTCTCAATATTAGTATAGTCAATGAATATATGAATAAATGCTCAACATCTTTAGCTATTAGTGAAATACAAATCAAAAGTATACTGAAATCTCATTTCAATCCAATCAGAATGGCTATGATTCAGAATAAAAAAGACCTGCTTCCCCCTACCCCTTGGGCCTGTACTCTATTTTGAGTGTGTACTTTAATTCTGCCTTTAAAAAATCTTTCTTTTTTGGTTTTTCTCTTTTTTTGGGTGCCGGGGATTGAACTCAGGTCCTTGCGCTTGTGAGGCAGGCGGCGGAACCACTGAGCTAAATCCCCAGCCCACTTTTTTTTTTGGTACCAGGGATCAAACTCAGGACCTTGTACTTCCAAGGCAGGCGCAGTGCCACTGATCTAAATCCCCAGCCCTGGTTTTTCTCTTTTGAGACAAAGTCTTGCTATGTAGCCCAGGCTGGCCTCAAATTCCTGATCCTCCTGCCTCAGCCTCCTCAGTGCTGGGTTTACAGGCATGCACTGCCACACTGAGCTAAACAACCTTTCTAGGCCTCTCACTGATGCATCCTGAAATTCTTTCCTTTTATAGTCAAGAACCTACTGGGTGTCTGAGTTGAGACTACCACTTCCTCTTTGGGGGAAACTCCATACTCTCCATCCAATGATGTCCTTTGGTGAGCTAGTTAAGAGGGAAACTGAGGCACTGATTTTTGTTTTGTTTTTGGTACTGGGCATTGAACTCAGGACTTCGTGCTTGCCAGGCAGGTATGGTGCCATTAAGCTACATCCCCAGCCCTTTTTTTGTTGTTTTGAGACAGAGTCTCCCTATGTAGTCAGGGTGGCCTTGAACTCACTGTGTAGCCCAGGCTGGCCGTCAACTACTGTTGATCCTCCTGCTTCTGCCTCCCGAGTGCTGGGATTACAAGTAGGAGCCACCAGACCTAGGTGACATTATTTTTTTTTAAAGAAATTGCTATTTATGCAGATTACTAAGGAACTCATCATTTCCCCCCAAACTTCAAAGAATATAGAAATGTAGGAATTACAAAGTCAATTTTCTATGTGCATTTCTAAAGAAAATCTCTATAATTTGATATATTTCCCAGACCTGACAATACTCATATATGAAATACACATATACAGAACATAAATGCTGTTAACACTCTTCTAAAGTTTGTGAGGCACTCACTTAGGACTCTTATTTGCACTCCTGCCTTGACTTATCAATGATGAAGGGCATGTGACCCTCATATCCATTGGGTAATGGGAGAACTTTAACACAGATGACTGTAAAACGCAGGGCAGGCTACACCCATCCATTTGGTGGGTTGCCAAATTTCTCTTTTTTTTTTTGGTACTGGGGATTGAACTCAGGACCTTGCACTTATGAGGCAGGCGGCAGCACCACTGAGCTAAATCCCCCGCACCAAATTTCTCTCTTCAAGAAAAAGAGAAAGTACAAGGAGCCCCAGATACTTACCCCCTTCTAACCCACCATCTGCTTGTTTTATTACACCTTTTCTGTGAAATGAGAACCAAAAAACAATAAATTAAAAAAACAAAAAGTAAATGCTAGTAAGGATGCAGAGAAGAAAAGGAATTCTACACAACTGGTGGGAAGTAAATTAGCACAGCCCCTGTGGAAATCAGTATGGTGGTTCCTCATAACAACTAAAAATAGATGCCAGGTACAGTGATGCATACCTGTAATCCCAACAATCTGGGAGGCTGAGGCAGGAGGATTGCAAGTTTGAGTTCAGACTGAGCAATTTAGCAAAACCTGGTCTCAAAATTAAAAGTAAAAATGGGCTCAGGCTGTAGCTCTGTGCGAAGGCTCTAGGGTTCAATCCCCAGTACAAAAACCAAACTAAAACAACAAAAAACTGCCCCCAAAGCAAAAAACCTAACTTCTAAAAATAAAATTGAGCCACAATTGGATCCAGCTATACCACTCCCTGGTATATATATCCAAAGAAATTAAAGTCATCATATAACAGGGATACCTACATATCCATGTTTACTGGAGCACTATTCACAATAGCCAAGATATGGTATCAACCTAAATGCTCATCAGCAGATAAATGGGTAGAAGAAATGTGGTATTTATACAGTATGGCATATTCAGCCATAAAGAAACTATGTCATTTTGCAGGAAATGAATGGAACTGGAGATCATCATAGTAAGCAAAATAAGCCATACTTAGAAAGACAAGCAGCACATTTTCTCCCTATTTATGGAATCTGAAAAAGAGAACATGAAAGTAGAAGGCGGATTCTTGTTAGAAGGGACTAGCACTGGGGATTTAGCTCAGTGGCACTGCACCTGCCTTGAAAGCCCAAGGTCCTGAGTTTGATCCCCGGTACCAAAAAAGGAAGGGAATAGGGTGGGTGTAAGGGAGGGTAATACAGAGAATGGATACGATCAAACTACACACATTGAAACCCAATGTTTTTTTAAAATTAATAGGCAGTAATAAAAATATTTAAGAATAATTGGCTTAACTGCTTGCCCCCAGTGATCAGCTGGAACAAAATTCTTGTTGGCCAAACTGGTTTGGCTTCTCTCCTTCTTCTAGGCCTCTGAAGAAACTAGACCAGCCGGAGCCAGCAGCAGCTCACCCTTCCTTGGACCAGACTGGCCCTGGGTAGAGCCTTCTCATCTACTTTGGGACTGCACCACCCATCTCATCCCTTACTTACACTGATTGCTTTCTAGCTTTTTTACTCCTCTGTATAAAAGGAAAACTATGTGTTAACTTTTGAGATGTTTACAGACTTAATCATCAGGGTTCTCTCTGCTGTAACTGTCCCCACCCCTACAGCAATAGTCCCTTCCTTTCCACCACTTTTGCAATAATTCTCAGCCTCTCCTTATGAAAAACAAAGCAACCCCCACCCCTAAATGCCTTAGTGTATTTTCTTAAGGACTCTGTTTCTCAGGATAATATTCTGCATGTAACAGTGCATCCTTCCAGTGCATTTGCAGTGACGGCCTTGTACATGCCAGGCTTTATCACCAAGTTTCACCCCATCATTTTTATTTAAATCCCCGGCTGGCCTCAAGCTTGCCATTCTCTCCATTCAGCCTCTTGAGAAGCTAGGCCCACAGGGCTGTGACAGCACCCCCTGCTGTAACACCGTAATTAGTACACTTACGCGCTATTCTAAGTAAGTGTTGACATTTTAAAATGTCATTTTCACAGGACATTCCTAGTATTTGGAGTTGGTTAGAATTTAGTCCTCTAAATAACTAGAGGAAAACTATGTTCATTGAAAATAAGACGACTAAAAATTTTATTGACCCAATATGCATTTAATCTGATCTTCATAGTAAGACATTATTTTTGTGGTGGATTAAACCCAGGGCCTCACACATGCTAGGCAAGCACTCGACCATTAAACCACATTCCCAGGCCCTCATATTGAATTCTGGCTGTGCACTTGCTAGGAATTTAAGCCCCAAAGTAATGCATATGTAATTATAATGTAGCAAAACTTTCTGCTATTATTTCCCTTCAAAGTATCTAGAAAGTGTTCATGTCTTTTTTTCTTTTGTACTAGGGTCCAGTAACTAGGGATTGAACCCAAGGCTTTCACATTGAGCTATAACCCTATTTTTTTTTTTTTTTGCAGTTTAAGATTATTTTATTGAGTGAGAGGCGGGGAGAGGAGGGGGGCAACTACATTCCCCAACCCTACTCCTTTTAAATTCTGAGACAGGGTCTCGCTAAATTGCCCAGGATGGCATGGAACTTGTCCTCTTCCTGCCTCAGCCTCTTAAAAGTATTAGGATTACGCAAAAGTGCCACCATACCCGGCTCCACATCCCACCTTGAAGAGTTGATATTTTATCAAGTTTTTTAAACGCTAGCAAAGGCTCTGGCCAAGGTCTGATGTGTCCTCACAACACAGCACGGCCATCTCCCCAGACAGGCGCGCGGACGTCTCTGCGGAACGCCGGCTGAGGTTGGGCGCGGGGCTCAGGAAGCTCCTGTCTGGGCTGACGGCCACCGTCTCACCGGGGGCACGCATCGCGGTCCGACGGTGCCACTTCGGCCGCCAGTCGGAAGACGTCCGCGCCGCCCTCAGGCCAAGGCGGCTCGATCTCTGCTTACTCCCCTGGGTAACCCTCGGCACACTTCGCTAAGTGGGGCCCAGGTCGCCAGCGAGGCGCACCGCGGGCCATCGATAGCCCCACATCCGCAGGCGCGGGCTTTTGCGCCTGGGGCGAGAGCTGCCCGAGAGTCTGTTGAGAAACCAGAATCTCGCGAGACACCCGAGAAGGGGCGGGACGAGAGGCGCGCGTGCACGCGTCCGAGAGCCGTTAGGGCGGAACCCCTCCCGAGTGGGGGGGCGGAGCCACGGCGGTTGGACGCCAGTTGGTGGAGCCCCCGCGGGAAACGGCTCAGCGCAAGGAGCGTGCGCGCCCCCGCCGCGGCGACGGTGGTGGCGAGCGGCGTCAGAGTCTTGGGGGGGGGGCTGACGGCTTCTGGAGGGTGGCGGTGTTGGAAGCGAGAGCTTGCTTAGCCCGTATCGCTTCTGTCCCTAGAACAGGACGGAGTGAGGGCACGAGAGTCGCTTTCGGGGGCTGCCGTCTTCCACGTACACGTCCTCGTGAGGAGCGCAGCTCGGACGCTCCCGCGACCCCGCCAGCTCCCCTTCCTCAGGCCTCGAGGCGGCGGCGGCGGCGGCGGCAGCGGCGGCGGCGGCGGCAGCAGCAGCAGCAGCCAGCGAGACAGCAGCGTACCTCTCCCCACCCCTTCCCCTCATTCCCCCGCCCGAAAGGGCCCGGTCTGCGCCCCACCCCACCCCCCCGTCCTCCCGCTACGCTGCCGCCATGTCGGCGCAGGCCCAGATGCGCGCGATGCTGGACCAGTTGATGGGCACCTCCCGGGACGGTAAGCCTCTGCCAGAGCCCTGGGGGTGGGGGAGGGGACAGGGCCGACGATGGAAGGGGTCCGAGGGCGCACCTGGGCGCGCGCGTGTGGCTGAATAAGGGGCTCCCAGATTGGTAACACGAGGTCCCCGGCTCCCGTCCCACCCAATCAGGGCTTGGCAGGCGGGCTTGGGGGCGGTGACTGTGCGGATTGGCGGGAACTGCTGCCAATGGGGCTAGGCGAGGCGGGGGGGGGGCGCGAAAGGAGAGTTTGTGCTTTTACTGTTGACTTGGCTAGGATGGGAGAGCCCACGTCTCTAGTGCGTAGTCCGGCGGCCCGTTTTGTCGCCGATTAGGTACCTGCGGACCGCTAAAGCCTCCGCCCAGATATAGTTCCTTAAACCGGAGCTTTGGGATCATCTCTTGCGGCGGTCCTCCAGAGTATTCAGAAAGAGCCCCCACCCCCTTCCTGGGTCTGGAGGAAACCTTTACTGCCAACCCCGTCCCGGAGATGCACCATGAAGCCCCACGGAATCAACCATTTTTATGGAAAATCTGACCCAAACCATGGTTTCTTGAAGTGGGTGTGTTTGGCCCCATTTTGTGAAAAGAAAAATGTTATGGCCTGTTTTTCCCAGAGACCTCCATTTTGTTAGACAATTTAATAGAGGCTTTGTTCAGTAAATATTGACAAATTTTGCATGCGCCCTAAATAGAACCATTTTGGAAATTTGATGCCCGGTAAAACTGAGGGAGACAAAGAGTTTTTTAGGCACTTAAGTTAGAATCTGTATAGAAAGCCACTACGTGCTGGATTATCCTTTGTTAAAAAGAGAATTTTAAAATGATGAAATGCTGTTCCTGTTCTGACAATGATAATTCGTAATGTATTCTTTCAAATTCATCTTAAATCCATTCAAACGTGGAGGAAAGGTCTAGTTCAGTACCTAAGCAAACTCTTTGTTTTTATATGTTGCTTGTTTAGGCAAATAGTCTCTTAGCCGATTAAATGCTTTTTTTCTTGACAAGTTATTTAAATTGCTTGGCTTAGCAAAGACAGTTTGTAACAGTAGCTTATAATTTACATAAGTGCTTTGCAGCAAAATATATGAGGTTACAAAAACTATTGCTTTCCAGTATTGATATTTACAATGGCATTTTAGGGGGATTCAGTTTTTTAAAGACCACTTTTGAGAGTACATAGACAAATAGGTGGAGATGGCTAGTCTTTGGTTGTGTAGAGAGAAGGAAAAGATTGGGAAGAAAATGAGTTTTGTTAGTAAACCTTTGAAAGTTAACGTTAATTAAAAATGTCATCTGAGCGTTGGGGTACATGCCTGTGGTCCCAGCACTCTGGGAGGCTGAAGCAGGAGGAAGGCAACTTTGAACCCAGCCTGGGCAATTTAAGCAAGAACCTGTCTCACAACAACAACAACAAAACAAAAACAGGGCTGGGGATGTAGCTTGCTGCAAAGGCCCTGGGTTCAATCCCCAGTGGGGTGGGGGTCAGTGGAGAAACTTTTTAACTGTTAATCATTTTTTACGTTTAGAAAAAAGTGGTTTATAACTGTAGCATGTTTTAATACTGCTTCTTTTACAACGTGAGAGAGGTTATTGGGAACGGGCTTCATCCAGAATCTTAACAGAATGATCCATCTTTATAATTATAGAAATCATTTAAGGCGTACTCTACATGATCCTTTTAATCCTTGATGGATACTATTTTTGATATATTCTTCTGATTGAATTTCCTCTTATTACTGGGAGGGTAATTGGATGAAGAGAACCATCACCTGATACATTTCCAAACTAGACAGTCCATTGCATATATGTATATTTTGGTATATGTATTCCCAGTAGAAAGCTGGATTTCTTAAGATCCATTCTGCTTTGTATACAAATAAATTTACATTTTTTATGTCTGTTACTAGATTTTTTTTTTTAACCTCCAGAGTTATGAATAAACTCGTTTACTAGCCCACCATGCATACTGCTGTATTTAGGTGAAATGAGTGAATTTTCACTGTTGTATTGGCAAGAAGTAAGAAACATACTACTTTCAAGGAAAAGAATGTTTTTTTTAGGTACCTAAATTAGTTCAAGATGTAAGAATCAGCCTATTCTTTTCCTTCTTACTAGATATTTAATGAATTTATGTATTTGAATTTAAAATTCAGGATCTTTAATTAGGATTATTCTTTTTTAGCAGTCAACTTCAAGTTATCCAGGGATAGGGGAACTTGGAGACATCACTGGATAACATCATGTTATTTGAAACCATATAATGGGAAGCCTTGTATTGGACACATGAACAGCTTATGGGGAATGCTGTTGGGTGTCTTTGGCACATAAGAGGTGGAAATGGGGACCCAGGAGGTGGGAGAGAGATGGAAAAGGTAGGTAGGAGGGCATTTCAGACAGCTTTGTCTATTTATTTTTAATCTGAGAGACTAAGTATAAAGCAGCTACTCTGTTTTTGGGTAGTGGAGCTCAATGTGGCAATGACTCCCCTCAACATTTAGTGTCCTATCTTTAAAAATCTGCAGTAGTGTATCAGTCCCATGGCTCTGGGAACATGTTGCTCCCCTTTTCCAAAAGATTTCTTCTCTCTTCCCTTTCCAACAGTTTTTAATTAGTACCTTTATATAAAGTCCTTGGAGATGTAAATCTATTAGTTGTATCTTATCTTGAATTATTTAAATCAGTTAATCATTTACATTATTTAAGTTTCACTGGAATCCTCAGGAATAGGAATTTTGGTAGCAGGGAGAGGTGATTTGGGATTTCTGGGCACATCCAGAGAGACAGGATTTGGTGAGTTGGTGCGGTGGGGGCTTTGGTAGTTAAGAGGGCAGCATAATGGCACCGGGAGGCTGGGCAGGGGTGTGACTAGGAGGTGGGAGAGGAATGCATAAGGGAGGTGGGAGGGCCAAAGACAAACTTTGCCTTCTTTGCAATTTTGCCTAGGGCCCTGGTGGTGGCAACCGCCTGTGTGCCACTGAAAATCGTGCCGATGCCTGGCATACTGCATAAATGGAAGCAGGGTACCGCGTGAGTTGAAACATTGGTCACACTATATAAAGTTTGTATATGTGAATCAGTGTAACTCATACCCATGTAACTGGGGGCTCTGACTGTATTTGGATTTTTCTAATAAGGCATCATGGGCTAAGAAAAGAGCACTGGGCTGAGACTCAGGGGACCTGGTCTCTAATTGTAACCTTGGGTAAGTCACTTAACCTTTTTTGCCTCAAGTTAAATCTGTAATTTGTTATGGGAAACTAAATTTCCTGTTACACTAAAGAAAAGTTGAAAAGTAAATGTAAAGTTTTTTTAAAAGGAAGGAATCATAAGTAGATGTTAATTACTAATATCTTGAGTTTAAGGTTCATTATGTTTTACAAATACTTTTTGTTTTAGTTATTAGCATTAGTAAAATAGATTTTTTTTCCCTAAACATTTTCCATTTAGCAGGGGATTTAGCTCAGTGGTTCCAGTGCGCATCTAGTGTGCGCAAGGTTAGTGCGCGCAAGGTCTGAATTCGATCCCGTACCAAAAACAAAAAAAATTTCCATTTGATAGTAGGGAGGAGCCATACAGGAAAAATAAAGAGCACTTAAACAGACTGATCATTTTGATTGGGTTGGATTAATTGCACGGAGGCCTTAGTGAAAGCTCTTTTGCCAGCATCACAGTTTGGTTGTAAGAAGCCTCTAGTCTTGATCCCAGAAAGGCCTGGGAAGGTTCTGGGGGTTAGGAATGAAACAAAACAGTCGGGTTTAAATAATATCCTAAATTTAGAGATTAGGGAATTTACAGAGGGTTGTACTAAAGGTTCACGTCTTTTAATTACTTTGAATGGTAGCAGAGATCATCTCTTGAGAGGATAAAACAGGCAAGCAGTGACAGTACCCTCAAATCCTGTAGACTAGGGCTGGGGATTTAGCTCAGTGGTTCCACCACCTGCCTGGCAAGTGCAAGGTCCCGAGTTCGATCCTGGTACCAAAAAAATAAACAACCTGTAGACTAAGATGTACTAGAAAACAATGTTAAGGAGCTGGGCATGGTAATGGACACCTATAATCCAAGCACTTGGGAAGCTGAGGCAGGAGGATCACCATGAGTTTGAGGCTAGCCTGGGCTACATAGTGAGTCTGAGGCCAGCCTGAACTAGTGAGACCCTGTCTCAACCCCCCCCCCCCCCAAATCTTATAGTATCATCAGTTGTCTATGGTTAGGGACTGGTTTGGGCAAATTAAAACTTTCAGACGATTTTAGCTGTTTTTAGTGGTAATATTATTAAAACTACACTTTCACAATTAACAGGATATAAACATAATATTCCTGCTGATCAGTTACATTGTTTATGATAGTTTATGCAATACAAAATTGAAGGATATTCAGGAGATTCCTAAGAAAATAAATTCAGAAAGTAATTTACCGGTTCCTAATACGAGCTTAGTGATACCAGCTGTACATCATTGCTGCCTTCCTGGAAAATTATTGGATCAAAGATTGAAGTAGTGTGTCCTCTCTCTCTTTTTCTCTCTTTTTTGTGCTGCTGGGCGTTGAACTCAGGGCCTTATACAAGAAGTGATGCTTTCTTCAGTGGGTTTTCTTCTTTATGGAATCATCTTTACTGTAACCTGTGTCTTGACTTGTCATCAACATTAAATGCACTTTCTCTTAATTTTCTCTCATTAACATAACTATTTCTTGATCAGTTGTAAGCCATTCTTGTATTCCACTTGGATCATTCATTCTAAGTGAAGGAGGCGTAGCCATTAATGTACAAACACACATAATGGGATATATCTTAGTCTAGAGCTTGTAAATTCTTTAACTGTAAGAAATTTTAGCAAACTTCAGATCAAACAGTAGTTTCTGACTTTATCATATTTCCAAGCATGTCCAAAGCACTGAAAGTGGACAGCACCTTACCTAACTAAATGAATCAGTTAAATTTCTTCTCATTTTGCATTTTGAACTCAATATTTCTACATATAGAGCAGCCCAGAAAACAATGATGTCATTTCATAGAACTCTGGTTTGTCCTTGGATTCTCTATAATTGTTTAGCTTTCCTCAAGTAAGCAAGCCTAAGTTTCTGAGACATTGCAGGCAAAAAAAACTCCCAAAAAACTGAAGCCTGGTGTGATAGCATCATAAGTTCAAGGCCAGCTTGAGTAACTTAGACCCAATGTTAAAATTTAAAAAAAGAAGAAAAGAATTAAGAAAAGGTCTGTAGATACAAAGATTGGTGGCAGAGCACTTGCCTAGCACGTGTGAGGCCCTGGGTTTGATCCTCAGCATCACAAAACCAAACCAAAGAAAAATTATTTTGTCTATTTCTGCAGAAGCTCTATAAGCAGCAAGTAATGCTTTGATGATCTAGTTTAGGTAGAATATTTAATGAACTGCATGTTCAAGACAAGGAGTTCAGAGGCAAGTAGGTATCCTAGGTCAGGGTTAGTGAGTCATTGTTCAGTAACAAGTGTTTCATAAAAGCCTTGAAGTTGAGGCAGATGGCTTGAAACTGAAGGTAGGTAAGTGTGGGCAAGACCAGGTAAGTTGAAACATACTCTTTTAGGAGTGGGAATTGAGAAAGGTGCTTGAAGTAGACTGAATTCTTTTTTTTTTTTTGGCACCAGGGATCGAACTCGGGTCCTCGTGCTTGTGCAGCAGGCTGCAAAACCACTGAGCTAAATCCCTGGCCCGAAGTAGACTGAATTCTTACAGTTCACTGTTGTCAGTGCTGTTAGTATAGCTTTTGAGGAAATAACCCAGTTCTGTCCAACTTAGTCTACTAAGAAATTGTAGACTGAAATGATGAAGGAAGTTGTAATATGTTGCTGGAGAAGGAATGAGGCAGTGTAGGGGTAAGTTTTTCACCGGAACCTTGTTGTTTTAGCACTTGAATAAAAATTCTGTTCCCTTTTGATTAAAATTTTCATGCACTGGCAGCTGCTGGGGTAAAAATTGAAGACAAGGTCAAAATAGATCATTTAATCAATGTAAGATTATTGAAGATATAGAGAGAAGTAGTTTATAAAAGTTGAAATAGTCTATAGCTTCCTTTTTTTGGTACTGGGGATCGAACTCAGGTCCTTGTACTTGGGAGGCAGGCAGGCAGGCAGGCAGCGGCATCATGGAGCTAAATCCCCAGGCCCCATGTTTTTGTTCTTTAACAGTAACAAAGTTTTATCAAAGTTAGGAAAAGAAACAGGCTCTGCAGAGTGAGTTTGGGCCAAGTAAAAATAGGAAAAGAAGTACAGTTTGCAGGGTGAGAGCAGGCCCTGGCAAGAGAGAGCTCAGTGGCCTGTGTTTTTGTTTTAACTGAAAAACTATGACAGAACTTTAAAATGGTGTAATTCAGCCAACTGAATAAATGTCATATTTTGCTATTTAACATTGGCCAGAAAAAGAAGTCTTTAAAATTTCTTTTTCTTTGAAACACTCAGTATTGATCCATATGTTCTAATTTATTTGGGAACTTTGTACAACTGATGTTTGATCTATTTGACTCAACATGAAAAGAATTGTTAACCAGTTGCCTTTGCTGAATCTATTGTCATATCTTCTGAACATGGTAAATTGATTTGTTTTTATTTTGTTGAGATCTCAGATTTCTGCAAACATCAATTAGCTCTTTCAGAGTTAAACTTCCAAAGCTTTGCTTTTCATTAGAAGTAGTTTCATTAGAAGTAGTGGTAGTATGTACAGTATACAGTATCTAGTTCTGTATTATGTTCTGTGCTACTGTTAAGTTACATAATATACCCGTTTCAGTTGCTTGAGGGTATATTTTATTTTATCATTTTTTGGTACGGGGGATCGAACTCTGGTCATTGTGCTTGAGAGGCAGGGGGACAGAACCACTGAGCTAAGTCCTCGGCCCAAGGGTATATTTTAGATAAGGGGCTGGTTCTCTGTCTACCTGCTTTTTGTAAATAAAGTTCTATTGAAACATGATCATGCCCACTAATATACCTACTGCCATGGTTGCTTTACCTTACACAAAGCAGAGTTGAATAGTTGTCCAAGAGGGGCCAGGGATTTAGCTCAGTGGTTTTGCTGCCTGCTACACAAGTGCAAGGACCAGAGTTCAATCCCTGGTACCAAAAAAAATATATATGGAAGCCTGAGATGTTTACTATCTTGTTCTTTTAAAAAAGAGCTTGTGGGGCTGGGGATGTAGCTCAGCAGTACAGTGCCTGCCTGGCAACCACAAGGTCCCCAATACCCCCCAAAAATAAGACCTTGTGAATCACTGTTCTGGGTCACTAAGGTCCCCAGACCAGCAACCTCAGTATCATCTATTAATTAGCAATGCAAATTCTTAGGGCCCACTTACTGAATCAAAAGTTTTGTAGATGGAGGCCAGCAGTCAGTGTTTCAAAAAGTCTTCCAGGTGGGGTTGAAGGCATATGCCTGTAATCCCAGCGCTCAGGAGAGCCTGAACTACATAGTGAGACACTGTCTCAAAAAAATAAGTCTTTTAAGTGATTCTGATGCCCATTAAAATTTTGAGAAACTCTTGTAGAATGAATGTTTCCCAAATGTTAGTCACATTATCTTTACTATTTTTACTGTTTTCTATTTCTTTAATATCTTTTGTTAATTCACTTTCTGAAGATTTAAGTTAATTTTGAAATGAAGATTATATCACCACAGAAACAAATACAATTGAAGCAAAATGGTGTAATAAAGATATGGCTAGACTCTTGTCAATTAAATGTTTACTGTGGATTTGTTTGTGAAACATATTAAATATATTGCTAGATAGAAACTTCTTTTGTGATATAATCATGATAAATAGTAGTGTTTAAAATGTCTTGTTGATAAAATCACATAATCCTTGTCCTTTTTTGTGTAAATCCATACTTTGGAAAACCTGTTGTAGTAGGTATTAGTATGAGAAGAAAGTTACTGAGCTGTATATACCCAAACCTCTAAGTTGAAATGACTAGTCAGAAATACAGACTGAGACAGAGAGATTTCAAGAGATCTCTGAGATCTCCTTCTAGATCAGTATGAGATTACCTTATTTAGCTTGATTTCTTACCTTTCCTTTAGTGTTTTTAGTCCGTGGTGATATGGAATTTCACTAACCAGTTCCACATGAGAATGTGAAGAGAATTCTGGAATAGAAACTAAGGGAGAGGAGCTGGGCATAGTGGTGCATGCCTGTAATCCCAGCACTTGGGAGGCTGAGGCAGGAGGCTTGCTGCGAGTTCGAGGCCAGCCTGGGCTGCATAGTGAGTTCAAGGACAGCCTTAACTACATAGTGAGACCCTGTTTCAAAAACCGAAGCAAGAAACTGAGAGAGAGAGGCTATGATTCTGCATTATGGACGGGGAAACAGAGCAGGGGATGATTCCTGGGAAAGCTGACCCTAACCCTAACCTCAGTCTAGAAACCATTTATTAGTAGTATGAAAAATTCCTGTTACAATTTAATTTGCCCAAGGCAATAGAAGAAATACTTCCCCCAGTGGTGTTCTGTGTATGTATTGGTTGATGTGTCTTAAGGTCTAGTAATTATTGATAGCAGTAGAATTTTTCTTTCCTTAGTAGTCCCAGATTGATAAGGTTCTTTTTGTCATTCCGTTTCTTAGACATTACAGACATGCTCTATCCTCCTTTGACTCTGTAATAAAATAATCCTAGAGGGACCAAAAATGTGGGAATGGAGATCTACGCAGTTATGTTTATTTTTAAACACATCCTGTGATACTGCTAATAAGTACCTGAATTCCAAACAGAATATTAAAAAAACTATGAAGGAGCCTGGCTGGTGTGATGGTGCTGGCCTACAATTCTACCTACTTGGGAAACTGAGGCAAGAGGATTGCAAGTTTGAGGCCAGTCTGGGCAACTTAGTGAGACCCTGCCTCAAAAGAAAGAAGAGAAAAAGAAAAAAGGCTGGGAATGTAGTTCAGTGATAGATTACTTGCTTAGCATGTATGAGGCTGTGGGTTTAATCCTTAGTACCACAGAAAAAGAAAAAGTGTCCGAAGGACTATCAAACTCTTTAAATGAACAGATGTTATTTTGCATATTTTTGACAGATTTTAAAAAGTGAGTAAAGAATTACAAATAAAGTGCCTTATATTTCCCTTCACTGTCTCAGTCCTTCCCTAGAGACAACCTTTCTGGTGAATTCACTGTGTATTCAGTGTACTGCAATATTTCTGCTGTGTTGTTTTAGTTTTTAAGGCTAACATCTCCTTCATGGTAATCTGTTTTTCATTTTAACTTTATCATTAGGTTGTCTGTTCTCTTTTCTTTTATTTTTTTCTTTGTTGGTTTTAGATTTGAGGAGACTTTCCTTGGCTTTTTTATCACTGTCAATAGCTGATACCACCAGTCTTTTTCAATAGATAATTTAATAGATAAGTCAGCCAGTCATTTTTTCTTTGATTCTTTTCAGTTCTTTATAGCCAAAGATAGCTTTCATTACCTCTAATTTTGTATGTGGAGGCCTGGGGATTTAGCTCAGTGGTTCTGCCGCCTGCCTTGCAAGCGCAGGACTGGAGTTCGATCCCCAGTACCAAAAAAAAAAAAAAAACCAAAAATAATTTTGTATGTGGTAAAATTCTGGATGATAGAAGATACCAGATATCCAGAGTACGAGTATAACTTATCAGAATTGCAGTTCTGCAAGTATCAAAATATAAAATTTAGCAAGCTGCAATTTTTTATGACATACATCTTAAATTCAATATAAGCTTTTAAATTTAAATATTCAGCTTTTCTAGCGGTCCTCTTAAATCTAAGAGAAGAAAGTCCCCCCCAGAATATGATGGGGGATTCCTGCCAGATGCAGAGACTCTGCTTGTGTAGTGAGAGAAGATAGGGTTGTGGTGGGTTTAGTAGAGCCTTAGAAAGTAGCTACTTGAGTGTTTCTGTTCTCACATCCCCATCATGACTACTCTGTTAACTCTTTTTTTTGGTACCAAGGATTGAACTCCGAACCTTGCGCTTTTGAGGCAGGCGCTGGAACCACTGAGCTAAATCCCAGGCCCCACTGTTAACTCTTAAAGACCTATACACCTTTTCTCTTATCACCAAGGCTATTTCCTGGTCTCATTCTTTTGTAATTTTCTTACATGGATTTTCATAGACATGAAGGCTGGATTTTTTTTTTAACTTTAAGACATTAATATATGATCAGATCCAACAAGGATGAACTACTTCTTTTTTTTTTTTTTTTTTGGTACCGGGGATCGAACTCGAGTCCTTGTGCTTGCGCAGCAGATGCCGAAACCACTGAGCTAAATCCCCGACCCAAGGATGAACTTCTTTTGGAATGTTTTTCTACACTGAGTATTTTAAAATGTTGAGCTTATCATGGGGATTATGGCAGGGGTAATATTAGCACCTCTTTATGATTGTAAACCTATAAGACCATGTGAACCAAAGGATTAAGAGGGATAGCCTTTCTGAATTGTGTAGTATCTTTATGTTTTCATTTTCTGTAGGTCAGGAAAGCTGCTATTACTCAGCATGACTATAAATTTAGAAAAAAATGACTTGATGTTACAGTTGCAAGGCAGACTGTCATCACTCTTATAATAAGTATGTCTGAGAAGTATAAGGTATCAAACCATAAATGTTTTCAAAGCATCTGTGGCTGTATTAAGAGACAGTAGAGAGTCCTTTTTCAACCCTAAATATTGAACTGCTGAAATATGCAGTGAGTTAGTCTGTGTACATTTATTAACAAGGCAGCAGGGAGTGAAGGAGTAGTAAGTTTATTTTTTTCTTAAAAGGTTACTTACAAAAGGTTTATATAGGTGGAGGCTAAAGGAACGACAAAGATGGTACAATTAGTGTAATTAAAGTTAGTACAGTTGATGAAGAAGTGTGAGGAAAGTGTAAAGATGATCAGGCTGGTTTCTTAGTATAGTAGTCACCAAGCAGCAGTAATCACGTGCTTTTACCCTGGATCCACATGAAGACACAAGGGTTTACTTGTGCATTTCTTAAGGTCTTGGAGCCCTGGAGTAGACTAGAAACTGGCCATGGATCTTTATGTAGTTCCCATATATTGGAAGAATTGGTAGAGAGGAACATTTCTGTACATTTGGGGTATGAAGGGGACAGAGAGACCAGAGCTTTAAGCTTTCAATTCTGTACTTCTCATTTTAGGGTCAGCTTTCCTATCATTGAAGGCATATGGATCTTATTTCAAAGGAAAAGAACCTGCTCTGTCTCAAGCCAGCTGTGACATGTGGCCCCTAAAATGTGTATCTTTGGGGAATGATTTGGTTGTCACACTGGAAAATGTGGGAGCCACTCCCTCCCTGGCCTCATTTATAGACATGGGAATGCTTCCATTGCTTTGTGTGCTGTTGAATTTCTCCTCCCTCTTTGTTTTCCCTAAGCTAAGCTGTAAATTCTGTACAAAAGAAATATTGATTGCCTTTATAAATTGCTTGCCATTAATGCCTGATAACATGCAGTAAGATAGGATTCTGCATATATTAAATATGTCAAATATTACAAACTTTAAGCTTTTGAAATTATAATACTAAACTCAGTTCACTTTTGCTTAGCCTTCACAGTTGTTGATCACATAGCATGGTCATCCACTCACAGCTTAAAAAAATACAGGGAGCATCGGAGAGAATGGGTAAAGTAAAATTTTGATGTTTTTAAAATAGCACCTAAATCTATGAAAGTTAATTTGGTTTATTGTTTGTATGGGTGGGAGAGGGTGGGTGGTAATAGGGAGGGGGGTGGGTATCTGGAAAATAACATGCACCATGTACAATGTGAGATAACCACCTAGGTTAAGGTTTTAAGTGTTAACTCCTAAACATTTAAGTCAGTTTCAGAAAAGGCAGGGGCATAAAAGGCAGTGTTACTACTTATAATGGGGTTATTTTTCCCTCCCTAGAGATTGAAGGGGATTTTGAGAATAGCGGTATTAAATAGTTTGGGCAGGAGCCCTCTTTTTAGATTGGCCTGATCATATCCCCGAGTGAAGCTGCCGACTCAAATACCACCTTAGGCTCTATTACATTGGTGAAACACTTAAGAATGTCCAGCTTTTATTGTATACCTGTGACTCAGATGATCTCTGATAAAGGATATAATTCATGATATCCATGAAGGGTTGAACAAAAGAGAGAGATAAGGGAGTTGTGACTTCGAGGGTACTTGCTTGGATAAGAAGTATTAATAGATTAATAGAACTTTTGGTGCTTCTATTCAAATAAAAGGCTCTTCGCCTACCAAAGTTCTAAATCAAATTTCTAATTCTAAAAACTTGACGTTGCAGTATCTGCAAAACTTAGTTAATTATTGTGGAGGTTATAGGACAGAGTCCTGCATGTTTATGTAGGTAGGACAATTTTTTTGTTGTTGACTTGAATAACTTGGAGTTATTCAGTGGAGTCTGTGCTCCATTAAATTTTTTTTTAAACTTTGTCTATATACTAAAAATGTGGATTGAAAAATAAAGACATTAAATTTTACCCCCAAAATATTATTCTGGCCTCAACTTTCTGTTTATCTACATGAAGCCATTTGCCAAAGGCAAATATGATTTAGTTACTGTTCCCCAAACCTTCTTGCCGGTCAGCTTTGTCAGAGATATTACTTCTGTGTAGAATATTCTTTCTTCTCTTTTCCTTTGCTCTAAGTCCTATCTGTCTTTAATTTTGGCTTCTACTTACTCCATGAAGCTTTTCCCAACCTCTCCAGTCATTGATGGTATTTCTAGTCTTAAAATTCTTTTAAGTACTATCTATTCAAAACACCCATTTGGCACTTGGATCATGCTACCTCGTGTTCCTACTTGTTAATGATGTATCCTGTTTCTCTACCGAAGTATGAGCTCCTTGAGGGTGGAGCAGTGCTTGTCTTATGCTCTGGAAACTACATTGCCTGGTACAGAGAATAGAATCACTGATAGGTTGGATTCTGTGATTTGGAGCCAACATCAGTGTGACAGGGCAATTTTCCCCCTGTAGTTTATTTTTTTAGATTCTATATGAGAAGAAATTTTTAGGCGAGTGACTCACACAATTTAGGTTATTTTTATGTGACTGATGTCCAAAATAGCCAAAAAATGAAATGGATTGAGTTCTTAAGATATTTCCTTGTATCATAAGGAACTTTCTTTCATATATGTTCCCTGTTTGTAGTCTTTTTTTTTTCTTTTTTTTTTTTAAAGGGCACTGTTTTACCTAGTTTCTTTTGAAAAACATGGTTTGGGCCAGATATTTTGACAGAAAACAAAATTACCAGTATTTTTATTTTAAAATTCTATGTTAGTTTAACCAAAGTATACTTTCAAGGCATAAACCTGTGTAAATTTATTAAATACTTCATTGTAGCCAAATTGTATTAAAATAGTAACCTTAAAGTCCTTTAAATAGCACTATTAACATATCAGGTAACAGATCTTCACTAAGTCCCTTGTGGAGTATTTCTGTATCTCAAATTATTAGGTTTATTATTATTTCATTGTTTTTTTGTGTGTTTGGGTTTTTTTTGGTACCTAGGATCGAACTCGGGTCCTTGAGCTTGCCTGCAAGTGGCGAAACCACTGAACCAAATCCCCGGCCCTATTATTTCATTGTTTTAAAGATTTCTGTAATGGCTGATATTCAATGGCCCTTTTATTATATTTGCTACAGTTAAGAGATGTTTATGGAGCAGCCATTCACTTGCAGTGAGGAGTTATTTTAAAATGCTTTTTGATTTGTAGACTTGGTTTTCTTAAAAACCTTATCAGGGCTACTCTTTGCAATATTCTTAGTTGCAATGTTCATATTTTACCTAATAGAGTGTCTTCAGGGCACATATACCTTAGTATTAGATTTAATGTGATTTCTTAGGCAAAAAGTCACCCTACTAGAGGAAATGTTTGATTAGTAAAACTTTGTGAATCTTCATTTTATTCTAAGGCCTAGCTTATACCCTTGAGTCATAAGTTTAACCAAGCACTGTTGTTGTGCTGTCAAAGAGCTTAGCTACTTGTAGCAAGTAGACACCTGGATATGTAAGTTTTTTTGTTTTCCTAATTTAAAAAATTTATCACTTTTGAAGTCCTTAATTAGGGTACAGATTTAAAACAAAAAAGATTTTTTTCTTAAATGATAGGAAACAGAAAGCTCCTACTGTGTAGCTTGGACATTGCGGTGTGAGCTCATCACAGTGCCATCCTAACATGAGGTTGAGGTACTTATTCACTAGTCTTGATAAATACACTTTTTAAAGAGACTTTTTCTTTTAAACCTCAGTTGGCCCTGGACTTTTACTTATGGTTAGGTATCTACTCTAGGGTTACATTTGTTAAATAAATATTATTTTAAAAAATACACTTTGATTTTGTTCACTTTTGTTTTCATATACGAGAATCTTCAGTCAACATGTTCTTCTAGATGCTGTATTGAAATTGCTGGCAGAGTCTATTCTATACAAACTGAACAATCTGGCCCCTTGTTTTATTTGTAAAGGTTCAATGTATCTATGCCTGCCTACTTCAGTCTGCAAGGGAGTGTCAGAAAGGCCCCGCATTCGCCGAGCCGTGAGTTATCACTAACTTTTCAGATGTGTTAATGAATGTGGAACAAAAGCAGTTGTGTTTAAAAGGAAAAAAGGGACCATCAAAATAACCTTTATTATAGTAGCAGGCGTGACCACTAAATGGATTATTCCAAATTGTGTCAGAAATAACCTAGTAGGCACTAGCCTCTAGAAAACCTATTGTTGAACTGCTCTGAAGCTATCATTTTAGCTGTTATTATTTTTTTATGTGTATACCCTGGTGGCAAATTTGAATGTTCTTTAAATATTTTTAACCAGGTTAAAACAATTTGAACAAAATTTTATCCCATACTGTTTTCATTGAATTTAAGCTCTTCGGTATAAGAATATTTGAAGGGTAAAGTTTTAACCTTTTTTATTATTCACAAAAACATATGAATTTGGGCGATTGAATCACTTTTTAGATGAAAGTTTTTGGAGTGCTCCAGGCATTGTCCTCTATAGAGGTATTTATAATCTCTTGGTACCAATAGTTTTTGCTTCAGTAATTCACCAGTAGGTTTTCATCCATTAATGATGATACCAATTTAAGGCTAAAACACCATTTTTTAGGGCTTACCATTTTATATAGAAAGAGGAAACATCCATAAGAGTTTTTTCTTTTGTTTCTTTCCAGAGATGCTAAACAAAAAATTGTAACATCTATATTTTGTTATTAGAGCTAATTACCTTTCTTTTTCTTATAAGAATCTACCATATTTGATAAGCAGGTTGGATGCTTCTGTTGCTTAGGAGGTATTTTGTTTTATATGAAGACAGAATAAATGTAAATTTACCCAGTTGGCGATATATAGCACAGACCACATAAAACTTAGAGCTGTGGAGCCTTTGGAGGCATTAGAAAGTTAACATTTCATTTAGGCAATGTGCCTTTGTTTGACTGGTGTGTAAGTCCTTCTTCCAGGTTTGTACGCTCTTAAACGCGTTATTCTACCCTCTCTAACTCCTCCCAGCAGCAAAAGGGAGACACTTCAGCTGGAACAAAATAGTGGAAGAAATGGCGTCTGGGGTTCAGTGGGGATTCGCAGTGTGTATGCAATGTTTGCAAGATTACTTTTTATGTTTTTCAATTAATGTAAATAATTACAAAATAAATCAATGCTTACTGTCAAGAAGGGAACATTGTATTCGTAGAAACTCTCTTAGTGGGTCTGCTGCAATCGCTTAACCTCTTGGGGCCTCAGTTTTCCTCATCTGCAATATGAAGGAGTTGGAC
Source organism: Heterocephalus glaber (assembly GCF_053883595.1). Lineage (NCBI taxonomy): Eukaryota > Metazoa > Chordata > Mammalia > Rodentia > Bathyergidae > Heterocephalus > Heterocephalus glaber. Next base: position 28,136,816 of record NW_028258153.1, read on the forward strand.
TTGATAAACTTTTAAGGTCCATTCCTGCTCTAAAATCCTATGCTTTCCTGAAGTATTCTATTTAACAGAATGCATTGCTTCCCACTTTGTTTGAATTACATGTGCAGTACATGTACTGCAACTGCATGTTGTCTAAAGTAGTTTTTCTATAGGATGATATAAAAAAGCTAATCCCTCTTGACCTGATTTATAAATGTGTGTGTGTATATAGCCACACATAAAAAGCTAGTGATACTAGGGGTCTCAGAAAATAAATACTTTCCAGTTGTCTAACCTTGAATGTTATTAACTTTTCTATATTACAGGAGACACTACTCGTCAGCGAATCAAATTCAGCGATGACAGAGTATGCAAGAGCCACCTTCTCAACTGTTGCCCCCATGATGTCCTTTCTGGAACTGTACGTATTCATCACATCTATTTGATTACTAGTATACTACAAAGATGAACTATTTACAAAGTCTTAATTTTTTTGTCAGATTATTAGGGAATATTTTAAACAGTTGCCAGAGGAGAGATTTATATCCCTTACATTTGTTTATTCAGATTGATGATTAAATCTATAGTAATGGGTTTCCTCACAGAATTGGTTGATACTTTGTTTTATATTTTTTTCTTCAGAGCAGTTTTTTAAAAGCACTTATTTGGAATACAGAGATAATTAGGATATTGTATAACATTTACACTTTTAGTTCAGAAATAATATAATTTGTTTTTTGTTTGTTTGTTTTTGTTCTTTGAGACAGGATCTCACTAGGTAGTTCAGGCTGGCTTTGAAATCACTAGGTAGTCCAGGCTGGCCTTGAACACGTGGTGATCCTTTTGCCTCAGCTTCTCTAGTGCTGGGATAACAGGTGTGTGCCACCATGCCTGGCTGTGTAATTGATTTTTTAAATTTTACTGTTAAATGGAGACTTTCACCCAGAATGGCATAATTTTTGTTAAGATTTATGCACATTTCTATTGTGGAATCTGTGAGAAAAATATATTAGTAAATACTTAAACATATACAGTTAATTTGAGAGTAGTATTGTTACATAAAATTAATTTGTCTTGTTAACTCCTAATACCATTAGTCTTTAGATTCTGTCTGCAGGTATGGTGATTGATCTTAGAGTATCATTTTAATTTAGAAGGTAAAACACATGATGATGGACTTACTTAATGGAACAAAGAATTTAATTCCTTGACTTTTGAATTAGGTTGAAACGATTATGAAAGCGGTAACACTTCCTCTCACAGATGCCCTTGGTAGGTAGTAGTGGGAGCTGGCTTCATTTCTCATTTGCCAAAACTGACTGAAATTAAAAGATTTCCTCCAGGTGTGGTGGTGCAGGCCTGTAATCTCAGCACTAGGGAGGCTGAGGCAGGAGGATTGCCATGATTTTGAAGCCAGCCTGGGATACATACATATGAGTTCAAGGCCAGCCTGAGCTACATAGTGAGAACCTGTCTCACAAAAAAAAAAAAAGAAAGAAAGATTTCCAGCTTGCCTTTTTTTTTTTTTAAAACCGACTTCCCTTTTTAGAAGCAGTGAGTTCTCTGAGCTACAGATGTCTAAATGAGTGGTTTGTTTTGGTAGGAAGAATTAAATTAAGGACATACCCCAAACAGAACTATCAAAGAATATACAATAGGAAACACTACTGTTATTTTCAAAGTTAGTTGAAACTGTGCTGGGGATTTAGCTCAGTGGTTACGCTGCCTGCTTCACAAGCGCAAGTACCTGAGTTCAATCCCCAGCCCCCCCCGCCCCCCCCAAAAAGATAGTTGAAACTATTATGTTAAAAAAACTTGGGCTGGGGATTTAGCTCAGTGGTTTCGCCGCCTGCTACGCAAGTGCAAAGACCCGAGTTCAATCCCTGGTACCCAAAAAAAAAAAAAAAACAACTTAAATTTTTTTTTGAAAGCTCTGCTACAAAGTAAGAAGTCTTGTTTCTGATGAGGACTATCACAGATAATATCTGACAACAAACTCTTACATCTACTCTTTTAATTCCAATAATTATTTTTTACTGTACTGTAATGCATTTGAAATCTATATTGTCTGTATACTGTAAAATTTTTCACATTTACTGTTGTATACAATTTAATAAAGTAATTTTTGGGGGGGGGTTCTGGGGATCGAATCAGGGACCTTGCGCTTGTGAGGCAGGCGGCAGAACCACTGAGCTAAATCCCAGGCTCTAGTTAAAGTAATTTTATATAACAGCCCCAAATTTTCACTTCAGATCAATTTGGAGTAAATTAATAAAATGGCAGAAATTAGTGTTTTTACTTTTTAATGTTCTAAAATTAGCCATTGCAAGATTTTGACCCCCTATTATATTTTTCTAGTATGGCATTAATAATAAAATCCGACTTTGCAGTGTGCCTCACATTTTATAATGTGTATAAAGCAGTTAAGTGCCCCCTTTGTTTTCATGCTTGCAGTGCTTGGGATTGAAACAACAGTTGTGAGCATGTTAGGCAAGCACTCTATGCCTGAGTTATATCCCAGCCCTCATTTATTTTTTAAAAGGATTGTGGGAGGTATATTATTCCCTGTTGCTGATTGGAAATTAGCCTTAATGATACTTAGTAACTTCATATCAATATCAACTCAGCTCTGATGATATGAAGTAAAATTGGAACCAACCCTCAATTTAAAAAAAACATTTCTATCGCTTCTCAGCCTTTTGGCTAAGATCAAGAGGAAAAAAAACATTTCTGATGCTTTTATAAAGAGATATCTCAAATATAAGCAGAGGTAGAACAGCCTAAGCACTTGTGGACTTAGTATTTATCACTCAGCTTTGATAATTAGTAACATTTTGATATTCTTCAGACTCAAATTATCTGATCTATGCTGTTGTCCAGCATGTTTTCTATTTTGTAGGGAAATTTTTTCAAAACAGGGTTTCGCTTATGTCAGGCTGGCCTTGAACTGACTGTAGCCAAGGCTGCCTTCAAACCCGGAGATTCTCCTGCATCAGCCTCCCCAAGTCCTGGGATTACAAGTGTGCCCTACTGCACCTGTGCGGAGTTCTTTTTTAAAAAAGATAATCTTGGGCCAGGGATTTAGCTCAGTGGTTCTGCCGCCTGCCTTGCAAGCACAAGGTCCTGAGTTCGATCCCAGGTGCCACAAAAAAAAAAAAAAAAAAAAAGATAATCTTGAGACATCTCAGAGTTGCCCAAACTGTCCTCCAGTTTGAAATTCTCCTGCTTCAGCCTCTCCAGACTAGCTAGGATTACAGGTGTGTGTGCACCACCACACCTGGCTTCTGTAAGGAATTCGTAATCTTTTGTCATGTTAACTAAAGAGGATGGATATTTGGTTTTAGGCATACCTTCTTGTAAAGGTCTTACTGATGGATCATAAAATGCACATTTTATCAGATTTTTAAATCTCTAAGGCAGGTGTGGTGGTGCATGCCTGTAATCCCAGCACTCTGGAGGCTGAGGCAGGAGGATTGCTGTGAGTTCGAAGCCAGCCTGGCCTACCTGAGTGAGTTCATGGCTAGCCTGGACTACTACATAGTGAGACCCTGTCTCAAAAAATTGGAACTATGCATCTTAAATTCTATGATAGAAAAATAGCAATCCTCCTGCCTCAGCCTCCAGACTGCTGGGATTACAGGTGTGCACCACCATGCCTGGCTAGAAAAATCCTGTCAGATAGGCATTTTTCTTATGGTGCAGAACATAAGGATGAGGCTTAAAATTGATAGTGTCCTGGATTATCTGATGAAAAGGTAAGGCAGGGTCTTACAAGGCACTTGCAGAGGATACTCTAGGAGACAGATCTCTTGGCAGCCTGATGGGTAGAATTGTAATATGTAACATTGGGTTGGAGTAGTTGGGATTTTTTTTTAAGAATATGTGGTTTTGGGCTGAGGATGTAGCTCAGTGGTGCCTTGCCTGCCTGGCAAGCACAAGGTCCTGAGTTCAATCTCTGGAACTGCAAAAAAAAAAAAAAGAGTATGCAGTTTTGAGGACTAGGGTCTTTTTTGTGAGAGTTTAGAATTGTCATAGAGTAGTATCCTTAACCTGAAAGCCTTGATAATATGACTGCTCATGACCTTTATTCTTAAAAAGGTAGCAGGTCATCCTATGTATAAATGGCTTGTAATTGTAGAGGTATTACTTCTTTAGCATTGGGTCCCTGTAGAACAAATGCTTTTCTGGAACAGTGTTGAATAGTTCATACCTCTTTTTGTTGAAGGTGTCTCTTTTTTTTGAGACAGGGTATCAGTATGTAGCTCAGGCTGTCCTTGAACTCATAGTGGTCCTCCTGCCTCAGCCTCCCAAGTGCTGATATTACAGGCATGCACTGCCACACCCAGGTCTTTTCTTTTTCTGTGTTAGATGAAGAATGAAAGAACTGAATTGTAAGTTTTATAATGCCTTTTCTTTTATAACTGAAGGTTGCATAACTAAAGGATGCACAAACTGTAAAAGGAATAGTCTTTTTAATAGAAACAAAGAACTAAAAAGACTAGCCCTTTTACAGTTGTGCCTTCTGTGAGCAAGATGTTTTCTTTTTTCTACCAGGGATTGAACTCAGGACCTTGAGCTTGCAAGGCAGGTGAGGTGCCACTGAGCTAAATCCCCAGCCCTCAAAATTTTTTAGTGTGCATGTTATATCCCTTTAGTAATTCCAACATGATGACTGGGCGTGGTGGCCACACCTGTAATCCCAGCACTTGGGAGGCTAAGACAGGTGGATTGGTTCAAGGTCAACCTGGGATACCTAGTGTGTTCAAGGCCAGCCTGAACTGCATAGTAAGATCCTGTCTCAAAACAAAACAGAAAATGTAAATTATAAATGTTAGGATTAGGGATTCCCACTCCCTTTTCTTGCAGGTTTCAAATTTCCAACTTGTTAAGTGAATTTATGGAGTCAATTTTTATTTTTTAATTTATTTTTATTTTTTATTTTTTGGTACCTGGGATCAAACTCAGGACCTTGGGCTTGTGAGGCAGGCGGTGGAACCACTGAGCTAAATTCCCAGCCCTATGGAGTCAATTCTTGCATATAAGGTGTTTGGTAACTCAGAAAATGGCTTGCTAGGAAATTTTTTTTGTACCATGTATTGAACTCAGGACTTTGTGCTTGGGAGGCAGGCAGGAACCACTGAGCTAAATCCCCAGCTATCCAAGGTTCTTAATAGAGATTTCTTAAATGTTTCTCATTTTCAGCACTTACACTGTTTGGTATACAGGGTTTTATAGGACTTGGAATTTTTGTCTTTATATAAATAGATAGATAGATAGATAGATAGATAGATAGATAGATAGATTTTTTTTTTTTGGTTCCAAGGATCAAACTCGGGTCCTTGCACCCACAACGCAGGCAGCAGAACCACTGAGCTAAATCCCTGGCCCTAGATTTTTATATTTAAAGTCATTGGGGGCCGGGGATTTAGCTCAGTGGTTTCACCGCCTGCTGCGCAAGTGCGAGGACCCAAGTTCACTCCCCAGTACCAAAAAAACCCCCAAAAAACATATATTTAAAGTCACTGGGAAAGGGATGTGAGGCTGTCTGGCTGGAACATCTGTCACCCCATAGATTGCCAGATTGATTTGGCTGATCTGGCTGGCTAGCTGGATGTCCCTTCCTCCCTCTCTGCTACGTGCTTAGTGGGATAGAGGAAGACCATTTCCTTGGTAAAAGGATGTATGAGTAGCTGCACTCCCAAGCTCTCAGAGTCATTGGGGAAGGCTTGGTGTATATAGCTCAGTGGTAGTATGTTTGCCTAGCATGCCCAAAGCCCTGGGTTTGTTCTTCACCACAAGAAAAGAAAGACTGTAACGTAATTGGGAATAGTGAGGACAAATTAATGATTATTCTTTTTGGGGGGGGGGTACCAGGGATCGAACTCAGGACCTTGTGCTTGTGAGGCAGGTGGTGGAACCACTGAGCTAAATCCCGGGCCCAAGTTAATGATTATTCTTATATGGTAATAGAATAATTTATTTCTATGCATGTTAAGAAATTTACTTCTTAATAAGAAATATTTTTAACATACTTCCTATTAGGCAACAAAGTATCCCTTAGTACTATAGCATTTTGATCACCAGAATTTGTAACAGTCATTATCATAGTTTTTTTGAAGAGATTGTAACAAGGTTTTTTTGTTTTTTTGGGTTTTTTGGTACCAGGATTGAACTCAGGAGCTTGGCTTGTCAAGACAGGCGCAGCACAACTGAGCTGCATCCCAGGCCCTGTAACAAGTTTTTATCTGTGCTTCAGGCCAGCCAATGCAGAGGGAATTTTTGGTGGTTTCATCACCCAACTATAATGAAGCAAGCTTGAAGGGTTTTGAGAGCATTCCTATTCACACAAATAAAGAAATCTGTCAGATGGGAATCTGAATATTTATACTGATAATTGTAAGAGCAGCTTTACAATTTTGAAGACTTCTGAGACTAGGTGTTTTGCTTCCTTTCATCAGATATCTTACTGTAGCATTTGAGAACAGAAACCAAGAAACATGGTAATTATTAAATTACGAAGTTTTGGTTTTTATTTGCTTTTAAATAGAAAAATATGTCAGCAGTATTGAACTTTAGAGTCGATTGAGGTACATCTGACTTCATTGGTTTGGTCATTTCATTTGTTAAACATAACAGTCACTAAGAAGCTTTTGAGTTTCTTTAAAGACCCTAATTTGTCTTGATGTATTTCTTGAATTAACATTTCCATTCAGTGATGTTGAATGTATATAAATTATTTAGCAAAATAATTCTAGTAAATTTTGTGCTGTGGCCTTTGCTAAAAACAAAACAAAACAAACTAAAGGATGCCCATTAGTTTTCCTGACCTTATTCCTTAGATTTGTCATTTCCAGCAGATTATAGCTTACCAATATTCTGGATTATTTAGCAAAAGAATATATAGAGATATATTTCTTGGCTTTTTTCATTATTAAGAGGTTGGACCTTATATCAAGCACTTGTATAGTGTGTGATTTCTAAAAATTGTATTCATAACGGAAAATTTGTAGATTTTTTGGAATTCAGTTTCATGAAAATGCCTTTGTAACATTTTACATTTCTCTCTTTAGTCTTTCATAACTTCAAACATAATTCTTTTGTTTGTTTGTTTGTTTTTTGGTACCCAGGATCGAACTCAGGCCCTTGCGCTTGCGAGGCAGGCAGCACTGAGCTAAATCCCTGGCTCCATAATTAATTCTTAAGATAGATAATAAGTTATCAGGGAGGTATAAAATGTAGAACAGAGAAAACAGTCTTTGAGTAATTTTTTAAGAAATTTTTTTTTCTTTTGCAATATTAGGGATTGAACCCAGGGTCTTGTACATATTACGATGTAAGGATTCCACCACTGAGCTGTAGCCCCAACTCTTTTAATTTTATTTTGAAATAGGGTCTTAATAAGTTGCCCAGACTGGCCTTATATTTGGAATCCTCTTGCTTCAGCATCCCTAGTAACTGGGAGTATGGGTTTGCACCACCAGGCCCAGCTCTTTTCTGTCCTCTAGAAGTGATTTGATATGGAAATGTTCATTGTCAAAATTCTGAGCTGATTTTATGGTGCCCCAGTAGGTTTTGGATTTTAATCAAAGAATAGTTTTTACTCACTGAAACTTCCTTTATTATTCCTTTTTTGACTTTTTCTTATAAGGCATGGTGTATACTCAGGTATTTGGCTACATCTATACCTGAATCACTGCTTTCTTTGAGAGTACATGTTTAAAAGAGCCATGAAATTATAGACAAGCAGAAGAAATGGTAAGAAGTAGATCTGCACAAAATGTTTTAAATCAGCTGCTACAACGTAAGTTTCTTAAAGAGAGGGTCACTTTTTTTCCAGTGTTATATGCCCAACATCTAGAACAGGATCTCTTCATTTTATTGAATGAATGACTGATCCATCAAAAAGTAGAATGTTAAGTATATAAATAAATCTGTTTTAAAAACCAACTTTAAGCTTCAGAATTTAAGTTAGTAATGGTAAAAGTATTGGAATGATGAAATTTTAGTGATACTGGAATTAAGCAGAGGAAGAAATAGATTAGTGAGAGGGATCAAGTTAATGAGGGCTGAATGAAGAAGGTAGGAGTTTACAATGTTTGTATGTATGTATGTATGTATGTATGTAAGTATTTACTTTTTGGTACTGGGGATCAAACTAAGGACCTTGCGCTTTCCAGGCAGGTGGCGGAACCACTGAACTAAATCCCTGGCCCACAATGTTTGTTTTTAGAAAAGTTGTTTCTGAAATAAAATGAGTGTGATTAAAAGAAAGTAATTTTAAATGTAAAAGTTAAAACTTTTTCAAGAAATGATTTGTCTTAACTACTTAGTGAGAACTTGTCTCAAAATAAAAATTGGCTGCAGGTATAGCTCAGTGCAAAATGGTCCTAGGTTCAGTCCCTAGTACTGCAAACAATAAAAGATTCGTTCACTTTTTCATTTGAGAATGCTCCTGGTCAGTTTCATTTGCTTAAATACTTGGTGTGTACCTACTATGTGCCGTGTGCTGTGATAAGTGATGGGAATACTGAAGTGGGGATGGTAGGAACTTACAGTATAATGCAGGAGACACACCACCCAGTATGAAAAGGTAATGTGGTTTTAGTTGGTGAGAAATGTTACCTAGAACAGCATGCTTAGGTACTCAGTGCCTGGAATCTGGTAGGGCAGGGGCCAAGGCAAGGCAGTTGGAGAAAACCTTTTTTTTTTTGGTACCAGGGATTGAACTCGGGACCTTTTGCTTGTGTGGCAGGTGCCAGAATCACTGAGCTAAATCCCCTGGCCCAAGAAAACCTTTTCAGTGAAGGGACATTTGAAGACATTTGCATGTTGAAAAGAAGCTAGTCCTTTTTTTTTTCAATTGGGATCATTTTTATTTTTATACATGTAATAAGATTTTATACCAAGAATAGTTAAATAGTATAAATTTCATGAGGAATGTAAAAAAAAAAAAATCAACAAAATCCCCACTTCTTCCTGTGATCCACAATCCCAACATTTTACAATGTAGGGAAGAGAGGATTAGGAGTACATCCGAAATATCTCTCCCAAGAGAAATGACTTAAATTTCACATGAACCTAGTCATTTCTGAGGGGACATTAACTTGCTGCATGTTCCTACACAGAAACTTTATGGTAGCTTCCTATTGTTTATAGTAAAAAGCTAAAATCCTCAACAGTTTGGTCCTCTTGTTTCATTACTTTCTTTCTCCAGCATGCTTCACATTTTTGCTTACCTTTTTTCTCTGCCTGGAATATCCTTTCTCTCTCTTCAGATTTCAATCATGCCTAGGGCTGGGGATTTAGCTCAGTGGTTCCACCGCCTGCCTCGAAAGCGCAAGGACCCAAGTTCAATCCCCAGTACCAAAAAAAAAAAAAGTAGATTTAAATCATGCCTCATTTATTGCACATAATTGCCTTAGCTTCTAGCCATTTAATCTCTGAAGTCGAGTATACTAGTATACTTTCTGTACTACTAAGCAGGTACTGTACTTGTTATTTGTCTCTACCCCCTCCTTCCCAGGTGGGTAGTAGTCTTTTTGAGGTAAACTGTCTTAATTTTTTCTAATTATCTTTGCATATCTATGTTCAGAAATGAGTACAGAAGTATTTCTTCAAAAAGATCCTGGGAAAAGTTAGACGAACATTTGTCTTTATTGACTTGGAAAAATTTCCTTGGAGGTTGAGGGTACAGATGGGAAGAGGCAGATAAGTTGGGAAGTAGTCACCAGGTGTGGTAGCAGATACTGTAATCCTAGCACTCTGGAAGGCAGAGTTGGGAAGTAGTAAAATAGCTTGGAACTACTTTCTGAACTACTTCTTCACCTAATACTCATCTAGACTTGTTAGGTTTTAGAGCCAAGATTGCAATTTGCAAAGAAAAACCTTAATTTTTATTTCATTTATTTTTGGGTCCAATCCAGTGGCTGTGCATTTTAGGCAAGTGCTCTACCACTGAGCTACACCCCAGCCCTTAATTTTTTTTTTTTTTTTTCATACCAGGGATTGAACTCCGGACCTTGCGCTTTTGAGGCATGCGACAGAAACAATGAGCTAAATCCTCAGCCCTCAATTTTTATTTTCAATAATAGTAGCATAATTGAGACTCTCATCCAAGTTTTCTTGTTATCCATATTGGTTTATTGTATTAGGCATTTTTGTTGTTGTTCTTAAACTGTGTCTTAAAGCAAGCACTGAATTTAGATGGAAGAGAAATTATACAAACAGAAGGAGACAACAGAGAGTGAAGGTGCAAGAAGCAAGGACCAAAGTGTAGGTGATTTGTGTTTTAGGGAATAGCATTGCTGGGTGTGGTGGTGCTTGTCTGTCATCCTAGCACTCGGGAGGCTGAGGCAAGAGGGTCAGTGAGTTCAGGGCAGCCTGGACTGCATAGCTACCTTGTCTCCAAACACCAAAAAGAACTAGCGTTGGTGTGGGAGATGAAAGAAATCACATGTCCTGCTGTCATGTTTTTTTTCTGGCTTTTCTCTTGCTGGTTTATACACTTTGTAGTGCTATACTAATTCCTTGCTATGTTCCTATTATACCTAAATTATTACCCTTACATTTGAGTATCTTAGAATAGTGTTAGAAAACGCAAAAAGACAAATGGAAAGGATTATTTTGAACAAACTAATATAATTAAATAAATTTAAAACAAATTTAAAAAATACAAATAAATTGAAGAATTAAAGCCAGGTTACATGAAAATAGAACTCTTGATCTGATTAAGGTAGTTTTATTTTATTTTATTTTTTTGGTACCGGGGATTGAATTCAGGACCTTGTGTTAGCGAGGCAGGCAACAGAACCACTGAGCCAAATCCCTGGCCCAAGGTGGTTTTATTTTTTTAAGCAGTGATAGAATTTATTTGAAAAAATAAGAATGAAGAATGAGGGAGGGCTGGGGATTTAGCTCAGTGGTTTCGCTGCCTGCTGCACAAGCGCAAGGACCTGAGTTCGATCCCTGGTACCAAAAAAAAAAAAAAGAATGAGGGAGGTCTAGGGATTTAGTTCAGTGGTGTGGAGCATGCCTGCCTCACCAGCGCAAGGCCCTGAGTTTGATCCCCAGTGCCGAAGAAGAAAAGAATGAGGGAGAAACTGGCTCTGCAGAGCAAGCTTGGGCTGAGTGAAAGGAGAAAAAGCAGTAAAAGGACAACCTGGAGAAAGCAGGATGGGCTACTGTGAAGAAAGTCACAATAGCCAAAGCTGTTTTAAAAAGAAAAGTGTTGAGGGCCGGGGCTTTAGCTCAGTGGCACCGCACCTGCCTCACAAGCGCAAGGTCCTGAGTTCGATCCCCGGTACCAAAAAAGAAAAGTGTTGGGGTTAATGTGAAGAAAGATGGTTTATTTTTTTTGTGATGGTGGGGGCTTCATATATGCTAGGCAAGCTGTCCACTACTACCTTTACTTATGGTGTTTATTTTAAAGTCTGAGTATGATAAAAGTTCTTATTTATATTATTAAATCACATTTCTTTAGGAACTTATATTCTCAAGTATGTGTCCTCTCCTACTATCCATTGTGATTTTGCAGGTGACACTGCTCCTTAGGAATACTTTTCAGTATCTCTATTGATTTTTGTGGGGGTTTTTTTGATACCCAGGATCGAACTCAGGACCGTGCACTTGAGAAGCAGGTGCGTTGCCACTGAGCTAAATCCCCAGTCCAAGTATCTCCATTGTTAATACATTGACCTAGAGAGATTAAAATTTGTTTTCTTCTATAGTTTGTTAATGACAGTCTCCCAGAAAATGCTTGAGCTGTAATTCCAAGGAGGAATATATAAAACTTTAGGCTTGGAAAAAGAAAGCCTATAGTGCAGGTAGACATATGTGTATCATACAAGACACTACTACCAGCATTTCCTGCTGTTAGGTCAAATTCAGCATGAACAAATCAAGAGATTTTTTTTCACAAAGCAACCTTTCTTTGTTTTATTAAGTTCTCTTAGTAGCATCTTTGTTCTCACGCTTTGAGATACTTGAAACCCTGAAAAGACTCCTGACTTTTCCCTCTTCACACTTCATTCCCACTTAGTTAATTATTGAGACAATTGTATTATTGAAAGATTGTTGAGCTGCATTCAGATTTGTGTTCTGTTGTCTGTCATTATTTTTAGGCAAAACGTTTGATCTTTCTGAGCCTGTTTTGAGTACTTGTAGGAAGGTAGTGTTGGAATTCATTTCAGAGGTCCTTCTCATGCTTAAAGTTTTTCTTTAGCACCCTGGTTTAACTTTCTTTTCCTTTCTCTTTCCTCTTCTAATTTAACCCTAAGGTGTTGGATTGTAGTAATAGCCTGCCTTGCTCTTGCTTGATTATTGTCAAGCCAATGTAGTAATATTAATGCTTCTAAACATAGATTTCATCATGTCATATTTCTGTCCCTGTAGACACTTATTCCTTGCTTGAAGAGTAAATTCTGCAGAAGACTCCTATTTATTTATTTATTTATTTATTTATTTTGGTACTGGGGATTGAACTTGGGACCTTGCGCTTGCGAGGCAGGTGGCGTACTTATTTATTTTTTGGAGACAGAGTCTCACTATGTAGTTCGAGCTGGCCTTGAGCTCACTATGTAGCCCAGGCTGGCCTCCAACTTGAGGTGATCCTCCTGCCTCAGCCTCCTGTGCTAGGATTACAGGCCTATACTACCACACCTGGCTGTCAAGACTCATTTTTATCATCTTTCACAATATAGTTAACAATTGCAGAGTAGTAACCTCTAGACCAGAATAATTCTATATCCTGGCATTATTTTGTTTTGGTTTGGTTTGGTTTTGGTGTTCTTTTTTTTTTTTTTTCCTGAGACAGGGTTTTGCTTATATAGTCCAGGCTGATCTCCCAAATCTTGATCCTCCTGCCTCAGTCTCCTGAGTACTGGAATTACAAGTGTGTACCATTGCACCTGGCCTATATCCTGTTTTTCAGCATTATTTTCCCCTGTCCTCTTACTAGAAATCACCTGGGTCTAGTTTAATTGTTCCTGTTCATCCTCCACATAGGAAGTAATTTATTCTCCTCTTGAAACATTTGTGCTATTTCCTGCTCCTTTTTCCTTTTTTGTGTGTGACAGAGTCTTTTTGTGTAGCTCAGGCTGATCATGAACTCACTATGTAGTCCAGGCTGGCCTAGTACTCATCATGATCTTCCTGCCTCAGCCTCCTGAGTGCTGGGATTAGAGGTGTGTGTCACCAGGCCTGGCTTCTGCCTTTATTTCTGTGTAAACCATTTTCACTTTTTCTGGAAACCTCCCTCAAACATACTAATACTTAATAGAGGTAGCTTTTTTTTGTTGTTTTTTTAAGAATTCCTCATTGTGCTTATATCCCAGTGTAGGCAGTATAAAAAAAGTTCTTTGACAACCTGCTTTCGTAAACATCTTACTCGATCCATCAGCATTCTTGAAGTACTTGAGAAAAGTTGAGAGATAAAGTGAATTAATTTCTCAGAGTCACATAGATAAATAAAAGGTAAAAGGAAGTCTTTTGACTTGCCATTGTGCCCAGTCAATTGTGTTTTGATACTATACCAAATATTCTTCAAGTACAAGAGGATAAAACATAAAATGTGAATGTTTCGTATTACATATCACCCCCCTTCTCAGACTTGAGCCCTGCCCACAGTTGAGTGGTTGTCTTTTGTACTCCTCTGTATTTGTGTGCATGTGCCTATATTACATCCCCAGTCCTTTTTAATATTTTGAGACAGAGTCCTGCTGTTACCAAGTTGCTAGTTTGAGCTCAAATTTGTGCTCCTGCCTCACCCTCCCAAAGTTCTGAGATTGCAGGTGTGCTCTATCGGGACCAACTTGTGTGTGTTTTAACAGATGACATTTTATTGTTTGAATTTCTTTTTTATTTATCGTGTTATAGAGAGGTCTCTGTACCAGTCTACATTTGTTTTATTTTGTTATTTTGAGATAGGGTCTCACTATGTAGTACCAGGGACTGGCCAAGCCCCTGGCTGGCTGCTTGAGGAGTATGGTGAAGGATAAAAGACAAAGACAATTTTGCAGCTAAACTGGGGAGCTGAGAGGTCAGTGCCTCATGTTAGGCAAAAGACAAAAGACTCTCCAAGCTTGCCACTAATATGATGTCTTTAACTCTTTCAAGAAGATATCTTAAAAAAAAAAGAAGAAAAAGATATCTAGAGGGGCCGGGGATTTAGCTTGGTGGTTTTGCCGCCTGCTGCACAAGCGCAAGGACCAGAGTTCAATCCCTGGTACCAAAAAAAAAAAAAAGATATCTAGAAAGGGAATAATACCTGGATCAAATGGAATTTCTAATTTTTTGGGGAATCTCTATACTGATTCCGTAGTGGTTGCACTAGTTTACATTCCTACCAACAATGTAGAAGGGTTCCTTTTTCTCTGCAGCCTCACTAGCATTTGTTAGTATTTGACTTCTTGATCATAGCCATTCATTCTGGAATAAGTTGCAGTCTTAGAGTTGTTTAGTTTGTGTTTCTCTAATGGCCAGTGAAGTTGAACACTTTTTCTTGTATTTATTGGCCATTTGTACTTCTGAGAAGTGTCTGTTCATTTCAGATGTCCATTTTTTGATTGGATTTTTTATTTTGGGAGGTCTGATTTTTTTGAGCTTTTTATATATTCTAGATATTAGTCTTCTGTCTGTGGTATAGCTGGCAAAAAACATTCTTTTCCATTTTGTAGGTCATCTCTTCACTCTGTTGTTTCCTTTGCTGTGCAGAAGCTTCTTAATTTGATAAGATCCCATTTGTTGATTCTTTTTTTGTTGTTTTTTTGGTGTTTTTGGTAATGGGGCTTGAACTCAGGTCCTTGTGCTTGTGCAGCAGGCAGCAAAACCACTGAGCTAAATCCCCGGCCCCCATTTGTTGATTCTTGATGCTATTTCTTGTGCTTTGGGGTTCTGTTCAGAAAGTTATTGCTTATGCCAGTTTCTTCAAGAGTTTTGTCTTTTGGAGATTGTTTCTGATTTAGATCTTTAATCCATTTTGATTTTATTTTAATATATGATGAGAGATACAAGTCTGGGTTCAGTCTTCTGCCTGTATATAGCCTTTTTTTTTCTGCTAGAATTTTTTTGAGACAGTCTTGCTTAATTGTCTAGGCTGGCTTTGAACTTGGGACCCTCCTGCCTCATTCTCTCCAGTAGCTAGGATTATATTCAAGTACCGCCATGCGTAGCTTCATTTGTTGGTTTTGATGTAAAATTTGCATATGCCTCTGTTCTTGTTGTATACATTTTTTTCTCTAAAATTAAAGTGGTTTCACTGATTTTTTTTTCTGATTGCAAGAATAATACATGTTCATTGCCTATAATTCAACCAGCACCAAATAGTTAATACAAACAAAACTCATAGCAGTGAGTATTTCTGAACCACAAAAGTGGCATTTAGTTATACAAGGGGAGATCAAAATATACAGTGACTGTTTAAATTTTAAAATATGTATCATAATAAAAGGTACATTCCCATTAATTTCAGAATGCTCCCCCTCACTTGGAACATCTTACTCTATCATTGTTTCCATTTTCTGAAGCAATTGTGGAAGTCCTCTTTCAGTGTCTTCACAAGGTGTGATAAAAATACACTGAATACTGCTGCCAATCACCATCCAGTGGAAATGCAGTCTCATAAAAATATTTGGCTGTGTCCTCAGCCACCTTCTCCAGATCTGGCACCATGCATTTTCTGGGTCTTCTTCAAAGTCACAATGACCACAAAGGGTAAATATTTTCATGTGATTCTGGACATGGAAGCAGCATGCTAGTATAATTTAAGACATGCAAGAGTACTTCTAGAAACTGTTTCACAAAGTAGAAGAATGATTAGTGTGTTCGAAGTGAGGGGGGATATTTTCAAGGGGATTAATGGCAATGTGTCTTTTACTGTAACAATTCTTAAAAAATGTAAACATGGCTATATTTTCAGTTATAGGTGTCTATGTTGTAGCAGTAGGTCTCTGTTACTCGCTCCCCCCGCTTAAAAAAATTTTTTTAAAGTGCTGGGGATTTAGCTCAGTGGTGTCGCTGCCTGCCTCGAAAGCACAAGGTCCAGAGCTCGATCCCCAGTACCAAAAAAAAAACATTAAAAAAAATTTTGTGCCCTCTGAGGTGCAAAAGGAATATCACTTTAATAGCTACATAATTTGTCCCTATATGACTATTTTGTAGTTGAATCAAACTCCTGCTGGGAGCCTCTTAAAATATTTCTTTCCACCATATAAAAATAATTAAACTTTATTGTCTGTTTATCTTGTGTGCACTTACTGCATTGTTTTTTTAAGTTCCTAGAATTTGTAGTCAAATCAATCTAATATTTACAGTTTGTGCAACGTGTGTTTTGCAAAGCCTGGTTTGCTATAAAGGAAGAAACATTTCACTGTCAGAAATTCAAAAACAAAACAAAAAAGCATTTAACAGAGCCAACTTTGTTAAACAGAAAAATATAGAATGGACTGCTATGGGGTTTTGAGAGATGGTATTAGGATCACATGTAATTAATTGGTTAAGATTTCGTGGAGACCCAGGATGGTGGTGCACGCCTATAATCCTAGCACTCAGGAGTTTGAGCCCAGCCTGGACTATCTAGTGAGACCCTGTCTCAAAAAAAAAACAACCCAGCAAATGCAAGATCCCACGTTCAATCCCCAGCATAAAAACAACAACAAAAAAACCAGGTTCATGAAGGAATAGATTTGAAATGTAGGAGACGAAATGTGAAACTGAAATTATTCAATTAAAAATAAGCATAGACCAGGGATTTAGCTCAGTGGTTTTGCCACCTGCTTCACGAGCGCAAGGACCCAAGTTCGATCCGATCCCCAGTACCAAAAAAAACAACAAAAATAATTGTTGTTTTCTTCATTTACAATCTTAATGCCTGATAATTGAAATAGAGTACCAAGAATAACCCTGTGGAAAGCTAGGTGTAATGACGCATGCTTGTAATCCAAGCACTTAGGTGGCTGAGGCAGGAGGATTGCTGGGAGTGTGAGGCCAGAGTGGGGTACATAGTGAGATCAAGGCCAGTCTGAACTACACAGTAGGACCCTGTCTCAAAAACAACAACAAAAAAGAATACACTTGTGGCAAGAATGTAATTATGAAGTAAATTACTTGTTAAATTTTAGAACATGAAACTTCCTTTTATCACAAATAATCATTTTAAATTGGAATAAATCATCAAACCTTTTGTTCAGTTTCACTTACTTAAAAAGAGAATCAGCAGCTGAAGCAAATGTCCTAATGTGGTGTTGGAAGCACTGAAATACCATTAATGTGCTAAGGAGGTCAGAGTGGATCTGGTGGAAAGAAGGCCAGAGGCTCCGGGATGGTTGATTTGTAGGGGTCATGGCATAGTTCTGTTGTGGCTGTCTATGCAGTGGCTTTTTAAATAGATCACTTAGGATCATGGAGAATGTTAGCTGAGTCTTGCTTTCCCTTGCACTCACTTTTTTTTGGGAGAGGGATCATTTTATTGGGGGGCTTAGAGGTGGGGAGAAGGCACTGAAAATACACTTAAGACAATGAGATCCAACATCTTTGGCAGGGCTGGGTCTATCCTGTTTTACCATTGTCCGCTGCAGTAAATTTTTTTTTTTTTTTTTGGTACTGGGGATCGAACTTGGGACCTTGAGCTTGCAAGGTAGGCAGTGGAACCATTGAGCTGAATCCCCGGCGCATGCACTAATTTTTAATAGCAGGTAGTTGTTGGGGGTTTCTTTTGGATTCTTAAATTTTAAATACTCCTCTTGCTTGCCAGAGTGGATGCTAAGTCAGGAAGTCATAGGCCAAGGAACATAGATGACTGGTATCTAGAATGCCAAAATTTGGCCTTGCGCCACACACTGACCTACTAGGTGCCAGAAGAGATGAGCACTTAAGACATGCCAGACTAAAATTGCAAGAGCTCAGGATAGTCACAAACCCAAGTATTCTGCCTCTTAGAAAAGAAGAAAACAAAAAAAGATTAAGTGCATAGGAAGGAAAAGAGTCCAAGCAAAAGGAGAGAATCCAAGGAGAGGGTAGGTGCCTCCCTTCCAGAAGCCAAGACTGGCTTTGTTCTGGAATGCTTCTGCACCCCTGCCCCAACTTGCTCTGCCCCTGTGCCAGATGTTTCCTACTCTTTTCTCAGTCTTGTTCACTTAACAGAATACTTACTAAGGAGTCATGTGTGCCAGCCATAGGTATATCATGCATAGAACAATCCTCACCCTTGTAGAGCTCACATTCCAGTAAATTCATGTTCTTCCCTTCCCATATTCCATCTCAAGGTAGACCTTCCTCCCAACTCTACTCTCACCAAACTCAATCCCTACTATAGTGGTATAATTGTGTCCTTTTGTTTGTTTTGTTGTTGTAGTGCTGGGGGCCAAACCCAGGGGCCTTGTGCATACTAGGCAAGTGCTGTACCCCTGGCTGCATCCCTAGCCTTTGTTTTTTTATTTTTTGGTTTTTTTGGTACCAGGGATCAAACTCGGGTCCTTGTGCTTGTGCAGCAGGCGGTGAAACCACTGAGCTAAATCCCCAGCCTTCCTAGCCTTTGTTTTTAAATCACACAGTTGTAAGGCCAGGGATATAGCTCAGCGGTGCCACGCCTGCTTGGCAAGTGCAAAGTCTTGAGCTCGATCCCTGGTACTGGAAAAAAATAGAATAAAAAATAAACCACACAGTTGCCTTTTCTTTGGTTGCATGATATAAATTTAAGGAGGGGAGAGAGTTATCCTGGGGTTCCTGTCATAGAGACAAGGGTATTCAGGTGAGGCAGAGTTTATATTGCAAATTTTTATTGAGAGCATATTGGACATGGAGTTATGGGATAAAGGTAAGGGAACTGTCTGGTAAAAAGACAGCTTTGGATGTCTGTGCAGAGAGCTTTTTCTAGGTACTGTATTATGGAAGATGATTGAAAAATACTAAGCACTGAAATCATTGGAACTAGAATGATAAAGTGAAAGCGAGGTTAGTCTAACAGTCTAGCCAGGTTTTGTAATAAACACCCTGAACAAGTTACTCTTTCTGTGCAGAGAATGAGAATGAAACTAGATGGGTTAGTAGTTCCCAACTCTGCACACTAAAAACACTTAGGAGTGCTGGGCTTGTTAGGGAAACCTGTCTCATAGATAGGTGGGTGGGCGGATGGATGGGCACATGGGCCGATGGGCAGGCAGATAGGCCAGGGATATAACTCAGTGTGAAGGCCCAGAGTTCAGTCACCAATGTGTTTAAAAAAGGGAGGCTTTAAGTATTTTTCTACTACTTTTTTTTTCCTGGTACCGGGGATCGAACTCAGGACCTTAGGCTTGCAAGGCAGGCGCAGTGCCACTGAGCTAAATCCCTGGCCCTCTACTACTTTTTCTTTTCCCTTTTTTTTTTTGGTACCAGGGATTGAACTCGGGACCTTGAGTTTGCGCGGCACGCGCTGGAACCACTGGGCTAAATCCCTGGCCCCACAGTGTTTTAAAACAATTAGGGCGATGAGAACTTTTTAATGGCTTTTCTTTTTTCTTTTACGAAAAAAGAAATTTTCATAGATAAGAGAATAACAATAGTTATTACACTGTCTGGACATTTTCAGATTAGTACAAGACATAAAAAAGATTCTTACAAAAAAGAAACTTCAGTATAAATGAAAAATTAGCATATATATTGCATTATTTTTTAAACAACAATATATAATTTGGAGAAGTATTTGAATTTCTCCCTACTTTTATTTCTTTCCTAGTTCACTCTTTATTTGTACATATTGTTTCTCATATAAGAGAAGCTATGCAATATTGAGCTTGTGTGTCTGCCTTGTTTGTTTGTTGGTTTTGAGATAGGGTCTCACTATGTAGCTCAGGCTGTGTTGAACTCACTAGCCCAGGCTGGCCTCAAACCCATGACACTCTTCCTGCCTCAGCCTCCTGAGTTCTGGGACTACAGGTGTGCACTACCTGTGGTCACCACCTGTGCTAAGCTTATCTGCCTTATTTCTTTTTTCTTTTTTTTGGTACTGAGGATCGAACTCGGGTCCTTGCACTTGTGCAGCAGGCAGCGAAACCACTGAGTTAAATCCCCGGCCCTCTGCCTTATTTCTTAAAGGAAAACTTCAGGGGCACTAGTTTTACTTTTCTGTTCATTCCTATATGTAATTTAAGAATTGTGTGTAAAATAGTTTTATAGAGAAATAGTGCTTCTTAACACTAATCATAAAATCTCAAGAGTTAAAAGGAAAAATAAAAGGTACCAGATTGAATTTTCCCCTCAATATCCTAAATAAATTGTTGGCAAAGCTGTGTTTGAACCTGTTATCTGGGGACTCACTAACAAGAAACCTTGTTCCATCTTTCTTTGTAAGGCTCTAATTATTAGAAATTTTCTTTTAACTTTGAAAGAGTTAAAACCCGACTCTCTGGAGACCATTGAAGCCATGATAAATTTATTTCTGCTTGTTTATGAGAAGTTTTTCAGTTGATTGCTAATTAGGTTCATATTTTGACATAGCAATACCCTTTTGCTCTATATCCTCATCAGCATTTGCTTTTTGTATTCTTTGGTTTCTTTTTTTTTTTTTTTTTTTTGGTATCGGGGATCTAATTCAGGACCTCATTCTTGCCAGGCAGGCGCTGTGCTGCTGAGCTACATCCCTGGCCCCTTGCTTTTTGTATTCATGACGATAGCCGTTCTTTCCACTTTCAGTATATGTATGTGCTGCCAAAGTGAACATCATGATGGCCATTTCGTCTGGGATAAGATGGAATCTTTGTAATTTTGATTTGCATTTCCCTATTCACCTCTGATACCAGGTTCTTCTGCATGGCTTGGTGTTGACACATTTCATCTAGTTTATTCATATTTCCTTTGAAATGTGTCAGCACACAGAATGTGTTATTTGGAAGGCAGAGGTTTGGTTTAATTTTGTTGTTGTTTTTGTTTTTTGGTACCAGGGATCAAACTCAGGACCTTCCCCTTGCAAGGCAGGTGTGGTGCCACTGAGCTAAATCCCTGGCCCCTGGTTTAATTTTTATTATTTTTGTTTTTTGAGCCTGGGTATTGATTGTTAATGTAGTTCAGGCTGATCTGAGCTCACTGTGTAACCCAGGCTGCCCTCAAAGTTACAGCAATCCTCCTGCTTCAGACTCAAGATTAAAGGCATGTGTCACGATACCCAATTAGGAGTTTGCTTTTAAAATTAGCCTTCAGTAAAGCCAGGTGTGGTGGTGCACACCTGTAATCCCAGCACTGGGAGGCTGAGCAGGAGGATCACCACGAGTTTGAAGCCAGCCTGTGCTACATAGTGAGTTCAAGGCACCCTGAACTACAAAGGGAAACCCTGTCTCACAAAAACAAAATGAAACTTGTCTTCAGTAGTGATTTCTCATGTTGCTTATAATACATTTTTTTTTGGTACCAGGGATCGAACTCAGGTGCTTGCGCTTGCGCAGCAGGCGGCGAAACCACTGAGCTAAATCCCAGGCCTTTATAATACATTTTTAAAAAATCAGATTAGATTTATTTCTATCTGGTGTATTAATTGTTCAGAATTTTTGTTTTTTGAGACAGGGTCTTGCTATGTGGTTCAGGCTGCTCTTGAACTCACTGTAGACCTGGCTGGCCTTGAACTCACAGTGATCCTCTTGTCTCAGCCTCCTGAGTGCTGAGATTTATTATTTTTCTGTCTTCAAGAATGCAGGCTCCAAAATAGAAACAAAGCTTTTGTAAGTAAGGGGAGAAAGGTTGAAGGGATGGGAGGGGGTTGGGGGGAAAAGAATCAAGTTATATTGTGAGTAGGTACAAATTCCATATGATGAATGTGATCGTTGTGTATATCTAAAGTGTACCAATAAAATTTATTTTTACAAAAGAATGCAAGCTTCATGAAGCCAGAGACTGTGTCCCTTACCACTGTATCCTTAAGTAGTTACCTAGTTATTAATTGAAGGAATGTCCTTACTGCTGTCAGTGTTTTGTTGTACTTTCATTTTGTAGATAGCTTGTAACAAATGAAAGGAATATTTACTGTACTGTTTTGACTTATTGTTCTCCTTTTTCACTAACCCTCCAGAGACAGACATTCCAGGGGTGGAGGTGTATACCTCTGGTTGGAAAGTCTCTTCCTTAGGTTGATCACCCATTCCTCACATACTTAATTACCTGTGCATTTTGCTTTTTTTTTTTTTTTTTTGCCTCTGAAAGGATTTCATGAAAGATCTTGTCAGTTTCCACATGCAAAGAGGATAGATTTTTAGGGATTTGATTTTGTCCCAGATATGAGAAAAGACTCTGGTTTGATAAATGATGTCTAATTTGAAATTCTAAGTAGAAGGATGCTGGGTTTAGTATGAGTATTTTATTTCTCTGATAGATACTTGTTCTTTGTGAATTTATACTGGGTCTTATTAATAAATAACTATGTTATGTATTATGTTGTGATATAGAAGCTAGAAGCTTTTTCAGATTTTGAAAGCCTTTTCCTTTCTCACTTGCTTTTTTTTTTTTTAACCCCCTTTGGTACCAGGGATGGAACTCAGGACCTTGTACTCACTCACCAGGCAGGCACAGCGCCACTGAGCTACATCCCTGGCTCACTCATTTGCTCTTAAGTACAAAAATGATTCTGTTCCCATCTGTTAGATAGAATGGTGCTATTTTTCTCTAACACCAAGTTTTATACTTGTCTGAAATTTTATAATTTGAAGGTCTATAACTAAACATCTGTATGACTTAATATGTATTATGAAGAGAACTGACTGTTAATGAATTCTTAAAAATATATTTTCTGTGTCAATATGTCTTTCTTTTTTTCTTACCTAGAGAATGGATCTTGGAGAATGTCTGAAAGTTCATGACCTGGCTTTAAGAGCAGATTATGAAATTGCATCCAAAGAACAGGATTTTTTCTTTGAACTTGATGTATGTATTTTTGCTTTAATGGATTATATTATCTTTTTGCTGTAAAATATTTGTAGTATATATTAGTATCATAGTAGGAAATTTATTAGCAAATTATTCTCTGTGGTTATGTGAAGGATGATACTCAAGTAAAATCAAGTAGTGGTTTTTTGTCAATACATTATAAAACACATTGTAAAATTGTATGGGACTGAGATTTTTTTCTCCCTAGTACTGGAAATTGAACGTAGAGACCTTTGCTCTGAGCTTTATCTCCAGTCCTTTGGGCTTTTTTTGTTTTTTGTTCTTTTAGCAGGGTCTAGGTCTAGTTTGGGCCAGTCCTGAACTAGATATGTAGCCCAAGCTGGCCTTGAATTCAAGGTGATCCTCCTGCCTCAGCCTATAGAGTGCTGGAATTGCGGGCATGTGCCAGTATGTTGGGCTTCCAAGCCCTTTTATTTATTTTGAGGCAGGATTTCACTAAATTGCCCAGGGTGGCTTTGAATTTGTGATCCTTTTGCCTCAGCCTCCCAGAGAGCTAAGATTACAAGTGGGTTACCACATCTGACTAAGTCGGGGATTTTTAAGAAATGTGTAGAAGCCCTGCAATTATTATGTTTTGTAAACATATTCTTCCTGATGATAATGATTTAGGAAATAGTAATTTCAACAAATATAAGCAACTAATTTCTAATGCATATAAGGTCCTTCTTTTGCAGTCTACTGAGATTGTTCAGATTCATTTTTATATTACCTTTTTTTTCTAACACTAGTGATTGAACCCAGGGCCTTCACACCTAGCTACATTCCTATTCCTCCCCTCTCCCCTGCCACCTGCCCTATTTCAAATTTTTTTTTTTTGGTACTGGGGGGTCGAACTCGGGTCCATGCGCTTGCGCAGCAGGCGGCGAAACCACTGAGCTAAATCCCCAGCCCTTTTTTTGTTTTTTGTTTTTTTGGTGCCAGGGATCAAACTTGGGTCCTTGTACTTGCGCAGCAGGCATCAAAACCACTGAGCTAAATCCGCGGCCCCCTATTTCAATTTTGAGATAGAGTTTAAGTTTCCCAGGTGGGGTTTGAACTTTTAGTCCTCCTGCCTTCGCCACTCAGAGTGTTGAGATTACAGGTATGTACCCCCATACCTGGCTTGTTACCTATATATTTTATATACATATATATCAGGGTATTAAGAACTATGTTTTTAATGTAAAACTAATAAAATAGAAGATACCATTTAGGTATCTGAAAAGGCCCTGATATAATTTTATATTGTTGATTTTATATGAGAATTGATTGTATAAAAATAGGGAAGCTTGTTGGGTGTGGTGAGCTATAATCTCAGCTACTTGGGAGGGTGAGGCAATTTGAGGCCAGCCTGGGCAATTTAGGGATACCCTGTCTCAGAACAGTATTATTTTTAGCTTCTTTTTGAGATAGGGTCTTACTATGTAGCCCAGATTGGGCTTAAACTTACTAAGTAGCCCAGGCTGGCCTCAAATTCACAATCCTGCTGCCTCAGCCTCCCAAGATGCTGGGTTACAGGCTTTGGCTTCATTTTACATACTTAAATTCTTTATCCATTCCTGTATTCTGCTCCAAGAAATTGAGGTTGTATTCTAGTTTCCTCTCAGCTTTTAAATAGCTGCTTAGTTGACCTAACACAATTTAATTAGTCTGTTTCTCTTTTTTGAGAGGCTATGTTTATGTTCACATGAGGAAATTTAAATAGATTTCTGTTGTGATTTAATGAAAAGATGAATTTGACAAAATAGAAAATAAATAGCTGTCTTCTGTGTCATTACAGACAAAAGCCTTTTCTTTTTTTTTGGGGGGGTGGTGATGGTGGTGGTGGTACTGGAGATTGAAACCAGGGCCTTTATACTGAGTTACATCCCCCAACATTTTTATTTTTTAGACAAACTCATTGTTGCCACGGCTAGGTTTGAGTTTGTGAGCCTCCTGCCTTAGCCTACCAGAGTGCTGGGATTACAGATGTGCACCACTCCTTGTGGTTTAAATAAAAGCTTTTAAATGATCTTTATTGCTTTTTAGAAATACTCACATGGTTTATATTCTCTTCGAATAAATTCTTGGATTACCTAACAATTTTTTTTTTTGGTACTGGGGAGCTAACAATTTTTTAAATGTCTGGGCTGAAGAAATTTGTATTTTTAACTAAACAGTTATTTAAAGTTTAATTTTACATGAATTATCATTTAACCATAGATATGTTGACTATGCCTTATGAATGTTTTTTACATAAATATTGAGCTGGATTTTTCTTTTTTTTTTTGTACCGGGCATCAAAGTCGGAACCTTGCACTTGCGAGGCAGGTGGTGGAACCACTGAACTCAATCCCAGGCCCGAGCTGGATTTTTCTAGTTTAGTCATTTTGAAAATTCCTAGTGGTTTAATCTTTGAAAAAAAAGTTTGTTTTCCTGGTTGTAACATTTTCACTGTGGAATGTTTGAAAAACAGAAAACAAATAAGTAAAAACTATCAAAATGTTCAGATAATTAACATTTTCTTTTTTTATGCTTCTTTAATTTATATAATGGGGATTTTATTACATATAACATTTTGTAACTTGCCTTTTATTTATGGGTGAATCCTGAATATTGCCGTATTCCTCAAGCATGTCTTTTTAAATGACTGAAGATCAGAAATTCGTGGTGTTGGCTGGTTATTTACTTTCCACAGTTGTAATACTGAGTAACACTGAATAACATCTCTAAATATTATCCCCTGCCCTCTCTTTTCTTTCTTTAGTCCTCCTGCCCCTTCTTCGTTTCATTCGTTTGGTTTTTGGTTGTTTGGTTTTGCGTACTGGGAATTGAACCTGGGGCCCTGTAAGTGCTTACCAAGCACTTTTCCATTAAGCTCTGTTACATCCTCAGCCTTCAGGGAAGTAAAATTTTACTATGTCAGAAATTTTAAAGGGTTTTTTTTTTTTTTTGGTACCAGGGATTGAGCTTGGGACCTTGTGCTTGGGAGGCAGGTCGCAGCACCACTGAGCTAAATCCCAGCCCTTTAAAGGGTTTTTGATGAGAAAAAAAACCCATTGCCTTTTGTTTTGTTTTGTTGTTTTGTTTTTTGGTACTGGGGATGGAGCTTGGAACCTTGTGCTCGCGAGGCAGGTGGTGGGACCACTGAACCAAATCCCCGGGCCCCCATTGCCTTTTTATAAAGGCTCCATTGGTTTGTACTTGCTTCAGCAGAAGATGAAGGTGGTAATTTTTTATAGCCTTACTTTTCTGGAATTATCTTTTACTCTTTGCCAGTTTGGTAGAAGTCAAATTGCATTTTAGATTCGTAATTGAACCTGGCATAATTGATTTACTTCCATGGTAGCTTTTTTTTTTTTTTTTTTGATACTGGAGTTTTAACTCGGGTCCTTGTGCTTGCGCAGCAGGCAGCGAAACCACTGAGCCAAATCCCTGGCCCCATGGTAGCATTTTTAAAACAATAAAGTATAAATGGGGTGTAGTGGCACATACCTGTAATCCCAGCACTTGGGAGGCTCAAGCAAGGGGATCACCATGAGTTCACGCAGCCTGGATTACATAGCAAGACCCTTTAAAAAACAAAAACAACCCAAAAAAGCAAACAAAAACCTGAGTATAGTTTTTTTTGTTTTGTTTTGTTTTGTTTTGTTTTGTTTTGAAACAGGGTCTCACTGTGAGGTTCAGACTGGCCTTGAACTCGTGGTGATCCTCCTGCCTTACCCTTCTTAGTGCTAGTACTAGAGATGTGAGCCACCACGACCAGCCAAAGTATAGTTTTTGAGGGCCAGGGATTTAGCTCAGTGGCTCTGCCACCTGCCTGGCAAGCGCAAGGTCCCGAGTTTGATCCCAGGTACCAAAAAAACAAAACAAAGTACAGTTTTTGAATAAAGATTTATTTATTTATTTATTTATTTATTGGTACCAGGGATCGAACTTGGGACCTGCACTTTTGAAGCAGGTGGTGGAACCACTGAGATAAATCCCAGGCCAAGATTAATTTTTTCATGTTATTGGAGACTGAACTTAGTCCTTCACACTGAGCTATGTCCTTAGCTCTTTTTTTATTTTTAATTCCAAGACAGTCTCATTAAATTGCTTAGGCTGAGCTCAAATTTAGGATTCTTCTGTTCTGTCCCTGAGTGCTAGGATTACAGGCATGTGCCACCATACCCAGTCCTAAATAAAGATATCTCAGAGTAAAGTTGACATTCAAGCAGTAATTTTTTAAATTTCAATTTTGTAGGCCATGGATCATCTGCAGTCATTTATTGCAGATTGTGATCGAAGAACAGAAGTGGCTAAGAAAAGATTAGCAGAAACTCAAGAAGAGATTAGTGCTGAAGTGGCTGCAAAGGTAAGAATCTCCATCATTAGGACAAAATGTAGTTTCTTTTTCTATTTCTTTTCTTTTTTTTTTTTGGTGTTTTGAGACAGGGTCTCACTGTGTAATTCAGGCTGGCTTTGAACTCAATCTATATCCCAGGATGGCGATCCTTCTGCCTCAGCCTACCAAGTGCTAGGATTACAGGCGTATACCACCATGCTTTGTCAAAGTGTAGTTTCAGCCCGCTATTTCTGTTTAACTTTTTATTTTGGAGTAGATTTGCAGGAGATTCCAAAGACATAGGAATTCTGTGTATACTTTCTTTGACGAACCCAGCATTAACATCTGAGACAACTGTAGTGTGATATCATAGAATTGACATAGGGCTAATCCTTCTATTTTGTTCAGCATTAACTAATTATGCATGGATTCATTTGTGCTTGCACGCATGTATATATGGTTCTGTGCAGTTATATCATATGCAAAATTGTGTACCTATCACCTTAATTAAGATGTTTATCTGTAGGATCATCACTAAGATTCCCTCAGTTACCCCTTTTATGGAAGCATCCATCCCCCAATCCCTACCCCTTGGCAACCACTAATTTATTCTTCATCTCTTTCATTATTATTTTGTAAATACTGTGTGGTATAATTGTACATTATCCCCCCCCACCACCACCACCAAGTACTGGGAATCAAACTCCAGGACCTTGCGCTTGCCAGGCAGGTGCCACACCACTGAGCTACATCCCTGGCCCTGTACATTATCCTTTTGAGATTGGCATATTGACTAGCCATTAGTACCTTGAAGTTCATGCAAGTTGTATGTTTTGGGAGTTCATTCCTTTTTATTTCTGAGTAGAGTAACATGGTGTTAGATATAACACAGTTGACACATTGAAGGACATTTGCGTGGTTGTCTACTTAATGGCTAATAACAAAACTGCAGTAACTATTTGTGTATAGATTTTTTTATTGATATATGCTTCCATTTCTTTAGGATAAATACCCAAGAATGTAATGGCTGGGTCATAATATAAATCTGTCTTTAGTTTTGAAAGCAACTGCCAGTCTTTTCTAGAGTGACTGTACCATTTCACATTCCTACCAGCAATGTGTGAGTGATACAGTTTTTCCATGTCTGTGCCAGCATTTCATAGCAACCATGTTTCAGTTTTTATCTGTCTGATAGCCCTGTAGGACGGCTTTCAGTTTGCGTTTCCCCCACGACTAATGATGTTGGATGTCATGTGTATACTTGCTATCTGTATGTGCTCTTCAGTGAAATGTCTTCATAGATCTTTTGCCCATTCTCTAATTGATTTTTTGGCTTTTTATTTATTTATTTATTTTTAGTACTGGGGATCAAACTCGGGTCCTTGTGCTTGCGAGGCAAGTGGCGGAACCACTGAGCTAAATCCCTGGCCTTTTTTGGCTTTTTAAATGTTGAGTTTTGAGTGTTGTTCTTCATGTTTTGACTCACTACTTTTTAAAAATGTTTTGTGAACTCACCACATGCTATAATTATAGGAAAAGTAGAGTGGATCCAGCACCAAGTTTCAAAGCCTTCAGTTTTCTGTTATTGTTTCATTATTGCTTTATTTGCTTAAAAGCAAATCCTAGCTGTTATATTTTGCTAGTAAAACAACCATAATATTACATCCCCAAATTAACAGTATTTTTAAATGCTAATAGCCAGATATGTTCATTCTCCTATATAGAGCTAATTTTTGTAATCCTAAGCTAAACAAAGCTCTATATATTGAATTTGGTTGGCTTACTACTTTCTGCTCCATAACATGGTTCTGTACCATTCATTATAATCTGGTGCATTTAGGAAAATGGAAAATGAGAGGATTTCCCAGGTAAATTTCAGATGACAGCATTCAGATACAGTTTTCTTTTCTTTTTTTTTTTTTTTTTTTTTGGTACTGGGGATTGAACTTGGGTCCCCATGCTTGCGAGGCAGGCGGTGGAACCACTGAGCTAAATCCCCAGCCCCAGATACGGTTTTCACATACACATATACAAAGGGAAGTAGGTTCCTTTGTTCAAGGAAAGAGTTAATTTTAGCTAGCCTTTTCCTGAAAAGTTCTCTGAAGATGGGGACTATAAAAATATGCATCTTGAACCACAAGCTCTAGCTAGTATCTTGTGGTTAAAAAAGATCCATAATAATGTGGTAGGCTGAAGCTGATTGGTTGTACAACACTATTGATTATCACTGCAGAAGTGCTATATAATGAAACTGCCTCAAGATTAAAGTGACTTAAAACATTATTTATTTTGTCCATTTGTCTGTAATCCATTTAGACTGATCTTGACCGGACACTTATTCTTGTGTCAACTGGGTATGTCCTGTTACATGTCTTCAGTCAGCTGGAGGCTACTGATTATGTTCAGGAGGCTGGCCTGGCTGTGTTCTCATGGTCAAGGCAGAGCTGCAGAGAATCATCATGCCCATTCTCTAAAGGGTTTTCAAGGGTCGGGGATTTAGCTCAGTGGTTCCACCACCTGCTTTGTAAGTGCAAGGTCCCAAGTTTGATCCCCAGTACCAAAAAAATAAATAAATAAAGGCTTTTCAAGACTTCTTTGGGTCATGCTTGCTACCATTCCAGTAACCAAAACCTTGTGTGTGGCCAAATTCAGAGTGGAGTACAGGGTGCAATACCCAGTTACATGCAAAGGACATGGATACAGGAAAGGGTGAAGATCCCTGGGCATTAATGCGGTCATTCAGTGGCAGAGATTTAATGATAATAAGACTTGGGAATCTCTGAAGAAAGGAGTATCTTGGATTGAAAGAACTGAGAAAAATCATGAGCACACAAGTTGGTTGGGATTTGGTGTTCATATCAAATTAAAACTTTGTTTGCTAATATAATTGGCCACATAGTAGAATGAACTAGTTTCCCAGGATGATAATGGTTATAATGATTATATCAAACCTGGGGCAAGAATTAATCCAATGGAAAGGTATAGACTGTAGGAGGGGCTGCCCTGCTAATGTACTGAAAACCATTACTATGCAGTAGATGTACAAAGTGTGTTTTCTCAGGACTTTGTGGGATAGGTATTATTTCTACTTCTCAGATGAGGAAAATACATTTGCGTTTAACTGAGTGGCGAAAATTACGTAGTTAATAATTGGTTCAGCAATAATCCACATTTATGGGACTCCTAAAGTGTCCGACCATTGCTTTACAGAATATCCACCAATTCATTTCTCTAGCACATAAGAGCCTGTGCTGTTTGATGGGCACTGGAGATACAAAGATGACAAATTCAGATGGCTGTCATAAAGTATGCCATGTGTACAAGTACTTGTCAAAAAAGATACAAAGGGGAGGGTATTGTCATCATCTGTACTTGCGTGTTTAAGTGGAGACGGGATGTGATTGTTCAGGGATGCCTCTGAAAAGAGACTTCATTTAGATCTTGCTGAATCAATGAACACTGAATAGTCACTCAGGGGAGGCGGGTGGTAATGGGTGACATCCCAGGAAGCACGTGCAAAGTCCCAGGCAGAAAACACCAGGGCAAGTCTGGGAAACAATATAATTTAGATTGTGTTAAAAGTTGGAAAGAACATTAAGAAATGCTTTGGGAAGGTGCAGAGGGACAGATCATGGAAGAAACTTGTAATACCTAAGCCTAGCCTAGACAGTAGAAGTTACATTGAGATCTAGTATCCTTGATCTTACAGAGGTGAAAGTAGGTAGGTTGAAAACATCCTGGTGTTTTACCAGTTTCTTTTTTTTCATTTACATATATTTTTATTAGTATATGTTTGCAATACATAATAATTACATTCATCATGGGGAATTGGTACACAGACATATCGTACCTTAATCATTTTTATTTCCCCTTCTCCTTGCCTTCCTTTCTCCTCTCATCCCCAGACCCTTACCCATCTTTGCAAAGTATACCTCCCTCTTCCTATTATCTATCTTTTATTCACCAGTTCAAGATATACTGCAAAACATTACTTATAGTCATACTGCCTTAGATAACAAATATTTTTTGAGCATTTCTGAAATACTTTGAAGTTTCATATTCATTTTGTTATTCATGATCTTCTATTTCTTTCTAGGCAGAACGTGTTCATGAGTTAAATGAAGAAATTGGTAAATTATTAGCCAAAGTGGAACAACTAGGAGCTGAAGGGAATGTGGAAGAATCCCAGAAAGTAATGGATGAAGTAGAGAAAGCACGGGCAAAGAAAAGAGAAGCAGAGGTAAATTCCTGTGTGTACTTATTGGAGAACATATATTTGGAAATTACTGGAAAGTTATTAAAGGGAATTTAAATCAATTTAAAATATTTAAGTGATCTATGCCATATGGCTAGATTTTGTTTCAGAATTAGTGGTTTTTGGGGCCAGGGATTTAGCTCAATGGTTTCACTGCCTGCTGCACAAGTACCTGAGTTTGATCTCTGGTACCAAAAAAAAAAAAGAATTAGTGGTTTTTGGAAATTTGGAGCCATTGATAATGCTGAGAAAAACTGGTAAATGCAATTAAACCAGCTACCCACACATGGTGGTTACACACATGGAAGACACACACATTCTGCATGTTCTTAGTCACCGTGACACTCTATCCCCCACTAACCAGATGGACCCCCATGCAACTACCAGTGTAGCGTTCCTGATTCTCTTGCTACCTCATTACAGTCTGCTCATACCCTAGGAGCTTTGTCTCATACTTCTTTTGCAGCACAAGTAAACATCTGTATCTTACAGAAAAAGTTCTGTTTTGATTGGTGCAACCCAATGGTTTTTAGAAAATCCAGTGTTTTTTAGTAGGGATTGCACTGTACTTTCTCCCTATATCCACTGCCACTAACTGATCACATCAGACTGGCTTTACAGTCACCTGCGTGGCTGCTATACCCGAGGATATGATTTCTACTTTCACATGATTCCTCTCAACCCTCAGCAACCTACCCTAGTTTTTTTCTTCTTAAACCTTTTACCAGTGTATTTTGGTTGTTAAGACAGCAGAGTCTGTTGTGGCAAGATCACGATGGAAAGCCCTGTCACCCCAAGTGCTTTGGAGTGTCTGCTTTTTGCCCTTTTTTCTCTCTTCCCTGGTATTATTGCTCCTCTTCAGAGTAGAGAAGGAAGTGGAATAGAGAGAAGCTATTTTAGGATGTCCTCAACATTTCTTTTTATGCTGCTTTATGTGTTGATGTTCAGCAGAGGAGGAAGGCAAGCATTGAGGGGAGGGAAGAGAAAAGAGAGACTATTCATTGCTTCTCACAGTATCAGTAGAATGATATTAAGAACATATTACATTCAGTAGTATATTCTTCTCTTTGGACGAAGAGGAGGACCCAAAACATGTTAGATATTTCTCACAGAAAGGAAAGAATTGAAGGAAATTTATACAGTGTATCTTATTCCCCAGCCATTCATTTATTCATTTAATTATATATTTATTTATTTTAAGGACTAGAATTAACCCTGGACTTTTGCACTGAGCTACATCCCTAACCCTGTTTTTTAAAAAAAATTTATATTTTGACACAGGGTCTTGCTAAGTTTCCCAGGCTAAACTCTTAACTTGTGATCCTTCTGTTTTTAGCTTCCCAGAGTGCCGGGATTATAGGTGTGTGCCATTGCACCCAGATCTCCAGCCATTCTTTTTTTTTTTTGATACCGGGGATCGAACTCGGGACTTTGGGCTTTCGAGGCAGGCGCCGGAACCACTGAGCTAAATCCCCAGCCCTCTCCAGCCATTCTTAGTAACTTACACATGTAAGACTTTGTCTTTGGCCTGTGTCACAGTAATGCCAATTTATAAAATGACTTGGAAAGTGATTTTTTTTTTAAAGGATTAGTATTGTTTCTTCTTTAAATGTTGGATAGAATTTACCTTAAACCATCTAGGATTGGAGCTGTCCTTACAGGGAATTTTGTTTAGTTAAGAATTAAATTCCCTGGGCGGGGCATTTAGCTCAGTGCCTTCGCTGCCTGTTGTGCAAGTGCAAGGACCCAAGTTCAATCCCTGGTACCAAAAAAAAAAATGAATTAAATTCCCTGGGTCGGGGATTTAGCTCAGTGGTGCTGCCACGTGTCTTGTAAGCGAAAGGTTCTGAGTATGATCCTGGTAACAAAAAAAAAAAAGAAGAAGAATTCCCTGGATCCAGGAATGTGACTCAGCAGTACAGCACAGCAAGCTGGAGGTCCTGAGTTCGACTCCTGGTACCAAAAAGAAAAAACATTCTTGCTGGGCATGATGGTGTGTGCCTGTAATCCCAGCACTTGAGAAGCCGAGGCAGGAGGATTGCCAGGAGGATTGCCACGAGTTCAAGGCTAGTGTAGTCTAAACTGCATAATGAGACCCTGTCTCAGAAACAAAAAGGAATTAAATCCTTTGGGCTGGGGATTTAGGTCAGTGGTCCTGAATTCCATCCCCAGTACCAAAAAAAAGAATTAAATTCTTTAAGGGTTATATAGATTTCAGGGTTTTTGTTTTTGTTTGTTGAGACAGGGTCTCACTGTGTAATTCAGGCTCCCTTTGAATTCACTATGTAGCCTAGGCTGGCCTCACACTGACAGTGATCCTCCTGCCTCAGCCTCCCAAGTGCTAGTATTACTGGTGTGTACCACCATGCCTTCTCCTTTCCTTTTGGTCACTTTTTTTTTCTTCATTAATTTTGAAGCTGTTTTTAGGTGAATATACATTTAGGATTATGCCTTTTGATAAATTGAAATGTTAGTTTGAAATGTCCCTCCTTAACCCTAGGAATGTCCTTTGTTCCCACATCTCCTTTGTCTGATTATTATAGCTGCTCCAGCTTTCTTGTGAGTTAAGATTGTATATCAGAAACCATGGAGAAGATGCTGAGTTAAGGGCCAGGGATGTACCCTTAGTATTAGTGCCCTTGCCTGGCAAGCTCAAAATCCTGAGTTTGGTCCTGGTACCAAAAGAAAGAAACAAAAAAAAAGAAAATGCTGAGTTAAAATGGCAGTAAAAAGATTATTTACTCCAAAAGAAAGCAGAAAAGAAACAAATAACAAAAGACAGGGCCAGGGATTTAACCCAGTGGCACTGTGCCTGCCTTGTGAGCACAAGGTCCTAAGTTCGATCCTCAGTACCTTAAAAAAAAAAGACATAGAAAACAAATGACAAGATGGTAGATTTAAATCTAGTGTAACAATAATTATATCAAATGTAAATGTTTCTAAACATTGCAGTTACAAGAGAGTTTGTGAGGCTGCTTTTTTTAAAAAAAATAAGACTTAGGTACAAGAAGCCCACTTTAAATATAAAGACATGGGTTAAAAGTAATAGGACAGAAGCCAGATATGGTAATCCACACCTATAATCCCAGCTGCCTCAGAGGCTGAGGCAGGAAGATCATGAGTTTGAGGCCCAACTAGGCAATTTAGCAAGACCCTGTCTCAAAATTGGATTAAAAATAAAAGCCAGGCACAATGATGCCTCCTGTATCCCAGCACTCTGGGACACTGAAGCAGGAGGAGCACAAATTCAAGCATAGCCTGGGCAGCTTAGTGAGACCCTGCCTTGAAATCAAAAATAAAGGCTGGGAATATATAGCTCAGTGGTGAAGGTCCTGGGTTCAATTCCTATGACTATGTGGGGTGCAATTCAGATGAAAATCAGCAGTAATTGCTATAGCCTGTGGATCAAGAAGTGAAGAGAAACAGTATTTCCAGTGTCAAAAGTGTTAATACCAAGGTACTAACTAGTTACAAAAGAGAAAGTTTCTTCACAGTGGCAAAATTAGGTGTTATCACCAGAAATGGGACCAATCACTAATAGTTGCCTCTTGATAGGATACATCATGACAGTGGCATTCCTGTCAAACTCTAACCCTGGTGGGTGGGTTGAGGGTGTGTCACTCAGCACCTAGAAAATGTGTTCAACATGCTTGAGCCCCTGTTTTCTTTTTTTTTGGTACCGGAGATCAAACTCAGGACCTTGGTGCTTGTGAGGCAGGTGCTGGAACCACTGAGCTAAATCCCCAGCCCTGAGCCCCTGTTTTCAATCCTAAGCTCCCTTCCCCACCAAATCTAACCATGAGAAAAACCAGACAAATTCAAACTGAAGTACGTTTCCAAAATAGGTGACCAGTACTCATCAAAACCTAATGTTGTATTGGACAAAGAAAGAGTAACAGTTCCACATTAAAGTAAACTAAAGAGGCATAATGAAATGAGATATGTCCTGAATTGGATTGTCTTTTGTAAGGTAGTGACTTAGCAAGACCTCATCTCAGAATAAAAATAAAAAATAAAAAAGGGCTTGGTATGTAGCACAATGTAAAGGCCCTAAGTTAAACACTCATTACTGCGGGGCAGGGGGGGGAAGCTAATTGAATATTATGGGGACAAGTGATGATATTTAAGTAAATTCTTTAGTTGCTTTGTATCAATGTTAATTCTTGATTTTGATAATTATATTGTGTATCTCTTTTTAGGAAACACAAAAATAGGGGTAAAGATAATGCAAATGTAAAATATTAACAGTTGGGAAGTCTGGGTGAAGGATAATAGGGGAATTACACTTTTCTTTAACCTTTCTGAAAATGTTTCAAAACATTTAAATTAAAATATGCATGCACACCTTCATGAAAGCAAGTCAACTATACTGACTGTATTACTGTCACAAATTGGTAAAAATACATATACATGTATATTCTTTTTCATTGCTCATATAAGAAAAACCATGCAACATCTCAGACAGGGCCAGGGATTTAGCTCAGTGGTTCTCCCGCCTACCTCGCAAGTGCAAGGACCCTAGTTCAATCCCTGGTACCAAAAAAAAATATGTGCTTTATCTTTATGTCAGAGTAGTACTCCATTGTTTATAAATACATTTTCTTTATCCATTCACCTGTTGATAGACATATATGCTGTTTCCAAGATCTAGCTATTATAAGTTGTGCTGCTATAAACATGGGGATGCAAGGATCCCTATAATATGATGAGTTTAACTCTTTTTTTTTCTTTCTTTCTTTTTTTTGGTACCGGGGATCAAACTTGGGTTCTTGTGCTTATGGGGCGGTGGTGGCGGAACCACTGAGCTAAATCCCTGGCCCATGAGGACTTTAACTCTTTAGGGAAGATACCTAGATGGGGGATAGCTGGGTCAGTTATAATTAATTAATTTATTTATTTCTTAGAATTTTTACTTTTAATTTTTGAGGAATCTCCACAGATTTCTCGAGGTTGTACTACTTTACATTCCAAACAATGTAGATGAATTCCTTTTTCTCTATATCCTCTCCAGCATTTGTTGTTATTTGATTTTTTTTCCTTTGGTACCAGGGATCAAAATTATTTGATTTGTTGACAATAGCAGGTTTCTTTAATGTTCTTTCCTATATTCTTTGTTAAAAATTTGATGTAGGAGCCAGGCGTGGTCATACACATCTGTAATCCCAGCACTTGGGAGGGTGAGGCAGGAGGATTGCTGCTAGTTCAAGGACAACCTGGGCTACATAGTGAATTCAAGGCTAGACTGGACTACATAGCAAGACTCTGTCTAAAAAAAAAAGGAATCTGAGAGAAGAGGTGGAGAGAAGCCCCAACATAGATCAGATTTTTAATAAATATTGTGAAAAACAACATTGAGAAAATCTTTTCAGAAAGCTGTGTTTTGTGTTGTAGAATTCTTAGTTTCTTGGCAAAAGGAGTTTGAGGGCATAGCTTTTGATTCCCCCAGTAGAGCACCCTAGGACGGAATAGAGACAAAAAAAAGCCTGTAATTTTCTTGACAAAATAGCTGTGCTTTTGTATATTCACCAGAAAACATTTTTTAGTTTGTATGATTGTTGCTTTTCTTATTTTTGCTTAGGAAGTGTATCGGAATTCTATGCCAGCTTCCAGTTTCCAACAGCAGAAGCTTCGAGTCTGTGAAGTCTGCTCTGCCTATTTAGGTCTTCATGATAATGACAGGAGACTGGCTGATCATTTCGGGGGTAAACTGCACCTGGGATTTATTGAAATAAGAGAGAAGCTTGAAGAATTAAAGGTACATTGGTAAATTAATACCCCCCATTTTGTTTTCCTTAGCCAAAATATTTAATCCTTAATATGTCCATTGTTATCTTTTCAAGGAGGATTGAGAAAATGAGCCCAATATTTATTTGAAATGTTTTGTATTTCTTAACTAAATAGCAATCTTATGAACCTCTAGTTTTATGTTCCTTCGTTCTGAAAGAACATAGAATGAAACTTGTGAAAGGACACTCACTATTGCCGAGTTAAGTATGTAGGCTAAACCATGCTTGATGGCACATGCCTATAATCCCAGCACTCTGGGAGACTGAGGCAGGAGGATTCTAAATTCAATCCTAGTCTGGGCAATTTGGAGACTTAGCAAGACCCTGTCTAAAAATTTTGAAAGGGCTGGGGATGTAACTCAAGACAAAAGCCATGAGTTGAATCCCTAGTACCACTAAAAAATAAAATCAGTTGTGAAAAAGACAACACAGTTCTTTTGAGGGACTAAGCAAGCACACACACACACACACACACACACACACAAATGTGGTATTTTGAAGTGAAAGGTAAGGCAGAATGATGTGAATTTTTTAAAGAATTGTGACACTGTAGCATTTTGTTGCAGATTGAGGACTGTCTGGAGCATTGGCAACACTGAGTCACTGAAATTTTACCATTGAAATTAACCCAACCTACGTAGCTTGATATTTTAAATAATGCGGAATCAGAAACACCCATGGATATCTCCATATTATAGTTAACAGTGAGCCCTTCTCAGTTTTTTGAACAGCTAGCGTAATCTCAAGTAAGTTTCTAAAAAAAAGTCAAAATGTTTCATTATAACAAATGGTTGTTGGGCTCTAAATTAAAACTCAAAAACAGTACCTTCCTGGAAGTCTGGATGGGTACAGACTTAGCAACAGAACTCAGTGTTTCATTCACGTCTTTAAAGCAGCAGCATCAGAATGATGATTGGAAATGGACATTTTCATGTGAGAAAACATAGGGAATGAGATCTTGCAATTTATAATGATGGTCTTTACAGAAATATAAAGTAATCCTAAGAAACACAGGAGAAAAAACTTGTAAATGTTATTTTATGATGTCATTAAATCATATAGAAACATGAAGTTGTGCCTATTTTATACAGAAGAGGGGAAAGATTCTGGAAAGCAGACTTAAGCCTAGCATTTATGTCTGGCAGAGCTTCAAATTGAATTGTTACTTAACAAATTTTGATGTTATCTGTACTATTGGTAACTAGGTATGGAATAGATTAGGGTAAAGATAATTAAGAATTGACCCAGTAAATATGTTCCTTGTTTATTATTTTTAAGAGAGTCGTAGCTGAAAAGCAGGAGAAAAGAAACCAGGAACGCCTGAAACGAAGAGAAGAAAGGGAGAGAGAAGAAAGGGAGAAGCTGAGGAGGTATGAAGAGATAAGTACTAAAAGTATTTGAAGTTAAATCTCCCCAGTTCTGAAAGGAAATGGAATCGATAGATTTTAAATGCTACTTAACCTGTGGGGGCATTGGAAATTTCCGTTTACTTTTTAAAAATACTACCATGCAAGATAAATTTTACATAAATATATAGGTTGAGTACAGTTTATCCAAAATGCTTGGAACCAGAAGGATTTCAGATTTTTGGAATTTTTTGAATTTTGGAATACTTGCATTAATCTTTCTGGGTAAATACCTATTTTTAAAAGTCCAAAATCTGAAACGCTTCAGAATTTTAAACTTTTTGACTCTCATGTCTGTGCTCAAAAAGATTTTGATTTTGCATTTCAGATTTTTGGAGTAGTATTGCTCAACTTGTATGAACTGTTACCCTGAAGGTGATTGAACAGATTTGTATTAGGTTGACTTAGCACTGCAGTATATTCTATTTTTTTAAAAAATGCATTTGTTGGGGCCGGGTATTTAGCTCACTGGTTCCACCGCCTGCCTTGTAAGTGCAAGGGCCCAAGTTCGATCCCTGGTACCAAAACAAAATAATTTGTTGGTATGGAGCTTCAGTATTTATGTTTGTTGATAAAAGGTTTAAGGTTATTTTGTTTCATCATTTTTTGATAAGCTTTGTTATTTTCTCAATTCTAGAGCTAAAAACTGTAAGGATTCCATTTAGTAATACCTAAAGGTATATAATTCTGTTTATTAATATTAATAAAAATTTATAAATTTTCATATTTAGAATGTTTAAGCATTCTTCTGAGTTACTTTTCTCTTTTGGCAACTAAAATTGCATAGTACCACTGTGGCAACAGTCTGCAACTCATGATCATACCTTCTTTAAGTACTTGAGGATGGACAGGCATGCCACAAAGGATTTACCTGTTCTAGTGTTTCCTGAATTGTAGTGCCCATCTCTGAAATTTAAATATTTTCTTTCAGTGTTGGCAGATGTGCTTAATTAAAACCCTTTGCAGTATGTGAATAGGTCATGCTAACTTCTAAACTTTTAGCATATACTCAAGTTTAAACAAATTTCATTTTGTTGCGTGGCTTTTAGTGATAATCTATCTTTCTGCACCATAAGGACAAAATGGAACAAAGTTGCTGTCCTCCATTTCTCTCTGTGTCTTGAGGTGTGTGTACATGCGTGTGTGGTCTCCCCCTACCTCCATTCATCATAAATTTTACCTCAAGTTTATCTCTTTGATGTTTGGTGTATACTAAGTTCTTCTGGGGGAATATTGTCCAGTATTGTGATATTTAGGACAGTATAAGTAGCATTTTTCTTAACATTGGAATTTTCTACTTAGGATTTATGGGAGGGCCAGGGATGTAGCTCAGTGGCACTGTGCCTGCCTCAAAAGCACAAGGTCCTGAGTTCGATCCCCAGTACCAAAAAAAAAAAAAAAAGATTTAAAGGAGATGATAGTCAAATGAGAACAAGAATTTTTTGCTGAACTATATACTTCATGCTTGTAGGTGATGAGAAACTACCATTACATCTTCTTTGCTTGCTGGCTGACATGTTTCTTTTGACATTGATTATAAAATATAACCTTATTTCAGAAATATTAAAAAAAAATTTTTTTAAACCCTGGGGCCAGGCATGGTGGAACACTCCCATAATTTCAGTGCTCCAGTGGGTGAGTTAGAAGGATCATGAATTCAAGGACAAACCTGTACTACATAGCAAGACCCTGTCCCCAAAAAACATGGATGGTAGAATGAGGGTGTTCAGCTCAGTTTAAGAGCACTCACTGGGTTCTGTTCCAGTAGCACCCCCCAAAATAAAACCCTCATAAACCTTTAGAAATATGAAAGATGAAATTGTAAGCTAATAGAAAATTATACAAGATAAGAGTTCAACTGTGGGGCTGGGGATTTAGTGCTAGGTGGGTGCCACTGCCTGCCTTGCCAAGTGCAAGGTCCTGAGTTTGATCCCTGGTACTACCAAAATAAAAAATCAACTATGGTACTGAAAAAGACAGCTGAAAAACACTCCCATCACTATATGCCAGGCACTGTCCTAACAAATTGGCCTAGTTTTTTTAGTCCTTATCCCCCAGCTTGTGAAATTTGTTTTACTATCCATCTCTTCCAGTGATAGCCTAAGCTGAGAAAAGATACATGATTTATCTTGGTGACACAGATGCTGAAGTGTAGGGACTGAGTTAAAATTCACATCTGCCTGAATCCAAAGGCATGCTTTCATCCATGCTATAAATTGTCTACCAGAAATCCTGCTACATTATCCTGGCCGTGTCATTAACTGTTACTATTTATTGAGTGTTAACAGTGTGCTGGGAAATGTGAAGAGTGCACTGTATACCTCACTTGTTTCATGTGAGGAAACAGATGTGGGAAGTTTGAGTTGGGTGTTCTAGGGATTATAGCATGAGGTTGTAGCTCCAAAATGTCTACATTTCAGGTTACAAATATTTTACTCTCTTCCAAAGAGGGACAAATAAAGTGACAGAGCTATATATAACAAATTTTTCCAGGCCACGAAGTGGTTTGTAGAGAATTAAGGAATTGTGACACACTATGTTTTGGTCTTCTAGGAGCGTGTTCTTTTTTAAGAGCCAGATAACCAATTAAGGGAACCCATATGGCAAAGTGGAAGTCTGTAGTATGTAGTACATTTTAGAAAAAAATTGTATGTCTAGTGCCCTACATTTTAAAAATTATTATAAAAATTACAAGTCAAGAAGAATATAACTTAACACATTGCATTGTCTTGTTATAGTCACTTTTCTAAAAATAGATATTCTTTTTTTAGGTCCAGATCACATAGCAAGAATCCTAAAAGGTAGGTATTATTATGCAAGTTAGGTATAAATAGTGAAGTTGTATTTTTCAAAGGCAGTTTTTATAGATTGAATACCTTAAAAATTTATGAGGATAAATTATTACTGTTTCTTTGGTAATTCAAGTTTGACCATTGTCATCCGAGGAGAAACTAGTCAGAAGGCACTCATGAATTACAACTTAGTTTTTATTAGAGTAAAGTTATATATACTATCCTGGAATTATAGGGGAAAGCTAAAAATATTCCCAAATATTTCTTAAATCTTTTTTAGAAGGTCAGTAAGGACGGGGATTTAGCTCAGTGGTTCCACCACCTGCCTTGCAAATGGAAAGACCCGAGTTCGATCCCCGGTACCAAAAAAAAAAAAAAAAAAAGTAAGTATGTAACAGGATTTAAGAAACAACAGTCATGATGTAAGTTGTACCTATTGAAAATATAAGTAGGTTAGCTAGTTCAGCTTTTGAATGTTTTCCACAGTAGGTTAATGGAAACTAAAATGTTTCATGTGTTGGGCCAGGGATTTAGCTCAGTGGTTTCGCCACCTGCTGTGCAAGCGCAAGGACCTGAGTTTGATCCCAGGTGCCAAAAAAAAAGGTCTATAATGTGTGTTCCAATTTTGCCTTTTTGTAAATTTATTACTCATCTCTTTGTATTGTGATCACAAAAGGCTTCCAAAGGGGCATTATTAGCCTTAAAGAGGAAGAGGAAAAGATTATACTTTCCTTTCTTCTCTTTTCTTTTCTTTCCTTTTCTTTTTTTTCTTTTCTTTTCTTTCTACCAGGGATCAAACTCGGGTCCTTGGCCGCTTGCAAGGCAGGCGGCGGAACCACTGAGCTAAATCCCTGGCCCAATATACATTCTTTATTTTGACTTTCACTGTTCATATTTAGGGGCTTTTTCAACCTTTATTTGTAGTTTTTCTAGTTGAGAAATTTTTTCTAAGAAAAGGAGAAAAATATGTTCCCCTTCATTCTTTGTTTCTTCACTTGCCATTCTTCTCTTTGGGCTTTGCATCAGAAATCCATTCTCGCCTAGAATGCCCTTTTTCATTCTCTTCCAAGTCCCCACCATTCCTCTTGTTCACATTAGATCTTTTTTTTTTTTTGAAACCTCTGCTGAGTACTCAAAAATAATAACTATTTTCCAAGAACTTTTCCCTAAAAATAAAGAACCTTTCTTACAAAAGAGAAACCTTATATTTCTGTTAGCCTCCCCTTAGTACTTTTTTAAACTTTTAAGTGGTATTTTTTGCTTAAAACAGTAAAACAAAAGCTGGCTGTAACCCCTTCACTCTGAGAGGCTTAGCTGGGAGGATTGCACATTTGAGGCCA
Source organism: Heterocephalus glaber (assembly GCF_053883595.1). Classification (NCBI taxonomy): domain Eukaryota; kingdom Metazoa; phylum Chordata; class Mammalia; order Rodentia; family Bathyergidae; genus Heterocephalus; species Heterocephalus glaber. The sequence continues at coordinate 28,179,561 of NW_028258153.1, forward strand.
GCATGGATAATTTAAATTTAGCAAGATCCTATCTCAAAAAAGGGATGGGATGTAGCTCAATCCTAAGGCTCTAGGTTCAATCCCCAATACTGTGGGGGTAGGGGACACTAGAAAACTAAAAGGTAGTAATAAATAGACCAGTTATGTTAGCTAATTTTTATTATGAGTTTTACATAGAATGTCTTTAGATTCTTTGGCCAGAAATTTAACATCTACCACCCTAGTCTCCCACTGACCGGTCTCATTTCCAACCTTGTCCACTCTTCTCCTCTACCTCAGTCTGTTTTTCACACATTAGCCAGAATGACCCCTTTTAAAAATGAAATAGATTCCTGTTCTGTGTGTTTAAACTGTCCAAGAGTTTTTCATTTCTTCATAGGAGAAGTCAGAGTCCTTTCCATAGCTTTTAGATAAGATGATCATGAGCCAACTTGCCGTGGGATACTTACTTCTGGTTTATGTTTGTTTTCTCAGAATATCTGTTAATAGCTCGTTTTCACTTTATGTAACTTATTATTCAGAGACCCCTGTTTTGAGTGTTGCATTTCTTTGTCATTCTCCTCCTGGCCTCTCATGTTACTCTCCTTCACTTGTTTCATTCATCCAGACTGTATCCTCTGTTCCTCAGCATGCTGAGGCTTCTCCTGCCTCAGGCCTTGCATCAGTATACTCTTTCCTAGATGGCAGCAGTGCTTATTCCTTTCTTTCCATCTTTATTTCAGCATCATGCTATCAGAGAAACTTCTACCATTTCTGTATAAAACATGACCGCCGTTTTCTATCCAGCTTTACCTTACTTTACCAGGCAGAGATCTGTATACATTCTAGACTGTAAGCTCTCAGGGACCAGGGACTTGGTTTTATTTGTTGCTCAATCTTCCCTTGTAGCTAAAACAGTGCTATAGGCACCCAGTAAAATATATTTTGAATGGATGAATAATTGGAATTTTTAAAATAGCAAATAAAATTATACATTGAAATAAGTAGATTCATAATAGCTCTCAAAATGAATAGTTAAAGCAAATATCATTTGATAAAACTGTATTGAATGACATTCTTTTCTCTGCTCCTTTTTGCAAGTATTTTATTCAGGTATAGAAATATTCTGTTCAAGTGTGATTGACACTAGGTCTATAATATGCTGTTCTTTGCCATGTTCATGTTAACTTATGTTTGCTCAGTTCATGTTAACATGAACTGAATACTTTTAAATTTCATTTGTAACAAAATAATCATTTGAAAATGTTTAATGTATAAACGATATCACCCAAATAATGTCCTTTTCAGCCTACTGTATTGAATTGCGAGAAACCATTGCAGTCTTACATGCTTAATAGGATTTAAGAATTTTAACCATTTTATCAAGGTATAATTTATATACCATATAATTTACTCATTTTAAGTATGAGTGATTTCAGTAAATTTAAAGTTCTGCAGTCCAACTTAGAATATTTTCATCACCTTTTTTTTGTATGACCTTGCCTACTAAATTTTGATTAAAAAGGATGTTTAAATTTTTTTTAAAAAGTATTACAATAAAAGACACATGGGGACTGGGGATTTAGCTCAGTGGCTATGCTCCTGCCTGGCAAGTGCAAGGTCCTGAGTTCGATTCCCTGTACCAGAAAAAAAAGACACATGGCCATTAATCCACCTCAGAATATTCCCCCCTTGCTTTTTACTTATCCCAACATTCTTTTTATTTTTTATACTTGAAAGTAAATAATACATTTTAATTCACCATGCTTAAGACACTATGTCTTAAGCTTAAAGATATACAAAAATATCTATATCAACTCAATATTTTTATATTAAACACTGCAGATACATAATTCAGATATTTAAGTGATTTACTGAAAAACAGCATATGTACTTCAGGATATCTGTCTGGGATTTAATTTTTGGAAATTTTACAGAGAAATATTGACCTCAAGGTTTCTGTATTAATTATTCCTACAGGACTCTACGTAAGAAATTTTCACAAGATTTTCAAAATAGGCTTACATATTATCCCAACATTCTTGCCACTTTCCAAAGCAGTTGTGGAAGTCCTCTTTCCTCGGTGTCTTTACAAAGTGTGATTTAAAAAAAAAAATACAGGGAATACTGCTGCTGAGTGCCATCCAGCAGAAAGGCAGGCTCATAAAATCATTATGGTGTGTCCCCATCCACCTTATTCACCAGATCTGGCACTGTGTGACTCTTGGGTCTTCCTTAAAAATGACCGTGAAAGATAAACGTTTTGAATTGATTCAGGAAATGGAAGAGGTCCTGACAGTGCAACTAAGGACACTCACCAAAGACTTCCAGAACTGTGTCAGAAAGTGGCAAGAATAATGGGTTGTGTTTGAAACAAGGGGGGGAGTATTTTGAGAATGATTAAGGGAAAATGTATTTTTTAATTTATTTTTTAAAAATTTAGTAAATGTTCACCTTTTTTCCTCTCATGCCTCTTAATGCTAAGCAAATGTTCTGCCACTGAGCAACATCCCCAGCCCTTTATTTTGAAACCTGGTCTTGCTAAATTGTTCACCTGCCGCTGAGAGTCCAGCAACTGCATTCATCTTCCTATCTTCTGTCATTCTTTAAAGAAAATTGCATGCTTCATTCTCGTCTTGTTTTCTCTCACGTTTCTGTCATCTGCATGCCATCTTTACCTTTGTCACACACACATACCCACACACAAGTTAGTTGTGACCTGGTTAAGGCCATGGAAGTAGTTTTTCTTCTCAACTACTATGTAGTTGTTAGCAATACTTTTTTTTTTTTTTAACCAATTTAGGTAAAGTTCTCTGAAGTAATTTTTGCATGTTTTTTTTTTTTCCTTCCAAATTATGTGCTACTTGGAGAACTGTCTCATATTTTGCGACTAGAATCTTTTTTTGGTACCAGGGATCAAACTCGGAACCTTGCGCTTGGGAGACAGGTGCTGGAACCACTGAGTTAAATCCCTGGCCCCTTTTTTCTTGGTGTTTTTTTTTTTTTCTCATTATGTTTTGATTATTCTGTGATTTGGCATACTGTAGGCATTCCACACTTTCTGTTGTCACAGCCTTTCTAATTCAGACAGAGTAATTTATCCTAAATAGTATATTTTATCATACCTTTCCTGTTCATATCCATTGGGTATATACTTAGTTCCTAAAGTATACTAAAAATCTTATTTTAATGAAATTAACTCATAAAGCATTTAGATAATATAATTCCTGGCCTATAGTAGTAGTACAGATTGTTGCCTTCATTTTTCTTCTATATTCCCGGTATAAATTTATACAATACTAATTGACCTCTAAGAATTAGTGTTTTAATTTTTGTTTTGAAGTCTTAGTGTATAGTTGTTATCACACCAGAAATTTAGTATACATTTAGTTGCCTCGGAATAGAATTGATACAAGGTTACTAGAGAATATTTTTAAAGAGAGGACTATAAAAAGAGATGTAGTGCTGACAGTGAAAATGAAGTCAAAACTTGTCGTCTTGTAGATCGAGGTCCAGAGAGCATCGCAGACACCGATCTCGCTCCATGTCTCGAGAACGCAAGAGGAGGACGCGATCCAAGTCTCGGGAGAAACGCCATCGCCACCGGTCCCGCTCTAGCAGCCGTAGCCGCAGCCGCAGCCATCAGCGAAGTCGACACAGTTCTAGAGATAGGAGCAGAGAGCGGTCCAAGAGGAGGTACTGACGTGCCGATCGGAGGATGTGGAGCTACCTTTATGTTTAGCCTGTTGTTTGCTTATGTTACTTAGGGTTAGACTTTAGATTATTGGTTTGAACTTGCACCTGGTGATATGTACACATTTGTGTGTGGGTGTATACATTTTTTTCCAGATTATATTGGTAGTTCAGAAAGATTTACATGTGAGCCCAAATAAGAAATTGGAACTGATATGTGCAGAGGTTATTATTGCTTTTCTCTGCTTAGTATGTCTTGGGAAAAAAAGTATTTTACAGGCAAATAATTTTAGGTATTCGTAACTCTTGAATTTTTTCAATATGTATTAACACAGGGGCTCTGAGAAGTCTTTTCATTAAGAGTTGTTTAGCTTTGTTTGACTGTTTTCCAAATTTATTTGAGCTGGTACACGTTTAGAGATGACACATTCTAGTATATTACTTATATGCGATAGGTAATTGTTGTATGTACAGCTTGGAGGGGCAGGTTCAGAATTTTAAGGAAGCTATAAGACTTCTTGATATAAAAAACTCCAAGGTTGTAAGGCAGGCAGACATTGGTAAGGTATACTCAAAGACCTGAATATCTAGTGAGAGGAGACAAAGAATGGTGGAGGAGTTTAATCCTCACAGTCTGTACATACTAAGCTCCCAAAACTTCTCAGGTCACATTATAGCCCTTAAACCAGGTAATTTCTGTGGAACATAAATCATATGCAGTTTGCTTTGTTTTCCTTGACAGCTGTTCTTAAATATATTTAGGATAAACTTTTTTTTTGAGTGCTTAATACTTACTAGTTTTACATTTTCTATGGATTATTCTACATAGTCTGTAATAGAATCCATAGAAACCTGTCTTTATTTGTTGGACTCTCAACTGCCCATACCCTGAATTCACTCACAAGCTGAATGCTTTATAGGGCCCCAATTGGTATTTTATTTCTTATATTTCTAGCCTTTTTGTTAGTCCTTATGATGACTAATCAGTGAAAATTGTATGCTTCCTACTGCACTAGGGTTAGTAAACAAAATAAAGAAATGTAACATAGTTGAGCACCCATATTCAGGTTGCTCTAAGAAGCTTGCTGTATGAGTTAGAACACAGGACTGACATTGGACACCAGATTATAAAGTGCTGACCTGGATCCGATAGGGTAAGTGATGCAGGTCTAGATGAGGGAAATGCCAGGGTGACCCAAAATGGCTTCAGGTCATCAGTGAAACTGGAATTAATTGGATGTAATTTAAACAGATAGAACATATAATTATAGGCTGCTTGTCTCACACTCTTGAAACTGGATTTTGGAGGCCACGTTCAGAGCAGTGTCTAGAAATAAGCATTTCTTAAAAGTTCTGTGTAAATCTTAATCTGTACATTAAATTTTGAGAATCATGCAGCTAGGTGATGAAGATCTAGACAATTTCTTGTGTGGACCTGCCCAATTGTCATTGTTTCTGGTGTTTGTGAACTCTTAAATGTCTATTGGTGGTGGAGATGGGAGGGATGGGCGAGGAGTCTCATTCTCTGAGATTGTGTGATCTGAGTCCCTGATGCTTCCTGCAATTGTGAAGTTGTATAGGAATATTTTCCACCGTACTACGTGACACCCATCACATCTGAGACTTCAGCATGTTCACAAAGAGGCCTATTTTTGTAAAACTATTAAAAGTTTTGCTTTTCTAAAGAGCACCTCTCATCTTTGAATTCAAATTACTCTTTTGAAACATAATTTTTACCAAAAATTAGCAGGTAATTGGTATTAAAACCTGTTACATGTAACAAATTTTGCAACAAATGCGGATTTAATTTTTGAAGGCAAAAGTTCCCATTAGAAGTCTTTGTGTTTTGTTGTTCTCCTGCCTGTACTGGGAAGCACTGGTCTCTGGTATAGTAGATTGTCACTGTGACCTTTCCTTGGACCCCGTTCCCTAGGCCAGTGAGGACCACTTGCAGCTTTCTGCTTGCTCTGTTCAGACATGGACAGTGCAGCCTTGCAGAGTCAGACCACATGGGCCCAGTGGCCCTGGCCAAGTAAGGGTGTTATGTCACCTGTCTACTGAGTAGAGATAGTGTTTGCTTTATTAGGATTATTGGTAGTGCTAGTAAGAAGTGTATACAGACTACTACGTGGCACATTGTAATTGCTCACATAGCGTTAGTTGATGTTCATCGCAGTTATTTTTCAGTTCTCATCGCTGGGACTTACCAGCTTTCAAAGTCTTTATTCTTAGGTATCATTTCTATGATCTTTCTTTATATTCCATTCCTACAAAGGCGATAGATGGAGCTAGTGTAGACTTGGAATCACTAGACTTGCATTTTGATGTTTTTTTTCCAACATCTTTTTTAAATTAAGCTTATTAAAACCTTAAGCAGAATGCTCAAACTTAATATTAACCTTTCAGTCTTTTTTAATCCTCCTGAACTGTATAAAATTGAGTATATTATTATTTTGCTGCCTTATGTTTTCCTGAAAGTATTACTTATTTGGGGCTGGGAATGTAGTTACGCAGTAGAATACACACTTAGCCTATACCAGGCCCTGGGTTCAAACTCCAGCACCAAAAAGAAAAGTGTTATTCAGGTCTTGGCAGTGCCTCAGATCTTAATTTTAAATGTGGGTTGAGATAATTATGTAAAAGTTCTCTATCACCTGTAAAGAACCAAATAAATGTAATATTTGTTACTCATTAATTTTACATGTTGAAAATATAGGAGATTCTATATTTATTCGAATTTCATAACATCCTTTGGTTTTTCTTCTAACTGAATCTGATATGAGCTTGGTTTCTTACCTTATTGAAGATGGATATGGGAACAGGGATGGCAGTATTAAGTCATGGTTAATCAAGATTTATTAGCATGGATTAACTTTTTCTGTCTTCCATTGTGGTTTTAATGAGTTAACTCAGGAGGAGTAAAGCAAAATTTTAAATTAACAAATGGTTATATAAGGCCATATTATTGACTGTTTTCTCTTAGGTAAGTTAGATGTTGGCAAACTATTGCCTACAGGCTAAATGAGGCCTGTAGCCTGTTTTTGTACAGCCAGCAAGCTATGGATGGTTTTACATTCTTAAAGGTTGGTAAACAGAAGAGGAAGAACAGTACCACAGAGACTGTGACCTGCAGCACCTCAGATATTTACTGCCTGGCCAGAAAAAAAACAGAAAAGATTTGCTGACCTATTATGTTACTGATTTCAATTCAATTTGGAATCTGTTCTCATATATTTTTTAAAAATCCAGTAATACCTTTTACTTTTTAAAGCTATTATCTATATTATTTTTATATTAATACCTTTTTATGAATTGAAGCTTTATAGTTATCTCCAAGATACTAAAAATATCTTGTAAGTTATTTTAGCTTAGACTTTTTGACAGTATTTGGGATTGAACCTGGGGCCTAACACATGCTAGGCAACCAGTCTACCACTGAGCTATACATCCCCAGCCCTTTTTAAGTTTTTTGTTTTGTTTTTGGTACCGGGGATCGAACTCGGGTCTTTGCGCTTGCAAGGCAGGCAGCAGAACCACTGAACTAAATCCCCCGCCCTCTTTTTAAGGTTTTTAATTTGAGACAGGGTCTTGCCAAGTTGCCCAGGCTGGCCTCAAACTTGTGATCCTCCTGCTTCAGCCTCCAAGTAGCTGGGAATACAGGCATTGCCACCATCTGTGCTTGGCACTTACTGTTTTTGGCCCTTAGCTATTTGTTGCCACCCATCTTCCTTTTTTAGTGCCTTTATCCACTACAGTGTGTTCTTTTCTGTCAGAAAACTGGCTCTGTCTTGGCTGTATTCTAATATATTTCTTCAGCTATCTGTAGCATAATATTTATCCTATTCTTTCATTTGGATTTTGGGTTTCCCAACATATTTTGCTCCTCAAATTAATATTTTTCAGATCCTCAAAAGAAAGATTCAGAGACCAAGACTTAGCATCACGTGACAGAGACAGGAGTTCAAGAGACAGATCACCTCGTGACCGAGACCGAAAAGATAAGAAGCGGTCCTATGAGAGTGCTAATGGCAGATCAGAAGACAGGAGGAGCTCTGAAGAGCGCGAAGCAGGGGAGATCTAATTAGCTGTGTACATCCCTTCAGTCCTTAAGCTTCCTATGGAGTCACATACTATCGTTTAGTTTACAGCTGTTCAGGGTAACAATGAGCAGTTTTAGACACCGATTCAAGATTCAGCCAGGCTAGATGTACAGTATCTAACTTGATCTGAATTGAACCTGTTTTCTTTGATGAAGCCTAAAACTACATCCATAGTTTCTGGTGAACCTGTAATACAGTTCTGAAAGTACAGTTTTATATAATAAGACACTGATCTCTCTATTCTTTCAAGTAGGAGTGATAGTGAATGAATTGTTACATGCCTTGGGATTTTTTGAACATTTGTAAAATGCTGTCTTCCTTTCTACTCCAAACAGCAGCAGCTTTCGGAATTTTTCTTTTTAATTCTTCCTGTGAGTTTTGTATCCCCTAATACCTGCACTCTCCAACTTTAAGAAGGGGGTCAGGGAAGCAATATATCTTCTGAGGTTCTATTCCCATTATTAATTACTAGCTCGTTAACAGTTCAGAACATTTATACTGGAATGTGTGCTAGAGAAATTGAAAATACTGGGGTTTTTTTGTTTGATGGTGCCTATTTAGAATTGGAAATTGAACAGCTGTTGCATTACATACTTTTGCTTTTTTATTGAAATTTTAAAATCAGACTTGTCTTGATTTTTCTGTTCCATTGAATTGCTATGTTCAGGATGTTCTGAGGGGGTGGGGGCAGGGACTCTTTCATAATAAGCACTTGTTTTATTTTGTGTGTGTGTGTGGAGTAAAAACTACATCCTTATTGTAAAAAATAATAATAAAATGAAAAACAATCACCACCACCATTAAACTGTAACTTGTCTAGTAAATTGTCACTAGAACTATTTGCTGTGGGTATTTCCTGTATTGTTACATTCTTTTTTTTGTTCTGGGGATCAAACTCAGGACCTTGCACTTGCGAGGCAGGCAGCGGCACTACTGAGCTAAAATCTCCAGCCCTCTGTTAACATTTTTTTAAAATTTTATTTTACTGGTACATTTTAGGTATACAATATGACATTCATCATTAGAAATTTGTACCTTTACGTAATCTCTCTTGGTTCTTATTTTGTCCCCATTCCCCTGCCCTCCCTTCAACCCCTCCATCCCTGTTTACAAAGACTTTGTTTCCATTCGTTCATTTTCTCATATTAATTCCATTCCCTTCTTTCCTTTCCCCTCCCCCTCCCACTTCCCCTTCACCCCTTTTCTTCCTATTTCACGTTATCTATTATACCTTTTAGTCCTTATTTACACTTTTTTTTTTTTGGTACCCGGGATTGAACTCAGGTCCTTGCGAGGCAGGCAGCGGAACCACTGAGCTAAATCCCCGGCCTATTTACACATTCTTAACAGCCCCTTACTATGCAAGGCACCAAAGGAAATAGACTTGGAAAGAGTCCACATAAACTGTTGTTCCACCTGGGCCTCGCTGACTACTTTCCAGCTAGCTACTTCAGGGCTGTCTGTAACCTCCTCTGTAGAGAAAGAATGGACTTGGAGAAGCATTTGAGGGCTTTCTTCTTGTTTTGGTTTTCTTATTCAATAAACCTGAATAAAAACAGTATGTAACCAACATAAGGAAACTAGCAGTTTCTGTATTAAAGAGCACTAGTGATAGAACAATAGTTGGTAGGTATCACTTCTAAGTCTAAAAATTCTGAGGAACCAAAAGTATAAAATTAGTGTAAGTGTAATTAAGATCACTCTCTAGAGCTATTTCTTTGACAGATTTGATGTGACAGAGGAATATAGGCCTCTGTGAATGTGAGAACAGAAAGCCAGTGCCCTTCTAAGTGAATCAGTTTACGTCAGAAGGGACGCTGGTGTTCCCAGTTTACCAAATGAGGCCTCATTACCAGGTTTACTGTCATATTTATAGAGTTCCATCTGAGAGACCTGTCTGCATCAGTGGCCCACTTCTCTTGTCTATTTTTGGTTGCAGAGGAATTGTTTTGTATCTCTTTAGTTCTTGGTAGTCTATGCTGTTGTCCCAAATCCTTACAGGCATTTTGAATTTAGCACCTTGTACGATCAAAAGGTTTAGCAGTGGTAGAAGGCGCAAGGAAGGACATCTGGGATCTGACCCACTGTAGTTTATGATGTATCTAGTTAGATCATCTCTAAAGCACACTTTTAAGTCATGTTTTCTCATTGTTTGTACAGTTAGAATTGAGTACTTACTACAGTAACACACGTCTGTGTGACCAGCTCTTACTGCATTTGGGACTTTGGGGCAGGACTGGCCCTACCCCCAACAAGAGTGATAGCCACCGTGCACACCACCGTCCTGGGGCTCTGCACTGCAGCAGATCACTTCATCTGGCTCTTTGCACAACTCTTTCGCTTGGGTACTTCTAGTATTTAGATTTTGGGATAAGCAATCTACATTTTAAATAGTCTATGAGACAGCTACTTTGATTTAGAAGAACCCTAAGAGCAAGTATCTTTCTCATAAAAAATATTTTGTACTTCTGTGATAGCTGGTGGCTGTAGTAGAAAAGATAACTCTAAGTTTGGTCACATCTGCAAAAACCTTTGACCCTGTAGAGTAAAAAACATGCTATTTTTACCTCCAGCAGAGTTCCCTTCATTTTGCTGTTACTTATCACTTTCCAGAGCTGCTTTGCTGAGCTGTAGCAGCAGCTGCAACTGAGACTAAAGCAGAAAGTCTCATTGTCAGGTAGACTGTGTGAGTGGTACTGGGGAGCAAACCCAGGGAGCACCACGTCACATCCCCACCCTTTTTTATTCCGAGATAGGGCATCAGTCCAGGTTTGGTTCCAACATGCCAATCCTTCTGCCTCGGCTTCCTGAGTAGCAGGGATTAAAGATGCTTACCACTATGCCCAATTAGTAGCTTTTTTTTTTGTACCCGGGACTTAACTCAGGACCTTGCACTTGCAAGGCAGGTGTAGTGCCACTGAGCTAAATCCCCAGCCCAGTAGCTTGTTTTTATTTATTTATTTTTTTGGTACTGGAGATCGAACTCGGGTCCTTTCACTTGCAAGGCAGGTGGTGGAACCACTGAGCTAAAATCCCCGGCCCTGTAGCTTGTTTTTAAAAGAAGTTTTAAAAATCTCTTACTAGGCCTAAAACAAAGGTTAATTTATCTTGTTTTTGATGGTGGTGGTGGTGGTTTAAGCCTAGGACCTTTGTGCTCAGCTGTATCACCAGCCCATCCCTCACCCTTTTTTTTTTACTTTGAGGTAGGATCTTCCTAAGTCACTAAGTTGCCTAGGCTAGGCTTGTATTTGCAGTCTGCCTCAGCCTCCTGAGGACTGAGATTAGAGGTGCACACTACCATGCCTGGCTTCAAGCTCTTTTGTTCCTCAAAGTTCCATTCTGAATGTGTTTTGTGTTTTAGTATTGGGAATTGAACCCAGAGCTACATCTCCAGTTTTTTATTTTGAGACAGTGTCACTAAATTGCTGAGTTCAGGTTAGCCATAAGATGGCTATCCTCTTGTCTCAGCCTCAAAGAGTGCTGTGGGATTATAGGTGTGTATCACCATTCCTGGTTTGAGTCTAATATCTTTCAACATCAGCACATTGAGCCACAGTCAAGTATGTGTTGGATGGACTCTTACCATTCAATTTAAGTACTTCTTTCAAAGAAATTTTTAGGTAGTGGCCCGTTGATGTTAGGGGTTTTTTCTTTCAAATAAATTCTGATAATTAGAATAAAAATTTTTTTGGAGACGGCCTCACTACATAGCCTAGGCTGGCCTTGAACTCAATATATATTATCTATATATGTAGCTTAGGCTGGCATCAGACTCACAGTGATCCTCCTGCCTCAGCCTTCTGAGGGCTGGGACCATAGGCGTGCGCCTACATGCCGTTTATAGGTTTTTTAAACTTGAGAACTCTAAGAAAATATTATAGTTTTCAAACATATCTCCGGTGCATTTGAGTGCTAGGGTTAAACCAGCTATAAACTATTGAAACATGTCCCTTCACATGGTCCTCAGCTGCTGTTCTGAGCCGCTGGAGTGCCTCCTGGCAACTCCAGGCCATCCCACTCTGGAGAGAGATCTTTGGTCTGCTACAGCCTGCAGTGCTGACATCAGTATTTTGAAAAGCATCTTTTGGGTTGCATGTGTGAAAAAGCAAAGCAGTTTACATGATTTAATTATGTCTTAGCTTTTGATAATATTCCCTATGGTATAAGTAAGGTAATATAAAATTGCCTCCTTTCAGTGTGTTTTTCTTTCTTTTGCTGGTTCTTGAGGCTGGAGAGGCCCAAGCAGACAGGTTTTTTGTTTTTGGCTCAGGCCAACCAGGACCAGGCAGGAGAGTGCTGGGGCCGCAGATGGTCAGGGCTTTGGGGGCTCTGGAATCTGCAACAGATGTTTCTGAGCTGTGAGGGCCACCTGTGTTCTCTAGGTTCAGCAGAAAGCTCAGGTTATCAGAGGTTCTGGAGTTGCAGGCATGCCTTGGGGGTTAGCCTCAGCTTGCACTCATCATGGTAGGATTTAGCTAAAAGCAAGGCACTGAGACTTGCATTTGGGGCTGTCAGTCCTGCAAGGCTCCAGATGAGGCTGGACAGGGGAATCCAGAGGCTGTCACCAGCACCAGAACCTGCTCTAGCTCTCCTCAGCTCCCAAATGCAGTGCCCTCCTGTCCTGAGATGCTGTCAGCTAACTGTAACCAAAGACCCAGCTCAGCTGGGCTTAAAGGGCTAGTGGAGTTATTCCTAAGCAGTGTCTGGCTTCCTTCCTGAGCATAGTGTTTATGAGACTCACCTGTGTGCTGTATCAAGAGTCGTTCTTTGCTTTTTTTACCTGGGTAGAATCCATTGTGAAGAGGTACTCCAATTATCCATGCACCGTTTTTGCTGATGTTTACTGGCTTCTTGTATGTTTTCCTTAGCAAGGTGTCTTTTCAGATCTTTTCCAGGGTCTGCACTCTTAACTCCCACTCTACCTTGTGCATTGATTATCTTTGAGTCTTATCTGTGGAACAGAGAGGAAGATTCCTGTAGCTCAATTACCTCTCCCTACTGTCCTTTACCAGAAGCCCAGGCTTCTCCACCCTGCAGTCCGATTTTAATGCAGTGTGGAAGTTTCCACTCTAATAACCTGAGCCTACTTACAACAGCCATCACCCCTCCTGTGACTGGCAGTTTCCAGTGTGGATCGGTTGTTCTGGTGTGGTGAATTGAGGATGCGTGAGCTAAGAGCTCCCAGTGGCTGTGTGCTACCACATTACTGAGAGCAGATAAAGTAGCCACCAGGAGAAGGAGTGACAGACATTTGAAGAGAAGTAGAGTCACAAATCATTTCCCCTTTCTGCTTAGGCTACTTAGAATTGACTTTGTTACCTGGAACCCAAGAGTCCAAACTGACTGCCAACTTACTAGGTCATTGCAAGGGTTAAATTGGAACACAGCAAAGCTGCCTGAAGCAGTAGCTGTTATGTTCCCAGGTGGATGAAGCCCCACAGCTGGAACACCACGCATTATTGCTATCTGATGCCCCCACTCACCCTGGAGTATCCTTGAGTCCTCAGAGACACATACACCTTAGTCCATGCCACACATCCCCAAGCGAGGAAGCACCTTGACCACTGCTGGTCATAGCTGTACTGGACAGTACACCTGTAGGACCTTGGGAAGTGATGGGTGACATGTGTGAAGAGGGAGGCCACTGTGTAGAATTGACTGGTCCAGCCATCTGCAAGACCTGCTGCAAATATTCTAAAGCTTTTTTATAAGGACAACAGTATGTTTGACTAGAATCCACTCACATGATCTCATTTTTTTGTTGTTGGTTTTTTTTTTTTTTGGTTTTTCTTTTTTTGTGGTACCGGGATCAAACTCTGGACCTTGCACTTTTGAGGCAGGTGGTGGAACCACTGAGCTAAATCCCCGGCCCCACATGACCTCATTTTAACCTCATCATCTGTAAATACCCTTCTTCACCTCCTCCTCAAGCACTAGAGATTTTTTTTTTTTTTTTGAGATAGGGTCTTGCTAAGTTGCCCAGATTGGATTTGAATTGTGATCCTCCTGCCTCAGCGTCCCACAGAGCTGGGATTACAGGTGTGCATCCTGACATCCAGTTCCTATTTCTAAATAAGGTCACATTATAAATAGTGCTCAGTTAGGACTCCAGCATTTTGGGAAGGAACCTAATTCAACCCCTAAGAGCAGGCTCTCTTGTAGTGCTGCTGTCTTATTTGTAAGACTCTTATCTAGCAGTCTGTATGCTTCTCAAACCAACAGCTGTGCACATTATTTCTAAGGATAGCGACAGCTCTAGATTTAAACTAGTGCCAACTGATTTAAACTGGTGCTTTAAACTGCTGCCAGTTGGTCGGACTGGCTGAAGCACATAGTAGAAGATGACCAGTTTAGAAATGCCAGGAGACCTCAGCCTTCTCTGCTGTCCCTCCCCAGACCTAACTACCAGTGGCAAGGCAAGCAGGAAGAGAAGCTCAGACTTTAGCATGGGTGAAACCAGGAGACACTGGAAATCTTTTGTCACAGAAGTGTGAGGAAAGGACGGGAACACCACATGGGTGTGGGAAGATGGCTAGAGTTCCCAGAGGAAGCCAGGGAGCAAGGCATGCTGGGATCGAAGGTGGAAACGGCAGGGCCTGGAGGAGAAGTCATGCAGATGAGCCTTGCTTGCAGGACGCCTCTGTTGGTGAGGTTGGGTGGTGGGCAGGGTGCAGCAGTATAGTGTGACCTGCATGGACTCAGGTGACAGTGGACAAGGGAAGGCCAAGTCTCCACTCCCACACCTCTCTGTCCTAACAGGACCTGCTGCCTGCAACATAGTCTGGGCCCCTCCCTGTTTGGAGGGCAGGTACTGCGCATTAAACCCAGGGCTCTGTGCATGCTGAGCAGGTGCGTTACCACTGAGCTGTTACATCCCCAATCCTTTTTAGGACAGGGTCTCAAAGTGTTGTCCTTGTGATCCTCCCACCTCAGCCTCTTAAGTAGCTGGGATTGCAGGTGTACACTACTATGTCCAGTCCCAAGGCCCTTCCAAGCATCGACTCCTTTCATATAGGTAGTCTAGACTTGCCTCATTTAAAGTTGAGTGATAATCAGGAGCCAGTCAGGACCTAGGCAGACTGTAACTAAAAAGGAAAGGAACAGAGAAAGTTAATAACAAATAAAATTTACATCATTAGTAAAATGATGCTTAGAAAGAGATGGAAATTTTTTATCAAATATGGCCATAAGGTCTTAGCACATACTGAAACCATTGACTGATGAAAGAGGGTATAAAAATCCAAATCACAATGCAGCCATACCACACCCACCAGAACGGCTAAAACGAGAAAGAGCACCAGGAGTCAGCCGGAACATGGGGCTACAGCATTCATGTGCTGCTCCTAGCAGCGCAGACTGGCAGTACAACCACATTGGAAAATAGATTCACACCTATAAAATCCAACCTAATTGACCTGGGTGTGATGGCAAATGTGTGTCATCCCAGCAATTGGGAGACTGAGGCAGGAGGATCCCAAATAGTTGGAGGCAAGCTTGGGCTGTGTGGTGAATTAGTTCAAGGCTGGCCTGAACTACATAGTGAAACCCTGTCTCTAAAACACAAAAAACAAAGCTGGGTTTGGTAGTGCACATCTATAATCCCAGCACTTGGGAGGCTGAGGCAGGAGGATCTATGAGTTCAAGACCAGCCTGGACTACACAGCGAGACCCTGTCTCAAAAAACAAAAACAAAAAAGTAACAAAATTCAGCCTAATACACATATATCCTACTCATATACACATTCAACAAAAAAATTCATAGATATGCTCACCAAGACATGTTCATTGTGCTGTTCCTCATAACCAAACTAGAAACAACCCTCATATCCACCAATGAAAGAACAGGTGAGTAAATTGTGATATAGTCACCCTGAAGTACAATTCACCACCAACAAAAAAAAGTATACCCCCCCCGCCCCCCAAAAAAGGGCCAGGGATTTAGCTCAGTGGTTCCGGTGCCTGCCTTATAAGTGCAAGGTCCCGAGTTAGATCCCCGGTACCAAAAAACAAAAAAAACCCAAAAAGTATATTCCCACAACAAGAAAGAACCCTGAAAACATGTTTGTGCAAAAGCAGCCAGACAGAAAGGAATTCATACTTCTACTTAGAGCTATGGAGCAGGTGTTCAGAACCAGTTAGTGTTTGGGGGGCAGCAGAAGAGGATGCTTCCGGGGTGCTGATTAGACCTATTTCTTGATTTGGTGGCTGGTTACACAGATGAAAATTCATTGAGCTGCACATGTACGATTTGTAACTTGTGCATGCATGTTACATGTATCAGTAAAAAGTAAGTTAACTTTAAAAAAAGAAGTGCCAGGGCTGGGGATTTAGCTCAGTGGTTCTGTTGCTTGCCCTGCAAGCACAAGGACCCGAGTTTGATCTCTGGTACCAAAAAAAAAAAAGAAGTGCCAGTCAGGGCAGGGTGGTGCACATCTGATCCCAACACTCTGGGAGGCTGAGGCAGGAGGACTCCAAATTTGAGACGAGGCTGGACAACTTAGTGATTTAGTGAGGCCTTGCCTCAAAGTGAAAAAAATGTAAGAAGTGCTATGATGAAGCTCAGAGCACAGGCTCTGGGTTCAGTACCCTGTACTGGGGTGGGGGTGCTCTCATGGCCCCACCCCACAACCTCAGGTAACTCTCAGCACCTCCCGAAGTTGCCGGCACCAGTAACTCTTGAGTGCGTGAGTGTGGGGGTTGAGTTTTCCACACATGAAGTTGGGGGTACGTTGAGCTCTAGGCAGATGGCTTTGTGCACAGACAGGGCCTCCTGTTGTGGGGCAAGAGAGGAGTGAGACCAGGAAGAAGGCACCTGTGGACAACAGGCAGGAGAGCCCAGACCGAGGCTCTGCGAGGCCCAGCGAGGCCCAGCCTGCCATCCCCCGTTTCTGGAGTTACTGGCTTCTGATGGCAAAGCCAGGAGACCTGACGACGGGGGTCTTCCTGTCCCCCAAATTTCCTCCTGTGCCGTGACTTTGTGGGGACCTGGCCAGGGCATTCCTCCTGCAGGCTTGAGCCCAGGCAGGGCCTCGAGCATCCCCAGGCTCTGACGGCTGTTCAGGCTGTGACCCAGGTCGCTGAAACTGTCCTTGGCCCCAAGCTGTGGCCCTACCTAGGCAGGACAATCCTTTTTTCTCAAAACGACATGATGAAACTGGGCACTTCGGGGAGGCCCTAAGAGACGGGCAAGAGGCTCAGGTTACATTTGTAGGTGGCCAGCCCTGCTGCTGCTTTCCAGGGACCTGCTAACACCCCTTTCACCCTAGGTGCACCGTGCACTCCTCAGGCTGGCCCATGTGGGTGAGAGGGTACACTGCTCCCCATCATAGGTCCCTGACAATGGCCCCTGCACATGATATGGCCCCAGCCTTTACTGACAGAGAAGCCCACTGTGACCTGTGCAGTTAAGATGAGAAACCAAAAATGTGGGAACCCAGAGAGAAACAGAAAAAAAATGGTGGAAGAGTCACACAGATAAGAAATCGCCCATTGCAGCTATCCTTGGACTTGGAAAGTGATTGAGCACCATGAGGATTAGTCCTGACCCTTGCCTGCCTCTGGAAGGTTCGCAGTGCAGCCCTCTAGGGGATAGCAAGGCCAGGGTCCTCTGCAGTGTATGGTCCTGGGTAGAAAGGGCCTCGCAGGTCCCCCTGAAACAAGGTCCTGGCTCTGAGGCTGTGGGGACCAAACGCACTCTCATACACAGACATCCCACCTCCGCAGATGCTCAGAGCCGCCAGCACCACTGGGGAGCTGGCCCCACCCCACAGTGACTCTGCAGCTCCCCAGTCCCAGCAAACATGGGGCTAGTGCCCTGGGAACTACCCTGGAAGCGACCGTGGGTGAAGGTGGTACAGGCCTAGCTCCTGGGGAAGAGAGGGGAGCCTGTGGCATTACCTTGCCTGAGAGGGCACCCAACGGTATCACCTCCCAGGAGGGCGCAGAGAGAGGGGCCACTGTTGAGGACTGGACAGGGACTGTGTCCTGCATAGAGCCCATCCCACAGCCCAAGGTGGCAGGTGTGACAGCCTGACAGCATCTGGAGGGTGACAGGTGATTTCTGAGAAGTGAATAAGGGAACTCTGGCTATCTGTCCTGCTGTCCCAAATGTGCTTCAAATACAGGAAAGACTATTTGTTTAGGTACGTGACGTGCCATGCTGGAGGTAGCGCCCATCTACCCTAGACCTACAGTCCCAGGACATGTTTGCCTTCCCCTGCGAGGGCCGACACCAGGCCTTTCTGGTGCTTCCCCAGGTGCTGGCCTAACCCTGCTATTGGTCCTGGCCACGTTGTTGACGGATACATCTGTATGCACCAGGAATACCATGTAGACGACATGTTGCTAACTTTCACAGGTCTTTGCTGAAGATCACCCAAAAGGTTCTAGTGGACCCACAACCCAAAGAGTGGGCTGCCAACCCGCAGGAAGTCCAGGGAAATTCCCTCAGGTAGTCTTGGTTGGGTGAGTGTGGCCCACACTGTGACCGACAAGATGCAGGCATGTTGAGCCCCCAGAGAATCACAGCTGTCTGTTGAGTTGCTAGGACCTTCATTTCCGACTTGGCCCAACGTCTTAGGCCATTGGACCACCTGACAAAGAAGGGCACTCACTGGGACAAGGCTCTAAAGAAATAGTGTTTACTCAGGCCAAAGCCTCGGTGACACAAGCATGGTGCTCCATGTGGTCACCCCACAGGCCATTTGAACTGTGACTGAGGAAGGGAAGTGATTTGCTAGCAGAGGAAGGTCACCACAACTGCCCATTGCTGCTGGTCACAGCTGCTTAGGGGCCAAGCAGTGCTTTGCCCTGTGGAGAAACAGCTCCTAACAATGTAGCAGGCCCTCCTGGGACCACAGGCTCTAGGTAGAGGTCCACAGTGTTAGTAAAAACGGCTCCCCAACGAAGAGGGCGGCCAGGGCCTGCTTGCCAGCCTTGTGTCAACTATAGTATGAGACAGGGCCCTCTTAGGTGGCATGCATGTCTCCAGCAGAAAGGACACTTACATCCTCCCTGTTCATAGACTCAGCCCTATACACTACTCTAGACAGAGTGGGTCGGCTACCTGGATGGACTCCTAGGGCTGCTCAACCAGCCACCAATCCTGTATGGGCGGAACCTGGCACAGAATGGAGGAGCCAGGCCCAGCACCTGTGTGACTGACTCCTGGGTGGTCAGGAAAGGGTGGCAGTGTGGACAGGTGAGAGCAACGAGGGGTCAGCAGTAACAGGAGACCATGTGAATGGCAGAAATACAGGCAGACATTTGGGACTGATTACACCAGGGCTAAAGTCACAGTGTCCCATAGCCACTTAGTGACAGTGAGCCTTGGTGCAGACAGATACTCATGCCCAGCCTGCCCTGCGTTCACCCCTGATGAGGCAGATACACGAGGTGTAGTTAAAAAATACAGTGATGCTTAAGTTTTTAAAAATGTATTATATCCCAGCACTCAGCAGGCTCAGGCAGGAGGATCACCGCGAGTTCGAGGCCAGCATGGACTACATAGTGAGACCTTATCTCAAAATATAAAACCAAGGGCTGGGGATTTAGCTCAGTGGCACTGTGCCTGCCTCAAAAGTGCAAGGTCCTGAGTTTGATCCCCGGTACCAAAAAAAAAAAAAAAAAAACACCGAAAAAAAAAAAACCACCAAGATTAAAAATTAAAAAGTAAAAGACACATTGCTATGAATCCCCTCAGAATCCTCCCCCTTGCCTCAGACACACCCCATCATCCTTACCGCTTTCTGAAGCAGTTCTGAAAGTCCTCTTTGCAGATGGGGCACACTGGAAACATGAAACAAGGAGAGCAGTTGATAGGTGCCACACAGATCACACTGGCCACTCCATTGTGACAGTGGCCTCTCATAAACTTAGCTTTCTGAGGGCCAGGGATTTAACTCAGTGCTGCTGCACCTGCCTAGCAAGCAAAAGGTTTCTGAGTTCAATCCCCAGTACTGGGGGTGGGGGTGGGGGTTAGGGCTGGGGATGTAGCTCAGCAGCACAGCACCTGCCTGGCAAGCTCGAGATCCCAAGTTCATTCCCCGGTAATAAAACAAAAAAAGCTTATCATTTCGAAACAGCCAATCAGACCTTGAACATTCAGAGCCTGTGGTTCTTGTGACTAACGTATGGGACCCAAGAACCATTTCCAGTGATCGAGGACCATATTCCAGATTCCCTAACCCAAGAGGACAGAAAAAGAGGGCATCACACAATTTCATCTGCCCTGCAACTTGCAGGGAGCAGGACTTGGGAAAAGTGGCCTCTGGAAGAACAGTGTGTTTGTCTTAGTGTTGCTTTGTGCTGAGGCTCGTCCTCAGCCTGGTCTCGGTGTTCTGGAAGCTGTATGTGTCTGCAGCGAGGGCCTGTTAGCAAAGGGAATGCAGCCTGGTCGGAAAGTAGAGCCCAGTGCAAGCCATGTGCGGATGAAAGTTCCAGGTGCCACCGTGAGCCCAGGGCTCAGTCCCATAGGGACGCCCTCATTTCAAAGTTTTGTTGTCTCAGGTGAGCTTGATGCAGAGAAGATCAAAGACAGAGAAGTGCTGAGAACTAGAGAACACTATGAAGAGACTGGCTGGGGTTCATTTGTTTGTTTTGAGACAAGAGTCTTGTTATTGTAGCCCAGGCTGGCCTCGAATTTGAAGAGATCCTCCTGCCTCAGCCTCCTGAGTGCTGGGATTATAGGCATGGGCCACCATATCTGGCTTTGGTTGGAGTTTTTTGAAACCCTCTCCCCCTAAAAAACTCCAATTTCTAGAAATAAAAAATTGTTGGTATTTAAAGTTAAGCAGGCAAGTTAAATAAATTAGAAACAGTTAAAGAGAATGAAGTGAACTAGAAGATAAATCTGAGGACAAGAAACAGAGTTGAAAAAATGAAAAGAAAGCTTTTGTCCATAAGGTGGGGAAAAATGGTGCGGGGGGCGGGGGGGAGCAGCAAGATGTATCACGTGGCCAGGGATTTAGTTCAGTGTCTCTGCCACCTGTCTCATAAGCACAAGGTCCTGAGTTCGATCCCCAGTACCTCCTCCTAAAAAAAGATATATCATGTACTGGTACAAATTCCCTATGATGAATGTTATCAAAGTTTGTGTCTAAGATGTACCAGTAAATATTTTGCTAAAAAAATATTCAGAGGAAAATGCTTAGAATGCATTATACGGCAATACAGAGATGGAAGAAATGAGAAGGCAGGTGTAGAAGATCCATGTAGACCAGCTGGGTGGGATGGCATACACCTGTCGTCCCAGCACTAGGGAGGCTGAGGCAGGAGGACCACCACAGCTCAAGGCCAGCCAGGACTACATAGAGACCCTGTCTCAAAAAAATCCCAAAAAACAAAAAACATGCAGACCAAGCACCTGTCACAACACCCATCAAGGGGCTCTGTGACCTCTTTTGTGCCATGGATTCCTTCTCAGAATCAGATTTTTAAAAGCAAAAGTAAGGGCCGGGGATTTAGCTCAGTGGTTTTGCCACCTGCTGTGCAAGTGCAAGGACCTGAGTTCAATCTCTGGTACCAAAAAAAAAAAAAAAAAAACCAAGCCAAACTAAACAAATGAACAAAAAACACCCAAGACATTTTATTTTTTATTTTTAAAAAATTTTTTGGTACTGGGAATCAAACTCAGGACATTGTGCTTGCCAGGCAGTCTTGATGTCACTGAGCTAAATCCCTGACCCTCTCAAGACTTTCTTACTTTCTTTCTTTCTTTCCTTCCTTCCTTCCTTTCTTTCTTTCTTTATTGGTACCATGGATTGAACTCAGGACCTTGCAGTTTCAAGGCAGGCCTGTGGCACCACTGAGCTAAATCCCCGGCCCCTCAAGACTTTTTAAACTGGGAAAAACATTTAAATATTTTAGGTCCTAGTTTGAGGGCCCAGTGGTGGTGCAGGTGGCAAGTGGGGGACTAATATAGCCAATCAGTTTTCTTTCTGGGACATAATTTAGTAACAAGAGCAGCAGTATCAGTCCTATTGCTTGGGTGGGTGACTCCACTTTGAGAAATAAGCTCAAGAATATAAAGGGAGGCAAAGGACTAACCCAAAGATAACACAGTGCTATTTATAGGAAAAGAGAAAATAGAAAGTACCCAAATGACCAGCAATTAGGAAGTAACCAGGCAAATTATGAGATGTCAACACAGTGGAAAATTACAGTGCTGTTAAAATTGACAACATGAAGACAGCCAAGTTTTAAAAAAAGGAGAGGGGCTGAGCATGTAGCTTGGTGTTACAGTGCTTGCCTAGCATGGCCAAGGCCCTGGGTTCAATCCCTAGCACTGCACAACAAAAAACAAAAACAACAGAGCATGCCGGCAAATACACATTGTTCA
Source organism: Heterocephalus glaber (assembly GCF_053883595.1). Taxonomy (NCBI): domain Eukaryota; kingdom Metazoa; phylum Chordata; class Mammalia; order Rodentia; family Bathyergidae; genus Heterocephalus; species Heterocephalus glaber. The sequence goes on from NW_028258153.1 coordinate 28,201,671, forward strand.
TAACGATGTCAAGAAGCATAAACTCGGAGCAAGACACAGTGGTGAAGATCTGTAATCCCAATAGTCTGAAAAGCTGAGGCAGGAGGATCACAAGTTCAAGCCTAACCAAGCAACTTAGAGAGACCCTGTCTCAAAAAATAAAAAAGGGCTGGTGATGTAGCTTGGTGCAAAGTCCCTGGGTTCACTCCTTAGTACCATATATACACACAAAAGCACCAGCTACTATGGCTGAGAGTGTGGCTCAGTGGTAGAACACTGGCCTCACATGAATGAGGCCCCAAGTTCAATCCCCAGTGCTGGCAAAAACAGCAGCAGTGTTTATTCACACTGATGGAGGCCACATGTGGAATGGGGTAAATAAGGTCAGTTCTTATTTACTACATTGTTTAAGTTACCATATTGCATAGTTTCTCTTATATGAGGAGCCCAAAGCATAAATAAATTAAAGAGCAAAATAAAAGACAGGATAGGAAACAGGGAGATAGAGATCTTTTGCTAGTGGGAAGGGGACTAAGAGAGGGAGGGGGACAGATGGGGAGGAGAAAGGGATGAAGAAAATGAAGATGTGTTCTGTACATGTATCAACTCACACAATGAATGTGATCATTGCTAAGAAAAATACATGAAGATGGATTTTTTTTTTTTTCGGTACCAGGGATCGAACTCAGGACCTTGGATTTGCGCTCAGGTGCCAGAACTACTGAGCTAAATCCCCAGAAAATGGAAATCATCACCATAGTTCTGCAGTCCTGACCGAGTCTGCTGCCCACACCATCCCCTTGGAGCTACAAGTCTGTTCAGGGCTCAGACAAGGCCACTAAGCGCAGGAGAGCATGGGCCAGGACAGCAGCCCTTGGCTTGGGCAGCAAGGCAGCTGGGCTTTGAGAGCTGCAGCATGGCTCTCTAGACCAGGGAAGCATTTGTGATGAGGCCAGTTACGTGTAAGGCCATCAGCACGTAGTACACACTCAATAAACAGCCTTGCAGCTGCAGAACTGCCTGGCCCAGGGTGCAGCCAGCAAAGTTTAGCTCTGTGTTTAACAGTGGCCTCTTGGGAGGCTTGCAGCACTACCACAATGACCCTGCCTTCTCTTTTTTCCCTTTCTTTCTTCTTTTTTTCTGGGGGGGGGTGCTGGGGATTAAATCCAGAGCCCACTGAGCTAGGTCCCCAGAGCTTTTTTTTTTTTTGGTACCGGAGATCGAACTCAGGACCTTGTGCTTTCGAGGCAGACATCGGAACTACTGAGCTAAATCCTCAGCCCTTTTTTTTTTTTGGCACCGGGGATTGAACTCAGGACCTTGCGCTTGCCAGACAGGTGCAGAACCACTGAACTAAACCCCTCGCCCTCCCCTCATTTTTTTTAAGGCAGGGTTTCACTGTGTAGTCCAGGCTGGCCTCAAACTTACAGCAATCCTCCTGCCTCAGCCTCCCAAAGTGCTGGGATTACATGCGTGCACCACCATGCCCACCTTGGGGGCAATTTTCTATCAGGAAACAAAACAAAAAATGATAAACAGAATAAATGGTACTCAAGAAAAACTCATAATGCAGGGAGAAGAGTAAAATTTCAAAACCGCTATAATTAATCTCCTCAAGAAGATATGAAGATATTGTATCCATGAAACAGGAGCAGAATACCAAAAAAGGGGAGGGGGGCTAGTTTTTGTGTGTACGTGTATGGTACTGGGGATTGAAAAAGGGAGTATTTAAAGTACCAAAATGAGTTCTTAAAGCTAGAAATAAGGCCACAGAAACAAATGAAAAAAAACATCCTCAATGGCATATTGTTGTTATAATTAAGAAGACTCAGATTTTTCAGAGATGAAAAGCAGAATAAGCTATATACAGAGGAGCTGGGTGTTATGGTACACACCTGTAATCTCAGCACTCAGGAGGCTGAGGCAGGAGGATCGAGGACTACATAGTGAAACCCTACCTCAAAAACCCAAAATAAATAAAAATCTTAAAACCCTGCCAGGCTGCATAGAAGCATCCCGTGGAGACCTGAGGCCATCACTCTACTTCTCTGGGCCCTTGTCTAATGCAGAGGACCTGGCTCTAGAGGGCCGGTACAGGGCCCTGGGATCTGGGATGTCACACCCGTCCCTTCCTGGCCCCTCTCACCTGGGTGTTCCTCGGCAGGGCAGGGCCGCGTGGTGGCCTGAGCAGAGTCCCGGCTGGCCTCCCAGTCCAGTGCTCGTGAACAGAGGTAATAGCAGTGCTCCCTGGACCAAGCCCAGCCTTGTGGGCAGCGCCGGCACCTTCCTCCTGCAAGTGGAGAGGCTGGTGAGTCACAGGGTGGGGCATCTGCACAGAGCTAAGCCTGCACTGGCCCTGACCTTGGCTGAGGAATGGATGGACCCAGTGGCATGGAGCTGGCAAGTCTCGGGGAAGGAAGGAAGGTGGGCAGGGTCCTAGGAAGGTTGCACAGTTTGTGCACTGCACAAAGTCCCCATACCCAGGGGAGGGCTGTCGTCCATTACTAGTCAGGACGAAAGCTATGTCCAGTGGAAGGATGGGGCCAAGAAACCTACATCTTCATGTGGCATCTCCCCAGTGGGTGTCTCATTCTCGTTCTCCAAGTGCACAGGGTGAGAGGTGGCCCCATGTTGGGGAGCAGGGGGAGGGGACGCCATACCTGCAGTAAAGGCCAAGGCCCCAGTGGCCACGGAGGAGCCCACCAGGAACACGGCCATGACGGCCAGGGCCCAGTGCAGGCACTTCACATACATCGGCAGGCCTGGGGGTGGTGAGCCGGAGACTTGAGAGAATCAGCCACATCCCCCGGCGGGCACAGCAGCACTGCCACCCCCAGCCCTGACTCCACTGGGGAAGGCGCAAGGTGTTCTGCTTCTCCAGTTTCTGGAGGAGGTAAACTGTCTACAGAGGAGAGAGAGCACACGATCGGTTGGCACTATTTACTGAGCACTTGTGGGAGACCAGCACAGGCACCACAGGGACTTGGGGACAGCCACGTGCCCAAGGCGCTAACAGAAAGGGCACTTCTGGGACAACAGCGCCGAGAAAGACAGCAGGAAGGGCCAGACTGGGGCTCAGCAGGCCCGGGTTCTAGTCCCCAGTCCACTCACAATTTCCCACCAAATCCCTCTCTGCCTCTTCCTGTGCTCCGGGCCTTGGTTGCTGTGAACAAGGCAGGAAAGAGCACAGTGCAGACCTTGGCCACGCCACAGCCCCAAGTGTCCGCAGCAGTGCACCTGCCCCCAAGGACCCAGTGGCCGTGTGACTGGAAGGGGCTTCAGGTGGGGAGTGGGCAGCAGAGACAGGCGGGCATTCTAGGGGAGGAATGGCACTGGCAAAGGCTGAGACAAGACGCACCTTTATTATTTTTTTAATTTTTATTTTTGAGACAGGATCTTGCTATGTAGTTCACCCTGGCCTTGAACTCACTATGTAGCCCAGGCTGGCCTCTAACACATGGTGATCCTCTTGCCTCAGCCTCCCTAGTGCTGGGATTGCAGGCATGCGCCACTATGCCTGGCAGGGTGCACCTTTAAAGGCCATGACTTGGCCTGTTATAGAGCGGCCAGGGAAGCCAGAGGAATGAAGACAGGAGGAATGATTGCAAATCCTTAACCCTGGGCACCACAGTTACAGCTGAGTTGGGTTTCTCAGGACACAGAAGCTGGAACCAAGTACAGCAGGAAGAAACTCCTCTCCCAGTACCCTTTGGCTGGGGCCCTGGGATCGCCCAGACCCAGGGGTGAGCAGCTGCAGTGATCACAGATCACACAGCGTCCTGGTATCATCACTATTTTCCAAAGGCCGGAAACAAGCGGTGGGAGGTCTGCAGCAGCAGCAGCACCGAGTTCTTTTGAAAAACACACGCAGGGCTGGGGATTTAGCTCAGTGGTTCCGGCGCCTGCCTTGCAAGCGCAAGGTCCAGAGTTGGATTCCTGGTACCAAAAAAAACCAAACAAACAAAAAACTGAAAAAGGGCCGGGGATTTAGCTCAGTGGTTTTGCCACCTACTGCGCAAGTGCAAGGACCCGAGTTCGATCCCCGATACAAAAAAACCCCAAAAACCTGAAAAATAAATAAATAAATAGTGGGACAAGAGGTTAGAGACCTAAAGGGTATAGTTTATCTAACGCTGATTAAGCTGGTGGCTGCACAACTCTGTGAATATACTAAAATCCATTAAATTGATGAATATATGGCAATAAAATTCTTACCAAAAACAAGGAGTAATTTGAAATGGTTGGAATAAGAGATACATATAAACTGGGAATCCTAAAATGATAAATGCAGAGCTAAAAAGCCTGGAGAAGACAAGGAAAATAAGTCAACCCATCACCTATATAAATGTAATGATTGTGGCTGAACATTTAGCTCTGACTTGTAGAAAACAGCCAGGCAAAGAAGCCCAGGAAGTGACAGACTTCCCCCATGCCGATTCCACACTGCTGAGCTTGGAAGGGGCCCTCTGCAGAGCCGAAGCGGCCATCTACCCCGCACCTTCTTTAGAGTGCTTCTTGGGTACACAAACCACACAAACAGCACACCTTCCCGGGAGGAAGTGCTGACACAGACAAGTCAAATCCCCTTGAACGTCTAATTCTGCTCGCCCTCCAGCCAGCCCCTCCTGAGGGCTGAAGGCTGCCTGGCCCCCAGGGAGAACAGCAGCAACAGGACCAGAGTTGGGCCTGTCCCTCCCTGCCATTGTCCCTGTTCCTGGACTGGCCTCTCTGACCCGCTTCGGCATTTCCCTGTTCCTCCTACCTGCATCTTCTACATCTGTTCTGCAGCTAAAACACAACCTGCTACCATCTCATCTGATACAATGCGTGGGACATGGGGTGGGGAAGGGTCTAGGTTTCTCAAGGTTTAAAGTTTATTCAACTTGTGAGCCATCTTCTAAAATTTTTTTGTTTAGTTTTGTTTTGTTTTTTGAAGCAGGGTCTTGTTATGTAGTTCAGACTGGCCTTGAACTCAAGGCAATTCTCCTGCCTCAGCTTCCTGAGTCTTGGGATTATGGGCATGTACCACCACACCTGGCCCCATTTAAAAAAATTATATAAACTTCCAAATACAAAGGGGCTGCCGCTGGGGATTTAGCTCAGTGGTTTTGCCGCCTGCTACACAAGCGCAAGGACCCAAGTTCGATCCCCAGTACCAAAAAAACAAAACAAAACAAATACAAAGGGGCTCATGGTAGTGAGATGCCATCAGGATAAGCCTACTTGTGCCCAAGGCTTCGCTCCTCTCCTATGGCGATATCAGTCTCTCCCCATCTCTCTCTCCTCCCCACACTGGGTGCTGAGCACATCCTGGCTTCCAGTGCCATCTCGACCCCTGACTACCTTTGGGGTCAGGGGCTGCCCAGCCTCTCCAGAAGAACCCTCTCCCCACAGCCCGAAGCCTCAGTTTCCATTCTCAAGTCCCACAGGCCGCCGTGCCCTTACCTCTCTTGGCCACAATGCAGACTGAGAGGTGCCCGGTGTTGGGGCCAAATGAGTGTGTAACAGGGACGCCTGCCAGGATCAGAGAAGGTGACTCCACACCAAGACCTGAGGGAGAGATGTCCTCCATCCAAGGACCGAGCTCTTTCCTGCTGCGTGACATGGGGAGACCGAGGACTGCCGATCATAGCACCTCCAAGGCGGCCCACACTTCCAGCTGAACAGGCCCTTTGGGACACTTGCCTAAACAGGTGAGGGGAGAGAGCAGGCAGTGGCTTTCCCCCTCCCAAGCCACAAAGGCACACAAAGCAGCTGGGCTGTGAGTTCCCACATGGCTGCCTTCCCCGCCTTACCTAGTTCACCTGTCTTGATGTGGGACCGGCTTGATCCTGGGGCAGCAGGCACTTGGCAGGATCCCACAGACCGGGCTCAGGCTTGCCCTCCCAGCCCTGCCACCCAAGGCTCTGCAGCCCACTGTTCCCCGAGAGCAAAGCCACCGCCCCACGCAGCACCTGGCAGTGTATTTGGTCTGCATCTCGCCTGCCTCCTGCTGTTCTGCCTCCCCATCACCCACATCGGACCCAGCCACTGCTTCATGTGCCCATTCTGTCACCCAGTCCCAGTCCGCCTCTGTCTGGAGCTGCACCACATGCTGGACACAGTGCCCACTTTCTTCTGAAACGCCCCTCTCCTGCCCTGCCTCCCTGTTTTCTTCCCTCACCTACGTTTTTCTTCCCCAGTGCCTGTGGCTTGTTCCTTCTGCTTCCTTTTAATGATGCCTGTACCTGGAGCTCCCAAAGGGACCTCCTTACTAATTTCTCCCACAATCTTCCCACCTCAGTCCTCACCTAGCAGCCCACATCAGAAACGTCAGACCCAGACCTTCCTCTAACCTGCACCGTGAACCTGCTCCTACCTCTGCCACCCAGGAGGCCTCCCCTCTCCTCTAACTGGTCCCCATCCTCAATCTCAATTCTCAGTATCACTTCCTAGAACAAGAATCTGACCATGTCACCTCCTCACAGGCTCCTCATTTCCTTATCTCGCTGCCCTTGTACTGGGGATTGAACACAAGGCTGAGCTACATCCCTGGTCCTTTTTACTTTTGAGATAGGCTTGCTAAATTGCCCAGGCTGGGCTGGAACTTTTGATCCTCCTGCCTCAGCCTCCCAATGTGCTGGTATTATAGGCGTGCACCACTATACCTGGTTAGTCACATCTTTTCAGATAAAAAGCTATTGGCGGGGATGGTAGATAGAACAGTATGTCCCCAAAGATGTGCGCGATTAGATCGCTAAAACCAGTGACTACGGCTAATGGCAAAGGGGAATTATGGTTGCTAATTAGCAAATCTTGAGAACGGGAGGTCGCTCTGGTTATGAGGAAGCCCGGTGTAATCACGAGAGACAGGACACTGACAGAGAGGTGGCCCTGGGAGGAAGACTGAGCCACACAGCTGGAGAGGGACACAGAGGAGGACAAGCTAAGACGCCCTCCAGAAAAGAATCTTCCCAAGGCCCTGCTCACACCTTGACTCTGACTAGACAGCCACGTCGTACTCTGACCTGCAGAGCCAGGAGAAGAAACTGGTGTCCTTTGAAGCCAAGAGCGTGGAAATGGGTTACAACTTTCGTTCCTGACCGTGCCAGGAACGAGCTCACACCGACCCGCACAAGTCCCTGCCGCCTCCGAGGGTCTGAGGACCCCAGCGGCCCCTCCGAACTCCTCAGCGCCACCGCAGACTCGCAAGGCTCCAGAGGCTTTCCCACGCCAAGTTCACAGCCACGCCCACAGCCTGACCAGGGCTTCCTTTCCCTTTTTTTGAGGGGGTTCCGTTTAGATCCCTACACACACACACACACACACACACGGCCCCGCAGTCCGGCGCTGAGTGACCCAGACAGCCCGGGAGACCCGCGCCCTCCACAGCCACCGATGCCACGTGCCTCTGAGTCACAGCTCCAAGCCCTCTCCGCGGGTTTCTCCATGGTGTGCGCGCACTAACCAGGAATGCGGGCTGCGCGGGGGAAGGGAGAAAGGTTTTATTCCTCCACGGCAACCGCTCGCGTCCCTGATCGGGGTGGGAGAGGCCATGCGGGACCGGGCACCGCCGGGCCACTTACCCATTCGCGCGTCTGCGCCCGGCTGCAGCTCTGCGTCCTCGGGCAGCGGCACCTGACGGAAGCGCGTGGATGGCGCAGGCGAGGGGGCGCGGCTGCCGGCACAGCGCCCATGGGCGTCACGCGCACGTCCATCTGCAGGTCCACGGGCGCCCACGCGCCGGGCGCCGACTCGCCGGGGGCCGCCAGGGGCAGCAGCTCGGAGCCGGGCGCCGCGCCGTCCCTCGGAGGCTGGGCCGGGGCGGAGCCTGGGCGACGGGAGGCGCTGTAACCCGGGCCGAGCGTCGCCGCCCGCGGGGTGCGGGGTCGCGGCGGGGGCGGCTTCGTGTCGCGGGGCAGGTCAGGTTCCGGTCCCGGAACCTCGGTCCCCACGGGCGCCGTTGGGAGCGCGGCTTCGGCGGCCTCCTGCTCCTGTTCCTCCCGGGGCTGCCTCGGTCCGCTCCAGGGCGCGCGCAGAACCTGAGCAGCGGAGCGGGCCGCACCTGGGCCCAGGCGGGATTGGCGCTGCTTCCAGAGCCCCGTCGCTGAAATTGTCAAGCCACGCCCCTCCCGTAAAGACCGTGCCGGGGTTGACCGGGGCCTGGGTCACGCCCCTCACGCCCCTCAGGACGCCCTCGCTCCGGCCCGACTCTTCCCTATTCTTTGTCCCTGTCCGCGCCCATTTCTCCCTCTGGTCCAATGCCGCAGGGTTAGGTTTGAAAGTTACAGTTAGGGCCAGACGTGGTGACACACACCTGTAACCTTAGCGTTCTGGGAGGCTGAGGTAGGAGGATCACAAGTTTGAGACCAGCCTGGACAATTTAGCGACTTGGCAAGACTTTGTCCTAAGTTTTTGGTTTGGTTTTGTTTTTTGAGACAGCGTTTCGCTCTGTAGCCCAGGCTGGCCTCAAACGATCCTCCTGCTTTAGCCTCCCGAATGCTAGGATTACAGGTATGCGTCACCACGCCCAACCTTTGTTTTAAAATTTAGAAAAACATTTTTTAAAGGCCCTGAGTTCATCCCCATTACATAACAAAAACAAAAATCATTTTTCTGGGCTGGTGGTGTAACTTAAGGGTAGCGTTACAGTTGAATGGGCAAAAATAGTCCAGGTTCCTGTGTATGACAAAAAGAATTGCCAAGGTGGTACGTAGTAGTAGCTACTTTTACTGAAGATCACTGGTCAGTAGCAGCAAGAAAGCGGAAAGGAGAAAGCAAAGAGAGGGGGAAGAGGAGCTCGCGCGGGGGCGAAGCTGCTGCTGGCGGCGATGTGGACGGGCACGGGCGGGCGCTCGGGGCTGTAGCGCCGGTTCTGGATCCGGTTCCGGTTCCGGTTCCAGTTCCGGGCGGAGACAGGAACCCTCTGCGGGCGCTGACACAACGCAGTTTTCCAGTGTTTAGGGGCAGGCGCCTCTGCTCCAGGTGCCTCCCGTGGTCTCTCACTGAGTTAGGAACTCACCGTCCGCCGCCTCGGGCATCGTGACCTCCCGAGTTTAAACCCGGATAATCCCCCTCCCCCGGGAGGGCCGAGCCCCGCCGCTGAATGAAGGGAAGGGAGTGGCTCGCTCAGCTCCTCCATTGTTGGTGGGAGTGCAAACTGGTGCAACCACTGTGGAAATCAATATGGAGATGCCTCAAAAAACTAAAACTAGAGGTTCCATTTGACCTCGATATTCCCTTTCTTGGTATCTTCTTGAAAGATTTAAAAGCATCCTACCACAGCGATATATGCACACGGATGTTTGTAACAGCACAGTTTGTAATAGCTAAATCTTGGAAACAGCCCAGATGCCCATCAACCGATGAATGGATAAAGAAGATGTGAGGGTTTTTTTTTTATACAATGGAGTACCACTCTGCCATAAAGAAGGATAGACTTGAGACATTTCTAGGTAAGTGGATGTACCTTGAAACCATACTCTTAAGTGAAATAAATCAGACACACATGTGTAAACATTACATTGTTTCTCTGGTGTGAGAAACTGAAAGTGTAAATAAGGACCAAAATGTATAATAGATATTCAGAAATGGGAAGAAAATGTTCAAATGAGAAGGGGAACAAGGGAGGGAGGAGGGGGAAAGGAAGGAAGGGAAAATAAATGAGAAAAGAAGGAAAAAATGGAAACAAAGCTTTTGTAAATAAGGAGGGGAAGAGGAGTTGAAGAGAGGGGAAGGGAATGGGAAAAAAGGAAGAATCAAGGTATGTCATGTACAGGTACAAATTCCCTATGATGAATGTTATTATGTCTATCTACAATGTACCAGTAAACTTTAAAAAATTAAAAAAGTTCTGTGACTTTGTGACTGCTAAATTGACAGAATTAAGAGAGGCCTAGCAGGCCGGGGATTTAGCTCAGTGGTGCCGCTGCCTGCCTTGCAAGCTAGAGGACCTGAGTTTGATCCTGGTACCAAAAAAAAAAAAAAAAAGAGAGAGAGGTCTAGCAGATTAGCTAAAGACATTTCTGGGTGTGTCAGGGTCAGTCATGGAGGCATGGCCTTGGGGACTGCTGTACATCTGTTCCTACCCCTTTTCTCTCTAGGGCTCTTTTCAACCCTCTTTACTTTTGGTTAGCATGAACTGAGCAGCTTTGCTCCCACATGCCCCTCCTCTAACCTGTTCCTGTTTTGAAGTCAACCCATGGACTGAACCCTCTGAAACCATGAGCCAAATTAAACCTTTCCTCTGTTAAGTAGTTGGTGTCAGATATCTTTTCCCAGCAACAGGAAAGCTGACTAATACAGGTTGCATACTGCAAGTTATTTTTAGAGCTAATAAAATTAGAATAATTCTAAATATATGAAGTATCTGAAACATAAAGGCAAGGTCTCTACTCTCCCTCCTCCACTTCACCTTTGAGGCAGCCACCAGCACTGGTGAGAGCGGGCAGCCTGGACACTGTCACTGTGCTCTGGAGGTGACAGAAGGACTTCCTGGTTGTGCTTTCTTACTTAAATATCGTCTCCTGGGATGACGATTATTAAATAATATACAAAGCCAAGGACTTTTTGGGCTGGGTGTGTAGCTCAGTGGAAGAGCATTTGCCTAGCTCACAAGAGGCCCTAGGCTCAACTTCCAGTGTCGCAAAGCCAAACAAAAACCAAGAGCCCCGTCAAAAGTTGGCGTGGAAAACACAGTGTGTCCCACTCTGAGGGCCACTCTCAGGCGTGCATCCTCCAGCCTGCGGGGGACGCCCACGCCTGGCTCCACAGCCACAGCCGACTGTTCTGGGCTCGGCCAGGAGCACCCTAAATTCTGTACTCAATGTGAATCGTGGGACCGCAGTGGTCATGGGGTGTCACTGCAGACATGGGAACGGAGCTCAGAAAGTGACCACGATGCAGGGAGCCACAGTGTCGCCGCAAGAGTGGGCAGAGTGGGAGTGGCAGTACCTGCCTGTAATCAGAATTGCCCTGGCAGCTCAACAGCGCCGCTCAGTGGTAGAGCACTGGCCTAGCAAGCACAAGCAGCTGGATTCAATTCCTAACTCTGAGAAACAAAAACAGTTGCTAGGAAACTGTCTGCACCCACCGTTTCCATTTCGTCACCCACGTGAACCCAAAACCACTACACCTTCTACCTTGTCAAAATCCTCCCTGCAAATGACAGGACCGTCCCCCAAAACTACCAGATGTTCCTCAGTATTTGCTGGGTCTCTTAGGAGCTTTGAATATGGTTGATAAGTTCCTCTTCAAAGCACATTGGTCAGCTAGCCATGGTGGCAAATCACTGTGAGTTCGAGGCCAGCCTGGGCTACATAGTGAGACCCTGTCTCAAAACACAAAACAAAACAAATCAAAACAAAACAAAGAACATGGCTGTAACTTCAGGGACCGCGAGCTGGGAGTGTCAGATCTCTCCATGGGCAGCTCTGGGTTCAGGTTCCTGGAGTTTGTTTGGTTTCAGCCCATTCTCAGGCTTATTCAGTTTTGTGGGTGGTATAAGATACTAGCATCTCTCATTTATGACTCAGTTGCACAGGAAAGAAAACCCCAGTCCTACCCCAGGGCTCCTCTGGGGTGCGGGCCAGGCTCTGGTACCAGCTCTGTGATGGCTGTGGCAAGGCCACTGCTGCCCTGGCACCTGAAGAGCATTTCTGACTTCTATGATGGGACATTCTATAACAGGTGGCTTACCCACTGTCTCAAGGAGTGGGGACAGACTGAAGCCACAAAGGACAAATATCTATTGCTCTCCCTTCCTTCCACCCTCCTTGTCACTTTCTCTCACTTTAAAATCCTGTTTGCTAGCTAGGTGGGGTATGCACTCCTGTAATCCCAGCACTTGGGAGGCTGAGGCAGGAGGATTGCCAGGAGTTCAAGGCCAACCTGGGCTACATAGTGAATTCAAGGCCAGCCTGAACTACAAAGTGAGACCCTATCTGGAAAAAACCAAAACAAACAAACAAATCTTGTTTTCTGCTTGGATCAGCAACACATAATAAAATGTAAATTCTACAGGAATGCAGAATGTGAAAAATCAAAGCCCTCACGTTTCATGCCCTAGAGATCTCCATCATTTATATTTTGGTAAGCATGCAGTCTTCTGGATTTAAAAAAGAAATGTACAGTGATTATCTACAGCAAACATTACAGTGAAAGACACATTGCCATTAATCCCCCTCAAAATATCCCCTCACTTGGAACACACATCCCACCCTTCTTGCCACTTTCTGAAGCAGTTCTGGAAGTCTTTCCTGAGTGTCTTTATGAGGTGGAATCAAAAATATGGTGAATGCTGCTGCAGTGTACCATTTTATTGAAAGGTAGACTTGTAAAAACATGGCATGTCAGGGCTGGGGATTTAGCTCAGTGGTTCCGTCGCTTGCCTCAAGCACAAGGACCTGAGTTCGATCCCAGGTCCCCCCCTCCCCCCAAAAATGGCACGTCCTCATCCACCTTTTTCATGTGTTCGACTTCTGGCTCTTCCTCAAAGTCAAAATGACCATGAAAGGTAAACATTTTGAATTCATTCATGACACTGAGGCAGCCCTGACAGTGCAACTAAAGACACTCATGAAGGAGGACTTCCAGAACTGCTTCAGAAAGTGGCAAGGACTATGGGATAAGTGTGTTTAAAGTGACAGGAAGGATTTTGAGGGGGATTAATGACATGTGTCTTTTAATAAGGTTTTTTATTTATTTATTAAAAAAATTTTTTTTGGTACCGGGGATCAAACTCGGGTCCTTGCACTTGCGCAGCAGGCGGCAAAACCACTGAGCTAAATCCCCAGAAAATCATTTTCTTTTTTTCTTGATACCGGGGATCAAACTCGGGTCCTTGTACTTTTGAGGCAAGTAGCAGAACCACTGAGCTAAAGCCCTGGCCCAATAAGGTTTTTTAAAAATGTAAGCATTCACCATATTTTTCATATACTGTTATTATATCTACATGTATCTTTATTTCCCCAACCTCAACCTGTTCAGTGTGTACCGGTAACCGGTCTCCTGCTGGTGGACATTTGAGCTGTGTCTCTGAGGGTGACATAATTACCACGCAGCAGGAAATGCTGTAGATATAACTCAGGGACCAGCCTTGTACATTTTATTTTATTTTTATTCATTTATTTTACAATAAAACAAAATACAATTTAATTAGATGTTGTTTTCAAGAGACACAAAAAGCAAGAGAAAGATGGGAAATGAGACAGGAAAAAAAAGTTTCCCAAATACTAATTATAAGAAAGCATGTACAGCAATATTAATATCAGAGAACAGAGACCTTAAAGCAAAAATCATTAAAAGAACCAGAGAAATATTTTATATTAGAAAAAGGAATAATCTAACAATAAAAGTCCTTTAATACTTTCTAGTCAAAATTAGCACAAAGGAATAGACAAAGCATAAGATCATCCAGACTAGGCTGTTTTGGTTTCGTTTTATAAGTTGGGAGAGACCACTGCATGTTTTGCTATAATGCCACTGTTTAGGTGTACATCTTCCTATCTTTCATCTCCCAAGTTTAATTTGTTGCGAAGAGCTGCTCATTTTTAATATTTATCTCTTTGTAGTTCCTGCTGCCACCCCCAGTTCTGACCCGTAGTCAGGACTGATGGTGTAGCCTGCTTTTTATCTTTTTTAAAGGGGGGGTGTCTTTTTGTCACATGCGCTTTCAAGGTTCTGATGAGGTTCTTCCATCCACTGACTTTGTCAGTGCTGTGGGACAAACACTGAACTTTATGAGAACTGACTCTTGAGTTTCAGCTTGGGCAAGTTACTTAACCTTGATGAACTTTAGTTTTTCACCTGTGAAATATTAAAAATAAAACTATTTTATTTTATTTTATTTTGAGACAGGGTCTGTCTGTGTAGTCCAGGTTGGCCTTGAACTCACTATGTAGCCCAGGCTCTGGCCTCAAACTTGTGGCGATCTTCCTGCCTCAGCCTCCCAAGCACTGGAATTACAGGTGTGCACCACCATGCCTGGCCTATACATTTTTTTAAAAGCACATCTCTGATGATAGCTTCAGAACAGATTCAGTAAAATGAAATTGCTGAGCCAAAGCGTGGCCAGTTTCAAATCTGATGGGTCGTGTCAAACAACCTCCAGGGGGCGGCACACAACTCGAGGGACCTGCACTCGGGTCATCAGTCTTCTTGGTCCTCCTGTCTAATGGGTGAGGATACTGACTCGAAGCCTGCAGTTCTTAAATTATAGATGAGGCTGCATAGCCTGGCAGGAACCAGCCCCCACCCCTGCACAGTGAAGTGCACAGGTCGAGGCTGGCGTCGGTGTCTGCTCTGCGCGCTCCTTCTGAGGAGTTATAAGGATGCAATTCCAACACAGCCTTGGAGAGGAGCCCGTGTGCACCGTGTGCATTCTTGGTTCTTTGCTGGTGTTGCCTCCCCAGCCCTCTGAGGGGCCTTGGGGCACAGGTGAGGAGAGCTGGGGCTTCCTGCGTACCCAGCTCCCTGGTACGGCCTTGCTCAAGCCACATCCCAGCTCTCAGAGGTTGGGGACACCCGTGCCAGTGTGACACTCCCGCCTGCCCCCAGGTCCTCGGTGTCCCTGTGAAGGTCTACAAGCACTGCCACTGCCTGTGCCAACATATTCATGCACTGAACCGGGAGTGGTGGCACACACCTGTGATGCCAGCACTCTGGCAGGCTGAGGCAGGAGGATCACAAGTTCCAGCCCAGCCTGGGTAACTTAGTGACTTACTGAGACCTTGTCTCAAAATAAAAAATAAAATCCCAGCACTCAGGAGGCTAAGGCAGGAGGATTGCCACAAGTGCAAGGCCAGGCTGGGTTACACAATGAGTTCAAGGCCAGCCTGAGCTACATAATGAGACCCTGTTTTAAAACAACCCCCCATTTTTTTTTGTTTTTTGAGACAAGGTCTCATTATGTGGCTCAGGCTGGCCTTGAACTCACTATATAACCCAGGTTGGCCTTGAACTCGTGGTGATCCTCCTGCTTCAGCCTCCCAAGTGCTGGGGTTACAGGCATGCACTGCCATGCTCGGCACCTGGGACCAACCCTAGTCCTGCAAACAAAATGCAACACTATGTTCATACATTCATTTTGTCATTTAATGCTCATCTCTGACCCCATGGGAATCCTTGCTGTGTCCCCCAGTCTGGTGTCTGACAGGCCTGTCCTGGGTGTGGGCTGTCACCCCCAGTGGCTAAGTGAATATGTATTAAATAACTAGTGCCCTACAGGGCATTGTACAGGGAGCTCATCATACCTTGTTGCACTTATTTTTTTGTGCTCAAAATTTTAGTTGCCATTTTTAAACACTAAGAAAAGTGGAAGTAAGCAGCGAACACATAAGTACCCACTGCTAGATTCAGCAGCTACCATTTCACAGTGTTCACTTTGTCTCTTCGTCCAAACTAAGTACTTTCCTTGTGGTTGACCCTTCCGGTCGCCAGCTACAGACCACATGAACTCCCCCTGCAGTCCTTCTGCATGCATCTTGCAAGAGTGCTCATGCCTCCTACAAAAGGGCCATTGTCACAGCAGAGTAACAAGCACTAGCGCTGCCCTGGGTGATACTCTGTGGCTGGATTTATTTATTTAATTCCTTTTCTTTTTTTTTTTTGGTACAGGGATCGAACTCAGGATCTTGGGTTTGTGAGGCAGGTGCTGCGCCACTGAGCTAAATCCTCAGCCCTAATTCATTTAATTTTCTTGAGACAAGGTCTGGCTATGCAGTCCAGGCTGGCTGGAACTCCTGGTGAACCTCCTGCCTCAGCCTCCTGAGTGCTGGGATTACAGGCTTGTGCCCTGGCGCCCAGATCTCCGCCGCGTTTGGTCCCAGTCTGGCCTACCCATCCCCGTCCCCGTAGGCTGGGGTAGAAGGGGAGGTGTCAACCCAGTAACTCAGCCGCCTCCGAGACCTCAAGGACCTTATCCCCTGTAGCCCTCTGGGACCTCAGCTCCCAGTGGGAGCCACAGACGGTCCCCATGGGGTAGAGGGTGCACTCTGGGTGGGCTGGGCCCCGGAGAGCACAAGTGGGGCCAGCAGGTTGGGGGCAGGCAGGACTGAGAGGCCTCCAGCCAGAGGACCAGGCTCTCTGCGCTGGAGAGCAGCCACCCTCTCTGGAGCCATCGCAAGTGCCTCCCCTCCTGGGCTCCTCCCCATCCTTTCCTTCCTTTCCTGAGAGAGATGCAGCCCTCTGGGGCCGTGGGCAGCGTGATGCCCAGCCAGGCTCGGGCTCTTTGGGGCAGCCCCTGAGGTCCCGGGTTAATCCTCCTCTCCAGCTGTTCTCTCCGGGTCTGAGGCTCAGGGCTTGGAAAGACTTGGATGGGGCAGGAGGAAGGTCCAGGACAGGTGACAGGCAACAAGACAGGGAAGCAGCACCCTCCTCATCTCACAGTTTGTAGAAGACTTTCCATCACATTCCAGTGACCCAGGTACACCCATGTTAATCACAGCGCAATGCATAACAGCTGAGTCGTGGAAGCAACCTATATGTCCATTAGGAGATAAACGGGTAAAGGAAATGTAGCTACACACCACGGAGTAGTACTCTGCCACGAAGGATACACTTGAGGCATTTGCAAAAAAAATGAAGGCTGCACCTTGAGATCATAATGTTAAGTGAAATAAATGAGACACACAAGCTTAAATATCTAATAGTTTCTCTAATACGAGAAACCCAAAGTATAAATAAAGAGCAAGATAAAAAATAGGTGGTAGGAAATAGAGAGATAGCTCTTTCGCAAACGGGAAGGCTCCCCCCACTTCTTTCTTTCGTGGTACTGGCTGACCCTACCCCTTGGGAGGCCACAGGAATCTCCTCACACCCTCCCCCACCTGCTGCCTCCCTGACCCTCAACCCTCTCGGGAAGCCTGTCTCTACCCAGCCTCCTCCACCTAGGAAGGGCGATCTTCCTCTATCCCAAACCTCCAGTATTATTGTTTTATGAATCCAGGCTTTAAAAAACAAAACACTCAATTTTCCTTTGGGGCCAGGCCTGCTTCCATTTTCAGGACAAAAAGCCCACCCGTGCTCCTAGGAAGCAGCAGAAACTCTTTCCCCCCCACCTTACACGTAGCTCTCCCAGGACTCACTTCTCCCCTTCGTCCGTGCAAGGTGTGGGGTCCCCTCCCTGCCGCCAGGGTCCATCTCAAACCTGCACTGCTTGTGTGCCGGCCCCTTTTCCTGCTGCCACCTGGCCTTGGTCCCCTCTGTAACCTGCTTCCTGCTGTGGGAAGGGCCCCAAACACTCACCGGCTTGCCAAGAAAAACGGGACAGCGTGCCTGCACGGCTAGACCCAGGGACCTCCACCTGCTGCCGAAGCCCTGGGTCAGGGAAGCGTGGCTGTGTGGTGAGGAGGTGTGGAGGATCTTTGCTGCCGAGGAAATCTATTGAGAAAGTGTGAGGTGTGAGCTCAAATTCCCAAATTTAGCTCTGCAAAAGTGAGCACCCAGCTGTCTACTCTAGCACACAAACAAACAGAACATTTTCTACCAGAGACTCCATGATGTCACCCAGCTTATGTCGCCATAAATACGTGGCCCAAAATACAGTTTAGTTTTTTCGGTTGGCTGCATTCTGAGCAAGTAGAAGTATTTTAATGGTAGAATGGTGGAGGAGGAGGAGGTTCAGACAAACGAGGAGAAGAAACAGAGCGGGGAAGAGAGAGGAGGAGAAAGGGATGTCACACCAGTCCTGTCCTAGCTGTAGGCACTGGGATTCCTCCAGCCAAGCAGAAGTTGTTGGCCCCACTCAGCTATGGCTGAAGGAAACCAAGCCCTCGACAGAGCAAGCA
The DNA here is from genome assembly GCF_053883595.1 of Heterocephalus glaber. Classification (NCBI taxonomy): domain Eukaryota; kingdom Metazoa; phylum Chordata; class Mammalia; order Rodentia; family Bathyergidae; genus Heterocephalus; species Heterocephalus glaber. Next base: position 28,219,415 of record NW_028258153.1, read on the forward strand.
TCTGAGGTGTGGGTCTCGCATCCCTACCAGTCCCAGGACCTGGTCCACGGAATCCAGCCAGCCAGCCTTCTCCATGATGGAGCGGACAGGTCTGAGACTAATTTCAAGGCACAGTTTGGGAGATCAGCTAATAATTCAGCTAATAATTCCAGTGTCACAGTAAATCCTGTAGACGGAAAGCTGAGTTTGGTTTTTCCCATGAAGACCTCTGGGGGGAGTGGGGGGTTTAGGGTAGGAGTCCCAATTTGTTTGTGTACAGATTCCTATGAGATTCCAAAGAAAAGGAAAACTGGAAATGGCCTCCCTAGTGCAGTACATGGGTGTTTCCTAGACTCTTCTGTTTTAGGCGTCACAGATTCCCCGACACCCACCCATGAAGATGATGTGCGGATCCTGGTTCCCAGGCGGAAGCGCTAACCAGTTAGCTTCCGGGTCCACTGCATTTTTGCCCAGGAAGTGTTTGAAGGTTTCTGTGGGCTGTTTTCCACCATCTCATCAGAGCCCCAAACTGAGGTGGGGTGATATCTTCCACAGGACCCAGACACCCCGGCTCAGACAGCGTGAGCCTAACTGGGGCTTGAGAACTACACACTGTGATTCTGAGCCAGCACAGTGGCATTTCTGCCAGCAGGACGCATGGATGAAAATAGATAAGTAAGCAGCTGTTAATGTTAAGGCACTCTTCCCAATGGTGATTTATAATAAAAGTCCTCATATCAGAGGTGAGGGGCAAACTTCCCAGGGCTGCAACCACTTATGCTAGCCAGGCAGGCAGGCTTCTTTGGATCTATATCTCTCTGCCACTAAAATAGCTCACAATATCCCTCTCCCTGGTGGTCTGGGGACACATTAATGAGGGACTCTCCAATTGTTCTTTTACCTTAGAGATTTTCTCAGTTCCTAAGGGTCAGATAAGAAAAGATCATGGTCCAACAGGAAGAAAAGCTTTCTTACAGGTTTGGTGAGCCTGTCCCTCCACTATCTCTCGTCACCACGGTGGAGGGCAGAAGGTGAGGGCTTTCTTGCCATCTATCTGGGGCCCTATTGTTATGAGATAAATTGTTTTTCCCACCCCAGATTTATGTACTGAAGCCCTAACTGCTGTACTTCCAAATGTGACCTTGTTTAGAAATCACATCTGTGCAGATGTAGTTAAGTGAGGTTTTAGGGTAGCAATAATCTAATATGGCTGGGCCCTTGTAAAAAGTGGGGATGCATGTACAAGCCAAGGGACCCTGAAGGTTGGCAGCAAGCAGCAGAAGCCAAAGGCAGCATGGGACAGAGCCCCCCTCCAGGTCGTCAGAAGGAATCAGCCTCCACTCTGACTTGGCTTTCCCGGCCTAGCCGAGGCCACACATTTCCAGGGCCTGAGCCACTCAGTCTTCGGTAGTGAGTATAGCAGCCCTAGGAAACAAACAGATGAACCTGCTCCTTTCACAGGCTGAGATCAAATACAGCACTGTCCCTTTTCAACACCAAAGCACGGAAAGCCAGATTTCCCAGAGCGCCTCAGAGGGGCTTGTACCTGTCCCGGAAGTTCCCAAGGGCTCCAGATGCCCCGTGTTCCTGTGGAAATTAGGGAAGCGGAGTTCACAGAGGCAGGCACAGGCGGCAGGGCTCACGTCCTGTTCCGGGACAGAGGGACAGAAGGCAAAGGGGAAAACCAGCATCAGAGCACAGGCAGGAAAGGGAGCCCTTGGCTTGGGGTGCAGTGGTTATTACAGACAGAGGGGCCCTGTAGGGGGAAGCCGAGCCAGTGGCTGCAGGAAGGTCCTTGTGGAGGTGGGGCAGGGCATCTCTAAGGACCCCAGCGTGGGCCCCTCCTGAATAGTGCTTACTGGGCGCCGGACTCCTGCTCCTTGCCGTGTGCCTGGGGCGAGGGGGGGCAGGTGGCTGTGAGGAGACAGCGCCCCAGGCCAGGATCCCCACCTCCACCCCCGCTGACCTGGGCCAACGCAGGTCCGGCACCTGGCGCACAGACCCGAGGCTGCGAGCCGAGCCTTCGGAGCGCAGTCATGCGCACTCGTGGCCACTAGAGGGCGACCGCGCGGAGGGAAGCAGCGCGCCCAGACTGGGTCCCAAGGCAGGCTTCAGGGAGCGCTTTGCAGGGCACCTCCAACCCCGTGGGGGGCGCGATCCGAACCGCAGGAGCCCTGAGTGCTCGAAGCCTGTGAGACGGAATAATAATGAAATCGAGAGCGGGGCGTGGCGGTGCACGCCTGTAATTCCAGCACTAGAGAGGCTGAGGCAGGTGGATCTGTGTGAGGGCGAGCCCAGCCTGGGCAACATGGTGTCTCAAAAAGGCCAGCTGTCTCAAAAAGCAAACTAAAATTAAATTGGGTGACGATGACGGCACTGCATGAGTTTGGAAGTTCGACTTAAACTGTCTCCTGCCCCCGTGGGTTAATAAGCCAGGAGAGAATGAAGGGTGCGTGGGGCTTCAGATCAGCTTTAACCAAAACGGGGGGACACAGACAGACAGACAGGCTGTGTTCTCCTTTTTTTTTTTTTTTTGGCAGTACTGGGGATCGAACTCAGGACCTTGAGCTTTCGAGGCAGGCAGTGGCACCATTAAGTTAATCCCTGGCCCAAAGGCTGTATTCTTGCCCTGGTCAGAATAGAAACAGTGTGATTCTTACAACTTGGCAAACCCACTTAGTCAGACTGTGGATTGTTTATGAGTGAAAACGAATCCGAGCTGCTTTTTAAGCCCACAGCGCGTGTGAGTCAATGTCTGGGCACATTTGACAAGCAGCAACCTGACCTCACCCTGGTTAGCTCTCTACCACTGTGCAAAATGCCTGGAGCAAGGTCCAGGGACCCCACTCCCTCCAGCTAGGCCCGCCTCTATTTCACCCTGTGCTTGGGATCTGCCCAGGGTCAGCTAGGCGAGCACCACTGAGCCAAGCCCCAGCTTTTAAAAAGATTCTACCACCATCCACAAGCTGGCGCCCCACGCTGGGGCCCAAACCTTCAACACGCGGTCCTCTGGGGAACATGGCTTTATTTTGTTTTGGTTTTTTGAAACAGGTTCTACTATGCAGTTCAGGCTGGCCTTGAGCTATTATATAGCCCAGGCTGGCCTGAACTCTGCGATCCTCCTGCCTCAGCTTCCCAAGTGCTGGAATCACAGGCATGTGCCAGCACGCCCAGTGCTGGAAAACTGTTTCTGAAGACCTTCTAGACTCTCCACAAGTTCAAATATGGCAAAGGCTCTAGAGACATTTTCGGTGTCACTGGCAGTGGGGTGTCGCCACTGGCACCTAGTGGGCCGTCACCGGAAGTGCTGCTGAACATCTTAGATGAACACAGAAGTGTCCACTGCAAAACCTCAGTAGTGTGGGAGCTGAGGAACCTGAAACACAGAATGTCTTGGGCCTCTGAGTGACTCCTTAAATAACAGTCCTACGCTGTTTCGCACCTAATTCACCCTGCACTTTCCCCACGTCTACTCATGGCTTCTTACTTCATGGTCGCTCAGCAAGAGTCCGTGCAGGCTCTCATTGTGTCATCCTATGTTAACATGACTTAAAAAGAAATTTAGACAGCAAATATTTTTAAGGGTTTAAGAATGAGAAACTGACCCCTGGGTTATGGTCTAAACCAGCAAGATGCGCCGGACAGGTGCGAACAGTCAGTCGCCTCTAGGGGGCATCGTATCTCCCAGAACAGCCCCTGCTTGTCTGTGGCTGCTCCCTCAGCATGGGTGTCCGGGTGCCTGTGCCCTCAACTGTCGTGTTCAGTCTTTGACTGTGTTATTTTGTTTTTTTGGTCTTCTTTTGTTTTTGAAAGAGGATCTCACTGTACAGTGCAGGCTGGCACTGAACTAGCGATGATCCTCTCTCTCACCCTCCCAAGTGCTGGGATTACAGGCTCAGTCCATGACTAATCTTGATGCTGCCCCTGGAAGCCTTCACAAGTTCCTCTCCTTGGGGCCCAGGATGGCTTAGCCAAGGGCCCTTCTCTGTAGATTTCCTGTTCAAATGAGAAAAGGGCGACTGAACATTTCTGAGCAGAACAGCCCAACAGCAAAAAGTATGAGTAGGTCTCCTGTCCAGTTTGCCACAGATCCTTGGCTGTGTGTATTATGCATGCCTCTGGGGCCTGCAGAATGATCACTTACACAGCATTCTTCAGCTCAAAGCCAAGCCCAGCCATGCAGAGAATTTCTGACCTATTCTACCCCTAGAAGTTGCTTCCACAGAAACACTTCCTCAAGGGCACAGGGATAGTTGTTCGGGGATGGTCACTGCAGTGCTCTTCACAGGCTGGCCCAGAGGAGGAGAAGTCATTCTGGCTGGATTAGTTCATACTGTGGAGTTCTGTGAAAGAACTCGAGAGAGGTAAATGAATGGACACAAGAGCAAGTTGTAAGCTGGGCATGGTGGTACGTGCCTGTAAGCCCAACTACTCTGGAGGCTGAGACAGGAGGATCACAAGTTCAAGATGAGCTGGGGCAACTTGGTGAGACTCTATCTCAAAATAAAAAAAGTAAAAATGGGCTGAGGATGTAGCTTAGTGCTCTTTGGGTTCAACCCCCTAGTATCTAAATAAATAAATCAATAAAAATAAAAAATAACAATAAGCAAGTTGCAGAGTATATAAGTAATTTCATTTTTGTAAAATAAAAAAGTTCATAGCTAAGAACTTCTTGCCAGCTACTCCTGAAACAGAGGCCTAATATCCAGAATATATAAAGAACTCAAAAAAAAAAATTAGATCACCCAAAATAAAAGACCTAATCTAGAAATGGGCAAATAAAATGAGCACACACTTCTCAGAAGATGTTTAACATTTCTGGTCATTAGAGAAATGGAGATTAAAACAATGCTAAAATTTCATCTCACATCAGAAAGAAAGGCAATCATCAAAAAGTCAAAGAATAACAAATGCTGGTGTGGTTGTGGTAAAAAAGGAAGCTTCTTTCTACATTGTTGGGAATGTAAACTACCACAACCATATGGAATCCAGGATATAGCTTTCTCAAAGAACTGAAATCGGGGGACCAGGAATTTAGCTCAGTGGTTCTGCCGCCTGCCTGCAAGCGCAAGGTCCCGAGTTCGACCTCTGGTACCAAAAAAAAAAGAACTAAAATTAGAAATTCCATTTGACCCAGCTATTCCCCTTCTATTTATCATCCCCAAAGAACTAAAGATATCATACTATAGCAATACATGCATATCTATGTTTATAACCGCACAATCCACAATAGCTAAATCCTGGAAGCAGCTGGTATACTTATCAACAGATGCATGGATAAAGAAAATGTGACATCTTTACATAAAAGACTACTACACAGTTATAAAGAAGGATAAATTAGAGACATCTGTAGGAACATGGATGAACCTGGAAAATATAATGTTGAGTGAAATAAATCAGACACCCAAGCTTAAATACTGCATGGTATCTCTCATTTGAGTGAGGCAAAGTGCAAAAAGCAAAATAAAGGATGGACAGAAAGAGAGAAGGGGAAGGGTAGGTTGCAAATGGGAAGAGACCCAGGATTGACACAAGGGGACAAGGTCCAGGAGACTGAGGGTGAGGGGAGGGAAGGGGAAAAAGATTTCAGATGCCCCAAGTACAGGTACCAGACACCCACAGTGAGTGTAAGCATTCTGTGCCATAAGCATGCACTAAGAATACTAACAACCACGTGAACGAAAATGGGGATGGTAATTTAGAGACTGAGGGAGGGAGGAGGGAGGGAAGGGGAAGGGGATTAAAAAAAGAAACAAGCTGGATGAAGTATAGGCACCCACTCCCCACGACGAATGGAAACGTCATGTCCTGCAAACATGTAGTAATAAAATAAAAATTAAAAGTAAAAGTGCTTTGAAGCACATGGTAAGATACTAAATTCTAAAGAAAAGTTACTTAAAAAACTTACGCTGTTCACGAGATCAGCTTACTTAGGTACTAGTTTCATAATAAGAAAGTCTATGTTTAATTCTATTCTTTTAGAAACTGTAGATAACGTCAGATGTGGGTTTTTTCCTTGGCTGGTGTGAGCAGAGCTCACAGTCGCCTGCAGTGTCCTGTTACCCCCCAGGGAGATGCTAATGCATGGGACAGGCAGCAGGTTTGGCAGGATTATTACCCAGGGCATCACTTTCATCCAAAAGTCAATCTTTTGGCGAGGACCAGGCTTTTCTGACTGGAGAATTTGGTTCTGACAGGAAATGCTAAATATAGGTCCCCTCTCATTCGAAGAGTGGGTCCCCAGGGCAGCTACCCTTGTGGTGACAGAAGCTTGGTGGCCCTTGGGAGAGGCCACCAGGACCCCCTCACAGAGGCCCACACTGGGGACCCACTTACTTCTGAATCCCAGAGCCAACCACAGGGCTTGGTAGGGGGGTGATGCTGAACAATTTTTGAATGAATTTGTCAAAGGAAGAACAAAATCTGTCTTCGTCACTCTTCTTGTCACTGGGACAAAATACAGGACACTTACAACTTTAAAGAAGGAAAGGTTATTTTGCCTATTTTGGTTCATGGTCAGCGGCTCCAAAGAGGAAACAGCAAGGCAGAGGGGCCTGGTGGAGGAGAACTGCTCACCACAGGGTGGACAGGAAGGAGAGAGAGACAGAGAGAGAGAGAGAGAGAGAGAGAGAGAGAGAGAGAGAGAGAGAGAGAGAGAGAGAGAGAGGAGGGAGGGGGAGGGGAGAGGGAGGAGCTGGGGAGGGAGATAAACCCTTCCAGGCCACACCCTGGTGAGCACCTCTTCTAGGACCAGACCCCACCTCCTAACAGCAAGTCAGCTGTTCACCCCCCAAATCCAGTTGCTTTCCAAAACCCTGCTTATGAGCTCACGAGGCTTTGGGGAGACATCTAGTTTAGCTCCTTTGGTAAAGCTGTGGCAGACAGCCCTGCCACCTGAGCCGCGCCCTAAGATACCTTCACCCACAGGAGCAGATGCCATCCCCAGATTTGATGCAATCCCAAACACAACAGCCAGACATAAGCCAGACACAAGCCACGGTCAAAGCAGTATCAAGCACTTCTCTTATCCGGTAGCTTGTTTCTAAAAAGTGGCTCGCCAACTAAATGTTACTGGGTCCTGGGTTGCTCGCCTCTCCTTTTGGAGCTGGATTTCAGGTTCTTCTCGCCTCAACCAAAGAATTGAAAGAGATGAACAAAAAGCAGTGGCCAAGTTTACTCACGAAAGGAAAAGTGAAGGGCGGGGGAGCAACTGGCTCTGCAGAGCGAGCTTGGGCTGAGAAAACAGAAAAAGGTGAAAGCAAAGATAAAAGTACACACTCTCTGGGAAACAGCGTGGACTATCATGGAAAAGTACGATAGCAAAGCCTCCATGGCATGGATGTGGCCTTTAGACTGTCTAAATCTTTACTCTTTTTTTTTTTTTTTTTTTTTTTTTTGGTACCCGGGATTGAACTCCGGTCCTTGTGCTTGCCCAGCAGGCGACGAAACCACTGGGCTAAATCCCCAGCCTAGGCTGTCTAAATCTTGAGGAAATCTGCGAGAACTTGTACATCCGGGTCCTGAGAGGCGGTGCTGGGCTCCCACCTCTCAGGCTGACGTCAGGTTTAGGCTCCTATTGAGATCCTGGGGAGTTCTCCTTAGAAGTCCATGGGCAGGGATTTGGGAGGTGCTCTGCGCGTGTGTCCGTGAGCCTGTTTTTGTTTTTGTTGTTGTTGTTGTTTTTTGGTACCAGGGATGGAACTCAAAACCTTGCGCTTGGACCGAGGATTTAGCTCAGTGGTTCCGGTGCCTGCCTCGCAAGCACAAGGTCCCGAGTTCGATCCCCGGTACCAAAAACAAAACAAAACAAAACAAAAACAAAAAAACCCTTGCGCTTGTCAGGCAGGCGCAGCACCGCTGAGCTACATCCCTGGCCTCTCTGGATCTTGTAATTAACAGTTCACATCTACTTCCCCAGCCAGTTTTGCCACGCCCTAATCTGCTATCTGTGACAGCTTTGGGGCCAAGGTATCCAAGTGGGGTCTAAGTGGGCTGCTCCTCCAAGGACCCTTGGAACCCAAATCCAGCCCACCCACAGCCAGCCCTTTCTGTTTCTGGGAAAGGAGGGAAGTCCCAGCCTTGAGCGCTCCCAACTGGGCCCCAAGCTCCTCTTTCCCGCTGAAGTCGCTCCGGCCTCTAGCGCTGACCACACAGCATGACAGGCCTTTAGCTGTGCTCTGCCTCTCTGTTTGGGGACCCTGGGCCTTGCTCTCCCCCATCAAGTTGTCCCTCACTGAAAACCTCCAAGCTCACAGATGCCATGCACCTCGCGGTCTTCTTTCTCTGCCAGGCACAACTTCTAACAGAGCTGTGCTGAATAGAACTGAAAAAGGGGTTCATTGATGTTTCATCTTTGCAAAAGGTCCTGAATTGGATTCCTGGTGCCGCAAAAAAAAAAAAAAAAAAAAAGATGTGCAAAATATATGGTGAGTGTAAAAATTTTTTTTTTTGGTACTGGAGATCGAACTGGGACCTTGCTTTTGCGCTTGTGAGGCAGGCTGGGGAACCACTGAGCTAAATCCCTGCCCCAAATTTTTAAACAACTTGTTACAGGGGCTGGGGATTTAGCTCAGTGGTTTCTCTACCTGCTGCGCAAGTGCAAGGACCTGAGTTTGTTCTCCAGTACCAAAAAAAAATTATTACAGTAAAAGACACATTGCCATTAATCCCCCTCAAAACACTTTTCCTCACTTACTTTGAACACATTTATCCCATTGTTCTTGCCACTTTTTTTTTTAGAAGTAGGAAAATTTATTGGGAAATATGAATGGGGAGCAGAAACAGACGACAGGAGGGGTCCCGAATGGGTTGCCCTCTCCCAATTTCTGAAGGAGTTCTAGATAGCCTCTTGTGAGCGGCCTATGAGGTGTGATCAAAAGTATGGTGAATGCTGTTGTTGAGAGCCAACCAGTGGAATGGCAGGCTCATCAAAACATTACACTGTGTCCTTTTCCACTTTACTCACTGGATTGGGCACTGCAAGACTTTTGGTTCTTTCCCAGAGGGTTCCTGATGGGAACCCCAGGCTCAAGGGCTCACATGTTTAGCGAAGAAGTTCTTTCTCTTTCCATAAAAGGAAAATGATTTGAATCAGTTCAGGGCCTGTAGGCAGCCACAACAGCACAACTGAAAACACTCCAAAAAAGGATTTCCAGGACTGCTTTCAGAAAGTGGCAAAAATGATAAGTGTGTTCAAAGCAAGGGGAGTATTCTGAAGGGGATTCATGGCAATGTGTTTCTTACTGTAATAAATTCTATTCTAACATTCACAGTATTTTCCAATCCCACTTCATTGCAAGCTCCTCCCACTTGAGCTCCCTCTTCCCAAACAGCCTCAAGTCCACTGTAGTTAATTTCCCTAAACGTGTGGTTGTGGCTTTCCCTGCTGCCCTATCTCTGAAGCGGCCTTGTGCCTCTGCGGGAGGTGCAAGGCCTCAACCTGGGGTTCCCCTCAGGCACTGCTCCCATTCCTGGCCATCGGGCTGGGGCCGTGTGGTGAGGGGAGAGGAGCCAGTGGTCCTGAGCACCATCACCCTCCTCTCCCCGTCAGAGTGGCAGACTTCCCTGCGGATCCCAGGGCTCCGTGGGAGGTGAGCCGAAGCCATTGGGGTTTTTAGAAATACCCTTTAAGAATCTTTATGAAAATTTTTCTTAGTGCATTTGCAGTACACAATGACTGCATACGTCGTGGAGAGTTGGTGCCAGCCGTTACACGCCTGAAGTCTTTTTTGGTCCCCTTCCCCTGCCCTCTCCCTCTCATCTATTGGTCCTTTCCCCGTTTGTTTCCTGTTCTTTAGAGAATCTTGCCTACAAGACAAAGATCTTTGCCTGAGGGTTCGGAGTCTGGTGGGATGTGGGGAGAAAGCAGGAGGGGCTGAGGAACCCTGAAGCCTGAGAGAGGGTGGGATTGAGACCGGGCGGGCCAGGTGGTCAGGGCTGGAGCCGGAGGTGAGCGTAGGCCGGCAAGGAAAGACAGGAGCGGCACAGGTGGCTCAGGCGGGACACGCGGCCAACCCCACGGCACTGCTTTCCACGCGGCCGTGATCGCTACCCTTGAGCCTTTTAATTTAGATTCTCAGCCTGCTGAGATGGGATGCTGTCAGCGAATGCAAACAGAAGTCGCCGCGCTTAGTAAATAAATATTCAATAAACTTTTGTATCTGCACCTTTGTTGTGGTTGTCTGCTTAGACCCTTGCTGTCTGTGTCGCCCCTAGACGTTTCTCTCGTTTATCAAGAATCTGGGGGCCAAGGCTCAGCCCCCGCCTCTCTGCTCGGCCTCCAAGGCAGCTCAGAAGAAAGCCCTCATGTTCCTCAGGCCTCCTCATCTTCCTTGGGCTTCCTCGGGTCGCCCCGGTGAACTTTATTCCCACTTTAGCAGATGACAGGCGAAGGCCCGGGAGGTGGAGCTAGAGGACAGCCAGGGCTCTGGCTGCGGGACGGCTGTCGTCCCCTCCTGCTCTGCAGCATCGGCGGGCGCTGGGCGGGAGGGGACCCGTCTGTCCCTGTTCAGCGCCTCCTCCCTCGCCGCCGCCTCGCGTCCCCGCGTCCTCCGCTCCGCCTCCCTCTGCGCGCAGCCTGCGACGGCTCCGGGCGGGCTCGGGCGCGGGGAGCGGGCTGGGCCAGGTGCAGCGCCGCGGCCTCGCTCACGGAGCCGGCCTGGGGGGCGCGCGGGGCGCGCGGAGCGCCCGGCATGGAGCCGGCCCCAGAGCCCGCCCGGGAGCCCCCCGCGCCCCGGGACCCCAGTCGCGAGCCCCCCGCGCGTGCGCGCCCGCCGCCCCCCGCCGCGCGCCCCGCGCTCTCCGCGCCCAGGCCGCGCTCGCCAGGAGAGGCCGAGGCCCGTGGCCCCGAGGGGCTGCTGCGGCGATCAGGCTCTGGCTACGAGGGCAGCACCAGCTGGAAGGCTGCCTTGGAGGGTAAGCGCGGCCCGTCCCGCCCGGTCACCTTGGAGCGCGAGGAAGAGGGGAACCACTTGGATCCACTCATCCAGGGCCCGCGGATGCCACCGGGTGCGGGCCCGAAGCCAGGGACCCCAGGCCACCTCTGCCGCGAGCTCTGCCTGTGACCTTGGGAGCAAGCTTCTTGCTGCGAGCCCTGGGTCCCCGCGGGAAAGGCTCGGGGTGTCTCGCTCCTGCACGTGCGGCGGTGACGCTTTGGGCGCTGTCACGAGAGTGCAGCGCCCGAGGTGGTGGCGGCGTCTTTTGCGGGTTGAGGTGGGGCGGTGGGGAGGTCCTCTAGGGGCTCTTCCTTGCAAGATTGGGTCCCACTTGTCCCTTTGCTCTGGCTCAGGGAGCAGCCGGCTGGCCAGGGGGCAGCACCCACGGTGGGAATGGATTTCAAGTTCGTGAGCGTGAGTCCGTTCAGCTGTTCGTTGTGTTAGCTTTAGAAATGCTGGAGGGGTCCAGAGAGAGGGCTCTCCGAGCTCTAGGCTTTCCAGCGTGCTCCTGGGACCCGCCCAGTGCAAGGGCAGAGCGGGACCTGAAAGGATTAACTAGGTAAGGGTGTCTTCCTGGAGGGCTTCCTGGAGAAGGTGACCGCTTAGGGGTGTGGAGGAGACAGAGAGGGGTGGCTGAAGCTTTCCTGGCCTGGGTCGGGAACTGAGCCCCAGTGTCCCAGGATGGGGCGCGGTGGGGAGGAGGAGCCTGAAGGCCCCCGAAGGCCATGCCAAGGGTTAGGGGCTGCTGAGGGTCGAGAGGGCGGGTTTGCCCTTGGCCTGGGGTGGGACTGAGCCCCAGGCAGTGAGGAGGGCAGGGCAGCATCTGCGCCCAGGTGTGGAGACTGTGTGCACAGTTCCACCTGCTTACTGCAGCTAGCTGGCCAGCCCGGCCGTCAGCAGGAGAGCAGCCACTCAGGGCGGGAAAATGACCAGAGACTCTGGGCACCGGTCCCGCCCACCTCATGCATGGCACCTACCTGTGGTCCAGCCCTGTCACACCCGTCCTGCTGTGGCTCCTTGCCTGGTTGTGACTCAGGCCACCTGCATCCCCCAGGTACAGCTGGAGCGACCCCATCCCAGAGAGCCTGTGGTTCTTGGTGCTCAGCCTCTCAGCCTGCTGACTTCTCCACAGGACTTTCAGGATATGTAGCCTGTGTGCCATTGGGACCTACCCTCTGCTGGTCCAGGTCTCCTGGATCCTCCTTGGCTGGAATCTCTGTTAGAGCAGGGATGTGCCCAGGGCCTAGGACAGCGCCTGAATGGTGCAGAAAGATGAGGGAGTGTGGGGATCCAGTGTAATGGGGCAACATGGTGGCACCTGAGAGGGCCATCCTAGCCCAGCGGTCCCCTCTTCTGACATCGAGGAGGACCTCATTTGCTCAGATTTCTACCCCTGGGGGGCCATATGGACCAAGGCCTGGTATATGCGTTCTGTTGTAGAGACCTCTGTCCCCTCTCCCAGATGTGGGACCCCTGCAGCCCAGCAGGGGAGCCCGGGGATATACTGATCTGAGTCCACTTGCCTCCCCAAATTGGAATCCGTGTGATGACCTACTGTTGGTTGGATGAGGGGCCACAGAACCTCTGCTTAGCCAAGCACGTCTTGAGAGATAGGAAGCTTTTTTTTTTTTTTTTTTTTTGAGACAGAGTCTCACTATGTAGTGCAGGCTGGCCTTGAACTCACTATGTGGCCCAGGCTGGCCTGAAACTTGCAGCGATTCTCTTGCCTCAGCATCCTGAGTGCTGGGATCACAGGCGTGCATCATCATGCCTGGCTTAGACACTTCTTGACCCAGCTGAGCCTCCAGGGATACATGAGGTCCTCTAACTGTGCTCAGGACAGTTATCAGGCACCTGCCCTGTGGGTTTCACCTTGGTTACCTCTAATCCTCACCCTGAGGGGGGTTGGTGAGCACTATTTTATAGGTGAGGACACTGACCCCAAGTCTAAGCATCCCTCCCAAGGACACAGCTTGGGTGCTAACACATGAAACCCCCATGGGGTTTGCTCTGGGCCCTGTGACCTGAAAGCTCTTACCTTTTCCTGGGTGACAAGGACTTCTGCTCACCAGGCTCACTGGAGGGGATCAGGTAGCATTTTGCTTTCTCCCCTGCCCCCCAGACAGCTGCCATCTCCAGTGGAGACCTTGCTGCCTCTTCCGAGGTCGGGAGCTCCTGTAGCACAGAGGAGAGGTTGGGCCGGGGCTTGGAGACTTTCTTAGATAGGCAGTGTCCTTATAAATAGAAAGACAGACAGAAGTTCCCATGGCCAGGCCTCTCCTCTGGACCGAATGTTTCCTTCACCCCACACTGAAGCCAGAGGCTGCAAAGGTGACCCAGAGCTCTAGCTAGGTTCTGAGGACATGGAGGTGATGGAGATGCAGATATTTCTGGTGCTGGGGGTGGGAAGGGGCCCCGGGTGAGGCAGAAGGGACAGAGTGATTCTGTGTACCTCAGACTATAGATTTTTCAGTGCTCATCAATTCTGAATTTTTAATGTTGAAAGTTTCTGGATTAGGCAGAAACCCACAACTTCCTGATCAAAACCACACATGCACATTTAGCAAATCCTTTTACAGATTTACAAATTACCAAGCTCCACATCTGATGGTTTTCATAGTCAGGATGCTGCTGGCCAGCCTCTGCCTCTGATGGTTTAGAGACGTCAGCCGTGGGCCTTTTTTGGGCCATAGGCACAAGGATGATGGGAGCTTTGGGTTTAGGAGCCAGAATTTTTCAGTTGTTCCTTCTAATATTAGTCTAAGTCACACACATTTAGAAACCCAAATAAACCGCACCTTTCAACTCCATCTATTATGGGTTATTGCATAGGAGGAATAATCGGTGAGGTGGGATTGTGTTGACTTTTCAAGAGCAACACTGGTGCTACAAGGGAGTTAATACTTCTGAAATTCTGAGGAATTCATTCCAACAGATACAGTCATGCCTCTGAGTTCAAAACTCCAGGGGCATGGTTACTGGGGAGACAAGGAGAAGAACTGCTCCTTGGGGCTATGCAAGCATTGCTGTGCTATACCTTTTCTGAGATGGTTGTTGGAAGATGAGCTCCAGCATGATGAAGGAGTAAACTGAGACTAGGAAAAAAGGGGGAGAAGCAGCAGGAAGACAGCACAGCAGAGGGATAGGGAACTCCTCAGGCTGCTAGTACAGAAACCCCCAAGGTGGTAGTGGGTTTTAAGAAGAAACCAGCCAGATTGGAGCAGGTCAGAGGGTTCCAGGGGCCACTTGTTTAAGAAGGTTGTTTTGGATTGAATGCTAGTTCACGTCCAAAATTCTTAAATTGAATTTCTAGTGGCCAAGACAATACACAACAAAGGTTTAGATGGAAAATAAATGAAAGAAAAAGAAATCACCAAGTGTTGGTGAGGATGTGTAGAAATGGGAAATGGTCTTGTCACTGGAAAGCGCTTTGGCAGTTCTTACAAAAGCCGCACAGAATCACCGTATGGTCTAGCAGCTCCACTCCTAGGCATGTACCTAGGAAAGCAGGGTCTCAGAGAAATCTGTGTGCATTTTTCACGGAAACCAAAAGTGGGAGCCATCCAAGGGCCATCAACAGGATAAATAAACTGATGCGTCCACACATGGCATAATATGAAGCCAGGAAAGGGGTCAAGTTCTAACACATGCGCGTTTGACATGTGTGCGGACAGCTGTACATGCAACTCTCTCCTGTCCGCAGATACTACCACGCGGCTCCTGCTGGGGGCCATCGCGGTCCTGCTGTTCGCCATCCTGGTGGTGATGAGCATCTTGGGTGAGTGCACTCATTAGCGCATGCGCGATTCTGATTCCCAGGTTCCCAGGCCCGTCCCAGGCCCAGCTCAGCAGGGAAAGAGAGGTTCCCGGTACCCCATAGCAGGTCTGAGACAGAGGGCTGGTTGTTGGTGAGATTTTGGCCTAAAATAATACATTCATACACGGGCTACACATAGGTCCTTTAGTAAGCAGTGTGGTTAGAGGGTACCCAGGTATTATTTCATAAATGATGCAACAATTTACCAACTCAGGACAAATTTGATGTAGGTCAAGCAGATGGTGATTCTTGCAGGAGATGGTTTTGGCAGCAAGGGATTTAATCACATTACACTCTAGGAGGCTGAGGCAGGAGGATTGCAAGTTTGAGCCCAGCCTGGGCAACTTAGCAAGACCCTGTCTCACAGTAAAAAAGAAAATAAATGTTATAAAAAGGGACTGGGGATGTAGCTCACTATGAAGGCTCTGGGTTCATCCCAAGTACTTTAAAAAAAAAATCACATTAATTGAACATGTAGTGAGCCCTGATGCATGTTAGGCCTGCGACCAAGTGAGCAATTAAAAGGTGAATGTGATAGTGTCCCCCCCATCCAGGGATAAGTGCACTGGTAGAGGTAATACTGCTGGTGGCTTCCCAGAATAGGAGACACATGTACTGAACCGTGAAGAAGTAGGAATTTCCCAGAGATGAAGTGGAGGGTGTGTGTGGTGTGTGTGTGTGGCAGGGGGAATAACTCCCTCTACACTCTTAGATTTACGCACCCAGGGACATGCAAATTAACTCAAACAACAGATTATAGGAGAAAAGACAGAATTTTTGTTAATATTTACATTTATGGGAATTAACAGAAAAGAAAGAAAATACAAAGAAGTAGAAGCTAAAATCCATTTTTTTTTTTTGGTGGTACCAGGGCTCGAACTCAGGACCTTGCACCTGCAAGGCAGGTGTGGTGCCACTGAGCTAAATCCCCAGCCCTTTATATTCCTTTTTTTAACAGAGGAAAGAGTTTGGGCTTCATGGATAAATTGTGGGAATAAAAGGGTCAAAGAAATAAAAAGGGACAGGTGTGACGTTATGAACTGGGAACTTGGGTATTCTTGGGCGACTCAAGTCAATGTGTTTTGTGGCTTCTGTAGGATTTGCAAAAGGGCTTTCAGTGCCTCTGTCTTTCCTCTTTGAGAAGCACTGTAAGACCAAGGGCAGACTTCTTAAAATGGCGGGAAAGCCCACTGAGTCCCCCCCTGTATGACTTGCATGATAAGCACTGGTTTGAGAGTGTTTAGAACTGGATGCCATGGCCTCTGGGGGCAGCTTGACCTTAGCTAGAATATCTGCCATGAATGAAGTCCTTTTCCTTTCCCCTCTGGCTAGGCTGGGCAGTCAGGGCAATGTGTAGATGGAGCCCTTAATGATTTCACTAACTCACCACCAGTCTCTTGGGAGATTCACTTCGTGGTCAGTACTCCCAGGGGCCTTGCCTTGCGTTGAACAGGTCTGCCCAGGGACTGTCCCCTAATTAATCATGGCCCACATGGCTGTAGATCCCTGGGGAGGACCCTGCAGACCCTCGAGTACCAAGGGTGTACCCTTGGCTCTGTCTCACTCCCCACTTTAATCACTTATATGAAAACAAACAAACAAGCAAGCATGCATATCATATTTGCAGCCAACACAATCTGCAGACACAATTCCATGTGACAAATGGGGAGAACATCAAGATTAATGGGGGGGAATCAAGATTAAAATTTGCCTTTAAAAATGGAAATGCTGGGGCCGGGGATTTAGCTCAGTGGTTAAGCTGCCTGTCTCGAAAGTGCAAGGACCTGAGTTTGATCCCCAGTACCAAAAAAACCCCCCAAAAACCAACAACAACATAAAAATGGAAATGCTGACCCCAAGTGAATAAGAAAAATGTGGAAGGAATAAGTAGAAGAGGATTTCAAGGCTGAGTGATGCCTGTCCAGGGCGCTGGGACACTTGGTTTGGAAACAGGTCCTAAGTGCAGGGCGTAACTTCTCTTGGCAAGGAGCCCTGGGCCAGCTTACTTGCCACAGCCTGCAGGCTGGCGGAGAGCGCTGGCTGTGGTCACAGTGCTGTTGGCAGAGCCCAGCAGATGGGTCCTGGGCTGTCCTGGCACAGTATCCCCTGCGAGGAGTCTCGGAGATGGTGTGGAGTGACTAGGGGAGGAACAGAATGGGTCTGCTCTGGGTCACCCAGGAGGTAGGCCTAGGTCACAAGATGGTGGGGGACTTAGTATTTAGGAAGAACTTTCCAGCAGCTCAGCAGTGGATAAGGCTGCCTGGCTAGTGTGGCCTCCAGGTCTGTGCCCAGTATGAGTTTCTGCAGTCCCATGCTTGGTGACCATCCCCTTGTGGTGACACCTGCCAGCCTCCCAGTTCCCTTTTGTCACACATTTAGTCTGTGACTTCCGAAGTATCTTTTTGGGGCACCAAGGCTGAGGCAGGTGGAGGGAGCCATGGAAAGCAGGGTGGGATCCATGGGGGTCAGGTGGTGGCCAGCTATGCTGGCAGATGCTGAGCCCTGTCTCCTCCCCGCAGCCTCCAAGGGCTGTATCAAGTGTGAGGCGCCCTGCCCAGAGGACTGGCTGCTCTATGGAAGGAAGTGCTACTTCTTTTCCGAGGAACCGAGAGACTGGAACACTGGCAGACAGTACTGCCACACCCATGAGGCTGCACTGGCTGTGATCCAGAGCCAGAAGGAGCTGGTGAGAGTGAACACAGGGCCCCAGGGCTCAGAGGAGAGCCACACGTCAGGCACACAGTGTTCCCTGTGACACATGTCTCTGGGGTCACCCTTCTGCTGCATAGCCATCGGTGTGCCTAGGGCCAGAGCAGGCCCATCTCAACGGTCAAGGGCACTTACTGTAGCCTAATTCAGCATTATAAAGTATAAGAATTACCAATTATGGCCAGGGTGGTCCACACCTGTAATCCCAGCACTCGGGAGGCTGAGGCAGGAGGATCACCATGAGTTTGAGGCCAGCCTGTACATAGTGAATTCAAGGCCAGTCTGGACTACATAGCAAGACTCTGTCTCAAAAAACAAACAAATGAACAAACAAACAAAAAACCAAACTTGTAAAATTAAACAAAAATATCAGCATTTTCTACTGATCCATATCAGGACATGCTCTCATTTAATCCCCTGACCAGTTTTATCAATAGAAATGTGAAAGAAACAGAATGAATGAATTTTGGTCAGTGTGGGTTTGAGCAAGTGTGGCGGGAATCCAGAATAGCAGAGTCTAAAGCCCACTTCTGTCTCTGGTACATAGTATTTCTCTGCTCCTTCTGCAGAGAAAGGCCCGGGAGGATGCAAGGAGGATGGCCAATCTGTCCTGAGATTTGTCCCAGATAATCCATCTAGTGGGAGTCCCTGTGTCCTGCCACCCAGGACTGGCCAGGGCTGCTAAGCTTGTGTGTCCAGTTGCGCAGGCCTCCTGGCCAGTGGGTACACACACCAGAGCCAGGGCCCTTGCAGGCTCTTGGGGGTGCTGTGGGGAGCTCAGGGACCTCGGAGAGTTCTGTCCTCTGGCTCCTCACTTCTGGTCTCCGGGCCACATCACCCTCCTGGTCTGTGCACCCTAACACCTCGTCTTCCGAGCTCAGGTTTGTTGTGGCATGAGCAGCAGTCAGGACAGCACCGTTGATGTGGATGCTTTCGTTCCTCTTTGATTTTGCAGGAATTTATGTTCAAGTTCACGCGGAGGGAGCCCTGGATTGGCCTGCGCAGAGTCGGGGATGAATTCCATTGGGTCAATGGGGACCCGTTTGACCCAGACACGTGAGCTGAGGCTTCATTTTGTAAAAGAATGCCTGACCCCTGGGACCCAGATCTCAAGAGAAATGCTCTTTTGTGCCACCTAGAGATGCTAGCTAGCTGTGGGGTGTGGCTGGGAGCCATTCACGAAAACGGCTTTAGTTCTCTCTCCTTACTCGTCCAGCTGGTTTGGTGGCTCTGCCTCAGCAGCCCTCAGAGCTTTGGGGAAAAGCACAGGCATTCTCTATCCTGACTCCATTTGCGTAGCTCAGTGTGGCTCTTCCACATCCTGTAGGCCAGAGGGGGAAAGACAAAGGAAAGGCGAGTCCTGGATGGCCTCACCCCATTGGCCAGAGAAAGGAAAAAGAAGGGAGGGTGTGTCTTGGATGGCCTGGCCCAACTGGCCAAAGCTCAGTCACATGACCACACCTGGCCCTCAGGAAGATGGGAAATGGAGCCTCCAGTTTGGGCAGCCATGTGCCGCCTAAGCATCGTCACTGTGGAAGAAAAGGGATCTGAGCATTCTCAGTGCAAACACCTTCCGGTGGAGGGGCCTGCAGAGGAGTGTGTGCTGGTGCTGTCCCATGGAGGGTGAGGAGGCAGCAGGAGCGGCTGTGGCAGTGAGGTGATGATGGCGTGGGGATGGGGGCCACTTTAGGCTGAAGGACACATGGGGTGCAGGGTAGGGGAACAGAACCTCAGAGGATTGGGCCCGGGGTGCTAGCCCAATGATGATGACACAGGAGCATTCCCAAAGCTAAAGCTCTGGGGTCCTTCTAACACCCTGTTTTGTGGGACCCCAGGTGCCAGGGATCTGAGACAGGGTGAACAAATGAGGTGTCTTCACAACACACCCAGGTCCATGCATGGTTTTGGTGACAAGAGTCCCAGTTGACCAGTGTTATTGGGGTTGTTCCCGCCCATCACTTGCCCACGTGGACAGTGCGATTCAGCGTGTCTCTACTGAGCTGCCACATGTGCTCCCCGACACCAGGCATTGTTGGGAGGCAGGATGAGTGGCGGACATCATTCCAAAGCTGGCTGCCCGAGCACTGTGGGGGCAGACAGAGCCCCCCCAAGGCTGTGATGAGCAGTATCCGAAGGGCAGGCAGGGTGCTGTGTGGTCCCCAGAGCCTGGGACGTGGCGGCCACCCTAGAGGGTGTGGAGAGGCGGGGCATCTGGAAGAGACCATGGAACACAGGGCAGAGAGACAGGGAAGTTGTGCTGGGAAGCTGCCCTGGGCTGCCTGTCGGTCTTGGAAGGTGACGTAGGGGTGGGCACAGGCCTCGGAGCCTCTGGGCTGCCCGTGCCTGTCCTGAGCTCCTGGTCTCTTCCCATCACAGATTCACCATCTCAGGCCCAGGCGAGTGTGTCTTCGTGGAGCCCACCAGGCTAGTGTCGACCGAGTGTCTGATGACCCGGCCCTGGGTGTGCAGCAAGATGGCCTACACGTGACAGGGGCAGGCCAGAGGTGGAGGGAGGCATCTGCTCCGAGACCAGCCTCCAGAAGGAGCCGCCTGCCTCTCCTGGGGGAAGAGGTGGGGTGGGGAGCACCTGTCCCCTCAGGCTCTAGAGCTCCTGAATCCCTGGTTCCTGGCCTCCTTTGTCCCCAGGCAGGTCCTGCGGCTCAGCAGTTAAATCCCATATGCTAAGTAGCGTGGCCATCTTTCCTCCAAACACGCAGGGGCACACACACACATGCACAAGCACACACACGCACAGTCCCTTCCCAACAGTGTCCCTCAGCCGCCCCGCAAGGCCTTCCCCAGCCCTGCCTGGAGCCTTCTCTCCTCACTAGGGCTCTGGTGCAGTGGGGAAGGCTTCTGGCTGGGAGGGCATCTGACTGTCACCCGTCATGGGCTCTGCAGGCTCACGCCTCTCCAGAGCACTGGGGGTGGCAAGTGGCCGGTGTCCCCTTACGTTGGCCAGCCCCACCCAGGGCCTGGAGGCCCCAAGTCCACCCTCTTTGCCTTTCCGGGGTCCCTGGGCAGGGCCCCCCGCTGTGTCCGTGGTGCTGTTGTATTGGTCACTAACGGAATAAAGAGATGACTGGCATCAGAGAAACAGCTGCCGTCTGTTCTGGGGTCATAGCTTGGGGAGAGGCAGAGGCACACAGCTGGTGGGGTCACCACAGAGATGTGCTTGCTTTGGTGTAGCAGGCAGTGGTGTGCAGAGACCAAGGATGGAAAAAACAAAAAGACCACATGTGATGGCCTTGGGGCCTTAGTTAATTTTGGCAGGGTATGAACTTATTCCTGGTTGCCTGAGGGGCGGGTGTCGTTCTGGCTCCTTCATTACTATTTAATGCAATATGACAAACGTTTCTTCCAAGCTGCTGTGTGTCAGACACCACGCCAAGCAGAGGAGAGCCTCGGCATTATGGCTCAAGGAGCGCACAGCTTGGAGAGCACTAGAATGTTCTAGAACACTGTGGAAGTTGGCTCATTCCACCTTGGGGAGGATGGGTAAGAGCTCACTAGGTCTTCCAGCCTCTTCCTGTCCCCCTGCTTGGTCCAAAGAGGCCCTGAGGGCCCCCTTGCAACCACCACAGTGCATGGCAATGGAGCCTGGACCTCTGTAGCTGGCCCTCCTGGTGGCCTTAGCCAGCGAGATGCAGATGCCTGGGAACCTGTTTGTGCACTGGGTACTGGCCCCCCAGTTTCAGAAATGAGCTCAGAGGGAACCCAGTTCCTTTCCTGAGCCTAGGTTCTCAGACAATACTGCCAACTTGGTGTGGTTAGCTGTTCTGCATGCTTTCCATCGATTAGGGGTTGTCTGTGGCTTCATATTTGTCTCCTTCTGGGAAGCCAGTGGCAGACCTAGGTGCACAATAAAATGTTAAGGGAATTTGGGGGGTTCTCCCATGCCCAGCACGTGCTGGGGAGTGTGCTGAGTGGCTGGGGTTGAGGAAGTGGTCAGTGCTGCTGGCTCAGTCATGTCCAGGCCCTTGTCTCAATGGTGTTCTACCTTGAAACAGTGGGGGTCAGATGGGGGTGGTGGTTCACACCTAGAATCCTGGTTCTCTGGGAGGCTGAGGCAAAAGGACCCCAAGTTTGAGCCGACCCAGGCAACTTAGCAAGACCGTCTCAAAATAAAAAATAAAGGAAAGGCTGGGGATGTTGCTCAGCACAGAGACCCTAGGTTCAGTCCCCAGCACACAAAAGTGGGGCTCAAGATCTTCAGCACTGTTTTCCACAGTCCAACTGTTGTGGCAAAGCAGAACGGCTCAGTGCTATAGCCCAGTGTTACTGATCCCAGGCACAGCCGAGTGTTATAACTCAGCGTCGCAGTTACTGAAATTTAAAGACTTGAGAATCTGAAGTTCACTTGAAGAAGTGGAGAAAAGCCTTTTACTATGCCGGAGTGCTCAGTGGAGTTCATACTCAGAAATCTGAGGAAAGGACTAGAAGTGGGAGCCTCCTTACGTAGGAGTCCAGGGCTAGGTGTGCATGCTCACTGAAGCAAAGGGGCGGAGTTACAGAACATTCCCGAGAGGCGCAGTTCAAACTGTTACAAAACATTTTGATACATTGGGCAAGAGAGCTGCCTGGCTGCACAGACCATTACATTTCTGCAGCAAAACATGTTGTGGGAGGGACATGGAGGTAAGGCAAGGGCCTGTCGTATTGTATAGTACTGCTCCATCACAGCAGAAACGCCCCAGGTCACAGCAACTCTGGCAGGGCTGGAGTCAGGCAATGAGGAGGAGGGACGTGGTAAGGGGACAGGGGACCCTGCAAGAGGAGAGGGAACTCGAGCCCCTTGCCCCTTATTTCTTATTAAGTATCCAAAGCCTGCTACTTGAGGCTTAAGGGCCCTGGCAAATAAACTCTGCCAACCTAGGTCTGTCCTGGGAGCACACAAGGGTTCTAAGTCAGTTTGGCAAAGCAGATGCCTGACCTGGGTCACAGGGTCTACCTTCTCCTGCGAGGGAGGAAACGCAAGATGCAAACGAGACTGCCAACTCCAAAAATGTTGGGAATTCTTTCAAAGGTTATAAACCAGCCAGGGCCGGGGATTTAGCTCAGTGGTTCCGCCGCCTGCCTCGTAAGTGCAACGTCCTGAGTTCGATCCCCCGTACCAAAAAAAAAAAAAAAAAAAAAAGTTATAAACCAGCCACCGCCTCACTTTCCTGTGGGCTGAGCTCTCGCGCTGAACCCTTGGCGGCCAGAGGAGGGCAGCACTGAGGCCAGCTCTGGAGGGTGTCCTCTGGGCCAGTGTGTAGCTCACCGCCTCCCCAACCCTATGCGGGATGAGGGGCGCTTCCCAGGGACTAGCAGGGGTGGTTTAGCGCCACCCTAGTGGTCAAGTGGTTTGCTGATCCCAGTCCCACGGGTTCATTCTAACAGAGGAAGAAAAGGCGCAGAGGTCGGGTGCTTACCTCACAGTACACAGCCGGAGACGCAGATGCCGAGATCTGGTCCCAGACCTCCCACAGGAACTTGTGCGGCACATGTGTCCTCTGCCCAGCCGGCCAGCTCTGAAGAGGGAGAGCTGGGAAGGAAGGGACACCGGTGGGCCAGGATGGTCTGTATCTTCCTTTCATGTTTTCATGTAAGTGGCCCAAACACAGTCATGTTATCGGGTAGGTTGTTTCCAAAAAGTGGCTCGCCAACTAAATGTTACCAGGTTCTGGGTTGCTCGCCTCTGCTTTTGGAGACAGATTCCAGGTTCTTCTCGCCTCGAGCAAAGAATTGAAAGAGACGAGCAAAAGCAGTGGCCAAGTTTACTCACAAAAGGAAAAGTGAAGAGTCGGGGAGCAACTGGCTCTGCAGAGCGAGCTTGGGCTGAGAAAACAGAAAAAGGTGAAAGCAAAGATAAAAGTACACACTCTCTGGGAAACAGCGTGGACTATCATGGAAAAGTACGATAGCAAAGCCTTCATGGCATGGATGTGGCCTTTAGGCTGTCTAAATCTTGAGGAAACCTTTGAGAACTTGTACATCCGGGTCCTGAGAAGCGGTGCTGGGCTCCCACCTCTTAGGGTGACGTCAGGTCTAGGCTCCTATTGAGACCCTGGGGAGTTCTCGCGAGAAGTCCATGGGCAGGGCTTTGGGAGCTGCTCTGCGGAGGGGTCGGCGATCTTGTAATTAGCAGGTCACATCTACTTCCCCAGCCAGCTTTGCCACGCCCCAATCTTTCCCTAATCACATCCGGAGTGACTTCTACCCTTCACTTCCTTGGGGCTCCTGAGGACACTTCCACTGCTCTCATTGCCAGCACCTCACTTGATACCACTGAGTTGGTGTGGCCTTGTGTCTTCTGCTCTGGGCCTGTGAGCTCCTGCCCCCGAGATGGCGGGCTTCTGTGTAGCAGGACTTTGCCTGCACAAAGCAGATGCTCGGTGTTGCTGTCTCTCTTGCCCACGGTGTCTTCTCTACCCTGAGGCGCCGACAGGAGCCCTGAGATACTGATGCAGAGCTCTTAAATCCCCCAAACCACGAGTCAAATACACCTGTGCACAAAATGCCCAGCCTCGGGAGTTTTGCCACAGCAACAGAAGACAAAAGATATCCGGCCCTGGGCCTTTCGTGAAAATCCTGTGCAGAAAAATGTATGGGTGGTGAGGATGTATTTCCTGGGCTCCTCCAAGTCCTTGTTCATTGTGCCAGCCAAAGGGTCATTTCCATTTAATGCCTTCTTTTCACCGTCACCAAGTTAGGTCACCAAGTTAGGTCACTCATGTTTACCGTCACTCACCAGGCCCCTAGAGGCAAAAGTGGCTGTTAGTCTTTTGTTGCCTAGGAAGGCTTCTTTGTATCCTTATTTCTCTGATGGATTTTGAAAAATACGACATAATTTATCCTGCTGTTACAATAGGATCAAAACATCTTTTGCCACTTTGCATAGATACATCCAGCGTGGAAACCTTCTAACACTCTTTTGAGCCTTAAGAACAAATTATCTGTCCATCTCCCAGCCCAGTTCATAATCCATCAGGTACAGGATCATTACAAAAGTGGCTCCCATTTAGAAGCCACTGGCGTAGAGTAATTCTGAAGTCCTACTGTGTGGTGCTCTGGAGCCTACATGAGAGGCAGGTGAGGAATGTCCTTGTTAGTCTCTGACTCTCCTCACTCAGTGGGGAGGAATCCCTTGCTCCTTCGCCATCCTACAGTCCAGCGGCCTCCTGGAGGTTTCTCCCTGGCCACTTCCGGGGCTGCCAGGCTGCTCACTCTGCCTGACAGCACTCAGGGCAGGAAACGGGAAGAAATGGTTTCTACATCCATTGCAGTGCAAGCTCGAGGTGTCTGTGGCGATGCAGAAACATAGTATACTTCTTCTGGTCTCTGCACCCCGTCAAAGTTATTTTCTAGACTAAATTCTCAAGGTCTAATCTTTTCTTTCTGATGCCGTTTCTCGCTCTCAGCCCAAAGGCAGCTGTCTTGCAGGTATCTGATGCAGTATGTAGGTAGCCTCAGAGCCAGCCTCCGCAGGCCCAGTTAATTTGTTCCACTGAGTTGTACTGAGATTTTATTGTTTAAGCCACTGGGTTGGTCTCTTTTGGGGGTGAGGTGGGGTACTACTGGGGCTTGAAGCCAGGGCCTTTGCACTGAGCTATATCCCCAGACTTTTTCTTATTTTTTGAGACAGGGTCTGGTTAAATCGCTAAGTTGCCCAGGCTGGGCTCAATCTTGTGATCCTCCTGCCTCAGCCTTCCAGAGTGCTGGGATAGCAGGTATACATCACCCACGCCCACTGTGTCTCATTTTTCATAGATGGAGCTCTTTCACTTTCTTAGACTTCTGCAGTTTGAACTGTTTTCTTTTGTTTCCATTGTGCTTATGAAGCTCCTCTCTTTCTTGTAAAATCCTGCAGCAGGCAGCCAATGTGAGTATTCTTTTTCCTAGCCCTTCTCTGGGAGCTAATGGAGTTGGTTGGGACAAGGCCTGCTTCCTGGTTATTGTGGGTCACCCCATCTTTTATTGAAGCACAACATGGGGTGTCATCTGTCCAGCCCCTGAAATCAACTTTTTTGTTATTTTGTTTTTTTACGGTACCCTGGGATTGAACTCAGGACCTTGTGCTTGCCAGGCAGGTGTGGCGCCACTGAGCTACATTCTCAGCCCCCCTGAAATCAGTTTATTTTTCTGTTCAACTTCTAAGCCAATGCCATGTATTTTATTTTAGATTTTTTACCCAAGTACTCCACTTTGAGGAACCAACTTCTGTACAAAGGCTAATCACTGCAGTAAAGAAGCCTAAAGACTCAGTGGTGTACTCATCATAAAAAAGCTTGTTTTTCACTCTTTTGTGGTTTTGCCCCACATGGCTTTATTGGGGTTGGGGACACAGTGTTGTTCATCCAGTGGCCCAGAAGCTTCTGGGTCTCGGAATCCTCCCCCAATCTTCCACATCTGGCCAGAACCTGAGGGAGGCGAGTGTGGGTCACTGTGTGAGAGGATTTGGGGTGGGGCTCAGGTCTGGCCATGCTTCTCTGGGAAGAAAGCCAGGGAATAAAACTGGTCTGCGGGCTGGGAAGATGAGGCTATGGGCTTGGGTTTGGGGAATAACCAGCCAGTCTTTACCGCACGCAGTACAGTTCCCATCTTTCAGCTCACACAGCTGAGCCGAGAGCTTAGTGGTTTCCAGATACCACAGGATAACAACAGAGCTTGGAACTGAACCCAAAGCTGGCTGAGCCCCAGCCACACTCTGAGCCACCCGGCTGCCCACCTGGCCTGCTGTCTTCATGCCTCAGTGGCTTGTGACAGCTTCAAACCCGAGACTGCCTCTCTGTGCCCTGTGATCTGTGACAGGGCTTCCTCCAACACAGACTTTTCCTTGCTGTTTCAGTAGCTAATTGGCTCTCTTTCCAGCGACCCGTCCCTGGGTTAGTCTGCTATGGATAAAGATGCTGAGAGCCACTACCATAAAACTGAAAGACAACACTGAGACAGAAGATTAAAAAGACAGGAAGGGGTGAAAAGGGGTTTCATCATAAGGGTACCCAGAGTCTAGCGTTGTGTCAGGAGTGCATCAAATGCAAAGTGTCACCATAGAAGGAGCTATGTAAATTCTACAGATTAGTTCATGTGAGACAAGCACTTAGGAAATGGCTGATCTCAGCCTGGCATGGTGGCGCACACCTATAGTCCCAGCACCTGGGAGGCTGAGACAGGAGGATCCTCAAGAGTTTGAGGCCAGCCTGGACTACATAGTGAGACCCTAAATACCAAAAATAAATGAATGCATGCAAGAATGAATGAATGCCTGATCTCAGATGCTGGGGAAGGCCCTGCTACTGCTGGCTATTTCTTGATTACGGATGAGGCCCGGGCTGCTCCTGGCACAGGATGCTTTCATCTTCAGATGATGTCAGATAGCACAGAGCCCTAGGAAGAGGTGTGCACGGCCTGTACTGGTTGTTAAGTGCTCATGGAGGCCGAGGGAGGGGTGTGAGGATCCCTACCTGACACTGAGCAGGAAGCAGAGACTGGAGGAGGAGCTCACAGGACAGCCAGGCTGTAGCGCTATGCCTAAGGCTCCTGTGTGCGCTGCTTTATACACATTCAATATTTGCTTAAAGGGGTAGAAGACACAGGTAAGCCAAACTCCCACACAATTCACATTCACAGCTGGCTGTTAGAAACAGAGTAGGGTGTGACCTCCACCACCCAGCAACTTGCCCTAAAAGTAAGGGGGCTTCATGACTCGGGAGTCAGAGACCCCCAGGCCCAGGACAAGGTGCTGTGGAGGGAGAGCTCTGTTTAGCAGCTGGGAAGTTGTGCTTGTTATGGGGTCTCAAGCTCTTCTTCTGGTTCATGGTGGCTCAAGCAAGCGCCTTACCCTTCTTACCACCCCAGTATCCAGTGTGCATTGACAGCAATGCGTTAGTCAGCTTTCTGTTGTTGTGACAAAATACCCAAGACAGTCAATGTATAAGGAGGAAAGGTTTTGTTTTTTCACTTTAGATTTAAATAACTCCCTGGGAGCACTTGAGATGAGCTGTTTTCCCTACCCCTTTCCACGGATGGGATTCCTGGAGGTGCTGTCCTAATTAAAAAAATAGTAAAATGTGTGATGGCGGAGTTCTGGTTTTGTCAAAATTGTTTGTGTGGATTTTTCTGTAATTTGAACTCCTGCCTGAGCTGTTTATTTTTTCATAGTGGGAATAAACCCAGGGTGATCTACCGATGAGCTACATCCCCAGCCCCCCTCCTTCCTTCTCTTCTCTTTTCTTTCACTCTGAGACAGGGTCTTGCTGACTTGCCCAGCCTGGCCTCAAACTTGGAGCCCCCTTGCCTCAGCCTCAGCGGTAGCTTTGGGTTGTGTTGGCATTGCTAGAGCCCTGGGAGAGGTAGAATTTGGAGGGTGAACAGGTGGATTGTTATTCCCCCAAGTATTTACTGAGCACATGTTCTGCCTGGCATGTAACAAACAGGCCCTAGAAACAGAGATGAAAGACAAATTATGACTTGCAAGGATTTTATGGCTTCGAGTTAGAGGAAAATAAGGAGAGAAATGTTGCCAGTGTGGGTCAGGGAGGATCATGCATGAGGGTCTGGAAATCCAGGCCAGCAAGGCCCAGAGCTTACACAGGGTGAGCTTCCTGGGGGAGGTGACTCAGGAGGGAGGCTCAGGGGGAGGCTCAGGTCCCCAGATGTCAGGGTGGCTGGGGGTTTAGCGGATCTGAGGATGACAGGGGTGGGGTGGGGAGGTTGCTGCCAGGGACCAGGCTTGGCTGAGGAGGTGGCATCGAGGGGCCCTGGCCAGCAGCCCAATCTCTGGGCCACTCTGCTTACAGTGCGGTGGGGGCTGTAGTGCAGGAGTGGAGGCTGTGGGTGAGGAGCCAGGTGCAGTTTGCGCTTGGCTGGGAGGCCAGAACCCTGTGGGGGATCTGAAGGTCCCAAGGCCTGAGAGTACAGGGAATGGAAGCAGAGACATGGGTGCTGGGGCGGAAACTGGAATCCTGTGTGTCCCTGGTGGGAATGTGAAGGGCGCGGCTGCTATGGAGAACAACAGTGTGATGGATCCTCAAATGTTAGCAGTTACATGTGGCCCAGTAACTCCCTTAGTGTGTATCCCCAAAGGAATGGAAAGTGGGGATCTGCAGATGCTCACCCACCAAGGCTCACAGTGGCACCATTCACCACAGCCACAAAAGGTGGTGACCCAAGGTTGATTCTGAAACCAGCCTGTCTGTGCATGGAATGCTGGTCAGCCCTGAAGGCCATTCTGATATGTTATACCGTGAATGAACCTTTAAGACAGCCTGCTAAGTTAAATAAAGCCAGAAAAGGTGTAAATGTTGTAGCACTCTACCTCTATGAAATACCTGGCAGAGGCACAGTCAGAGGAGTGTAGAATGGTGGCAGGCTGGGGCTGAGGGAGGTGGGAAGTTACTGTTTATGTGTGTGGAGTCTGGGATGATGAGGAAGTTTGTGAAATGGACAATGATGATGGGGGTGTTCATGAATGCCACTCACTGTAACTCAAGATGGTGAATTTTACTATAATTAGGAAAAAAAGAGCTCACCAGGAAGAGGGGCACCATGGATGGAGTAGGATGTGGAATCCTAGGCTTCCTGTGGTGATGGTGCTGGGGTTGAGGGTGCCAACACTGTGGACAGGGCAGGGCGAACACTAGAAGCTCACAGCACAGCAAGGTACATATGGCCGGGCCATGGGGACAGGGCGAGGGGACGGTGTGGGTGGAGACTTACCCAGCTGCACAGCAATCAGTAATATAAGGACCTCAACGCCCTTGCGGCACCCAGTCCTCCCTGCCAGGCCCACATGCGGGCATGGGCTGTGCGCATTCCCAGCGTCAGTGACTTCCGCAGTGGGAGCACTTCCGGAAGGCGTTCCTTGCCGCGGCGCTCCTCAGTCTCCTGACCCGTGTGGCTGTGGGATACAGAAGCACGCTGGGCGGAGTGTCCAGTGATTCCAAACAGTTTAATGTAATTCCAAGACGAAGTGTGATTACATTTCTACACATATACAATATGCATATGTGAGTTTACAAATTTTAATTAATAACTCGTTTCACCTCAGAGACCGAAAAAATGATCAAAAGAAACTGTAACAAGCTATAACATAGTTCACCACAACAGGACCCCGTTTCTCACCCTACAGTTAGTAATATTACAATTAAAATAACTATATTCTTCTATAATTTTTTCTGTTAAAATCATCTCATAAATTTACAATGCTATTAGTTTCCAAGACTAATATAAATTCACTCCATTTTTCTACAACGAAAATGATTAATTTAGAAGCACACGACATCATGATGAAAAAACACAAGCATTTTAGTAGCAAGGACTTGATCAGTTAAGAATTAGTTTTCTTGTAAAACATTCTAAAGCCAAGTAAAATATCCATTCTTATAACATACCTATAATATGAGACTAAGGAATAGTTACACAGAGGTCTACAACACATTGGTTTGTCTTTAAAAAAGTAGACATTTATAAATAAAAAAGAAAAGAGGGACAATTCACAGAGGGAAAAGAGGTACACAAGAAAATACTGTTGCACGCAATAATTTTCACACAGATTAACATGGATTAACACTTTTTATTACAGAAACCGTACAGTGAGAAACACAACGGACCAGGGCTTCATGGGGTTACTGAGATTGAGCTAAGATGACCCGGTAGAGAAAGAGCTGGGTGAGGTGACCAGGAGGGAGCCATGTACCTAGGGCTGGGGACCGGGTGTCACCAGGCTTCCTCTTTCCCGCTGGCTTTCTGGCGAGTGTGCCTGTCTGTCCAGAGTGTCCTGAATTCATGGGCAGCTGGAAGGTAAACATTTCTACAGATCTGTTCTCTTTCCATCCTAATGGGTATCATTTCTGGAAATGTGATATACTATCGGGCTGCAGCTCAGTATGTGTGGTCAAAGGAAAACAGCCTGGAAAATTCCAGTCATTCTGATCGGCTGCCACCTCTTCCTCATCCATGTCCTTGATGCTGGGGACCAGAGAGCGGTGGCCCCCTCAGGACCCAGCTCCACTGTGGTGAGAGGGACAAGGGCCACCTGGCCCATGTGTGAAGGAGCAGGGATGCCCATGCTAAGGCTGGCTCCGACCTCTACAGGGCTCCGCTTCCCCTCAGCCGTAAAGCTATCTTCTCCTACCAGAATTTGGTTTGATATATATCCACAGACATATATATCAACAACTCTGTCTACACAGTGATTCTACTAACTAGGGCTTCTGCTGCCCCAGAGTGTGCCTTTCTCCTTTATTTCATTTGGTTAAAAAAACGCACGTGAAGAGGGTGAAGAGATGCTTTGGGGGCCTGAAATGGTTATGCCCTGGGAAAGCATGGAAAAAAGCAAGCTTTAAATAAGCAGGGACACAGAGACAAGGGGGGTGGGCAGTGCACAAAGGGACTTCACCTTCTGAGGGTGGGGACAGGGTGGGGATGCTCTAGTTCCATGCAGAAGCCACAAAGGCTACAGAGATGGCACAATCACTTTCCACTTCCCAAGTTCCTCCTTCCCACCTGAGCCAGGTGACTCAACAGTAATAACCCAGTGTCCCTGGAGCCCAGTGGGTGGCTCTCTGACAGCAGGCAAAGGGCCTTTCGGCCTGGCTCTCAAGCTTCTCGGAAGTCCTGGGTGCCTGGGCACGGGGCTGTGGTGACAGCAGGTGGAGGCTGAGGTGGCCACAGGGACAGTGACCCAACACAAGGAAAACTGGGGGGCGGTGCCAGGAGAGATTCATTTGGAGACTTGGTTGAAAGGGAACTAGAAAGAGCAATACCAGAGCCCTCTTTAAAACATACTTTTCAAACAATAAAAAGAGCCAATTTCTATACCTCTAGTTTTTAAAAATATAGATGAGCCCCAAAGACAATGACACAAAATTCATTTGGTTAATTAGTGCAAAGGAAAAGCACACGCGTGCACACACACACACGAGCACACACAAAGGTGGGAGGACAGTTAAGAGGGCGAGAGGAAGAGCACTCCATAGCAACAATTCTAACAAAGAAAGCCAAACAAGACCCTGGTGTCCCTGTGGCCCACAGGGAGAAATCCAAGGTACGATGTGAACAGAGAGCTCCCTGGTCCTGAGTGTGCTGCAGTTCTCAAGGTCGCATCTGTTAGAGGAATGAATCGCACCTGAGGTCACAGCAGGTCCTCCACAGTCCGGTGGTGGCACAAGAGAAAATAAAAACCAAACAAGACTTAAGGAAAACAGCACTTCCCAGCCTGCCCTAAGCTCTCTCATTGTCACAAGCCCTCTCTGTGCACCAGGCCTTGGGGGACCGGCCTGGGCTCCTCCTTCTCCAGATCCTTGGGCTCAGCAGCTCAGTCTCTGAACTGAACCTACTTTTCACGCTCACTGAACTGGGCCTCACATCTCAGCTTGACCATGCGTGAAAAGTAGACACGTCCTTTTGCACTGATTTTTGTTTAAAGGAGAGAATGAGTAAGACAGCAGATATACAAAAACCCCAGCCAATGAATACAGGCATGGAGGTGTATTGTTCTTCTTTTCGACATTGCTCAGAATATCACTGGTGGCCCAGGAAATAGCAGCTGGATCTCTGGGGCCACCTGAATCCCAGTGTCTTCTATTGCCTGGTGAATGGAAGCGAGTAGATCTATGAACAAGTGAAATATTCAAATCAAGAAAAAAATCAATGGACCAGGGGTCAGTTTTTGCTGCCTCTTCCAAGGTGTCAGAGGCCTGCAGACAAGCGTGGATCCAACACGGCATGAGACCCCAGCCGGCCAGAGCTGGGGTCTGACCCTTCCCACCCCATCCCGACTTCCTTTCACATTCTCTCTAGCTCGCCTGGAAACCAGCGTTATGGAGGGAAATGCACACACTGGGCCACAGGACAGTATAGGTAGAACAAAGGTGACTTGGGGATACACGGCCTCCTCCTGTAGAGGCAATTGCTGGGGTTTGGAGATGTCAGTTAGAAACAGGAATTTTCTTTAAAAAGTACCAGTTTAAATGTAAACTATAAAACACTTTAACTATAAAACGTAGCCAGAAATATGCTTAAGTATCCAGAGTCATTTACTTAGTTTACTTGTTTAAAGTGAGACTCTTGGTATCTCAGAAGGCTAACAGCATTTTACAGTAGCTAAGAATATATATGCTGTGCGTGGGTATACTGGAACATCACATTTAATTACAATACGCAGAGAATCATCCCTTCCTTGGTTTAATTTCTTCTCTAAAGATGAACTTTTGTTAGAATTCACTTAAGCAACAACAACCAGGGTGTGCATTAATCAATATTTTCAGCCCACACAGAATTCAGTCTTTTAAATCTCAAGATCAAGCTGGCTACATGATTTCAAAAAAGGCTAAAACCAGGATGAATGCCCACGTTTGAGGTAATTATTGCCATTTTAGGTCACAGTTTGTGTAAGATAATGTATCTAAAACCTTCTAAAAACAATCCTTAGGTGTTCTGTCAGAATTCCAGAACACCTAGTGACACCAACCGGGATCTCAGATTCTGACTAGCTAGGTTTGCTTCCAATGGAGTCAAAGCTCTAAAAGATTCTAGAACTTGTGTAAACTACCTAAGAATTTAGGCAAATAAGCCCGGAGCCACTCAACAAAGCTTTTTTTTTTTTTTTTTTTTTTTTTTTTAAAAAAAGAAGCAATAAACAAGAAACCCAACCCAAACAACTGAGTAGATATTTTACAGCAAATGATAGTTCTTTAGAAAATCAAAAATCTAGTCCTAAAGCATTTCTCAAGTCTTGATGCCTTTCAACCAAAATGAAAATACATCTGCATTACTATTAATCGCACATCAGGGCCAGAGACCCCTCTTCCTTAATTTCTGAAAGCTGGTTCATTTCTCTGTTCATACAATTGTTGCTTTCCCTTTCTTGGAGAAAGGTTATCTATCTTGAAAGAAAATTTAATTGTATTCCTCTTTCTAAAAGCCATCTTTTCTTTCTTCTTCTTCTTTTTTCTTCAGAAAAGAAAAAAGTTCCTGAACACCAGGCCTACACACGGTATTTACAAATTTGGTGTGAACCCTGTCTCTGGTTCTGCCTGGAGCTGAAGAGTGGATCTGTTACAGAGACCAGAGCCATCATATTTATCAAGTGCAGTAAAAAATAGCATTTTGAAAAAAATATATACCTTTAGTATTGCCTTTCTAGAGTTAACTATAAGCAAGAAAAATTATTTTTTTTAAAAGAAGAGAAGAATACTTTTTTCCCCTTCACTCTCCTAAGAGTTTGTTATAGCAGCATTACTAAAGCTAGTTGGTTTGCTGGAAAGAAATCTAAAAGGAATTGTAGAAATCAAAAGAAACTCCCCAGAGATTTTTCTTAAAAGTCAAACTAATTCTGCCCCTCTGCCTGCATCTGATTCAGGTTCTTTTTGCACAGAGTGACATTCCTTAAAGCCTTTCTTTTCAACAGATACACAGCAGACAGCTGACGCTGGTGGCTGCGTGCTGAGTTCCGTAGCCTGGCAGACTCAGGTTCAAACCCTGCACATCAGACATCTCTCTTGTAAAGGGACTGATATTGCCGGTCTGACAGGGTTAATGTGAAGACAAAATGAGATAAGACAACCAGTTAGTGATTCTGAGCAGTGTTTGGCACACAGGAAATGGGGGTGTTGCTAAATGGGTCATCAGAAAGATGAGGCCACTCATTGCTATGGAAGAAAGTGGAACAAAATCACATCTCAGTAAAGTCCTGATTAACAAAAAGTGACTAGAAACTTGGAGATTCTGGACCACCACTGTACTTTTTAATACATGCCACTCACAATCAGTTGGCTCATCGCCAATGGTGTGTGTGTGGCTGTGATGGCACCATGAGATGAACTTCTAAGGGGCTTGGCATGGGGCCTGCAGTACTGAAAGCATTCAGCAAGTGCTGTCCTTAAGGGATATTGCAAGTTTGAACAAAGAGGCAGTGCATGGGTCTGAGATGAGGGGCTCTCGAAGGCTTGTGGGAGTTAAGCTGGGGGCTCAGGAGGCTGCATGCTGGGGTTCGGTGACAGGGTGCTCCCAGGGCCACTTCTTTGTAAACCTCATGGAATCTCAAGGGAAGGACCAGCCTGGAGATAGCTCTCTTGATCTTTTGGAAGCTGTCCTGAAGATTTTGAGAAACCTCTGCTAAGTGAGCCACAGTGCCAAAAAGCCTTCAGGAGGCCTTTTGCATTTAAATCCCATTTTGCCACGTTCCATCTCCAGTGGCCTGACAAATTTGACTGAGTCCAGTGTGGAGATGAGAAACAGTCCTGAGGCATGGAGTGGTGGCACGCTGTCATCGGAGCCAGCCTGTTTGTTGTGCCTGCAGTCACGCATGATGGGTGTGGGGCCTCTGCCTTTATGTAGCAGCAGCAATGTAGGGTCACTACTCCTCCTCTCCAAGATGAGTGTAGTTTTAAAATAAATGCAATCAAAAAAGCAATTAAAAAAAAGTCAGGGCCGAAAGAAAAATGGAATTGTGTCACCGATGATGTCATTATTGCTCAGAAAGGAGCAAGAGGGATGTCATGTTCTCATCTCTGGAGGCGTCTTTGAGGATTCTTTGGCTACAGAAAGGAACAGTTTCGCTTCCCTTTCCAATTTGGTAAGGACATCACTGACCTGCTCAATTTTGAGGCTTCCCCTTTGAAAATCTGTCAAACACCAGAAAGAAGAAACAAATGGGGAAAGGAGCCTGTGTGTCCCAGGGCTGCAATGTGTTGTGGCAAATAGCTCCTGCCAGCCTCGCACAGTGCCAGGCTGGGCCTGCCGATGAACTGTTGGCTCTCTGTTGAGAGTTCTCTCTGCTAGTTGAGGGCACTGAGCTATTTTCTTCTGTTTTCTGTCCTAGTGGCTCCTTGGCAGGCCAGCTGGAGCAGCTGTCCCCTATCTTACCTGCCCTTGTCCAGATAACGGTGGGGACCTGTGTCAGTCCAGCGACCGTGAATATCAGCAACACTTCCTGAAGCCTGCTCGTCTCCGTGCTCTGGTTCCCAAGAACGTTTGTGCTCCTCACTCACACACACTCACATGACCCAATTCCTCCTCCACGAGCTTGTTCCAAAATGAGTGTCTGCAACTCCTGAGACTGAGTCAAGGGACATCATCCCATCAGGTGTGCCCAGCTCCCCTTCCCAACCTGTCCGACACAGTGGCGATTGGGCAGGCTGGGTGCTCCAGGCTGGGAGGTCAGCCTAGCTAGCTTCCACACCCCAGAGACCCAG
Organism: Heterocephalus glaber; assembly: GCF_053883595.1. Classification (NCBI taxonomy): domain Eukaryota; kingdom Metazoa; phylum Chordata; class Mammalia; order Rodentia; family Bathyergidae; genus Heterocephalus; species Heterocephalus glaber. The sequence continues at coordinate 28,255,033 of NW_028258153.1, forward strand.
CCACCAGGAGGGCACGACAAGTCCATGCAGCCCAGGAGGCAAACGGAAATGGTCGTTCTCTCCAGCCTCCTTCCTCCTCTGAATTTGCCGACCACTTGCTGCGCCCCACAGTGGTAACTGGCAACCACACTGGACTCGCCCACCACACCCTGCTCACCCCTTTCCCTTGGAAATGTCCCAAACTGAGCAGAGACACGGGTGCCAGTGCCCAGACACATCAGTGAGAAATGGCACACAGAAGCAGGTTGCCTTGAGGTTCATAAGGCTCCAACCAGATGCCTCTCCCAGACCTGTCCTTGCCAACTTCTTGCTCAGGACCATTTTCTTCCCTGAGGAAGGATAGAGCCCATCCAAGACTAGAGGATGTGCTGGGGGAGTTGGGGTCTGAATAGGGAGGTGGGTATCCCTCCACTTGAAAGCTTGGTCCAGGGAAGGCAGCTTTGCCGAGGGTACTCAGTGCTGAGCACCAGTGGGGATCTGGGCAAGGGTGCTAATGAGCACACTGGGATCTTCTTGTATGGCTTCTGACGCAACACCTCTGTGCTCAGGATTAGAAGAGGGTGTGAGGTGAGGACTCAGGTGGGCACAAACATCTACCGAATGTCTGTCCACTGTCCAACAACTCATTTCTGCTCACAGGAGCTGCCCATGTCAAACCTTTCTTCACAGTGGCTTGGTAGGTAGCCCATGGGCAGCCATCATCTACAGTGCAGGCACTAAGGGGGCATCAGAACCCGAGGGGCTAGCCACATGGCCCTGCTGTGGCTTTCCATTTGGCAAAGATGAGGGGGTGTGGCCTGCAACGTCTGGCTGGCTGCTGGACCTTGCTGAGGGCTCTCTGCTTCCTCCCAATTCGGACACTCCTTCCTGGCTCAGTGAACTGCACGCTGGGAGGATGTGTGTGTGCAGGGAAAGTGGGGAGGGTGAATGGAGAACGGTGGGGCTGAAACATCCCGGGGAGGCTCCAGCACCCGTTACTCTTACTCCAGGCTTCCCACCAGTGGCTTCCAAGAGGGACACAAACCACACTCTGGGCGTGCTCGTGGGAAAAGGGGGAATGTTGTGCAAAGGGGCTGGGTCAGCTCTGGGAAGAGAGGGGCTTTTGTGGCTTATGTATCAGAAGCACAGGAGAGGAGACAACTGGGGGAGATGCTGTGTAAGGGCTAGGGTTCAATAGTCTAAGGGGTGCCCCAGCAGCCCCTCACCCACAAGCTGCCTCCTTGGGCCCTCGGTCCCTGGAAATCTAGGGACATACATTGACGATGGTCGTGTTGCCCAGAGCCCAGGCTGGACTATAGAGAAAGGTCGTGACACCTTCTTTCAACTTTGTTCTATGGCGGGTCTTTCATGATAGCTATTCGTAGAATAGAGATGACAGGAATAATTTTCCTAAATCCTGGGTCTTTCCTTTTTGTCTGACAAAATTGGACATCTGTGCATCCCTCCAGTCTACTCAGATACTCACAGGCATAATATTATAAGTTTAAATATTAAAGGGAAACACAAAGATACTTGGAATAAATGTGCATTTAAAACCCTGACTAAAATAGCAACAGGATAATGATGATCATAAATATAATGGCAATGACAAAAATAAAATAATCAGCATGATAATATTAACATTATGAGCAGCATGGAATTTTCATTCCTGTCTGGGAGGAGAAAAGGAAAGAAAATTTCAGGAGAAAGAGTTAAGAAGCTTCCACTTAAGGAGACAAAAAGAAATGAGCAGAACTTTTAGGTCATCTTTCCCCTAAGAGAACAGATCTAGAGGACTGGAACTGTGTTGTGCCACGCAGGCCAGCGTGCTGCCCAGGACAGCAAAGTGAGGCTGCTGAGCTGATGCTGCGTGACTCAGTATGAGATGCCATGGAACACTGCTGCCATCTGGCTGCCCAAAGGTCTGTGGCAGCCATGTCTCCCAGGCTGGCGTGGCTCAGGGAGGGCTCCCTCGTTCTCTCTGAACCACCCAGCTTCCCAGTCTCAGGCCGGGCACCGCCCCACCTCCAGCTGATGCTGGTATTGATCATGGCAAGGAGAGTGACTCCCTGCTATAGGCTGTCGCCACTCTGTCTCTGTGTCCCTACAGTGCTGCCAGCATGTGCTCAGCTTTATGCAGGTCATGCTGTGCTTCCTTTTGCCCCAAGGCCTGCCCTAAGCCACTTCTAGTTTGGGGACTTGTTTCTTTATAAGGTAAGAATTTAGGGTTGGGGTGGGGAAGTTTCCAGAGTTCTTTCACAGCTAAGAGCTAAGTCATGGCTTCGCTACTAAAGGCGGTGGACTTCGCTACGAAAACCCTTTCACAGTAGATTGCTCAGGGCCTGTGAGGGAAGAGATGAAGGAAGGGAGGACAGGCTGCTGGCTGGAAGATCTCGGTGCACTGGGAACTTGACTGAGGGATGGGCTGGGACTCTGTGCCAGGGCCAAACAATCAGAGCCATCCTTTGAAGCCCATCCCTGCCCAGAAAGCTTCTATAGTGTCCCCAGCTCGACTGGTCCACTCTAAGCAGCAGGATCTACTTCCCACTCACCCCACTGCCTGCAGTGTTCTAAGCCTGAGAACACTTCCAGAAGTGTCAGAGGTGTGAAGAGGGTACAGGGTTGAATTTGGCGATTTCACTGTCTGTGAGTTTTTTCCCAAGTGCAGTGGAGAAGCTCTGGTCACTCTCACCAGCGTTCTTCCAGCCTTCTGCCCACCAGACCCTTCAAATTCCAAAACCCAAACTGTGGGGCCCAAACTCTCGGGCAGATCTGGGCAACTCAAGGGATGAATTCAACAGGAACAGGTTGGTGGTTGTCTACAGAGGAAGCCCCTCTCTGCAGTGCTGGTGGGAGAGAAAAGCGTGGCGCAGATCTGAGCATACTAGGCTTCTTGTGGAAGGGAGGGACTGGGGTGCCACTGGAGACAGACACCTGGCCTCCGGGCCTCTCCACAGATGGCCCCAGTACGCTGTGCTGGGCCTGGAGGCCGGAAGCCGCTGGCAAAGCTGACATGCCTAAATCCTAGGTCCCACACACAGCAGAGCTTGGGCACGGATGGGTGAGGGTGAAGGGTGCCCCAAAGGAAACAACAAAAACCATTTCTGTCATCAGAGATCTTCATCACCTTTTGGCTCCCAAACAGCTCTCAAGATCCTTGAATTCTCATGGTCCTGCCAGCTTCCCTGACATCCTACTTGCAGACAGCCCAAGAAAGACAATGGCATGAAACAAGGAGAAAAACCCAACAAAAAAAGGAAAGACTCAAGTAAAACGTTACCACTGCGCAACAGAAGAGAGGCGCCCGCTGACAAGCTCAGCCTGCTGTGAACCAGTGGAAGTAAACCCTCACACGCGTCTGTCTGTCGTTCAGTAAGGCACTAGGAGGGAATGGTGTAAAATCAAGACTGAGGGCCGTGACGGCGGTGCTGAGGAACACAGGGGAGGCGGCACCGGCGCTCACACCCACACGCGCTTGCTCGCTTGCTCACCTGGACCACCACATTGGTTACATGCCTATGCTATCCCATTTTTTTGTGCAATTACATAGGAATAGTCTATTGGTATCACTGGAGTTGAACACAAGGTAGAAAACAAGGGTGCGAGTGCTACATTCTACTAGGGTGTCGTTGACGACCGCTAGCCCTATGCTATGTGACTAGGGGTTGATTCAAAGAGAAACTAAATCTTCGAGGGTGTGTGTGGGGGAACCTAAAGTTTGCAACACACATTATTAATGACATCTGAGGAATAACATTGCTTAGGGATTTCTCCAGAGTGCTCAGAAAGAGAAAACCAGCCCCTCTCCCAAGAGGTCCCATTAGCCTGGCTGTTCCCCACTGCTCCTGACGAATTCGCCAGACCTGGGCTCCCCCAGACCAAACCCCGTGCATCGGCCCCTGATTTCAGCCATGGCCTGACACCCTGAAATGGTGTTGACCCTTTAGAGTTCTGGAAAAATCCCTAATTCTTCTGTTCAATTCATTAAAAATCTATTGGACTTCCCATCAGGTGTCCCTGACAGCAAATTCTTCAGTGTCACTTGCTGCCATATGAAAATAATCTTTGAAAAGTTCATAGATAAAATTCTTCAAAAACTGGGGCCCCTCACTCCTGGGATCTTCCTGCGGCTCTCTTCTCCTTTCCAGTTGGGTGCGGAATGGGTTCATGAGCTGTGTTTTTCTGTTACTGATATTTTTTTTTTCTTTTTCTTTTTTAAAATAAAAAGCATAGATTTTTCCCCTCCTCAATCCCTTCCTTTCAAAATGTTCTCTTCTCTGCTCTAAGTCCTCTCACTTCCTGGTTCAAGTTTCTCTGAGTCCTGTCCCTGCCCCTCCCGCCCACCCTGTTTGCATTGTGTGTGTGTGGCACCTTCAGTATGTGGCAGCTCCCGGGGTGGCCGGCGCCCCCTCCTCCCTCCCTGGCCCCCTCCAGTGTTTATATGTAAGGGTACTGGTTGACCTTGGCGGGGCTCAGTGGGTATCCAGTGTAGACGGTGGAGGCTGGCGAGGCGCTGATGTAGGTCTGGTGGGCAAACTGGGCTGGATACTGACTCGGGTGGATGGTGGGTGAGGGCAGCACCCGGGGGCCCATGCTCACGGGGACCTGGTGGACGATGCTGGCCGGGTAGGCAGTGTGCTGCACAGTGTGGCGCGCCGAGCCTTGGGAGGCCACTAGGTGGGCCACGGTGCCAGTGGAGCCCAGGGCGGCTGGTGCTGTGTAGGTGTAGAGGTGCGGCTGTGTGGGGAGATGGGCGGCAGCAGCAGCCAGGTGGGGGTGGACGGTGCCATGGCTGGGGCTGTTGTGTGGGAAGGAGTATGGGGCCTGGGCCATGGTGGGAGTGATGTAGGCCTGCTGCCGTCGGTGGCTCCCGGCGCGGTCCGTGGCCATGTGCTGTTGAGCCTGCGAAGGACAACCAGCGAGAGGCACTGTGTTAGGGGCCAGGCCCTCAAGGGAGTACTGAGAGGAGGAGGAGGAGATGCAGGAGAGACAAAGATGCTTCCCCTTCTGTGCAGATGCTAGGGGACTGTTTTCCTTGGTCTGCCGTCTCCCTTCCTGCAGCAGGGCTGTGGTGGCCTGGGACAATGGGCAGGACACCCATCTACCCTTTGCAAGGCTGAGATGGCAGTGTTGGGCCCTCCTATTTGTAAGCCCTGGGACCATGATGCCACCTCCCCACACATGATCCAGGGGGAAAGAAGCCACCCAGAGTCACTGTGCTGTAGGACCTTCACTGGTTTTTTTGAGATAGGGTCTCATTATGTAGTTCAGGCTGCCTTGAACTCACTGTGTAGTCCAGGCTGGCCTTGAACTCACAAGCAATCCTCTTGCCTCAGCATCCCTAGTGCTGGGATTACAGGCGTGTGCCACCACACCTGGCTTGGGGGGACCTTCCTGATGCAGCCCGGGTGGTGGGCAAGGGCCTGGACTGTGGCTGTCAGTACAGCTGAAGAACGGGGGCCTGAGGCTGTCTGTGTGGATCAGGCTTACCTGGCTGAGGTTGAGGGGCTGCTGCTGCTGGAAATGGGGGCCTGGCCGCTGTTGCCGGTAGGCGATGGCTCCCGATGAGCTCCCTGAAGAGTGACCGCTGGTAGAGGTCACGTTGCTGGAGGACTTGGACTTGTAGGAGGAGGAGTGGTGACTGGTGCTGACTGTGGTGGGAGGAAGGACAGATGACAGATCAGTGGCCAGTCCTATGCTCCCCTCCAGGCAACAGTGGCCTTCCCGGAAGGACATGTGCCTGAGACTGGCCGGGCACAAGTCAGCCCAGCCTCTAAAAGCCCAGTTGGGATCTTGCCTGGACTCTAGATTGGCAGCTGGGTTCCACTCACTTCCTCAGTTGGGGATGGGGTGGGGTGTAGGGCACACAAATACAGGGCCTGAAGCAAAGGTAAAGGGAACAGGTATAGGTGAGGCAAGGCAAGTCAGGGGCCCAGTTGGGCCTCACATGGGTCTTCCCAGGTGGTGCTGCTAGTGACATCTGGGAGATAGTGGAGGGATTCCTGCCGGGTCCCCTCATGGGTGACTATGAGGATCAAATGCAACCCTGCCTGCAGCGGCACCTACTGAGCAACCAGGATGAGCGGCAGGAGCTAAGGTACTCCTGTGGGAGGCACTAGGCCGGGTCTTGCCCTGAGCAGGATGAGGCTGATTCACCCAGGAGACAGCTCTGGGAGATGTACTTGGCCAAACATGATGCCTGTCTCTTCTACACTGCTGACAAGGAGGCCATGCAGACTCAAGTGACTGCTGGCCAGGAGGTGGTCACACCCCAAGGTAAATGAGGCTCTGGCCCAGCAGCTCCAAATGGGCATTTTTGTCCTAACAAGTTCCAGGTCCTGATGTGGCTGGCTGGGGGGGTGGGGGGCACATCCTGGGCAGCCAGGGGCCTCAGGAGCGAGGCAGGTTGTACTCCGGGTTGGATACCCAGGTGCCTGGCCAGTGGGAGCCAAGGAGCCTCTAAAGAGCTGGCTGGCTTTTTTTTTCTTTAGTACTGGGTGCTGAACCCAGGGCCTTCACACTAAGCTACATCCTCAGTCCTTTTGTAATTTTTAATTTTGAGACAGGGTCTCCCTAAGTTGCTAAGCTGCCCAGGCTGGACTGGAACTTGTGATCCTCCTGCCTCAGCCCCCAGAATACAGGGATCACAGGTGTGAACCATCACATGCAGCAAGCTGGCACCCTTAATCCAACAGGAAGTATTTTCTGAGCTCCTGCTGTGTGCCAGGCACTGGGAGTATGTACTACCTGGGACAGACCAGGTGAGCGGGAATAAAAAGCATCATCACATCCGCCACCTGCCTCACAAGCACAAGGTCCCAAATTCGATCCCAAAACCAAAAAAAAAGAGGACCCTCACAGATGGTTAAGAGGCTGAGGCAGGAGGATTAAGCAGGTGAAGGTGCTGGTGGGTGGCTTAAGCAGGATCAGGAGTCCCAAAGTGCAGGGGGCTGGTGTAGGTGATCTTCCCTCACCTGGATCTGGGGGAGCCCTGCTGGGAGTGGTCAGTGCTCACGTGAGCTTTTGGCAGGGGCCAGGGCACAGCCAGGCAGACAAGACCATCACTGTCTTACAATCCCCTGAGGTTCCTATATTCTAGTTCTTCCACGGGAGGGCATGGCCTAACACTTCAAGGCTCTCAATAAGCAAGGCTCTCTGAGCAAAGAAATGCACTGAGCAGCATGGGCCAGAGTCCCTTCATTCATCAAAAACACAGTACCCCAACAGCAAGAGCAAGCAGATACACATGCATGAGAAGACACTGGGTTTCTTTAGGTGAAAGGCTGCATAGGGGCCTAGGCAAGGAGCCCAGGAGGGAGAAGGTTACAGATGCCCTCTGCACTTTGGCTCAGATGCCAGCAGGAATAGAAAAGGCCTGCAGACTTGTGCTATGTGGTTTAGAAACCACGTTACAACACGGATGGCTTCCACTACTTATAGGAAGAGTAAATGAGAAGAAAACATCTCTGAGGCAGGACAGGCAGGTGGCCCCCCACAAGCAAGGCAGGTCAGCCAGGACAGCACCAGCCCTGGGCTCAGTTGGGGGCCAGCTGGCTTCCTGGGGACAACTGTCCCTATTGGGTAAGGTGCACAGGCAAAGGCCAAACTGATTCTAGCCTAAGAATAAGACCAAGAAGGCTTTGACCAAGGGAAGAGGAACAGGACACGTTTTAAAAGAAAGGCAATGAGATCCCTTGCTTCCACTGGCCCATGTTTATCTGAGCACTTCCTGTGTTGTGGCTCCTAGTCAGTGATTTGTTTTTCTCCATTAGGTTTCTAGAATATGACTAAAATACAGGTCTATGTCTCAGGCTGTTTGGCAGTAAAAATTCAGGATGTTTATATTGGGGCCTCTGCAGCTTGGGCAAAAAAGCCTATCACCATTCTCAGTGAGGTATGCCATGGCAGCTGGCATGAAATTGTTGATTCTGGTATTTTATGCGGTACAAAGTGCTAAACATTAACGAACTGTACACAAGATTAGGCCCTTGACTGAACTGGGCTGGGTCAATTCTATGAAAAATCCCAAAGCAATGAAATCAAAACAAAGATGAAAAGCCTGAGGCTGGGGCAGGCAAGAGAGGATGCTGATTAATTGTTGATAAAGACAGAAGTGTGCCTTCGAAGACCCCAGGAGAAGGACAAAGGGAACTGGAAACCCAGAGACAGGGTAATGGCATATGCTGAAGGCAGAGGGTTCCTTCTCCCTAGTCAGAAGGGAGTGCTGCTCCACTGGTGAGGGAGGTAGTTACCAGAGGCCCCGAATCTGACTGGCCAGCACCCTAAACTCCTACTCACGGTGTAAGTCCCTCTGCTGGGTGCTGAGACCTGGTATGTTAAGCTTCCCAGGGGCCCAGAGCCAGCCTGGTACTGGCAGAGTAGATCTCTGCTTGTGCATCAGGGTGCTGAGACTCAGTATTGTGCCCAGGGCAACCCAGTAAGAGTCCCAAAGGCCCCTAAAACCTGGGGGGTGAGGAGGACTCCTTGTGGACCCAATGTGGGGTTGAAACTAGAAAGCTGTGAGTTTGGGCTGTCAGCAGAGCCTGTCTGTCTCACACTCAGCTGCGTGGTGCTGTGCTAGAGCTGAGCACCGTCGTGCTCTGCAGCAGTGAAGGGAGCTTGCTATCTAGGCCCAGTTGTGGATCACCTCTCTGATTCCACCTTTGGGGGATTTATGGCCACTCCGTGTGAGGGAGGAACAAAGAGCTCAACGGGGTGACAGCCTGGAGCTGCAAAGGACATGGTTAGACAGAGCCTGGCATTCCACCAGCTACTGTCATTTCGGGCCAGGAGATTGGGACTGGGTCAGAGGTAGGGAGGTGGTAGGGCAGGAGGGGTCCTGAAGGGACCAAGAGTCATTCAGTGATTCCTCCCACAGGGCTGGACATGGCTGTTGCTGAGGTCGGCCTCCTGCATAGATTCTTGGGCTAAAAAGGAGCACCCTGGATGCCTCTGGTCACGCCTGGCCCAGCCACCCTGGGAAGAGCTGCTCTTTCATAGCCTACTTGTGCTGGGTAGGGAGAGTGCTCAGAGCATAGGAGAACCTGGTCATAGGGCCCTGGGTCAGCTGGCCACCCTTTCTGTACCTGCATTTTTTCACCCGGGGAACCAGGAGCTCTGAGGCTGTGAAGGCAGCTCCCAAGAGCAGGTGTCTGGCCTTCAGTGGCCCAGCCCTGGCCTGCCTGAAACTTGACTGCTGAACTTTCCCTCAGCCTTGCATCCTTCTAACAAATTCTTGAGCCAGTCTAATTTGTTCTGTCTTCCAGAAGAACCTCAGCTCCCGCTAGAGGACCTGGGAGCCACAGGAGGGACAGGTCTATGCAAAGACAGGTCTCCACACGGACTGACCTCAGAGGGATTGGGGAGCCCCTGAGCTCCTGGGTGCTGGGACTCTAGGCAGGTGGCTTAGCTGATGCATTCTGGCCTGGATGGGCTCCTGAGCAGCAGCAAGCTGGGGAGAGGATTCTCCTGGTTTCCCAAGCTAGACTGACTGTTCCAAGGAGTGTTGTGGGCTGGGAGGGTGGGTGCAGACCCAGTTGGGAGCCATCTTGCCCACTGTCCTACCCACAGAGCACAGCAGTTTCCCAGGTTCCCAAGTCCTGAGTAAGCTCTGTCTGCAGCCCCAGGCTTTCTGCACACAGTATCTGGGGAGTTGCACAATATAGTATACAACACAACAGAAATCAGGTCTTGGGAAATGCATCATCTTAAAAAAGTGTGGTGGTTTAAAACAACTTAGGGTATATCTAGGCCACTGCTCTACACAATCTTGTGCAGTGAATGACTTGGTGTGCCTCACAGGACCCCTTGGTGACTGTGTCAGGATGCTGCTTCCTGGCAGGGTTTTGGATAGAGATGTCCCTGTAGCCTTGAGGAAGCCAGCTACACTTCTGTTTCTTCAGAGGTGCCAAACTGGGGCTCCAGCCTGGGTCCCTGCCTTCAGATCACCAGAAGCTGGCAGTCAGTACAGCTAGCCTGTTAGCCAGATGCACTCCCTGGCATTGCTGTGGGCCTGTTTCTGCTGCAGGTAAGGCCTCCTCCTTACAGGATCGGCTGACCCCAGGAGAGAAAGAGGGTGGTATTCCTGAGTGGAGTGGCTTGGCTGCCCACACTTACTTCTCAACCAGGGAACCGTGGGCCCTAGGCAGGACCACCTGCCCGCTGTGCCCCCCTTCCCCGAGCACTGACTCCAAAGTCCAGGTCTCTCGGAGCCCATACGGTCTTCACAAACTCTGGGGGTCAGGACAGGCCAGGCTGCGCACATGAAGCAGCTTCTGCAGGGTGCTGGGCTGGCTATGGTTAATGAATATTTTTTCTAGAAAAGGGAGCAGGCTATTTACAGAGTCAGGGCAAGAGCTCTGACAGGAGGGCCACCTGGCTGCCACCTGGGCCACCTTAGGTTAGGGTGGGGATGCTGAAGGAGAAAGAAGCCTGAAGCTGCTTGTTTCTCCTTCAAGCAGAGTCTCTTGGTGCCAAAAGAGTGCCTAGTGTCCTAGGCCAGAAAAGTCCCCACAGACTCCGTCCTGAGTCCTACTCTCAGGATGCCTACACCCTGGATGGCAGCAGCAGAACAGCCTATCCTTCCTAGTCCCAATGTATGCTGACCACTCAGGAAGACCCCATTTCCCGAGGTAACTTCTAGTGACAGACGGGGGGTTTCTTCTGAGGAGCACAACTTCTCACATCTAGACAAATCTCAGCAGTGTGTGCCTTACCCTCTAAATAGTGCCATCGTCAAGGGGCTGCTTAGCTGGAGTTGTGACACTATGTGGCAGAAAAGCAGAACATGCAGATTTCTTTAGGGTTAGTCTCAAATTCATCCACTGTGAGCATGGGCAAGAGAAACACTGAATAGATGCTACTAAATAAACCCAAGGTGTGTGGGGCGTGGTGCACACCTGCAAGCTCAGCACTTGGGAGGCTGAGGCAGGAGGCTTGCCAAGAGTTGGAAACGATCCTGGGCTACATACATAGTGAGTTCAAGGCTGATCTGAACTACACAGTGAGACCCTGTCTCATATAAAAAAAGAATTCTACCTTGGTTATTTGCAAAATGTCCTATGTAAGAATTATCTGCAATAATTAGGCACTATTTTCCTGGTCCTCACATTTCTAGTAGCAGAAAACAAGAAATGCAGTTTTTTTTTTTAGTACTGGGGATCGAATTCAGGACCTTGTGCTTGCAAGACAGGCGGTGGCACCACTGAGCTAAATCCCCAGCAAGAAATGCAGTCTTGAGAGAGATGGTCCTCCATTACCTGGCCCCAGGCTGTCACACTCCACCAGTACTTCGCTGGCCTGGGTTTTCAGGGGGGGCACGATGATGGTTCGGGGATTGCCATGGTTCTCCAGCCCCCCTTTGGTGTCAAAGGTGTTGTGCCCAGTGCGTTGCTGCACAGAGTATGGGCTGGTGTTGCTGGAGGAGTCGGAGTACGGAGAGTCGTGGACTGTGACGCAGCTGATGACATTTTTCCTTTGCTTGGAGATAGTGCTGTGAAGGTAGAGGGAGAAGCCAGATTGGTGAGAAGGCTACTTCAGAGAACTCATGTGTGAAAAACCCCTTGCCATGCCCTGGGGAAAGTGAGGGAGGCGGGCTTGCAAATGTCACCTAAGTGGCAGAGGCAATGTGAGACAGCAGGACGGGGCTGGTGCTTATCGGTATTTCTGGAAGGTGGGAGCTTCTGGGTAAGGCTGGATTCTCCCTGTGTGGCAGACTGATGAGCTATGTGGCAACCAGCCCTGGACCACTGGAAGGGGACATAGGTGCATGGTCAGAGGACCTGGTTTAGGAGAACACTGATGTTGGAAGGGAAGTGGTCATAAGCTCAGGCGGGGGCTGTGTGGACAGGGAGAGCTTAGGAAGGAGAGAGTGGGATGTGAACAAATCAGGATGCAGCTGGAGGGATGGGTGACAAGAGAGGCTCTGACACCCTCTGCCAGCTCCTTGCCTTGTGTGCAGGCCACCCAGGACCTCTGGGAATCCCGGCCCTCCTGTGCCTTGCCTGGTACCTGGGCCCAGACCAGCACTACTTCAGGGCCTAGTGGAAAAGTCCTGGATGCTAATACCACAAGGGCCTTCAGCTGCTACCAGGAATTCATCCAGGGTGGCTCTTGACCTGCACCTTCTTCTCAGATATTTATGTTAGTGTGGTTATTTGGGGAATCAATCCTGTCTGCCTCCCAGCTGCTGGGATAACGGATGTGGACTTTACTGCTTATTGTACAAGGTTTTAAAAATGGATGCCCTTCTATTTTTGTATATTGATTACTTTTAAGAAATAACAATTGCCTAAGCAAGCTGGTCAGTTTTCTACTCATTTGCTAAGGGCAGAAGCTGGCATTTATAGAGCCTGATGGGACTCCCCAGGACCTTGTGAGGGGTCCTGGCTGATGTCACAGAGCCAGGTCAGGCTCTTTTCAAGAGAGATGTCTAACACCCAAGGGGCAGCAGAGAAGTGGGCAAGCTCAGGGCCTGGGGCAGCCTGGCAGGAGGATACATGGAAGGACAGAGCAAGGCTGTGAGACTGGAGGGGCTGGTGGAATGAAGGCCATGGGAAGCCTGGCCACACTCCCGATGCCCAGCACCACTGCCATGTGGGCTGGGCAGCTCCCTCAGCACTGTACACCATTCTCTGGTTTAGGCAGAAGGTTCCTCACTGGATCTGAGTATGAAACATGCACAGCCAGATGTCTGACTTTGGCCTGTGCTGGTGACAGGGTCTCAGGTGGCTATTCAATCTCTCATGGTCAGTCAGTAACATGTGTGTAATAACAGGACCTATGTCACAGGCCTGTTCTGAGAACTAAGTGAGAAAATACAAGTAAAGTGCTTTGACTAGTGCATGAGACAAAGTACCATAAATATGCTATGTCGGGAGCAATGCTACATAATTTTAGGGAAAAATCATCTGGTTAGCCTAGTTCTCCTGCCTACAGCCCAGCTATGGAATTCCGAGACATAATTGCATTTTGGCCTCCGGTCACAACTGAGACCTCAATGATCCGGTGATGCTATGATTCTCCAGGACAAGAAACATCCTGGGAGCTGAAAACATCCTGGGAGGAACAAAACATCCACTCAGTTCCTCATTGTTCTTGGACCTTTACCATCTTGTTTACACGGATGTACTGAACTCTCTGCAAGCCATTTGTTACCTTTGTTTCTCCCGATGTACTGAATAAAACGTGCAGTGAGGTGGGGGCTTTTGTCTTTGCCGCCCAGAGCAGCACTGATCAGACCCAAAGCTCAGCTTCTTCTCAGTGTCATTTTTCTACCTTTCCTGTAATTCGCTGTGTGCTGCCGTGGGTCGCAGGAGACCAGGACTCACTGCAGAGGTTCTGGTAATGTCCCTTTCCCCTGTTCCCTACAATGCTATAAATATTAGCTACTATGATTATTTTTGGGTTGAACATCTCTAACTCAAAAATGCAAAATTCCAAGTACTCAAAAATCCAAAACTTTTTGAGTGCTGACATAATGTCATAAATGGAAAATTCTACACCCGACCTCATAAACAGGTCACAATCAAAATGTAAGCACACTAAAAAATGATGCATAGTTTCTTTCAGACCGTGTTTATACAATGTATATGAAACATAAATAAATTTTACACTTAGACTTGGCTCCCATCCTCCAGGTAGCTCATTATGGACATGTAAATATTCTAAAGTCTGAAAACCCCCCACAAAAAACAAAAAACACCCCATGAAATCCAAAACACTTCTGGTTCCAAGCATTCTGGATAAGGGATGCTCAATCTGTATTATAACCAGCTGTTACCTTATGGAACATGTGAAAACAGGTTTGCAGAAAAGCTATCTAGGCAAGGAGAATTCTATCTGGGTAAGGACTTGCTGCAAAAGTCTCTTCTTTTATACTCTGTGAATAAGCCAGAAGATGCTATGAAAGATAATTACAAATCACCAAGTATCCCAGAGATCTATGCTATTGGCAGGTGCTGCAGGGAATACCTGCACAGAGAAATACAATACACATCTCTGCTCTTGAGAAGATTAAAATCTCAGTGGGAGACTGTATAACAACATGACAATTTAAACAGCGAAAGGTTTAAAATAACCAGTTAAAGAGAATAATGGATGTCACAAAGCATTCCATGATTAATTGTCAAATGAGTCATACAGATAATTGTTAAGAACCCAAAAGAAGGTGAAGAATGAACTGCTTGCATATATTTACAGCTCATGTTAACTTAGATGAAATAAATGTTAATTAATGAAGCCCCACATTTCTCACTTAAAATGCAAAAAAGCCCACATGCTTGCTTCTCAAAAGCTGAAACACAGAGCTACTATATGACCTAGCGATTCCATTCCTAGGGATGAAATCAGGGACTCACAGGTACTTTATGGTACGTCAATGTTCAGAGCAGCATTACCCACAATAGTCAAAAGGTGGAAACAATCTAAGCATCCACCCACACAGGAATGGGTGAACACAATGTGGTATCCCTGTGTGTGGGATACCATCCAGTCTAATACCTGGCACCATACAGAAGGGCCTGGAAACTATCAAGGGAAGTAAGCCAGAAACAAATACAGTATGAAATATCTGGAATAGGTGAATTCAAACAGATAGAATATAGGCTGGGGGGCAGAGGGAAAGGGGGGGGTTGTTGGTAATGGATGTAGAATTTTTTTTTTTGTACCGGGGATCGAACTTGGGATCTTCTGCTTGCAAGGCAGGTGGTGGAACGACTGAGCTAAATCTCCAGCCCGGATATAGAATTTTTAATGGCTGGGGTGATAGAAAAGTTTTAGAAATCAATAGTGATGGCTATACAACATTATGAATATAATTAATGTCAACTGAAATGTACACTTAAAATGGTTTAAATGGCAAACTTTATGCCATATATTTTACCATAATCTCAGAAACGAATATACAGGGCTGGGGATTTAGCTCAGTGGTTCCACCACCTGCCTTGAAAGTGCAAGGTCCTGAGTTCGATGCCCGGTACCAAAACAAAATAAAACAACAAAACAAAAAAACCCCAAATACACAAAATGCCACTGAATAATGGGGAAATTATACAGCATGTGAATGATACCTCAATTTTGAAAAGCCCACTGGCTCATTCAGAAACAGAAAAGCAAATGGGATTCAGTCTGAGGTGCTGGGAGCTGCACAGCTGCAGCACAGCTGCCTGTAGATACCTGGCTGAGGGCGGCTGAGAGCGGGCATAGGAGTTAGAAAGTGGGGCTCCAGGCAAGGTCCTTAAGCCTGGATTTGACTCCAGTAAGACGTGTGGGAAGCTGAATGTAAGGAGAAAGGGAAGGAAGGGGAGCTGCCCTAAAAAGTCAAGGCCCAGAGCCACTGCAGCTGTTTCTGGTGGTGGGCAGGTATAGGGAAAGGACAGCTGTGAGCACAGCTATGTGATGAGACACTGCTGAAGGGGAGTCTTCCCAACCTTCCCACTGGGGGTCATGACTCCACCCAGCTCCTGGTCCCAGGTCATAGTGCACATCAGCTCCTCGGCCTTCTCATGAACATGCGTCCTGTTGCAGGTGCACGTTCTGTGGGTGGTGTTCTAGTCCTAGCTCTTCGATCCTTGTACTGTGTGACCCTGGACAGCAGGCTGGGTAACCTGTAACATCCAGCCAGCCCCAACCCACCTGAAACCTATTAGAGCGGAGTGATTAATCGCAGCAGTAACGGATCCATTGAGGGTCCCTTAGCAATTTTAAGATAGTTAAAATAGGATTTGATCCACTAATTCATCTGTAGAGAAAACACATGTGTTTAGTAAGTGTACTGCACAGGTAAACCTGGACTCAGCCTATTCCTGCAGCTCATACTTCATTAGGTTCTGAGTAATTAAGAAAATGAGCAAGTTAAACAAGCAAAACATACAACACTAATTTTGATCAAACTGTAACCTGATTTCAAATACAAATTGGGCTCATTTGGAATTCTTGCCTCAAACTCAGAAATTGTGGAGAAACCAGCTTAACTGGAACTTTTTTTTTTTTTTGGTACCAGGGATTGAACTCAGGACCTTGCGCTTGTGAGGCAGGCTCGGTGCCACTGAGCTAAATCCCTTGCCCTGGAACTTTCTGAAGGTACAATGGGGCTGCTTCATGAATCAAGATAGTACACTGTCAATGAAGAATAGCTCTGTAATTTGGCCTAGACGACTTGTGGGAATTTAAGGCCAGCTCCTCAATGGAAACCCAAGTGATAGTGAGTCCACCTACCCATCGGAGCCTGAAGAGTCCTGCCTGTCAGTTTCACATCAGTGTCTTGTTATGCACTAAGACGGTGAGGACCTCCATAAACTCTTCATAGCTCCCCTGTAGCTGAGAAGACCCTGTGCCTAACAAGCAAATATGAACAACAGGGCCTAATGCTGACTTACCCACCTCTTTGGATTTGCATGCCACTGGTGTGGGGAAGGTAAATTACTTTTGATGGCTCTGCTTCTAATCTCTTCTACTGGTAGAAATCTCTGTGCTCTACCTAAACACTGTATGTAGATTAGAGAACAGTAGAAAGCTGCTAAATGAGTCACTTTAGAAAAGGAGCACACATTTGAGATTGCTACTGCAATTTTTAAAGCTCATATGTCAAGGCAACTGGGATTCGTCTACTATTGTATCTAATTATTATTGATAGCTTATCAACCCCATTATGAGTTAGTTAACAGAAGCAAGAGACAGTGATAGGAGTAGAATGAGAAATATTTGTGCAAATGGTCTTGACAGACATCACTTCTGAATACAGAGCAAAGCTGCAAGAGCTCATGACTGCATTGTGTTGTCATGGCAATAGATGATTTTCAGCATTTTAAGATGATGAAGCAAAGAGCTAAGAAGGAAAGAAATCAGCCCGAATGGAGAAAACAATGCCAGAGGATCAGATACAAACCCATACCCCCCATCCCTGCAGGGTCCTGTCTGGAATGTGTTTCTGATTCTATGGGTAATCCCAATCAATTTCACTCTTCAAGACCAAGGTCAAATCTCATCTCATCCAATAAACTTTCCATGACTTCTTTCACTCCTGATTCCATGGTGAAAAATGACATATATTATGAAAACTACTACTCTTCTCTTACCATGACACTGGCTACCAAGTATGGGTGACATTTATTGAGGTGTTCAAAGTGCTGCATATATATTATGGTCTTCAGTCCTTACAGCAGGCCAGTGCAATAAAAAATTAGATTACTTTCATTTTAAAGACTGCAGACATGGAAAGCTTAGGTCATGGCCAGAAACACAGGTTCAGTAAGGAGCAAAGTCAGGACTGTGTCCAGCACTCGAATGCTTAGCCACAATGCTACCCTGCCCTGTCCCTTCTGGGTGAGGCACCCAGCAAACAGAGTCCCCCAGAAAAGGAATATGCGGCACATTACTTTTAATCTGCTCTTCATTTGAGAGGGACTAGAAGTCAATATCTCCAGGCCACTGGGCTCCTTCCGATGTTCTATGGAGATCTTGATTTAAAGCATTAATGATTAAAAACAAAGAAAAAAAGAAAAAAACCCCTTCCTGGCCCAGGGATTTAGCTCAGTGGCACTGCGCCTGGCTCAAAAGTGAAACGTCCTGAGTTCGATCCCCAGTACCAAAACCAAAACAAAACCAAACAAAAAAACCTCTTCCTTTTAGTATGGTGCAAACATTCCATTCAAATCATATCATAGGCCTATTTATATCCGTGTATATACTCACACACATCACCATCATGCCATCACAGTCTCTCTTTCCTGACTCTTTCTAGAGAGATCAGAAACAAGGTCTCTCCTCTCTCTTACTCCCTCCGCCCCCATCCCAGGAGCCTGATCCATCTCTCCCAGTTCCATTGGGAGCACTCTATCTGAGGGTCTCCAACCCTCTTCTTCCTCTGGACTGTGGAAGGCAGTAAGTATCAGTGTGGCTTTGCAATTTGCCAAGGCATTGGACAGCAGCTGGAGAAGGACAGTGAGACACTGTGTTGGTTCTTCCAAATGCAGCCCCTGAGCCTCCACCCACTGGATGCTGTGAATGGAGCCCCATAGAGGATGCAGGGAAGCCACCCGGACCAAGTGTATTCCAGAGCTAGAAACAAGTCAGTGTCTAAAACATTTTAGGAGCATGGTGGGCGAAAATGGCAATCATCTCCATTTTGGATTGACTTTTTTGCCAGCAGTAATAAGTGCATGTGTGTGGGTTTCACCACTCTGGATGTTAATTTTTCAGGCCAGTATTTTCCTTATTTCCCTCTCTTCCTCCCTCTCCCTTCCTTTCTTGCTTCCCTTCTTCCTCCCCTGCTCCCTTCGTTCCCTCCTTCCTTCCTTTCCTTCCCTTCTCTTCTCTTCCCTCCTTTCCTTCTTTCTGTACTCAGGGATTTACACTGAACTATATTCCCAGCCCTTTTACTTTTCTTTTTGTTGTTTTTTCAGGCAGGGTCTCGCTGTGTAGCCCAGGCTGGCCTCAAACTCATGGTGATCCTCTTGCTTCAGCCTCCAGAATGCTGGGATTATAGGCGTGCACTACCATGCCTGGCCCCCTTTTCATTTTGAGACAGGGTCTCGCTACATTGCTAAGTTGCCCAGGCTGATCTTCAATTTGTGATCTTCCTGCCTCAGCCTCCCATGTGTGTCTCCATGCACAGTTCAGGTCAGTCTTAAGAAGCAGTTTATCAATTTCCTGACTATACCTTAACTATAATAATTTCTCTAGGGCTAGGGATTTAGCTTAGTGGTTCCGCCGCCTGCCTTGCAAGCACAAGGACCCGAGTTCCATCCCCGGTACCAAAAAAACAAAAAAAACAAAAAACCAAAAATAGTTTCTCTAGGTTTTCAATTTAATACAAAGAAGGAAACACTGTATGTAAAAACAAAAATTTTTCTACCCAGTACTATACTGGGGACTAAGCTCAGGGACTCACACTGAGCTATCTTCCAACTCCTTTTAGCTTTTTTAAATTTTGAGACTGGGTCTTGCTAAGTAGCCCAGGCTGGACTTGAACTTGTGATCCTCCTGGTTCAGCCTCCCCAGCAGCTGGGGTTATAGGGATGTCTCACCACGCCTGGGTTCAATTTAAAAAAATATATAAACAGAAAAAAAATATAAACAGTTTAAGAGTGATACAAGTGACTTTTTATATCTAGAAAAATGGAGTGACATTTATGCACCAATTTTTTTTCTTCCTTCCTTTTTCTTTTTTAGCAAAAATGCACCAATTTTCTTAGAGTGGATATTTTGGGCCACATGGGGTTTAAGTCTGAGTGGCTGGCTGCTTGCATGAAACGCAGCAGTGCCCCGAACAAAAAGTTTTGCCTCCCAGAGCTGCCCCAGTGTGAGTGAATGAATAATGGAGCCGGACACAGCAATTTCCAGCTGATCAACTGAAATGCACTGCTTTGGTTACACAATTAAAAATGCTCCACTTGCCCAGAAATTGTATGCCATGGCCTCCACAAGACAGTTTTGGCACAAGGCCAAGCTGACATGAGGGTCTGCTAAGTAAGACACATGTGCAAAGCATGTCCAGGGAGAATCCAGGGACGAAGGGATGGCTTAGTCAGTATGTGTGGACAGTCCAATGCTTCTCGAGTCAAAGCCATCTATAAACACTTAAGACTGTTTCTACCACTTCACCTTAGGACATAAAGAAAAAAAGCTTAGTTTTTTCTGTCTTTAGGTTGATTCTCTAGCCACGGTCAACAGTGACTTATTGAAAGAAAGGAGGGCCGGGGATTTAGCTTAGTGGTTTCCGCCGCCTGCTGCACAAGCGCAAGGACCCGAGTTCGATCCCTGATACCAAAAAAAGAAAGAAAGAAAGAAAGGAGCCCACTGGTTCTTCCTCAACTGCCCATGTACTAAAACCTCTGCTAAGAATTGAAAGTGCTAATCTGGGTGTGGTGGTGTATACTTGTAATCCCAGCACTCTGGAGGCTGAGGCAGGAGGATTGCCATGAGTTCCAGGCCAGCCTGGGAAATACATAGTGAGTTCAAGGCCAGCCTGAACAACAACAACAAAAAGATTTGAAGGGCCAGGGATTTAGCTCAGTGGTTTTGGTGCCTGCTGCGCAAGCCAAGGACCTTAGTTCAATCCCCCGTACCAAAAAAAAAATTTGAAAGTGCTGATTCTGCTGCATGCCTGGCATCCAGGGAAGGCTCACACACAATGGTCTGGACTCCTCAGAACGCTGGCTCTGTTCCCTGCACACGTTTGGTAACACCAGGGCACAGTGGAGGCTTCAGAAGGGGACAGAATTTATTATTTTGTATTTTTTTTTGTTTCTTTTTGAGATAAGGTCTTGCTACATAGTTCAGGCCAGCCTTGAATTCACTATGTAGCCCAGGCTGGCCTTGAACTCATAGTGATCCTCCTGCCTCAGCCTCTTGAGTGCTAGGATTCCAGGTGTCCTATAGGTCTAACTGAAGAGAAACCCGTTATTTTTGCCAGTGCTACATTTGCTATTTCTTTAATGGCATGGCACCTGAATCCTAATTCTGCTATTCAGATCCTTCATCAATTTGGATGAATCACTTTCCTGTTCTGGCCTCAGTTTCTTCATCTATCAAATGGGAAATGGTGGCCTTCACTTGGTGACTGTTTGCTAGGATTCCCCTCTTTAGTTCCCCTCTCTTGGTCTCCCTCCTATGTGCTCTGTAATTCTCCTTACAAGTGGGAGCCATGACCATCCATTTGCCCTGGCAACTATGAGGGTCACATAACTGGGTCTGGAATAATGATTTTACCTTGATATTCTTTTAATAATTCTAGGCCATGTCCTCTAGTCTTGGAGACTTAGTGGATTTTCCATCATTTGTCTCAAGTTGGTGCTAAGAGACATACTGGTGGTGGAGGTACTGTCACCCTTGTGAGTGCCGTTGGCCCTGGACTCTCCAGCTGCCATGCTGGGGCTGAGCCACAGGAGGGGGATTAACCAGCCTTTTAGGCAAAGTTCCAGGACTAGTACTGGGAGCTGGAAATGCCAGAACTGGGTAAGCAGCAAATGGGAAATGGGGGTTGGGGGATGGGAACAAAAATCAGAATCAAGATGCTCACAGCACAGGGGGAATCAGGCTGGGGATGAGGGTGGTATGGTTAAAGAGGGAAGGTCTTCATCATCCAGCTGAACCCAGAAGGGCAAGGGAAGCTATTTAGATTGACAGTGGTCACACAGACCCCTTTGGCTACATTTAGGGTTACACCTTTGTTTTGCAGGACTGAGCTTTCCCCTGAGTCCCTCAGCCCACCCTCCTCATGGAGGAAGAAGCCTGTCAGCCCCCTTTATGCACCAAGAGCCTTTCCTCCATGGGAGCTGCTTTCTCCTGGACAAGGTGACGCCTTCTGTTCCCTTACCTCTGGGGCTGTGCTCCCTCAACCCCCTGGCTTGGATTTGCAACCCCACCTCCTCTACTGCTTGTCCACATTAGAAAGTCCCCTCTCAGGCTGGGATGCAGCTCTGGGGCTCTTCCATGCATTACAATGATTTATTTGTTTTACTGTGCTTATTACCTCGTTCCTTGTGGGGACAGAGACTGTCTCCGTTATTTATGTAACATCTGCCATCCCAGCACAATATCTTACACTGGTGGGGCCAACAGATATTTACTATGCTCAATTTTATGATAATTCTGATTTCTAAGAACAGGTAATCATATTTCCCTCTACTTTTTTTCCCTCATTCCTAAATAGAGTCACAATAATGTGGTCATAATTACAAGTGATTTCTCTATAAATAAGACAGCCACTGGCTTTTCTGTTATCTCACAGAAATAAAAATATTTTCCTATTTTCTTGGGTCCTAAACCATTTTCTAAGGCAGCTGCCATTGATCTCTTCAGAAAACATTGCCATCACATCCACGAGCTGCCCGTCACGGTGCTGGTCCCTTCCCTTCACTCTCTGGTCAGTCTGCAGCTCACCATTGGGTAGAGGTCTCTAAATACATTTTATTCATCTTGATCATATACTTTGAACTGCATAATGCTATGGGACTGAGCAGCCCAGTGCCTGATTTGTGGCTGTCCCTCACATGTCATCCGCCCATGGGCTATAGCCTGCCCTCCCGCCCTGAGTCGTTTACATCAAGGTCCTCACAAGCTGCCAGCATTTCAGTTCTGCTTCCCTCTGGGGGCTTCAGGCTGCCGGAGAGCAGGGGCATGCTCAGCTTTGCATCCACTCTCAGCCCCATCTGCTGACTTACCATAGAAGAGATGGCTTTTGTTGCCCTTGTCCTTAGACATGTTGTTTGATTCTCTCCTGGACACTTACCACCAGAGTCTGTGTCAACTCAAATCTCAGGCTTCAAAAATCATATCCCAATCTAGTTGACTGCTAGATTTTTAAGCTACTTTTGCTTTTTGTTTCCTTCAGTTATTGCAAGGTTAATGAGCCATTCTCACCCAGTACTGCCAGGGCCCAGTCGGGGGGCCAGAAGGGCCTTTCTCCTTGTGAAGGGGCCTTGGAGCCCATAGTTTTCCTGGGGTGGTTGGGGGTAGGGACGAGACACTGGGGATCTGGAACACTGACTCAGGTTGGGGCTGTGATCAAAAAGGAAATGAGGACAGTCCTGGAATCAGCACATGGTGAATAAAGCAATACTGGTCTGCCAATGTGTGCCTGGTCCCACTGACCTAGTGTCCCCTCTGGTACCCAGCAAATGGCAGGACCAGAAAAGCTTCACTATGTCTTTCTCTGAAATACACTGAAGATCAGGCTGTACCATTCATTCAATAGGAAAAGATACTTGAGTGAGACACACACTAGGCCTATTGCGAAAAGATAACACAAAAGAAAGCAAAACAAAAAAACAAACCCTGAACTTCATTATAAAGATCTGAAGGGATGCCCTGTGCAATAACAGTTTTAATGAGAATGTGTGAATCAGTCTATCTATAACTTTGGTGAAGATTTCAAGCATAAGAATTTATTATCTAATCAAAAGGTCTTGTGATTGCTAATGATCTACATTGTATCCAATCAGCAATTAATAATTTGGGGCTAATTGTCAATGCTGAACTTTGCACCAGTTGTGGGATGCACAGTGACTGGTAGCTCCGGGCTCGGGAGTGGCTGGCTTCCTTCCTTGGCCCTTGGTCCCTTAGGACTGGTGCCAGCAGGGTGGGCTTGTGGGACTTGGGGTTCTATAAGGCCCCTGGAGTGCAGACGACCCAGGTCTGTTTGGCTGCACCACCTAAGCTGAGCAGCCCAAGCAGAAAGTCTCATTTGTTGGCATCTGGCTGCAAAGCATAGAAAAAGAGGCTCTGATGCTAGGGTTAACAGTCTTGCAAATATAATAAATATTTCTTCCCTCTCCCCAGGAAGCACACAGAGAGTAAAATGAATTATTACTACTTAGGAATAAACAGTAATACTCTCTGGGTGAAGAGCCAACTAGCAGTATGAAAGATTGGATTTATCAGACACAGGGAAATTTCTGATTAATTGGACAATTACTTCAAATTCTGAGTGAGCCAAAGCAGTGTTAGAGAAATCTCCTGACCAACTGGGAACGAATTCAATAGGCTGAGGCAGAGATTTTTGAGCTGAAAGAAGTTGAAATACACTGGCTTTCTATACCTGACTTTTATGGTCCCACATTCCCCAAATGTAAAAGGGCTGTAACCATTTCTCAAGATTAAAGTGATTTCAAATTATTTTGGTTTAAATAATATGGAAATCTGTTGACATTCTCTTGAAATAAGTTAAGGATACAAGAAATAGTGGATCCAAACTCTAGGGGTTGGCAGGGAGGGATAACTATGTTTGACAATGGTAAATGGCTCAGGTCCATGGACCATGGCCTCAGACAAGGAAAAGCAACACACACAGGTCACCAGCATACTGCCTCACCTGGTGGGGGCGTGTTTCTGCTCCTCCTCCTCATCTGTGTCACTGCTGATGGTGATGACGCTGACTGTGGGGCTGGGGGTGTCTGGGATGACAATCGTCTGCCGCTGTCGCTCCCGGGTGGTGCTGGAGGCCATGTCACCCCACCCGCAGGTGACAGAGGCACTGCAGGCCGGGCTGCTGTGCACCATGGCGCAGCGGGGGGGTGTGTTCTCCTTTACACGTTTGGATCGCTGTGGGGAGCTGATGGCCTGCGAGGACGACACTTCACAGGTGGAGACGTTTCTGAAATAACAAAACCACATGTGCTTAGAGAGGAAGGTGGGCTGGAAACTCCTTCCAAGTAGCCCAACTACAGAGAAACAGCAGTTTTGCCAAAGTTCCATGAGAACAATGTCTGAGGCCCTGGCCAATTGGGCCCCATCCACCAGCAGGAAAGTGGCCACTGGGCGAGCTTCAGCTAGTCCCTGTGTAGGGATGGCAGACTGGCCAGGTTTCCAGCTCCCAGGACGCTGGTTTTGCAGGGCAGATGTCCTGACAAGGATGCCATCATTGTCAGGATGAAGGTCCTATTCTCTAAGCTCTGTCCCTTAAGGGTCCTCATGCATCGTTTTGGGGACACTGAGAGAACTGGTGTTTGCCACATAAAGTTTTAGTTTCCTTGCTATGGCTGACTCACCATTTAGTAAACTAAAACCCATATCATTTTGGTTTCCTTGCTAATGATTGTTCTACCATTTATTAAATGAAAATTCTTATTTAAGAGTTTCTGAAAAAAAAAAGGTTTCTGAATCTAGTGGACCTAACCTTGGTGACATTAAAATTCAACTTTCTCTCCTCCTTCCTCTAGGAAAAGGGCACAGCCATGAAAGCATGTGTGTATATAATGAAAAAACCCAAAAAGATTTTTCTAGGTTTTGACCCATGGGTATCAGGGGAGGCTCACCAGTCTATCTGAATTGTAATGAGAAACTGGGGAAAGTACAGAGAAAAAGGCTTGCTTAAAAAAGGGCCTTTCAGGCTGGGGATTTAGCTCAGTGGTTTCACCACCTGCTGTGCATGTGCAAGGACCTGAGTTTGATCCCTAGTACCAAAAAAAAAAAAAAAAAAAAGGGCCTTTTGGGGCCAGGGATTTAGCTTAGTGGTTGTGCCACCTGCCTCGAAAGTGCAAGGTCCCAAG